>NC_135237.1:433602726-434848560 GCF_051348905.1 Ranitomeya variabilis | reverse complement strand
GATATGGGATAGATAATAGATAGATAATAGATAGATGGCTACTCTTAGTTCGCACCTGTGCACAGTTTCCTGTTTGGAAGTGGCCTCAGTCTTTTGTTAGGCTACGTTCACATTTGCGTTGTGCGCCGCAGCGTCGGCGATGCAACGCACAACGCAGGAACAACGCACGCACAACGCATGCACAACGCTGCGTTTTGCGACGCATGCGTCCTTTTTTTGCTTGATTTTGGACGCACCAAAAATGCAACTTGCTGCGTCCTCTGCGCCATGACGCGTGCGCCGCAGTGACGCATGCGTCGCAAAACGCAAGTGCAACGCATGTCCATGCGCCCCCATGTTAAATATAGGGGCGCATGACGCATGCGGCGACGCTGCGGCGCAGAACGCTAATGTGAACGTTACCTTATTCCCGCTCTCTGACAGACAGCTGGCGTTCACACTTCCAGTAGTGACATAGTACAAGGATGTTTTTGGCATAGAGGTAAAGAAGTATTTATGGATACTGATATTTCTTATAGCTGATGACATAAGTGTCTAAGTCTTGAAATGTGAAGAGAACATAAAAAACCTGTTATCACATGTAACACTTATCAGCATATCTCAAAGCCTAAAGTTAAACTGAAAAACACTGTGTGAGGTGATAATTGGTTGAGTTAGTACACTGAATACTGTGACATCTCCTATAAGAGAAGCTCATACTAATTTACTGTGCCAAGTGTCACAAACCCTTTCTTCAGGGAAAGCATTGAGGTGAGCATAACAGTTGCTCTCGTATCTTCAACAAAATCTGTGTACAGAAAATATCTATAATTTGCAGTTTCCTTCTCAAAATTTCTAAGTAATGATATAATGTTTTGCACCGACAAAGCACTTTCTCCAAAGAGACCGTGATCTTCTCCTAAGAAGAGTCCGTGTGGAAATATCATCACTGTTTTTTCTCTTTTTTGATAACAAACTTACAGGGTACCTGTCACCAGGTTTGTCCCATATGAGGTTAAGGCCACCACCTTTCAGCCCTTATATGCAGCATTCTAATATTCTGTATAGATGCCCCCAATCCAGCCTGTAATGCAAGAAAAATACCTTTTATTATACTTACCTACGGGGCAAGTTTTCCCACTTAAAAAAGGTAGACCACAGCTATGAGAGTCAAAATGAGAAAACAAATCCAGAAAATCACCTTGTCCGATTTGGTAAGATTTATTTTACAAATTATGGTGGAAAATAAGTATTTGGTCATTAACAAAAATTCATCTCAATACTTTGTTATATATCCTTTGTTGACAGTGATAGTGGTCAAATGTTCTGTCTTCACCAAGGTTGGCACACACTGTTGGTGGTATGTTGGCCCATTCCTCCATACAAAACTCCTCCAGAGCAGTGATGTTTTGGACCTGTCGATGGGCAACACGGACATTCAATTCCCTCCAAAGGTTTTCTATGGCTTTGAGATCTGGAGACTGGCTAGGCCACTCCAGGACCTTCATATGCGTATTACAAAGCCACTCCTTCGTTGCCCATGTGGTGTGCTTAAGATCAATATCATGCTGAAAGACCCATCCACGTTTCATCTTCAATGCCCTTGCTGATGGAAGGAGGGTGCACTCAAAATCTCACAATACATGGCCGCATTCATTCTTTCATGTATACGGATCAGTCGTCCTGGTCCCTTTGCAGGGAAACAGCCCCAAAGCATGATGTTGCCACCCGCATGCTTCACAGTAGGTATGGTGTTCTTTGGATGCAACTCAGCATTCTGTCTCCTCCAGACACGACGAGTTTTATTTCTACCAAACAGTTCTACTTTGGTTTCATTAGACCATATGACATTCTACCAATACTCTTCTGGATAATCCAAATGCTCTCTAGCAAACTTCAGACGAGCCCAGACATGTACTGGCTTAGGCAGGGGGACACGTCTGACACTGCAGGATCTGAGTTCCTGGCAGCGTAGTGTGTTACTGATGGGTGGTCCCAGCTCTATGCAGGTCGTTCACTAGGCCCCCCGTGTGGTTCTTGGATTTATGCTCACCGTTCTTGTGATCTTTTTGACCCCACAGGGTGAGATCTTTCGTGGAGCCCCAGATCGAGGGAGATTCTCAGTGGTCTTGTATGTCTTCCATTTTCTTAATATTGCTCGCACAGTTGATTTCATCACACAAAGCTGCTTGCCTATTGCAGAGTCAGTCTTCCCAGCCCTGTGCAGGGCTACAACTTTGTTTCTGTGGTCCTTCGACAGCTCTTTGGTCTTCACCATAGTGGAGTTTGGAGTGTGACTGTTTGAGGTTGCTGACAGGTGTCTTTTATACTGATAACAAGTTCAAACAGGAGCCATTACTACAGGTAATGAGTGGAGGACAGAGGAGCCTCTTAAAGAAGAAGTTACAGGTCTGTAAAAGCCAGAAATCTTGCATGTTTTTAGGTGACCAAATACTTATTTTCCCCCATAATTTGCAAAATAAATCTTGCCAAATCAGACAAGGTGATTTTCTGGATTTGTTTTCTCATTTTGACTCTCATAGTTGTGGTCTACCTATGATGTCAATTACAGGTCTCTCTCATCTTTTTAAGTGGGAGAACTTGCACAATTGGTGGCTGACTAAATACTTTTTTCCCCACTGTTTATCAGGACTGAAAGGTTCTAGCGTTACCTGATATGGGACAAACCTGGTGACAGGTTCCCTTTTTAAGGAAATAAAATACATTTGGAGAATATTGTAAAGTAGTCTCTACATTCTGGAGGACTTAAAGGGATTCTGTCACCAAGTTTTAATGCCCATTGAAATAGAAACATAATGGAGCGGCAGACACCTTGATCCCAGCAAGATCATTTACGGGGCTTCTTGCTGCAGTTTTGATAAAGTGATTTTTCTGCTGCAGCTCTACTAGTCCTCTCAATGATGAGCTGTGTATAATCCTGTCCACAGCAGTGATTGTCCCACCCACACCATTCATTGACAGTTTTCTCTCTACACTGAGCATTGGAAGAAATCTGCACACGAGTGGTGGGGATTGGAGGTAGTCAAAGCTCATGAATATCAAGGGCTACAGTGCTGCAGGTTTGCTAGTCCTCTCACTGATAATCCGCTGCTGATAAATGTTATGTTAAAACTGCAGGAAGCAGCCCAGTACCTGACCCCGTCCTGGAATCAGGGTTTCTGCACCTACATTGTTCTGCTCCCAGATGGGGCCACAAAAACCTGGTGACAGAGGTCCTATAAAGGTGTTGATTAGCTGCTAGCAGTATCGGCAGCGGCCGGATGTAAACAGTGTGACGGAGCCAAGCATCACGCTTCTGCGCACTGCTTAGTGGCCGCTCTGGGGTACTGCAGATCAGCTGCTACTGAACGTTATAGAGCTGAGTGGACTAATAGTGTGACATAGAGGGGGTGTTCCACTCTGTCACTGTTCACACCTGGCCATTGCCGGACATGCTAGCAGCTGACCAGTGGGGGTAAGAAATCCCTTTAACCTCTTCTGAATGAGAAGTTTCTTTTTACTAGAACTGAATGATTGCTTAATAGGGTACATCATCTTTCCTATGGTTTTTTCAGTGTTTTTTTATTTATTATGCTTTGTTTATATAGCGCCATCATATTCCGCAGCCATCTTCATCACTGTGCCCATTGGGACTTACAATAAAAACTCCCGATCAGTATGTTTTTGTAGTGTGGGGGGAAACCCATGCAAACATAAGGAGACCACACAAACTCCTTGCAGATTAATTCCTTGGGGGATTTAAACCCAGGATCCAGTACTACACAGCAGCAGTGCTAACTAGGGTTGAGCGACCTTCAGTTTTTTAGGGTCGAGTCGGGTTTTGTGAAACCCGACTGTCTTAAAAGTCGAGTCGAGTGAAATCGGCCGACCACCGTGAAAAGTCTCTCTCTCTCTCTCTCTCTCTCCACTGAAAATTTCCTATTGCACATTCCAAATCCCTACTGCGCACAAGCGATAACATGACGATAGGCGTTCACTCCCCTAAGACCTATGTCATCACTCTGCCCACGCTCATTCATTGGCTGAAAAAATGGCGCTAAACGCGTCATACGAAACGCGACTTTAGCGCCAAGATCGCGTACCGCATGGCCGACCCCGCACAGGGATCGGGTCGGGTTTCATGAGACGCCGACTTTGCCAAAAGTCGGCGACTTATGAAAATGCACGACCCGTTTCGCTCAACCCTAGTGCTAACCACTGAGCCACCATGCTGTCCTAGGTGCTCACTTTCCCAATCATTTATGAAAAAATGCATCTAGTTGACATCACTGCTCCGTTTTGTAGACACAATAAAAGCTCTTCTGAAATACTGAGACCCTGAATAGATGGGGACTACGGTACATTTATACTTTGTGCACTTTTGTAGTGAATATTCCCTTGTGTCCGAGTTGTTGCAGAAGTGTTCATCTGAAAGGGGCGTGCAGAAATGCAGAAATCTATGTGCTTGCCGGCAAAACAATCCAGATGAATGAGACTGATTTTCAAGCGCAGAAGTTTCTGCAGCAGATCTGCAGCGTATGACTATACCCCTAGGCTTTCAGTCAGTTCCACAGATTAGCAGATCCAATACTTTAGATTTATTAGGATATGTTCTGGCTGGCTTGAGACAGACACTGTTATTACTCTCTTTTATGCATAGTGTTCTGGATCTCTTATTATATCGCTTCTTTTGTGACATTTCTATGTGTATAAAGTACACAGTATTATAAATAACACAGTACTATATAACACTACAAATGTTCCTCAGGGTACATAACTCCTACAGTCCATCATAAACATGCACATATCAATTGCTTTTATTCACTGGAGTATTGATACTGTTGTAATGTCCCAGAGTTCTCAGATTTTGCCATTTTCTCTAATCGGTTGTCCCTAATTACAGAACATGTGTTGTATGGATCAGCAGGAATTATTCTTCCATCTTCCGGATAGAACACTAATCAGCATGGCTATATCTGGTACCATTCATCCCTCGTTATTACGGTGGCTCAGTGGTTAGCATGTTGCTCTGCAGCGCTGGGGGTCCTGGGGTCAAGTCCTACAAGGAACAGCCTTTGCAAGTAGTTTGTATATTGTCCCTGTGTTTGTGGGGGTTTCCTCCCACATTCCAAAGACATACTGATAGGGAATCTAGATTGTGAGCCCCATCGGGGACAGCGATGATAAAATCTGTATAGTGCTGTGGAATTAATGGCTTTATATAAACAAAGCATAATAACTAAATTAATTATTTAGTACACAGACTGACCATATTATCTTCATGAAATTCCCTGCAAATATTGTCCTTCAGAAATAAACTGTTATGTGACATAAACGTCATCTGTGCGGCGTGATTTTTGCAATATTCTGCTTTCTTCAGCTATTGACATTTCTGTTCTTTCTCTGCAAATACTAGCACTAATACTAGTAATGACATATAGGGCAGTAAGTTACCATCTGACATTTATCTGCGGTGCATCCACAATCACAGAGAATTATGCCTGACTTGGCAAAAAGGGCATCTGTGTGAAGTGATCAATAATATGGAAGCCCTTTGTTTGTGCGATCAATACTTTGTAATGAAGGATGCGCTCCATTTCTCTGGTGTGGATCACTGTAAGAGACAATTGTATATCCTCCGTCTCTCGGATCATATAAGGAATGGATATTCACCGTATCCCTCTGTAATCTCCTAATCCTTCACCTTACAGCTGTGAGCTCATAAGGCGAATGTATATATATAAATATATATATCTTTATTCATAAGCAGTGTTGCTACCAGATGATTGCCGATGAGTGTGAGTAATGCACGTTTCCTGGCTGATGGATCCCGGCTTCTGCCGTCCCTATCTACCTTACTTTCATTGTGACAGGTCATTTATCTTAAATCATGTTAATTGCATAAATTCTCCAGTTTAGTATTAGAACGGGCCCTAATCTGTGAGACTGTCTGTGAATATAGCAGGTGTGAAGTATAATGAGTCCTGATGCAGATATATAGCATCCTTCATTTTCAGACACAGCGATAAAGCATTCTGCTTCCGTGGTCATGTCAGCCTGCAGATATTCCCTGCACAGGTGACTATTAACCGAACAATTGTTACATATATTAGATTTCATCAGTGCCATAAACGCATTCTCACTTATTTTACAGTTTCCATAGCAGCAATGTTTTGCGCTGTTAGGCTACTATCACATTAAGATTTTGCCTCCGTTTGATGTATACATTGGAAAAACTCCAAAAGTATCCACAATATATGCCTGTGATGGAAGCCATACAGTGCTGTCACTCATAAATGAATATGGCTTCAGTTTAAAGGGAACCTGTCATGCCCTCCAACTCGGCAGCATTCACTTATGAGTACATTTCCTGCCTAACCAGCCCTGAATAACATTTTTCTGGTCAAGTGAGGTTTTAAAAAAGTATTTATATTGCCCCTGTTTCCTATACTAATAAGAGCTTTGACCAGTCGTTGGGGCGTTAGTTGCCCCAGACTAGTTAGCCCTCTTTCCATGTTATCACGCCCCTGTGGGTGTGATTACATCATTTTCACACGCGGCGTCATCGTTAGCTCTTGCGCAAGCGCGCCGCTCATTCCGGCAGTGTCACTACGTCTCTGACGTCAGGTGAACACACTTCCCAGCTTCAGAGACGAGCACGGCTCATGATCTTCCAAACTTCCGGACATGTCCCTGATGCTGGGAAGTGTACACCAGAGGCGCCATGCGCATGACCGGAAGTTCGGAAGATGGATAGACTGGCATGAGTGGCGAAGACGCCCAAAGTCATTAAAGCTTCTAATATCTTCTACTGTATTTGCTGTTTCAACAAAACAGTGTTTCTATATTTCACAGTTTTTATTGAAAAATTTTAGAAATGTAGATAAAAATGAACAAAGAACAGAAATCTTCAATATACAGCAAACAATATTGGAACAAAAAACAAGAAAAATAAAATGACATATATAACAATATTCTGGAACACGGTGATAGGAGAGGAGTCCGTACCTCATTATTGTGCCTTTGAACCACAGTATATGGATTGATTTCATTGCCTGTGTGGATTGGATGGGTTGTTACCGACATCTGGTGAGAATTTCATGTCAATAACACGTTTAGAAATAGATCAACTTGGTGATGTTAAAATTGGTGACGTGTTCAATACTTATTTCACTCACTGTAACACACAAGGTTTGATCTATGATATATTGAAGGATGAAATCTCTGACTATGAGTTGAGGAGGCAACGGTCCCCTCGACATCTACCTCCTCCTCTCCTATTACCTAGGGAATATGGAAAAAACAGACAACGATGCAGAAAACCAGAATAAATGGAGAAAAAGAAGGTATGTGAAAAAAAGGAAATGGGGAGCTGAGAAGAACAAGCAGAAAGAGTATGTTTCTGATACAAGGAAGAAGACACGTCATCCTGCCATTATCTATTTTGTGTGGAAGTCAATCTCATAACTTCAGCATATTGGACCCAAGGAGCCAGATCTTTTCTTTGACCCGAAGAATATTAGATCGTTTCTCATTAGCCATAGTCCATGAGTTTTAGTTTTTTCTATCATGGCTAATCAAAGGAGTCTTCCAAATGCGATTGCAGTTCTGACGGCCGTTAAACTTTTTTGTTATTGCGTTCTCAATTCGCTGCAAAAAAAAAAAAAAGTTTCAAAGTTCAATGAGAATGAAAGAACAACGAAAAAGTTTCCTACATTCCCAATATCCCAGAGAACCCTGTAAGTCAGACACAATGAGTAGTGTTGAGCGATACTTTCCGATATCGGAAAGTATCGGAATCGGAAAGTATCGGCCGATACCGTCACAGTATCGGAATCCAATCCGATACCGATACCCGATCCCAATGCAAGTCAATGGGACGAAAATATCGGAATTAAAATAAACCCTTTATACACTTGTAGGTTCATTCTACATGAAGGAAAACAACTAAGAATAATGTAGGATGTATTGGGGGACGTGGCGGAGACATTAAAGGCACAGAGGTTTAGCCCAATCTAATAGAATAGCAGGATTTTTTTTTTTTTTTTATGACGTTCGGCGTTAGAAAGAATTTGACTATGTTATTTTTTTTTTTTATGTCAGATATTGATGTTTCACTACTTCCACGCCCTTCACCTTCTTTTTTACTTCTCCCACGCTTTCTTCTTCATTATCCTCATCATCAGCTTCTTTGACATCAACTTCTTCACCTTCTTCATCTTCTTCTTCATCTTCTACCTATTATTTTTTGGGTTACATTGTTCATATTCTTTTTATTTTACTATTATCTTCATCATATTCTACTTCTTCATCATATTCTTATTTGTGACAGGCATTCCCGTAGTTGTTATCTATAAAAGTTTGAAGATTACACCTTCCGTTCTGCCTGTCACAAAACAGTTACATTTGTCCGCGTTCAGTTTGGCCTGCAGCATCAGGCTTTATCCAGGGGCACCACGAGGAGGAACGGACTCACCCCCATACACTGCTTAGTCTTCTTCTGCTTATAATTTACATAATATTTTTTGCTCTGATATTTTGTGTTATGCTTAATGTCCTTCTGCTCTTTGTTCTGCAGCCTCTTGTTCTTCTGCTTCTCGGTCTTCCAGGTCGTCGTCGTCTCCAGGGTCGTCGTCTCCGGGGTCGTCGTCATCGGGGTCGTCTCCGGGGTCGTCGTCATCGGGGTGGTCTTCAGGGTCATCGTCTCCAGGGTCGTCGTCATCACGGTGGTTGTCGTCTCTGGTGTCGTCGTCATCTTAGGGGTGGTCTTCCGGGTCATCGTGTTTAGTCTCTTGAACTTGGAAATGCAGCAGAAGGTACAAGAAGGCTGAGAGAATGCCGAGAACCAGCTGATGGAACTGGAGCTCAGATGGCTACCCGAAGGTCCAAGAGCCAATGGAACGACCGAGGACCAGCTGACGTTACTGGAACCCGGTTACTAAGCAGGAGGTACCCGTGCTGAAAGCACTACCAAGGACCACCTGACGTTGGTGGAACTCAGATACCCAGAGGGAGGCACCTAAGCCAAAGGCTCTGCCCGGAACCAGCTGACGGTACTGGAACCAGGATGGGGAGCAGAAGGTACAAGAGCAAAAGACACTGCCGAGAACCAGCTGACGGTGCTGGAACCCGGATGGGTAGCCGAAGGTCCAAGAGCCAATGGAACTACCGAGGACCAGCTGACGTTACTGGAACCCGGTTACTAAGCAGGAGGTACCCGTGCCTGAAAGCACTACCAAGGACCACCTGACGTTGGTGGAACTCGGATACCAAAGGGAGGCACCTAAGCCAAAGGCTCTGCCCGGAACCAGCTGACGGTACTGGAACCAGGATGGGGAGCAGAAGGTACAAGAGCAAGTGTCTGCGTGGCTTTTGCAGGACACGATGCCGGCTGCACAGCAGGGGAACAGCTGGCGGTGCTGAACCCCACTGACACATTGGCTGGTGTTTTTCTCTGTGCAGCTAGCACATCTGGGCCCCAACTGGCGGTGTGTTAGAGCCCAGGGACAGCAGGAGAAGGAGGAGGAGCAGGAGCAGGGGGAGGGGAGTGTAGGCCGAAGCCTGCACTGGCGGCAGCTTTGGGTGTGTTGTGTCTGCGTGGCGGTCGCAGGACACGTTGCCGGCTACACAGCAGGGGAACAGCTGGCGGTGCTGGACCCCACTGACACATTGGCGAGGTGTTTGGCTCTGTGCAGCCAGCACTTCCGGACAGCAACGAGCGGTGTTGTAGCCCGGGCTCTGCAGGGGGAGCAGAGTGTAGGCCGAAGCCTACTTGAACCAATTTCAAAGGTAACCTTTAACCCCCCCTCAGGGGTTAGAAAGTAGAAGAGCCACAGCTTATGCAGCAGTAGTGCTGCGCAAGTCAAAGGTTGCTCTTGTAATTTTTCTCCTTGCACACGCTGAATGGAACACGTATAACATTTAGCCCTTTATACAGTCAAACTGTGTAATGGAGGCGAGAGTTCCCTTTGTAATGAGACGCAGCACAGATGTCAAGAATCCCACCTTGGTGCTGGGTGCAGCCTCCTGAGCGTTGTTATTTGCTGTACAGGAGTCTGCGCTGTCGTGTTATCCCCTGGCCTAGCGCCGTTAGCGCTGCCCATCTTCTGACATCATTTAATGTCGGCCGTTGCGGTTCGCGATGACCATGAATCCCAGCCCCGCAGTGTCTTAACATTGTTAAAACACTGCGGGGCTGGGATTCAGGGCCTGGCGCAGCACATATGTTCGCCTCTCACACGCGGGTCCTTACACCCGCTTCAGACTGTGCGGCGTCATCTGATCCCTTATCGCATGCCACGGCCATGAAGCCGCACAGTCCGAAGAAGGCGGAAGGAGAGGAGGGACAGGCGAACTGATGCACTGATCCTGCCCATCAATCACACCCTCGCAGTCCCAATAAATAAGACACCGAGGGGCGTTGTGTGGGTCAGGGCGGCCGCAGAGGCGCAGCCAGCCAAACAATGATGCCAGAAGACGGGCAGCGCTACCAAGGGGGTTGCAGCGTGTCATTACAAAGGAAAGTCACACCCCCGGGACGGTTAAATGGTCACACAGAGGACACATTTCAGACGTGTTTTCAGTTCCACATGTGCGAGGAGAATACGTTTATGAGCCACCTTGCACACATGCAGCATTACCGCTGTACAAGGTGGCTGGATAACGTAAAAACGCCTGGGGGAGGGGGGACAGGTTCCCTTCAATTTCAGTTCTTGTGTCTGCGTGGCTTTTGCAGGACACGTTGCCGGCTGCACAGCAGGGGAACAGCTGGCGGTGCTGGACCCCACTGACACATTGGCTGGTGTTTTTCTCTGTGCAGCTAGCACATCTGGGCAAAAACTGGCGGTGTGTTAGAGCCCAGGGACAGCAGGAGGAGGAGCAGGAGGAGGAGGAGCAGGGGGAGGGGAGTGTAGGCCGAAGCCTGCACAGGCGGCAGCTTTGGGTGTGTTGTGTCTGCGTGGCTTTTGCAGGACACGTTGCCGGCTACACAGCAGGGGAACAGCTGGCGGTGCTGGACCCCACTGACACATTGGCGAGGTGTTTGGCTCTGTGCAGCCAGCACTTCCGGACAGCAACTAGCGTTGTTGGAGCCCGGGCTCTGCAGGTGGAGCAGAGTGTAGGCCGAAGCCTAATTGAACCGATTTCAAAAGTCACCTTTAACCCCCCCTCAGGGGTTACAAAGTAGAAGAGCCACAGCTTATGCAGCAGTAGTGCTGCGCAAGTCAAAGGTTGCTCTTGTAATTTTTCTCCTTGCACACGCTGAATGGAACACGTATAACATTTAGCCCTTTATACAGTCAAACTGTGTAATGGAGGCGAGAGTTCCCTTTGTAATGAGACGCAGCACAGATGTCAAGAATCCCACCTTGGTGCTGGGTGCAGCCTCCTGAGCGTTGTTATTTGCTGTACAGGAGTCTGCGCTGTCGTGTTATCCCCTGGCCTAGCGCCGTTAGCGCTGCCCATCTTCTGACATCATTTAATGTCGGCCGTTGCGGTTCGCGATGACCATGAATCCCAGCCCCGCAGTGTCTTAACATTGTTAAAACACTGCGGGGCTGGGATTCAGGGCCTGGCGCAGCACATATGTTCGCCTCTCACACGCGGGTCCTTACACCCGCTTCAGACTGTGCGGCGTCATCTGATCCCTTATCGCATGCCACGGCCATGAAGCCGCACAGTCCGAAGAAGGCGGAAGGAGAGGAGGGACAGGCGAACTGATGCACTGATCCTGCCCATCAATCACACCCTCGCAGTCCCAATAAATAAGACACCGAGGGGCGTTGTGTGGGTCAGGGCGGCCGCAGAGGCGCAGCCAGCCAAACAATGATGCCAGAAGACGGGCAGCGCTACCAAGGGGGTTGCAGCGTGTCATTACAAAGGAAAGTCACACCCCCGGGACGGTTAAATGGTCACACAGAGGACACATTTCAGACGTGTTTTCAGTTCCACATGTGCGAGGAGAATACGTTTATGAGCCACCTTGCACACATGCAGCATTACCGCTGTACAAGGTGGCTGGATAACGTAAAAACGCCTGGGGGAGGGGGGACAGGTTCCCTTCAATTTCAGTTCTTGTGTCTGCGTGGCTTTTGCAGGACACGTTGCCGGCTGCACAGCAGGGGAACAGCTGGCGGTGCTGGACCCCACTGACACATTGGCTGGTGTTTTTCTCTGTGCAGCTAGCACATCTGGGCAAAAACTGGCGGTGTGTTAGAGCCCAGGGACAGCAGGAGGAGGAGCAGGAGGAGGAGGAGCAGGGGGAGGGGAGTGTAGGCCGAAGCCTGCACAGGCGGCAGCTTTGGGTGTGTTGTGTCTGCGTGGCTTTTGCAGGACACGTTGCCGGCTACACAGCAGGGGAACAGCTGGCGGTGCTGGACCCCACTGACACATTGGCGAGGTGTTTGGCTCTGTGCAGCCAGCACTTCCGGACAGCAACTAGCGTTGTTGGAGCCCGGGCTCTGCAGGTGGAGCAGAGTGTAGGCCGAAGCCTAATTGAACCGATTTCAAAAGTCACCTTTAACCCCCCCTCAGGGGTTACAAAGTAGAAGAGCCACAGCTTATGCAGCAGTAGTGCTGCGCAAGTCAAAGGTTGCTCTTGTAATTTTTCTCCTTGCACACGCTGAATGGAACACGTATAACATTTAGCCCTTTATACAGTCAAACTGTGTAATGGAGGCGAGAGTTCCCTTTGTAATGAGACGCAGCACAGATGTCAAGAATCCCACCTTGGTGCTGGGTGCAGCCTCCTGAGCGTTGTTATTTGCTGTACAGGAGTCTGCGCTGTCGTGTTATCCCCTGGCCTAGCGCCGTTAGCGCTGCCCATCTTCTGACATCATTTAATGTCGGCCGTTGCGGTTCGCGATGACCATGAATCCCAGCCCCGCAGTGTCTTAACATTGTTAAAACACTGCGGGGCTGGGATTCAGGGCCTGGCGCAGCACATATGTTCGCCTCTCACACGCGGGTCCTTACACCCGCTTCAGACTGTGCGGCGTCATCTGATCCCTTATCGCATGCCACGGCCATGAAGCCGCACAGTCCGAAGAAGGCGGAAGGAGAGGAGGGACAGGCGAACTGATGCACTGATCCTGCCCATCAATCACACCCTCGCAGTCCCAATAAATAAGACACCGAGGGGCGTTGTGTGGGTCAGGGCGGCCGCAGAGGCGCAGCCAGCCAAACAATGATGCCAGAAGACGGGCAGCGCTACCAAGGGGGTTGCAGCGTGTCATTACAAAGGAAAGTCACACCCCCGGGACGGTTAAATGGTCACACAGAGGACACATTTCAGACGTGTTTTCAGTTCCACATGTGCGAGGAGAATACGTTTATGAGCCACCTTGCACACATGCAGCATTACCGCTGTACAAGGTGGCTGGATAACGTAAAAACGCCTGGGGGAGGGGGGACAGGTTCCCTTCAATTTCAGTTCTTGTGTCTGCGTGGCTTTTGCAGGACACGTTGCCGGCTGCACAGCAGGGGAACAGCTGGCGGTGCTGGACCCCACTGACACATTGGCTGGTGTTTTTCTCTGTGCAGCTAGCACATCTGGGCAAAAACTGGCGGTGTGTTAGAGCCCAGGGACAGCAGGAGGAGGAGCAGGAGGAGGAGGAGCAGGGGGAGGGGAGTGTAGGCCGAAGCCTGCACAGGCGGCAGCTTTGGGTGTGTTGTGTCTGCGTGGCTTTTGCAGGACACGTTGCCGGCTACACAGCAGGGGAACAGCTGGCGGTGCTGGACCCCACTGACACATTGGCGAGGTGTTTGGCTCTGTGCAGCCAGCACTTCCGGACAGCAACTAGCGTTGTTGGAGCCCGGGCTCTGCAGGTGGAGCAGAGTGTAGGCCGAAGCCTAATTGAACCGATTTCAAAAGTCACCTTTAACCCCCCCTCAGGGGTTACAAAGTAGAAGAGCCACAGCTTATGCAGCAGTAGTGCTGCGCAAGTCAAAGGTTGCTCTTGTAATTTTTCTCCTTGCACACGCTGAATGGAACACGTATAACATTTAGCCCTTTATACAGTCAAACTGTGTAATGGAGGCGAGAGTTCCCTTTGTAATGAGACGCAGCACAGATGTCAAGAATCCCACCTTGGTGCTGGGTGCAGCCTCCTGAGCGTTGTTATTTGCTGTACAGGAGTCTGCGCTGTCGTGTTATCCCCTGGCCTAGCGCCGTTAGCGCTGCCCATCTTCTGACATCATTTAATGTCGGCCGTTGCGGTTCGCGATGACCATGAATCCCAGCCCCGCAGTGTCTTAACATTGTTAAAACACTGCGGGGCTGGGATTCAGGGCCTGGCGCAGCACATATGTTCGCCTCTCACACGCGGGTCCTTACACCCGCTTCAGACTGTGCGGCGTCATCTGATCCCTTATCGCATGCCACGGCCATGAAGCCGCACAGTCCGAAGAAGGCGGAAGGAGAGGAGGGACAGGCGAACTGATGCACTGATCCTGCCCATCAATCACACCCTCGCAGTCCCAATAAATAAGACACCGAGGGGCGTTGTGTGGGTCAGGGCGGCCGCAGAGGCGCAGCCAGCCAAACAATGATGCCAGAAGACGGGCAGCGCTACCAAGGGGGTTGCAGCGTGTCATTACAAAGGAAAGTCACACCCCCGGGACGGTTAAATGGTCACACAGAGGACACATTTCAGACGTGTTTTCAGTTCCACATGTGCGAGGAGAATACGTTTATGAGCCACCTTGCACACATGCAGCATTACCGCTGTACAAGGTGGCTGGATAACGTAAAAACGCCTGGGGGAGGGGGGACAGGTTCCCTTCAATTTCAGTTCTTGTGTCTGCGTGGCTTTTGCAGGACACGTTGCCGGCTGCACAGCAGGGGAACAGCTGGCGGTGCTGGACCCCACTGACACATTGGCTGGTGTTTTTCTCTGTGCAGCTAGCACATCTGGGCAAAAACTGGCGGTGTGTTAGAGCCCAGGGACAGCAGGAGGAGGAGCAGGAGGAGGAGGAGCAGGGGGAGGGGAGTGTAGGCCGAAGCCTGCACAGGCGGCAGCTTTGGGTGTGTTGTGTCTGCGTGGCTTTTGCAGGACACGTTGCCGGCTACACAGCAGGGGAACAGCTGGCGGTGCTGGACCCCACTGACACATTGGCGAGGTGTTTGGCTCTGTGCAGCCAGCACTTCCGGACAGCAACTAGCGTTGTTGGAGCCCGGGCTCTGCAGGTGGAGCAGAGTGTAGGCCGAAGCCTAATTGAACCGATTTCAAAAGTCACCTTTAACCCCCCCTCAGGGGTTACAAAGTAGAAGAGCCACAGCTTATGCAGCAGTAGTGCTGCGCAAGTCAAAGGTTGCTCTTGTAATTTTTCTCCTTGCACACGCTGAATGGAACACGTATAACATTTAGCCCTTTATACAGTCAAACTGTGTAATGGAGGCGAGAGTTCCCTTTGTAATGAGACGCAGCACAGATGTCAAGAATCCCACCTTGGTGCTGGGTGCAGCCTCCTGAGCGTTGTTATTTGCTGTACAGGAGTCTGCGCTGTCGTGTTATCCCCTGGCCTAGCGCCGTTAGCGCTGCCCATCTTCTGACATCATTTAATGTCGGCCGTTGCGGTTCGCGATGACCATGAATCCCAGCCCCGCAGTGTCTTAACATTGTTAAAACACTGCGGGGCTGGGATTCAGGGCCTGGCGCAGCACATATGTTCGCCTCTCACACGCGGGTCCTTACACCCGCTTCAGACTGTGCGGCGTCATCTGATCCCTTATCGCATGCCACGGCCATGAAGCCGCACAGTCCGAAGAAGGCGGAAGGAGAGGAGGGACAGGCGAACTGATGCACTGATCCTGCCCATCAATCACACCCTCGCAGTCCCAATAAATAAGACACCGAGGGGCGTTGTGTGGGTCAGGGCGGCCGCAGAGGCGCAGCCAGCCAAACAATGATGCCAGAAGACGGGCAGCGCTACCAAGGGGGTTGCAGCGTGTCATTACAAAGGAAAGTCACACCCCCGGGACGGTTAAATGGTCACACAGAGGACACATTTCAGACGTGTTTTCAGTTCCACATGTGCGAGGAGAATACGTTTATGAGCCACCTTGCACACATGCAGCATTACCGCTGTACAAGGTGGCTGGATAACGTAAAAACGCCTGGGGGAGGGGGGACAGGTTCCCTTCAATTTCAGTTCTTGTGTCTGCGTGGCTTTTGCAGGACACGTTGCCGGCTGCACAGCAGGGGAACAGCTGGCGGTGCTGGACCCCACTGACACATTGGCTGGTGTTTTTCTCTGTGCAGCTAGCACATCTGGGCAAAAACTGGCGGTGTGTTAGAGCCCAGGGACAGCAGGAGGAGGAGCAGGAGGAGGAGGAGCAGGGGGAGGGGAGTGTAGGCCGAAGCCTGCACAGGCGGCAGCTTTGGGTGTGTTGTGTCTGCGTGGCTTTTGCAGGACACGTTGCCGGCTACACAGCAGGGGAACAGCTGGCGGTGCTGGACCCCACTGACACATTGGCGAGGTGTTTGGCTCTGTGCAGCCAGCACTTCCGGACAGCAACTAGCGTTGTTGGAGCCCGGGCTCTGCAGGTGGAGCAGAGTGTAGGCCGAAGCCTAATTGAACCGATTTCAAAAGTCACCTTTAACCCCCCCTCAGGGGTTACAAAGTAGAAGAGCCACAGCTTATGCAGCAGTAGTGCTGCGCAAGTCAAAGGTTGCTCTTGTAATTTTTCTCCTTGCACACGCTGAATGGAACACGTATAACATTTAGCCCTTTATACAGTCAAACTGTGTAATGGAGGCGAGAGTTCCCTTTGTAATGAGACGCAGCACAGATGTCAAGAATCCCACCTTGGTGCTGGGTGCAGCCTCCTGAGCGTTGTTATTTGCTGTACAGGAGTCTGCGCTGTCGTGTTATCCCCTGGCCTAGCGCCGTTAGCGCTGCCCATCTTCTGACATCATTTAATGTCGGCCGTTGCGGTTCGCGATGACCATGAATCCCAGCCCCGCAGTGTCTTAACATTGTTAAAACACTGCGGGGCTGGGATTCAGGGCCTGGCGCAGCACATATGTTCGCCTCTCACACGCGGGTCCTTACACCCGCTTCAGACTGTGCGGCGTCATCTGATCCCTTATCGCATGCCACGGCCATGAAGCCGCACAGTCCGAAGAAGGCGGAAGGAGAGGAGGGACAGGCGAACTGATGCACTGATCCTGCCCATCAATCACACCCTCGCAGTCCCAATAAATAAGACACCGAGGGGCGTTGTGTGGGTCAGGGCGGCCGCAGAGGCGCAGCCAGCCAAACAATGATGCCAGAAGACGGGCAGCGCTACCAAGGGGGTTGCAGCGTGTCATTACAAAGGAAAGTCACACCCCCGGGACGGTTAAATGGTCACACAGAGGACACATTTCAGACGTGTTTTCAGTTCCACATGTGCGAGGAGAATACGTTTATGAGCCACCTTGCACACATGCAGCATTACCGCTGTACAAGGTGGCTGGATAACGTAAAAACGCCTGGGGGAGGGGGGACAGGTTCCCTTCAATTTCAGTTCTTGTGTCTGCGTGGCTTTTGCAGGACACGTTGCCGGCTGCACAGCAGGGGAACAGCTGGCGGTGCTGGACCCCACTGACACATTGGCTGGTGTTTTTCTCTGTGCAGCTAGCACATCTGGGCAAAAACTGGCGGTGTGTTAGAGCCCAGGGACAGCAGGAGGAGGAGCAGGAGGAGGAGGAGCAGGGGGAGGGGAGTGTAGGCCGAAGCCTGCACAGGCGGCAGCTTTGGGTGTGTTGTGTCTGCGTGGCTTTTGCAGGACACGTTGCCGGCTACACAGCAGGGGAACAGCTGGCGGTGCTGGACCCCACTGACACATTGGCGAGGTGTTTGGCTCTGTGCAGCCAGCACTTCCGGACAGCAACTAGCGTTGTTGGAGCCCGGGCTCTGCAGGTGGAGCAGAGTGTAGGCCGAAGCCTAATTGAACCGATTTCAAAAGTCACCTTTAACCCCCCCTCAGGGGTTACAAAGTAGAAGAGCCACAGCTTATGCAGCAGTAGTGCTGCGCAAGTCAAAGGTTGCTCTTGTAATTTTTCTCCTTGCACACGCTGAATGGAACACGTATAACATTTAGCCCTTTATACAGTCAAACTGTGTAATGGAGGCGAGAGTTCCCTTTGTAATGAGACGCAGCACAGATGTCAAGAATCCCACCTTGGTGCTGGGTGCAGCCTCCTGAGCGTTGTTATTTGCTGTACAGGAGTCTGCGCTGTCGTGTTATCCCCTGGCCTAGCGCCGTTAGCGCTGCCCATCTTCTGACATCATTTAATGTCGGCCGTTGCGGTTCGCGATGACCATGAATCCCAGCCCCGCAGTGTCTTAACATTGTTAAAACACTGCGGGGCTGGGATTCAGGGCCTGGCGCAGCACATATGTTCGCCTCTCACACGCGGGTCCTTACACCCGCTTCAGACTGTGCGGCGTCATCTGATCCCTTATCGCATGCCACGGCCATGAAGCCGCACAGTCCGAAGAAGGCGGAAGGAGAGGAGGGACAGGCGAACTGATGCACTGATCCTGCCCATCAATCACACCCTCGCAGTCCCAATAAATAAGACACCGAGGGGCGTTGTGTGGGTCAGGGCGGCCGCAGAGGCGCAGCCAGCCAAACAATGATGCCAGAAGACGGGCAGCGCTACCAAGGGGGTTGCAGCGTGTCATTACAAAGGAAAGTCACACCCCCGGGACGGTTAAATGGTCACACAGAGGACACATTTCAGACGTGTTTTCAGTTCCACATGTGCGAGGAGAATACGTTTATGAGCCACCTTGCACACATGCAGCATTACCGCTGTACAAGGTGGCTGGATAACGTAAAAACGCCTGGGGGAGGGGGGACAGGTTCCCTTCAATTTCAGTTCTTGTGTCTGCGTGGCTTTTGCAGGACACGTTGCCGGCTGCACAGCAGGGGAACAGCTGGCGGTGCTGGACCCCACTGACACATTGGCTGGTGTTTTTCTCTGTGCAGCTAGCACATCTGGGCAAAAACTGGCGGTGTGTTAGAGCCCAGGGACAGCAGGAGGAGGAGCAGGAGGAGGAGGAGCAGGGGGAGGGGAGTGTAGGCCGAAGCCTGCACAGGCGGCAGCTTTGGGTGTGTTGTGTCTGCGTGGCTTTTGCAGGACACGTTGCCGGCTACACAGCAGGGGAACAGCTGGCGGTGCTGGACCCCACTGACACATTGGCGAGGTGTTTGGCTCTGTGCAGCCAGCACTTCCGGACAGCAACTAGCGTTGTTGGAGCCCGGGCTCTGCAGGTGGAGCAGAGTGTAGGCCGAAGCCTAATTGAACCGATTTCAAAAGTCACCTTTAACCCCCCCTCAGGGGTTACAAAGTAGAAGAGCCACAGCTTATGCAGCAGTAGTGCTGCGCAAGTCAAAGGTTGCTCTTGTAATTTTTCTCCTTGCACACGCTGAATGGAACACGTATAACATTTAGCCCTTTATACAGTCAAACTGTGTAATGGAGGCGAGAGTTCCCTTTGTAATGAGACGCAGCACAGATGTCAAGAATCCCACCTTGGTGCTGGGTGCAGCCTCCTGAGCGTTGTTATTTGCTGTACAGGAGTCTGCGCTGTCGTGTTATCCCCTGGCCTAGCGCCGTTAGCGCTGCCCATCTTCTGACATCATTTAATGTCGGCCGTTGCGGTTCGCGATGACCATGAATCCCAGCCCCGCAGTGTCTTAACATTGTTAAAACACTGCGGGGCTGGGATTCAGGGCCTGGCGCAGCACATATGTTCGCCTCTCACACGCGGGTCCTTACACCCGCTTCAGACTGTGCGGCGTCATCTGATCCCTTATCGCATGCCACGGCCATGAAGCCGCACAGTCCGAAGAAGGCGGAAGGAGAGGAGGGACAGGCGAACTGATGCACTGATCCTGCCCATCAATCACACCCTCGCAGTCCCAATAAATAAGACACCGAGGGGCGTTGTGTGGGTCAGGGCGGCCGCAGAGGCGCAGCCAGCCAAACAATGATGCCAGAAGACGGGCAGCGCTACCAAGGGGGTTGCAGCGTGTCATTACAAAGGAAAGTCACACCCCCGGGACGGTTAAATGGTCACACAGAGGACACATTTCAGACGTGTTTTCAGTTCCACATGTGCGAGGAGAATACGTTTATGAGCCACCTTGCACACATGCAGCATTACCGCTGTACAAGGTGGCTGGATAACGTAAAAACGCCTGGGGGAGGGGGGACAGGTTCCCTTCAATTTCAGTTCTTGTGTCTGCGTGGCTTTTGCAGGACACGTTGCCGGCTGCACAGCAGGGGAACAGCTGGCGGTGCTGGACCCCACTGACACATTGGCTGGTGTTTTTCTCTGTGCAGCTAGCACATCTGGGCAAAAACTGGCGGTGTGTTAGAGCCCAGGGACAGCAGGAGGAGGAGCAGGAGGAGGAGGAGCAGGGGGAGGGGAGTGTAGGCCGAAGCCTGCACAGGCGGCAGCTTTGGGTGTGTTGTGTCTGCGTGGCTTTTGCAGGACACGTTGCCGGCTACACAGCAGGGGAACAGCTGGCGGTGCTGGACCCCACTGACACATTGGCGAGGTGTTTGGCTCTGTGCAGCCAGCACTTCCGGACAGCAACTAGCGTTGTTGGAGCCCGGGCTCTGCAGGTGGAGCAGAGTGTAGGCCGAAGCCTAATTGAACCGATTTCAAAAGTCACCTTTAACCCCCCCTCAGGGGTTACAAAGTAGAAGAGCCACAGCTTATGCAGCAGTAGTGCTGCGCAAGTCAAAGGTTGCTCTTGTAATTTTTCTCCTTGCACACGCTGAATGGAACACGTATAACATTTAGCCCTTTATACAGTCAAACTGTGTAATGGAGGCGAGAGTTCCCTTTGTAATGAGACGCAGCACAGATGTCAAGAATCCCACCTTGGTGCTGGGTGCAGCCTCCTGAGCGTTGTTATTTGCTGTACAGGAGTCTGCGCTGTCGTGTTATCCCCTGGCCTAGCGCCGTTAGCGCTGCCCATCTTCTGGCATCATGTAATGTCGGCCGGTGCGGTTCGCGATGCCCATGAATCCCAGCCCCGCAGTGTCTTAACATTGTTAAAACACTGCGGGGCTGGGATTCAGGGCCTGGCGCAGCACATATGTTGGCCTCTCACACTCGGGTCCTTACACCCGCTTCAGACTGTGCGGCGTCATCTGATCCCTTATCGCATGCCACGGCCATGAAGCCGCACAGTCCGAAGAAGGCGGAAGGAGAGGAGGGACAGGCGAACTGATGCACTGATCCTGCCCATCAATCACACCCTCGCAGTCCCAATAAATAAGACACCGAGGGGCGTTGTGTGGGTCAGGGCGGCCGCAGAGGCGCAGCCAGCCAAACAATGATGCCAGAAGACGGGCAGCGCTACCAAGGAGCTTGTTGCGTGTGTCAATACAAAGTCAAATCACACCTGAGGGACGTTTTAATGGTCACAGAGGACACATTTTAGACGTGTTCACTTCAACATGGGCAAGGAGAATAAGTTTCTGAGCCACCTTGAACACATGCAGCATTACTGCTGTTCAAGGTAGCTGTAAAACATAGAAACACCTGGGGGAGGGGGGACAGGTTCCCTTCAATTTCAGTTCTTGTGTCTGCGTGGCGGTCGCAGGACACGTTGCCGGCTACACAGCAGGGGAACAGCTGGCGGTGCTGAACCCCACTGACACATTGGCTGGTGTTTTTCTCTGTGCAGCTAGCACATCTGGGCAAAAACTGGCGGTGTTAGAGCCCAGGGTCAGCAGGAGGAGCAGGGGGAGCGGAGTGTAGGCCGAAGCCTGCACTCGAGCAACTTGAAAGGAAACCTTTAACACCCCCCCCCCCAGGCGTTTGTAGCTGAAAGAGCCATTGTGTACAGCACTAATGCTGGAAAAGGTAAACTTAGCTCTTTTAATTATGGTCCTTGTACATGCGGAACCAAACATTTATGAAATGTGTCTCCTCACAGCGTTAAACCGTCCGGTAGGTGGAACTTTCCTTTGTCGTGTGACGCAGCACAGCCATCATTTTTACCCCCTTGGCGCCGTGCGCCCACTCCTCAGCGTTGTTTGAATCTGTCCCGGAGCCTGCGCTGTTAGGTTAGCCCTTGGCCATGCACACATGTTGCGCTGCCCGTCTTCTGACCTCATTTGGTGTCAGGCTGGCTGCGCCTGTGCGGGTGCGCTGGCCGAGATCCCGCCTCGCAGTGTCGTCTAATGTAATCCCACCGCGGGCCTGTGATCCGTGCCCGTGCGCAGTGCATATCCTGTCCTCTCACTCCCCTCCCTACGGCTTTTTCAGACTGTGCGTTGTCACGGCCGTGGCATGCTATTAGGGACCAGCTGACATCGCACAGTCTGAAGAAGCCGTAGGGAGGGGAGTGAGAGGAGAGGATATGCACTGCGCACGGGCACGGATCACAGGCCCGCGGTGGGATTACATTAGACGACACTGCGAGGCGGGATCTCGACCAGCGCACCCGCACAGGCGCAGCCAGCCTGACACCAAATGAGGTCAGAAGACGGGCAGCGCAACATGTGTGCATGGCCAAGGGCTAACCTAACAGCGCAGGCTCCGGGACAGATTCAAACAACGCTGAGGAGTGGGCGCACGGCGCCAAGGGGGTAAAAATGATGGCTGTGCTGCGTCACACGACAAAGGAAAGTTCCACCTACCGGACGGTTTAACGCTGTGTGGGGACACATTTCATAAGTGTTAGGTTCAGCATGTGCAAGGAGCATCACGAAAAGAGGCACTTTTTCCCTTTGCATTATTACTGCTGCACAAGGTGGCTCCTTCAGTAACAAACGCCTGGGGGGGGGGGGGGTCAGGTTCCCTTACATTTAACTTGTTGTGTCTGCGTGGCGGTCGCAGTACACGTTGCCGTATACACAGCAGGGGAACAGCTGGCGGTGCTGAACCCCACTAACACATTGGCGAGGTGTTTGGCTCTGTGCGTACAGCACTTCTGGACGGCAACTAGCGGTGTTGGAGCCCAGGGACAGGTGGAGGAGGAGGAGGTAGGAGGAGGTTGGAGGAGGTAGGAGGGATTGCCACACACACAGCAGGGGAACAGCTGACGTTACTGAACCCCAATAACAGAGGAGCGACTGTTGACTGTGCGTACAGCACTTCTGGACGGCAACTAGCGGTGTTGGAGCCCAGGGACAGGTGGAGGAGGAGGAGTTTGGATGAGGTTGGAGGAGGTTGGAGGGATTGCCACACACACAGCAGGGGAACAGCTGACGTTACTGAACCCCAATAACAGAGGAGGGACTGTTGACTGTGCGTACAGCACTTCTGGACGGCAACTGGCGGTGTTGGAGCCCAGGGACAGGTGGAGGAGGTAGGAGGAGGTAGGAGGGATTGCCACACACACAGCAGGGGAACAGCTGACGTTACTGAACCCCAATAACAGAGGAGGGACTGTTGACTGTGCGTACAGCACTTCTGGACGGCAACTGGCGGTGTTGGAGCCCAGGGACAGGTGGAGGAGGAGGAGGTAGGAGGAGGTTGGAGGAGGTAGGAGGGATTGCCACACACACAGCAGGGGAACAGCTGACGTTACTGAACCCCAATAACAGAGGAGCGACTGTTGACTGTGCGTACAGCACTTCTGGACGGCAACTAGCGGTGTTGGAGCCCAGGGACAGGTGGAGGAGGAGGAGGTTGGAGGAGGTTGGAGGAGGTAGGAGGGATTGCCACACACACAGCAGGGGAACAGCTGACGTTACTGAACCCCAATAACAGAGGAGGGACTGTTGACTGTGCGTACAGCACTTCTGGACGGCAACTGGCGGTGTTGGAGCCCAGGGACAGGTGGAGGAGGTAGGAGGAGGTAGGAGGGATTGCCACACACACAGCAGGGGAACAGCTGACGTTACTGAACCCCAATAACAGAGGAGGGACTGTTGACTGTGCGTACAGCACTTCTGGACGGCAACTGGCGGTGTTGGAGCCCAGGGACAGGTGGAGGAGGAGGAGGTAGGAGGAGGTTGGAGGAGGTAGGAGGGATTGCCACACACACAGCAGGGGAACAGCTGACGTTACTGAACCCCAATAACAGAGGAGCGACTGTTGACTGTGCGTACAGCACTTCTGGACGGCAACTAGCGGTGTTGGAGCCCAGGGACAGGTGGAGGAGGAGGAGGTTGGAGGAGGTTGGAGGAGGTAGGAGGGATTGCCACACACACAGCAGGGGAACAGCTGACGTTACTGAACCCCAATAACAGAGGAGGGACTGTTGACTGTGCGTACAGCACTTCTGGACGGCAACTGGCGGTGTTGGAGCCCAGGGACAGGTGGAGGAGGAGGAGGTAGGAGGAGGTAGGAGGGATTGCCACACACACAGCAGGGGAACAGCTGACGTTACTGAACCCCAATAACAGAGGAGGGACTGTTGACTGTGCGTACAGCACTTCTGGACGGCAACTGGCGGTGTTGGAGCCCAGGGACAGGTGGAGGAGGAGGAGGTAGGAGGAGGTTGGAGGAGGTAGGAGGGATTGCCACACACACAGCAGGGGAACAGCTGACGTTACTGAACCCCAATAACAGAGGAGCGACTGTTGACTGTGCGTACAGCACTTCTGGACGGCAACTAGCGGTGTTGGAGCCCAGGGACAGGTGGAGGAGGAGGAGGTTGGAGGAGGTTGGAGGAGGTAGGAGGGATTGCCACACACACAGCAGGGGAACAGCTGACGTTACTGAACCCCAATAACAGAGGAGGGACTGTTGACTGTGCGTACAGCACTTCTGGACGGCAACTGGCGGTGTTGGAGCCCAGGGACAGGTGGAGGAGGAAGGAGGAGGTAGGAGGGATTGCCACACACACAGCAGGGGAACAGCTGACGTTACTGAACCCCAATAACAGAGGAGGGACTGTTGACTGTGCGTACAGCACTTCTGGACGGCAACTAGCGGTGTTGGAGCCCAGGGACAGGTGGAGGAGGAGGAGTTTGGATGAGGTTGGAGGAGGTTGGAGGGATTGCCACACACACAGCAGGGGAACAGCTGACGTTACTGAACCCCAATAACAGAGGAGCGACTGTTGACTGTGCGTACAGCACTACCAGGCAACAACTAGCGGTGTTGGAGCCCAGGGACAGCAGTAGAAGCAGAGGAACACAATGTAGGCCGAAGCCTGATTGGAGAAAGGGAACCTTTAACCCCCCCCCCCAAGGCATTTGTAGCTGAAAGAGCCAGCTTGTGCAGCTCAAAAGATGCAAAAGGAAAAGGTGGCTCTTTTAATTATGCTCCTTGCAAGCACAGAACTAAACACTTATAAAATGTGTCCCCTGAAACCGTGAAACTGTCCCGGAGGTGGGACTTTCCTTCGTAATATGACGCAGCACAGCTGTCATTCCTACCCCCTCGGCGCCGTGCCCCGGCTCCTCATCGTTGTTTGATTCCGTCCCGGAGCCTGCGCTGTTAGGTTATCCCTTGGCCAGGCACACTTAGCGCTGCCCATCTTCTGACATCATTTGGTGTCAGGCTGGCTGCGCTTGTGCGGCCGCGCTGTCCGAGAGCTCGCCTCGCAGTGTGGTCTAATGTAATCCCACCGCGGGCCTGGGATCAGTGGCCATGCGCAGTGCATATCCTCGCCTCTCGCTCCCCTCCCTACGGCTTTTTCAGACTGTGCGCTGCCACGGCCGTGGCATGCTATTACGGATCAGCTGGCACCGCACAGTCTGAAGAAGCCGTAGGGAGTGGAGCGAGAGGCGAGGATATGCACTGCGCATGGCCACTGATCCCAGGCCCGCGGTGGGATTACATTAGACCACACTGCGAGGCGGGCTCTCGGACAGCGCGGCCGCACAGGCGCAGCCAGCCTGACACCAAATGATGTCAGAAGATGGGCAGCGCTAAGTGTGCCTGGCCAAGGGATAACATAACAGCGCAGGCTCCGGGACGGAATCAAACAACGATGAGGAGCCGGGGCACGGCGCCGAGGGGGTAGGAATGACAGCTGTGCTGCGTCATATTACGAAGGAAAGTCCCACCTCCGGGACGGTTTTACGGTATCAGTGGACACATTTTATAAGTGTTAAGTTCTGCGTGTGCAAGGAGCATAATGAAAATAGCTACCTTTTCCTTGTGCAGCATTACTGCTGCACAAGGTGGCTCTTTCAGTAACAAACGCCTTGGGGGGGGGGGGGGACAGGTTCCCTTACATTTCAGTTGTGTCAGCGTGGCGGTCGCAGGACACATTGCCGGCTACACAGCTGGGGATCAGCTGACGTTACTGAAACCCAATAACACTGGGTCGTATGTTTTGACTGTGCAGATGGCACTTCTGAGCCTCAACTGGCGTTGTTGGAGCCCAGGAATGTAAGTTCAGGTGGTTGAAAGATGAACACAACAGGAGACCTGGATAACGTATACAGTGACCTAATTATTTAATCAGGAGGAGGAGTGGCAAATTCCTGCGAGATCCAGGCCTTGTTCATTTTCAGGAAAGTAAGCCGGTCAACGTTATCGGAGGATAGTCGCATGCGACGGTCAGTTAGTACACCACCTGCAGCACTAAAGACACGTTCCGATAATACACTGGCCGCAGGGCAAGACAGCACCTCCAATGCATACTGGCTTAGCTCTGGCCATGTATCCAGCTTTGAGACCCAAAACTTGAAAGGGGAAGAGCCGTCTGGGAGTACAGCAAGAGGGCAAGACATGTAGTCTGTCACCATCTGACGGAACCGTTGCCTCCTGCTGACTGGAGCCGTCTGTGATGGTGTAGACTTTTGTGGGGGGCACACAAAACTGTGCCACAGTTGGGCCATACTGGTCTTGCCTTGGGCAGAGGCACTGCTTCTGCTCCCTCTTTGTGCAGAGCCTCCACCACTGCCTGGACGCACTGAGCTGCTTTGGAATGCACTAGCAGCACTTCTCTCAGTTGGAATGGAGAAGATGATGGAACTGACCAGTGTGTCTTGGTACTCCCGCATTTTTCGCTCCCGGTTCAACGGTGTGATGAGGCTTTCTACGTTGTCCCGGTAGCGAGGATCGAGGAGGGTGAACACCCAGTAATCAGACATGTTGAGAATGTGGTCGATGCGGCGGTCGTTTCTCAGGCACTGCAGCATGTAATCCACCATGTGCTGCAGACTGCCAACTGCCCAAGAAACGCTGTCCCCAGCTGGAGGCGTGATCTCTGCCCGCTCGTCATCACCCCACCCTCGCTGTACACACTGAGTACTGGACAATTGTGTAACTCCCTCCTCTGGACGGATGTCTTCCTCCTCCATTGACTCCTCCTCATCCTCCTCACAAACTGTCCCCTGCCTACGCGTTTGTGAGGAACCACGTGGCGCTGACTGTCCAGAAGATGATGGAAGTGGTGAATCCTCATCCTCCACCTCTTCCACAACATCATCCCTTAGCGCTTGCAGTGATTTTTCAAGCAGGCAGATAAGGGGGACAGTCATGCTGACTAGTGCATCATCTGCACTCGCCATCCGCGTGGAATAATCGAAGGGACGCAAAACCTGGCAGACATCCTTCATAGTGGCCCACTCTGTGGTTGTGAAGTCTGTACGGCGCTGACTGCGACTTTTGTGCGCCTGATACAGCTGGTACTCCATTACAGCTTGCTGCTGCTCACACAACCGCTCCAACATATGTAACGTGGAATTCCACCTGGTAGGTAGGTCACATATGATGCGATGTTCCGGCAGGCGGTGTCGGCGCTGCAGAGCCGCAATGCGCGCTTTTGCCGTGCTGGAACGCCGCAAGTGAGCACACTCTAGGCGGACCTTGTGCAGCAGTGCATCAAGATCCGGATAGTCCCTCAAAAAACTCTGCACGACCAAATTGAGCACATGTGCCAGACATGGGATGTGAGTGAGGTTGCCGAGGCCCAGGGCTGCCACCAGATTTCGGCCATTATCACACACTACCATGCCTGGCTGGAGATTCGCTGGCTCAAACCACACATCGCTCTCCTGCTTGATGGCATTCCAGAGCTCCTGCGCTGTGTGGCTACGATTCCCCAAAAAAATTAATTTCAAGACGGCCTGTTGACGTTTGGCCACGGCTGTGCTCATGTCGGTCGTAACAGGTACACGTTCATCACGGGTCCATGTGGAGGTGGACTGTGACGGCTCCTGCAGCGATGATTCTGAGGAACTGGTGTAAGAGGAGGAGTCAATGCGTACAGAATGGATTCCTGCAATCCTTGGAGTGGGCAGGACACGTCCTGCGCCACTCGCACGGTCTGTACCCGGCTCAACTACATTAACCCAATGGGCAGTGAGGGAAAGGTATCGCCCCTGTCCATGTTGACTGGTCCACGCATCGGTGGTGAGGTGGACCTTGCTACTGACGGCGTTCAGTAGCGCGTGTTTTATGTGTCCCTCCACATGCTTGTGCAGGGCAGGGACGGCTTGCCTGCTGAAGTAAAAGCGGCTGGGCACACTGTACTGTGGGACTGCCAATGACATCAAGTCACGGAAGCTGTCAGTCTCCACCAGCCTGAATGACAGCATTTCCAGTGACAGAAGTTTGGCAATGCCTGCAGTCAGAGCCTGTGCTCGTGGGTGGTTTGACGAGAAAGGCCGCCTTTTCTCCCATGCCTGTACTACCGATGGCTGTAGACTGGGCTGGGAGTGTGTGGTTGACTGGGAAAGTGGTGCTGCGGGTGGAATTACAGCGGGTCTCTGGACAACAGGGCCAGAGGTTCTTCCACGGCGATCCTGGGAGGAAGCCGAACCAGCTGCGTGTGAGCTAGAGGAAGAGGCAACACGAGCTGAAGAGGTGGTAGCTGCCGCTGTTGGTTGGCCTAGCTCTTCAGTGTGTTTGTCTAACTCCGCCGGGTGCCTGTTGCGCACATGTTTCCACATGTTGGAGGTATTGAGGTTGGCGACTTTTTGACCTCTTTTGATTTTTTGATGACACACCTTGCATCTGACATAGCAAATGTCATCTGCAACTGTGTCAAAAAAGGACCAGGCACTGCAAGTCTTGGGAGCCCCCCTTTTGACTTTTGGAAGAGACATGCTCCTTACGGGTGCCAAAGCGGAGGCTGCAGGATCCGCAGTCTTCCCCCTCCCTCTCCCTCTTTGGACCGTACGGGGAATCTCTTCCTCAGAGCTGCTCCCACCACCTTCCTGTCCCTGACGCCAAGATGGGTCAAGGACCTCGTCATCCACACTACCCTCTGCCCCCAACTGCTCCTCCCGGGTAGTCTCAGCAGCAGAGCACGCACCAGTAAGTGGCACCTGAGTGTCATCATCAGCTGATGCGGCCTGCGATGTGGTGAACGGAGCCACTGGCCCACCCGCCTCTTCAGACTCAGAGAGAAAAAGCTGTTGGGCATCACTGCACCCTGCCTCTTCTTCCATTTCTCCAATGCTGCTTGGCTGGCCCCCTGTTTCCAAGCCAAGAGATTCAGAGAACAGAAGTAGAGACGGCTCCTGTCCTGGGCTCTCTGTCTGCCTGGGCAATTTGGCAGGTGGTGAAGAGACAGATGGCTGCTCTCCAGTGCTCTGTGTCTGAGAGGATGTGGCACTAATGGAAGTTGATGCATTAGCTGCCAT
Source organism: Ranitomeya variabilis (assembly GCF_051348905.1). Taxonomy (NCBI): domain Eukaryota; kingdom Metazoa; phylum Chordata; class Amphibia; order Anura; family Dendrobatidae; genus Ranitomeya; species Ranitomeya variabilis. Next base: position 434,819,068 of record NC_135237.1, on the reverse strand, counting down.
CCATCCCACAACGGCTTCAATTTGGTCTTCACGCAGCAGCGGTGTACGGCGCTCGGCGACAAAGCTGCGCATGAACGACTGTTCCCTCGTGAAAGTGGGTGCTGATGAGTCACCGGTGCCCGCAGCGGGCACAGAATCCCCACGTCCCCTCCCTGCTCCGCGCCCACGCCCACGTGCCTTACTCACTGCCTTCTTCATCGTGGTTGACTGATAAAGAAAAGCAGAAAAGTACTAACGGCTTTGTGTGCTTATTCCTGAAAAACTCCTCCTAACAGGTATAAGAAACACTAATTAGCTAAAGTGTGGACTAGACTTTAATATGAGTTAATGTGGCCTACACAAATGTAAAGTGGTGTAACTGGTGTGTTTGGTGAACTTTATTATTTATTTCTTTTTTGGGGGCTGAACTGACAACGGATAGAGCTGCAGTCACACGGAGACCGTGCAGACAGACGTTAACGGCGCTGTAAGGCCCAAAAACCCTCCTCTACTTTATCCTATGTAGTGTTTTTCCACAAATTAGCTGGAGACGGGTGGAAAGACACTAATAGGATTTTTTTAAATTAATTAGCAGCAGACTACAGTACTTGAAAAAAAATTAAAATTGATTTGGCGGTATGACGCAGTTAACAACCCTGAGCTGGAGACAACCAAGCTACGGCTGCTCACAGACTACAGGGCGAGCTGCAGTCACACGGAGACCGTGCAGACAGCCGTAAACGGCGCTGCAAGGCCCAAAAACCCTCCTCTACTTTATCCTATGTAGTGTTTTTCCACAAATTAGCTGGAGACGGGTGGAAAGACACTAATAGGATTTTTTTAAATTAATTAGCAGCAGACTACAGTACTTGAAAAAAAATTAAAATTGATTTGGCGGTATGACGCAGTGAACAACCCTGAGCTGCAGACAACCAGGCTATAGCTGCTCACAGACTACAGGGCGAGCTGCAGTCACACGGAGACCGTGCAGACAGCCGTAAACGGCGCTGCAAGGCCCAAAAACCCTCCTCTACTTTATCCTATGTAGTGTTTTTCCACAAATTAGCTGGAGACGGGTGGAAAGACACTAATAGGATTTTTTTAAATTAATTAACAGCAGACTACAGTACTTGAAAAAAAATTAAAATTGATTTGGCGGTATGACGCAGTGAACAACCCTGAGCTGGAGACAACCAAGCTACGGCTGCTCACAGACTACAGGGCGAGCTGCAGTCACACGGAGACCGTGCAGACAGCCGTAAACGGCGCTGCAAGGCCCAAAAACCCTCCTCTACTTTATCCTATGTAGTGTTTTTCCACAAATTAGATGGAGACGGGTGGAAAGACACTAATAGGAATTATTTGAAAAAATGTGCAGCAGCCTGCACTACTTCAAAAAAAAAAAAAAAAAAGGACAGTATGAGGCAATGAACCACCCTCCCTGAACTGAATACAACCAGCTATGGATGGCCTATGTGGCTGCACTCAGACTAGAGAGTGGGCTGCACTCACACACACACACACAGAGAGACCTTGCAGATCGCTGTGAAAACAGCGCTACAAGGCAAAAGCAAGGTGAATAGTAGGTGAACACAGCGGTTGCTAAATTAGCCTTTGGAAAGCACAAAGAAGCAAATCGCTATCTCTAAACTGTCCCTCAGTCAGCAAACAGCGTCCTGTCACTAACTGAATTCACAGCAGAGTGATCGCAAAATGGCGCCAGCGACTTTTAAACTGCATCATGACATCATTTCAGCAGCCAATCACAGCCTTGCCAGTACTTTCATGCCCTCCATGCTAAACAGGATGTGCCCACACTTGGAATCTTTCTCATTGGCTGAATTTCTGAATTTTGAATCATGGAACTTCCGATTCCGGTATCCGATACGCGCCAAGTATCGGAATCCCGGTATCGGAATTCCGATACCGCTAGTATCGGCCGATACCCGATACTTGCGGTATCGGAATGCTCAACACTAACAATGAGCAATTACAGCACTACGGTATTTTTTTCTCCACATAACAAGATCCTGGGGTTTTGCTAGGTCTAGCATCTAATAGTATGGGGCGGTAAAGCAGGGAGGTTTGTTAGCGTGAGATTGTTAAATGCTAACCAGAATGCCGGTGTGAATAGTGTGGCGGTGCTGGGAATGTATCGGACTCCGTCTGATCCGCCTTGTTTCCCACTGTAATTTCAGTGTGAAACCAAATGCACTAGAGCTTTCCTGGCTTGTCTGCTCTGCTCAAAGATGATCCGTTAGGAGTCAGCTATTGTTTCCAAATCTCCTGATGAATGGTCTGTGCCTGCTTTTTAGCATTATGCCTGGAATGCTCTGATTTGCCTCAGCTCTTTGTAAAAACCAGGTCATGTGAAAAATAAAAAGAATGACAAATCTGAGTGAATTCTGTATGTTGTTTTGGCATTAGTGACGTCATGGAACTTTTGTGTTTAACAGATCTGATGTTTTGCTGAATGTCCAAAGTAATTGGCAGAAGAGAAATGTGTTTTACTCTATGCAGATATGGTCACTGTTTCCTACGTGGTGTTTCTTTTTCCTTTTCACGATACAAATATAGCTGAAAAGTATCATTAATGCTAACACATAATTAATGGGTTTGTCCCACAAACAGAGTTCATTTTAATCAATAGATTTTGAAGTAATAATAATTTCCACAATTGGATGTCTTTAATAAGAATGTTCCTGTGCTGAGATAATCTTATAAATGTGCCCCTGCTGTGTACTGTGTAACGGCCGTGTCTGACCATGCAGGAACTGATTATATCACATCTCCTGGGCAGGGGAGGAAGCAAAATAGTATACAGACTTTACAGCAGGGGATCTCAAATAATTAATTCTTTGAGGTAAAATATTTTTTTAAAACAGGCAGGGAAATGCTTTACCTCACAAACAGAATCAGCTGTGATCCCATGCTGTGCTGTCTGTATCCCCTCTTTTACTTCCCTCCCCTGCCCAGGAGCTGTGGTATGATCAGACCATGTCCCTGCACGGCCAAACGCGGCCATTACACAGTACACAGCAGGGGCACATTTATAAGATTATCTCCACACAGGAACATGTTATTTAAACATATCCAATTGTGGAAGTTATTATTATTCCAAGATTTATTGATTTAAATCAACTTTAAAATTAACTTTGTTCTTGGGGAACCCCTTTAAATCCTTTTTATAAATATGTAGAAACTAGATGGAGGCCCGATGCTATCACATCGGGAGGGCGGTAATGTCACGAGGGGGTCAGGTTTTCGGTGGTAATGTCAGGAGGGGGGCAGGTTTTCGGCGCTGTTGTTTCCTAATGGCATCCTGTGATAATCTAATGACTTTTGCATCAGGGGACTCGTGCTTCACGCCTACACTTATATGCATTGTTTTTGTCCCAGCGATGCTGTTGCTCTTCAAGAGTCTCATTTGCCTGTTGTTGTCTTCGACGTTGTGCCTTTGCTGCTTTCCTTTCTTTGTCATTGGCGTACTTTTTATGAGGAGCCATGTTGGCATTGATATTTGATTTTTAAAGGGGTTATCCCATGAACAAAAGTTCATTTTAAAAATTGTCTGTGTCTGACCATGTACATAACATACCATAGCTCCTGGGCAGGGGAGGAAGCAAAAGACAATACTGACATTACATCAGGAGATCGCAGAGGATACATTTTGTGAGGTAAAATATTTTTTAAAAACAGTCAGTGAAATATTTTACCACACAAAAAGAAGCCACTGTGATCCCCTGCTGTAATGTCACTATTGTCTTTTGCTTCCTCCCCTGCCCAGGAGATGTGGTATGCTCCGTACACGGTCAGACACAGTCAATTTTTAAAATGAACTTTCGTTCGTAGGAAAACCCCTTTAATGTGACCGTCTTCCTCTGCTGTAGACACGTCGCGCGTCTGCCGCCGGGATCAGCCCAATGATTCACTGCACCTGTGCGGAATTTGCACAGGCGCAGTAAATCAGACCGCTGCCATCTTTGTGCAGACAGATAGCAGCGGTCACATTAAAACTGCTCAGGCGCTCCTCCTGTACAAAGATGGCGGCAGTCAGTGAATCATTCGGCTGATCCCGGCAGTGGCGTGTTTGCGATGGTGTTCCGCTGGTCGTACTGCACAAGAGGCTGCATGAGTGTGTGTAAGTGTGAGAGTGTGAAAATGTGAGTGAGTGTGTGTGGTGCGTATAGAGTGTGTGTGTGTGTGGTGCGACGGTGTACCACTGGTGGTACCGCACAATAGGTTGGTACCAGCAGCAGTTTCAATTTTGAGACACCCAATATGGCGGTCAATGAACTTCCTCCACTTGGAATTCTGGTAATACGGTGACATCTGGACAGAACAGGAAATGAAACCATTACAAAGCAATTATTTAAATAGATGTATCATTTATATATATATATATATATATATATATATATATATATATATATATATATATATATAGTTCAAAATCGGAACAGCATCTCACATTACCAAACTGTAGTGCAGCGTCTTCCCAACCACTGTTGAAATGGTCTTTGGTAATAGATGAAAAAAAGAAAGACAGCACAAAAAAAATTGAAAAAAGGGCTTTAATGCCTGAGATGCCTCAGGCATTAAAGCCCTTTTTTTCAAATTTTTTTGTGCTGTCTTTCTTTTATATATATATATATATATATATATATATATATATATATATATATATATATATATATATATATATATATATATATATATATACATACACGAGCGGTGATCATGGGACAGTCTTGTTAGTCATCCTATTGGATTAACTGGTTGATTGCAGGGAACAATAGATCGAGTTCACTGTCAGCAATTGTGTTTCAGATTAGACTGTTGGTTTGGTGTCTTGTGAATAATTAGGGTTGTAGCCGAGAGAAAAAAGTTAGCAATGATTTTCTCCCAATTTCGATGCGTAGAATTTCATAAAATCACACTAAATAGGTGTCCCATTATAAATTTAGTAATGCCTCATCTTTATTTTTTTTGTATGGATGTGAATGATAATTGCATTGTTTTTTTTTTTTACCGTACTTTACTTTTTTAGACAGTGCTACCACCCATAAGGCCAGAATTGGCATTGGCTTCTATCGTATTTGTAACCAGTAATAATTAGGGGATGAAGACTTAAAAAACAACTCTGTGTGCTCGCTCGCATGAGCAGATAACTTTGCCAACTGCTATCCCATGTTTTATCAGATAGCTCTCGGACCAATGCTATACTATGGAGCAGAGCAGATCTAAGAAAAATGGCCGCATGCTGGGAGTGGCTTCACAAATCGGATCACACGCACCCATACAAGTCTATGAGACGTAAAACATGCGGCAGTCACTGGTGGAGATGGAGAAAATTAAGTTCTCCATCTTCTCTGCACCTGTCATGCGAGAGAATCGGATCATAGTAAAATGATACCCGGCCCAAACTCTGATGAGAGTTTGGGCCGAGTATCATTAGCATAATCGAGCTGATTCTGTCGGAAGTGAGAATCATCGCCCTGGGGGCTTGTTCACTCATTCACCTTATTGCTCTGGGGGCTTGTTCACTAATTTACCTTATCGCCCTGGGGGCTTGTTCACTCATTTACCTCATCGCCCTGGGGGCTTGTTCACTCATTTACCTCATCGCCCTGGGGGCTTGATCATCCATGTACATCATCGCCCTGGGGGCTTGTTCACTAATTTACCTCATCGCCCTGGGGGCTTGTTCACTCATTCACCTTATTGCCCTAGGGGCTTGTTCACTCATTTATCTTATCGCCCTGAGGGCTTGTTCACTCATTTACCTCATCGCCCTGGGGGCTTGTTCACTCATTTACCTTATCGCCCTGAGGGCTTGTTCACTCATTTACCTTATCGCCCTGGGGGCTTGTTCACCCATTTACCTCATCGCCCTGGGGGCTTGTTCACTAATTTACCTCATCGCCCTGGGTGCTTGTCCACTCATTCACCTTATCGCCCAGGGGGCTTGTCCACTCATTCACCTTATCGCCCTAGGGGCTTGTTCACTCATTCACCTTATCGCCCTGGGGGCTTGTCCACTCATTCACCTTATCGCCCTGGGGTCTTGTCCACTCATTCACCTTATCGCCCTGGGGGCTTGTTCACTCATTCACCTTATCGCTCTGGGGGCTTGTTCACTAATTTACCTTATCGCCCTGGGGGCTTGTTCACTCATTTACCTCATTGCCCTGGGGGCTTGTTCACTCATTTACCTCATCGCCCTGGGGGCTTGTTCACTCATTTACCTCATCGCCCTGGGGGCTTGATCACCCATTTACCTCATCGTCCTGGTGGGCTTGTTCACTAATTTACCTCATCGCCCTGTGGGCTTGTTCACTCATTCACCTTATCGCCCTAGGGGCTTGTTCGCTCATTTACCTTATCGCCCTGAGGGCTTGTTCGCTCATTTACCTCATCGCCCGGGGGGGCTTGTTCACTCATTTACCTCATCGCCCGGGGGGCTTGTTCACACATTTACCTCATCGCCCTGGGTGCTTGTTCACTAATCTACCTCATCGCCCTGGGGGCTTGTTCACTCATTTACCTTATCGCCCTGGGGGCTTGTTCACCCATTTACCTCATCGCCCTGGGGGCTTGTTCACTAATTTACTTCATCGCCCTGGGGGCTTGTCCACTCATTCACCTTATCGCCCTAGGGGCTTGTTCACTTATTCACCTTATCGCCTTGGGGGCTTGTCCACTCATTCATCTTATCGCCCTAGGGGCTTGTTCACTCATTCACCTTAGCACCCTAGGGGCTTGTTCACTCATTCACCTTATCGCCCTGGGGGCTTGTCCACTCATTCACCTTATCGCCCTGGGGCTTGTCCACTCATTTACCTTATCGCCCTAGGGGCTTGTTCACTCATTCACCTTAGCACCCTAGGGCTTGTTCACTCATTCACCTCATCGGCCTGAGGGCTTGTTCACTCATTTACCTTATCGCCCTGGGGGCTTGTTCACCCATTAACCTCATCGCCCTGGGGGCTTGTTCACTAATATACCTCATCGTCCTGGGGGCTTGTCCACTCATTCACCTTATCCCCCTGGGGGCTTGTTCACTCATTCACCTTATCGCCCTGGGGGCTTGTCCACTCATTCACCTTAGCACCCTAGGGGCTTGTTCACTTATTTACCTTATCGCCCTAGGGGCTTGTTCGCTCATTCACCTTAGCACCCTAGGGGCTTGTTCACTTATTTACCTTATCGCCCTGGGGGCTTGTTCACCCATTAACCTCATCGCCCTGGGGGCTTGTTCACTAATATACCTCATCGCCCTGGGGGCTTGTCCACTCATTCACCTTATCCCCCTGGGGGCTTGTTCACTCATTCACCTTATCGCCCTGGGGGCTTATTCACTCATTCACCTTATCGCCCTAGGGGCTTAGTCACTCATTCACCTTATCATCCTAGGGGCTTGTTCACTCATTTACCTTATCGCCCTAGGGGCTTGTTCACCTGTTTTCCCATGTGTTTTTTCATGAAAAAAACCACACTGTTTTACAGCACCATTAAAGTGAATGAGATTTGTGAAATCATTCATAGGCTGCTTATTTCTTTTTCTTGCAGATTTGAAGCAGTTTATAATCTGCAGCATGTCGATTCTTTCAACGTTTTCACTTATTCAAATGAAGGAAAAAACACGCATTAAAAAACTTGTTAAAATGTGTCAAAAAAGCTCATATTTTGCGTTTTTCCTGCCAAGAGACACATTTTTAATGCAGAAATGTCTGCTGAAAATACGTAACGTGTACAAATACCCTACGGCCATAGTCCCTCGTTGCATAAATGCTGCTTTTTCCACTTATTTTTTGTGTGCACAAAATCTGTGCCTGACGGTTAAAGCAAGATGAATGTTAGTTTGTGAAAACTCCTAAAGAAGCTGCTGAACTTTGCATTCTTTCTCGGGATTCATCAAGTTCATACCAAAAATGAATTAAAAAAAGCTCCTAGAAAAACAACAAAAACGCAAGAAGCTGAGCGGATTGTGGAAAAAAAATAGAGTTTACGCATGTGGGAGCATGGCCTGAGGATTATGGGAAGCGTAGGCAGACATAGTCTCTGAGTGACAGAGGTAATATCCATCAGCCCAGATGCCAGGTAAGGCTGGACTCTCCTCAGAGATGCCCTCAGCTCGTTTTACAATACAAACCTCCATTTTGAGAAATGACCTTCAGATTTTTGTATCACTTTTTATAGTACAAGGAGTCAGTGTCATTAAACATACATGGAAATATATAAAATTGAGGCACATATTTCTTATAAACTAAAAGAAAAGGAATATTCATTTTTCTAATACTACTCTTAAGTAGCTTCAGAATTGGAACAAATTACCGATAAAAGCAGCAAATGAATTCCATAGAGGCCGCACCTATATAAGCCGCAGCACTAAAACTGTATTTATTAACTTTCACCGGAGAACCGAAATGTAACTAATATGCATTTTTAAAGTCCTTGCAGCAAAACCTACTTATGCGATCAATAACGCATTTTAAACAGACGTGGACAGTACAAAATACTGGAGAAGAAATGTACAAATTACTTTCCATCATGTTCAATGATATTGATGGAAAACAAACACTGATCGCTGATGAAGGAGAAGGCTTTTTAGAATACTTGTGTTTGAACTTTACTAGACGTAACATTCTGTTTTATTGATCATCTCAACCCAGTTTGATCCGCTGAAGGTCAATGTTAATTGCATGTTGCAGTCATTGGAAATGTTAATATGGTCACTGAGTTTCTAATCATAAACACATTTGATAGTCGTTTTTTTCTCCAATTTCACTGTAGATAGTTGTGTGAGCTGCCTCTGGAAATATTCTCAGATTGTCTCCGTAGAGTTGGTTGCATTATGAGGATTTCTAGTTAGCTGTTCTGAACCCCCACTATTTTAGGCAGAGGGGAGTGCTACTGCAAATACTATCTATCTCTGGAGATCCCACAGATTTCATCTTAAAGGGGTCATCTGTTTTATTTTTTTCTATTCCATTGATTCCTAGTATATAAATACAACAGCTTTACTTTACCCTTTGCTACTGCATTGCTTGGTTTGTTCTACTATGCCCGGTCTTCTTTGATATGGCTGTAGCGATGATGTCATGTCAACATCACGAGACCGCTGCAGGCTGTTACTGACCCCAGTGCTGATGCCAATCTATACAACATTAGATCACTAAACCCAGTGATTGGCTGCAGACTGGAGAGTTGGCGCTAGAGCGGCAGTTGGTAAATACAGCTATGTTTGTTATTTTTATGTATAGGAAGCCTATGGAAGTAAAACAAAAAAGAGGACAACACCCTTTAAGTTAGGATTACACAGCTTCCTGCCCTTAATGAGCAGTCATTGATGACATAAGAAGTTAATTCATGATCATTTAAGATTTGGGATGAAGTTCAGGTTCTGGTACCTGACCCATACTTTATTCCAAAGTTTGGTTCGAGTACCAGAACTGTACCCAAACTGGAAGCAGAACCCTAACCGCAATGAAAACAATTGGCACCCTAGCTTCAGACTAGGGAATTTCTTTCTAGAGACTAGAGAAATCTTTTCTCTTGGATTTTCCCCGTAATGCCAAACATTAAAATGGATTTCCAGGAGAAATCCGTGTTCGGAGTTTAGCACCAGACACTAACTGTCTGGTACGAACCCCAAGCTTTTACGTTCCGGTACAATCATTTCTATTCAAGATCCTTTTACAAGCTATTTGGGATGAACAGTTAATGCAATCATCTGGTCCCTGTACAGTTCACACTAAGGGTAAGTTCACACAGGGCGTTTTTTGTTTTTTTGTTTCTGCAGCAAAACCTGATCATCTTGGCATAAAGAAGCTGCGTCAAAAACGCAGGTTTAGGTGCATTTTTGGTGCGTTATTTGTTGCGTATTTGTTGCGGTTTTTTTGGTGCCTTTTTTTCCTCTTTGTCCATGCTAATGTCCTTGGATTTTCAGCAGCAAAAACACAGCAAATAATGATACCTGTGTTTTTGCTGCGTTTTTTTCAACACCCATTCAAGTGAGTGGGTGAAAAAAGCATCAAAAACGCTGAAAGAAGCGACATGCTCTATGTCCAAAAAACGCAGCAAAGCACAAAATACTGATCACACAAAAAACCAATGTGTGTGCATGAGACTTCTGAAATCTCACAGGCTTTGCTGGTACTGTAAAAAGCAGCTGAAAATTAGCATTAAAAAAATGCAGCAAAAACACCCTGTGTGAACTTACCCATAGTCTGCAGCACATCTTCTGTTTATTCGGGAAAATGTGCTGCTGGTGACAATGATTTTTAGGCCTAACTACTCGATTAGCTGAAGAACAGGCGTTGTGCGTATACCCCATTACAAAGTCTTACTGATTAGTTGCCTGGTTATGAGATTAGGACCCTGAAAGCCCTACATCCATAAAAGCCATAGTTTCCATATTATGCATTAGTAAAGACTAACAGCCCAGAATTAGGTGTGTGCACCATTTAGTGTATATTAGGCAAGGTTGGCCATAAAAAGGAATTTGCTCGTTTCTGCCCATTATCATCTATTAATGATTTCTTGTCTGAACATGTGATGAAAGTGAACATGTAATTTCGGGTTTAGGAAAACCTCACATAAATTGATCAAGTAAAGGGGCATTTGGCTTGTTTTTAACCCTTTAACCCTATATGTACTTGAGTCCTTTGAAATGAGACTGTGTCATTATTTTTTTCACTTGCAGCTCTTGGGTTTCTCTATGGTTATTTCGTTGTTAGTATTGAGGTAGGAAAACGGTCATCAAAGTCGCGTGTACCCTACCTCACTTACCTAACACAGTTTCACATTTCTGCGAAGGCGAGATGAGCAAAAAGACCTTTCCTTTATGTATACTGGTGTGTAAGTGGTGAATACATACATTAGCACATAGCAATTTGCATTGATCAGGATTCGCCCTGCGGGAGCTTCATAAAACATAACTTTTTACAAGTTCTCCGTGGACAAGTTTGGAAACTAATGATGTAAAGTACATCTCCACTGGAGCTCCGCACTAGACTCATCTGCTCGGAATTGTATTCTGGTGATTAGGTAAATAATTTCCGAGCGCCAGAGGGTATTTCCGGATTCCTATTGAACAAGCTAACTGTTCAGCCGCCGGGGCCTTTAAAAGGCACACAGTTGCCAATAAATGTAATTACTAGACACAGCACAATATTACTGTTCTGAGAATAGCCAAAAAGAAAGTTGGTTTAGTTTTTCTTATTTGAAGTACCTCTATTCATGTATTTGAATTGATAAAAATCTGCTAGACCTGCCAACCTCTCAGTAATAAATTAACTTGTACACGGAAAATAAAAAGATTTCTTGTTCTGTTCATTTCAATGAATTCAGAAACAATGTCAGTCTCAGGATTTATTTTTCCCCACAGGAATTCTTTGTTCATGACACTCATATTGGTTTTGAGAGGCCAGGTCCATTTTCAGCATTACGTTTTATATTCGTGGAATGCACCAGTTCTGGGCACCATTGACCAACAGTATCCAACTGATGGACATGAAGATCTGGCAGCTCTATAGATGTTATGTTAGAATATGCCATCAATCTTCAGCCTGTAGCGGTCCAACCATACTGATCTCCAATTACTGGGATAAAGTGACGGCAGTCCTAGAAAAGCGCCCCACCCCACTTTGTCTGCTTTCTACTCTTAGGTAATTTTTACAGCCATATCCAATAGTCCTCAAAAATATAGTAATAGGGAATTTGTCAGCAGATCTTTACTACTTCATCTGAGAACAGCCTAATGTAGGAAAAGAGACCCTGATGTCAATAATGTATCACTTAGTTTACTGGGTGCAGCAGTTGTGACATAAATAGAGTTTTTAGATCTGGCATATAGCAGAGCTCAGAAAGCTGCTCTCGCCCACACCACAGCGTTCAGTGTATATTGTATAGTGACAGTGAGCTGCCTATCAGAGGAGAGGGCGTGGACAGATCAGGGCTCACAGTGATAATCTCCTAGCCATAAAACATTTATTGTATTGAAACAACAGCACACATCCTAATAAGTGACACATCCGTGATATCAGTGTCCCAGCCTCAACCTCATGGTGTCCTCAGATTACATAGCAAAAACCTGCTGACAGATTCCCTTTAAGCAAAGTCAGCAAGAGGTAAGGTGGCAAGAAACTGGCGGTGGAGGGGCCTTCAGACATTAAAGACACATCCTAACTATATAAAATCTATCACTGTGAAGAGACAGACGCTTTCCAACGTCAATGCTTTTTGGCTTCAGGCAGAAATAGAATCAAATAGAGGCTGTGCCTATAAAGTTCATGCTAAATTAGAATGATGAAGCATTCCTGATTTCTTACCTGCTACATTTTTGCTTCCATACTTGTAGACTTAACTTTAGCATATGAGAGTATAATCCAGAACACTATAATGTTAAAGTGGAACAGTGACATTGAACATGCAGTGTAATCTGTAATGAGCGGGTGATCAAGCAGAGGGAGCCGGACAGGTTGATATATTATAGGTTGTGGGATATCTGAGAAGCAGAGCCCATTGGGTGGCACTCACCAGCGATTGACAGCTATCTCTATAGGCACACTGATACCAGGATGGCTGACGAATCCCAGAACGAGCAGGAATTAAAATCAACAAATTACAAGTCACACTGAGCCTTTTCCCATTAAATTACACATCAATCCCCCGTGCCCTATATATACTGCCCACAAATCACCCACAGATCCCCTCTAAAGACGTGTATAGATTTACATTGCCAACGTCAAGTGTCTTTGGATATTGTATTTAAATTGTGGCCGAGAATGCATTATGGATTGCGTTGCCAACAAAAAAAGGGGCCGGAAAGATTAAAATGTAAATTAGTAAAAAGGTTAGCGTTCGTGGATCTAATGGTTAGGATGATGTATGGCTAGGTTTTATGCGTTGGTAAATCTTGTAGCATAAATCTTTGCTGACATTTCCACTTGAAATAATATGCTTAAGAAGAGATGTAGCCTTTACGGTACGCGGTGTCCGTCGTCTGTCTCTCTTTTTGCTTTCCATATAGATGATGGCCTTTCTCTTCATACAGATATCCCATAGCTGCCCTGTGTGTGCGATGCCGTCCGTACTAGTGATAGCATTAGTAGCTGAGAGCCTTGTCCTCTGCCTTCCGCATGGTGAATTACTCACTCAGCCTCTATATGAAAGTGACATTAAGAGTGAGCACTTTCATTTACTACGTCTGATTCAGGTTTCAAAATGTATCTTTGGTCAAGCAGTTAACAAATGCATTTTATGGCAAATGTTAAGAGTTAGCGAGCTCTGACCTAAGGGATCGTTGTCATGGAAACAGAATAAGTTCTGGAGACGCCATAATAGCCGGTTTTCAGGTTATTGTAGCGTATTAAACAACTATATTAACCAAGTGTTAAAAGTAATTATGAGCTGTTAAAGAGACGTTTTCTACATTGGATGTAACCTTTTTAGCTTTAAGTCATTGCAGGCCATATAGGCCATCTTATTGAGGCTCATCATAAATCTATTTATACCATGCCCAAGGTATGTGACCGCTCAGTTCTATCACTGATATTTTCTCATTTTTGCTACTTGCATTTTGGGATCTGATTGACAATGTATATACAGCTCTGGCAAAAATTAAGAGACCACTGCAAAATGTTCAGTTTGTCTGATTTTTCTCTTCATAGGTATATTTTTGAGTAAAATGTAAATTGTTCTTTTATTCTATAAACTTCTGACAACATGTCTCCAAATTTCCAAGCAATACATTTTGTATTTTGTTTCTGAACAGGAGAAATGGTCAAAATTAAAAAAAAACTTTAAAAAAACCAAAACAAAACAGTGCTTTCAGACCTCAAATAATACAAAGAAAGCAAGTTCCTAATCATTTAGAATCAACAATACTAACGTTTTAACTCAGGAAGAGTTCAGAAATCAATATTTTGTGGAATAACCATGATTTTTAATCACAGCTTTCATGTGTCTTGACATGCTTTCCACCAGTCTTTCACACTGCTTCTGGTACAAAAATGTAAGCAGTTCTTCTTTGTTTGATGGCGTGTGACTATCCATCATCCTCTTGGTTACATTCCAGAGGTGTTCAGGTCTGGAGATTGGGCTGCCCATGACAGGGTTTTGATGTGGTGGTCTCTTAACTTTTGCCAGAGCTGTATATATATACATTGGCAATTGCCATTTATATGTATATTGGCAATCTGATCCCAAAAATGAGAGAGCCGCATACCTTGGGCATGAATATTGAAGGACTTGTTGCTTTCATTTCTCATATATATCTGTATATATAGGGGAAGGAGAGGAAAGAAAGAAGCAGTATGCAAAAACTAAAGCAAGCCACAGGATTCCTCCTCCTGGGTGTATCCCCCAAAAGTGTCAGCACTCCAAAACTCGGGGTCCCAACCACCAATGTGACATGCAATGCTTTGGCTCAGTGTCCGATGTTCAATTTTTAAAAGCAAGTGATAGAAAAAGGAAAAATCCAAATTTGAAAATTGGAGACTTATTTATCTTTGGCTCTGTTCATATTTGCTTTCATAAACTTTCTGGTCAATTGCATAAAAATGTTTAAATTCTACAAACTTTCTCTTAAGTCAGTGCCTCATTCAGATTTGTCAGTATACATTTCAGAGTGGATCTGGGTAGGAGTTGTCTGTATAAATGTACAGTGGGCCATGGTGCCCGTGTGACGGGGCCTACCAAGCAGGCAGCATTATTTTACTATTTAGTCTAACAATATTTAGAATTGCTGAAAATGCAAAGTATTGAGCAGATTGTTCGTAAACTCGAAATGGCTGAGGATTTTAACAACTTTCCAAGTGATGGAATAGCTATTGATTGCCATCAGAGCAGCTATTATTTTCCTGACTTCTTATAATTGGGTGAAATAATAATGCTTCTGCGACCACCAGATGGCAGATTGAAAGAATGTATATTTGTATGATAACAATGCTTTGTTGGCTAGGAGACATCCAGCTATGTATTGCCAGAGACCCTGGTTGGAAGAGAACAATGATGCCAGTTTATCTAAACAGGTACTGTCATTTCTGTATCCTTTAGTCTGTCTTGGTTTTTACAATTAATTATTCTGTAAAGCTTTAAATCACGAATATACTAATTTCTTCCCAAGCTTCTTAGTACAGTACAATTCCTTCAATCTGGTAACACAGTTTATGGCTCAGAACTGCAGGATAAGTGAAATCTCATGAAACCCCTAACAAAGGACATAGCAGGGATGAGTTATTAGAAGACATCCATAGAATCAAAGAGACAATCATATTGGAACTTTATTAGTTCTGCTCATCAGTATGTTTTATATACTTTTCAATAACCATCTGAAAATCTCAAGTCTAAAAATCTAGCACCTGTGAGGTCTTGGTGAAGACCGAGTAGGTCTGGTCAGATGCCAGAAGCCAGGTAGTCATTGCTGTCCATCTATTCAATTCTCTATCTACTTATGTCTATGGAATATGTGTGTTCCTTTAAAGGGAACCTGTCATCAGGTTAGTAAGAGATACGGCCATCACCTTTCAGGGCTGATACACAGCATTCTATAATGCTGTATATCTGCCCCCAACCCGACCTGCAGGTGAAGAAAAATAACTTTTATTATACTCACCTGCGGGGCGATCCGGTCCGATGGGCGTCGCTGGTCTTGGTGCGGCGCCCCCCATTTTCTTACGATCCCCGTCCTCCTGCTTGCTTCGTGTGGATGACGCGTCCCTGCATCATCCACTCAGTCACCTCGGCACAGCGCTTCTGCACATGTTTACTTCCCTGCCCTTTGACCTTCCCTGGCACCTGCGCACTGCAGTACTTTGCTCTGCTCTCAACAAGGCAGAGAAGTATGCCTTCGCCGGAGCGCAGTGTCGAGGAGACACATCATCCACACGAAGCAAGCAGGAGGGCGGCATTGCAAGAAGATGGGTGGTGCCGGACCAGGACCAGTGACGCCCATCGGACCGGAGCGCCCCGCAGGTGAGTATAATAAAAGTTATTTTTCTTCTCTTCCATGTCGGTTTGGGGGCAGATATACAGCATCATAAGGTGAAAGGTGATGGTCGTATCTCTTATAGGCCAATCCTGGTGACAGGTTCCCTTTAAGTCTCTTGTCCCTCGTTTCTCTACAGACAGGCTACACATGTGAAGGTGGCTCAGGCCTCTCTGATACTTTTACACCTAGTTACATACGTTACACATTATCCATTGTTTTTTGTCACAAGTGTTGAAACCACAAGTACATGATGGCCATGTTCTTCTGACATTGCACAATTTGCTGCAGAAGTATTGGCAGATTTAATGAGTTAACATGTACCAATTAAGTTTTATTCCAGACTGTAGAAACTTTGTTAGTCCTCCTGACCCCTGTTCTTATTTTTTAACACTTTTTTACCAGGTGGAAGTTTACTATGACGTATTGGCAACAAGGATCAATAAAATCTGAGTTGGATTGCGATACATAATAAGACAACACATCACCAACCATTAGATTATATGGAGCTCAGATTTTATTAGGTACAATGTCTAGGTTTCCATTTTTCACATTCTAGACACAACAAAAATTGGCAGGAGATCATTACTTCATCCAACCTGGAGTCAGCACAAAAACATATTACCAAAGTTGAGGAATATATTGCTACGGAGGGAGATACATTGTAATAATGAAGATAAGCTGCAACATGCAGAATGTACAGGAAATGTCTGGATACAGTCAAAGCCTTGCATGTTAAGAAAAGGCTCCATGACAAGTCTCAAAAAACACATGATTATGGGCGTCCTCTAATGAACGGTGACAGCTGAGTTGTCTGCCCCTAATCACACATCACTCAATTCAAACAGCCGCTGAAAACAATGGCTACATGATAATAATGGAAACCACTTGCAATTATGTTATCTTTCCTTTGCCTTTCTCCAAACCTGGCCATGCAATACATAATCATTTCTATTTGCAGCGATGGTACACTATTCTCCGCGATCGGAGCTTCTGCCCGCACACAAATCTCCCTTTTGTACTGGAGCGAGTGCAATGCGCTGTCAATGCCGTCCACATTGTCACACTTAATTTTCTTTGCTTGCTTAGAACCGCAAGGAGTAGAGAAAATTTCTTGGTAAATTATACGCAGAAAAACACACAGCTTTATATACATGTGGCAGATATTAATATTGTATTAAGGAATGATGTGTTAAAAAGCTATTGCAGCTTATATAAAGAAGGGAGGATACAGGTTTGTTACTCCGCCAATATCAGATGTCTTGTAAGGTGTCTTATTACGGTACATGTAGCTATGACACTTGGTTGTTCTACTTCCGCCATTCACCAAAGTGTAGATCTTTATCCAGCATTGTAGGACAATGATTGAAATAAATAGATATCTGAAGGCCCCACACACATTAGGCCAACATCAGCCGAACCCGCCAATACTGATGGCTGCTACCGGCTCTCCCCAGACAGACGATATCGGGGAGATTAGATCCAGCATGTCCAATTTTGAACTTCTGATAAGCCACCGTAGGAGATATCAGTGTGATGCTATTGCTTTGTCAAAGGTTTTTTATTTATGCCACAAAGCAAGTATACAATAACTCAATGGCTCTATGGATAATACTATGTAATATGCTGAGGACAAATATTATTGGAAATTGGATTGTAATCACATTGATTATATTTGGAAAATAAAAGTTATAGGCTCATTCCCATATGAACAAGTTACTTATCAAAGGTATCATGTATTGACAAGTTGCTGTTAGTTCCGAATCCACTGTGACTCCCATCATCCTGAAAACGAGGCTCTAGACCCCTAAGAGTATAGGACTGCCCAGCCCTGACTTGGGTGGAGTAGGAGTGCGCATGCTTGACCTTTGTTCCTTTCATTGTCTACAAGACTGTCAGAAATAGGTGCTTATGGCCAGTGACGCAACTTGAAACTCATGGGTCCCCATGCGAAAGCTCCAACGGGGCCCCCAAGTATTTTTAATCTTTAATAGCAATAGTCTTTTTCTTTAGGCTAAAGGGACTTTTAGGGCCCCCTAGGCTCCAGGGCCCGGGTGCGATTGCAACCCCAGCACCTGTTGTGGTTACACCCCTGCATATGGCTTTCTCCAACAGTCCCATAGACAGTGAATGGAGCAGAGGTCGGGTATGTGCACTTCCCTTCCATTCATGACAGGGCTGCAGACCACTGTTCTCCTCAGTCCAGAGCCCCGTTCTCGGGATCACTGGGGGTCCCACCGATCAATCCCATGGCAATCAATGAGATGCATCCTATCCTATACAGAATAACCCTTTCAGGAAAGTACTTGTACTAATTCTCCATTCAGATGCGGATACTGGCTGCTGCTTTTCTTTCTTGGTTACCTGATACAAAGAGACTTGGAGGTGAACTTGAATTTGCTGCAGCTCTTTTCTATCTGTTATCTTAATAGATGCACTTTTTTATTTTGTTTAGTATCTTTCTAGTAGGCTATTTCCAAGGGTGTACAGAGGCATACCATCAAACTGCTGTAGGCAGCTAATTAGGAAAAGGTATCTGCATCCTTTATTTTTAGTGGTCGATGGAACCAACCTTTGCATTTCACTTCCACAGGTCCTATAATGTTAGGCTCTGTTCACATGTCCAGTTGTCATCCATTTATAAGGGATTCAGAATTTAAAAAAAACTCTGAATCCATTGGTAATGTAGCAAAAACTGTATTCTGATTTGCAATAATTTATACCAGATCTGTTCTTCTTAGCGGTGTCTCTGATCCCCTAGTGCTCAGAGCCGTACAGTGCTTAAAAAATGGATCCGTTACCCGATGACTTAACCAAGGCCCATCTGTTAGGATCGTTCCCCATAGACTTTAATGTTAAAGGGAACCTGTCACCAGGTTTGGCCGATATAAGAAGCGACCACCGTCTTTCATGGCTTATATACGGCGTTCTATAATTCTGCAGATAAGCCCCTGATCCGACCTGCAAGAGAAGAAAAATAACTGTTATTATATCACCTGCGGGGCGGTCCGGTCTGATGGGTGTCGCAGGTCCTGGTCAGATGCCAGAGAACTGTTGAAAACACTTGGAAAACAGACCGATCTTTTGACTTTGGGTATTTTCACGCCAGTTTGGAGCAGCTCCTCCAAAATGGGAGGAGGTGGGGAGGGGCACGGGTAAGTGCCAACATTTTACAGCCAGTGACTGGAGTAGTATTTGTGGCAACAGAGGTGCACAACAGGCACAAAAGTAATTAAGTAGCGTGCACTTATTAATGAATTTGGCACGTCATACTCCAGTATGAAACATCAGTCTTATTAAGTCAGTCCCTATGGTTTTTGATTCAGCTAAAAAAATGCATTGCAGTCAAATGGAAGATATTTTCGGACGTTTCCATCCCCATTCAATGAAGGGACCCTGTACTGGAACAGTTTATATCCATTTTGTCATTGCAAAAATTATCCAAAAACGGAAATAACCGCTAGACATGTGAGCAGAGCCTTAGGCACAGGGAGATTAGGAATGAACTCAATAACCTCAGAAAGCACTAGGAAGGGCCCTATGTGAATGTGCTGGGGCCCCTTCTCTCTGTACATCCCAGGCTATCTCCCCCTTAATAAAGCATCTCCGTCCTGCCACATTGAGGAAAATAACAGACAAGCCGGAGTTAGATTTTTCCTTTGCATCATTTTAGTGTTTTGACATTAGGAATGTAAATGACAAAGTTGCTTTATATTTCATTAGAATATTCATCCGCTTAACCGATTTGTTTCGTCGTGGCGGGTGTCATATAAATATATCTCTTATACAATAAGTTATGGAAAAACTGGAACAGCTGTCTATTTATCAGGAAAATGATTTACTTGCCTCCATCTTCAGAAGGAAACACTTGAAATTAGAGAACTTGAAGGTCGAGCAATGCTTGCATCTAGCGGGGAGTGGGAAGACGCCGGCTTCAGTAAACAATGGCTGTTTCCATGGCAACAAGGGATGATAGATTAGCAAATCCTACATTACAAATAGTCACATTTGCTGCACAGGATTCTGGAACATTTACTCATAATTTATGGAGAAAGCATTTTTCAGATTTGTCTGGTGTATACATATCAAGGTGAATTGTTTTTTTGTGGATGCATTTCATATTGAAGCCGCTTTTTGTAGTATTTAAATAGATTTTTCGAGATAATTTGACAGTGATGTAGGGACACAAAGCAACTACAGCAGTGTTTGATGCAATATTAGTTACAATATGCATTTTTTTTTTCGTGTCTATTGAAATTGGTTTATAAATCAAGTTAAAGAATAAGGTAATGATGTTTAATCTGATAACACTTGACATATGATCTATTGGTGTGGCAGATTCTGCAGTCCGTGCATTGCCCTAAGATGGCTGCCTCCTTGTGATAAAATTGTAACCCCAGGCGGGTTCACAAATTAGGTTCCGTGACAATCTGATTAATTGTTACTAGGCCCAGCAATATGCCGCGTGTGAATGACTTAAAGTAGCAATCTATAAAAGCGCTAACATCCAGCCACCCATCTCCGTGGCGGCGGAAAGGCAAGACCGCCGCTATCAGGGATTTCACCCCTTGGATGTGTGTGGCGACATATGTGGACCATTGCTTGGTTATCTGCACTGTGTATTCTCCCAGGGTAATAACTATAGTTTGCGCTAAACATCTGCTTGCTTCCATTGCATTGAGGCATCTTGTATATTGTTCATTTCCTCCAAAAGAGTTGTATGCTACTCCATTAAAGGGAATCTCTCAGCAGGTTTTTGTTACGCAATCCGAGGACAGCTTCAGGTTGGGGCTGAAACACAGATTTCAGTGATGTGTCACTTATTAAGCTGTGAGCTGTTGTTTACTTACAATGAAGGTTTTATCACCACTACATTATCACAGCCTGGACTATAGCTCCTGTGAGCCCTGGTCTAACCATGCCCCTCTTCTGATAAGCAGCTTATTGTCACTTTACACAGAGGTGTGATCTGGAGCAGCTTTCTGAGCTCTGCTACATGCTATATCTAAAAACTCTGATGGGATCAAAGATGCTCCATCCAGTAAATGAAGTGATATATCGTCTCCTTTTATTTAAATTAATATCTGGAGGCAGATTCTCATGCAGATCAGTGTCTCCCTCAAAGCCTTGAACAACTCATGTACATATGATAAAAAAACATTGATTTTTTTGGAATAAAACATCACATCAGTGATATTAATATATCAATTTATTCAGATTTCTATGACCTTCACGCCCATATAGACGGCTTAGGAGGGACGATCCTACCGACAGATGCCCTTTAATGTAGACAAAAAGGTTCCAGGCACAAAACAGTGAACTAAAGACAATGTTAATGTATTTACATTACACAAATAATAAGGCAGATGCTCCAAGACATTCTGATAGGGAATTTATATTGTGCGCCCCAATGGGGACAGTGATGGCAATATCTGTACAGTGCAGTGAAATGTAATGGCGCTATATCAATAAGCATTATAAATTAATTAATTAATTGGTATGGTAAATTAATTCTCAGGTTAAAGCTGATCGTTTGTTTTCTTAAAATGACTTAAGGTACCTTCACACGAAACGACTTTGTAACGATATCGCTAGCGATCCGTGACGTTGCAGCGTCCTCGCTAGCGATATCGTTTAGTTTGACACGCAGCAGCGATCAGGATCCTGCTGTGATGTCGCTGGACGCTGAATAAAGTCCAGAACTTTATTTGGTCGTCCGATCGCCGTGTATCGTTGTGTTTGAAAGCAAAAGCAACGATACCAGCGATGTTTTACACTGGTAACCAGGGTAAACATCGGGTTACCAAGCGCAGGGCCGCACTTAGTAACCCGATGTTTACCCTGGTTACCAGCGTAAAAGTAAAAAAAAACAAACAGTACATACTCACCTGCGCGTCCCCCAGCGTCTGCTTCCTGACACTTACTGAGCGCCGGCCCTAAAGTGAAAGTGAAAGCACAGCGGTGACGTCACCGCTGTGCTGTTAGGGCCGGAGCTCAGTCAGTGTCAGGAAGCAGACGCCGGGGGACGCGCAGGTGAGTATGTACTGTTTGTTTTTTTTACTTTTACGCTGGTAACCAGGGTAAACATCGGGTTACTAAGCGCGGCCCTGCGCTTAGCAACCCGATGTTTACCCGGGGACCTCGGCATCGTTGGTCGCTGGAGAGCGGTCTGTGTGACAGCTCCCCAGCGATCAAACAGCGACGCTGCAGCGATCAGCATCGTTGTCGCTATCGCTGCAGCGTCGCTTCGTGTGAAGGTACCTTTACCCAAGTATTTGTGTCCCTAAGCAGAGCATGCTAACAAGTGCTGACAGTCCTCCCTCTCCCACACGCTACTGCCCAGATAAGAATGTATGGTGCCATATACTCTACCTTTACGTTCATTGACAATTACATGTAGTGATCATCGTCTGCGTATTTGGCACAGAAGATAATGAGACTCTCATTTTTTAAATGCACCTCCAATTAAAAAAACCAACAAAGCTTAAATAAAAAAAAATACAATAAAAGATAATACATATTGGGACATTTCTTTTCACAGAATAATGCCTCTTACTCAACTTATCTGACTCCTTTCCTACGTCTTCTGAATAACGCACTAATTATTTATTCCGTTGCTCAGAATTAATAAAATCTATCTCTGGGGAGGCAGATAGGAGACAGATTATTAGCTCACTGAGAGATCAGGTTACAGCTGCTGCTTATAGAATTCTATGGAAAGTTGAAGTGGAGGAGGAAGCTTTTACAGAGTAAAATTGGGCGTGAAACAGACACCTACTGCAGATTCCAGTAAGGCCATGTTCACACTAGCAGTATTTGGTCAGTATTTTATATCAGTATTTGTAATCCAAAACCAGGAGTGGAACAATCGGAGGAAAAGTGTAATAGAAACATATGCACCACTTCTGTATTTTTCATCGTTTTGGCTTATAAATACTGATGTAAAATACTGACTAAATACTGATTGTATGACCGTGACCTAAGAAAGATAGGAGAGCAGGATCTCCTTTTCTCCATGTGTTCAGTGTAAAGGAAGTGACAAATTCTGAGAAATTAGTCTAGAAAGAAAAAAGGACTCTGGTGGAGAAAGAGGGATTTTTTCCAAGGTGTAAAAAGGTGAAGATAGGTAAAACACACCAGGTGTACTGTCCTTGGTCCCTCCGGCATATTGCTGGACAAATCTCGATAATGATGAATTGAGGGGCAGACATCAGTCATTACACTTTTCCCTGAGCAGTTCTATAGATTTCTACCCCCACAAGTGGCAATTATCTCTCAGGGTCAGTCTGTCCTCTCTGGCTCCCACATAATCTTCATGTTAATTAGAGGAATCAAACAGTTAATGGATTGGAAAGAAAAATTTTTCTGAGAAGTTGTGTTGTGCGAATGGCTCACGATAGTCTGGAAAAGGCCAGATTCATATACGAGGACAACAATGCAGAAGATACTGGGAAGAGACGCATCAGCTCTGTAATGATGTTCTCCTTTATTTTTCCTTCCCACAAGGACATTTCTTTACAAATACCTTTAGAATCTATTATAACTATAGGGACCTGAAAAACAAATGTTGGACGTAATAAAGAGGCTGTTGTGTAATGAAGAGCTTTCACTTTAGTTCAGGTTTAGCATGTCGTTAAGTAGCGCCCTTAATGATAATTGTTTTGTGGGCTGCTAAGTGGCACTTGTGCTGGAAATGAGCGCCGTAGTTTATACTTATGTTAGTGAGCCATGTAGAAGGGAAGGTCAGCGAACCATAATCAATTCATCCTGCAAACAAAGTTCTGAGGCCTATAATGCGGTTTTATTCTGTTATTTAACAGATATGTTTTCAGATTTGTGGCTGAGGTCATGGAGATAAATAGGATGAAGTTAGCAGCGCTAATGTCATTTTATAGCTTCACACACATGACTAAAGTATCTGAGGGCAATACAATTCTGCCAACGAGCAGGCTAAAAAAAACCACACAACTAAGCTAGCGCCTTAATATTAACATTCTTTCTTGGCAAATTGGAAAGCTGTCTCCTCACAGATGCTCACAGGAAAGATTATTGCCAATGTAGTCAGAAATTCTGGGTAACACTATGCAAATGAGCACTCACAGTGTATTACTTTATTTCTCTTAGTCACCATTAATCTCCCACTTTTATGCATGCCATGCTGATACAGCTTAGAATACCGCTAAGGAAAATTTGCATTTGCTAGAAAGCTTAATATACATTTGTAATCGTTAGTTCTGCCAGACATGAGCGACCTGTGGGTCCTGACGCCAAGAGCTGGCAGAGATTCTCTCTTTCTTGTACAATACATATAACTCATTTAAAGGGTAGCCGTCATTTTAATTTGCATTTCATAGAACAGTAACACACAGGAAAATAAGCAACTTTATAATATATCTTATCAGAGAAATCTGCTTCTTTCTCCACCAGGACTGATCGTTTATTCTCAAAATTCTCAATTATCGGGTAACATCTGCATTCAGTGCCAACAGATGTTTATATTACTGAGATAATATTTACTACTGAGAGGGGGAGGAGCTCTGCATCCAGCTCCTCCCCTCCCCTTTATCAGTACTCACTGCCATCTCCTATCTCAGTAATGTAATAATCTGTCTACAGAATGGGAGGAATAGAACTAAGCAACAGCAAGTGTACAAAAGACTTGGGTACACTAATAGATCACAGACTGCACATTAGTCAACAGTGTGATGCAGCAGCAAAAAGGAAAACAGTGCTAGGATGTATTAAGAGAAGCATAGAGTCTACATCACATGAAATAATTATCCCCCTCTACTCCTCCTTGGTCAGACCTCATCTAGTATACTAAAGTCCTGGGCACCAAATTTTAAAAAATACATTTGAAAAATTGGAGCAAGTTCAGAGAAGAGCTGCCAGGATGGTGAGCGAACTGTAAAGTATGTCCTACGAGGAATGGTTAAAGTATCTGGGAATGTTTAGGTTTCCAGAAAGAAGGCTAAGAGAAAACTTAATAGCTGTCTACACATAACTGAAGGGCTGTCACAGTGTAGAGGGATCATCCATATTCTCATTTGCACATGGAAACATGGGATGAAACTGAAAGGGAGAAGACACAGGTTAGATATTAGAAAATACTTTTTGACAGTGAGGGTGATCAATGAGTGGAACAGGCTTCCATGAGAGGTGGTGAGTTCTCCTTCAATGGAAGTCTTCAGACAGAGACTGGACAGACATCTATCTGAGATGATTTAGTGAATCCTGCATTGAACAGGGGGTGGGACACGATGACCCTGGAGGTCCCTTCCAACTCTATCATTTTATGATTCTATGTACAAAACACACCTCGGCTACAATATGTGAACATATGCTATCTACGAGGACTTGTTTATGACTGACGGTTCATATGCCAGTCTTAGGGTAAGTTCACACACGGTGTTTTTGTTGCTTTTTTTTTTTCTGCAGCAAAACCTGATCTTCCTAGCAGGAAAGAAGCTGTGTCAAAAACGTTTAGGTGCGTTTTTTGGTGCTTATTTTTCTCTTTGTCCATGCTAATGTCCATGGATTTTCAGCAGCAAATAATGATACCTGCGTTTTTGCTGCGTTTTTCAACATCCATTCAAGTCAATGGGTGAAAAAATGCAGCAAAAACGCTGAAAGAAGTGACATGCTCTATGTCCAAAAAACGCAGCAAAGCACAAAATACTGATCAAACAAAAAACCAATGTGTGTGCATGAGATTTCTGAAATCTCTAAGGCTTTGCTGGTACTGCAAAAAGCACCTGAAAATTAGCATAAAAAAATCAGCAAAAAAACGCAGCAAAACCGCCATGTGTGAACTTACCCTTAAACTAAAAGCCATTACAAGTAAAGCCCCCGTCACACTAAGCGAGGTCGCTAGCGAGATCGCTGCTCAGTCACAAGTTTTGTGACGCAACAGCGACCTCAGTAGCGATCTCGCTATGTTTGACACGTAGCAGCGACCAGGCCCCTGCTGTGAGATCGCTTGTCGTGTCGGAATGGCCTGGACCTTTTTTTGATCGTTGAGGTCCCGCTGGGTAGCACACATCGCTGTGTTTGACACCTTACCAACGACCTCGTTGACTACAACGTCACACAGGACGTCCCTCATCGAGGTCTGAATCGTCATAATAGCTGCCATGTGACAGGGTCACAACGACCAATGACATCGTTGTACAGGTCGCTACAGGTCGCCGCATCGCTGCTGCGTCGTTGGGAAGATCTCACTGTTTGGCATCTCACCAGCGACCTCATAGCGACACAGCAACGATCCCTGACAGGTCGTATCGTTGTCGGGATCGCTTTAGCGTCGCTAAGTGTGACGGGGCCTTTAGATGTGCCTTGGTTTTTGGCTTACTTTACAAAACATTTGTTGTATAGTGGTTGGCTAAACCTCACAGACTTTTTAGAAAAACCGACCAGGCAAAAAGGTACAGTACAAATTTTTTGCTCAAATACACCTGTCAACAAATTTTGCAACTTTCTGACCCCAGAAATCAAATGTAGAGGAGATGATGAATTCCATCCATAGTTTGTAGACTTGTCATTGACTCTTCATAGTAAATTACCAAATGATATTTATATAATTAGAGTTACTGGGACTGACTAATATTCCTTCACTCTGTAGTTTATCTCTTGTACTCGTCCGATGGATGGAATAAGCAGTTACGTTAAACTAGATAACGATAGATATAATATTTTTATAATATTCACATATTTATCAAATATTCTCAAGTTGGGTCACAATGTAAGGTTCAGCAGACCTTGAGGTTCAGGCTTGTAAAGTCTTTTCTAAAGGGCACTTGCGGTGGTGAACTAGGAATGACTCCCGTCACTGTTCCCGTTCACATTTAGGGGGGATGTACAGTAGGTGTATGTTCATGGTGGGCACATGCTCTAGCCCAGTGATTTTCAACCAGTGTTCCGTCGGGTGTGCCACGTGGAAAGTTCCCCAAACTATGGTGCCCCCTCCTTTTATCCCCGATCTCCTGTCCGCTCCCCTCCTCCCTCCTGTCCGCTCCCCCGGTCCTCCTGTCCGCTCCCCCGGTCCTCCGATTACCCCCCCCCGTGTTCCGATCCCACCCCCCCATACTTACCTAGCTCCGATGTCCCTCCCGGTGTCCGGCCGTCTTCTCCATGGGCGCCGCCATCTTGGAAAATGGCGGGCGCATGCGCAGTGCGCCCGCCGAATCTGCCGGCCGGCAGATTCGTTCCCATGCATTTTGGTCGCTGTGATAAGTTCTATCACAGCGATCAAAATAAAAAAAATAGTAAATAAACCCCCCCTTTATCACCCCCATAGGTAGGGACAATAATAAAATACAGAAAATATAATTATTTTTGTTTTTCCATTAGGGTTAGGGGTAGGGTTAGGGGTAGGGTTAGGGTTAGGGGTAGGGTTAGGGTTGCACTTAGGGTTGCACTTAGGGTTAGCGTTGCACTTAGGGTTGCACTTAGGGTTAGGGTTGCACTTAGGGCTAGGGTTGCACTTAGGGTTGCACTTAGGGCTAGGGTTGCACTTAGGGCTAGGGTTGCACTTAGGGTTGCACTTAGGGTTGCACTTAGGGCTAGGGTTGCACTTAGGGCTAGGGTTGCACTTAGGGCTAGGGTCGCACTTAGGGTTGCACTTAGGGCTAGGGTTAGAATTAGGGTTAGGGTTAGAATTAGGGTTGCAATTAGGGTTAGAATTAGGCTATGTGCACACGGTGCGGATTTGGCTGCGGATCCGCAGCGGATTGGTCGCTGCGGATTCGTATCAGTTTTCCATCACGTTTACAGTACCACGTAAATCTATGGAAAACCAAATCCGCTGTGAACATGGTGCGGAAAATACAGCGCAGAAACGCTGTATATTCACACTGAGTGAGTATAAATACATTTAGAATCTATATTATTAACTATATGTAGAATATGTACTGTTTTAGTGTCATTTTGTGCCATTTTGGTTGGTGGTGTGCCCCGGGATTTTTTAAGTATAAAAAGTGTGCCGCGGCTCAAAAAAGGTTGAAAATCACTGCTCTAGCCCACAGAGCTGGACTCCTTTGTACACTTGTTAAATGCTGGCTTTTCCTGAACACTTTTGTTTTCCCAGTGATGAATGAAGGTGCAGGTAATGCTTGAGGATAGACAATGCAGCATTGTGATCTTATTGTGTCCATCCTAATATCACCAGGGGGCATTTACATCTAGTGTTTCCAGGGTGTACTCAGCACTTTATGGCTGCAGCTGTGTTCATTGGGGCTGCCTACATTGGGGGCTGTAAAACTCCATTTCACTCCGTTGGCTTTTTGCACCTAAGTGATATCCCATTCCCCATTTCATTTTAAAGCTTGAGCGCATCCGTAATCCACTTTAAAAGCCCTCAGTGCAAGAACCAACGATACATGGAGGTTCATTGCTATAATTGGAATTATCTTTTATTACACCGATGAGTTTCTATTCTAATGTTTACCGAGAGGTGCGAAAATGTGCTGCCGTCCGTCCTAAAAAGAGCAGGCTCAATGAGCCTACTTTTCACAATAGATTATGGCTTTAGCATATAAAGCAATTTCTTAAATTAATGCTATTGTTGGAATTGCTGAATAGAATGCAAATGGCCAAGAGAACTAAGACGGTCTATACCTAAGAGACTCAAATTTCGTTGCAGTTGATGCTTTTTAGTTATTTTGAATGCTGCAGCATGGAATAAGTAAAAAAAAGTTACAGCATCGTCTAATTAAAATTGGGAGCAACTAGTACAAACCCCCTTATTAAAGTCAAAGCATAATAATAATAATAATAATACCTAATGATGTTTTGTTTTATTAGCTTTCTACTTTCTCATTATTTACAAACCATTGATTTCATCCTATGCGTTTTTTCACTAGTATTATCCTTTGTGGGCACATTAATTTATATGCAGATTTAATTGCCCACGTTTTTTTATCGCAGAAAAGGAAGAGAGAAAAGGAAAGTAAGAAGCACAGTGAGACAGAGAATCAGATCTTGTAGATTGCTGCTAGCTTATCCCACTGCTGGATTCACAGTCCCACAGCTCAGTATTGCTTGTATGATTTAGCCCATGTCTGTTGTTTCTTTATGAATGCTACCGAAGGGAAAAAATAGTAGAAGTCACTCAAAGTTGCTAGTCTGTATGCTTTAGTTCCGAGTCAATTGCAAATTAGAGATAGGGCTTGCAGAGAGAAAAATAGAATGCAGAATACAAGTTATGTAATGGCCAGAAATAGAGAAAGGCAAAGTAAAGTAAGAAGTAGAGTAAGATTGAGAATCATGTCTTGTAAATTCCAACTAGCTTATCCCAGGGCTGGCTTCACAGCCCCATTGCTCAGTACTAACGTGTAATTTCCTCTATGCCTCTTCTACTTCTGACTGTGTGCTACCAGATGTAATAAAGAGCAGGAATCATTCTTTCCATTTGTTTAATGAATGTGAATCATGAAAGTAGCTAGTCTCTACCCAGTAGCTCAGAGTCAATTGCTAATTAGTGATAGGACTTAAAGAGGGAAAAATAGGTGAAGAATGTAGAATACAAGTCACGCAATGGCCAGAAATAGTGCTATTCCTCATGCAAACACGTGACAGTTTTTTTTTATTTTTTTTTTTAGAAAAGTTACTTGAAAGTATATTTCTCCATTAAGGCGATTATTGACAGCCAAATTCAGCCGGTGGTCTACCGTGTAATATGTATTGGTGTCTCTTCGGGGAGATAGGCCATTGCCAGAGGAGTTTGACAGCCGCTCCGAGGGAGATTGGCTGAGACCTCAGTTTTATGGACACAATTAGTCCTATGACAATTTTCCATTCTTTACAGTATAACCTTGAACTATATAATTAGGTATCCTACCAGTCTTACTAGTTACAGCCTGACTATTCGTCTTAAAAATGTAGAACACCAGCGCTAATGATGTCACAATTTTTATATTTCTGTCCTCTTTTTGTCAAAAGACGACTGAAATTGTGTGTATTTTCACGTACTGGTCGGAGGTGGTGTTTACCACCCCAGACCCCAGGTTGGGATTTGCCGCCGGTGCACTGTATATTACCCGTGCACACGGACGCGCTCGCATGTTACCGCAGATTTTCCTCTTGATGTATTGTGTGCACACGTGTCATTTTTGCTTAGTGAAGAAGCAGACTGCTTACATTTTGCTCCAGGCCTATAAAAGCCATCACTATTATTTTGCATTTCATACTCCGGATTCCTGCTTTTTCATAAATATGTATTAGTGAGTGTATTTGAATGGAACATGATGTTTATGAATATAGTGGTTGCCGCTCTTGAGTTTTCTTGCTTGTGACTTTAATCTTTTGCTGCAGAAACCATCGAAATGTCACATGGTGAATGGTACAAATACTTATTAGGTTGTGCTTAGTGGGTTTTCATCTGAGTTTTTAACTCTTGCCATAGTCGGGTACTGGAAATCACTAGAAGGTTACTGAATGTTACTTGGTATGTATGATATCAAGTGTATTCATTAAAATATAGTGTTACCTAAAATCAGCAGTAAAGAAAGTTGTGGACGCTTCAGACATCATGTACATGTAAGAATAATTTCTTTTATGTAAATGTTAAAGGTTGTAAATGATGTCGTCTTGTTCTTTGTCTACCACTAGACATTCATCCTCCATCTTTAATCTTCATGTCCCTATGAAATATCCAACTAAACTGTAAAAAAATAAACACATAGAAAATCCTAAGACAAAAAAACCCTAAAAATGATCTGACACTAACCAGGGATGGAAAAACGACATTGGAGGATTAGACGTAATGCTTTAGGTATTTAGTATTGTGGAGACAGATTTGTCGCTGAGGTGTTTAAGATGCTGGAGAATGTTCTCGTGATCATTGTGATGTGGCCATCATGCTTCAGTGGAGAGGTCAGCCAGGCCTGGCCCCTTCTAAGCCGAGTGGTGAATGGTACCTCCATGCGAAATTCCTTGCACTCGTATCATTAGCACAGGTCCCCAGACAATGCGAGCAGACGGTGAGTGGGCACCCTTAATCTTGAGTTTTTCCAGAAACCTCATAGTTGAGCACTGAAATCATCAGCTGCTGGGAACTTGTACCATTGTACCAGTGGAGCCGTCTGACGTTGTTATCGGTGTGACAGGACTTTACAAATACTTGAATGGATAGATAGTGAATCACCCTGATACGGCTCTAAGTTTAGCCCAGGGCTTAGAGGTGTCACATATTTTATGGAGGCTACACTTTTCTCTTCACAAGTTCAAGTTGGACTTAATGCTGTTTTCCTATCAGACTCTACCTCTAATCTGAGGCTTCTTTTAGCTACAGGATAAAATGAACAATCGTGAGAAGAGTGAGCGTTTGTAATAAATTTGTCTTTTTCTTTCTTACAAGGAACATTCTACATTTTCCTGCTGAGTAGAACCGAAAGGCTGATTTCTAATGACCTTGAAGTAGTGATTCTGCCATAATTAATCTGTTGGCTTGGTTGTCGTAAGCTAAGTTGTATTACATGACCACAATTTTTTCACATATCTGATTCATTTTCTGTACAATCCGTGATACTCCTTATTGGTTATATTGGCCAAATTATCTGTTTGCCTACAGATTATAGATCTTCATACATGTGTGTATATCTTATATATAAATTTCTTTTTTTTCATAAAGCAGTACCCTTGCCTCACTTCACCTCATATTTTTAGCAGCTACTATGTGAAGGGTATTTATGTCATTGTCATATTCCTCATGTACATGGCAGTTCACAATTCCTATTCTACTGTTTCCGAGTTATGGAAGCCATAGGGATACTCTGTCTTTCTGTATAATGTGTTCATGAGGTGATCCAACATGATGCAGCCTGCTGAAGAGTTTGCATAGATGTGTAGGGACAATCGTAGAAGGAAATAGACAGGTTCAGTATATGCCCGATTTCTTTGGCTGCTGTAATAAAGGACCATACTCACATTAGGCCTAAAGTCGGCTGAGCCTGGTGATTTGGCCATATTGGCCGACCATCTAATGCAGTGGTCCCCAACTTGTGCTTCTCCTACTGTTGCAAAACTGGAGCTACCATCATTCCCTTACAGCCAATAGCTGCCATTGTGTGATTGGAGATGTAGTTTTGCAACAACTAGGGTATCAAAAGGTGGGGTAACACCAATCTAATGTGTATGGGGGCCTTTCCTTGTCGTAGAGAGAAGACTAGATCCTATTGTTCTCAGGATCAATCCTTCCCCTCCATTTCTCATGGAGATAAGTCACTGCCTGAGATGTCTAGCATTGGTTTTCTCCCCTTACTCCATTGGTTTGGCCACGTGTTCATGTGTGTGGGATAGTGCGGAGACATAACTGTGCATTGGCATCACATGGATCCACGATCCTGTTGTGTGCGTGGACCCTGAATAAATTGATGCTGATCAATACTCATACCGAATATTAAACTAAAAACACAAAACTGTTCAACCCCCTCAGGCCAGTATTGGTAAAGCCACTTTCGCAACGTAAAGTACGGTTTATATTAACAGGTTTGGCAGCTTTATGGACGTGGCAATTTTTATTTTTCTCATGGACTGAGCTGATTTTTATAATTTTTTGCTGCACTAACTTTCATAACCCGAAATGGGGTAAACCACAGGTAAATATAGCAACTGTGGTATTTACATGCGGCGCCCCAGCGCCAACCTCAGCAGAAATACTTGATGTCACTGCATCAATGCTGCAGAAATAAGGGCTTAGGTTCTGACATCATTTTACTACTTTGTTTATTGGGGTTAGTGTTGCTATAAAAATTAAAACAAACATTTATTTTAATGGAAATAATAAGATATTGCATAAATTATTGGACTTTATAGTATAACATTGCTAGTAAAGCACTACTACCTGGCACTGGGATATAACATGGCAGAGTAGGACGTTTGATATGTAGTTTGCTGATAGCATATCCTTATTTGCCCTAAGGTTTGACATGCCAGCCCAGGCTCCGAGATCTCCTGTCCCATGGATTCTTGCTGGCTCAGCAGTGCGGCTTCATGGCAACATGTGACTCCGTTAGCTGACTGCTTATTAAAGTGATACTGATTGATGTGACATGGCCATCCCTGGGGCTGCAGAGTGCAGCAATGCAGAGACGAAAGGAACAAAATAGTGCCTGTGATTCCTGTGCTGAGCACCACTGTTGGGCAGTTTGGAGAAGACAATGAGAGCTTGAGATCAGATACGCCAGCCATGATCTACGTGCATGTTATGTACTGAGCGCTGCTCTACACCCCACATCTCATCGATGGTGGAAGGCGGACGCCCTAATTCCTTTCCTGTCAGATAAATCCCACAGATTAGACTGCGCATCGATGACTGTTCACAATATTAACAAAGTCAAACGCAAATGCCAGAGGGAAGAGGGAAAGTTTGACATGGCCGTTACACATTATCACCGTGTAGTGAGCAGCTTAGCAATTAGCAAGGAAGGATCCAGCTTAGAAGATGCATCAATATTGTCTAGTCAGTATAGCATGTGCCAGTGCCGGGGAATATCTGAAAATGCATGATAATGTGTTTAGCGGAGGAACCATTGCGAATTACAGGATGAAAGATACATTCCTTCAATGTTGATGTCTTGTTAGTCTCCATGGTAACACGTTGCACAATTTCGAGTTTGCCTAATCCAATGTAAAGGTTACCCTGTCTGTGATCTTAATCCTTATGAAATAGAGTTCAGTGTTCTGCAGAGGGAAATGTTAACGCATGGATGTGATATTAGCGCCCATATATATATACTCTGAGTGTGTGTGTTACGCTTTCTGCTATTTGGCACACATTGCTCCTTTCTTTGTTGCCTCCACAACTTTATTTTAAAATTCACACTGCGACATCTGACCCCAGAAAAGCTGCTTGCTGCAATATGTTGTGGTTTTATATATGTTTTTATGGCTCCTGGTTGTATATATACACTTCACAAATTAATAAATGGAACACTTAAACAACAGGAAGCAACACTGATTGACAATCAATTTCACATGCTGTTGTGCAAATGGAATAGACAACAGATGGAAATTATTGGCAATTATCAAGACACCCTCAATAAAGGAGTGGTTCTGCAGGTGGGGACCACAGACCACATCTCAGTACCAATGCTTTCTGGCTGATGTTTTGGCCCCTTTTGAATGTTGGTTGTGCTTTCACACTCGTGGTAGCATGAGACGGACTCTACAACCCACACAAGTGGCTCAGGTAGTTCAGCTCATCCAGGATGGCACATCAATGCGAGCTGTGGCAAGAAGGTTTTCTGTGTCTGTCAGCGTAGTGTCCAGAGGCTGGAGGCACTACCAGGAGACAGGCCAGTACACCAGGAGACGTGGAGGGGACCGTAGGAAGGCGTGGGATATTAGTTGTGATTTACGTTGATCATTGTTAGGTTTTATTGTTCTCAACACATTACACTATGTAATGAATAAAGATTTACAACTGGAATATTTCATTCAGTGATATATAGGATGTGGGATTTTAGTGTTCCCTTTATTTTTTTGAGCAGTGTATATAGATAGATGGATAGATAGATAGATAGATCTATAGATACAGTAGATCTATTTATAGATAGATATATCTATATATGTATATGTGTATAAAAGAATACAGATGCATTCTGTAAGTGTTAAGCTGTATGCAAACATTGAATACAACATTATTGCAATATACAAATGTAGGTACTTACAACATAAATTGGCCAATTCATTAAACCCCCTTTAGCCATGATGAAGTGTACCTTTCTTTGATGGGACCCTAACCTAGTATCATGTTTCGTCCAGGTTAAAAGCCTACAAATATATAGGGCAGGCAGGATCCAGCGCTAATTAAAAACAGCCTTAGGCCTCCTTCACACGTCTGTGTTTAAACACAGATGTGAAAAATCGGTACTGATCCATCAGTGTTTTCCGTTAGTGTGTCCTCACGTGTGTTTGAGGTTACCATCAGTTTGGTCACCAGTGTTTCTCCGGAATGGTTAAAGACAGAATTAAATGACTCCTATGCTATTCAGTATTAAACACGTACAGTAACGGATGTTACGCTGATGTCCTGCGCTTAGTGTGAGTTTTTCACATACCCATAGACTTGTATTGGCCCACTTCATCCGTGCTGCTGGAAAAAAGCGGCCATATCTCCATGTGTTTTGGTTACGTGTGGTATCCGTGAAAAAAATGTATGCCACATGTACTTAGGCCTTAGGCTGATTGTAGGAGTGCTCAGTGAGAAAAGCAGGCAGTCACAATTTCATAGTATGCTATAAAACAGGCGTGTGGAATCTTTTTTCTGTGAAGGGCTATTTGGATATTTATACCATCCTTCGGGGACCGTACAATCTCCGCCCACAAAGTACATCCGGACTCTGGCAGCGATGTCAGGACGTAATCTTTCATTGCATGCCCTTCAGTGTTCAGTAGTGAGCACTGCGTGTGTGTGCTAACAGAGCAAGAAGAAATTAATGAGCTTGTGGCAATCAAAATACAGCTCCTTGCCCAAGAATGCGGTCCCTGAGAATCTGCTCGAGGGCCTGATAAAAGGTCATCGAGGGCCGTAAATGGCCCTGGGGCCTGAGGTTCCCCACCCCTGCTATAAAAAAAAAACTGACCAGCACCTCCGAACAGAATAAAGCTAGTGTGACCAGGTATGTAGAAGTACCTTCATTTTTAGAAGTACCGTATATACTCGAGTATAAGCCGACCCGAGTATAAGCCGACCCCCCTAATTTTGCCACAAAAAACTGGGAAAACTTATTGACTCGAGTATAAGCCTAGGGTGGAAAATGCAGCAGCTACCAGTGAATTTCAAAAATAAAAATAGATGCTCCATACCGTTCATTATGGCCCCATAGCTGTGCCATATAGTGATCTGCACCTTTCATTATTGCCCCATAGCTGTACCATAGAAAGCTGTGCCATATAGTGCTCTGCACCGTTCATTATTGCCCCATAGCTGTGCCATATAGTGCTCTGCACCGTTCATAATTGCCCCATAGCTGTGCCATATAGTGCTCTGCACCATTATTGTCCCATAGCTGTGCCATATAGTGCTCTGCACCATTATTGCCCCATAGCTGTGCCATATAGTGCTCTGCACCATTCATTATTGCCCCATAGCTGTGCCATATAGTGCTCTGCACCATTATTGCCCCATAGCTGTGCCATACAGTGCTCTGCACCATTATTGCCCCATAGCTGTGCCATATAGTGCTCTGCACCGTCCATTATTGCCCCATAGCTGTGCCATACAGTGCTCTGCACCATTATTGCCCCATAGCTGTGCCATATAGTGCTCTGCACCATTATTGCCCCATAGCTGTGCCATATAGTGCTCTGCACCATCCATTATTGCCCCATAGCTCTGCCATATAGTGCTCTGCACCATTATTGTCCCATAGCTGTGCCATATAGTGCTCTGCACCATTATTGCCCCATAGCTGTGCCATACAGTGCTCTGCACCATTCATTATTGCCCCATAGCTGTGCCATATAGTGCTCTGCACCATTATTGCCCCATAGCTGTGCCATACAGTGCTTGCACCAATATTGCCCCATAGCTGTGCCATATAGTGCTCTGCACCATTATTGCCCCATAGCTGTGCCATATAGTTCTCTGCACCGTCTATTATTGCCCCATAGCTGTGCCATACAGTGCTCTGCACCATTATTGCCCCATAGCTGTGCCATACAGTGCTCTGCACCATTATTGCCCCATAGCTGTGCCATATAGTGCTCTGCACCGTTCATTATTGCCCCATAGCTGTGCCATATAGTGCTCTGCACCGTTCATTATTGCCCCATAGCTGTGCCATATAGTGCTCTGCACCATTATTGCCCCATAGCTGTGCCATACAGTGCTCTGCACCATTATTGCCCCATAGCTGTGCCATATAGTGCTCTGCACCGTCCATTATTGCCCCATAGCTGTGCCATATAGTGCTCTGCACCATTATTGCCCCA
Source organism: Ranitomeya variabilis (assembly GCF_051348905.1). Classification (NCBI taxonomy): domain Eukaryota; kingdom Metazoa; phylum Chordata; class Amphibia; order Anura; family Dendrobatidae; genus Ranitomeya; species Ranitomeya variabilis. Next base: position 434,782,161 of record NC_135237.1, on the reverse strand, counting down.
TAGCTGTGCCATATAGTGCTCTGCACCGTCCATTATTGCCCCATAGCTGTGCCATACAGTGCTCTGCACCATTATTGCCCCATAGCTGTGCCATATAGTGCTCTGCACCGTCCATTATTGCCCCATAGCTGTGCCATACAGTGCTCTGCACCATTATTGCCCCATAGCTGTGCCATATAGTGCTCTGCACCGTCCATTATTGCCCCATAGCTGTGCCATATAGTGCTCTGCACCATTATTGCCCCATAGCTGTGCTGCTGCTGCTGCAATAAAAATAATAAAACACATACTCACCTCTCTTGCAGCTCCTTGGCGCCATCTTCCCGGCGTCTCTCCGCACTGACTGATCAGGCAGAGGGCGGCGCACACTATATGCGTCATCGCGCCCTCTGACCTGCACAGTCAGTGCGGAGAGACGCCGGGAAGATGGAGACAGCGCCCGGCGTGTGGAACGAGGACAGGTGAATATGTAATACTTACCTGCTCCCGGCGTCCCGCTCCTTCCCCCGGACAGCTGGTCTTCGGTGCCGCAGCCTCTTCCTCTGTCAGCGGTCACCGGCACCGCTCATTAGAGAAATGAATTATGCGGCTCTGCCCCTATGGGAGGTGGAGCAGCCTATTCATTTCTCTAATGAGCAGTCCCACGTGACCGCTGAACAGGGGAAGAGCTGCGGCACCCGGAGACCGTGGGACTGCAGGGGGAGCGTCAGGATCGCCGGGACTAGGTAAGTATGCCTCGGCGCCCTCTCCCCCTCACCCGCCGACCGTGACTCGAGTATAAGCCGAGGGGGCACTTTTTTGGGCTGAAAATCTCGGCTTATACTCGAGTATATACGGTATATTTTAATGAGGCTCAAATTTCATCATTTCATATATTCAATGTTTGCATACATCTTGGCATACGTTTTATAGTGTACTGCTGCACTATGTATATTTATAATTTGGTAGAAATAATGCTTACCATACCGTATAACTATAAAAAGAATTCTATACCTAGGATGGAAAATGTAGCTGTAGGTAACTCACTGGCAGGACAAATGTATGTTGTATTGTGTGTGAAATGTTTTAGAATTGCTCTTACTAATACTAAAATGTGCTGCAATGTCCTCTGTTTCTGCTTACCTCTCACCATTCTGCTTCCATATTGGTCTCGATTATATAATTCCCTCCTCCTTCTCTCTTTGGCTGGGGGTTGGCTACCTGCTGACATCAAACGCGAAGCCAGCCCCCTTCTCTGTCTGCGTATCAGCTGTGATAGAGAAACTGTCTGGCTTAGCAATTGAAATGAACCAGGCAGACCGCTCTCGCACAGGAGTGGCGCTGCCGGGACACTGCCGGGACGCCAAAACTTGGTTTTTGGGACACTTTTCAGCAATTAAATAACTAGTGTGATTATATAGCATTTCATATACAATAGAACTGATTTTTGTGCTTCTGAACAATCAATGTAATGAAGTTTTCAGGGACTTTGATACTACTGGCCCATATTTAGGATGGGCATCACTATCAGATTGGTGAAGGTCCAGGTCCACCTCCGGACTTTGATGAATGCCACAGTTAATTTACTGCTTACCAAAGTTGATTTTTTTTAATTAAATATTATTCACACTAGGGCCTCATTCACACATCAGTATTTTATCAGTATTTCTATGGCAAAGACTGGAGTGTCTTTAATACACAGAACAGGTGTCAATCTTTCGATGATAGTTTTTCTCTGTAAGTTCCTCTCCTGGCATTAGGAATACGGTACAAACACTAATGAAAAAAACGTAATTCTTTACTCATTATAGAACTGTATGACACCATAGAACCGCGGATTATGAGATGATAATGCCCATGAGGCCTAGCAACAGCCAGTGCAGCCCCAAAGACTGTAGGTTGGGAACTTTTTGCTGCTTTCCCAGGTAGAACTATTGGGTGTTGGAGCCAGGACAGTCTAGTTTGTGAGTCTGTATCACTGGAAATTGAGGGCACTGGATGATCCTAGAGATTATCATGTCTGGAGAGAATCTAGCTTACTCGTAACATAAAGGGCTTCAATTTTAAGCTATTAGCACTTTCATTGTTTACTGCGATCATTTATAATAAGCTCCTTTTCCCCAGTACAAGTCACACATGGATGATATGCCGGATGAGAACGGTTAGTGCAATGTCTGGGTTTGTAAGTAATAAAAAAAATGTTGTTTGATGCCTTCTAGATAAAAGAACGTACAAGGGCTGGAAAATACAGAATTATGCTAAGTGTTTACCAGCCGGGGAAATCCGAACATTAACAAACACACATCAGAAGTGTCAGAGCTGTGATACGCAGCGTGACTGGCAGCTCTAGACACGGGATAACTTGTTAAAATGATTCCACGTACAGCCATTTCTGCCTACAACAGCCATTTACTCGCAGATAGCAATGCAGAAGCGGAGGAATGATTTGTGAGAGCTTGTGCGTTTTGCCAGCCTGTACTTCCTTTTACTTTTCATCATCATGTGGCAGAAGGAAAAAAAGAACCTCGAATAGAGGAAAGTTCAGCAGTGGCACGGAAAACTTGCTGTATTTCACAGTAAAATCATATGAAATAATTGCAGGAACTTTACGCATTAGTGGCCAGCAGATTTTAGTGCGCCATGTTCCTGACTTTTTGCTGCTTTACCATCAGGTGCATTAAAGATCCCCCACAATTATAGTATGGTTCTAGCAGCATTGTAAACCAGGGCTGTGGAGTTGGAGCCCATTTTGGTGGAGTCGGAGTCGGTGTCATGGAAATTGAGGAGTCGGAGTCGGAGGTTTGGCTTACCGACTCCACAGCCCTGTAAATGTAAACTCTGGTTTGCCAAAAAGGTACTTTATATATAGGCTACGAAGAGCAATGGATCCAAGCGTTTATTGGGCGATTCCCAACTAAACTCCAAAACGGACCTGGCGAACTATGATTATAAACTAAAACCTCAGTAATCACATTTCATTTTACTTCCCCTTGAAACACACAGTCACGAATATATCGGTACACCTACATTCACACCAATATAGCCACTATACTATTCTTATCAAAGAGGGTCGTTCACCAAATTTTTCATGTTGAATTGGACATAGGGTGCAATACTGGCTGCAGAGTGGAATTAAACATTTATAGAGTATATTTTTTAATTATGCCTCTCCATTGCAGAAATATTAGCGGTCAAAGTGTTTGGCACCTAATAAGTTAACATCAGTTAAGTCCAAGTGGGCGTTACCACTGGGGGTGTTCTTCTGCTCCCTGTAGGAGTTGCTATTTGCTAGCACCCACCCGGACTTAACAAATGTGAATTAATTAGGAGCCAAATACTGTGATGGCTATTATCTCCGCATCGGAGTGGCAAAATTAAAAATAAATTAATAAATATGTTATTCCACTCTGACACAACAATTAAATTGTGTGTCCAAATCAACATGAAAAATTTGGTGAAAAGTCAAGCTGACTTGTTATTGGCACTCGTAGCGATGAGCGTTAACTTATTGTTCATGTAGATCTGTTAGAAGTCTAATTCTGATCCCGATACCTGGCCATACTGCTCCAATTAATGAGCTTTGGGCATGTCCTGAAGCAGCTGTGTTCAGAAATAAATAAATAAAGCGCCAGTCTATCAGGAGGCCTCCATGTTGGCACAGCACCAAATGTGTGTAATTGCATTTCGTCTGTTCCTTACCTCGACAGCTGGACCTGTTAAGTTGGACACTTGCACAGTTCGTCCTTCAGCACCGGCTGAATATTGCAGTGGCTTAGATTGCAATTAGTGGATACAGTTAATGAGGACATATGTTGTGAACAAATAAACACCCAGAAAGGAGTTAATATTTACAGACCCGAAGAGCCACTGTTTGCCCGCTCTGACTCCTTCGGTGGGAATTTAAGCATTGTGTCAATCCTTACAACTCTAGTGCTGAAGGAAGTTACCTACATCTTAAGCCGTAAGAATGCCATCCACTTGGAGCTTTTAGCCGAAAATAGTCTTTTTCTCAAGCAGCCTTCCAGGAGGCAAAATACTAGCTACAATGCTTAGTACATCAAGCTGAGCTATTTCATGCTGCTTTTCTACTAATTGTTGACGTTTCAGAAGACATTCGACTGGAGAAGGAACTTTTTTTGATGCAATATGGAATACACTGGAAAGTGAATGAAAGGTGCTATTTTTATGTCCCTAGAGTAAGAAAGTGTCTTGTGTTGACAGAAGAATCACTCGCTAGTGAGGGTGTTAATTGCTAACCATCTCCTGCTTCTTTCTCAGAAAAAAATACTTACTGGGATATTTTTAACTGACATCCATTAATGTGGATCTGTCACCAGATGTCACAATATAAACGGCATATATTGATGTATGGCTTAGACCTGACTGGGCTGGTGTACTTAATTTGAAAATGCATGCCATACTGGTTTTAGTAACTTGATATCAAAATGAGCATTTTATACAGCTATAGAATGACAGAGCTTATGAGTGAAAGTGTCCTCTCCAAGTTTAGTGGTATCTGCCCCCCGAGCCTGACTGACAGCTGCAGTTTGTTCTGAGCAGTGCGAGGTTTTAGCAGGGGAGGGACACTGAGGAGCAGGGGAGGGACGCTGAGGAGCAGGGGAGGGACGCTGAGGAGCAGGGGAGGGACGCTGAGGAGCAGGGGAGGGGCGCTGAGGAGCAAAGGAGGGATGCTGAGGAGCAGGGGAGGAACGCTGAGGAGCAGGGGAGGGATGCTGAGGAGCAGGGGAGGGACACTGAGGAGCAGGGGAGGGACACTGAGGAGCAGAGGAGGGACACTGATGAGCAGGGGAGGGACACTGAGGAGCTGTGAATCAGACTAGATGGATGAAGATTGAGTTGAAATATTCACAAATGATTATTCAACAATTCTGGCATGGATTTTCACTGTAAGTAGACCACTATGTATGTACCAGTATGTATAGTCTCCAGATCTAAGATCTATTTAATAACTTTTGCAATCTGCAGTGTATAATCTGGTAACAGATCCGTTTTAAATTACACAATCAACAACTACGTTTTCTGGCCGCACATAGTAAATGCATTCCAGATTTTTATCGCATTAGTGAAATTTGGAATCAATTTAAATGCAGTGGAGATAAACCTTTTTTTTGAATATTGATCACACCTACATGACATCCTTACATTGCCTGCGCTTTATGAACATTTAGTCTCCTTTACATCTTTTAAACCGTTCTTTGATTCGGAAAGCTCCCAGGTCTCCCAGCACGATGTGATTTTTTGTTTAACAAGAATTGTGCTGATATCATTCATATTTGCTTCACATGTATTCAGAGAAAAAGGCACCGTGATGCACGTTCATCGGATGTTATATTCTCTGTCATACACATTTTATCATTCCTGATTTATAGAGCAGAACATAATAAGTGAAACCAATTGTATGATTAATATTCCATGGATTAATCAATGAATGTATACAACATGGAATTCTTAATGGGTGTTAAATATTCAAGCTTGGAATGTATTAAAGAGCTTGTACAAAAAATGTGCTAATTCTTCCCCAGTATCATCCATCATATTATTGACCTGTGTCTTACACTAAAGGCTCTTTGGAACTATTTCTTTAATGTGTATTAATACTACATTTCCGGTGAATATAAGGATCATGAGATTCTTCTTGGTGAACTTTTGGAACATGCTGCCTCTAAATCTTTATAAATTAAGATTTTGCTTATTTTGCAGAAGGTTCCATTAGTCCACTGCAGTCACTTATGTATGTTCATTAAACTGCATGACATATGAGTGAAGATAGGAAAGTCAGTATTAGATAGATAGATAGATAGATAGATAGATAGATAGATAGATAGATAGATAATATATAGGCAGTGGTATAAAAATGCTGCAAAGTAATAATGCTTTCAAAACTAGAAGTGTTAATAGTTTATCAGTTAATAAAATGCTAAGTGAATTAACAAAAGATAAATCTAAATCAATTCAATATTTGATGTGACCACCCTTTCCCTTTAAACCATAAATTCTTCTAGGTGTACTTGCACAAAATCAGGGATTTTGTGGGATTATAGTCAGCTGTATGAGTAACCAATTGTATCAAACAGGTGATCATCATTTTCACATGTAGATTGAAACTCAGATATTAACTTAAACATCGGTGTAGAAGGCTTGTAACTAGGTGAGGATCAGCCAAACTGCTACAGGGGTGAAGATGTGGAAGGCAGTTTCATATCACTGGTCATACACCAGGGCAAGACTGAGCAACTATACACAAGGTAGTTACACTGCATCTGCAAGATCTATACCAGTCACAGACTTCAAAGCAGACTATTAAGAAGCACCAAGGAGTCAACATTGAGGAACGGGCTGCCAAGGAAACTAAAGGCCCCGTCTCACATAGCGAGATCGCTAGCGAGATCGCTGCTGAGTCACAAGTTTTGTGACGCAACAGCGACCTCCATAGCGATCTCGCTATGTGTGACACGTACCAGCGATCAGGCCCCTGCTGCGAGATCGCTGGTCGTGTCGGAATGGCCTGGACCTTTTTTTGGTCGTTGAGGCCCCGCTGACATCGCTGAATCGGTGTGTGTGACACCGATCCAGCGATGTCTTCACTGGTAACCATGGTAAACATCGGGTTACTAAGCGCAGGGCCGCGCTTAGTAACCCGATGTTTACCCTGGTTACCAAAAAAAACAAACAGTACATACTCGCCTTTCGGTGTCCAGGTCCCTGGCCGTCTGCTTCCTGCTCTCACTGACTGCCGGCCGTACAGTGAGAAGTGAGAGCGCAGCAGTGACGTCACCGCTGTGATCTGCTCTCACTGTACGGCCGGATCTCAGTCAGAGCAGGAAGCAGACGGCAAGGGACCTGGACACCGAAAGGCGAGTATGTAGTGTTTGTTTTTTTTGGTAACCAGGGTAAACATCGGGTTACTAAGCGCGGCCCTGCGCTTAGTAACCCGATGTTTACCCTGGTTACCCGGGTGCTGCAGGGGGACTTCGGCATCGTTGAAGACAGTTTCAACGATGCCGAAGTCGTTCCCCTGATCGTTGGTCGCTGGAGAGAGCGGTCTGTGTGACAGCTCCCCAGCGACCACACAGCGACTTACCAACGATCACGGCCAGGTCATATCGCTGGTCGTGATCGTTGGTAAATCGCTATGTGAGACGGGGCCTTAAGTGTAGCTGAACTAAGCTGAACACATCATCCTTACTTCCCTTTGAAATGGAGAGATGTCCAGTAGTGCCATGAGCTCACAACTAGCAGCAACCTGAAGTAGATAAAACAGGATGTGCTATTCAAGCTTTAATGAAGAAGTACCAAGAAATGGGCAATGTTGAGCACCAAAATTGCAGTTATCAGCCAACGAACTGTAGTGCAGCAGATAAGAGACACATGTTTACTTCGCTTTGAAATGGGAAGATGTCCGGCAGTGCCATCATCTCAGACCTGCCAGCAACCAGTGAGATTCAGACACACATGTTTACTGTTTGGAAAAGTGTGGCCAGAAGTGGTCTTCGTGGAAGAAATGCACAAACTAGCCATACCTTTAACATGGAAATGAAGACAAACAACTCAACTGTGCACAAAAACATTGGAACTGGGATGCAGACAAATGGCAGTCTAGTGCTCTGGACTGATAATTAAAAATATTAAATATTTGACTGTAAAAGAAAGACTGTTTGTTCACCAATGAGTGTATGTAGGAAACAGTGGAAGTTCCTTTCAGGTTTGGGGCTGCTTTTCGCTAACCTGAGTTGTGGATTTAGTTAGGATTAATGGTGTTCTCAATGCTGAGAAATACAGGCAGATATTTATTCATATTTAAACATCATGAGTGAGATATTTGATTGTCTTGAAATTTATTCTGCAGAAGAACAACCTCCCCAAACATACAGCCAATGTAAATAAAAACTATCTTCAGCTTAAATCTGAGCACGAAATCCAGGAAGAAATGATATGGCCACCACATCTCACCATCATCAAGCCTGTCTAAGATTACATGACATGAAGAGACAGAAGGACTTATGCAAGTCTACATCCACAAGAGATCTGTGATCAGTTCTTAGAGATGTTTCGAATGACTTTCCTGCTGATATCCTTCGAAAACCGTGTGCAAATGTCCCTGGAGGAATTGATGTTTTGAAAGCAAAGGCTGGTCACACCAAGTATCGGTTCAACTTAGACTTCTCTTTTGCACATATTTATATATATATGTAAATATATATATATATATATATATATATATATATATATATATACAGTATATTCGTATATATGTGTGTATATATACATATATACTGTGTATATATGTATATATATATATATATATATATATATATATATATATATATATATATATATATATATATATATATACCCTCATCAAAGAGTCTATGATCACTTCCTCCCTTCTACTGGAAAGAGGGAGAGCTAATGTTAACTCCCAGTAACTGACAAATGTACATTGAATACCTCTTTAGCATTAAGATTAATCTTCTGGAGCTGGCACTGATCATCCACTAATCCATTAAGATTGATAACGGTGCTGTAGTTCCCAGAACACATAATAGATAAAGTTTTGAGATAATCTGTAGAGTAATAGCAGTACAAGTAATTGCATCTTATAAATTCACTGATGTGTAGCAAAGCCTGTAGCTGTATTCTAGGTAAAGACTTGCCTCGACTTTTCCCCTAGCTTGATATTTTCTCATATTCTATTGTACATTTACTTTTTGAATATATATATATATATATATATATATATATATATATATATATATATATATATATATATAAATATATATATGTATATATATATATATATATATATATATATATATATATATATATATATATATATACATATATACCTTTTTCCTAGGCTGGAAGTCTGGCTTCTGAGTTATGATAAAAATGAAAAAAGCCAATAATGGTAATGATAATATTATAAATAATAAGGAAAAAAGCAGTAGACACCCATTAAATCTCTCGTTGTTTCAGCTTCCTATTTCTAGTCCTCCCCATGTTTCTTCTTACTGGGCTGCACGAGTGACTTACACACCACATTGCCCATGCAGCCTATCACTTGGCTCAGCCATATACAGTACAGCATAAGTGGACAGTTATTGGCTGCAGTGGTCACATGTGTTAAAAAAAAAGCATTGGTAAAATAGCACCAGGTAAAATAGAAGTCTGGAGGAAGTACCTGCTACACACCTGTTACCATTCCTTTTCGTGAAGCCATTTTATCCTGTCATGAACAACATTTGTATTCTTGGACTACGGAATCTGGGGATCAACCTGAATTTTGCAATTTTACTTAAAGGGTTTTTCCAAGGTGAAGTATTTGATGACCTATCTACAGGAAAGGCCATCATTAGCAGATCAGTGGGGGTCCAACACCGATTAGCTGATTTTTGCTCTGCTCTGAGGTCAGCTCCATTCAAAGTCTAGCGGCCACTGATGGCCTTTTGTTGGCTACTGGAGTACAGCTAGTACTCAAAAGATCAGGAGCTGTGCTGCATTCAAGATCAAGAAATCAGCTTATTGATGGAGGCATCGGATGTCGGACACCCACCGATTTAATATTGATGACATGTCCTATAAATAGGTCACCAATAACCTATGCCCGGACAACCCCTTGAACTGTTCAGCATATATAAAAACATAAGGGCTAGGACAATAAAGTAATGGTGAACATACATAGCTATTAGACCAAGAGCTGTACTAAGTAGAAAATTAATTTTAAACATTATTCTGTAACTGATGGTAGGAACAATGATTCCTCATTTTCTAGGACTGGCGTTTTGTTTGTCGTTGATTGACATGGCAAAATATTCACAATTTTGTAAAATACTTATTTCTGAAGAACCAGGAAAACAGTATGTGATATTCATACCTCATATACTGCACAAATTAAGGCCCTGATTCATTAAGATTGTCATTTTGTGTGTCTCTTAGTGAATTTGGTGCACCTAACAATTCCCGTGTTCCTCCTGCAGAACTTTTACTCCAACCAGTGACTGGCATAATTTTTGCCACGTTTGTGTCGTACCTTATGATGAATTTGAGCGGCGGTCTTTTCCGTGCCCTGTCTAGCCCCAGCTCTAACCACTTTTCTAAAGTTTAGTGGAACTGGCCGCTGTTGGCGTAAAAATGTGAAAAGTCAACTTTGAGTTGTGCAAATATTTTGCAACATTTCAAGGAGTTTACACCACAGTTCTAACTAAATCTCCTCAATGAAACGAGGCCAACATTTGTCATTTTTCTTAGGCTTGGATGAGCTAACTACTATAAAAGTTCTTATTCCCAAAATACATACTGGAACCCAAAAATAGTTTAAAGAACTTCAGTGTCAAAAATCCATGGAATGTTCATAAAAACTTGTGTCATCTGTTAAAAAGTCCTGAAAGAATAACGTTGTTCACTATGATAAAGTAATGAATGTGAAGTGTCTACGTGTCTGGTGCACAACTTATCTACTTGTTTATTTACAGCAACAAAAAAAATGGAGTTTGCACTCTTGTAGAAGTGGAAGATGGAAAATAAGCTTTTTCTGGGAAAGGAAATGAAAGGTTAAAGATTCACAGATACACTCTTGGGGTCCAAGTGTCGAATTGCTCCCTTTCCCATCAGCATTATGTAATAAATCCCAGAAGAATTCAAGTGGAAGGGAAACTGTTCTTATGTAAATGGTTGCGGAGAGCCTGTATAGCTCAGTAGGACTGCACTGCCATGACCTTTCAGGCTGTAGCTGAGATACATGGTGCATACTGTGAATTTAGAGGATGCTATTTTTTTTACATTGATGTTAACAACTGTTATGTTACCAAACAAGCACCAATATTAAAAATACTATCTTCAAGAAAAGGTCATGTTATCTTATACACTTATGTAGAAGGGAAAGTTATAACAATTCTGTGGAAGGTATGAGGCTGTTCGGAATATAGATGGGGGTCAATTATCTGCTATGTTGTGCTCTTTTGAAATAATCAGAGAAAGGGTAGGAGAGTCAGTGGGGGTTTCCTTTAACTCCACGGAAAGTGTATATTACATATTATGTTTTCAAGTTTAGGCGGAAAAATATAACAGCTTTTATCTTTTTTTTTTAAGGCTTGGCATCACACACCTTTTATAACTTTCATCACACAGCAGTGCTTATTCTCTATATCAATTCTCCATCTCCTTATCAGACAAGTGAAAAACATACGGCCGTTCTTCAAATATTCCTTCTTTAGACAAACGTTATAAATTCTAAATTGTAAATTTTGTTTTATTCGTCTTCTGTTTTTGCACATGAGTTTCAATCTAGCCTAAAGAAACCATGCAGTTTTTTTCCCCAAAAAATTTAAGTATATGACTTTGCGTTAATGAATAGACCCAGGTGTTAGGTGTCGAGTTCCCGCTTCTGCACAGGGGGAATTTCAGACCACCTCAGCTGCGGTCTCCCATTCTTCTCCAGCCGCAGTGGAGCCTGCTCAGCGGAAACGTCGGTCCCAGCATCTGGCTCAGGATGATACTGGGTGACTGGCTACTACTGTTCTTCCAGGCTCTGCCTTTGTAGCCAGTACTGGTCAGTGGCGAGCAGACGTCTCTGGGACTAAGTCCTGCTTTTCCCCTTCTGAGCATGCCCAGGGTAAGACCTCTCATTGGAGGTCGGGGGTCACATGCTCAGATACTGCAGCAGCTCCCATTGATCCTCTAGGAAGGTCCTGAAGTTGCTCAGGTACTGTAGTAACTCCCATTGGTCCTCTAGGAAGGTCCTGAAGTTGCTGCAGCTATAAAAGGTTCGCATGGCCGCACGGCCATGCGCTAGTATCAAACCAATGTCTATGAGCTGAGCACCAGTGTGGTCATGTCTGGATGCGGTTAGGGTTTGGCTGAAATAAGCCCCTAGAATACCAGCACCTCTGGTGTGTAGTTTGTATGAGTGTATTCAGGGCCTTGGCTGAAATATGCCGCTAGAATACCGGCACCTCCAGTGAAGAGTTGTTTGTCTGTTTTCTCTGACGCATGACCACAGTTTGCTCTGGTTGGTAGCTGTGTACCTCTGTGAGGTTAATAGGGCACAGCATCTTGATCCTAGCGACTCTGTGGAGTTAACAGAGTTCGCTTATACCACCATATAGTGCCGCCATTTGCCAGCAGCAGGTTCCTCTCCTGCACGGTGGACCCCTGGTTGCGAACGCACCTAATAATACATATATGTATACTCGGTGCATTCCGCCAACCCTAACACCAGGTAGTGTGTTTAGTAGGGGTGGGCTCAAGTTTAAAAGTTAATCTGCTGGAGAGCAGAGGCCGATCAAGCGCACTTCCACACCATTCGTTCTTAATGAGAGGAGTGGAGATTGCTGAGCACATCACTCGGCTGATCTTAAGCATTCTTATTAGAATGAATGGAGAGGCAATACTCATGACCGACCTCTGAAGAGGTTCTCGGAATGGTGGGAGCCACAGCTATCGAACCCCTAAGAAACAGAGATAATGTTCAAGCTTTAGAACTCCCTTTTAATTATAAATGTATGACATTGTTTCCCTGGTTATAAAGGTCCCTCTCCTTTCTGTACCAGTCTGTCGTTAGTTTCTTGACTGTACTTTATATTGTATTTTGTATGTCGCCACTTTTCATGTACAACACCATGGGATCCATAGTGCTCTAAAATAAACTACTACTGATAATAAGTATTTTGCATAGTTGTTTGCTATAAAACTTTTCTAAAATGTTAGTTGGGCCCTTAAAATCAAGATACTATATTGTACAGTACAATGCACATTTTCTGACAACTTTCATATAGACATGGATACAATTTGTGTAAAATTGACCCAACAGTGAATATCTGCCATGGGCTCCGTGATGCCTATGCTGTGATTCAATAGGTTTACCTGGGCATTGACTTTATGTTCCTCTCTATGTGCATAAAATCTATTTTTGTATTCTGAAATACTTTGGTATAGGTTAACTAGCTCACAGCAGTGACCCAAGTGGCACAACCATTATTCCCCATAAGTGCTGGGGTCCTGGGTTCAAATCCCACCAAGGACAACATCTACAAGGAGTTTGTATGTTGTCCCCGTGTTTGCGTGAGTTTCCTACAGGTTCTCTGGTTTCCTACCACACTCCAAAGACATACTGATAGGGAATATAGATTGTTAGCCCCAAGGAGGACAGTGCTGATAAAATAAAATAAATAAATAGACCTCTTGTGTACATTGGGCCTTCCGCAGATTTGGCAATCCATATACCTTAATCGACGGTGCACTCAACTTTCAAAAATGCCTACTTTTTAGAATGGATTCCTTAATAATAGATATTGTAAAGTGCCCCCCTTGCTGAGACCCTGAGTTTTCAGTATATTTGTATGATCACCCCAGGAAACATGAAGAATTGCACAGTGTCCTCCAAAATCCTTGTATACAGGACAGGATCTCAAGTAACGGACACTTTTTATAACCTCTGGTCTAGAGAGGTGAATACTGTGCAAGAAACCTCCATGTAATGCCGTAACCTGAATATCCAAATTAGATAGCTGTCAGACGAGCGTTCTTGTGTACTCTATGAGAGAGATTCTGCCAGAAAGCTCTAAAAGTTGTTTATCTTCTCACCAAAAAGAAAGATTGGCCGTCCAATTTCCAAAGGTCTGATTCTTCTCTTCCTCTACATCATCTGTCGGGGAAGAGTTGGGAGGCCCCATACACACTATGGCTGATCTCTCCAAAACTGGTGGGTATGACCAAATTTTATCTAATGTGTGCAGGGTGGCTTTAAAGTTCCCTAGTAATGTATATCAAAATGCTTTTACTAAATTGACCTTCCCGTTTAAAATCAGATGTGGCACATAGGGGCCCTTGAAGTAAAATGGATTTTTTCTTAAGTGACCTTCATAGAATCCAATTTATTTATATAGGTTTGTGTCTTATGACATACTAGATAAATGTCATCTCTTTCGAATGTGAATGCGAAGAATAAGTTTCCTGATGCATTGTTGGCTTACATACAGCAAAATGGATACTATAATGATGTGGATTTGTGGCCGGTATAAAGCTAACCATATACATGATAACGTTTTTCTTTGAAACAAGGAAAGCATCGTGGTCCTAGCACAATGGAGATCAGATTCTTATCATTTCTGCAGAAAAAAAAGGATGAAATGAGTGAGATATTTGAGCTGGATCTAGATGATTTATGTAACTGCAGCTAATATGGTCTTATTCTTTTCTTGATGCAACACTAAGGAAGTTTATGGCCGGTTTTAAGTGAATTTCTGTCATTCTATGCTGAATAAGTTCCGAAAATATATTTTAATGCGTTACAGCTCTATTTTTTAGTTCCAAATATCCTCTGCATAGACATGGACTTAAAGTGGTTTTCTGGTTAAAACAAGTTACCACCTATCCCCAGGATAGAAGTTAAGTTGCTGATTGATGGGTGTCCCCTGGCATATCAAGGAACTTTTATTTCAGACGCTAAACATTTGTTCATGTTACAAGATATGACAGGTTGGATGTTTGACGCCTCGTCAATCATGCAGACTGCTGCTCCATTGTGAAGGGAGTAAAAGTTCCCCATTTTGCCAATCAATACGGGTCCCACTGAGCCAAAAAAAGAAGTAATGAAATAGTTTGCAGTAAAAGCCTAAGACACGGCTCCTACATAATTTGGTCTTTTTTTGTGGTAACATATGGATGTGATACAAGACCAAAGAAGAATCGATGCCTTTGAAATGTCAACATCATGGATGGCAAGAAGAACAAACAAATACATTTTGGATCAATTCAAGCTAGACATGTCACTCAAAGCAAGGATCAACAAGATACAACTTGCCTTTGGACACATCATAAGAAGAGAGTAATCACTGGAGAAGGACATCATGGTTGGAAGAATGGAGGGAACAAGGCAAATAGGAAGACCAGCAACCTGATGGCGTGATACTATCAAGAGAGCGTCGGAGAAGATCCTGGTGGACCTATCTAGGTTTGCACAAGATTGATCTCTCTACAGATCGTTCATCCATCTAGTCATCATGGTTCGAGATCAAGCCGAACGCGTTAAAAAACAAAGCCTACGTTCTCCCTAGTGGATGTTGAAGGTAGTCAGACTTTTATCATTCACCTACTTGTATTTTGAACTCTGTATCTGGAACTTAGTGTACACAGGTAGATATTCACAGGTTTTGTCACATTGTGATACATAACAAGATGCCATATACAGTGCCTACAAGTAGTATTCAACCCCCTGCAGATTTAGCAGGTTTACACATTTGGAATTAACTTGGCATTGTGACATTTGGACTGTAGATCAGCCTGGAAGTGTGAAATGCACTGCAGCAAAAAA
Organism: Ranitomeya variabilis; assembly: GCF_051348905.1. Taxonomy (NCBI): domain Eukaryota; kingdom Metazoa; phylum Chordata; class Amphibia; order Anura; family Dendrobatidae; genus Ranitomeya; species Ranitomeya variabilis. The sequence continues at coordinate 434,766,851 of NC_135237.1, read as the reverse complement.
GAATGTTATTTCTTTGTTTATTTTTTTTTTAAATTGTGAAAAGTTTTTTCAGAGGGGTCATTTATTATTCAACCCCTCAACCCCCCAGAATTCTGTTTGGTTCCCCTAAAGTATTAAGAAGTAGTTCAGGCACAAAGAACAATGAGCTTCACATGTTTGGATTAATTATCTCTTTTTCCAGCCTTTTCTGACTATTTAAGACCCTCCCCAAACTTGTGAACAGCACTCAAACATGGTCAACATGGGAAAGACAAAGGAGCATTCCAAGGCCATCAGAGACAAGATCGTGGAGGGTCACAAGGCTGGCAAGGGGTACAAAACCCTTTCCAAGGAGTTGGGCCTACCTGTCTCCACTGTTGGGAGCATCATCCGGAAGTGGAAGGCTTATGGAACTACTGTTAGCCTTCCACGGCCTGGACAGCCTTTGAAAGTTTCCTCCCGTGCCGAGGCCAGGCTTGTCCGAAGAGTCAAGGCTAACCCAAGGACAACAAGGAAGGAGCTCCGGGAAGATCTCATGGCAGTGGGGACATTGGTTTCAGTCAATACCATAAGTAACGTACTCCACCGCAATGGTCTCCGTTCCAGACGAGCCCGTAAGGTACCTTTACTTTCAAAGCGTCATGTCAAGGCTCGTCTACAGTTTGCTCATGATCACTTGGAGGACTCTGAGACTGACTGGTTCAAGGTTCTCTGGTCTGATGAGACCAAGATCGAGATCTTTGGTGCCAACCACACACGTGACGTTTGGAGACTGGATGGCACTGCATACGACCCCAAGAATACCATTCCTACAGTCAAGCATGGTGGTGGCAGCATCATGCTGTGGGGCTGTTTCTCAGCCAAGGGGCCTGGCCATCTGGTCCGCATCCATGGGAAGATGGATAGCATGGCCTACCTGGAGATTTTGGCCAAGAACCTCCGCTCCTCCATCAAGGATCTTAAGATGGGTCGTCATTTCATCTTCCAACAAGACAACGACCCAAAGCACACAGCCAAGAAAACCAAGGCCTGGTTCAAGAAGCAAAAAATCAAGGTGTTGCAGTGGCCTAGTCAGTCTCCTGACCTTAACCCAATTGAAAACTTGTGGAAGGAGCTCAAGATTAAAGTCCACATGAGACACCCAAAGAACCTAGATAACTTGGAGAAGATCTGCATGGAGGAGTGGGCCAAGATAACTCCAGAGACCTGTGCCGGCCTGATCAGGTCTTATAAAAGACGATTATTAGCTGTAATTGCAAACAAAGGTTATTCCACAAAATATTAAACCTAGTGGTTGAATAATAATTGACCCACACTTTTATGTTTAAAATTTATAAAAATTTAACTGAGCAACAAAACTTTTTGGTTTGTTAGATTTATGCATCTGTTAATAAATCCTGCTCTTGTTTGAAGTTTGAAGGCTCTAACTTATTTGCATCTTATTAAACCTGCTAAATCTGCAGGGGGTTGAATATTACTTTTAGGCACTGTAGGTAACACCAATTGGCTTTTACACCAGGAATCAAGTAAATCTCTAGGGATGGCATTGTGAGCGACAGGAACGTCAGGCTGATTACAGAGCCGGGATGGCTAATTATTGTGGATTTAACCCAGCAGTAATCATTTGACCTTCACAAGTAAATAAAAAAGGATAAACACATTAGCAATGTTTATTCTAATGATATAAGCCTAATGTTCAGGCCAATTCTGAAAATCAGAAAGCAAAAGAGAAGTGTCTGGCATGTTGTGTTTTCCAAACGCAAGGTTACAAAAACATAGTTATTTCACTGCTGTGGCTTCAATTAGACCTCTCCTATTCCGTTCTTCACATAAAGAGCAGTGTGGGGTCTGGGGACGTGATCTGCTTAATGTACGCATTCATGCTAGCCAGCTTTTCCTTGGAAACAAAACCTTGTCATTTTCTATGTAGTTTGGTCCAGTTGAAACATTTATTTTTAATCTGATTCTTGACATGGTTTAATAGGGTAACATTTTGAAGATGGTTAACTATTCTCATGGCAGGATGATTCTAATCTACTTGCCTCTATTCAGTTTCATCAGGTAGCCCAACCAACGATTTCTTAGTCCACCTACATGCTGATGCTGTCTTTTCATTGCAGGAATACTGGTAAATGTGGCAGTAATCTAATGGACCATTTACATTTGCCAATTTCAGACCAGTAATGAGCGACAATTAACCATTTTCAAATTGCTGGTTTATTAGACAGGCTGACGAACAAGAATGTGGACAGAGAGATTGATAATACGGCCCCATATACAGTTCTTGTTATCGACAGCGCATCCTCTGTTTAGATAGGATGTTGTGCTGCCGATAACAATGATTTTTATGCCAATATAAAAATCAAATCACCTGACAATTGAGCCTTTTGCGAACTCAGCGGGTGATTGCACTGACCAATAATCATGAACAATCATTCCTACAATGGTCGTGAGCTTGTGTAAAAAGGCCTTCAGAGTAACTAAACCTTTGGTCATTTTTTGTAATATTTTGATGTCCTTTTAATTGTAAACAGATCTGGGGTGGTTTGGTACATGAGACCCCCACCAATCACTCAAAAGCCCCCACAAAGCTCCTGCCTGAGCGCACACTCAGTCACAAACATCGGCTTTTTATTGTCTTCGTTCTCTCTCTGTGCTGCACTCCTCTGTGCTGTGTGCTCCTGTCTCATGAGCGCATATTCCTCAAGGTTGTTGAGTAATTAGAGGGGATCTCAGGACGTGGACCACCACCGATCTGATTGCACTTAAAACAAAATCAAAATATAAAAATAAATTAATAAAGCTTTAGTTACTCTTTAAAGTACATTTTTGGTCCGAGGGTCGCTATGCCAGATCGATTCAACCCCATGGGCTGCAATAAAAAAATCATAACCCTCATAAAATAAATATCTTATACACTCACTGGCCACTTTATTAGGTACACCTGTCCAACTTCTTGTTAACACTTAATTTCTAATCAGCCAATCACATGGCGGCAACTCAGTGCATTTAGGCATGTAGACATGGTCAAGACAATCTCCTGCAGTTCAAACCGAGCATCAGTATGGGGAAGAAAGGTGATTTGAGTGCCTTTGAACGTGGCATGGTTGTTGGTGCCAGAAGGGCTGGTCTGAGTATTTCAGAAACTGCTGATCTACTGGGATTTTCACGCACAACCATCTCTAGGGTTTACAGAGAATGGTCCGAAAAAGAAAAAAAATCCAGTGAGCGGCAGTTCTGTGGGCGGAAATGCCTTGTTGATGCCAGAGGTCAGAGGAGAATGGGCAGACTGGTTCGAGCTGATAGAAAGGCAACAGTGACTCAAATCGCCACCCGTTACAACCAAGGTAGGCCTAAGAGCATCTCTGAATGTACAGTGCGTCGAACTTTGAGGCAGATGGGCTACAGCAGCAGAAGACCACACCGGGTACCACTCCTTTCAGCTAAGAACAGGAAACTGAGGCTACAATTTGCACAAGCTCATCGAAATTGGACAGTAGAAGATTGGAAAAACGTTGCTTGGTCTGATGAGTCTCGATTTCTGCTGCGACATTCGGATGGTAGGGTCAGAATTTGGCATAAACAACATGAAAGCATGGATCCATCCTGCCTTGTATGGAGCATCTTTGGGATGTGCAGCTGACAAATCTGTGGCAACTGTGTGATGCCATCATGTCAATATGGACCAAAATCTCTGAGGAATGCTTCCAGCACCTTGTTGAATCTATGCCACGAAGAATTGAGGCAGTTCTGAAGGCAAAAGGGGTCCAAGCCGTTACTAGCATGGTGTACCTAATAAAGTGGCCGGTGAGTGTAGGTGCTGATTCCACCTATCAGGAGGGCAGAAGTCCTCTTCTCTACCAGAGAAAATGAGACATGGATTCTGCTTTCTCCACCGTAGTGTATGTGAGATGCTGACACTGCAGTTATAATGGCAGCACTCATGCATTTCCTCTTTACTTCATCTACTTACTTAGATGAGGGCACAGACATGGCCAAACAGCGCGCCATTACCCATCTGTGACACCTGCCTCTCTATTCCCTAACATGCCACCACACACTGAGGCAGATGGTGATGAGGGCCACACAGAATGGCATCCAGGGCCACATGTGCACCCCTGCAAGTAACAGTTGTTGCATCAATATGCGGTGTATACCTTTTTCTTCCTCCCTTTTCTTCCCCCCTTTTTCTTCCTCCTTTTTTCTTCCTCCCCTTTTCTTCCTCCCTTTTTCTTCCTCCCTTTTTCTTCCTCCCCTTTTCTTCCCCCCTTTTTCTTCCTCCCTTTTTCTTCCTCCCTTTTTCATAGACTTTTATGAATACTAACTGTCATATCCTATGTCAGTATTGTAAAAATCTGTCTTTACTGTAAACAGATTTTACTTGTGAATTGAGCATGATTGATCAGTCCAGGGTAAAAAAGAAGCAGACTTCACTGATAAGATATATTACAAAGCTTCTTATTATCATGCATACTGTTAAGTTATTAAAAGGGACTCTGTCAGCAGGTTTTTGATATGTAATCTGCAAGCAGCATGATGTAGGGGCTTAAAGCCTGATTCCAATGATGTGTCACTTACTGGTCTGTGTGTTGCTGTTTAAATAAAATCCCAGTTTTATTAGTAGAAGATTATGACTACATGACTAGGTGTCTCATGCCTCACAGTCAACTGCTTTGTGTAATTCCGCCCCTACCACTGATTAGCAACTTTCTGTCGATGTGCAATGTACACAGAAAGCGGTCAACCAATAGTGGGGGCGGGGCTATGAATAGCTCAGCTTTCTGAGCACTGCTAGATCTGCAGCAGAGAAAACAGCGATTGTATCAAAAGGACTGCATGCAGACTAGCAAGTGACACATCACTGGAATCTGGGTCTTAGCTCCTACATCATGATGCTCTCAGATTACATATCAAAAACCTGATGACAGATTCCCTTTGAAAAAAGTAAACAATAGTTAATCTTTAAATGTTCAAGCATTTGCTTAGCACACCTAGGCATGCTGTCATCCCTAATGGCTTGGTAATGAATATTACTAAATGGGCTGTGAACGCTTTCTGTAACACAGCTTTTAATAAATGATTATCACAGTGAAAACACAATTATGTTATATTAAACCCCATTTATGGTGCAATATTATATACACAGAGGGAGCAGCGCTGAATCTGTCATTTATAATTGTGTAGAAGTGTGTATTTTCTGGGGATTTTACATAGGACTGCAGAGAAACTAACTGTATTATCCGAACTCCAGGCTATTACTACACAGTAAATGACAAACTGAGCCCCGATCTATCTGTATGCGCAGCCACTAACCAGACATTGTAATCATTATTGTATAGTTCATGCTAGCCGAGTCTAGAGAGCCCCAATATGAAGAAGAAATAAAGGAAAAAGACCAACTATTGCACCATAAATAATACTCGGAGCATTGCCGCACAGCACAGCCTAAATGAATTAGACAGTTGTGTTCAGTCGATTACTCGGCAGGGTAATAGTTGGTTGTTGCAGTAGTCATTTTCATAACTACATTATATATGGCTAATTTGATTTGAGTCAAAATGTGATAGCAGAGTCTCGCTCTCGCCTTCTGTACAGTCACCGCTCGGCTGTAGCTCTGAACTGGGAGGCTGAAAATACAACTTTACCGTCATAGAACTCAAGGGCATCTAATCCAAGAAAGCGAAGAACTCGCCCTCCTATAATCATACATCCAAACAAAGGCTGGAATTAATATCAGGAAGAAGAGACCGCCGTATCCAGGCCGGCCATCTCACCTCTGGACTGCTGCCTGCCTCCTATTCTCTAGCCCCTACTACCAGAATAATAATGAAGATGTCAGATGCTGCAATCACGATGACCAGTGTGTCATGTTTATTAGGTCCGGGCTGCAGATCAGTACTGGCTCCAGTACAATGAGCCAGCGAGCAATGCGAGGGTGTTTCACTGTTTTGTTGCAGTAATTTATCGTTCTGTGTTCCAGCAGGACAGAAATAGTGATTCATGGAACAACGCTTCTGTTTTATGAAATGTAAATCTGGTGAGACACAGTTATCTTTAGTTACAAGCATGGGAAGGGCAGTTTCCTCGTCCACTCGTTATGCTGATATAGCACACTCAATTACAGAGGGGTCTTTTTATTTCACAGCACAGAGGTATAGATAATTCATTTGTTTTTCCTCTGGGATGGCTAGTGATGCACATTCTGTCTCCTGACACATAAAGATCCAAGAAGGCATCACTAGGTAAGAAAAAGAATAGTTTCAGAAATGAATCCGTGTGTACATTACCATTTGTTCATGGCGAGCCTCGTCATGTTCTTCTGTGCCCGTCTGTGTCCAGGACCTTGTGTCTGACAGGTCCATAAAAGATCTGTATATGACAGATCAAAATGCCAAGAACATAACAGAAGTGCGATACATGTCAAAATAGAGTCACCTGAACATTCTTCAGCCAAGAGCGTATCCGCCCAACTTAGGTCTCCTTTACACGTCAGTGATGTTTCTCTTACTCAAAAAAACCGAGTTTCATCAGTGTTTGGTCCATCAAAGTTTGGACAGAGCTTCATCAGCCTTCCTCTCAAGCTTCTCCAATCAAACAGTCCGTGACAGGATAGTGATGGCATCCGGGTCCTGTCCAGTTTTTTCACGGATCCATAGACTTGCAATGGCTTGTGTCATCCAACATTCAGATCAATATTGGACAAATCTCCATGTGTTTTATCAGACTTCTCAGTCCCAGGAAAAAATCAGACATGTGAACTACCCCTTAAACTATCATAGGTATGAGTGCTAACGGTGAAAAACACAGATAACCCTCCTATGAGAAAAAACTAATAAGCCCTTACTGCTAAACATTCAGAGTTTTGACACTGGCTTATCTCCCATAGCAATGAACTCTCAGGATTGTTAAAACTCAACATGCCAGATCCCTCATTCTCCAGACATCTGCCATCATGCTGGAGTTGTAGTATCAATGCACACAAGTGTCAAATCAGGTTTATCAGATACGTATGGGCATCTTTAAACGATCCAATCAAAATCAACTGAATCTGTTAAAAAAATGTGTAATAGCTTTAGGTCACCTTCATGCTTTACAGCAACACCAAACCTAACCCGTAGTATGTGTCTGTTGGTTAAAGAAGCAATCTCATCAAAGTTTTTATCCACTTAATATATTGCAATCATCATATTATATAGCATTGCTTACAATTGCTCATTGTGCCTTTCTACCCAGATAATTCATCTCTTTTCCTTTAGGCCTATGACATTTCCTGATTAAAAACTGACTAGCTGAATCCTTCTAAGTTCTGTATACAAACAGTAGGTCAATTTTTCCTGTATGAGACAAAGTCACAGCAATAGTCCCTGGCAGGGGGAGAGGGAGCAGCTGGGTCACAAGTTGAAGAGTGGTATGATTTATGCTGGGACAAGAAATTTCCTGTGTCTTCACAGAGCAGAGAAAACAGAAGAATTAGCTGGGTAGAAGAGCAAAATGAGCAATTTTACGTACACTGAACTGTATGTGTTCATTGCAATATAGTAAGAGGATAACTTTGGTGAGAGTGCTTCTTTAAGTAGATGAATGCTACCTAATATTCCCTGTAAGATGGATTTCACTTCTTTCACATTTGAAGTATGGTATACAGTACAGACCAAAAGTTTGGACACACCTTCTCATTTAAAGATTTTTCTGTATTTTCATGACTATGAAAATTGTACATTCACACTGAAGGCATCAAAACTATGAATTAACACATGTGGAATTATATACTTAACAAAAAAGTGTGAAACAACTGAAAATATGTCTTATATTCTAGATTCTTCAAAGTAGCCACCTTTTGCTTTGATGACTGCTTTGCACACTCTTGGCATTCTCTTGATGAGCTTCATGGTTTTCACTTCACAGGTGTGCCCTGTCAGGTTTAATAAGTGGGATTTCTTGCCTTATAAATGGGGTTGGGACCATCAGTTGTGTTGTGCAGAAGTCTGGTGGATACACAGCTGATAGTCCTACTGAATAGACTGTTAGAATTTGTATTATGGCAAGAAAAAACCAGCTATGAAGGTCAGTCAGTCCGAAAAATTGGGAAAACTTTGAAAGTGTCCCCAAGTGCTGTTGCAAAATCCATCAAGAGCTACAAAGAAACTGGCTCACATAAGGACCGCCCCAGGAAAGGAAGACCAAGAGTCACCTCTGCTTTAAGTTTATCCGAGTCACCAGCCTCAGAAATCGCAGGTTAACAGCAGCACAGATTAGAGACCAGGTCAATGCCACACAGAGTTCTAGCAGCAGACACATCTCTACAACAACTGTTAAGAGGAGACTTTGTGCAGCAGGCCTTCATGGTAAAATAGCTGCTAGGAAACCACTGCTAAGGACAGGCAACAAGCAGGAGAGACTTGTTTTGGCTAAAGAACACAAGGAATGGACATTAGACCAGTGGAAATCTGTGCTTTGGTCTGATCAGTCCAAATTTGAGATCCTTGGTTCCAACCACCGTGTCTTTGTGCGATGCAGAAAAGGTGAACCGACGGACTCTACATGCCTAGTTCCCACCGTGAAGCATGGAGGAGGAGGTGTGAAGGTGTGGGGGTGCTTTGCTGGTGACACTGTTGGGGATTTATTCAAAATTGAAGACATACTGAGCCAGCATGGCTACCACAGCATCTTGCAGCGGCATGTTATTCAATCCAGTTTGCGTTTAGTTGGACCATCATTTATTTTTCAACAGGACAATGACCCCAAACACACCTCCAGGCTGTGTAAGGGCTATTTGACCAAGAAGGAGAGTGATGGGGTGCTATGCCAGATGACCTGGCCTCCACAGTCACCATACCTGAACCCAATCGAGATGGTTTGGGGTGAGCTGGGCCGCAGAGTGAAGGCAAAAAGGCCAACAAGTGCTAAGCATCTCTGGGAACTCCTTCAAGATTGTTGGAAGACCATTTCCGGTGACTACCTATTTGAGCTCATCAAGAGAATGCCAAGAGTGTGCAAAGCAGTCATCAAAGCAAAAGGTGGCTACTTTGAAGAACCTAGAATATAAGACATATTTTCAGTTGTTTCACACTTTTTTGTTAAGTATATAATTCCACATGTGTTAATTCATAGCTTTGATGCCTTCAGTGTGAATTTACAATTTTCATAGTCATGAAAATTCAGAAAAATCTTTAAATGAGAAGGTGTGTCCAAACTTTTGGTCTGTACTGTATATGTCTGGAAAGCTTCTCGCTTATAATTCCAATTTAGTAATTACACCTCCATTTACCTGACGGACGCCAAAGGAAGTGTCCAATAATTGTATTTGTTTGCTGTGTGTCAAAAAGATTTTTCATTCACTTTAAGAATTAGCACAGCAGATATTCTATTCCATCTACTAAAAAATATACATAGAGAATCTATGGGTGATGGGTGCTGCTGTTTATACATTTTATAATTATTCTATGGCCATCCTATAATTTAGAGACTAAACCAGATTACCATAATATGTGTAAATCTTTTACTAGTGTGCTGTACTAGAGGTGTTTTTTTCTGGGATGAATAGGTTCCTACTCATGTCTTTTCTACCATTTTCATAGTTCTGTACATGAGAAATATACATCATATTAGTCTGTATTGGCACATTCCTCTCCTCTCCCGATTACATTGTGCTCAGGTGCCGGCATGCAAGGCCTTTCTCTGTTTTCTTTGCAAGATATGGAGAAAATAGGAACTGGGTTTTCAAGGTCAGAACGATCTTTGGATGCCTTCCAAAGTGGAAAATATATGGAGAAGTAATAGGACAGAGAGCAAGACATTCCCATTTAGTGTTATTGAAAGCACAGTGCAATTTACTACTAAAAGAACATGGTTTAATCTTACAAGGGATTCCTGTTATCTTTTTTATGTCTGGTAATGTGGCATTCATGTGTCTATGCCGTTTACCTAGTGTGATGAGCCGGCATTGGAGAATAGAGCTTTTCATAGAGCTGCCATCCGGCCTCTGAAATCTGTACCATACAGAATAACAAAGACCCCAGAACGTAAAACGCTGGAGTTGTCCTTTAAGGTAATTATTCCAGGGCCCTTATACCGTCTTTATATTACAAGTCCTCTGTTTATTATGTAGATGAAGCTGAATGGTTGATGGAAAACCATCGGATTAGAACTTGAAACAGCAGCAATAACAGCGCTGCTGCTGTAGAGGCCAGCGAGATCAATTTGTCCATAGTGACAAAGAGTCACGCATCAGACAACTCATTTCCAATACCAAAGATCACAAATTGCACGGTTTGGGCTGCTTAAAGATACATAAAAAACCGTTTTATCTCATTCACCCAATGCAGCAGCTAGATTTGTCATGTCACTCTGACAGTAGGCACTTGGCGGTTTACCATTAATTAGGGCATTGAAGGGAGCATGGGAAATAAGTATTACAATGGAAAAGTCAAGTAGTACATTTCATTAATGCTATTGACTTCTACTCAAGCTCTGCAGTTATGTATCTGAACTGTATACAAGGGTTCTCGCCCGCAATCGCCCCAATGTCCTTCACATGCCGAGAGTCCTATGGTAATTATGAGCTGATGGGAAGAAGGTAAGAATGGGTCTCACAGAGCCTTGGAAATATAGAAATATAAAATAGTGTCTTCGTAGGTGTATTATGGGAGAAGGTGAATGATTCTGTGCACTATGTAGTTTCATCTTCAGAGCTGTGGTTACATTTCTCCTTGGAAGAGTACAAGTAAGAGCGCTTTCACATTGCACATAGGCTCCTGTTCAGTCCGAACCCCCGCAAGACAAAATAAGTAGTTATGTGTCTGTCTGCCTCCAGTCGGCGTACATGCCCAAAAATGATCATGGCAGAGCACACATTCGCTCTGTCGGCACCATTATAGTCTATGGCCTCATCGGCGCATATGTTAGAATCCCGTTTTGCCAGGAAATTCGAACATGGTGCCTAAATGCAATGTGAAAGCACCCTTAGTCAAAGTAACAGCAGCTCTGTTGGGCAGTGGGAGAAAGCCGTGCTGGACCAGGGGAGGGTACGTTATACTTAATGTGTTCTTTTATATAACTATTAAAGCTTACACCCAAAAGATTTCTAATTAGGACAACCACTTTGTCAACCATTTTCTATTACTTCAGTCAGTGTGAGTACAAATCCTACCCAGGCCATACAGTCCTCACTGGTTTTAAGGGTAAAGAAGGCAGAGTGGTAGACCACCTGGATCTGAAGCTTTTCTGCCACTAGAAAGCTTTCCTTTCTCTGTCATATTTAGATCAGATGGTAGGTCTATAAGGCTGACCATACACATTAGTTTGCTGTAGGCCGAACGATGACTTGGCAGATCGTTCGGTTGACAGCCATCTCAGCTGCAACTCCTATAAGCTTGACTGAGCGCTTCTGTGTTCTTTATGAGAAAGCCTCTGGTCGACACATTGAAGCTGATCGAAAGTGGAATGAAAACACGAAAAATTGCTACATTTTTTGCAACTTTTCAATGGTCTTATGATACTTTTGTGGTTTAGAATAAATGAAGAATATGATGGTTCAGAGTCTGAGTGCTGCCCGAGATTCAAAGATACCATTAATCTAAAAGAATTTTCTGAAAAAAGGATACGATTAATCTGAACCTTTGATGAAGAAAACCTTGAAACGCGTTGACAATAAACCGCATTCATGCTTCACCTTCGTGTGTGATTGTATCTTTGATCCATGGGCAGCGCGGACTCTGAAACACCATATTCCTAATTTATTGCAATGTATCTCCTTGGTGGTCCTGCTGCAGCCTTTACATGCTTCTATAGGAGTTGTGACTGTCGCAGCCCTATCAGGTGAGCTTACCTATAATATTTTACACCACTTGGTTATCAGACTTTAAAAGGTGGGTAATGCTCGGAAACCCTCCAATGTGGCTGATTTACAAAAATTCTGTAAAGATGAGTGGGCCAAAATTCCTCCAGAGCTTTGTAAAAGACTCACTGCCAGTTATCACAAGCGCTTAATTGCAGTTGTGGCAGCTAAGGGTGGCCGAAACAGTTATCAGGTTTAAAGGATAATCACTTTTCCACACAGGCTCCTGAAGGTTTGGATTTCTTTTTCCCTTAATAATAAAGATCTTCATTTAAAAGCTGCACTTTGTGTTTATTTTGCACCATTGCATATATATATATATATATATATATATATATATATATATATATATATATATATATATATATATATAAGTGTGTATATACTTTGTGCATATATATATGTATATATATATGTGTATATATATATATATATATATATATATATATATATATATATACATACACATATGGTATATATATACTCCTTCTTGTAGTTGTTTTGCCGGAAGAAAGTAAAATTATATTGTTCTGCTAACTTTTCTCGCCAGAATTATTGAGCGTTAGCTTGTATTATGACTTGCAGGTTTGCTTTCACTTGTAGGCAGGTTGTTCTCTTGCTCTCTCCAGAGCTTATATATACCAGCGGAAATTTATAGAAAAGGGTTATTATGATTAAACAGAATACTTTGTGAAAGGATGCAATTTATTACCGTTGTGCCGCGTTTGATGAAAAAAAAAAACCCTCTCTCCTATATAAAGAAATTGTATCCTGCTGAATTCGGAGGTCTGCCCACTCCGAAGACCTCTTGCACGCCCGATATGAGCCGAGCTTTCATACAGTGAGAGGCACATTTTATCCAACCTGCTAATTTGAATAATGTGTAGTTTCACCTTTCTGACTATTGACTTGTAAGTGCCATGTACCCGAATTGTGAGAAAACGTCCTCATCACCGTTGAGTTTGACGTGATTAACTTAGCAAACTGTTTTTATCAGCAGATTGCAAATCTTGTACTTTTGTTTGCTGATTTAGATTTTTTTTGCTTGGGGATTCAGGAAATGCGTGAAAATTTGGATGTGCGTTTCATCCTTTTCAGAGAAAGGTTCCTTTCTGCCCGCTGGTGCAACTAAGCTCAAATTATGCAAGCTGGCTAGCGCTGATCGATTTGACACAGTTTAAGGGCTTGATGATTAAAGTACGGGGGATGGGCACAGCTTTGTTGAAACTCATGGGACGTCATGCTGCAGAATCTCACCTTAAGTGTACTTTATTGGACAAGATTGTCTTACAGCAATTTCTTTCCTGGAGAACGTTAAAGAAAATGTGTCCTGTAATAAGATCTTATTCTAGTGCCAGCGTTTGCTGAATGTAAAGGAGGGTATTGTTGATTTAGGCACGGTGGGGATTGTTTTAGCTTTATGCTGGTGTTAACATAGTGGCAGTAGGCTTTTACTGTCAGCCATTAATGATTTGTAAATGAATGTCTTTGTTTATGTGTGGAATTTATTATACCGTCATTTCATCTGCAGAATGGAGACCTGCCTTGGCAGCCATCTCAAGGCGCACATGCAAAATGCCAACACTTCTTGTAAGAGTTTATTTTCCTGTTAGCACATATTACCATATTGATGGGTCATGAATATTTAGTGGGGAGTAGATTGCCCTCAAATTCTTAGTCGCTCACACAATTAGAGGTCAGGGGAGAGTGGATAGAAGAGGGCAGGGAGACAATTACATTATGGATCACCCCAGCGATGGTGCGACGAGGGTGGAACTGCGTTGAGAGTGTATCTACCAAGTGCTGTGTACAGCATCCCATCTAACATGTAGCACCTGTGTAGCCGAGGGTTATGCCAGGGTTGTGTACTCACTTCTCTTCTTCCTCTGTCTTCGCTGCCTATTTTTAATAATAAAAATGTAGGAATGACAGGGAAGAATATGCACTAGAACAAAGGGACTAGTAGACGGCTTCTTCGTTCAATTCCTTTTTCCATTTATAGGGTACTGTCGAAGCAGACACAGAAAGAAGAGGACCTGTGGGCAAAAACGATATATGGACCCTTTGCAGTCCAGAATCTCATCATAATGCACAATTACACCTACTTTGGAGGTGTTAGTGGCCCCCTTACTTATTGGGCCCCTCTGTGGCATCACAGGTTGCACCAATGGTATGTCCGCCCCTGGTACTGCCTATGTAGTTCTGCATTTATTTCTACTGATTTCAGAGTCTCCCTATTAGGTGTTAATGGGGCTTCACAATGAAATACAATACCCAATATCCATGGAAGAGGTGAAAATGTATGATCACTTGTCTGACTACTGGGACCCCCCCAAAGTCCCTTATGTAAGTGGTACACTGGTGAGAATTCTCAACCACCGCTTTATCCATTACTGTGGAACTGAAAGAACTGCTGTCTCTATTAGTATGGCTGGAGGTGAGGGTATGGTGGGACCTCTGTTCTTGGAATAAGGGTGTGTGTGTGGGGGTTCATACATTTAGCACATCCAGTATGCCTGTTATATTCAGGGGGCTAACAATGCCTAAGTCAACTGGGCTCGTCCTTTTTAAAATGGGTGCCGATGACTTCCCATGAGGTCCATCAGGGTTCTGGTGTATTGGGGACGAGAATATATCTGCAAACTGCACTTTTCTTGTTATTTAACCTACAATGAATCCTGACAGAAAGTCCATGACGCAGATGTGAATTGAATAATTTCTAATGGCTTGCAAATTGCCAGAATTTCTGTGAATAAAGCAACATGGTGTTTTGTCAACCCCCAAAATGTATTTTGTGTCAGTTCTGCTGTTCTAGACTCTTCTCAAACCAAGTTATACTTCAGTCTGACCATATTAGATGTTAGAAGACAAAATAGTTGATCGGATTCTTGCTGATATTTTCAGTACTTTGTGTAATTTAAAGGCATTGATGTTTGCTGTGTTATTCCTTTGGCGTAATGATATCTGACTTACTACTGTCACCCTTCTTGTTTTTCTAGCAGTAACCAGGTTCCTTAATTATATGTCAGGTTCACTTTGCATTTTGACAGATTCCTTACATCTCTTTCTGAGCCCCATTGTCTGCATTGAGGACTGATTTAGCCAATCAGTCGTCTCCAAAAGACATGCAGATTTTCCTAGCTGTGTGCGTTCTTTTGTCTCGCACCTTCACAGCTATCGCTCTGTCCTTTGCTGACTCTACGGCTCTGGAGGCTTAATTCAAGTGTCTCAAGTTAAAAAGGGAGCGAGCCAATAAAGGACGGAGATTGCACTTTTGTAAATACTCTAAATTAAGGAAATAGAAAAAGTAGAACGATCCCCTAGTCGCTGACCTTCCTCATATTATTAAGCTTATACTTATTGGGCTCTGTTATGACAACTTACTGCATGCTCAAACTCTTTTATGTTGATGCTGTGGGTTTATTACACCGTTTTTGAAACTTATCAAGCAACATAAAAATGATTAAAATGGAATTACAGTTAAAAAGGTATTTCCACCTTACACAGTTCCAGTAAATCCTTTGCATGTGTCATACATTTTTAACATGTGAATATCCCTTTAATTTATTAACGCAATAAAAAAAGTTTTTACCCCACATCTCACAAACTGAAATTCAAGAAATTATGGTAAAATTCCAACATGCTACTTGGTACCACACTGAGAAACTGAAAGGATTGCTAGGACTCGTGAGACAGATTGGTGAATGGGAGATATTGCAGAAAATATGATAAAGGAAACCTAATTGCTCATTCTTAGAGACGTACATATTACACTTATGTCTTATGACAGCCTATTTATCCGTGCTACATATTGTGCTGCTTTATTTGCCTGTATTCTGCCAATTATTGCATTACAAAGATATGCCATGATCATTTTCTATCAGCTTGATAAATAAAAAACCCCAA
This sequence comes from Ranitomeya variabilis, assembly GCF_051348905.1. NCBI lineage: Eukaryota > Metazoa > Chordata > Amphibia > Anura > Dendrobatidae > Ranitomeya > Ranitomeya variabilis. The sequence continues at coordinate 434,751,130 of NC_135237.1, read as the reverse complement.
ACACCTTTAGCGCTTTCACGTGTGTATGCCCTTTATGTGCTTAGGGCACTCGTTTTGTCACTACTCCATTGGATACTGTGCAATATAGCTCTCTCCCAGTGGCACCAGTTTGAGATAGCTGCTATATAATCAATATGTGATTATTGCCGGGGTTATCCGCCACTGGAGATCATGATCATTAAATGACCCGAATGAAAATAAAAACAGCTCCTACTCACCTCAGCAGCATCACCGTAGCAGCCATGTTGGGGGCGCTGTTCCCAAAGAGTGACATGACTTGTGTCACATGCAGGCTGTAGACAAGGAGCAGTTACTCTTCAGTTGCAGCCTTTACCATTTCAGCTCTTACAAAACCTACAGAAAATGAAAATGACAATAAAAGGTGCATTTTCATCTCCAAGACCCTATGCTAATATGTAGTAGATGTATTAATAATAATAATAATAATAATAAATAATATTAGCAAATACCTCCAATTAGAAATGTAGTATAGTTCTTCTGATAAGCTAAGTCACTTACCCCTTGTGCAGGGCATTGCAGTAGCTTACATATCCATGGTTACTACCACTAACATCTAGCTAACTAACTAAATCACTGTATAAGTCTCCAAAACGTTGGATACCTAAGTTACTGTAATACCCTGCACAGTTCTAATTGGAGGTATTTGATAATATTATTATTATTATTACACCTACTACTTATTGGTATGGGATCTTGGAGATGGGAATACCCCTTTGATTGTCATTTACGTTTCACCTTATGTGTAATATCATTCATTATTTACTGGCTACCTACCAACATTTATCGGTCATATATTTCCGCTCTTACCCAATATTGACCAGCTGCTGACGAAAAGTGGTTGTTTATTGTCTGTAGCCGGCATATGACAAAAATTACGTTACTCTCCGGAAACAGCGGTGGCAACACCACGGGCTCGTCACCGCTGCAGGGAATGAGTATACATATTAATATTCTGAATTAAATAACTCCATCCCAACGTGGCCAATTTCCTTTTTTGCGCTTTAGTTTTTTCCTCCACTTCTTCCATGAGCCATAACTTTTTTATTTTTCTGTCCACATAGATGTACGAGGGCTTGTTTTTTGCAGGACAATTTATTTTTTTTTTTCCATATAGTGTACTGGAAAATGGAAAAACAATTCCAAGTTTAGTGAAATTGCAAAAAAAACCCCCTCAATTATGGCACTGTTTTTTGGGAATTGTTTTTACAGCACACATTTTATGGTAAAAACGACCAAGCAATATGATACTCCTCATCAGTAAGATACCAAACTTGTCCGGTTATTTTATTATTTTAGTGGTGTAGAAAAACTTGAGAAAGTAAAAAAAAAAAGTGCTTTGATTGTGTCACGATCTTCTGAGACCCATAATGTTTTAATTTTTAAGTCAATAAAGCTCTATGAGGGTTTGATTTTTTTCACGGGACAAGACAATGTGATTATTGATACCATTTTCAGATAGATGTCATATTTTGATTGCTTTCTAAAGCTTTTTTTTTACCGTGTTACGGCTACAAAACCTCGCAATTTTGACGTTTTATTTTTTTTCTTTGTTTGTGGTTTTTGCTAATCAGGATAATTATTTTTATATTTCCGCTAGATTTCTAAAACTCCGCTAGATTTCTAAAACTTAACATGGACAAAACAGAATTCATTGTCTTTCCCCCATCTCACACGACCTCCCCAACGAACCTATCCATTACAGTAAACGGCTGTCCGCTCTCCCCAGTCCCACAAGCTCGCTGCCTCGGGGTAATCCTTGACACTGATCTCTCCTTCAAACCGCATATCCAAGCCCTTTCCACTTCCTGCCGCCTTCAACTCAAAAATATTTTACGGATCCGTACATTCCTAAACCAAGAATCTGCAAAAACCCTAGTCCATGCCCTCATCATCTCCCGCCTCGACTACTGTAACCTCCTGCTCTGTGGCCTCCCCTCCAACACTCTCGCACCCCTCCAATCTATTCTAAACTCAGCTGCCCGACTAATCCACCTGTCCCCCCGCTATTCCCCGGCCTCTCCCCTCTGTCAATCCCTTTACTGGCTTCCCATTACCCAGAGACTCCAGTACAAAAGCCTAACATGACATACAAAGCCATCCACAACCTGTCTCCTCCATACATCTGTGACCTAGTCTCCCGGTACTTACCTACACGCAACCTCCGATCCTCACAAGATCTCCTTCTCTACTCCCCTCTTATCTCCTCTTCCCACAATCGCATACAAGATTTCTCTCGCGTATCACCCATACTCTGGAACCCTCTACCACAACACATCAGACTCTCACCTACCATCGAAACCTTCAAAAAGAACCTGAAGACCTACCTCTTCCGGCAAGCCTACAACCTGCAGTAATCACCGATCGACGAAACCACTGCACGACCACCTCTATCCTCACCTACTGTATCCTCACCCATCCCTTGTAGATTGTGAGCCTTCGCGGGCAGGGTCCTCTCTCCTCCTGTACCAGTTATGACTTGTATTGTTTAATAAGATTATTGTTCTTGTTTTTATTATCCTCCTCACATGTAAAGCGCCATGGAATAAATGGCGCTATAATAATAAATAATAATAATATTTTGATGGTTGGACCTTTTTTGGCTGTATCAATACCATATATGTATAATTATTTATTTTTCTCGTTATCTTTATTTTTAATGAGGGAAAATCTGGGCGCTTCAAACTCTTATGCCTTTTTATTTTTTTCCATGTTTTGTAAAACTTTTTCTTTCACTTTGTATTTGTTAGTCCCCTAAGGGGGCATAAACCACAGTATTGCTGCTTGTAATAAAAATCACGGTCTCCTTTGAAACCTGGCCATAGCAACCAATTGACGCCCCGCGGCACGCTGTTAACTCCGCAGTCAGAGATTGACGGTGCTATGTAAAGGGAACCTGTTACCAGGCTTGACCGATATGAGATACAGTAACCACCTTCAGGCCTCTTATACAGCTTTCTATAATCTTGTATATTTGCCCCCAACCTGACCTGAAAGACAAGAAAAAAACCTTTTATTATACTCACCTGCAGGATGGTCCGGTCCAAGGGGTGACTGTGGTCTTGGTCCAGCGCCTCTCTTCTTCTTGCGATGCCATCCTCCTTCTTGTTTTGTGTGGATGAGGTGTCCCTATGTCATCCACACTGTCCCCCGACGTTGCCCTCCTGTGCAGGTGTCCTTCTCTGCCCTGACTAGGGCAGAGTAAAGTACTGCAGTGCGGAGGCGTCGTGGCTTTTTGACCTTTCACGGCCTTCATCCACACGATGCAAGAAGGAGACAGCATCCCAAGAAGAAGGAAGACGCTGGACCAAGACCAGCGAAACCCATCGGACTGGACCGCCCTGCTGGCTGTGTATCAGGCCTGAGAGGTGGTGGCCGTATGTCATATCGGTCAAACCTAGTGACAGGTCCGCTTTAACTAATTAACAGTGGCGTGGCTATTAGAGGCAGATCCTGGCTGTCAGACACAGCCATTATCTGCTGGGTATGCCCACTTCATATACTTGCTATCAACTTTTGCCATGTACGGTGAACAACCCCCATAATCAAAGTTAGAAAACCATCTGCAAACAACTGTTTTGTGTTTTTCCCCTTCATCCATAAATAGATGGCTGGCTAAATGAGACTTATCAACACTTCTTTGGACGTAGTGGCTAATTAAAACGACCAATTTTGTATGGACCCTCATGCTAAGCACAGCTCTTGGTTAATGAAGCGAAGTACCCCAAAGCTTGTGTATGCAAATGGGTATTTATTTTGACATGACTAATATCCTGAGACATGTTGCGGGGCTCATTAACGGGTCAAATGTTGATTTATGGTAGCTACCTCACTGTCAGGAGGTACTGACAAATACCTTTGGGGAAGGAAAAGAGTTAAAAATAGGACATTCCATTGTTTGTAGGTTAATGCAATCCCATGATGCATCACACAAAGTCACATAAGCCCCTTATAAGCACCAATTACAGTAACATTTCTTGTGTGGTCGACATATCTGCTTGGGACATTTGGGGTAAGTTCACACTGGGTGTTTTTGCTGCATTTAATGCGTTTAATGGTAATTTTCAGCTGCTTTTTACAGTACCAGCAAAGCCTATGAGATTTCAGAAATCTTATGCACACACATTTTTTTTTGTCATCAGGGTTTTGTTCTTTGTAGCTTTTTTTGGACATAGAGCATGTCACTTCTTTCAGCATTTTTGCAGCGTTTTTCACCCATTGGCTTGAATGAGTGTTGAAAAAACGCAGCAAAAACACATTATTTGCAGACTTTTTTCTGCAGAAAAGTTATAGACATTAGCATGGACAAAGAGACACAAGTTAGCCCAAAAACGCACCAAAAAAAACACCAAAAAAATTGCACCAAAAAACGCACCTAAACCTGCGATTTTGCCACAGCTTCTTTCCTGTCAAGAAATCAGGTTTTTCCGCAGAAAAAAAGCAGCAAAAATGCCCAGTGTGAACTTGCCCTAAGAATATTTGTATAAAAGTAGCCAAATTCTATGCCCAAATTTTAAAAGGAACCTGTCACCCCCCCCCCCCCCCCTGCGGCGTTTTTAGCTAAAAGAGCCACCTTGTACAGCACTAATGCTGCATTCTGTCAAGGTGGCTCTTTTAGTTCGGGTCCCTGCAGTTTGTCAGGGGGGCATGTTTTTTCTCCCCTGACACAAACGCCTCCCAGCCATCACTCAGGCCCTCTGTGCGCCTGGTGCCGCCTCCATTTCCTTCCTGAACATCCCCGGCGCCTGCGCTGTAAGTTCCCATCATGTGATGGGAGTCGAAGGGCAGCGCAAACTGCGTACGCCAGAAAAAAAATTACAGCGCAGGCGCCGGGGATGTTCAAAAAGGAAATGGAGGCGGCGCCCGGCGCACAGAGGCCCTGAGTGACGGCTAGGAGGTGTTTGTGTCAGGGGGGAATAGACATACCCCCTGACAAGCTACAGGTATGAGGGGCAAATTCTAAAAACGATTATTTCAGCGTTGGCAGGGACCCCAACTAAAAGAGCCACCTAAGTATCCCCAATGAACAATTAAGCAAAGCAACATATCTTCTTAAGTCTTACGGCACATTTACATTAACTGATAATTGTGCTCAAGCATTCCCAAGGGAGCAAAAGGCTCATTTCTCTGATAAACTGATTTTTAAGCTCATTTAAAAATCACCTTTCTCAGCAGCACATCAACCTGTGTAAACAATACATGTGCTGCCGAGAACAATGATATTGATTGGTCTAACTTAAGGTACCTTCACACTAAGCGACGCTGCAGCGATACAGACAACGATGCCAATCGCTGCAGCGTCGCTGTTTAGTCGTTGTGTGGTCGCTGGAGAGCTGTCACACAGACGGCTCTCCAGTGACCAACGATGCCGAAGTCCCCTGGTAACCAGGGTAAACATCAGGTTACTAAGCGCACATACTCACATTCCGGTGCCTGGCGTCCGCTTCCCTGCACTCCTCCTGCATCCTGTGTCAGCGCCGAACATCTCCGGCATCTCCCACAGAGCAGAGCGGTGACGTCACCGCTCTGCTTTACGGCCGGCACTTACACAGGATGCAGGAGGAGTGCAGGGAAGCGGACGCCGGGCACCGGAATGTGAGTATGTGTTTTTTTTTTTTTTACTTTTACAATGGTAACCAGGGTAAACATCGGGTTACTAAGCGCGGCCCTGCGCTTAGTAACCCGATGTTTACCCTGGTTACCATTGAAGACATCGCTGGATCGGTGTCACACACACCGATCCAGCGATGTCAGCGGGAGATCCAGCGACGAAATAAAGTTCTGGACTTTCAGCAACGACCAGCGATCTCACAGCGGGATCCTGATCGCTGCTGCGTGTCAAACACAACGATATCGCTAGCCAGGACGCTGCAACGTCACGGATCGCTATCGTTATCGTTGTAAAGTCGCTTAGTGTGAAGGTACCTTTAAGTCTTTATTTTGACAACTCACAACAAAAAAGAAAGCCATTATTACAGCCAGATCGTCCATAACAGTCTGTAACACTCGGTTGCGTGGGTGACTACACCAACGTATCTCTCATGGGTGTGTTTAGTCTCACACAGACCTGTGGTGCAGAGAATGCCTGCTCTCCAGCATGCAAACCAAAACACTGACACACCCAAAGCTATACTGAAAGTTTAAATGGGAATCGTGAGCATGAGACACTCCCAAAACCTGGAGTGGAGGAGCGACCCATCCCACTACCAATTCCTTAGGTATCTCAAAACGTAAAAGCCCATGTCAGGTTTTCCTAAATCTGACCTGGTCAAATAACTCGACCAACTTCACACTTTCTTTTATTTTACATTCCAAACTCAGCAGTAGCTGTAAGTGCAATGCTCTCCAGCGGGTTCAATATTTTTCTAAGCACATTCTAGGGGATACATAATGGCCCTCAAATATAATTCCCCTCACTGTCTCACAATGTTCATAAAACAATTGTATTAATGATCATTCTGTATTCATGAAAGTGTGGTCTGCCTGTTTAAACAGGCTGTGTAATGCCGTCAATCACTTACAGTCCGTGGCTGAATGGCTGCAGTCGGCCAGTGTAAAAGCACCTTTAATAATACTGACATTATACCTCTTTTGCCCATTGAAAAGTCTCCCACTTATGAATCTCACCTGCATGTAACAAGCCATTCAGGTACCAGAGTGATTTACGGAGAGATAAGACCACCAGGCAGCGGCAGCCTCACACATATAATCATTTAGTTTGACATTTTCCTGTAATGGCGAAATTAACTGATATCCATCATGAAATGGGTTGTTTGCTAGATATTAAAGATACGGTAAGACTTGATATATTGTTTGTTTGACCACATCTGAGTTCTGTGCTGCTTATTAAAAACTCTTTGATCTTTGCAGCGTTGCTGTACTGAAGAACCTTCTGTAAAATTGAAATAAAAATGTTGTACGTTGGTATGGTGCACAGTGTGAACCTGCATCTCTTGGCTCGACATCAAGTCTGTGGTTTTGGGAAATATGTAGAAATCATTTGTAATTTTCTGCCTTTATCTTTCAGTATGAAGGGCTCTAGCTGACTTCTTTTCAAGAGAAATTTCACGTTGAGATCTTTGAATCCAAAAAGGCTAAATTAGTTACTTAAAACATTTTGCCCCCCATTATGAGTATATATTGCAGTATATTAAAGCCACATGTCTAATGTCAAACCAAAGCCATGGAGTGAAAATGCTGCCGAATATCCAAATTACATTATATTAATCAAGATACATTTTTATTTCTGTTAAAGGAGTTGTCACATAATGAAAATCATCAATGGGACTGACAAAAATAGCCAAATGCTGTATTTCTGTGAATCCAATAATCAGACCTCCATCAGACAAACTATTGGCCTCTTTATCCATTAGACGGAAGTTGGCCAAACCTACCGATATCAGCATATCTAATGTGCTTGGGAGCCTCCCATCTCTTCCCTGATTATGCTGTGCGATGGATCACGAGGATCAGATCTCCAATGACTTATCTTTTTGTTCTCTGGTGAATAAGCTGCTGGCAGAGGAATTTTGCAGTGGCCTCTCTGTATGGTAGAGTCACGAGAGATAGTTGTCACAGTCAACCAAAGGATCACTATCTAATATATATGGCGCCTATCTTGCTAATATCTGTAATAGTGCAACACCTCTTCAAACTTTTTTCCAAGTTCAACTGTAGGAAAGTTTTTATTTTTTTTTTCCTACCTGAAACTTCACATTTTTAGTTTCCAGTATGACTTGTAATGCAATAAATGTTTCCAGTGACTATTCGAATGAGTAGCTTGGCGGTACATGCCCACAATCTGCACATTTGGACACAGATCTTGTCTTTAGTGGACAGCCTGTATTTTTCATTTGAACTTTTAAATTCCTGTATCTGTTGGAAAACAACATCCTGCATCCTAGAAACGTATTAAGGAAGCTAAAAGATGCTCGATTTGTTCTCCATGATACAACAAACGTTTGCCTGAGGGAGCAATTTCAAGAACGTCAACGTAGCACTGCTTTTCATTGGTACACATGGCACCAGACATACTCCTAATCTCTAGGATCTCTTGACTTCAATGTCATCATGCCACAGTTTCTACAGTAAAATGAAATCCATTGCACAAACGGTTGGCAATGATACATTCTTTCATTGTCTGTAGACTTTGAATAGTATTTGGCAGTTGAATGTCCATGGATGTTATTCATGGTGAAAGAATAAATTGCCTATCCAATTCTATTGTTTTCACCAGAGAAAGAGGCTTGTCAGCGTTGGGCTGGATTCTCATTGTGTACCATTCTCATGGTTTTATTGCAATTTATTGACTTGTTGTGTGCTGGTTGACTGCATGGAAAATGCATGATAAAATCTATTTTCTTATTAACATTCATTTTCCATGTACCTAAAAGTTTATTCCATTTCCTACATTCATCAAATCTACATCATGTGTCATAAATGTATGTAGGTATGGGATCAATCGACATCTAGAATTGGGCCCTGACAGACTGTACTGTCAGTGGAGAGGTGGTCAGAATCCAAGTCAAATAAATGGCTATTCCAACACCCACTAACAGCGGCACATGTAAAGACCTCTTTCTTTAAGCAGATGCAAGTTCCAGATCGTGTACTCATATTTACTGTACATTTATGATATTTTCACTATGTATGCCATAAATGTACATACAGTTGTGGCCAAAAGTATTGACACCCCTGCAATTCTGTCAGATAATACTCAGTTTCTTCCTGAAAATGATTGCAAACACAAATTATTTGTTATTATTATCTTCATTTAATTTGTCTCAAATGTAAAAAACACAAAAAGAATTGTCCTAAAGCCAAATTGGATATAATTCCACACCAAACAAAAAAAAGGGGGTAGACAAAAGTATTGGCACTGTTCGAAAAATCATGTGATGCTTCTCTAATTTGTGTAATTAACAGCACCTGTAACTTACCTGTGGCACCTAACAGGTGTTGGCAATAACTAAATCACACTTGCAGCCAGTTGACATGGATTAAAGTTGACTCAACCTCTGTCCTGTGTCCTTGTGTGTACCACATTGAGCATGGAGAAAAGAAAGAAGACCAAAGAACTGTCTGAGGACTTGAGAAACCAAATTGTGAGGAAGCATGAGCAATCTCAAGGCTACAAGTCCATCTCCGAAGACCTGAATGTTCCTGTGTCTACCATGCGCAGTGTCATCAAGAAGTTTAAAGCCCATGGCACTGTGGCTAACCTCCCTAGATGTGGACGGAAACGAAAAATTGACAAGAGATTTCAACGCAAGATTGTGCGGATGTTGGATAAAGAACCTCGACTAACATCCAGACAAGTTCAAGCTGCCCTGCAGTCCGAGGGTACAACAGTGTCAACCTGTACTATCCATCGGCGTCTGAATGAAAAGGGACTGTATGGAAGGAGACCCAGGAAGACCCCACTTCTTACCCCGAGACATAAAAAAGCCAGGCTAGAGTTTGCCAAAACTTACCTGAAAAAGCCTAAAACGTTTTGGAAGAATGTTCTCTGGTCAGATGAGACAAAAGTAGAGCTCTTTGGGCAAAGGCATCATCATAGAGTTTACAGGAGAAAAAAAGAGGCATTCAAAGAAAAGAACACTGTCCCTACAGTCAAACATGGCGGAGGTTCCCTGATGTTTTGGGGTTGCTTAGCTGCCTCTGGCACTGGACTGCTTGACCGTGTGCATGGCATTATGAAGTCTGAAGACTACCAACAAATTTTGCAGCATAATGTAGGGCCCAGTGTGAGAAAGCTGGGTCTCCCTCAGAGGTCATGGGTCTTCCAGTAGGACAATGACCCAAAACACACTTCAAAAAGCACTAGAAAATGGTTTGAGAGAAAGCACTGGAGACTTCTAAGGTGGCCAGCAATGAGTCCAGACCTGAATCCCATAGAACACCTGTGGAGAGTTCTAAAAATGGCAGTTTGGAGAAGGCACCCTTCAAATATCAGGGACCTGGAGCAGTTTGCCAAAGAAGAATGGTCTAAAATTCCAGAAGAGCATTGTAAGAAACTCATTGATGGTTACCGGAAGCAGTTGGTTGCAGTTATTTTGGCTAAAGGTTGTGCAACCAAGTATTAGGCTGAGGGTGCCAATACTTTTGTCTGGCCCATTTTTGGAGTTTTGTGTGAGATGATCAATGTTTTGCTTTTTGCTTCATTCTCTTTTGTGTTTTTTCATTTAAGACAAATTAAATGAAGATAATAATACCAAAGAATTTGTGATTGCAATCATTTTCAGGAAGAAACTGAGTATTATCTGACAGAATTGTAGGGGTGTCATGACTGTACATGATGGAAATACCCTTTTAGCAAACACTCAAAAGCCATAATAAGATCACAATAAAAATGTGATAAAATATGCCTGTAAAAATCAAGCCAAAAATTGCTCAGCGCACACTGTGTTCTCTGAGGAATTAAGCTGTATATCATCAAGTTTATGACAAACATAACTTTTTTTTATTTTACACCCTGGAAAAAACATGAGTACCTAGAAACTTTTTGCCACATGACAAAGACAACTTGCATTTCATTATGCTAACAGCAATAGACATTGCTTTACAATAAACTACAACCCCAATTCCAAAAATATGTTGCAAAATCTACAGAAAACAATTCAATGATTTGGGAATCTCTTATAACCAGCACTGTGTAGTCGGAGTCGGTGTCCATTTTGGTTGAGTTGGAGTCGGTATAACTCCTAAAATATATAATAAATTTGGTTCAGTAGTTCAGTGCAGGATGTGCTGTAAATGTTTTCATAAGAATTTGGGAAAGTTATGAAATGTCCTATAAATGTCTGTCCTGTTCCTGATCTAAGCTTTTAGTTGAGATGAATCTGTGCTGCACTTTATGTACATGCTCAGTAGTGACCAGTGCTGAGGAATCGAAAGTCAGGGAAATTCAGGAAACAGAGTCAAAGGTTTGGCTTATCGACTCCACAGCTCTGCTTACAACCATATGTTATCACAACCAAACGTAGAACACAGATCTGAAGGTGAAAGTTAGACATTTTTCCATTTTATTTTAAAAAGTTAATTCATTTAGAAGTCAATAGCAGCAACACATCTCAAAAAGATTGAGACAGGACCACGTTTACCATTGTGTTGCATCCCACTTTTTTTTACAGCAGTCTACAAACATTTTGAAAGTGAGGAGACCAATTAGTTGGGGGGAGAGAAATGTTGCCCTATTCTAGTCTGATGTAGCATTCTAGTTGCTCAAGAGTCATGGGTCGTTCTTGCCTGATTTTTTACTTCATAATGCGCCAAATGTTTTCTATGGTGAAATGTGGCCAGTATAGCTATAGACGGCCAGTTCATCACGCGAACTCTTCATCTGTGAAGCCATGCTATTGTGATGGATGCAGTATGTGGTATAGCATTGTGTTGTTGAAATATACACGGCCTTCCTGAAACAGACAATGCCTTCCTGAAACAGACATTGTATAGATGGGAGCATATGTTTTTCTAAAAACTCTATATAATGCTCGGTATTCAAGGTGTGTAAGCTGCACATTGCCTTAGGCACTAATGCATCCTCTTACCATCAGTGCTTTTGATCTGTGCGCTGATAACAAACTGGATAGTCCCTCTTCTTGAGTCTGCAGGACATGACATCTTTGGTTTCCATAAAGGTTTTAAAATTTGTAATCATATGACCACAGAACAGTTTTCTATTTTGCCTTAAGTTTATTTTAAATGAGATTTGCCCAGAGAAGATGGCAGTGTTTAAGTTGACCTGTGGCTACTTCCTTTTTGCACGATATAGCTCTCAGTTGCATTTGTTTATTGCACATTGATCTATATTCTGGAAGTATTGATTTTTAAAAGTATTCTTGAGCGATTGTAGTGATGTGCATGGCCAAATAATGCCTGTTTATAATTCAGTGCTGTTTGAGGACCCGTAGATCAGGATCAACCAACATTGACTCTCTGCCTTGTCCCTTGCGCACATGGATTTCTCCAGAATCTCTGAATCCTTTGATGATAATATGTACTGTAGGGCATGGGATAGTCAAAGTCTTTGCAATTTTGCATTGAGGGACTTTTTTCTGAAATTGTTCAACAATGTTTAGATTACGTTGTTGACAGATTGGTAAACCTCTGACCATCTTTGCCTCTGAGAGACTCTGCCTCTGCAAACATGTTCTTTTAATACAGTCATGTGACTTAGTTGAATTTGACTTGCAAGTTGTTCACTTTTCCAGAATTTTGTTAACCCTGTTCCAACCTTTTTGAGATTTGTTGAAGTCATCAATTTCTAAATGAATTATTTTCAAATCAAATGGAAAAATTACCAACTTTCAACTTCTGATCTGGGTTCTGTGTTCTGAATATAATATGGCTATAGGATATTTCCTAATCATTGACACTGGTGAGTGTGAGTGAGCATCACATCCTTGAAGCAAACTTGTTTACCCACAATTTTGGAAAGGTGCCAACAATTTTGTCCAGACCATTTGGGCGGTTTTGTGTGAAATTATTTCCAATTTGCCTTTTTTTCTTTTTTTTTTCCTTTGTGTGGTTCCAATACACAGAATGGAAATAAACGTGTGTATAAACATGTATAATTGCAATAATTTTCTGGGATAAATACTTCATTTTCTGGAACAATTTCAAGGGTGCCAATGCTTTTGTCCATGACTGTATTCAGTTCTATGGAAATGGATGTGGCTCTTCTATATGATACTTATTGGACAAGACTTCTGGAGAAACTTTCAGTAAATGTAGGCCTTCAAGTAGTGATGATCTGAAAAGCTACAAGGCCAGTGTCACAGGTTAACTGCAACAGAGAGGATCTTGAAGACCGCAGCCTCTGATTCCTCCTACTCTGGTTACAAGCCCTTCACCTTCATATTAAATGGTGTAAGTTTCTATTAACAATGCAGGAGTTGAGAGTTCCTGGAAGCTTTCCTGCATTAAGGCTCTCAGCTGTGCATGGTTAGCCACTCCCATCTCCTATATAATCTGGGCCCTGGCAAGCACTCATTGTCAGAGTAGCTTTTTCTGCATAGCTGGAAGTTGTTGTTTGTTATTATTGGACAAGGCGTTTAGTGGATTTATCTGTTACTGTTGCTAGTTTTTTGAGTGTGTGATAATTCCCTTTCTTCTCCTACTTTGGCTTAACCCCATCCTCCACTCCCTGGTGCATTCCTCTGTTGTACATGTGAGTATATTTGTATGTTTGGTATTTTCTGTTATCCCTGTTCGTATTACCTTGTTAGTCTGGTTGGTGGGCAGAGCGGATTCAGGAGCTAAGGCAAGGTACGTGGCCCCGGCATCTTCACCATGGTAAGTAATCTGGGGAACAGGGTGAGCTAGGGCATCCCCAGTGTTAGGGACAGGGAAAGAACCCCTGGTCCTGGGACACCCAACAATAGAGTCGTGACAGACAGTGGTTACAGTATTAAAAATGTTGTCCACTACTTTTACATTAGTGCTCTATTCTTAGAATAGGACATCAATGTCTGATTGTTTGGGGTCTGACACTTGGCACCCCCGCTGATCAGCTGTTATCGGTGCCAGCGGCGCCGGCTGGGAGTACTCACTTACCGAGCTGCTACATCTACTTGTAGTGGCCGGGGCTTGTTACTGTATGTCCGCCTCCTATTGAATTGAATAGGAGGCAAATGTGTTATACCCTGCGGCAGCCACTACAAGTAGACGGCCAAGTTCTGCAAGTAAGTAATTCCAGCTGGTGCCCGTCGCCGCTGGCACCGATAAAGCTGATCGGCGGGGGAGCTGAGCACCATACCCCAGCTGATCAGACTTTGATGCCCAATCCTAAGAATGTGGCATCAATGTAAAAGTAGTGGACAACCTTTTTAATAATTCCCAATGTCTCATACTTTAAAAAATAGTTTAAGTCTATTCACGTCCTTTTTTTTCATGGAGTTTGCTTTTCCTTGATTCTTTCTTGTTCCTACCTTTCTGGTCTGCACATTTTTGTATATCTGCGGCCAGCAGAGCTGAAGAATGGTATGCTTATCATGCATGGTTTTCAGATACTCATTTCCTTTCTTATTGAAATGGAGTGAGACATTCCGCGACACAATCATCTTTCCTTTCGTCTATATATTTGAGTCCTTTCTACTTATCTGATCCTTGTGCTTTTTATCATTACATGCTCATTCTCCACATCACATCAGCAGCAGATCTGCTTTATCATGCTTTTTCTTACGTGGCTGCGCAGCCTTTGTATGCAGCGCCTTGCCTCGCCTTTCATCCTGGTCTTTGTCTCTGCTGCATGGAAATTGATCCCTCATAAAGCATGATATCAAATTCAGCAACTGGCAAAAGGATAGCGTTTCAAAGGTACTGTGCAGACTGGTGAGAAGGCTGCGGGATGAGAAACTTGTCTTGCTGACTTAAACATGGATGTTTAGCTAATATATGAAAGCTGACGACATGCTGTTAAATCCTATTGTTCATCTCATCTAAAGAATTTCACATTGTGGATAACCTCCAGACCTCTGACTGTATGCAAAGCAGGAGGCTTCAATAACGCCATTGTGCAGCTAAAGTCTGGGATGAACAAGAGCAAAGGCCCAATCTTACTGGTTGTTTCAGACATTTAAATGGAGTCTGGGAGAGAAAAGCTCTTTGTGACTCAGTTCCGTTAATTAGACCTAAATTACCATCCTTAGTGGATAAATACAAAAGATAGTAACTGGACCTCTGCAAGGCCACTGAAATTAAGAATTCTGATGTGATGAGAACATGTGCTGAGGAACTGAAACGAAATACTGCTAACACTGCCAAAATGCCAGCACAGGAGTTTTTTTTTCTTTTTTTGCTAAGTGGTATACTATTTCTTTTTGTCTTAGGAAAAAGTCAAAGAGTTTGCTTCTTTTTTTAGAGCAGCGCTGTACGGCAGAACTGAGCATGTTCATTTTTCATTTAGTGTTACACTTGCTGCATTTTTTACTGTAATTACAATCACGAGGGTATTAACTGTCTTGGAGTGTGTGACAAATGTGCAACTTTGCTTTTTATAAGAGTACACGTGCTGTCGGCAGCACCACCGAGGTGGTTCGTTTTTTTTTTTTAGTCTGCGGTTTGCAGAGCACTTAAAGCTCAGATTCTTTTATTTTGGTTTAAAGCGAAAAAAGTATTTTTAGCTATTTATATGTATTAGAAAATGAATTTGAAATACTGATAGAAGACGACAATCTACATCATTGTTTTTTTTTAAATTTATGGTCCATGACAGGCTCATAGTCAAAAGCACGGTACGTTTTAGTTTCACATTCATATACAATCTAAAGGCCCCCATACACATTAGGTTATATAATCCCACCAATGTTAGGCCGGTTTCACACGTCAGTGGCTCCGGTACGTGAGGTGACAGTTTCCTCACGTACCAGAGCCACTGACACACGTAGACACATTGAAATCAATGCATCTGTGCAGATGTCATTGATTTTTTGTGGACCGTGTCTCCGTGTGCCAAACACGGAGACATGTCAGTGTTCGTGGGAGCGCACGTATTACACGGACCCATTAAAGTCAATGGGTCCGTGTAAAACACTTACCACACACGGACGTTGTCCGTGTGCAGTCCGTGTGCCGTGCAGGAGACAGCGCTACAGTAAGCGCTGTCCCCCCACATGGTGCTGAAGCCGCCATTCATATCTTCTCTGCAGCAGCGTTTGCTGTAGAGAAGATATGAATAATCCTTTTTTTTTTTTTTGTTTCTCGTGTTTAACATAAAGATCCATGTCCCCACCCCCCTCCCACCCCCTGTGCGGCCGCCTGCTGTTATTAAAATACTTACCCGGCTCCCTCGCAGTGTCCTGTCCTGGCCGCAGCTTCTCCTGTATGCGGTCATGTGGGGCCGCCCATTACAGAAATGAATATGGGGCTCCACCCCTATGGGAGGTGGAGCCGCATATTCATGACTGTAATCGGCGGCCCCACGTGACCGCTCATACAGTAGAAGCTGCGGCCAGGACAGGACACTGCGAGGGAGCCAGGTAAGTATTTTAATAACAGCGGGCGGCCGCACAGGGGGTGGGAGGGGGGTGGTGACATGGATCTTTATGATAAACACGAGAAACAAAAAAAAAAAAAGGATTATTCATATCCTCTCTACAGCAAACGCTGCTGCAGAGAAGATATGAATGGCGGCTTCAGCACCACGTGGGGGGGACAGCGCTTATCTCTAGCGCTGTCTCCTGCACGGTGCGTGTGGTACCCAGTCGGCACACGGGCGGCACACATGTGCAGCACGTGTGCCACACTGATGTGCCGCAGAAACGCACGGGCACACGGACACGGATAATTCCGGTACCGATGTTTCCGGTACCGGAATTATCTGGACGTGTGGGACAGGCCTTAAAGAGATTTGCAGAATTTCTGACGTGCATGGGGCCCTTCCTACTCTCACTGTCAGAGGTGAAAACTTGGGCAGGTTATTTATTAATTGCACTTATATACCACCATCAATTCCACAGCTCTGTATAGACATTATCGGCACTGTCCGCATTGGGGCTCACAATCTAGATTCTCTATCAGTATGTCTTTGGAGTGTGGGAGGAAACTCACAAAAACACGGGGAGAACATGCAAACTCCTTGCAGATATTGTCCTTGGTGGGATTTGAACCCAGGACCCCAGCACTTCAAAGCAACAGTGCTAACCACTGAGCCGCTGGTAAGCCAGTGATGGAATAAGATAAGTCGGTGCCAATTTTTTTCAGTTACTATTTATTCTCAGTCTCTACTTAATCGGTGGCACTTAGGGCAGGGTCAGACAGCTGTATAAATCAGAGTGAGCAGTGCACTGACTGGTCGGCAGCTCTCCCCACCATAGAAATACATGCAGCTGTCACACTTGGGTGGGGAGAGCTGCTGGCCAGTCCGTGCAATGTGTACCGATCTTTCTCCGATTTATACAGTTGTATGACTCTGCCCTTACTTGTTTAATGTTTCTCACCCTGCTTTTTTTTTTAGAAATGCCTCTGCAATTTTTTGATGCCAAAGCCAGAGGTGGATCGAGCAGGAAGAAGTCCTTTCTTTAGTTTTCCTTTTCCTTTTGTATCGACTCTTGGTTTTGGCTGAAAAAAAACTTCATGAAAAGCTACCACAAAAATTGCGATGTTTAAAAAAAAATACAGCGAGAATCCCCTCCGAAGCAGTTTTTTTTCTCTTTTTGCTTTCCCCATTACTACATAGCTATGGTAAAACCAGTGACTGCACTTTAGCTACCTTGTTTAATAGAGGCCTTGATTATACCCACAAGATATATCAGGGTCACACCAAAGGGTGAGTTGTTCAAAAGTCAAGAAACCCTCTCTATTCTACATACCCCTAATGGATAGGTCCATCCCAAGCGTGTACACGACTATAAACGCCCCTCTCGTCTTGTCGTGCTACCAGCTTGGCACATTTAGATTGGCTGTTCTGAATAAGCGCCGGCTCAGTACGTATCCAGTAGGGAGTCAGGGCATGTTAATAAGATTTATATTACATCCAGGATATAAGAATTGTAAACTAAAACCAACAAAGCCGTCAATGAGAAAACACTTATGTAATTGCCACACACAACCAAACCAAACCAAACGAGCTCCAGTAAGACTTCTGTTTTCAGTGTGTTTGGGTAATGAGCCATTTA
The DNA here is from genome assembly GCF_051348905.1 of Ranitomeya variabilis. Classification (NCBI taxonomy): domain Eukaryota; kingdom Metazoa; phylum Chordata; class Amphibia; order Anura; family Dendrobatidae; genus Ranitomeya; species Ranitomeya variabilis. The sequence goes on along the minus strand of NC_135237.1, from coordinate 434,733,494 downwards.
GTATAAAGAGTTAATAGTTCTTTTTTTGCTCCAAATTAAAATGAACTATAAATGTATTTTACATTATTGATATACCCTTTGCTATATATTTATACTTCTTTCATCTACAAGCCTTTGGCTGTGACTTTATTTTATTCTGTTTTATACTCAGGCTTTTTCATTTGATCGAAACGTTCGGACCAAAGTGTTTTACATGACAAGGGTGCTCGCGCCGGCTGTGCCCATCTTTCTCCGTCTCCCCTGTCTTCTGGCAGGAAGCACACCCTTCTTTCATATTTCTTATAAGCTTGTCATTGACAGAAAGCAGTGATTAGTATTTAATGTGAGGCGACTATGCTACCCTAATAAGACATTTTTAGCGCAAGACATAATATAAGCAGTTAATATTGATGAATGAGCCCTTTTGATGTAACGTTTTCATATATCTCTTAATAACCTCACTTAACAGACCTTTTGATTAAGCATTAGTAGAGCCACGCTGTTACATTTCGCCTTGATATTCTCTGAGGCCATTCAGTCATCCTTATCTACAACATCTTCGGTGTGTACATAGTGATGGGAGGAATATGTGTATTTCGGTTATGGCCAGCGTAGCGAGTAGAGCCTCAATTGTTGCAGGAATCTCGTTGGAGGCTGGCTGTCACTTACCACTTGGCTTCCAGCAGGCAATCCAAATTATGGGGTGTGAGCTAATGAAGTAGAACAGCGATTTGTAGCTTTGCTTCCCAAGAGGCTCTGCTGGAGAAACATTCCTTTTACTGCACGACCTCCCATGGTGGTCCAGCTTATTACAATCTCTCCAGGTCATTCCGGCCTGGCTGTTAAACTGCTTACACAGAAGAAGATAGGAAGGCGGTTGTCTATCACAAAGTACAAATTGTCATGTACCATTTACTGATAAAACACATAGTTTGTAGTCTATGATAGATAGATAGATAGATAGATAGATAGATAGATAGATAGATAGATAGATAGATAGATAGATAGATAATAGATAGATCTGTGTATAATTACATTATGGAAAATATCTATTTGATACACTGCTGATTTTGCAAGTTTTCACACCTACAAAGAATGAAGAGGTCTGTAATTTTTATCGTAGGTACACTTCAACTGTGAGACAGACTTTTTTTTAAACAACTTTTGGAATTTTTTTTCGTCACTTAGATATAAAAGAGCCCAGATATGTTTGGTCTCTATGAACTCGTAATGATCTGGAGAATCTTAATGGCAGATCAGTGTTAGCATTTAGGGTACTGTCACACAGTGCAATTTTGATCGCTACGACGGTACGATTTGTGACGTTCTAGCGATATCGTTACGATATCGCAGTGTCTGACACGCAGCAGCGATCAGGGATCCTGCTGAGAATCGTACGTCGTAGCAGATCGTTTGGAACTTTCTTTCGTCGCTTGATCACCCGCTGACATCGCTGGATCGTTGTGTGTGACAGCGATCCAGCGATGCGTTCGCTGGTAACCAGGGTAAACATCGGGTAACTAAGCGCAGGGCCGCGCTTAGTAACCCGATGTTTACCGTGGTTACCAGCGTAAACGTAAAAAAAACAAACAGTACATACTTACATTCCGGTGTCTGTCCCCGGCGTCTCAGCTTCTCTGCACTGTGAGCGCCGGCCAGCCAGAAAGCGAGCACAGCGGTGACGCGGTCACGTCACCGCTCTGCTTTCCGGCCGCTGTGCTTACACAGTGCAGAGAAGCTGAGACGCCGGAGGACAGACACCGGAATGGAAGTATGTACTGTTTGTTTTTTTTTTACGTTTACGCTGGTAACCAGGGTAAACATCGGGTTACTAAGCGCGGCCCTGCGCTTAGTAACCCGATGTTTACCCTGGTTTCCCAGGGACTTTGGCATCGCTCCAGCGCCGTGATTGCAACGTGTGACCGCAGTCTACGACGCTGGAGCGATAATCATACGATCGCTGCGACGTCACGGATCGTGCCGTCGTAGCGATCAAAATTGCTCTGTGTCTAGTGATTATGGTAAAAAAACAAACAACTGTGGGATTGCACTTTTTTTTTGCATTGTCATCGCACTTGGATTTTTTTTCCTGTTCTCCAGTACACGATATGTTAAAACCAATGGTGTCTTTCAAAAAGTACAACTTTTCCCTCATAAAACAAGCTCTCACATGGCCATATTGATGGAAAAATAAAAAAAGTTATGGCTCTGGGAAGAAGGGGAGCAAAAACCGAAAATGCAAAAACGAAAATACCTCCGGGGTTAAGGGGTTAAATTCTGTTTTAATTGTATGAAATACTTATTTCATGCAATAAAATGCAAATTAATTATGTAAAAATCATACAATGTCATTTTATTATTTTATATGTTAGATTATGTCTCCCACAGCGTCACAAGAGTTTTTTTTCAACACAACTATGCCAGGTCACATGTTGCTGAAATAATCTTAAAAATGTGCCCCTGCTGTGTACTGTGTAATGGTGGTGTCTGACCATACAGGGACATGTAAAAATCCAAAAGAAATTATTAAACCGCACCCTATACCCATATGGCTTCCATAAGCCTAGTAGCGCACGTCACTGCCAGGGGGTCAACCCAGCTACAAAGTCCAATCCATATCAAAAAAGGAGACAGCGCCACAATGATCAGTGAAGAAATGACTTACAAATTTAATCTGCCATCTGCGGCGACGTTTCGGTATAACAACCTTTATCAAGCACAGTCTGACACATGTCCCAACCACCATTATATACTTCAAGCACCACCCCCCAATTCAGAAAATCACCAATAGGAGTGAAGCACCATAATAGAAAAAAACACATGAATACATATAAATATAATTAAACAGACAAAAATATTTCACAAATACATAGACAATAATGCTATATCATCTAACAAAGGCATACTAGCCCTGATCGCTGAAAAGCTAAAAAACCAGCCCATTATAGTGCGATCAAGATCCCCTACATACAACTGTAAACAAACCGCAGTCCTCCAATGAATCCATAGCATACCATGTAACCAGGAAACAAGCCCACCCTCCAAATGATGTCATAGCGGCCGTAGTCCAATGGAGAATCGATCGCAAATCAGGTGAACACAGAGGTGGAGGAAGTTGCTGCACAAGTCCAGTTCACAAATCTCCACTGTGCATGAGGGTGGAGAGGATTGTCCATACTGTGTGTGCCATGCGCAGTGAGGTCTTATGAACTGGACTTGCGCAGTAATCTCCTCTCTTCTTATGGACAATCCTCTCCACCCTCATGCACAGTGGAGATTTGTGAACTGGACTTGTGCAGCAACTTCCTCCACCTCTGTGTTCACCTGATTTGCGATCGATTCTCCATTGGACTACGGCCGCTATGACATCATTTGGAGGGTGGGCTTGTTTCCTGGTTACATGGTATGCTATGGATTCATTGGAGGACTGCGGTTTGTTTACAGTTGTATGTAGGGGATCTTGATCGCACTATAATGGGCTGGTTTTTTAGCTTTTCAGCGATCAGGGCTAGTATGCCTTTGTTAGATGATATAGCATTATTGTCTATGTATTTGTGAAATATTTTTGTCTGTTTAATTATATTTATATGTATTCATGTGTTTTTTCTATTATGGTGCTTCACTCCTATTGGTGATTTTCTGAATTGGGGGGTGGTGCTTGAAGTATATAATGGTGGTTGGGACATGTGTCAGACTGTGCTTGATAAAGGTTGTTATACCGAAACGTCGCCGCAGATGGCAGATTAAATTTGTAAGTCATTTCTTCACTGATCATTGTGGCGCTGTCTCCTTTTTTGATATGGATTGGACATACAGGGACATGGTCTGATCATACCACAGCTCCTGGGCAGGGGAGGAAGCAAAAGAGCATTCACATATTACAGCACGGGATCGCAGATGAATGTTTCTTTGAGGTAAAACATTAAAAACAGACGATGAAATGTTTTGCCTCGCAATAAAAATCAGCTGTGATCCCCTGCTGTAATATCTGTATACTCTTTTGCTTCCTCCCCTGCCCAGGAGAAGTGGTATGATCAGACCATGTTCCTGCATGGTCAGACATGTCCATTACACAGTACACAACAGGGGAACATTTATAAGATTATCTCAGCACTGGAACATTTTATTTAAACACATCCAATTGTGGAAGTTATTATTATTCCAGGATCTATTAACAAAACTGTACGGTATCCGTTTTTTGCCCATAATGACGGATTGCGACGGAGGAAAAAAGACAGAAGTGTGAAAGTAGCCTTAAGCTGTAAACCAATATAGTCTTATTTCTTTCCTCGTTGTAGGCTATGTAATTAGAATATTTACTTAGTAAATGATTTGTGCTGTGCTGAAGCCGCCATCCTGTATAATCTCCCCCACATGCTGGTAGTCACACCTTTATTATGGGGTGATAGGCAGCCGTTGTTTGTCTCGGTGTTTCTTCTTTTGTTAGCCCCACATGTACTTAGTGGTGAAGTGTTTCTGCTTAAAATATGTTATATTGTACTTTGTATAGACACGTGAACCATCCGTCTTCTAATGAATAATTAAATTTCCATATGGCAGGTCCAGCATTGCAGCAGATGCAGCAGTTGCTGAGCGCATCGTTCATTACACTGGAACAGTAATTCTTTCCCTCAGACCTAACCATTAAAGGAAATCCAACACCGAGCAATTGTAACGAGAGATGAGCGATTATTTATCCTCGGAGACCCTTCTGCCACCATGTCTTAATATACTAAGATCAGGAACCAACCTACCTGCTCTCCCGAGCTCCTCTGTCATTAATCTGGGAAATGAGACAGTAATAAGCAAACATACAACTCATCCGGCCAACATCACCCATCTATCGTATGACTCTAGTATAGAAGACCAGATCAGCCGACCATCAGCGTGCACTGTGCGGGTACTGTTCAGAAAGTAGAAACATTTCTTTCCTCATTAAAGAAGTGGCCAGAACTTATATATTGATAATGCTGCTATACATCGGACCCAACACCCGTACGTTCACTTTAATAGCAGCTAGACCACTGCAGTACCCAAGAACGACCACTATGCAGCGTACTGTGCAGTGCTGCTCTGGCTCTGTTCACATTGCAGATGTGACTGCAGAAGAAGATACAAATCAGAGGGGTTGCTGGGTGTATGATGACCACCAGTCTATTATTGATCTATATGTTAGGTCATGGATATATAAGTCCTTGCATGAAGGGGCATTTCAGCAGATAAACATTGTTTTTAAAAAGGCCAAGACTTGCTTAAAATTATGAAAAAAAGCAATACTCAACCATCCCCTGCAGCCCCCATAATAACATAATACTTCCAGGACCCAAGTAATCACTTTCTGTGCATATTCTATGCAGCAAGAAAATTATTTGGTGAAATCTCAGCCAGTTTTTTGGGACTGACAATTTTCTGTCTGTAAAGTCCAAATGAAAAATCCACAATGCATATAGCTGTTTTAGGCCGGGGTCACACTTGCTAGTGCAATGTGAGATACTCGCTCTGGTCTTTCGCATCAATACCCAGCACTGCCGCCGGCGGCTCAGACCGGAGCGTTCAGCTGCATAGAAATACATGCAGCCGCACCCTCCGGTCCCGAGTGCCGGCGGCAGTGCTGGGTATTGATGCGAAAGACTCTGGCGAGTATCTCACATTGTACTCGCAAGTGTGATCCCGGCCTTATAGAGAAATCCTGCCTTTCATGATAATGAGACTACTGAAAACTGTACCTGAAAGGACAGGAAATACAAGTCTAAAATAGTCCCTGGGGCAGTGCGAAATTTTTGAATTTTTATTTATTTTTAAATGCAGATTTTGATATGAAAAACTAGATAAAAATGTGATTTAAACAATGTCATTTCTGATGTTACAATGCCTTTAAATAGTGACATCTGTAAAGGGTTAATTAAAAGACTCCATAGGGAATTAGGGTCTGTATGCTGCTCCTCTCTAATCTTAGACTGGCTGGCAATCAGATGATTGATAATAAAGCATAGGTGAATTCTGCCCCTGATTCTGTTTTTTTACAAATTAGGCAATAAATCTCCTTTAAGTGCCCTTCTAATTCAATGAAATAAGGACATTGATGTGTGGAACAACCTGAGGTACGTCTGCTCCAAACTGGATCTTAACTTGATAGGTAATGAAATATGATTATATAATCAGACTAATTTCCGACTCGCAACCAACACAATTGTTAATGCAGCCCTGGGTATTAGTGCAGCGCAATATATAATCTGACGTTATTGTAAGATGAATAATGCAATGCATTCATGTACATTATATTGATATATGGGCTGCACATGAGATAGATATGGTGACTTGCAAAATATGCACCCCCCTTGGTATTTTTTGTGTTTTGCCACCTCACAACCTGTAATTTCACTGTTTTTTGAGGGTTTGTATCAGTTCATGTAAAGAACATGCCCACAATCGTGAATATTTAGTTTTCTTTTTATTGTGATGCAAACAACAAATAGGACAAAACAACTGAAAACTTGTGTATAAATATTCACCCCCCCCCCCAAAGTCAGTACTTTATAGATCATCCTTTTACTGCAATTACAGCTGCAAGTTGCTTTGGATAAGTCTCCATGAGTTTTCCCCATCTTCCCACTGGGATTTTTCCCCATTTCTCAAGGCAAAACTGCTCCAACTCCTTCAAGTTACATAGTTTCCACTGGTGAACAGCAATCTTCAAGTCTGACCACAGATTCTCAATTGGATTAAGGTCTGGGCTACGCAAAACATGCCGTGTCTCCCTTTAAACCACTCGAGTGTTGCTTGAGGCTACTTTCACACTAGTGTTGTGCACTGCACGTCGCTATGCGTCGTTTTGTAGAAAAAACTCATCCTGCAAAAGTGCTTGCAGGATGCGTTTTTTCTCCATAAAGTTGCATTAGCGACGCAGTGCGACGCATTGCCACACATCGCAACCGTCATGCGACGGTTGCGTCGTGTTGCGTCGGTCCGTCGCCACCAAAAAACGTTGCATGTAACGTTTTTTGGTGCGTCAAGACCGTCTTTTCCGACCGCGCATGTGCTGCCGGAACTCCGCACCCGCCTTCCCGCACATCACAATGAGGCAGCAGATGCGTTGAAAAACAGCATCCGCTGCCCCCGTTGTGCGGCGCTGCCACTGCTTGCGTCAGTACGTCACAACGACGCAATTCGTCGTGCGTGGTGCGACGCTAGTGTGAAAGTAGCCTTAGCTGTATGCTTTGGGTCATTGTCTTGTTGGAAGGTGAACCTCTGTCCCAGTCTCAAATCACTGACAGACTGAAACAGGATTTGCTCAAGAATATTCCTGTATTTTGCACCATCTGTCTTACTCCAGACTCGGACCATTTTCTTTGGTGCCGAAAAACATTCCCACACCATGATGCTGCCATGACAATATTTCACTGTGGTGTTCTTGGGGTAATGAGCTGTGTTGGTTTGGCGCCAGACATACCGTTTACCTTGATGGCTAAAAAGTTCAGTTTTGGTCTCATCTGACCATAACACCTTCCTCCATACATTTAGGGAGTCTCCCACATGTCTTTTGGCAAACTCAAAACGAGCCTTACAATTTTTGTGTGTAAGTAATGTCTTTTTTCTGCCCACTGTTCTATAAAGACCACTGCTGTGGAATATACGGCTTAGGCCTCTTTCACACTAGCGTCGTGCACCGCACGTCGCTATGTGTCGTTTTGTTGAAAAAACGCATCCTGCAAAAGTGCTTGCAGGATGCGTTTTTTCTCCATTGACTTGCATTAGCGACGCAGTGCGACGCATTGCCACACGTTGCAACCGTCGTGCGACGGTTGCGTCGGACCATCGCCAACAAAAAACTTTGCATGTAACGTATTTTGGTGCGTCATGTCCAGCATTTCCGACCGCGCATGTGCGGACGGAACTCCACCCCCACCTCCCCGCACCTCACAATGGGGCAGCGGATGCGTTGAAAAACAGCATCCGCTGCCCCCGTTGTGCGCCGCTTCCACAGTATGCGTCGGTGTGCCACAATGTCGCATTGCGACGTGCAGTGCACGACGCTAATGTGAAAGTAGCCTTATTGTGGTTGCAGAGACAGCGACTTCCGTCTCTGCTTGAGAACTCTGCAGCTCCTTCAGGGTTACCTTTGGTCTCTGTACTGACTCTATGATTAATACCCTCCTTGCCTGGGCTGAGAGTTTTGATGGGCGGCCCTCTCTTGGCAGGCTTGTTGTGGTACCATGTTCTTTACATTTGATGATAATGAATTTGATGGTTCATTATTGGGGGATCATCAGAGATTGGGATATTTTTTTAAAACCTAACCCTGACTTGTACTTCTCAACAACTTTGTCCCTGACTTGTTTGGAGGTCTCCTTGGTCTCCATGGTGTTATTTGATTAGTGGTGGCTCTTGTTTAACCCCTCTATGACCAGAGGTATTTCTGGTTTTCATTTTTTGCTCCCCTTCTTCCCAGAACTGTAACTTTTTATTTTTCTGACAATATGGCCATGTGACGGCTTATTTTTTGCAGGACAAGTTGTACTCTTGAAAGACCCCATTGTTTTTAAGATGTTGTGTACTGGAAAACGGGAAAAAAATTCCAAGTGCAGTGAAATTGCAAAAAAAGTGCAATTCCACATTTTTTTTTACCATGTTCACTAAATGTTAATACTGACCTGCCATGCCATTATGATTCTCCAGGTCATTATGAAATCATAGACACCAAACATGTCTAGGTTCTTTTTATTCCGAGATGTATAGCGCCTCCATTTTTCGAGATCTGGAGCCGGGTCAGGGCTTCATTTTTATTTATACCATTTTGGTGTACATATGATCGCCAGTTTTTGTATTTTAGTGCAATGTAGCGGTGACCAAAATACATAATTCTGAAGTTTTGAATTTTTTTCTATTTACGCCGTTTGGGGATCGGGTTAATTTTTTTTATTGATAGATTGGGCAATTCTGAACACGACGATACCAAATATGTCTATATTTGATTTTTTTTTCCATTGTTTTATTTTGAATGGGGCTCAAGGGGGGTTATTTGAACTTTTATATATTTTTATATTTTTAAAAACATGTTTTTTTTTACTTTTGGCATGCTTCAATAGTCTCCATTGGAGACTAGAATCTGCACTACTTCGATCGCCTCTGCTACACATAGGCGATGATCAGATCATCTTTGTGTAGCAGAAATGCTCACTTGCCGACCACCGGGAAGCGCTCATAGCAATCCGGCAATGGCAACAATAGAGGTCTGCTTCAGATCTCTGGTTGTCATGCCAACCCATCGCTTACCCATGATCATGTGACGGGGTCACCGATGGGCGGGATTTACGACGCGCTTCCAGTAAGCGCTAGTTAAATGCTGCTGTCAGAAATTGAGATCAGCATTTAACTAGTTAACATCCACGAGTGGATCGCGATTCCACCCGCGGCTGTTAGAGGCACATGTCAGCTGCATATATATTTGAAAGGCTTCATAGCAAAAGGGGAAAATACATATACTCATGTCATTTTTTAGTTATTTGATCCCATAAATTTAATTTATGCCTATATTTTTCTCACTTCACTACACCATTTTAGACTATTTAGCACTGATGCATCACACACAAATCACAATTACAAAAACATTTAAACACAGGTTTTAATGTAAAAAATTAGGTAAAAGCCAAGGGAGATTGAAAATACTTTTGCTAACCAATTTATATGGGCTGCACATGAGATTGATATATGGGCTGCAAAACAATATGGACGTTGAATAAAGGATTTAGTAGATGAACATTGGGTTCATTCTAATGATATTTGGACATTCAGCAAATGACTATGCTGTAAGCGTTGTAATTAATAATGTATAAAGAATTCTAATAGGTGGCCATAATATGAACCCTGGAGGAAGACAGGCCCAAATATCAGGTAACCTTTGTTAGAAAGTTTTGGTGGTCTCATTTCTTTTTATGAGTGTTGTAAAGCTTGTCATTTCTCCTTTATTTGTTATTCCTCTGATTATTCACCTGATTCTCTCCAATCCGAGGAAAGGGTCAGCTCATTTTCTATTAGAGTCAGGTAGATTTTTGGATTCGTTTTTCTAACATAATAAATTTTTAAGTATGCGTTACATGCTGAGGGCAGCCCTCGGGTCTCTTACTATACACATGAGCTTTTCTGTGTTATTTAAGTAAGAGAAGTAGAAAGTTGTAGTGAGAAAGTCAGACTGGGTCCTGACCTATGTCAGATTTTATTTTGTTTGCTTTTTAATGAACTCGACTGTTGCATATGATCTGACAGCATTTGTTCCAAAATTCAATGTGTTATTCTCACATTTTCTCCCTCACACATAGAACATTTTCTAGACATCAATCATCCAAACTGAAGACTATGCTCTGAATTTACCAGTATGAAGACTTTCTGTCCATTTTACGGGAAGCCACAGTTAGAAATGGGGTCCTTTTGCTCACTAACATCCTAGTTTTGATAGTATGGTGGATCATCCGAGTGTTACCCTGTCCCAGCGTTATATATACAGTGTATATTGTGGCATATTTTGTTGTTGGACAAAGGTAATGGGAGATATTTAGGCGTGCTTATGCCTGGCGCCATTTCTACTCCATAACTTGCCATTTGTTTAAACTTTCTCTGCCACTCACAAGACTTTTCGAAAAAGTGTCTCAAGCCACACATGACCTGACACATTTACTAGAGTCTATGCCGAGGTACGCAATCTAAATCTATAGTGCAAATCTACCCCGGCCCATGTATTAAGACCAGCGTAAAGTGCGCCTTCATTAAGAGCTCCCCCACCACCACCGATGTTTTGATTATGGGACACTGTAGGATGCAGTGTTGCAGTTCAAGGGCATTTAGTTTTGTTTTTTGTTTTTCAAATCACAGCAGTCCATCAGAGAAGTGTTTTGGACGGTTGATGGTCCGGGTGCAGTGATAACCAATGATTGCCCCAATACTGCGCTGGTCTGCTTTGCCTAGAACTCTGTGCCCAATGATTGCAGGCTGGATAGGGGATCTATGGATCCTGTGCACACCTGTTTTGAGCGATCAGTGGGAGTCTCAGTATCCAGACGACCACCAATGTAAGGCACTTCTGAAAAATCACTGAAATTTCACATAAAACCAGAAATGAAAGTTACTCTTTATGCCCATTGTCGGTGCCCAAAATCTGTACCTGTGATTCCTAATGTAGAGTAAGCTCACACATGATGACTACAGAAAATGTATAGTGTATCACACTGTAAAACCTTATTAAATAATAGCTGTGGTTTCCATGCGGTTTCTTTGTGATCGGATGGGACACAGACTGGGGGATTGCAACACTTCACTCTGTTAGAAAATGACATGTCCGCAGCCTGCGTCCCATCCCGTCCCATCCTCTAACCTCATCATGTCCGACATAAGTGCCTTTTCTTCCGCAGAGATGTTATCTCAACTTTGATGTGCCCACATGACCTTTTGCCATTCTTCATTGTTGATGGCCCACAATAAGAGCTTTCTCTACTCCCACAACCTATTCTGTAGTGTGTTCAAGATGGGTTTTATGTTGAGTGATGTGATGGCAGCCATTTTGAAAAATGTTATAAATGCCCCCTAGTCAAGACAAATGTAAAAATATGATTAAAAGTAATTATCAATTTATTTGAAACAGTGTAGATTTGTATTTTTTTCTTTAATTTTTTTTGGAAAACCTCTATAAGACCTTTCCCATAAAACCACTTACCGACCTGTTCTGCTTCTCCTTCTCATTACCATGCTGCCCACAGATTGGACTACATTCCCAATGTTACATGTTCCCGTTAATAAAACTGCATAAATAAATAACAACATTATCATTTGGTTGCATCTGTGACCCCACACATGTTGCGTTGCAGTCTGTTTCTACAAGTGATTGACAATTTAATAAACACTGGTTATACCATAGATATCATAGGAGTAAAATATTATCATTCTTTATCTTGATCATCAGAGACAAAAATGCACACAAATATGAGTTGTACAACATATCAGTTATTAAATAACATTCCCTGTAAAAGTCAGAAACCTCACAGCTGCCGACGCGCGTTACTTCCCAGCAGTATCAGTCCATGGTCAGTGTATCTGAAGACACCGTGAGCTGCGTGGCGGCTTCTCCCCCGATGTGCAAATCACATTACATAGCTATTACTAAGCGCTGAACACCCCAGAAACAAAAGATTCCTACACATATACAGTTATACTGTATGTAATATACGTCTTCAGCCGACAACGCCTCGGGCCCATAGTGATTTATTGTAATGAATATCTTGGATCATAAAGCCTTTAATCCTTGTGGATTTGTGCAGATACAGTAAATTTTGCCCTCGGTCAAATGGTCAGGTTCTGTGACATTGATTTTGTTAATGAATATTGCAATGGTGATAGAATATTGATAGTGAAAATCCGAGGAATACTCCATGGAGGTTAATACAGACTGCTGAAGGAAAATTGCTTGAATAGAAGCCTTTACAGGAAGGAGATTGTGTAAAGATAGTATAGAGACAGGAAATGTTTTGGCACATTCATATCTGTAACATTTATACGATTATATACATACAAGATTGGAAAGTAATTGTGCTGTAGGTAGATCCATCCTAGGACAATGCGCCTCCTGCATACAAATACAGAGATACATTGTAGCAATATACGAGGACATCGTCCCTCCTTGTCTGTGCCGTCGCGCTGCTCGTCTTCTATAATAAGGGTATGTGCGCATCTTCTGTATTTGAAGCAGAGTTGACAGGAAAAACGCTTCCTAAAATAGTCCCCTTTTTTGTTGCCATTTTGCATGCATTTTTATATGGTTTTACTTCCATTGTTTTCCCTTTCATATGAATGAATGACAAATTCTGCAAAAAAAGCTAAAAGAATTGACATGCTGCAGATCTGACAAACGGGTTGAAGGTTCAAATCTGCAAGAAAATAATAACCAGCATGGAATTTCAGAAATATCATTCAATTTGTTGGAACTATAAAATGCTCTTTTTTTTTTTTTTTTTTTTTTTTTTTTAAAGGAACCTGTCACCCCCCAGGGCGTTTTTAAGTAAAGGGCTGCCGTCACACAGCAGTATTTGGTCAGTATCTTACATCAGTATTTGTAAGCCAAAACCAGGAGTGGAACAATCAGAGGAAAAGTATAATAGAAACATATGCTCCACTTCTGCATTTATCACCCACTCCTGGTTTTGGCTTACAAATACTGAGGGAAAATACTGACAAAATACTGCTAGTGTGATGTCAGCCAAAGAGCCCCCTTCAGCAGCACTAAGACTGCATTCTGTGAAGGTGGCTGATATATTTGTTATCCCTAGGAACGCAGAAATAATGACTTTTATAAATGTTCCTGTTACATGCCCGGCGCCTGCGCTCTGCCAACATTTCTTGGGCATGCACTGTGCGAGCTGCACGGGAATTTACATCAGGGCATGTAACAGGAACACAGGAGGCGGAGCACAGAGGCAAGAGGGAGATAATTGATGGCTCTGAGGCGTTGACACCTGAGGAAAAAACATACCTCCGGGACACAATAGAGATATGGCGGCCAATTTATAAAAGTCATTATTGCTGCGTTCCTAGGGATAACAAACATAACAGCCACCTTCACAGAATGCAGCCTTAGTGCTGCTGAAGGTGGCTCTTTTACTTAAAAACGCCCTGGGGGGGTGACAGGTTCCCTTTAAACATGTCAAAAACGCAACGTGTGAACAAACCCTAATTGTAGCTAATCATATTTTATGTAATCTTTACCAACACCTCCATATTCTGTAGCAGTTTACAATTCATAGGGTCCAGGTTCACACAAGAGCGAAGCTCTGCTCATGAGAACTTCATATCTATAGGGAAATAAGGGGCCATGAGATTTAGACCACGTGCACACATTCAGTATTTGGTCAGTATTTTACCTCAGTATTTGTAAGCTAAAAACAGGAGTGGGTGAGAAATACAGAAGTGGTGACGTGTTTCTGTCAGGGTATGTGCACACGTTGCAGATTTCCTGCAGATCTGCAGTGTTTTTTTTCCGCTGCAGATCCGCAAGTGATTTACAGTACAGTGTAAATCAATGGCAAAAAAAAATGTTGTGCTAATAATGCAGAAAAATCTGCACGGAAAACGCAGCAGATTTAAAAAAGGACCGTGTCAATTCTTTTTGCAGATCTGCTGCATTTCTGCACCCATTCCATAATAGAAATCCGCAGGGGTAAAAAAAGGAAGAAATCCGCACAAAAATCTGCAATGTGTGCACATACCAAAAAAAGGCGCAGATTCTGACCTGCGTTTCCTGCCAAGAAATGCAGAATCTCCACAGAAAATTCCACAGTCAAATCTGCAACATGTGCATATAGCCTTATATTTTTCCTCTGACTGTTCCACTTCTGTTTTTGGCTTACACATACTGATGTAAAATACTGACCAAATACTGAACGTGTGAACGTGCCCTATCGTTCCTTGGCTTTACCAGTTGTCTAGCAGCCATCTTCTATAGAAAACAGAATAGCACATATAAAACTGTATGAATCATCCACCTACCTAGTATCTGTATATACTCAGATATGAAATGAATTTGGGCGCATCAAGGTTGTTGAATGAAGAGATCCTTTTGTGAGGAACAATAATGAAGGGAGAGGTGGGTAAACAGAAAAGAGCGAGATTATGCACTATTAAACCAGCCTAAATGGAATGTTTTTAAGGAACACTTCAAATTATGGCTGCTGGAAATTAATTTGGTTGTTTTGGTGTAGTGCATTCCGGCGAACTGGTGCAGCCCAAGATAAGTCTTGGAAATAGAAGTGGGAGGCTCAGATTGTAGCGAATGTTAGTCTTAGATCTTGATATAATGTAGCGCTCAGTTAAGGCTGGTTTCATATGTCATACATTCACACCACTCAGGGTACGTAGGGTAGATAATTATCAGCTTCAGGACTGTACAGGTTTTTTTTGTTCACATTTACAGGCAGCATAAGGTCTTCAAAATGGTAAGGAATTGAAATAAAAAAAATGGTAGAAAGTGCCATATTTTTTCTTAGTACAATGATTAAGACCTAAAATGTTACGCTTGAACGTCTTGCAATGTCTATGGAAACATCTGTTATGGAAACATCTGTTATTCATCCAGAGACTAAGGCCCCGAGTCATCAAACAACTTCACCAGGAGTTCTGGCATAAATTGCTATGAAAAGTTGCAAAAATTTGAGTTGCACAAAATTTTTACAACTTTTGATATTTTCACATCAGTTTCTCCCAAAGTGGGTGTGGCTGGGCCAGGACAGGGGTGCGGCACCTCGGCCTCTGTAATTAATGACAAACTTTGGCATTATTTTATGGTAGAAGTCTTACTGCAGGGCATGCCTGGGGTAGGATTTGTTGCGAGGCGGACGGAGATGCTTTAAACTCATCAGCGTCTGACTAATACACGCACTTGAAAATCGCTGGTCTTGATGATTGAGGCCTAAATACCTGTCCTTAGTACTGAATATACTGCTCACGTACAGTAGATGAAGTGCACCTATTTAGGTAGGACATGATCAGATCACTGACAACAAACAGATAGTGAATACAAATATGAACTGAAACATAAACTGTGCTAAAAAGTTGCAGAACTTTTCTTTACATTGTAAATTTTCTTTATTTGATGTAAAGTCTTCGTCAGAGGAAAATTCAGTAATTTGAGATTTTACTGTTTCGTTTTAGCAGGAAGTTCTCCCTTAATATCCCATTTGAGATTTGGTTTATAGTTTAATTCATTTTCAGGCATGTTGGAAACGATTTCTCACTCCTTGTAAGTTAGCAGATCATTATCATATATTTAGTAATGACTGAAGCAGAGGGTTTCCCGTCTTCAACTTTCAATAGTCAAATGGGATCCAAGAAACAAAATGAATAAATCTTAACGTAGTTAATTCAGCAGAGGTGTAGCTTCATCCACAGCCGCGAGCGCCAGACATCCTACTATTCTGGCAAGTGAAAGGTCTACATGGAAAGTTGCTGTTTTTCCTTAATTACAAAATATCGACTTCAGTCAAGCGCCTTGTGTTTCTGACAGCATTTTAATTGTGCTAGCATTTAGGTGGCCTCAACTGGTAGCAATACACAAAGATAAAAAGGTGATGTGTGTGTCAGGATTGGCGCTCTTGTTTCGGCTTTTCCACGGTGCACACTCAGCATGACAGCGCTACATTGATTTTACAGCTGGATAGCTTCCTCCAAAGCTCCTCTGGAAAGGATGACAATTTTTCATTATTGCTAAAGCTGAAATCATTGAAAGCCAATGCTGAATGTCAATGTGTGAATATGCTGTGCTAATGGTAGATAACGGAAATTGCCCCCCCCCTAAGATGTTAGGTTGCCTAGTAACTGCCGACCCCCTTTTAGGCTCTGCCTAGCAGGCCTTAAACTGGTTTTTCATTACGGGATCTTAAAAGGGTTTTCCATGGATGAAAAAAAATATTTTGTTGAGTTTGAAATATATTATAACTGAGATTACTAATATTCATTGTTAGTCAAGTCCTGAATTCAGCGCCCTCACCTGGTACTGGATTCTCAACCTAATTGTATGTCCTGATAGTGGGCTTCTAAATAGTTAGCAAGCCCCTTTTTTCATCACGGCTGATGCAGGGACAGAGAGTTGGCTGACAGTTTATAAACTGAGACACGCTGTCATCCTCCTTCATCTATGTCACTAGTCAGTAGCGACAAGGAAAGGGAAGAGAATTGTCCTTTCAGTGTCAGGACAAATATGAAATGGAGATCAGGAGAGAAGAAAACCAGGACAGGAGAGTGTCTTGGAAACCGGGATATCTCTGTAGATTTGAGTGATGAAGTACAGGGTGGGCCATTTATATGGATACACCTAAATAAAATGGGAATGATTGGTGATATCAACTTCCTGTTTGTGGCACATTAGTATATAGGAGGGGGAAAACTTTTCAAGATGGGTGGTGACCATGGCGGCCATTTTGAAGTCAGCCATTTTGGATTCAACTTTATGAATGGCTCACCCAGGTGTATCCATATAAACGGCCCACCCTGTAGAATATATCAGTAAAATTAATCAAAAGAGTTGTACGTGAAGAAACTTTTCACCTTTCCATAGATTATGTGATCACTTCTACTGTATAGATAGATTTGGGTCTGACCACTGGGACCTCAACCGATCAGCGGATTTTCCACGTTTATCCTTGTTAAATCAGGATGGCAGTGTGCAAGCCCGACCACTACTCCATGAATTCTCTGTGGGAATGCTGAGCAGAGTGCCTTATGCAGAATTAATTGAGCTGTGATCGAGCATGCTCACTGGTGCTGCATCCTAACATCCGGTCTGGTGGAGGTCTGTTGGTATGGTCGAGGTCCCAGTGGTTGAAGTAATAACTTCTCTTAACCGGTAACTCCCAAGTTACATTTTGTGCTCAATAAAACCTATTCTGCTTCCATTGGACAAACCTTGTAAAGGTAACCTGTCACATAATACATGCACATGCAGTCCTTACTGTGGAAATCCTTGTGTAGAGAAGGAGAAGTGGAGCAGAATGATATATCAGTTTATTTGGAAAAGATTCAGCATAACTTGTATTTTATTAATCGAAATCCTAGAAGTTTGTATGTACATGAGTCCAGTGGGCTGTGCTACTAGTGAGTGACTGCTATCCCTGGATGCACAGTCATATAGGGAAAACTATCAATCGCTAGATAGGCCTGCCTACTGGACTCATGGGAATTCCATCACCAGACAAATAAATGAATAAAATACAAGTTTTATTGAATTTTTTCCAATAAAAATGTACATCAATCTGATCAGTTCCTCCTGCTCTATACCATCATGCCGTTTTCAGCATTACAGATAAATGCTAAGGCCTCCTGATTTTAGAGTTTAACTTTTAGAAGTAAGGTACATGTAAAACCTCAGTAGCTGCAGAGTCCACTAAGCTGTAAGTTCTCACTTGATCACAGTGAATTTATCCTAGATATGCACTGCACATTTCTCAGACACACTCTGATGATCAGATGAAAATGAGCTGTTACAATTAAAAGCTCCCGAGGCCAAGTTCAGATGATATTGCACAAAATCAACCATTTTCATCCATAAAAAAATAAGCGATCCATGTGCCATCTGTATGTCCATTGTTTACATCCTTATTTCCTTTTTTTTTTTTTTAAATCCGTATGGCATCTGGTTTTACATCAACAATTTAAGAAATAATAAAAGGGCAAATTCAGTTTTCTATGTTAAAAATTGCAGTGGATCTGGGAAAACGGGTGCCTTACGATAACTCGTATGTGACCCGAAATTTACACTCCCAAATAGCAAGGGCATTTGAACTGAAATACTGATGGAAGTTGGGCATGCTGCGATTTTTTACATCGGTCTGTGTGTAAAAACCCACACATGATCCACCACATGGACTGAGGGTGCTTGGTGTGCGACCCATCTGATATCAGACAGCACAGGGGCCAATTATACACCCATCTGAATGAACATTAGCCATGATTTTCCTTCTTCATGATCCGTTCCAGATTCTACAAGATTCTTCTAGGTAACGTCTCATGTTGGCTTCCTTTTCGGCACAATTAAGGCAGTGAAATGACACTTCATTAGATACTAGGTCACTTGACCTTGAGATTTATTTTGCTGAATGGGTCTTTCTGAGTTTGGCTGCCGTTAGTTACTTTGTACTATATCCCAGCTGAATCAGTGAAGGTTAACTCTGAGCAATGTCGAAAACTACAAAAATGGACTTTTGAGCCGTACCTTACCTTACTTAGTCATGAACTGATGTACACCCTGTCACCGTGCCAAAAGGAGTGAGGTTGAGTTCAGCACATAAAAGATTTGTCATAGCAACGACTGGAGTTTCTAATCCTTTTTAAAAAAAACTTTATGTGATTAAGAGATTTATAGGAAGACTTAAAACACTGATCTGTTTGTTTTTGTCTTTTCACGTCACCTCCTTTCTGATAAAGGTTATACGAATTTTGCTGGTAATTTTCATCTCTCAAGTGGCTCAGCCTGTTTTTCAAGAAATGTATTAATGCATTTTATTGTTACACCAAATCCTAGGCACTTTTGCGCATATTGAGAATATCCATAGCAACCCGACATTGTGAAGGTTCACTCGCTCTATAACCAGCCTTTAATGCTATTTTGGCTAGCACGTTCATTAGAGATTTAGTGCGTCAAATATATTTTTGATGCATGATTGATGACTTCATAGACTCAATTTCAGGCTCTGCTAAATGAACAGATGTAAGGAATATAAAAATGGTCTCACATTTGGAAGCCAGCATGTTTATGGATATTCCTTGATAAATGATATCTCTACCTTAATAAGAGGCTAGCATCTCTGTCTGTGCGCTGGGATAGCTGGATTGATGCTTTGGCTATGGAGCCAGCTACCAGGTTGGTTTTAAGGTATATATAGTAAGTGATTTCTTATAAAACCTGTGTATAAATTAGGATGAATGTAGCTGCATCCAAAACTGCGAAGTATAGTGAGGTGAGGATTTCATCATTCTGGCACATAAAGATTGAGGTATGAGGTCTCTTCTCTGCCAGTGCGAGATATTAATGAAACTATTTTGTGGTTGGCAAATCAATAAATGTATGATCGCGCATCCTGATACTTGCCTAAATCCCCAGGTTTAAAGGGGTCAAACCATTTTAAGAAATGATTAGCAGGATATGCCATAACAATAATGATAACTGGGAAAAATATGCACAAGACTGAGAAAGAAGGTTTAGAAGCCCATTCAGTACTCTATATAATTCCTGCTCACCTGCTGTACAGAAACTGCTAAACACTGTAGAATCAATTTAAATGGACTGGTGCTCAGAATTAGGGATGAGCGGCCAAGGAAGTTCGGGTTCTTGTACCCGACCCGAACTTTATTCCAAAGTTTGGTTCGGCTACCAGAACTATACTGGTTTGCCGCTACAGAGCGTAGCCAGAAGACCGCAGAGTCTGATTTCTCCAACTCAAGCACTGATTAGAACCACTCACCTTCTTATTAAACGATGTAAATTTACTTTGGCAGTGCAGGGGTTAATCTGCTCTGCTGTGATCTCCTGGAGCATTAAGGCTCTCAGCTGTGCATTGTTAGCCACTCCCATCTCCTATATAACATGGGTACTGGCTAGCACTCATTGTCAGAGCTAACTTATGCTGCATGGCTAGAGGTTGTTGTTGGTTATTATAGGAGAAGGTGTTTAGTTGTTTTATCTGTTTGTTGCTAGATATCGAGTGTAATAATTCCCTTTCTTCTCCTACTTTGATTTAACCACATCCTCTACTCCTCGGTGCATTCCTCTGTTATATTTGTGAGCTTATCTGCGCAGGCAGATAAAGTATGTCTGCGCAGGAGCGGCAACAGTAGCAAGGAAGAGGACATCATCGCTGAAGATGGGAGGCACCAGACCCGGACCTGCAACGCCCATCGGACCCAGACCGCCCCCCCAGGTGAGTATAATATAACTTGTTTTTGTTATCTTTCAGGTTACATCGGGAGCTTATCTACAGCATTACAGAATGCTGTAGATAAGCCCCTCATGGCGATGGCCGCATCTTATATACGAAAAAGTAGGTGACAGATTCCCTTTAACCCTAGCTCTAACCCTAGCCCAAACCTAACCCTAGCCCCACCCCTAGCCCCAACCCTAACCATAGCTCTAAACCCAACCCTAACTCTAGCCGCAACCCTAACCCTAATAGAAAAATGGAAACAAAGACTTTATTTTATTATTTTTACCTAACTAAGGGGGTGATAAAGGGAGTTTTGATTTACTATTTTTTTTTATTTTGATCTCTGTGATAGGGTCTATCACAGTGATGAAAATGAGCCAATAGGAAAAATCTCCAATTTTTGCTGGGTGCTGGCTGGATGATCTTGGCGGGCGCCCACCATTTTCTTCTCGGAACAAGACGCTGAAGGCCGGGGGACAGAGCCGGAGGGACCGGGCGATACCGGATGTGCCGGGGGGGCTCAGTGGGACCCCATTTCTCTCTCCTCTGATGTGCTAAATCATATCAGAAGAGAGATAAATAAATAGGAAATCAGACCTTTTTTTTGCAGTTGCCTTTATTCCATGAATAATGGTGATGGCAATATTGGGGTTGGTAAAAACCGTTCCGGGGGGTTGTTAATAACCTTAATTCTCAGCGCCATTAAAAGCGGCGCTTAGGTAATAGGTACTCTTAACTGCTGCCATTTAAAGGCGTATCAGTGGTCGTTAAGGGGTTAAGGTATTTTTCTTTTTACTTTTTTTTATATTTTCCGTGTTTAGTGTTTCTTTAACTAGTATTGAGGACCCTTCATTCTGTGGATTGGTGGAGTTCCTGGCATGATATACCATCCCTTCATCTAGTGGAAAAACAGTTTTTAATGGATAGAATGGACAACACTTTAAATTTTCTGTTCCCCAGTGTTATGTATGTAACTAATTAAAGAGCTCCGTTACAGGTACTGCCAGCAAATTGTAATTAGCACCAAAATTGTAGTCTTAAGGGTCCATCAGCAAAACACCCCAAAAATGTTATTTACCTGTAGCCATAATGAAACTGTGCAGGTAGATACTGTTTTTAGCACATGCAGATGTTCAACTGGAAGTGCAACCGTGAAGTTATATTCCAATCGTCAGGGCAGTGAAGAGTCAGTGCTCACTGCTCAGTGATCGCTCTGTAACCACTCCGCCGGCTCCTTGATTGACAGCCTGCTCTGCAGCGCATATCACGACAAAATAAAAGGCAAGGAAAAAATGAATAACCAAAGAATTTCCTGCTGCTCAACAAGGGCTCAGCTGTGCAAAGTTCACTTTGTAATGCATACAGTATCTTAGCTACTTTATGTCAGTGCAGATCAGCCCCGTATGCTCTGTGTATAAAATAGTCCAGAGCCCTTGCCTCAGTATCGCTCCAAGCAAAATGACAGTTCAGCACATCATTGCTTTAAGTACAGGGAGCAGTTTCCTCTCCCGCAGCCTTGGTGAGCGCTTTGTCATGTGGCTTGCTTGATAAGCTAGCATAAAAATGGTAAAATCAGCGCATAGTATCTCGTAGGCTTGTCATGTTTTTTAGAATTGTTAATTGTCTGCAAACAACATTTTTTGTCTCTTTATAACTACTTTTATTAATTTGGTGTCTGTTTTATGTGCTCGACATAAATACTGCTTATATTGAAAATTAAGAAATTCCGAATTGCTCACATGAAAAGCTTTTTATATCACTTTATTTCTAACATTAGCCTTTTTCTCTGATAGCATTTCATAGTTCTATTGGTCACATTGTAATACCTACACAGACCTGTTGATAATTGCAGCTTCTGTTACTGGAAATCTCATGATAATTGCCAGAGCTCAGACCCGGCTTATTGGGGGTAGCTGCCCATCCAGGCCTTAGCCTACCAGCCCCTAGCTTTCATGTTCTTCCAAGAGGCTGCTCATTGTTCTGTGCAAATTCTGTAATGAGCAGAACAGAATCCAAACATGCTTAAAAATAAGGCAAGGCATGCTATTTTGTTAGTCACCTCTTCATCATTTCAGAAAAATACAATCATTTTTATATACAAAGGAGCCACAATAAACCAAAATGATATCTATAATAAAGGCAATAAAAAAGAACCGTAAAATGACATACAAAGTTCTACATTGTAGATTAACTATATATAAACTTAAGATACACAGGATGCAATGATTTTTCTGTAATGAATGGAATTATTTTACATAATAAGAAAAAGAATGAGGGAAACAAATGTTAGAGACAAAATCCTAAATTATTTTTATATCATTCTTCAGTAGAAGCTACAACAAAGGTCCTCATATTGAGACTCTCAGGCATTTTACACAACCATATAAAAAACTGTACGATTTTCAGAAAAAATGCCAGATGACTGTTCATCTGTTTTGTTATTCATATACTGTACCTTCTGTATGGTGTTTATACATCAGCAGTGAATACACTTTACAAGACCAAAAACAAGTTTCTTTTGTTAATAATTGTATTCTATGCAACATCCGATTAATTTGATGAACACGTAGACTTGAGTAGGAAAATCTCATCTGAAATAGTGAAAAAACTAGTACATGCTATATTTTCTTTCACATGAACATTCGGCCTATGTGAAAATACTCATCTGAACAGCCTAATTTAATAACACTGGTTCTAGTGATGTAAGATTTTTGAGACGTACAAGTCAGGTTTGGATTGTAAAAAAATATCCCATCTATGATGACCCCTTGGAGCACCATCAAATCTGTTATCATCGAATGGAAATAACATGGTACCACAACAATCCTGCCAAGAAAGGGACGCCCACCAAAACTCTCAGCCTGGGCAAGGAAGGTATTAATCAGAGATGTAGCTCAGATACAAAAAAAACTCTGAAGGAGCTGCAGAGTTCCCAAGCAGAGACTGGAGTATCTGTCCATACAACCACAATAAGCCATACAATCTATAGAGGTGGCATTTATGGAAGAATGGGCAGAAAAAAGCCTTTACTTACACACATAAATTGTAAGGCTCCTTTTGAGTTTGCCAAAAGATATTTGGAAGACTTCCCAAATATATAGAGGAAGGTGCGGTGGTCAGATGAAGCCAAAATAGAAAGTTTTGGCCTCTAAGGTAAACACTATGTCTAGTGCCAAACCAACACAGCTATCCGCTCCAAGAACACCATCCCCAGATTGAAATATGGTGGCAGCATCATGGTGTGGTGATGTTTTTTGGCAGAAGGGACAGGGAAAATGGTCGAGTTGAGAGGAAGATGGATGGTCCGAAATACAAGGATATTCTTGAGCAAAACCTGTTTCAGTCTGTCAGTGATTTGAGACTTGGACAGAGATTCATCTTCCAACAAGACAATGACCCAAAGAATCCTGCTAAAGCAACACTCGAGTGGTTTAAGGGTAAATGTTGTGGAGTGGCCTAGTCAAAGCTCAGACCTTAATCCAATTGAGAGTCTGTGGTCAGATTTGAAGATTGCTGTTCACCAGAGGAAACCACCTAACTTGAAGGAGCTGGAGTTTTGCCTTGAGAAATGTGAAAGAATTTCAGTGACAAGATGTGGAAAGCTCATAGAGACTTATCCAAAGTGACTCACAGCTGTAATTGCTGCAAAAGGAGCCTCTACAAAGTATTGATTTTAAGGGGGTTTAAAGTTGTGCACACTGAAGTTTTTAGTAATGTTGTCCATTTTGTTGTTTACTTCACAATAAAAAGAAAACCAAATGTTCACAGTTGTAGGCATGTTCTTTACATGAACTGATGCAGTCCCTCAAAAATGGCGAAATTCCATGTTGTGAGGTAGCAAAACACAAAAAATGTCAAGAGGGTGAATACTTTTGGATGCCCCTGTATAGTCGTGAGAGCATAGCTTTAAGCTATTCTAAAGCTACAATTCCCCACCTGCCCTGACAGTCTGAGGTTAGTCCCAACAGGTCAAAAGCCATAAGTTATAGCTTATCTGCCTATTGTTTCCTACTCACCAGGGGGCCGTGCACTCCTGAAGATTGACCGTTTTTACAAGCGGCATCAGAGAGCTGCTGGCCTGAACAATGGTAGCTCTTTAACTAAAGGTACCTTCACACTGAACAACTTAACAACGATATCGCTAGCGATCCGTGACGTTGCAGCTTCCTGGATAGCGATATCGTTGTGTTTGACACGCAGCAGCGATCAGGATCCTGCTGTGACATCGTTGGTCGGAGCTAGAAGGCCTGCACCTTATTTCGTCGCTGGATCTCCCGCAGACATCGCTGGATCGGTGTGTGTGACGCCGATTCAGCGATGTCTTCACTGGTAACCAGGGTAAACATCGGGTTACTAAGCGCAGGGCCGCGCTTAGTAACCCGATATTTACCCTGGTTACCAGTGTAAATGTAAAAAAAAAAAAACCACTACATACTTACATTCTGGTGTCTGTCGCGTCCCCCGGCGTTCTGCTTCCCTGCACTGTGTCAGCGCCGGCTGGCTGTAAAGCAGGGCACAGCGGTGACGTCACCGCTCTGCTTTACGGCCGGCGCTTACAGTGCAGGGAAGCAGAACGCCGGGGGACCCGACAGACACCGGAATGTAAGTATGTAGTGTTTGTTTATTTTTACATTTACACTGGTAACCAGGGTAAACATCGGGTTACTAAGCACGGCCCTGCGCTTAGTAAGCCGATGTTTACCCTGGTTACCCGGGGACTTCAGCATCGTTGGTCGCTGGAGAGCTGTCTGTGTGACAGCTCTCCAGCGACCACACAGCGACGCTGCAGCGATCGGCATCGTTGTCTAGATGCAGCGGCGCTAAATGTGACGGTACCTTAACACAGAGCCTGTAAGTGCTGCTCTCCTTACCTGGGAGACCTGCTACTGTTGGTAGGCTATTGTGGGGTCCAGTAACCTAGGCAACGATCAGCAACCAATAGAATTAAAATAAAAAAAACCTCCGTTCTTGAGAACAGAGGATATTTAGTAACAGGCAGCGTTCACACAGGCACTGGATTCTTTTGTCAAACACAATGTGATGTTTATTTCCACAGGTTGCACGTCACCGAAAATAAAACCATAAACATTAAATCCCTAGCCTTGTCCAGGTGCTAACAAAATAGACCTTGGCTACTCATCCACAGCGGAGCTAGTCACAGTTCGGTCAACAAAATGGCTATTGTCCATATCAATCACTGAAACGTGCAGTTTGGTGCACACAACCCTGTGTAGACTCCTTTCAGAGAGACTCTGATTTGTCTCTCCCTAGCTCCAACACAGCTCACACTGCTCATCTTCCCACAGCTGACTGAGAGAAAAGTGAACAAATGTCATGATTCTTAGTTAAAGCTAGCAAGGCGCATCTAAGAAAGACCTGCAGTGCTAGGATTTAGCCTAATCCTACCTGTCTTTCCTACAGTGCCCTTATCAATTTTACCTTTTAAAGTCCTTGCAAGAGCCTATTCGGTAAGCCAATATGATGTGTATGGGGTTCTCATAAAAGTCCCCAGCAGATGACATTGGGAGAACGGTAGTTTAAATGTAAATGCCTGGTCCTTTTGTTCTTACGGAAGATAAGCCACTGCCAGAGGTTCATGCAGAGGACAGAGCTGTCTGACAACAGCTTTCTTGCAACCCTCCACTGAAGACTCATGAACTCTTGGCTGAGTAGTTGGGAGAGATAGCTGTCAGCCAAACAACTATTGCAGGTGTTTGGACGCCATTAGTCCATCACATTACTCCCTTAAATTGCACAAAACTTGAGGTTACATGAATGTTATATTCGTCATCCACCTATATTACAACTGTGGCACATCTGCTATGTAGGAGTGACAGTGTCGCTACCACATTGAGGAATGCAAGTCACACACACCGGGAGTTGTCATCGAGCCCTGATAAAAGTTTAGCAGCTTAGCCTAGTATATCAGAAGAATTCCCAGCCAGAAGAAAGTTCCTTACTCTTTCTCTTCATCTTTAAAGAGCTTTTTATTTTTTTTTATTTAAATGTCAGTTGTTTGTATTAAAATTCATTTTCTATTGATTTCCGACAGTCTGCTAATTCCATTATTTAATGCAGACTGGGATTTAATAGCTTCTGTTAGTTGCCTATCCTGAAACATAAACCCTGCTTTATATGAATATGCATAGCTTAACATTAATAATGTCATGTCACACATTACCAGCTCACATCCACAATAAATCATTTGCTCTATGTGCATGTACTGCTTCAGTTAATCAGTTGGCGTTGTGAGCATACCATCCCTTAATTAGCGAGACCTTAAGTCAGTCATTTCTTTCCTATTGCAGTGGGTCGCAGGACACCAATCGGAAACTAAAGAGATTACTTCTCAAAGTGCTTAAAATGGTTACTGTTTTGGGAGAATAAGAATACATTTTTAGAGAACTTGCATGACTTTAATTGATTCTAAATAATGGGGTCTGAGAGTTATCACAGGGTTTGCTCTACTCTAAGTTCAGCACTGATTTGCGCCATGTTACACATCTCTTCAGTTTTAAAAATTGGTCAGAGGTTATAGCAAAATGCAAAAATGCAAGTAATTGGGTGACTAAACAATACTCTATAATGTGCATATACCATTTCTAACTTTGTCTAATAAGCCTAACTAAATTCTGCCAACTATGCTATCAATCAGCGTTGATACATGCTATCTGAAAATGTTCCTAGTCTAAGGCTGAAAGAGAGAAATTTTGGCCTCTGTCGATGTTTTGCAGTTGTGTGGGGGAGATGTGCAGAGGGCACTAACACGTCATCGTGCCCTCTGACCTGAACGTCACAGACAGAGGACACAGAAGACGGAGCCCGGCGGTGGAACGAGAAGAGGTGAATATCGCGCAATGCCACCGTTATACTTACCTGCTCCTGGTGCGGTCCCTGCACGTCCCTGGTTCTCCGGGCACTGACAGCTTCTTCCAGCGTTGAGCGGTCATATCTACCGCTCATTACAGTAATGAATATGCGGCTCCACCCCTATGGGAGTGGAGTCACGTCCATATTTATTACTGTAATGAGCGGTACCATGTGACCGCTCAACACAGGAAGAAGCTGTCAGTGCCTGGAGATCCAGGGACCTGCAGGGACCGCGCCAGGAGCAGGTGAGTAAGATAAGACAGCTGCCGCTCCCACTCCCCTGCTGACCCCTGGGAATGACTCGAGTATAAGCCGAGAGGGACAATTTCAGCCTAAAAAAATGGGCTGAAAATCTGTCTTATACTCGAGTATATACGGTAATTTTAATTCTCTCTTCCCCAAAAAGAAGCATACCAGAACTATAAATCTATGCTCACACGTTGCGTTATGTGCATTTTGTTGCATTTTATGTGCTTTTTTCCCCCAGTGTTTTACTTGTTTCATAGTTTTAAGGCTGACAGTAGACTTAAGTCCATCAAGATCAACCTATAGTCTAACATGTTGATCCAGAAGAAGGCAAAAACCTTCTCACATTTACTTGAGTGGGTGAAAAGCATTGCAAAAATGCTGAAAGAATTGACCTGCTGCGCCATGGCAAAAATGCAGCAGGGCCCAAAATATGCACTGAAAAAGATAACATGTGCATGAGATTTCAGAAATCTCATTGATTGTGCTGGTACTGTGAAACGCACCAAGTACATTGTGCAAAAAAACACTGCTAAAACACCCTGTGTGTGAACATTACCTAAAGTGTACTAACACCATTTTGTATTTATTTTTAAGAGATCAGATGAACAATGTAGAAAGTGTATTCCATACCCTGAATAGCTCCTAAAGGTATTGCGCTAAGTCACTGAACACTGAATTTGTTGTACAGCACTTAGACATTTTGAAATTATACTTACCGTATAGAGAACCTTGTAGGTGGGTTGCTCTCCCCTTTCCTCTCCACATCACCCTACCCCCAAGACCTCCACCACTACCATATAATTCTGCTACAGTGCTTTGTAAAGCTGTATTAAAAAAATATGGAAGACGGCTTCCAGTTAATGCTGATTACCAATACCAAGAAGGTGAAGATGCTGTCCCAAGAAGTCAAGATGAGCATGCCCTAAGTCTGCCAATAGTGATGCCTCTATACACAGGGTATGTCATCCTAAATCCTGTAATATTCAGAGTAGCTAATCAAACCAGGCTGTGGAGGATTAGGGCAAGGCCAGCTTGACTTGTTAGCACTGTGTCTCCACCTCTTTGACTTCATATAGCACAAGCACTCTTTTAGAAAGTCCAGAAGCAAAACAGTACAGTTGTAGTGACTGGAGGAAAGAAAAATCCATTACTGATCCCTGAAAAATGTGTTTTTCTTTTTGTTAGTGCTCTTCAGTTTCTCAGAGCGGCACCTTATGTGAAAGCAGGATTCAATCATCTGCTGAATGTATTCGATACATGCTTAGTATTATTTTCCTAGTGATAAAACTGCCTCCCTTTTAGCATTTGACACTGAATATTATATGGTCACGTGACCGCACTACTACTAGCCCGAGCTCTGACTGAATGTATTGCAGGTCGCTTATTAAATACTAAGCTGACCATCCACTTGAGACCTCTGATAGCTGAACATTTGCTCGGCCAACAGCTTTGTTTCTCGCTCTCTCATACACTTTTGTGGTCCACTCGGCCAAGCGTTAATGTGTTTGCAAAGGGGAAAGAAGAGAAAGACAATGCCAGACACCTCATAACTGCCTGTATCCCCTGAAAACTAAACAATGAGATTCCAACATTGCCAAACAAAAGGATCAACCCTTGAAGTTCAACCAGCTGGAGCCTTCTCTCAACCAACATCTTCTATCCTGAGAGATTCGAGAGGTCACCACATACATCAGATGGTCAGATGATCTCAGCAAAATAGGCCTCTTATGTTTATGTGGACCTTAAAGGGGTTGTCCCCTACTAGGACAACACCTTCTTGATGAAAATGTATAGCTTCCATAAAATAATAACACTTATACTCATGTTCTCACTGTTCCCACGGTGTCACACTTGCTCTCCCGGGGCTCCCGTATGTTGTTGTGACGTGATGCCGGCGCCCAGTCAGCGCTGCCATCACTGTCCCCGCCTTCGGACAAATCGAACATGAAGAGGAAGTCCAGGCTGCAGCTGATCTCACTCAATTCGACATGAGTCGGGGACAGTGACGCCAGCGTTCAATGGGCACCGGCTTCACATGTCATAGCAGCAGTATGGAATAACGAGTGCCGACACCACAGGAACGGCACCAGCACAGGAGGTGAGTTTAAGCTTTATTATTTTATGGGGCCAAGCGAGGGGTATGAGAAGTTTTCCAAGTAGTGGACAACTTCTTTAGCACCACATTTAAAGCCCACATGATGCATCAGGATAACGGCATGGTGTATGTTGTGGAGTAAGCATGGCTGGTTGTTATGGCATAGGCAGGTACTCTATAACAGCAAGTCGTAGTACTTTATTGTCCTTCACCTTCAAAGATGCTTATTGGAAAAACATATAGATGTTTTCTTAATTTAAGAAGATCTTTCACAATGCTTTGAATCTATGATGGAGCTGGATTGTTCCACCGCTTTGAGGATTATATATAAACATGGATTTTCGGTGGGAGGTTGTGTGTACAATGCCGCTAAGATAAGACAAAGCAGTTACGCACACTGGAAGGCAAAATAAATAGACGATTAGAACTGGCAAACATCATATGGATTAGATACAGCCCTTTTGAACCTGTATTTCGTTCTGTTGTTTAATCCCAAAATGAGGGTTAAATCATTGCACAGTAGAAGCAATATGGACCGCAGGACCATTAAAATGCAGAACAGGGAAGATTCCTATGAGGTCTACCTGGGAAAAAAGGCATGTCGTTTCTGATCCGCAATGTGCTGTCTTACCGCGAGGATGCCTTTTCTTTTCCAGAATGTTGTTGCTCACAGTTCTCTTGTCCTTTATCACAATATTGTCCCTGAGACACTGTTTATCCCGTTGGTAGTATAAACTGTGCGCTCTTTAGAAATAATACTATTTGTAACAATTTCTCAAGTCATTTTGCGTAGAACTGTTAAAAAAAAACATTAATATTTATATTCGGTAGGAAAGTTTCCAAAAAAGCGACGTGATAGATGTCAGTGGAGGAGTTTGTTTTCAGAAGGTAACATTACAGGATTATATTTAATGTTTTTGGCATTTCCTGAAGTGACAGTGTGAAAGTGTCTGTAATTGTACCGTGCAATGTCCTGAATTATGATGGCCCTATTAAGGCTCAGTTATCGGGGTTGTGTCAGTCTGTTCCTGCACTTCTCATTTATAAAGTGTCTGCGCTGAATATATTATTCCAATTTAGACACGATAAATCCTGAAACAAATTTGTCTGTTTGGGTTGCAGATTTGCTTTGACTATCAATTTAGGGTCTTCTTTTATGTCGAATCTTTGTCTGATTTTTTTGGTAAATGTACACGAGTCATACTTTAAGAGATTAAATAAGATGTAGAAACTAAAAGATGTTCCTTTATGTTCTGTGGTTTAGATGTGTTGTTGGATTTGTAAAGTGTTTTTTTAGCAGTGAATGGGAATCTACAGTATAATGAATATTTTTTTTCATTCTTTTGCCTCCTTGAGCATTGACATAGAAAAGCTTATGTGAAAGCTGCACATCGCAGTTTTAGGCTAAATTCAGATGAACATATAAAAAAATTGGCCAGTTTTCATCCAGAAATGTTTTTTTTCATCTGTATAGTCATCTGTAGTCTGTTTGTAATCCTATGACATCCATATGGCATGCATTTTCATATATCAGCAGTGAATTAAATTTACAAAATCAAAAACGGTTTCATATTAGGGATGAGCAGATCCGTTGAAGTTCGGGTTGTAGTTCCTGACCTAAACTTTAGTCCAAAGTTTGGTTCGGGAACTAGAACTGTACACGAACTTGAACCAGAACCCAAACCCAATTGAAAACAATGGGGACCCGAACTGGAAAAAAAAATCTCTCTCTGCAACAGACTTTCCCTGTAACTCCGAACTTTGCAACAGAATGTCCAGACACTAACTGTCCGGTTTGCTCATCTCTATTTCCCATATTAATAATGGCAATGTACCAGTAAAAATCAGATGCTCTATGATATATCCGCATGGCATACGATTTTATTGGTATCCATAGGCTTGAATAGGCCAGTCTCATCCGAAATATGGAAGAGACCACTGCATGCCACAATTTTTTCACATGGGCATTAAGTTTGTGGAAACAAATTGTAATCTTAACGGCCTATTGGATAACATTGGTCCGATTGCTGATGGTCTTTTCCACAGACAGCTCTTGGATGGAAAATATGATCATGTGAAAGTAGCCTCACATGTAGAATCACACAATGTAGTTTATAGATATATTTTGAGGTTACATTCACACAACCATATTTTTGATCCGAGTGTTGACCGTGGAAAAAAATCGACAGCACTCGGACCAGTGTTACTTTATTAAGCTGTTCAGGTGACTGTTTTTTTTTTTAAACGGACCGAATATCCACGTAAAAAAATCTCAGCGTGCAACAGTCTCTTACATTTTTTTCGGATGAGATTTGCCTATTAAAGTATATGGATGCGCAAAAAGAATCAGGTCTCATACACATCAACCGTTATGCATTATTAACATAGGAACCTGTTTTGAGTCTTGTAAATTTTATTCACTACTGATGTAGAAAACTTAAAGGAAATCTGACAGTTGATACATGCGGCCAGCATACATCAGACTGTGGCTGTGATTTCAGCCATCTATGGCTAACTCTGTAACGCTTGGCACAATAATCAAAAAACACCTTTGTAATAATGAGGCTAAGAGCATAGTGAAATCAAGCTCTTCTTACCAAATATATAAGAAATATTAATGTGGAATACTCCAAAACTCGACATTTGAAACCACTCAGAAACGGAGTAATTGCAAGCCACAATATGGATTAAAAAATATCAAACAGTTTCTTTATTTAAACAAATACATATATAAAAAC
The DNA here is from genome assembly GCF_051348905.1 of Ranitomeya variabilis. Lineage (NCBI taxonomy): Eukaryota > Metazoa > Chordata > Amphibia > Anura > Dendrobatidae > Ranitomeya > Ranitomeya variabilis. Next base: position 434,701,113 of record NC_135237.1, on the reverse strand, counting down.
AGTTTAGACAAAATCCATATAACTACAGAAATCTGTACCAAGGAGGACAAAAGCGGTAAACCTGGGGTGAGTAAATAGTCAACATAAAAAGACTAGGGTAAGAGAGCCACCATTATTCATACTGCAGCCACACCGTAACCACTAAAAAAGTTAGTAATCAAAGGACCAAAGTCCCTACATAGTGACCGCTTCAGAAATATAATATCCGTTCATCAGCCAGCTTACCCATAATCAGTCCAGACCAAGTCTACGCCCCCAGGAAGGCCCCTGACGCGCGTTTCGCGGATTGCTTTATCAAAGGGGAAACGCTGCAGTGCTCCAGAGAGCGAGTTTTATAGCCATCGGGAGCCGAGCTGCATGATAGACTAGTGACAGATCTCTCCTAGCTTGCGTATTTGGGGAGAGACCTGTCAGTCACTGACAGCTGGTGGGTTGAAACCACCGAGGATCAGCCTGAAATCATACAGCCACGGTCTGATACCATGGATAAGGCAGCATGTATCATCTGTCAGGTTCCCTTTAATGCTATACAGATATATAATGAATAAAAATAATGATAGCGATACAGATGAAAAATCTTTTTTTTTTCTGGATGATATATACTCAGGTGAACTTTTCCTAAGCAACATTTCCTATCATATGATGATATGGTACAGTAGTGGGCTTTCTTTAGGTCCGTCAAACACATTTGACTAAATGTATCCAAACTCGCAACTGTTAGTGGGATTGGCTGACAGTCTAATCTGTATGGGGGACTCACAACTCTCTCCCAACAAATGAGATTGTGGGAGATAAAAGGTGCTCAGTTTGAGTCTTATTGCCTGACCCATATGTTCATGTGTATGGTAGAGATAACTATCGGTCAAATGAGTGATGTCAGCTTTCGTATCTGTATATGGAGCCTAATAACCATAGATTTTATAATCCTGTGAGAGCGATCTACCATCATTCTCTTGTCTATGGTCCCTGCCACATGGTCTCTTGGCCAAGGAAAGGCAGGACAAATGCCAATCTGTTCTTCAGATCACCCTAGGAACATGATATTATTAGAAACTTGGTCTAACCTTTGCCTTTATAAGGTACTTGACACATGAGGTTTTGTTTACCACGGAGGCTGCAGTCATGCTAAGGCCATGTCATCGGAGCTGAAGTGCCTTTGTTACATAAAATATCACTATTAAAATAGAGAGTAATGCTAAATTGTAATGGAAATCTGTATTTATTTAATTTCTTTTTCTCACTTATATAGTGCGATTGATTCCACTGCGTTTTACAGACATCATCATCACTGTCCCCATTGGGTTTACAGTCTAAATTTGTTATCACTATGTGTTTGAAGTGTAGGAGGAAACCCACGCAAACACGGGGAGAGCATATTAATTCCTTGCAGATGATGTCTTAGTTGATTTGTATGATTCCGTATGATTTAACTATAATGTAAGATTTTGGAGAAAAAACTATTACCTTATACATAATAAATATAATAAATCTTATGTTGCATAATGCATACAGCTACTACTCATGGCACATAGTCACTTTATGGATACTCGAAGAACCCTGGTGCTCATTTTTTTATCCAAGACCAGAGGATCGAGTTACATTACTACATTTTGGTTACATTGGGGTTTATTGTCAATTTGTAGCAATAAGAGCACCAAAATTGTGCTGTACTACATTCATACAATTACTCCGGTGACTGGATGGCATACCGAAGTCACTGCGAGGCATGTTGATGTAAAATACAGATCATTCCTTTATCAGCGGCACCAGTTCAGTCCATTTTTATTGAACACAATACTTTCTCTGTTGGATAAATGAGAGTGTATTGAAACATGGTGAAGGCTGAAACAAAAGGCCGTGGGTGATTTATGAATGGCTGAACATGAACCTGTACTGGTTTTCGTGTAGGCACGAAGGACATTTATGAAAAGCAAATTATCGGAAACTGTATAGGCTCGCAGAGTGAACTGCTTGATCCATTTTTGCAAAAGATTAAGAAGTATATTCAAATATTTGAGTAGTAGTTATTATATAGATTGCCAGCTTTCCTAACTGTCTACACCTTGATAGCAGGCACCTCTGTTGTCTGATATATGTTAAACTGGACCCATTAGATAAATCAGTGATATCGACTCCCTGTCCAGTGACTTCTTGATTGGAAGCCATTTCTGATCAACGATGGTCTTCTGCTGCCCCCAAAAAAGGGTGGCTTACACACCTGGGACATGACCATTTACTTTGTCAGAAATGTGACCTCTCCAAAATGGAAGAGGATAGTCTTACTGGACAAATGGTTATCGTACTCTGCCCCAAATATAGGAAAAGGCAGGAACCAAGAAGGTCCTGTCCACGGCAGTCATCTTGTCTCTATAGCAGCTAATAAGTCATTAGAGGGCTCTATGGAATCTCTTGGCTAATATCTGTCTCACCCTGCTCAGGGACAGAGGACGGAGAAGAGGCGTCAGCTATTCCCCTCCATACAAGTGCTTACGTAGCCTTATCCCGCACTGTTAGTGCAGTGATTAATGTATGATGGGTTTGGCTTTCCATGTCTGTAAGATCGTCTATTAAATCTCTCCTTGTACAGTACTTCTGAAGTTGTTTGTAAACTGCTTCATAATATATGGAGAGAACATTAGCCTCAATCCTTGTTTTTTAATACTCACATAAAACCAGAAAATGCCATCTTGAATTATTGGTTACAAGTGAATGTTCTGTTTTTGTTCTGTTTAGATAATAAGGTTTTATAACAACCTTCATCCAGTGCTGCTTGTATTTGATTCCAGCTATATAATCCTGACATACTAGCGGGTTGTAATTACCAATTAAGACACTGCGTCTTGCCAATCTTTAACTTGAATTATTGCTTTAAATATACAAAGAAAGCTAGTTTCACATTACACCGGTATACAACATGTCCAATTAATGTTTCATGTGTTATGCCTTCTGCAGAAATGACTATACATGAGATGAGGTCAATGTCTCAGACATTCAGTGCTCGCCTGATAATGGCTGTAGTGTTTTTATATCCTGTCTCTCCACTTTCATCTTTAATAATTATGTGTCTACCAGAGATTTTGATATATCAGGATATCATGAACTGCATAAGTCATTTTCCTCGCCCAGCGTGGCTGTGATCTCATGAAGTGGTGGCTAATAGTTGTTTTGTGATGAACACCGTGCAAAAGTTCTGCACTGTTTTATCTCATGTAATAAAAGAGGACAAAATCAATCAGATTGGCTTACCAAGCACCTCAACTTTTGGTTTCCAAAGTAAGTTTTTGAGGAACTATTAAAGTGACTAGTACATATCTGTTGAATGATAAATGACCACACTCAGTGTTACAGATGTCCTCAAATATAGATGAATCTACTGCAACTGACATGGTTGAAATAAAGTAGGTGTATTGTTTACTTTTTACCAGGCTACATTGGGTCAAAAGGGCCCCGTACACATTAGATAGCAATCGTTTGGCTGACAACTATCTTTCCTGACTCCTCTGTATACAGGAGCTCTTGGTTGATCGCTGCAGTGTTTTCTACTAGAGAGCTGCTGAGCTGCAGCAAGACTCATCAGACAGCAGCTTATCTCCACCCCAAACTAAATTGACCGCCATTAACAGTTAGTAGACTGGATCTCCTCCCCAACATCATCTGTTGGAGGAGAATTGAGAAGCCCTTATAGGCAATAGATACTCTTCTGATATCAGGACTTTCAGATACCTTTATTTTATGTGTATGGGGGCCTTTATGCAAACCAATTCTAGATAAAAAGGTTGTCTGCTACTAGGACAATCCCATCTAAATGTTTAGCCCCGGTAAAATAAAAAAACCTGTACCTGCTTCCCAAGCTAGCACCATTCCCACAGTTTCGGCACTCGCTCTCCCAAGGCCCCCGAGCTGTTGTTGTGACACTTGACCCAGGCGCCCAATCAGCACTGACATCACTGTCCTCACCTGTTTTCCCAAGACTTAAATGGCCAAATGCGATCTTATTATTGGAGGCAAATCTTGCGTGTTGCGATTTTTTTTATTGGACCACTTGTCTTAAAGGGAACCTACCACCCCGTTTTTTAAAAATTAGATAAAAATAGTGTGAAATAGGGGCAGAGCTGGGCTTTACATTAGTTCCTTTTTGGTGCCTTTACACCCCCGTTAGGCTGCCCAAATACCTTTGTGAAGTGGCCGTTTTCTGCTGTCACTCAAGTGGGTCAGGTCGGATGGGCGTGGTCACAGCGCTGTTTCTCCCCCAGAATCCTGCTCATCATTACGTTGGTGGCGTAGTGGTGTGCGCATGTCCAAAGAAGATCCACTGCCCAGGAGATGAATAACGGCGCGGTCTTCGCTATTCAGCCGTTTACCGGTGGGCGCGGCCATCTTTCCTGTGGCCGCGCCTGCGCAGATGGAGCGCTCTGCTGCCCGGGACTTCAGGAAAATGGCCGCCGTGATCTCCATCTGCGCACGCGCGGAATCCCGCGGCCATTTTCCTGAAGTCCCGGGCAGCAGAGCGCTCCATCTGCGCAGGCGCGGCCACAGGAAAGATGGCCGCGCCCACTGGTAAACGGCTGAATAGTGAAGACCGCGCCGTTATTCATCTCCTGGGCAGTGGATCTTCTTTGGACATGCGCACACCACTACGCCACCAACGTAATGATGAGCAGGATCCTGGGGGACAAACAGCGCTGTGACCACGCCCATCCGACCTGACCCACTTGAGTGACAGCAGAAAACGGCCACTTCACAAAGGTATTTGGGCAGCTTAATGGGGGTGTAAAGGCACCGAAAAGGCCCTAATGTAAAGCCCAGCTCTGCCCCTATTTCACACTATTTTTATCTAATTTTTAAAAAACGGGGTGGTAAGTTCCCTTTAAGGATGAGTACTATTAATCAAAACAATGGATATCACTCGTTCAAGTTATACGGTTGTCTGCACAAGCCCTTGTGAAAACCTCTAGGCGCTATTACCTGGCTGTTGCGCTAATGCATTTACACCATGCCTGACATGCTATATTTCCAATGTGTGACACCAAATCTTTTCTAAGTGGTCAATCAAAGGTTAAATTCAAAACTAAAAGCCACCATACACATATAATTATAGTCATCTAAACCTGTTGATTTGAGTGTATGACACTAACCTGACAGCCAGTGGAGTAACTAGAGTCTGACAGGCCCCAGTGCAAGATTTGGACCAACCCCCCATCCAGGTATAAATATATGTCCTCCATTCTGGTTTATATGTCCCTCATTGTGGCCCCATTCTGGCATATATATTTGTTCTTCATCCTAGTATGTATGTTCCCCTTACTAGCCTCATCCTGGTAAATATATTTCCCACCATGGTATTGTATATATGTTCCTTATCCTGGGCTCCATCCTGGTAACTATCCCCCATCCTGGTATTTATGTCCCATATCCTGGGCCCCATCCTGGTATATATGACCCTTATCCTGGGCCCCATCCTGGTATATATTTCCCCCATCCTGGTATATGTCCTTGTTCTGTCACTGTTCTTTAATGCAAAGAAAAAATAAATGATTATACTCACCTTCTCACCTCTTCCTGCCTTGTTGCTTTCTCTTCTGAAGCTGGCAGTTGAATTCAGTGTGAAAGCGACGGGAGTGCATGATGTCACTGCTAAAATCAGCTGCTGGCATCTGATTGGCAAACAGCGTCTATTGTTGCACATAGACCCGATGGGTCTCTGCGCCGCAATACACTTCACCTAAATGTACGTCCAAGGATGCACATCCAGCTGAAGTTTGCAGTGCCGTCGGCAGGCCGCTCACCTGCACGAGCCTGGTCATGACTTCTGCTACCGTGGTTGTTGCGCCCCTGCTGACTGCTAATGATGAATTTCAAAGTCCGATCCATTTGTTCAATGGTGTGATAAGCTGCTGCCGGATGATTCTCATAGAGAACACAGGAGCATTTGGGAGAGCTACCTGGCATATGAACAATCGTTTGACAGCTATCTAATGTATGTGGCCAGCTTTATATCAAGTCTTTTGCATAAAATTAAGTTTATTTGATTTCTAATCATCATACCAACACAAATATATAGTATATGTATACTAGACAGAACTTAGGATAAAAAGTAAATGAAAGCAATCAATATGTAAAATGCCATAAAGGATCAGCCTCTCAGACCATCTTTATTCCTTATTCCAGACTTTGAGAAACCTGATAGAAAATGTGTCTTGACGTTAGATAAGCTGTGCACTCAATTACCAGTTCCCAAAAAGCCATAAAACAAAACTTTTATAGTTTGCTAGTAACGAACGTTCTAGTAAATTCTGTTTAGGATTTCATTGTGCCTTTAATTAGTGCCAGGTCGTTCTGGACATAGTTAAATGGAAGAAAGACGGGGATTTAGAAATACTTGTGGTCGGGGATTGCTTCCACTTCGGGTAACAAATACAGATTTTTGTGTGAATATGTGATACTTAACAGTTTTGGCATTGTGCTCGGCTCACGACATCCAATCCAGCATAGACAGCTGGCAGTCAGCCATTTATAAAGAGCTTAAGCTATGTCTTACACTACCCGTCCATTGTACAGCTATTGTAACACAACAGGAAGTGGCTGCGAGGTCTCGAGAAGCTTGGCATGGAAAGAAAAACACAACTGCTCCTAAATACTTCTAAAAAGATAACAAAATGGCCAACGTGCAATTATCCGCTATATGCTATGATTTGCATTCATATAGATCCATTGTCCTGAAAATTCCTCTTTTTTTATTTGCCCGTTCTTTTTTCTTATGATGAGTAATTGAGAGGAATAATTTTAGCGACTGGAGTGATTTTCCTTGGATTTATATGGGTGCTGGTGTTCAGTAGTTAGATACTGCGGCTAAATGAAGATTTCCTTTGCTGACAGCAAGAATCCCATGTTAACAGCTGCTTATGACTTACAAAACGTGCCCTAGATTTAGTGCAAATGTCCCAGCGGAGTGACTGGTCTTGTGTGATCTGTGCCGCACACTTACCGATTACGTCCTATCATCTTTGTCACTTCCATGCCCTGGGTATGTGTCCTAATGTCTAGAAGAAGGCATCCTAGTTGGCAGGCCGCTCACACAGAGTTATTAATGAAGACTTGTTCATTTTCTGTTGAAGAATTATGTGTCGGCCCTCGGCAATTTGCTTTATTGTTCTTATATAAATTTCTTAAAAAGAGAAATTATTTGCTGCTGTTTAGACAGAACTTTCCTCGCGGGCGATTATTCTGCTGTGGCACGCAAAGCTTGTTCTCTGACATGCACTTGGGTGAGCAGGTGAGGGCTCTAAATTATATCTATTTTTGTGCCATTAAATAAAAACAAATCTGTTCATTGGATGCACCGAGGACTGCTTTATTGGTTTATGTTGTTGGCTATACCGTCTCGAAGCAATTTCTTCCGAAAGAATTGTGTGAGTATATGTGTTTTATTTTCTTTGGAAAGTGCAGTGCAAGGCTTTTCAGGAGTAAATTGGCTGGAAGTGCTGAAGCAATATTATAAGCTGGTAATTTGGAAAAAAAATATATAAATATATTTTCTGAAAGCGACATTATTGGATATCACAGGTATTGGTTTTCATAGTTTGATGTTGAATCTTTCTTTTTAATCGTGTCGCAGTCTTTTATTATACTTTTATTAGGTTTTTTTTTTCATTCTGAAAATACTAGACATATGGTGTCATTACAGCCATGGTTGGTCCTCTGACATTTACTTAGAACCTTGTCAGATGATTAGTGCGGACCATATCTCAGAAAGCAGGAATCAGGGACAGGCTCCCCTTACATGCAAGGAATAGAGTAGACAGTCCACCAAAGAATTTAAAAAATTAAATATTTTTATTTTTTCGCAATATAAACAAGGCACTTCTACAGCATTGATATCTATATCAATGACAGAGTTTCAATCAAAGGGAAACAGGTGCAACAAAGAGGATCAAGTGCAACACCACAGGTGCAGCATGCTAGGCTAGAGCTCAATAGTCAAACCCATATAAAAAGTAAAGTGACTGTACAATAATATATTAAGGGCCCCAGTGTGACCACGTCAGCTCGAACGCAGTATTCCAAATATGAAGTCATAGTATATATATGTATAGCGCTGACTGAGATAACACAAAAGTCACATAACATAACTGCTCTTACCCATCGCTGCCCTGTTTTGCTGCACACGCCGCCCTGACGTGCGTTTCACATGGGTATCTTCTGGGGGCTGCTGCACCTTCCCTTATTGTGGTCATTTATATTTTACCCATAAATGCTATGTTTAAAATGAGAATAAGGAGAAGTCTTCTTGTGAGTCCCCTCAGGCTTCTCTTTCCAACTCAGGATTGATCTGATGATCGGTGGGCAGAAGCCTGCTTTTCTCTACCTCTGTTCCTTTTAAAAAAATACTTTCCTTAAACACCATGTGTTTCAGAGTAAAATATCGAGGGAACTTGTCCTGATTTATACCGTCTATGTAATGAATCTCCTGACAGATTCCCTTTAAAAAAAATAGATCTTTGACCATTGTTCAAACTATCACAATAGATGCAAAGTTGAACTGTCCCATAAAGAGGTTTTTTAGCCTGATGAACTTTTTACAAAGTATTAAAAAATAAACAGATGGAGTTACCAATCTCTGACCAATCTATAGCATACAAAATAGAATTGTTGCATTCCCGAATCCATTGCCACAGTGGCGACACATCACCGCTGCTGCCAATCAGAGCAGCCAGTCTCATATACCCAAAGCCTTGTAAATAGGGTCCAGCATAACACCATGGAAGCATTTCACATGAGCATGAGGGTATTGCTGAGATAACTATTACTCCTTTTACCGTAAAATGCTTAGCAGTTTGCAAAAAATGTCACAGGGTTTGAAAACTTATTTTCCACCATGTAGTTTGTGTTAACTATAGGCAATATACAGTATGTGTACATCTGCTAGATACTTGTATCACATCAGATTTTGAGTGTTTTTCCCTTTTAAGACTACTATAATGGGGAATTTTCAGCTAAAAGATGTTACACCATGGTTTTGTAAAAAGCCTAAATACATATTGGGGCTAATTTATCAAGCTAAATGCCCCAGAAATCTGATGTGATTTGTGATAAAAAGAAGTACCTTTCATGAATTGCATCATACTTTTTTATTGTAAAAACTTTTGTTGACGTATCCCACAAGGACACAAACAAATGTATCCAAGGCACTAGAGCAACCCCATAATAAATCTTTTGAAAGCATAAAAAAATATAAAACAATACAATGTTTTGGCCACAGTATAGCCATTATTATGCCAAATATGGAAAAACATCAACTTCCAAACAAGCGACATACAAGGCTATTAATATAAGGGAACCTCCAGGTTACTCTATCTTCTTCCTTCTTTGTGGATTTTTGGCAACTAGATAGGAAGGTGACCCAAGGAAACACCGAGACAGTGGCGTCATACATGTTAGAACTACCAGGATTATTGTCCAGTAAGGTGGTACAGCCTTTTTGGAAAAGAGAGTGGTTTAAAAATCAGTTCTGGTGTAATGTGCGACGCGGCCAAATATTGGCAACATTTTGGCAGAAATTAACGACACAATCTACCCTAACAAAGGGTGTAAACGAGACATTTTTAAATTAGATTTATCCTTCAGCATGAACTCCTTTGATAAATCTGGCACATTTTAACCCCTATGATGCACTTTTTGTGACATGGGTCTCTAAATTTCAGAGGAGAACTACAATTTTACTATCCTTCAATACCCCTAGAGAGACTTACAAAGAAAGAATAATTAAAATATAAGCAAATATATAATATATAAAAGTTGGAATCACTCCCCTTTTCCCTATTCAAAAAAACTAAAACGTAAAATAATAAATATATTTGGTATTGTCGGGGCCAAAAATGTCTGGTCTATCCAAATATAAAAGTATTTAAACTATATGGTAAATGCTGGAGGAAAAAAAATTGAAATGCCAGAATTGACATTTTTTAGTCACTGCAGTTCCCAAAATATAAAACAATAAAAAGTTATCAAAATGTCATATGTACAATGGTAAAATGGCAGCTCAGCTTTCAAAAAACAAGCCCTCAGAGAAAAAAAACTACTGTTGTCAGAAAATAGCAACACAGTCATTTTTTTTCACAAGGATCTGAATTTCTTTTAACCACTGAAATATAAAAATAACAACCTTATAAGCTGGTATTGTTGTAATCTTAATGACCCCATTTGATTTTTTTTCCTGGTTTTTAGTATATTATATGGTAAAATAAATTATGTACCGTATATACTCGAGTATTAGCCGACCCGAGTATAAGCCGACCCCCCTAATTTTGCCACAAAAAACTGGGAAAACTTAATGACGAGTATAAGCCTAGGGTGGAAAATGCAGCTGCTACCGGTAAATTTCAAAAGTAAAAATAGATACCAATAAAAGTAAAATTAATTGAGACATCAGTAGGTTAAGTGTTTTTGAATATCGATATTGAATCAGGAGCCCCATATAATGCTCCATAAAGTTTGATGGGCCCCATTAGATGCTCCATATTAAAATATGCCCCATATAATCCTGCATAAAGGTTAATAAGGGCCCCATAAGATGCTCTATAGAGATATTTGCCCTATATAGTGCTGCACAAACGTTATGGCCCCATAAAATTCTCCGTACAGTCACTTGCCCCATATAATGCTGCACAAGCGATATGGCCCCGTAAGATGCTCCGTACAGTCACTGCCCCTTATAGTGCTGCACAATCGTTATGGCCCCATACAGATGCTCCATACAGTCACTGCCCCATATAGTGCTGCACAATCATTATGGCCCCATACAGATGCTCCATACAGACACTTGCCCCATATAGTGCTGCACAATCGTTATGGCCCCATAAGATGCTCCATACAGACACTGCCCCTTATAATGCTGCACAATCGTTATGGCCCCATACAGATGCTCCATACAGTCACTGCCCCATATAGTGCTGCACAATCGTTATGGCCCCATACAGATGCTCCATACAGTCACTGCCCCTTATAGTGCTGCACAATCGTTATGGCCCCATACAGATGCTCCATACAGTCACTGCCCCATATAGTGCTGCACAATCGTTATGGCCCCATAAGATGCTCCATACAGACACTGCCCCTTATAATGCTGCACAAACGTTATGGCCCCATAAGATGCTCCGTACAGACACTTGCCCCATATGCTTTTGCTGCGATAAAAAAAAAAAATCACATACTCACCTCTCTTCGCTCAGGACCCCCGGCACTTTCAATATTTACCTGCTCCTCGTGCGGCTCCGTGTTCAGCACTGACGTTCAGCAGAGGGCGCGCACTGACTACGTCACCGCACCCTCTGATCTGAGCGTCACAGCCAGAGGACGCTGATGACGGAGCCGCACCGGAACGAGGAGCGGTAAATATCGCGCAGCGCTGCGCAGCGCTGTATACTCACCTACTGCTGGCACGGTGCAGTCCCTGCTTCTTCCAGCGCTGCATCTTCTTCCTGTATTGAGCGGTCACAGTTACCGCTCATTACCAAAATGAATATGCGGCTCCACCTCTATGGGAGGTGGAGCCGCATATTCATTACTGTAATGAGCGGGACCATGTGACCGCTCAGTACAGGAAGAATATGCAGCGCTGGAAGAAGCAGGGACGCGCAGGGACCACGCCAGCAGTAGGTGAGTATAATTAGACAGCCCCTGCCCCCACCTCCCCTGCCGACCCCTGGGTATGACTCGAGTATAAGCCGAGAGGGGGACTTTTAGCCCCAAAAAATGGGCTGAAAATCTCAGCTTATACTCGAATATATACGGTAATTCAAAAACTACAACTTGTCCTGTAATAACCAAGCCCTTATATGACAATATTGGCAGAAAAATATAAAAGCTATGGCTCTTGGAACAAAGAAAATGTAGCCGTCCAATTCCTTACTAAATACAATAGAAATCTAATATATAAAGCTGAATGTGTGTGTGTATGTGTGCATGTCCGGGATTGGCATCTGCACCGTCGCAGCTACAGCCACGAATATTTGCACAGTCACACGACTGGACCCCGAGAGCATCATAGGCTATGTTGTGAGGTGAAATTTTAACCCCGCGCTTTCCAATTCACCAAACAATTTTGCCCCTATCTACATAATGGGGAAAAAGTGAAAGGAAAAGTGTTGGAGGCGAATTGACGGCTGCCAGATGTGAACAAGGGGGACTTAAAGAGGGAGAGCGATGGCGCCAAAGATTATATACCGTACAGTTGCTAAGGTGGGGCCCCGACATGGGATACTCACCACACATGGGGATATGAACACACACAAAATGCGGCACACACTACCACGTGCTTGAATACATATACCACCCTCAGCACACATTTCACCACACATACACCAACCTCGCCACATAAAAGTCGAAACACAAAAGTCGTCGCTCAAAACTCGCCACGCGCAAAACTCGCCACATGCAAAACTAGGCTCAGGCAAAACTCGCCACACGTGCAAAACTCACCTCATGAAAAACTCGCCACATGCAAAACTTGCACACGCAGAAAAATTGCCACATGCACAAAAGTTGCAACACATGCAAAAGTTGCCTCATACAAAACTTGCACATACTCAAAACGCACCACACATAAAACTCGCCACACGCAAAACTCGCCATTGGCAAAACTTGCTGCACACAACTTGACACATGAAACTCGCCCTAAAACACACACAAGTCTGGTATTATCTTTCAAAAATAAAAATATGATTAATAAGCAGACAAACTACAAGAGCAACAACTGTACCATATAGGAAATACGGCAGCTGTCAGTCACATGACCTGTCTATTATGTGTATGTGTGAGCTAATATATACTGCCAGGGGGGAGGGCGTCCTGTTGGCTGGGGATTTATCAGGCTGCCAATTTAGCTTACAAATACGAAGGTAAAAATACTGACCAAATAACGTGTGAACGAGGTCTAATACAGGAGGAGATGACACACAGATATATACTATATACAGGGGAGATGACACACAGGTATATACTATTTACAGGAGATGACATACAGGTATATAATATATACAGGAGGAGATGACATACAGGTATATAGTATATACAGAAGAAGACACCATTCACCTAGAACAAGGATAGCAGTCCCAGAAAAGGAAAACCAGAGCAAGGAATGTGTAATCATATAAATTTTATTAGTAGTAATGATACATACAATTAAAAAGTGCACTTGTTGGATAATAAATTAAAACAAAAATTGTCAGACAGATATATAAGCCACATAGGCTTGCGGTGTGCCACAAGGTTTAAAAATGGTAAAACAATAATTAAGTATGTATGTCTCCCCAATAATTAAAAGAACTACAAAAGTGAAGATAAAAAAATAATTAATTAAAAGGAAGTAACCCTAAATGGGGTTAGAAAGTGCCAAGTGTGAAAAAAGTGCAACAATGTGCAAAATATGCAAACATGTGCTCAATATAACTTAATAGTCACACAAGAGGTATAAGATGCATAGCAAACAAAAAAAGAGGGGACAATATGAGAGGAGACAAATACCTTGTAGACCTCACCGAGACCAACAAAACGCACCCCGACGCGCGTTTCGGATGCACGATCCTTCGTCACCCCCTGACGAAGGATCGTGCATCCGAAACGCGCGTCGGGGTGCGTTTTGTTGGTCTCGGTGAGGTCTACAAGGTATTTGTCTCCTCTCATATTGTCCCCTCTTTTTTTGTTTGCTATGCATCTTCTACCTCTTGTGTGACTATTAAGTTATATTGAGCACATGTTTGCATATTTTGCACATTGTTGCACTTTTTTCACACTTGGCACTTTCTAACCCCATTTAGGGTTACTTCCTTTTAATTAATTATTTTTTTATCTTCACTTTTGTAGTTCTTTTAATTATTGGGGAGACATACATACTTAATTATTGTTTTACCATTTTTAAACCTTGTGGCACACCGCAAGCCTATGTGGCTTATATATCTGTCTGACAATTTTTGTTTTAATTTATTATCCAACAAGTGCACTTTTTAATTGTATGTATCATTACTACTAATAAAATTTATATGATTACACATTCCTTGCTCTGGTTTTCCTTTTCTGGGACTGCTATCCTTGTTCTAGGTGAATGGTGTCTTCTTCTTATGGTCAGAGTGGTCCCCACTCATTTCTATTGTTTCCACTGGGGTTATTATAATTGATATTAATTAAGTTTTATTCTTATTGTCTACCTAATTGTGTGGTTTCAATCTCCTTATATATAGTATATACAGAAGAGATGACATACAGGTATATACTATATACAGGAGGAGATGACACAGGTATATACAACATACAGGAGGAGATGACATACTATTTACAGGGGAGATGACATACAGGTATATACTATATACAGGAGATGACATACAGGTGTATACTATATATAAGGGAGATGACAAATATGTATATACTGAGGGGAAAATGAGAGGTGTAAAGTGAAAATGAAAAGGTGTGAGTGCAAATTGAGAGGAGTGAGGGAAAATAGTGAAGTGTTCGGAAAATGACAGATGTGAGGTCAAAATGACAAGTGTTAGGGGGGAATGAGAGGAGTGAGGGGGAAAATGAGAGGTGTAAGGGAGAAAATGAGAGATGTGAGGGGGAAAAAGAGAGGCATGATGGGAAAACAAGAGAAGTGAGGTGCTATAACTAACCACAGATATTTACTATGCCCAGGCAACGCCAGGCTCTTCAGCTAGTACCAAATATAGTAAGAATATAAAAATTCAAAATAAAGAAAGAGTGAGCGCTACAAACGATGAATGGCAGACCATTCGGAGAGCTGAGGCTCTTGGAACAAGGGTAGGAAAAAATAAAAGCGCAAAAATGAAAAATGTCCGGGTCATTAAAGTGATAAGACTGTCAGTCTATAAATTGAAGTGAAGGACAGCATCCAATCCGGGTGAAAAACGTATCTCTTTATTGTGCCGAATGCGACGTTTCAACCACAAAGGTCTTTCTCAAGCATACAAAACAGTGAAAATGGCAGCCTTAAATAGGGAAGGGAGTAACAACCCTCCAATCACCATCGCAGGAACTGCCCATACAATTTAAATATCAGTGTTTAGTGATCAACAAGTATAATACAAATTGCATAACATACATAACACATAAAGCTTAAAAACATCCATTTTGTCATTGTTGTACTGTAAATCATTTAACTTTACCTCTATAGGAAAGAATTAGCACATGCGTCATAAAAATACATAAACACACCAGCCCTTCCTGTTATTTAGGATCCAATCACTATCCCCATTATAGTGTCCATGCACACCATCAGCCAATCCCATACATCATAACATGTGTCGGCACACAATATATCAGCCAGTCACAACCGTCATCATAGAGCCTATCACATGCCCCTTCACATCTAGTATCCTATATCAACACAACCTATCACAGCAGCCGTCACATTGCATACACCCACAGGACTCCACCCCATGGTCAGACATTCGCCGCTACCCAAAGCCGGGCACCCACATGCACAAATGAACAGCTGCAGCGCATGGTGCGCACGCCCACCAGCCCTCCCACAGAGCGTCGAAAGACGCTACCATGGAAACGCGGCAGACACGCCAACCCGCATTACGGGGCCGCCCATGATGCCGGGAAGCGGCGTATAGCTTCATAGAAGCGCCGCGATCAGAGTGTCAGGGCACAAAAGCAGAGTCCAACAGAGCACAACCATGCATATCGCATGAAGTATATAGCGCTCCAGCGCATGGTGTGCATAGTCCACGGACCCCACAAAGACACGTCACATGACTCAACATACGGCGCTTCCATGGAGATCCGGTAGACACGCCCACCAGCCGCACGGAGCCGCCCATCAAGCAACATGCCGGCGCTCTGTCACAAGGCCACATAACCAAACCATAATAGAGCATAGACAGGGGTGCATACACCACCCCATAGCGCCAAATCCATGTCTAACAATCACACAATCCTGCATCATTAATAGACCGTCACATAGCTCCACACACGGCGTTACCATGGAAATCCGGCAAACACGCCCACCACCAGCATAGAGACACCCACCATGTAAGGAACCAGCTCACAAGGCTATATGACCAAATTTAAGTGGAGCATAAGAGGAGTTCATGCATTAACCCATAACACCATATCCATGGCTGTCAATACTTATATATCATTGCCACCTAATCTAAACTGACCTATATGTGTAAAAATGGGCTTACAGAGAAAAATATACCTATAAAGATCCCATATAGATAGAGGTATCAAAAACAAAAAACAAAACAAAATATACCTAACTAAAAACCAAACACATAATAAAAACAACAACACAGATCATGACGCTGCACAGATCCTATACGGCATTCTAGGAAACACAAAGCTGCAAGTTGTAATCAACATTCAACCCCCCAGGATAGCGACAGCCCAATCTCGAAATCCACCTAAGTTATTTTTGCTTTAGCAACCTAACTCTTATCGCCACCCCATCTCAAAACGGGTACACTATCAATAACCCTAAATCTTAATTGGCTTACTGAGTGACCGCTATCAGCAAAATGTTTGGGTATCGGTAATTCCAACATTTTAGTCCTGATGGTACTCTTGTGCTTACTAATGCGTGCCTTGATTTCCATAGTAGTTTCACCTACATATGTTAATCCACAAGGACACACAATTAGATATATTACATAACTGGAGGTACACGTGTATCTTTCTTTGATGTAAATCCTCTTCCCTGTATGTGGGTGATTAAAAAAATCACCTTTTAACAAGCTACCACAACAGGCACAACCCAAGCAGGGAAAATTTCCCAGCTTAGGGGGGCCTAAAGTCCTCTGTACCACCGTTTTCATTGGACCGATGTCTGATTTCACTAATTTGTCCTTTAGATTACATCCTCTTTTATATGACAAAATCGGGGGCCGAGAGAACTCCTCAATCTCAGGAAACCCCTCATGTAACAGATGCCAATGCTTCAATACTATATTTTTAATCTGGCCACTAGCCGTGCTGAAAGTAGATACAAAAGGGATACGCTTATCTCTAGTTCTAACCCTCCTGTTCCTCACTTCTCCTCTCGAGACATCCCTAACCTTTTTCATGTGTTCTCTGACTCCACCATTAGGGTAACCCCTACTCAAAAATGTTTTACTCATCTCCTCTAATCTTGAGTCCAACAGCGAATAATCCGTAATGATTTTGCGTACCCTGAGCATCTGGCTCCAGGGTAACGACTCGACCATTTTCCTCAGATGATGACTATTGAAATGTAGAAGACTGTTTCTATCAGTACTTTTAACAAACAAATCAGTCTTCAAAACCGACCCATCCTTGTATACCGTCGTATCCAAAAATTGGACACATTTAACAGAGTGCGTCACAGTGAAACCTAGTTCTGGAAAAATGCCATTGAGCTCCTGATGAAACTCCAAGAGCTCACTAAATGGCCCCTCCCATACAACAAAGACATCATCGATGTAGCGCCACCAGGCCCGGACCGAAGGCCAAAACCGCAACACGTTCACGTACTGCTCCTCATGTACCGCCATAAAGATGTTGGCTTGGGTCCAGTGGAACTAGGACGGGCATCCGTTTGTCCAGTTGTGCTGTCAGCTAACTTCTATTTTAAGACTGTCAGTCTAGTCTAAGTTTACATTGCCTAAAATTAGACTATTAGGCATGAGCGGACCCATGGAGGTTTGAGTTCTGGTACCGTACCCGAACTTTATTTAAAAGTTTGGTTCTTGAACCAGAACTTTACCCGAACTTGAACCATAAGCCCAACCCCATTGAAAACAATGAGGACCCAAACGTTTGAGCTGGAAGATCTTTTCTCTCTCTCTCTGCAGCGTACTTCCTCCGGAACTCCAAACATTGCAACGGACTACCTAGAGACTGTCTGGTACGAAACCTGAACCTTTGAGTTCGGGTTCGCTCATCTCTAGACTTTATTGAAAAATACGCTTATTGTTAAATAGATTTTGTTTTCAGAAATGAGATCTTATTAATTTTTTGCTTGTAGATATTCAATGGAAACCTTTGTCTAAGTTGCAGTACAGTTGTCAGAGCTTGGTTTAGTAATAAAAATGGTACATGTGTGATTTTATAGCAATTAAGTACTACAAACACTAGGGCCAGAAAAGTGGCGTAAAACACTTTTAAAATTTGCACATCTTTATGCATTTTGACATAACTTTTGCTCAGCTCCACCAAAGTAGGCAGACCCGGGAGGACCTGAGATTCTTCAAAAGTAGCTGTGTTCTATAAGTCAGGAATGTTACTTCAGTCCCTGATTGGAATAACATAGCTGGTGAGGCTATTCCTTATTCCTTATTCTTTAAGACTGATCGTACAAAATGCCAGTCTTAATAAATCAGGGCTAGAATCTTGTATACTGTGGGTCATACATAAAATATATTAGAAAATTGTAAAGAATTTTTGCCTCTGTCTCCACTTTCTGACAAATACTGAGCAGAAGACGCTCCAGTCCCGTCATCATCTCGTATTCCTTATCTTATACTTTCATCTTGTTGTAAATCTGTACCTGGCTGCCGATGGAGCCGTCCATCTGCAGAGAACTATACATTTTATTTCCAGAGTGATAGAGAAGAGCACTAAGGACAATGACTCAAAACACAGTGACAGTTGACACGTTAAAAATGAGAAGTAATAAAGAACAAGGAAGAAAATGAGGATCTGCAGAAAAGGGCAAACTCTATATGTTTGAACCCTGATATATAAAACTATATATATGTATCATTAAGGACAGCTTGCTCTTGTGTTTTTCACTTCCTCTTGTTAAAATTTATTAATTACTATCTCCACCACACATCTATATCTTATTCTCAGTTTTCTTCATTTTTATCCCATACTTGTGGTGGTCAGTTGTATGGTAGTACATGCACCATTCTTGGTACAAGAACAGTGGTAATATTAGAGCTTGGCACATACAATTCAGGGATAATTATAGGGCAATCAGCCCTGATTTTTTTCAACACTCTTCGAGGCTCCTAATTAGCACATCACCAAGACTTTGATTCACACATGTAATTTTGACTGCACATCTCTGCATGCCCTGTGCTCTTACAGATGTGTCCTTGATTTTCTTTCCTCTTGGTCTCAGAAATCTTGAGATGAGTGGCTTTAAAAATATTTTTTTTTGTCTAGAAATGCCCAACAGAATAGTCCCCAATTTTTTATTTGTTTATACTATCTGGCCAACTCATGCCATTGATGTGGGAATATCTGAGGCCAAGAGTAAAGGTGGAAAAGAACTGGCACCTAGTGGGCTTACTGTTGGGTGGACCCATCAGTTAATGTTGGACTACTTACTCATGGTGTCTGCCTAAATCCTTCCATTCTTTATTTTTCTTTGTTACCAGGGGTCCAGTAATTTTAAATATGGCTCACTTAAAATGATATCTTGTAAAAAAAATAATTCTCTTATAGCAGTCACTTTAAATATGATATTTGTATTTATAAAAAAAAAAGATCTGGTTCACCCTGGGGAAGTGACGTTTTGAACACTAGCTATCCGCTTGTCCGTTTCTCCAAAGTAAAATCCTCTCTTGATATGCCGTCTATCTGTGAATGGAATGAGGAACATTGTACGAGAAGATGATTGATATGAGGGCTCCGGCATTATCATTGTAAAAAGTCCAGTCTTGGGAAGTGAAATGTTCCATTGATTTTGGCCCATTGCCTAGTGGTTGAAAAATGAACCGCTACATTTAAGTAGTAGAGAATATAGCATTGACTGAAGAGGCAAAGCTGAGTCATTGATCAATTGAGTAGTTAACATTTCATGATGAATATGTATTTATACGTAACGAGAGAAATGGATGAGCCCAGAAGATGGAGAAGGGAATGGGACCATGGATGCGAGCTGTGTTTGCGTAGTCCTCCTCATTGATAAGTGCATTATTGTTATTGGTCTTCGCTGGACAAACTTTACGTCGGTATTATCCCAAATATTAAATGATGTAAGGTTTGGTTATTGGCACGAGCTATGAGTGAGCGGAAAGATTAACTAGTACAGTAAGTGCTTCCTTTCATTTGGTAATCAAGTATATAGCTGCAAATTTGTGAGGAGTGAGGGGAATCCCTTAGGGGGCAATTTTGGAATTGGAACGAGTGCATTACCCAGTAGAAACTTTTCTTATAAAAAAGAGGCATTTGTATTCATGGGAACGCTGACCTGAAAACCCTCGGCATTCACTCCAGTTAGAATTTTGCTGCGGAACTGAGCTTTTGTTGTTTTCTTTTTAGCTGTGCTCCATGAAAATTGTTTACCAAGAATAGTAAAAATGGTCTCAGAACTGATCTGACCACTTTGTAACGTCTATAGTATTTGGTCTATGTGGTATGTTGTGATCCAGAACCAATCTGGTTGTTTAAGGCTTTGTTCACATGTCCAGTAATCATGCAATAGAACGGATCCATCAGCAATCCATTGAGAAAACAGTTGTTTTGTCCTGAAAAAAAAATTATTTCAACTGGATCCGTTCTTTTAACATTCACCCCTATGGAAAACTGAACCAGTAAGTAAAAACAGATCCTTTTTAAATAGGATAAAAATGGATGGCTATTTAATGGATCCGTTTTCCATAGACTTAAATGTTAAAGACCCAGTTGAAATAATTTTTTTTCAGGCGGAGAATAAAATTGTGTCTGCACAACGTTTTCGGATTACTGGAGGTGTGAACTTAACAGTACACTGGTCAATCCATAGTGATCTGCACAAGAGCAGACAGATGGTTTTTTTCGAATGCCCCCCCCCCCCCCCCCGTCCCTCCCCCACCCTCCAGAGATTCCAAAACATCTTTGAATGGAGACAGAAGTGACCAAGTAGAACTGTTAAATGAATGTTTGCTGAGTGGCACGAAAATAACAATAAAGAAAGTACAACAGTTGTGTTGCCAAGAACCTGTCAAATCTTGTTTTGCGAACCGACAAATTTTATAACATCAAAAAGCGTGAGGAGTACAGAGGACAGACAAGATGACTAACACACTGCCTGCGACAGGGAAAACAATGAGGCAGCGGCAGCAGAATAATGTGTTTAATAAATGTGTGCGGCCCATTCTGTGTGTAATCTGCTGCTTCTCTCTGATGCTTCACTCACTCATTTCATAATTACATCCTCCTACATATGGCTGTGTGCATTCTGTGCTGGAAGTCCGGATCATGCTGTATAGGCACACTAGGGATGCCGTTACCACCAGCCGGTAATGGCTGATGCCACTGCTATTGTCAAGGAATCTTTGACACATGCTTATCAATGTACACAATGACCAACTGTTATAGAAGAATAGTTAAAGGGGTGTTCCAGGGTGTTAGAAAGGTGAGGGTCCGACTCACAGAACACCGGTGATCAACTGACCAGGCGCAGCGCTGTACATTATGTTGTGGCTGCGCCTGGTATTGCAGCTCAGGCTAAACCACTTGAATAGGACTGAGCCACAGAGATCTGCAGCAGCGGGCACAGCCACTGAGGGTGCACAATACCCATGCCTCAATCCTCGCTGCTCTGCAACCGCCCGCTCCATCAGTTGATTGGTGGCAATTCAACTATCAACACCTATCATTATTAAAGGGAAATGTTTTTTGTTAACAGCGTGTCCCAGGGCTTTAATAATGATAACCTATCCTGGCCTGTCATGGCCCCCTCCGTCAAGGGTGTAAACAATGAAATGAATAGTCAGGTGAATAGACAGCTTTTGCTATTCTGAATTGTGTGCTTCAGTTTTCTTTTTCTCATCAATAACTTATCCTAGAGAAGGCCTATTAATATTAAAGCTCTGGAAAAAGTCTTTAATAAGAAGTATTTCAGTTTAAATTCAGCTGAATATATGATAGTTTTAACCAACCATATAAAAATGTAAAATTGGCTAATATACAGTATGTGTGTGTTTGTGTGTGTGTGTGTATATATATATATATTAGCTGAAGAGCCCGGCGTTGCCTGGGCATAGTAAATATCTGTGGTTAGTTATAGCACCTCACTTCTCTTATTTTCCCATCACGCCTCTCATTTTCCCCATCACATCTTTCATTTTCCCCCTCACATCTCTCATTTTCTCCCTCACACCTCTCATTTTCCCCCTCACTCCTCTTATTTTCCCCCTCACTCCTCTCATTTCCCCCTAACACTTGTCATTTCGACCTCACATCTGTCATTTTCCGATGACTCCACTATTTTCCCTCACTCCTCTCATTTTGCACTCACACCTTTTCATTTTCACCTCACACCTCTCATTTTCACCTCAGTATATACATGTTTGTCATCTCCCTTATATATAGTATACACCTGTATGTCATCTCCTGTATATAGTATATACCTGTATGTCTTCTCCCCTGTATATAGTATATACCTGTATGTCATCTCCTCCTATATATAGTATATACCTGTATGTAATCTCCTCCTGTATATAGTATATACCTGTGTGTCATCTCACCTATATATAGTATATATCTGTGTGTCATCTCCTCCTGTATATAGTATATACCTGTATGTCATCTCCTCCTATACATAGCATATACCTGTATGTCATCTCCTGTATATACTATATACCTGTAGGTAATCTGCTCCTGTGTATAGTATATACCTGTGTGTCATCTCTCCTGTATATAGTATATATCTGTGTGTCATCTCCTCCTGTATATAGTATATACCTGTGTGTCATCTCCTCCTGTATATAGTATATATCTGTATGTCATCTCCTCCTGTATTAGACCTCGTTCACACGTTATTTGGTCAGTATTTTTACCTCAGTGTTTGTAAGCTAAATTGGCAGCCTGATAAATCCCCAGCCAACAGTAAGCACACCCCCTGGCAGTATATATTAGCTCACACATACACATAATAGACTGGTCATGTGACTGACAGCTGCCGGATTCCTATATGGTACATTTGTTGCTTTTGTAGTTTGTCTGCTTATTAATCAGATTTTTATTTTTGAAGGATAATACCAGACTTGTGTGTGTTTTAGGGCGAGTTTCGTGTGTCAAGTTGTGTGTGTTGAGTTGCGTGTGGCGACATGCATGTAGCGACTTTTGTGAGATGAGTTTTGTGTGGCGACATGCGTGTAGCAACTTTTTGTGTGTCGAGTTGCATGTGATAGGTTAGTGTAGCAAATTGTGTGCAGCAAGTTTTGCGCATGGCGAGTTTTGCGCGTGGCGAGTTTTATGTGTGGTGCCTTTTGAGTATGTGCAAGTTTTGTGTGAGGCAACTTTTGCATGTGTTGCAACTTTTGTGCATGTGGCAATTTTTCCGCGTGTGCAAGTTTTGCGTGTGGCGAGTTTTCCATGAGGTGAGTTTTGCACGTGTGGCGAGTTTTGCATGTGGAGAGTTTTGTGCGTGGCGAGTTTTGAGCGGTGACTTTTGTGTTTCGACTTTTATGTGGCGAGGTTGGTGTATGTGTGGTGAAATGTGCGCTGAGGGTGGTATATGTGTTCGAGCACGTGGTAGTGTGTGGTGCATTTTGTGTGTGTGTTCATATCCCCGTGGTGGTGTGGTGATTATCCCATGTCGGGGCCCCACCATAGCAACTGTACAGTATATAATCTTTGGCGCCATCGCTCTCCCTCTTTAAGTCCCCCTTGTTCACATCTGGCAGCTGTTAATTTGCCTCCAACACTTTTCCTTTCATTTTTTCCCCATTTTGTAGATAGGGGCAAAATTGTTTTGTGAATTGGAAAGCGCGGGGTTAAAATTTCACCTCACAACATAGCTTTGACGCTCTCGGGGTCCAGACGTGTGACTGTGCAAAATTTTGTGCCTGTAGCTGCGACGCCTCCAACACTTTTCCTTTCACTTTTTCCCCATTATGTAGATAGGGGCAAAATTGTTTGGTGAATTGGAAAGCGCGGGGTTAAAATTTCACCTCACAACATAGCCTATGACGCTCTCGGGGTCCAGACGTGTGACTGTGCAAAATTTTGTGGCTGTAGCTGCGACGGTTCAGATGCCAATCCCGGACATACACACATACACACATTCAACTTTATATATTAGATATATATATATATATATATATATATATATAGCATATATATATATATATATATATACTGTATATATATATATATATATATATATATATATATATATATATATATAGCAGCAAGTTATATATATATTTCTCTGGCAAAAGTTAAGAGACCACCAATTCAAAACCCTGTCATGAGCAACCCAATCTCCGGACCTAAACACCATTGAAAACCTCTGGAATGTAATCAAGAGGATGATAGATAGTCACAAGCCATCAAACAAAGAAGAACTGCTTACATTTTTGCGCCAGAAGCATTGTGAAAGACTGGTGGAAAGCATGCCAAGACACATGAAAGCTGTGATTAAAAATCATGGTTATTCCACAAAATATTGATTTCCGAACTCTTCCTGAGTTAAAACATTAGTATTGTTGTTTCTAAACCTGGAAGCCTTCCCAATGTAAACAAATCACTCAGCAGTAGATCTGCTTGAGCAAAACATACCCAGGCTTCCATCACAGGGCCACCCACCTCTGCGATACATACCGTCCATTAATCACATGACCAGTCGCTATGCCACAATATATATATATATATATATATATATATATATATACCATAAATATATGTGTACATATATATACTTATACTGTACGTCAGCCATCTGTTTGTATACATAGTGTATATATATATATATACATGTGTGTGTGTGTGTGTGTGTGTGTGTGTGTGTGTGTGTGTGTGTGTGTGTATGACCATGTGAGTCAGATCTATGTACATATATATACTGTATCTACACACGTGGTCAAAATTGTTGGTACACCTCGTTTAATGGCAGAAAAACCCACAATGGTCACAGTAATAACTTGAATCTGACAAAAGCAATAATAAATAAAAGATCTATGAAAATGAACAAATGAAAGTCAGACATTGCTTTTCAACCATGCTTCCACAGAATCTAAAAAAAAAGAAAACTCATGAAATAGGCCTGGACAGAAATGATGGTACCCATGGAAATAATGTGACAAAAGGGACATGTTAAATCGAGGTGTGTCCACTAACTAGCATCACAGGTGTCTGCAATCTTGGAATCAGTGAGTGGGCCTGTATATAGGGCTACAGATACTCACTGTGCTGTTTGGTGACATGGTGTGTATCACACTCAACATGGACCAGAGGAAGCGAAGGAAAGAGTTGTCTCAGGAGACTAGAAAGAAAATTATAGACAAACATGTTAAAATTAAAAGTTATATGACCATCTCCAGGCAGCTTGATGTTCCTGTGACTACAGCTGCACATATTATTCAGAAATTTAAGATCCATGGGACTGTAGCCAACCTCCCTGGACGTGGCCGCAGGAGGAAAATTGATGACAAATCAAAGAGACGGATAAGACGAATGATAACAAAAGAGCCCAGAAAAACTTCTAAACAGATTAAAGGTGAACTTCAAGCTCAAGGAACATCAGTGTCAGATTGCACCATCCGTCGTTGTGTGAGTCAAAGTGGACTTCATGGGAGACGACCAAGAAGGACACCATTGTTGAAAAAAAAATCATAAAAAAGCCAGTCTGGAATTATCCAAACTGCATGTTGACAAGCTACAAAGCTTCTGGGAGTATGTCCTTTGGATTGGACAGATGAGACAAAAATTGAACTTTTTGGCAAGGCACATCAGCTCTATGTTCACAGAGAGATAAATGAAGTATATTAAGAAAATAACACTGTCCCTACTGTGAAACATGGAGGAGGCTATGTTATGTTCTGGTGCTGCTTTGCTGTATCTGGCACAGGGTGTCTAGAATCTGTGCAGGGTACAATGAAATCTCAAGACTATCAAGAGATTCTAGAGAGAAATGTGCTGCCCAGTGTCAGAAAGCTTGATCTTAGTCACAGGTCATGGGTCTTGCAACAGGATAGTGACCCAAAACACACAGCTAAAAACACCCAAGAATGGCTGAGAGGAAAATACTGGACTATTCTGAAGTGGCCTTCTATGAGTCCTGACCTAAATCCTATTGAGCATCTTTGGAAAGAGCTGAAACATGCCGTCTGGAAAAGTCAGCCTTCAAACACAAGATATCAGGAGCAGTTTACTCTTGAGGAGTGGGCCAAAATACCTGTCGAGAGGTGCAGAAGTGTCATTGACAGTTACAGGAATCTTTTGATTGCAGTGATTGCCTCAAAAGGTTGTGCAACAAAATATTAAGTTAAGGGTACCATCATTTCTGTCCAGGCCTATTTCATGAGGTTGATTTTTTTTTTTTATTCTGTGGAAGCATGGTTGAAAAGCAATGTTTGACTTTCATTTGTTCAATTTCATAGATCTTTTATTTATTATTACTTTGGTCAGATTCAAGTTATTTCTGTAACCATTGTGGGCTTTTCTGTCATTAAACGAGGGGTACCAACAATTTTGACCATGTGTATATGTGAAAAAAGTCAACTTTTTTCACTGATTTCCATTGAACCACTGCTTCCAATCTATATTTTGTTTATTTATATACAGTTAGTTATAGAAATATATATATATATTAGCGATCCTTTGTCTTTAGCGAGACTGCTTTACATATGGGCATAGAAGTGAGGCATCACTTAGTGTAAAAAAAGGCCGTAGTGCGAGTATATTTTCACATTAGTGCTATTGAGTTCTGCTTGATATTTTTACAGCAAGATGGCGGTGTCTGCAGCACTAAGCCATATAGACCCCATGAATCGCTTGTGTTAACAGTATGTAATTCTCTGAACAATTACTCTAACCTGACTTTATGTATATAAATGATAATATAATAAGTTGTTAGATGGCGCTCACAGGGCGTTGCTCACGTGTTCCTTATGTTGATATTACCTAGATGACAACATAAATCAGAGTAGACGGTAAGGAGGTGATGGAGAACATAAAGGCACAGGGACTGGTATTAGTCTCTTGATTAAATAACATAATACAGTAGATGGTGGCGGCCTCCTTTCTGGTGTCAGATGCCCGGCAGTCGCGAGCTACACCCCTCTGATTGATGAGAACATGGCTCACTTAATTACATTTCCAAGGTTTTTCGGTGCAGGTATATGAGAAGCGCAGACAGCTGTCTGCCCGGAGTCTCGCGGAGCATTGTTATCACCGCTACATAAATTAATGTGTTGGAACGCTATAATGAGATTACTATGAGTCCTAGATTCCTGAAATAATAGCCGTTTGGCACTGACCTATATTGTGAATTCTTATAGGACCATACGTTAACTCTTGACAAAATGCGTACCGTCACGTTGTGTGTAATTTCCTCACGTACCGAGGGCCGTGTATGTAAGAATAGGGTCACTCTTCGTCCCTTCATCTGCTAAATAAATGTTTTCTCCAGCATTTTGCACAATGTGGGGCCGGAATGTCAGCGTTCAAGGAGACTGTGCCGGTGAGTGACAGGGTCCGGATTTCAAAGGGATCACTGAATCACATGTAATGTAGGCTTTGTTTGAGTCACCAAATCTATGTTTTGCTGACGGCCAGTATTTCTATATAAAAAGCTGCATAGGCATTTCCATTAAACTGAAGCAACAAAAAGCAGCATCTCCATTTTCATCCTGGCTCGCCTTTGTGACTTTGCTCAAAAGGGAAGGGGTTATTGTAGGAAGAATACAAATAAAGGCAGCCACTCCTCAGTGAAAAACATTATTTTTTATTATTATTTTTACTTTTTTTTTTTCCTCAGGGCACTTTTCTAACCTAGATTTCTCATCACATGTTAAGGCCATTAATAATATACAGATGTGTCCTTTCTTACCTTTTCTATCAGCTCGATATATCCCAAGATGTGGGGCAAGAGGGAACCAGCTTTTATAAG
Organism: Ranitomeya variabilis; assembly: GCF_051348905.1. Lineage (NCBI taxonomy): Eukaryota > Metazoa > Chordata > Amphibia > Anura > Dendrobatidae > Ranitomeya > Ranitomeya variabilis. Next base: position 434,673,308 of record NC_135237.1, on the reverse strand, counting down.
AAAAATATTTTTTTTGTGATACTCTGTCAGGAGATGTGTATGCTCTATTGGTTTGTGTGGTCACACAGCGACTGCGATGTAAATGGCCACATCGCTTTGATTCTGCACTATTTTATTCAATTTTTGTAGTTAAAAATCCGAGTCCTGCGTATAAAAAAGTAAAATCTTGCAGTTGACGATACTACCAGTGCTTTTATTGTGCTTGACCTCCATGTTTGACCCCTGACTGTTTTCTCCACGCATTCCCAACTTCCATTGCTTCGCGCAGACAGGTGACAACCTCATTACAAAGCAGAACAAGCCGGGGCAGTGGTCACCTCCTTATTACATGGTGCTGTTGCCTGGCAAAAAGTCCAGAGCTAAGAGCATAATTTGTCATTAAGAAAGAAAAAATGCTTTCAAACATGACATTAAGGGCAAAGATAGTTTAGAGAATGGAGAAAAATTGGCCAGAATTGTCCTTTAAGAGCTAATAAAGTACAACTGCTCTGTTGTCTGAACTTCACTTTCCGCATTGTGATCCGCAGTTTATTAATCATAGTAGCAGTAGTTTATTCTCCCCGTAGCGTGTCATTTCTGCATTACGGGATTGTCGCACATAATGATAATGTGCCATCTGGTGGGAGAACTATCCAACCTGTGCTACGTGCAGTGTCTTCACATACATTGCATCTTAAGGATTTGTGGGGGCACATTGCAAATACCGGAGGACATCTGATATTTTCCAGCCTGATACAGGGGCTTCTCACAAAATTAGAATATCATCAAAAAGTTAATTTATTTCAGTTCTTCAAAACAAAAAGTGAAACTCGTTTATTATATAGAGTCATTACAGAGTCACCTATTTCAAGTGTTTTTTCAAGTGGGTTTTCATTGGCTGTAAGCCATAATCATCAACATTAACAGAAATAAACACTTGAAATAAATCACTCTGTTTGTAATGACTCTATATAATATATGAGTTTCACTTTTTATATTGAAGAACTGAAATAAATTAACTTTTTGATGATATTCTAATTTTGTGAGCAGCACCTGTATATTACAGGTATTGCTGACCATGGCATTAATGCTTGGGATATGATTGCCATGATGTCCATAGATAGCAGGCAGTGAGTTACAGATAGGATGCTTGATAACAGAGAACGCTCCAATGGTGGGTACACTGTGGGTACACAGGCACAGTGGGCGCCAGCTGACGATGTAACCAAGCCACTCACTGTAGGTCCAGCACACGAGCTGATGCAAACTCTGCGGTGATAAATCATTCATATGATTGTTCAGTCCCCATACAGTTTCCATATTGTCAGCAGCTCCTCCATTTACACTGGGTGATATCCTACAACAATATGTAGGTCTGCTTCGTCAGTCCCATCAGCTAAATAAGCATTTCGCTCATTCGTTGGCTGCGCAACACAATGTTTAAATGGCACAAAGATCAGTCACAAGCTCCCCTCAGATTATCTGCCTTTGTGATGTTAGGATGGAAGATTGTGTATGTATGAGGGCAAAATAGCTTCCTTTGTTATGGCAGATTATCTGTGAGGTGACAGTCTGTATGATGGTAGATCTGTGTAATGACAGATTATCTGTCTGTGTGACTACAGATTATCTGCTTCTATAATTTCAGATTTTCTGCCTGTGAGATGGAAGATTATTTGTCTTTGTGATGGCAGATTATATGTGATGGAAGATTATCTATGATGACTGATTATGTGCCTTGTGATGGCTGATTATATGGTCTGTGTGTTGGCAGATTATGTGTGTGTGATGGCAGATTATCTGTGATGGCAGATTATGTGTCCATGTAATGAAAGATTATGTGTCTGTATGATGGTAGATTGTGTCTGTGTGATGGAAGATTATATGTATTTGTGATGGCAGATTATTTGTGATGGCAGATTATATGCTTGTTTGATGGCAGATTACGTGTAATGTTAGATTATGTGCCTTTGTGATGGCAGTTTATGTGTTTGTGATTGCAGATTATTGGTGATGACAGATTATTTGTGATGGCAGGTCAGTGGCCCTTGACTTTAGCAAATGGAGCTGTTGCTTTCCAGGATACTAGCTCCTGTGATGACCATATGTGCCTGTGTGATGGCAAATTATCTGTGGTGACAGATTATGTGCCTATGTGATGGCAGAGTATTGTTGATGGCAGATTATGTGCCTGTGTAATGGCAGATTATGTATTTGTGATGACAGTTTGTGTTTTTGATAGCAGATTTTGTATTAGGTATCTGTGATGACAGATTATGTGCTGTGCAATGGCACATTATGTGCGATGGCAGATTATGTGTCTGTGATGTCAGATTATGTATTTGTGATGGCAGATTATGTATGATGGCAGATTATGTGTCTGTGATGGCAGATTATGTATTTGTTATGGCAGATTATGTGATGACAGATTATGTGTTTGATGGCAGATTATGTGTGATGGCAGATTATTAGTGATGAGCGAGTGTACTTATTGCTCGGGTTTTCCCGAACACGCTCGGGTGACCTCCCAGTATTTGTTATTGCTTGGAGATATAGTTTTCATCGCCTCAGTTGCATGATTTAAGGCTTCCAGATACGCTGAATACATGTGAGGAATGCCTGTTTGCTAGGGAATTCCCACATGTATTCAGCTTATCTGGAAGCCGTAAATCATGCAACTGAGGCGATGAAAACTATCTCCGAGCAATAACAAATACTCAGAGGTCACCCAAGCGTGCTCGGAAAACCCGAGCAACGAGTACACTTGCTCATCACTACAGATTATGTATCTGTGATGGCAGATTATGTGTGATGGCATATTATGTGTGATGAAAGACTGTGTCTGTGATGGCAGATTATGTGTGATAGCAGAATATGTATGGGTGATGGCAGATTATGTGTCAGTGATGGCAGATTATGTGTGATGTCAGATTATGTGAGATGACAGACTGTGTCTGTGATGGCAGATTATGTGTGATAGCAGATTATGTATGTGTGATGGCAGATTATGTGTCTGTGATGGCAGATTATGTGTGATGGCTGTTATGATCTGGTGGCCTAAGAGCAGCATGAGACGTACTCTGGAGAAGGTGGTACCTATACTGACCGCAGACCCTGAACTTAAAACCGCAACTAGAAGTAGCCGTGGAATGTACCTAGCGCTCCCTAGACATCTCGACACAGCCGGAGGACTAATTACCCCTAGAGATAGAAAAGGGAAAACTATCTTGCCTCAGAGAAAATCCCCAAAGGATAGACAGCCCCCCACAAATATTGACTGTGAGAGGAGAGGGAAAAAACATACACAGACTGAAATGAGAATTTAGCAAAGGCTAAATAGAAAGGATAGGACAGAGTACTATGCGGTCAGTATTAAAACACTAGAAAATATCCACCACAGAAAATACAAAATCTCCACAGCTAACTAAAGATATGGAGGGTATATCTGCATCTCCAGAGATACCAGCTTGGCTAAACAAATCCTTATACAGACCAAGCTGGACAAGACAAAAACATGGAAAAGAACTGAACAATAAGGCCACAGCATGTGGACAGCAAAAATGAAGGCCAGAACTTATCTTTGTTGAAATGAACTGCAAAGCAGAAGAGACCAGGAAGGGATGTGAATCCTCCAGGAACAATGGACAACTGGCACTGACTAAAGGGTGAAGCAAGACTAAATAGCCCAGTCAAAATTGCAAAAAGTGAACACACCTGATAAATGCTGCGATTCAGAGACAGCAGCGCTACCACTTACAACCACCGGAGGGAGCCCAAGAGCAGAATTCACAACAGATGGCAGATTATGTATGTGTGATGGCAGATCATGTGTCTGTGATAGCAGATTATGTGTGATGGCAGATTATGTGTCTGTCATGGCAGATTATGTGTGTGTGATGGCAGATCATGTGTCTGATAGCAGATTATGTGTGATGACAGATAATGTGTCTGTGATGGCAGATTATGTATGTGTAATGGCATATCATGTGTCTGTGATAGCAGATTATGTGTGATGGCAGATTATGTATGTGTGATGGCAGATTATGTGTCTGTGATAACAGATTATGTGTGATGGCAGATTATATGCCTGTGTGATACATTGCCTTTAGTTTTCACATTAGACAGTCCGTGGCCCTTGACTTTAGCAGACGGAGCGGTTGCTGTCCAGGGTACTACCCCTGTGATGCCCATACGTTCTGAGTGTATGGCTAGTAGCCCGCCCCTTTAATAGACTGTGTCTGTGTAGCAGCATTTAGCAGGTGATGTATCTGAACCTGGTGCTGAGCTTTGCTCCTGTGTCGTCCTGCTGGCAACATTTGGGGAGCAGACAGCATTTTGTCTTACAAATCGATAATTACTTTGGCACAAAAACAAAGACCTTTTGCGCCGGGTTGTAGTTTAATTATTCCTCCATAACCCGATTTGGCCAATTATCCGTCAGCACCTTCCCTTGTTTAATGGTTTTCTCACATTCAAAATGGAAGAAACCGCAATTTGCAAAGAGAAAGGAGAAAAACAAAACCATTTGGGAGAATGTGAAGAGACTTTATGATGTGTGTTTTTAAGAGGCGCAGTCCTGCATCACCGCACCGCGCGGAGAGTGTGGTAATTAAACACTGCACGGTCACAGCAGATTTGGGATCATAGATTTTAGCATGGCATCCAATATATAATCTACACGCTGCGGTATCTCGAACAACGCGCTCCTTCTAAGTTATGTTACTATTACGGGCGCTTGTGGCCTCAGCTAATTACAGATTCCAGCAACATTTTAATGACCTCCATTTCGACACAGAACATTGTGCTTAACATCTTGTGTTTCTTACCCACAGGCAAATTATGATATTTTTTTTCCCTTCGAATTAACAGTCAGTGGTTCCTAAATGAGATTGAAGAAAATAATGGTAATATTGTGTGTTTGTTAAGGAATGTAGCTGGTCCTGGGTGCTCGGGTAATGGAGCCATATGGGTATACCAGCTGCGGCAGAACATGGCTCCGTCCATTCTTCACGTGCCCCTGATTTTGCTGGTACAGATCTGTTATTGAGCACCTGTAAAGTACGTCCTAGAAACACATTTTTCTGGAGACTTTTAACTTATATGAGGTATTGATTTGTATTGTTTTTCACATTTCGTGTGTCCCTCATTAGTTCAGGAAAAAAACAAGACCTTTAGAATTCATGGTTTGCATTCAGGTGTCTCAGGAAAACACTGAACGGAGTCATTAATATAAATAAGTATACAAGTCTAGGTTTGTAAAATTCCTAATGGCATTCTCCATCCGCCAGACAATGTGTATTGCTGGTCCCGTCTGTAAAGCTTCTGCAGCTGTACTTCCAGCCAAGTGCTCTGGACCAGCACCATCTTCTCCCGCAGGGTATAAAGGTGGAAATCCAGGGGGCACTGTGCACTGAGCATAGTTTGTCCCCTTCCATTGCCCAAACCAGACACGCTTAACGAATATCCGTTGTTTTCATTTTTATTTCATAGATCAATACTCATAAAAATAAGCAACTTATCTTATCAGAGAACTCTTCCTTCTACTTCCGTATTGCTCATTATTAGTGATGAGTGAACCCAAATTTAAAAGTTTGGGGTTCATATCCGACAGTTAGTGCAATGTTCAGAGTTCCTAGCAGGGCAGTGGATTCGGTAAGCCAAACCACCGACTCTGACTCTGACTCCTCAATTTCCATAACTTCTAACTCCACAGCCCTGCCTCACTACTGAGCATGCACATAAAGTGCAGCACAGATTCACTGAGCATGCACATAAAGTGCAGCACAGATTCACTGAGTATGTACATAAAGTGCAGCACAGATTCACTAAGCATGTACGTAAAGTGCAGCACAGATTCACTGAGTATGTACATAAAGTGCAGCACAGATTCACTGAGCATGTACGTAAAGTGCAGCACAGATTCACTGAGCATGTACGTAAAGTGCAGCACAGATTCACTGAGTATGTACATAAAGTGCAGCACAGATTCACTGAGCATGTACGTAAAGTGCAGCACAGATTCACTGAGTATGTACATAAAGTGCAGCACAGATTCACTGAGCATGTACATAAAGTGCAGCACAGATTCACTGAGCATGTACATAAAGTGCAGCACAGATTCATCTCAACTAAAAGCCGAGATCCTTGTATAACAAAACATATGTTTATAGGGCATTTTATTGCTTTCCCAAATTGTTATGAAAACCTTTATAGCACATCCTGCACTGATCTACTGTACCCAATTTATTATATATTTTAGGAGTCAGAGTCGGTCCATTTTATACCCACCAACCAAAATCAACTTAAACTCCATGACTCTGACGCCACAGCCCTTGTTCCGGGGGAAGACCATTGCAGCATTAGAGAGATAATTTTCTAGAGCTAGAGTTCAGGTTTCCATTGTTTTCAATAGGATTTGGGTTCTAGTTCAAGTTCGGGTACAGTTCTGGTCCCTGAACCGAACTTTGGAAAAAAGTTTGGGTCAGGTACCAGAACCAGAACTTCCACGGGTCCGCTCATACCTAATCATTATCAAGTCATGGGTAAAAAGTGCAGTCAGTGAACACAGATTTCCCAATTACTGAGATCGGAGATGACAGTTGGTGCTTTTAAAATTCCATGGAGGAAGGGAGGAGCTAGAGGCGGAGACATACATTCGGCTGCAAGTTCTCCTGAAACTACAATTACAATCTTCCATACAACTTTATTAGCACCAACTATCATCTCTATTTCAGTAATGGGAAAATCGGTTTTCACTAAAGACAGATTTTATCCCTCAACTGAAACTGTTTAGAATGAAAGATCAGTCCAGGAGGAGGAAGAAGCAGATTTCTCTGAAGTACAATACAAAGTTTCTTATTTTCACATTTACTATTGATTTATGAAGAAATGAAAATTAAAATGACAGTTACACTTAGTGCAACTTTCTTGTCGCAATGCAGATTCATTTAAGGGGATATTTATAGGGGATTAGAACATCTTAGCCAAGTTTTTCCACAAAATTTTATGTGCAAATGTACTGAAATTGCCTTAGATACACGTGTATGACTTTCTCCTGGGATCATATCCAACCATATTCAAGTTCTTTACTTCAAACAGCCTTAGTAATGTGAAAGTGACCCCAGATATACTGCATGTGTTAATGAATGGTAGCTGCGGTGCTGTCATACACTATGTGTACTGTTTATTCAGTGTAATATGTCTTGCTCTCCCTATCTCTATGGTGAAGCATCTCACTATCCAGATTCTGCATAAATTGACTGTTTCTGCTTTTATACAGCCTATAATATCTGAAACCATTATGGGAAAGAAAAGTCATGTGAGCCTGTTCTGACTGATGCAGTCTTCTGCAGAGTGTGAATTGATGGCAGCAATTTTTGACAATTTTTCTGAAATTGCATCGCAAGTTGTTTGAATTCGCCGGGTTCAGCAGGTTCCTGGAAATGTAGTTCATTTTAGTTCAAATCGATTCACTCTTCTATAGTTATTTGCTTCAGACAGCTTTACCAAGTTTAGAATTTACCCCCCTTCCGTAGCATAAGCTGATAATAATAATATAATAATCTTTCTTTTTATATAGCGCTAACATATTCCGCAGCGCTTTACAGTTTTGCACACATTATCATCGCTGTCCCCAATGGGGCTCACAAACTAAATTCCCTATCAGTATGTCTTTGGAATGTGGGAGGAAACCAGAGTACCCAGAGGAAACCCACGCAAACACGGGGAGAACATACAAACTCTTTGCAGATGTTGTCCGTGGTGGGGTTTGAACCCAGGACTCCAGCGCTGCAAGGCTGCAGTTCTAACCACTGCGCCACCGTGCTGCCCGTGGGGGTCCGACCATGAGGACCTCTATCAATGCCGAGATAGTTAGTCTCATAGAAAATGAGTGGAGCAGAGGTGCATGTTTGGTCTCTGTTCCTCAACCCTGCTGTGCCCCTAGTGGTCGGACCCCCGGGTGGTTTTACTACATTGGCAAGCAATGAGTTGGCCATCAAGTCTTAGTAACAATGGTAATTTTCTAACATCATCAGGATATTAAGGTCTGGTGGTTGATCGTTCACCACACATAACGTGTAGATGGCAAGGCCATGGGCCACCGGCTGCTTCATCCTTACTGGTTCGGTAAAGTTATGGAGCTCACTAATCAGGAGGTACACCATTGTAATTCACATTATAAGAGCCGTAGACATTTTTGTAATGATGTCCTTCAGCCTCTTATACTTATATCTACGGTTTGTGATTGTGGTTTTGGATCAAGAAGAAGAGCCTGGCCCTGGCTGACATACATTTTGTAATTCTGTCACTAGCTGTAAATGACATACGATACGTGCCATAGAATAAAGGACCGGAAGGTATTCATGTACAGGCAACCACTGATAGAATTTCTCCCTCACATGATGGAAATTCTAAGAAATTACAACTTAAATGGGATAATTACCGTACTACGTATCTACTCTGCTAGGAGTGATGGAAGCAGTGGTCTCCATTTTTTTTTATTGCTGCTTTCTCTTCTACCAGCCTGTGTACCAGGCACACAGCAAACAGTGACATGTGCTCATGTCTAGGAGGAATTCAGATTGATAAAAATATAGAAAAACACAAAAGTAATAAAACGCCATTACACAAGCAGGCGATTGCAGACACTCTTTTCCCATATAAATGTAAGTTTTAGTCATCTGAATTCTTCACTGTTTGCAAGAAAGAGAAAACCAAGGTCAGTTTACATGATTTCACTCAATAAAATATAGAAAAGTCATTGCGAGAAATATGAAGCCATTTATCAAAATTCAACAACTGCGGCACACTCCCTCGCCAGAGCACAAATGGGCACATTTATTATAGTTTAATAAGTGACAGTCTCCTCGCTGCTCCCCTGTGCTGTACTTAACATGTATGCATCTGGCTATCTATATCTATCTATATCTATATACGTGCGCGCTGTGAGGATTCAGTACCGAGAGCGGGTGGTCATGTGACCACAAGTATGAGATTTGTATATTTCCTGCCACATTTTGACTATGGCGTCTTATCTCTCTCAATACACTTGCATTGAGCGAGGCCGTGCATGTCTAGGTGGCACGTGTCCTCGTGTATGCACATTGCATATTTGTGTTCGCGCAACCGCCGCTCCCCACTCTGGCATCGTAGAACCTTTACACCACGCAGTGCGCACAATGTGAGGATTCACAAGTCTGCAGTCACATAGATTAAGCAGTGATAAATCGTGTTTTGAAGTTGTGTAAGGAAGTGCACTTGGGTGTGATGATGCACTTACAGCGCCTTAGTAGTATACGAGACTCTGTGTTCCTGAACTTGCAGCGTCCTCCCCTGGTAATTGGCGGGTCAGTGGCCAAAGAACACATCTTGTCAATCAGGCAGGGGTGGTTGCTGTTAGTTTAGTAATAAAGTGAAGGCCAAGGAGCTGTAAGTGCATCTTCATGCCCCATTGCACTTACAGGCTGAATTTTAAAACACAATTTCTCACTACTGAAGCATCACAATGGGATCATAAAGGGATCAATTGGCTTATCTTTTAAAGGGCTACATATTCATCTTAATGTTTTTTGGGGGGTAAAAGTTTCTGGCTTTAAGATCACCAGTGTATTGGATGACTGGTAGTAAGTACATTCACGGATACTATACCTTCTATAAGTCATTCAGAGGACCATATTAACAGGCTATTGATAGTTGATAATGTGTCCACCTGGAGTTACCCACAATATACATCAATGCTTAATGCGTTCATTGCCCCATTGAGCAGTCTTACTTAGTTAGCCTTCTTCTGCAGTCTTTGTGGCCTTCTAAATAGCTTGTCATATTAAGCTTGTGATGGAGTAGCTTCTCTTTAGAGGAGAGTGATGGTGCTGCCTCTGGCGGGTAACGGGTTAAACCACCATTCTTCCGGATGCTTCGGGAGGATCGGAGAGCAGTGGTTGCTGCACAACCTGTACTCTGTCAGAGTAATTTAATTATGGGTAGTTAGACTTCTGTGTAATTTGTTAATGGCCATTCCCTGCACAAAGAGCATAATTTTGCCAGGGCACCGGCAATTTGATGCCTTTTTCGCAGGGTGCTGTCAATTGAAAGAGAGTTTTCATTGAATTTCATATTGTGCTTTAGCCTACAGGGAGAATATCAATGAAGCAGTGAGCAGTCCTCGTTTTTTGGACTTATTAGAATGCATGCAAAGGCGAATGGCAGTAATCCTCTCTGTTTTGAGAAAAGCCTGGTATGAAATTGGACATCTCGGTTCACAACATGCCTACATTTTTTTTAACTCTGTTAAAAATGTTTTGACTGCTTATTACTTTTCACCACATCTACTTTTACCCATATATATATATATATATATATATATATATATATATATATATATATATATATAGATGTGTATGTTTTTCACTTCTTTGCTTTAAAGCTGAACAGTTTCATTGTCGCATTTCTCCACTTCATTAGCTGCTGGCATTTCTGGTCTAAGCTGCTTCTTCAGTTCTACATTATGCCTAACGGGCTTTATGTATTCCAAGCTTAATGAACTGTTGTCTAAGGATTCTGAAGGGAAACATTCCAGGAAGCAAATAAAAAGCAAACCCTTTGTAAAATCTTTTAGCTTCTTGATCTACAAACATTGCATTTGCTTAGCTGTTTGCGTTTGGTATTTTATCTTTACTTTCCAGCTTTTGTAATTGTGTCTTGCTGCGTTGCTTGTTTGTTTGTTTGTTTTTTTGTATATTCTATATGTGTTCGTTTTATGTGTTGCTTAGACATTTCTGTCTGTACGCGGCTCTACCAAGCTGACAATAAACAGGATTCCTTTAAACATGCAAATCAAATGCTTCCCGAATGGACTAGAAAGATGAGGTTCTACGAAACGTAATTAAGTTTCAATATAATGCGAGAAGCTATAAGGTTGGAATAATTTTATAAATTTTGTGGAAACATATCAAAAATATTCACTGGTGAGTGACCTGCGGCTTCAGTTCCATTCATTAATTATGTTGTCTTAGTAACTATATTACAATATGATTTGGTAAATTATGTTTTCCGCAGTATAGTGCATTATTATTTAGAGAGTGGAAATAGTCTTCGTGCTCCGTCTTATATTTCTAAAGGGCGAGCTGATGTATTGCCCCAAGACAAAAGGCACAAGAGGAGTCTGGCAGCTGTTTTCAATGCAGGTCCGCTGCATTTTATATGGAACCACATCTTTAATAATATATCTGCAGTACGCAATGGTGTTCATCAAGGCAGTTACATAGAATTAAGGTCAGCCGACAGCTCTTCCACCCGGCCTTTCTATATACATGCACTTGGCTTGGCCGAGCATGCATGTGCACTCAAAAGGAAAGATGGTATATGGCGCCGACACCTCTGCACCTCTGGATATAAAGGTTTGAGTTAGCTGAAGTTCTGAAGTCAGGAAACCCCAATATACTGTAGATGGTGTGCCAATTTCTCCAATATCAGTTTGCATGGCCACCCATGTGCTCCTTTTGTGGTCTCCTTAAATGACCTGATGCCTCAAGTCTCAAGATGTTTTTTGCAATTTGTGCCTCTGTATGGGGATACACAAACATATTCGCGGTAACAAAATTGGAGGCAAAATGGCTTATCACATGAGTATTGTGCAGATAGCTTCCCCTACTCCGGAGACAAAATGGCTTATCACATGAGGATCGTGCCGATAGCTTCCCCTACCCCTGAGGTGAAATGGCTTATCACATGAGTATTGTGCAGATAGCTTCCCCTACTCCGGAGACAAAATGGCTTATCACATGAGGATCGTGCCGATAGCTTCCCCTACTCCGGAGGCGAAATGGCTTATCACATGAGTATTGTGCAGATAGCTTCCCCTACTCCTTACGCGAAATGGCTTATCACATGAGTATTGTGCAGATAGCTTCCCCTACTCCTTAGGCGAAATGGCTTATCACATGAGTATTGTGCAGATAGCTTCCCCTACTCCAGAGGTGAAATGGCTTATCACATGAGTATTGTGCAGATAGCTTCCCCTACTCCGGAGACAAAATGGCTTATCACATGAGTATTGTGCAGATAGCTTCCCCTACTCCAGAGGTGAAATGGCTTATCACATGAGTATTGTGCAGATAGCTTCCCCTACTCCGGAGACAAAATGGCTTATCACATGAGTATTGTGCAGATAGCTTCCCCTACTCCTTAGGCGAAATGGCTTTTCACATGAGTATTGTGCAGATAGCTTCCCCTACCCCAGAGGTGAAATGGCTTATCACATGAGTATTGTGCCGATAGCTTCCCCTACTCCAGAGGTGAAATGGCTTATCACATGAGTATTGTGCAGATAGCTTCCCCTACTCCAGAGGTGAAATGGCTTATCACATGAGTATTGTGCAGATAGCTTCCCCTACTCCGGAGGTAAAATGGCTTATCACATTAATATTGTGCAGGTAGTGGCTTATCACATGAGTATTATGCAGATAGCTTCCCCTACTCCGGAGGTAAAATGGTTTATCACATGAGTATTGTGCCGATAGCTTCCCCTACTCTGGAGGCAAAATGGCTTATCACATGATTATTGTGCTGATAGCTTCCCCTACTCCAGAGGTGAAATGGCTTATCACATGAGTATTGTGCAGGTAGCTTCCCCTACTCCAGAGGTGAAATGGCTTATCACATGAGTATTGTGCAGATAGCTTCCCCTACTCCGGAGGTAAAATGGCTTATGACATGAGTATTGTGCAGATAGCTTCCCCTACTCCGGAGGTAAAATGGCTTATCACATGAGTATTGTGCAGATAGCTTCCCCTACTCCGGAGGTAAAATGGCTTATAACATGAGTATTGTGCAGATAGCTTCCCCTACTCCGGAGGCGAAATGGCTTATCACATGAGTATTGTGCAGATAGCTTCCCCTACTCCGGAGGTAAAATGGCTTATCACATGAGTATTGTGCAGATAGCTTCCCCTACTCCAGAGGTAAAATGGCTTTTCACATGAGTATTGTGCCGATAGCTTCCCCTACTCCAGAGGTAAAATGGCTTTTCATATGAGTATTGTGCCGATAGCTTCCCCTACTCTGGAGGCAAAATGGCTTATCACATGATTATTGTGCAGATAGCTTCCCCTACTCCGGAGGTGAAATGGCTTATCAAATGAGTATTGTGCAGATAGCTTCCCCTACTCCGGAGGTGAAATGGCTTATCAAATGAGTATTGTGCAGATAGCTTCCCCTACTCCGGAGGTGAAATGGCTTATCAAATGAGTATTGTGCAGATAGCTTCCCCTACTCCGGAGGCGAAATGGCTTATCACATGAGTATTGTGCAGATAGCTTCCCCTACTCCTTACGCGAAATGGCTTATCACATGAGTATTGTGCAGATAGCTTCCCCTACTCCTTAGGCGAAATGGCTTATCACATGAGTATTGTGCAGATAGCTTCCCCTACTCCAGAGGTGAAATGGCTTATCACATGAGTATTGTGCAGATAGCTTCCCCTACTCCGGAGACAAAATGGCTTATCACATGAGTATTGTGCAGATAGCTTCCCCTACTCCAGAGGTGAAATGGCTTATCACATGAGTATTGTGCAGATAGCTTCCCCTACTCCGGAGACAAAATGGCTTATCACATGAGTATTGTGCAGATAGCTTCCCCTACTCCTTAGGCGAAATGGCTTTTCACATGAGTATTGTGCAGATAGCTTCCCCTACCCCAGAGGTGAAATGGCTTATCACATGAGTATTGTGCCGATAGCTTCCCCTACTCCAGAGGTGAAATGGCTTATCACATGAGTATTGTGCAGATAGCTTCCCCTACTCCAGAGGTGAAATGGCTTATCACATGAGTATTGTGCAGATAGCTTCCCCTACTCCGGAGGTAAAATGGCTTATCACATTAATATTGTGCAGGTAGTGGCTTATCACATGAGTATTATGCAGATAGCTTCCCCTACTCCGGAGGTAAAATGGTTTATCACATGAGTATTGTGCCGATAGCTTCCCCTACTCTGGAGGCAAAATGGCTTATCACATGATTATTGTGCTGATAGCTTCCCCTACTCCAGAGGTGAAATGGCTTATCACATGAGTATTGTGCAGATAGCTTCCCCTACTCCGGAGGTAAAATGGCTTATGACATGAGTATTGTGCAGATAGCTTCCCCTACTCCGGAGGTAAAATGGCTTATCACATGAGTATTGTGCAGATAGCTTCCCCTACTCCGGAGGTAAAATGGCTTATAACATGAGTATTGTGCAGATAGCTTCCCCTACTCCGGAGGCGAAATGGCTTATCACATGAGTATTCTGCAGATAGCTTCCCCTACTCCGGAGGTAAAATGGCTTATCACATGAGTATTGTGCAGATAGCTTCCCCTACTCCGGAGGTAAAATGGCTTATCACATGAGTATTGTGCAGATAGCTTCCCCTACTCCGGAGGTAAAATGGCTTATCACATGAGTATTGTGCAGATAGCTTCCCCTACTCCGGAGGTGAAATGGCTTATCACATGAGTATTGTGCAGGTAGTGGCTTATCACATGAGTATTGTGCAGATAGCTTCCCCTACTCCGGAGGTAAAATGGCTTATCAAATGAGTATTGTGCAGATAGCTTCCCCTACTCCGGAGGTAAAATGGCTTATCACATGAGTATTGTGCAGATAGCTTCCCCTACTCCGGAGGTGAAATGGCTTATCACATGAGTATTGTGCAGATAGCTTCTCCTACTCCGGAGGTGAAATGGCTTATCACATGAGTATTGTGCAGGTAGTGGCTTATCACATGAGTATTGTGCAGATAGCTTCCCCTACTCCAGAGGTAAAATGGCTTTTCACATGAGTATTGTGCCGATAGCTTCCCCTACTCTGGAGGCAAAATGGCTTATCACATGATTATTGTGCAGATAGCTTCCCCTACTCCGGAGGTGAAATGGCTTATCAAATGAGTATTGTGCAGATAGCTTCCCCTACTCCGGAGGTGAAATGGCTTATCAAATGAGTATTGTGCAGATAGCTTCCCCTACTCCGGAGGTGAAATGGCTTATCACATGAGTATTGTGCAGGTAGTGGCGTATCACATGAGTATTGTGCAGATAGCTTCCCCTACTCCAGAGGTAAAATGGCTTTTCACATGAGTATTGTGCCGATAGCTTCCCCTACTCCGGAGGCAAAATGGCTTTTCACATGAGTATTGTGGAGATAGCTTCCCCTACTCCAGCAACCATAAAGAAGCACGTGTGTAGAGCAGTTCAGTAACCACTTTTATGCAGTAAAAAAGATGAAGCTGTGGATGTAGCATTGGTGCAGTGGTGCCGCAGGTGACTTCACGCTTCGCCATCCCTCAGTGCCGCCTGTAGTTCTTGAAAAGGAAGAACAATGACAGAATACATAAGAATAGCTCATCACTATTTTCCCATTGCCATACTTTATGAAGGAGGTCAGAACATAGGTTATGAAGTGATGCAGCTAATAGACGTAGTTATTAGATTTGTCCGTGAGTTATTTGTATGCGGCCATTGTTGTATGACCCTTAAATGTGCCTGATATCTGCTACTCAGCCTCATCGCTGTTCTGTAACCGCGCACAAAGAAAGACGTTTCCAGCTTGTAACTAAACCCCACACATGGCACTTTGCCACCTGCCTTTAACTATGGACAATATCCTCTGTTGTTAGGCGGTTTTCTTAGCCTTGGGCATTTTTCTCTGAGTCTTTACACTGTATGCTCTTTGTTCATTTAGAAAAGTTGCTAATAAAAAAGCCATTTTGCTAAAAATACTTGGAAATTGGAGATTCCTTACATTTACATACAATTGTTTTATTTATTTATTATGAGTTCTCACAACCTGATATTTAAAAAAAAAATAGAGGATGCAGGGGAAGAGGCTTTTTGCTTTTATGGACTTGGGCTGATTTTTCTTTATTTAATGCCTTTAAAGGGACCCTGTCATCAGTCTTTTCCTATATAACCTACGGTCATCACCTTTCAGCCCCATGTGACAGCATTCTATAATGCCGCACATATGACCCCAATTCGCCCTAGAAGGCATCCACACAGTGTTCTTCGCGCTTCTGCGCAGGCGCACTTATCACAGTCCTGCCGAGGGCAGAGCAAAGTACTGCACTGTTCATGTGCCGGTAAAGGTCAAAAGAGCATTTGTGCATGCGCTCTGCAGTGCTTTGCTCTTCCCGCAGCAGGACAGAGAGAAGTGCGCCTGTGCAGAAACACGAAGGAGAACACTATGTGGATGAAGTAGAACGCAACATCTACACGAAGCACAGAAGGAGGACAGCATCACAATATGAGAGGAGGCGCCGGACCAAGACCTGCAACACCCATCCGACCGGACCGTCCTATAGGTGAGTATAATAAAAGGTCTTTTTTTGCCTTGCAGGCGAATTGGAGTCATATTTGCAGCATTATAGAATGCTGTCACATGGGGCTGAAAGGTGATGGCTGTAGGTTATATCGGAAAAAACTTATGACAGGTTCCCTTTAATTTAAATAGATGTCATAGGGAATTTCAGAAGTTCTCCTACTTGGAAAACCTCTGTATTCGCCAGGTTAAAATTGAAAATAGTGTTTTCAAGCTGTGGAGGACTCAACGCTACCATGTTTTACATGGTCCTGTTCCCTTCAAGGGAGATGGAACACAAAAATGCCCCCAAAAATGAAATAGTATCCCAGTAATTCCTCCCTTAATCTCCTCATTTCATTTGCTCCTATTTTATCTTATATTACAATTAATGTTCTCTCCGTGTTTGCTTTGGTTTCCTCTGTGTTTTCTGGTTTCCTCCCACAACATAAAGATATACTGATAGGGAATTTAGATTATGATGCCCGATAAGGACAGTGATGATGATGACTGTAAAGCTCTGTGGCATTATTGGCGCTATATAAGCAAGTACAATAAATAAGTAAATCTGGGAAATATACCAAAAATGTTTTCAATGTACCTCAAGAGCATAGCCATGTCCTCCTCTTCACTGTTTTATGTCTTACTGAGGAGCAGCGAAAGTCTTCCTGATGTGTCCTGTCTGTAGTAGGGCAAAAGTTCTTTAAAGGGAACCTGTCACCTGAATTTGGCGGGACCAGTTTTGGGTCATATGGGCGGGGTTTTCGGGTGTTTGATTCACCCTTTCCTTACCCGCTGGCTGCATGCTGGACGCAATATTGGATTGAAGTTCATTCCCTGTCCTCCGGAGTACACGCCAGCGCAAGGCAATTCTAGAATATTGCCCAGCCATGTAGTATATTGCCCAGCCACGTAGTTTATTGCCCAGCCACATAGTATACTGGCCAGCCACATAGTATACTGGCCAGCCACATAGTATATTGCCCAGCCACGTAGTATATTGCCCAGCCACGTAGTATATTGCCCAGCCACATAGTATACTGGCCAGCCACGTAGTATATTGCCCAGCCACGTAGTATATTGCCCAGCCACATAGTATACTGGCCAGCCACATAGTATACTGGCCAGCCACATAGTATATTGCCCAGCCACATAGTATATTGGCCAGCCACATAGTATATTGGCCAGCCACATAGTATATTGCCCAGCCACATAGTATATTGCCCAGCCACATAGTATACTGCCCAGCTACGTAGTATATTGCCCAGCCACGTAGTATATTGCCCAGCCACATAGTATACTGGCCAGCCACATAGTATACTGGCCAGCCACGTAGTACATTGCCCAGCCACATAGTATATTGCCCAGCCACATAGTATACTGGCCAGCCACATAGTATACTGCCCAGTCACGTAGTATAGTGCCCAGCCATATAGTATATTGCCCAGCCACGTAGTATGCATCATATCCCTGTTAAAAAAAAGAATTAAAATAAAAAATAGTTGCATACTCACCTTCCGGAGCCTCAGGATCGAAGCGGCCGGTTACCGATGCTCGTCGCGCGCTCCGGTCTGAAGATTGCATTGCGGTCTCGCGAGATGATGACGTAGCGGTCTCGCGAGTCCGCACTTCATCATCTCGTGAGATCGCAGCATGGACCGGTTACCCGAGCGACGCGAGCAGGGAAGGCCTGTTGTGGATCCGAGGGGCCAACGGACGGTGAGTATATAACGATTTTTTTTTTTATTATTATTATTTTTAACATTAGATATTTTTACTATTGACGCCGCCGCATAGGCAGCATCAATAGTAAAACGTTGGTCACACAGGGTTAATAGCAGCGTTAACCGACCGCGGCATAGCGCAGTCGGTTAACGCTGCCATTAACCCTGTGTGAACGCTGACTGGAGGGGAGTACGGAGCGGGCACTGACTGCGGGGAGGAAGGAGCGGCCATTTTCTTCTGGACTGTGCCCGTCGCTGATTGGTCGCGGCAGCCATGACAGGCAGCTGGTGAGACCAATCAGCGAACGAATAACCGCGACAGACAGACAGACAGAAGGACAGACAGACAGACGGAAGTGACCCTTAGACAATTATATAGTAGATCATCTTGAAGTATAAATGCTGGTTAAATGTCCCAATCAGAAAAATGTTACTTACTGACACATAGTGAGTAGGGATGAGTGGACCTGTGGATGTTCAGGTCAATCGGGTTTGAGCGAACTTTAGTCCAAAGTTCTGGTACTAGAACTCAACCCGAATTTGAACCCGAAAGAAGTCAATGGGGACCTGAATTTTTGTGCTGGAAAATGGTCGTCGTAAGAGCTTGCAAAAGTCTTTCTCTCTCTCTCCTCTGTCTCTCTCCTCAACATCTGATCTCCGAACACTAAATCGGACTTCCGGGAGTTCACTCATCTCTAGCAGTGAGGATAACTGTATCTCTTGTTTAAGTTAAACATTTATTTCCAAGTTTAGTGTTCTGATGAAATGGTCACCATGTAGCGCTACATTTCCCTTGTGGCATGCCCTGTGGTGCAAAATTTTAAAATCACGTTTCACGAGAGAACAAAAAAAATGACTCCTGTGATAGAACGCGAGAATAAATTAGAATTTACAGTAGCTTTGGGGGCAGCACGGTGGCTCAGAGGTTCACGCTGTTGTTGCACCCCCCGGGGTACATCCGCATGGAGTTCGAATGTTTCACAGCGCTGTGTAATATGCTGGACCTTGAGCTTCTTGCAATTAATAATATGAATATCTGTTGTATGATTTCTTCCTACATTAATATCATGCGGGGGGCATCCTAGATTATTAATCCTTACATATACAGCACTGGTACTATGTGATCTGTTGTAATATTAATGTAAATAGGAGTAATCAGGATCCAGGACTCAGCAAACACGAACTGTGTAAACCCAATTCCTGCAGCAAAATATCACAGGACGTGTTTCATGGCTGCAGCGGGTAGTTAGTTTGTCTCGTTCTACATTTCTTCTTCTGTATCATTTGAAAGAGTCTTACATATCCCTTCTGGCTTTAGACATTAAAGGTTAATTCATGGTTTTCCATATGTTTCCTTACCCAGCTGCTGAATTTCAAAACATGCCCTTGACAAATGGGGTCACCATGTAAGGTCACATTGTTAAGGGAATGGAAGTCGCTAACTGCAGTACGACACTTTTAACTGTCTATTCCATTTTAATGTTTCCTTATGAGAATGCATTGTACATTAAGTACTGGATACAACATTCATTTTTTCCAGCTGGGAACGGATAAAGGCTCCATGTATGAGAGGAACTCTTGTTACTATTAGAAATGTTTCCTTCAGAGCCATTCTCCATAAGTGGTTGCCTGAACTGTGCAATCGTTTCAGCTTTTCTATTAAATGATAAGTAGTGGTAATATGTAGAAGTAGGCCATTTGGGTGAATATCCCTTTGCTCATAAAAATCTCAGAATTGTTTATATCGAAGTCATTTTTTGTGGGAAATTTCGACTTTCGCTGTTCTCACGACGCTTCCTAATTCGATTAAAATGTCTATTTCCTGTGACAAATCAGCCGCAGTTCTATAATACTGCAGACTTCAGCATTTCTATATAATACTCCTGTTTATTAAAGCTTTAACGATGCGCCAGCTCTCATTTTACATTTTAACCAACAAACATAAACTGTTTTGAATATTTTATAGTGCATTTAAGTGTAAGTACAATATCTAAGAAAATGCACTTTAAAATGTAGAAAAAGGTAAATTGACTGTACAAAGAAACAAATGTTCCTGGGATTCATCCATCTTCGATTTAGATCAATTCTCCCATCTCCATTTTTGCATTTTTGTAGGTCCAACTTCTCCTGACACTGGGCCAATCTATTTCTTTAGTGTGAATATTGCAAACTGCTGGAAAACACTATTCATACAAATGTCATTATATTAATTATGCATGTTTGTATAAATTCAATAATATATATATATACTAGCTGTACTACCCGGCTTCGCCCGGGTTAATGACTGCTGTTAGCAAAATAGAATGTGTTAACAAAAATTTATTCTGCACACAAAAACCACAAAACAAATAGATAGAAATGTAATTATTAAAAGGCAAAAACTAAGCAAATAGAAGCATTTCACAACATATATTAGCTTTGTTATACTGAGAATGTCTTTGTTGCCTATATTAACCAATCAGAGCTCAGGTTAATTAACTGTAGCAAAATAGAAGCTGAGCTGTGATTGGTTGCTATTGGCAGCCTGATAAATCCCCAGCCAACAGGAAGCCCTCCCCCCTGGCAGTATATATTAGCTCACACATACACATAATAGACAGGTCATGTGACTGACAGCTGCCGTATTTCCTATATGGTACATTTGTTGCTCTTGTAGTTTGCTTATTAATCAGATTTTTATTTTTGAAGGACAATACCAGACTTGTGTGTGTTTTAGGGCGAGTTTTATGTGTCAAGTTGTGTGTGTTGAGTTGCGTGTGGCGACATGCATGTAGCGACTTTTGTGAGATGAGTTTTGTGTGGCGACATGCGTGTAGCAACATTTTGTGTGTTGAGTTGCATGTGACAGGTTAGTGTAGCAAGTTGTGTGCAGCAAGATTTGTGCATGGCGAGTTTTGCGCGTGGCGAGTTTTATGTGTGGTGCATTTTGAGTATGTGCAAGTTTTGTGTGAGGCAACTTTTGCATGTGGTGCAACTTTTGTACATGTGGCAATTTTTCTGTGTGTGCAAGTTTTGCATGAGGTGAGTTTTCCATGAGGTGAGTTTTGCACGTGTGGCGAGTTTTGCGTGAGCCTAGTTTTGCATATGGCGAGTTTTGCATGTAGCGAGTTTTGAGTGGTGACTTTTGTGTTTCGACTTTTATGTGGCGAGGTTGGTGTGTGTGTGTGGTGAAATGTGTGCTGAGGGTGGTATATGTGTTCAAGCACGTGGTAGTGTGTGGCGCATTTTGTGTTTGTGTTCATATCCCCGTGTGTGGTGAGTATCCCATGTCGGGGCCCCACCTTAGCAACTGTACGGTATATACTCTTTGTCGCCATCGCTCTCATTCTTTAAGTCCTCATTGTTCACATCTGGCAGCTGTCAATTTTCCTCCAACACTTTTCCCTTCACTTTTTCCCCATTATGTAGATAGGAGCAAAATTGTTTGGTGAATTGGAACGCGCGGGGTTAAAATTTCACCTCACAACATAGCCTATGACGCTCTCGGGGTCCAGACGTGTGACTGTGCAAAATTTTGTGGCTGTAGCTGCGACGGTACAGATGCCAATCCCGGACATACACACATACATACATACACACATTCAGCTTTATATATTAGATATACCTGTATGTAATCTCCTGTATATAGTATATACCTGTGTGTCATCTCACCTATATATAGTATATATCTGTGTGTCATCTCCTGTATATAGTATATACCTGTATGTCATCTCCTCCTATACATAGCATATACCTGTGTCATCTCCTCCTGTATATACTATATACCTGTAGGTAATCTGCTCCTGTATATAGTATATACCTGTGTGTCATCTCCTCCTGTATATAGTATATACCTGTATGTCATCTCCTCCTGTATGTAGTATGTACCTGTATGTCATCTCCTCCTCTATATAGTATATACCTGTGTGTCATCTCTCCTGTATATAGTATATATCTGTGTGTCATCTCCTCCTGTATATAGTATATACCTGTGTGTCATCTCCCCTGTAAATAGTATATACCTGTGTGTCATCTCCTGTATATAGTATATAGCTGTATGCCATCTCCTCCTGTATTAGCCCTCGTTCACACGTTATTTGGTCAGTATTTTTACCTCAGTATTTGTAAGCTAAAATGGCAGCCTGATAAATCCCCAGCCAACAGTAAGCCCACCCCCTGGCAGTATATATTAGCTCACACATACACATAATAGACTGGTCATGTGACTGACAGCTGCCGGATTCCTATATGGTACATTTGTTGCTCTTGTAGTTTGTCTGCTTATTAATCAGATTTTTATTTTTGAAGGATACCAGACTTGTGTGTGTTTTAGGGCGAGTTTCGTGTGTCAAGTTGTGTGTGTTGAGTTGCGTGTGGCGACATGCATGTAGGGACTTTTGTGAGATGAGTTTTGTGTGGCGACATGCGTGTAGCAACTTTTTGTGTGTCGAGTTGCATGTGACAGGTTAGTGTAGCAAGTTGTGTGCAGCAAGTTTTGCGCATGGCGAGTTTTGCGCGTGGCGAGTTTTATGTGTGGTGCCTTTTGAGTATGTGCAAGTTTTGTGTGAGGCAACTTTTGCATGTGTTGCAACTTTTGTGCATGTGGCAATTTTTCTGCGTGTGGCAATTTTTCTGCGTGTGCAAGTTTTGCGTGTGGCGAGTTTTGCACGTGTGGCGAGTTTTGCATGTGGAGAGTTTTGCGCGTGGCGAGTTTTGAGCGGCGACTTTTGTGTTTCTACTTTTATGTGGCGAGGTTGGTGTATGTGTGGTGAAATGTGCACTGAGGGTGGTATATGTGTTCGAGCACGTGGTAGTGTGTGGCGCATTTTGTGTGTGTGTTCATATCCCCGTGGTGGTGTGATTATCCCATGTTGGGGCCCCACCTTAGCAACTGTACAGTATATACTCTTTGGTGCCATCGCTGTCATTCTTTAAGTCCCCCTTGTTCACATCTGGCAGCTGTTAATTTGCCTCCAACACTTTTCCTTTCATTTTTTCCCCATTATGTAGATAGGGGCAAAATTGTTTGGTGACTTGGAAAGCGCGGGGTTAAAATTTCACCTCACAATATAGCTTTGACGCTCTCAGGGTCCAGACGTGTGACTGTGCAAAATTTTGTGCCTGTAGCTGCGACGCCTCCAACACTTTTCCTTTCACTTTTTCCCCATTATGTAGATAGGGGCAAAATTGTTTGGTGAATTGGAAAGCGCGGGGTTAAAATTTCACCTCACAACATAGCCTATGACGCTCTCGGGGTCCAGACGTGTGACTGTGCAAAATTTTGTGGCTGTAGCTGCTACGGTTCAGATGCCAATCCCGGACATACATACATACATACATACATACACACACACACACATTCAGCTTTATATATTAGATATATATATATATACTGTATATATATATATATATACTGTATATATATACATACAATGATTTGCTTAAATAAGTACATCTCTGAAAAGGAATATCCTTCTGTTTACAAGAACAATGTCCACAATTTTGACTGAGTTTCATAAAACATGTTTGATCCTTAACATGTGAGCAAGGTTAGTGATATCACATTCATTACAAAATCTTTAGCCTTACTCAAATTATTTAGATGCAAGAGTGAATATGCCCCATATCAAAAACTATCTAGGATGAGTATTTTTTTGTGACCAGTATCGTTTACTTCAGTCACCCTGTAGTTAGAAAAAGAATTTAGAAAAATGAAAGGTGCCTACAGTGAAACATGGTGGTGGCAGAATCTTTATGTGAGACTGCTGCTGTTGGGGAGCATTTAATTGATGGTGTCATGAATTCACAGTGCACATTTATGCTGAGCACTGTATATGTCCATATACTTGTATATACTGTATAAGATATACATATAAAAAGCAGGATACCTTCAGAGTAGTCACAAAAATTGGAAACCGGTCTTTTCGGATTTAAGCAACCAACCTGAAGACTATATATGCTCCCTTTAAAGTAATTTGTTTTAGGTTCAAAAGTAACATGCTATCTCCACGTCGTTGGTAATCAGATTGGATACGTGAATCTCCGGGATGTATTGTTCAGTATGAGGAATGCTACGGCCAGTAGTGATCACTCAAATGAAATAGTATGGTATTCTAGACTGCCGCACTGAAGTACCCAGGTACAGTGCTGCATGCCATCACAATGCAACTACGGATAGTGGCATAGACCAATAGATCCTACGCATTTCCTACCTAAATGCAAGATTTTTTGAAAAAGGGGTACAAAAATGAATAAAGCAATAAAAGGAGAAGTAAAGAAAATATAATGGGTAATGACTTATAGTTACCAGTCATCCCCCCAGTATAATGCCAAAACTAGAATATTGAGAAATATTGGGTATAAACATTGGGACATACTATGGGATGATAAGATAGCCTTCTCTTTCTTTCTATCTATCTATCTGTTAGGGCTAGCGGAACGCACCAAATAATTAGAGAAAAGGAATAAGGTGTGTTCTCAGCCCGGGGTCCACCGTGCAGAGATGGAACCTGCTGCTAAGCAAAGACGGACTATATGGCGGTACAATGAGGATACACACACGGGTTAGCTTCACCCTGTGTGAAAGCAGCGAACCCTGTTGCGTCACAGGGCCGCAGTACTGCCCATAACAAAAATAATAAAGTAGCACGAGAGTGCATGCGGTGCCGCACTGGCGGAAGCCACTAACCACCCAGACTTGGGTTTGGAAAGCGCTGTGATAGCGCACTGCGCCACACTGGTGGTCACAGTAATAGACGCTGTTTGTGTACTTGTGTTGGTAAGAAATCGGGCGCTAGATTACAATCACCCTCCTTACGCGAGCATTCAAGCAAGGCAGGGGATGATCACAACACACACACAAAATAAACAAGTGTATACTAGAGCATGGCCGTGCGGCCATGCGAACCTTTTATAGCTGCAGCAAGTTCAGGACCTTCCTAGAGGACAAATAGGAGCTATTGCAGTACCTGAGCATGTGACCCCAGACCTCCACTGAGAGGTCTTCTTTTGGGTATGCTCAGAAGGGGGAAAGCAGGACTTAGTCCCAGAGATGTCTGCTCGCCGCTGATCAGTACAGGCTACAATGGCAGAGCCTGGAAAGGCAGCAGTAACCCTTTGCACAGAATCAGACTGAGCGAGACGCTGGGACCGACGTCTCTGCTGAGCAGGCTCCACTGCGGCTGATGCAGAATGAGAGACCTGGTTCGAGATTCCCCCTGTGCAGCGGCGGGAACTCGACTCCTAACACTATCTATCTATCTATCTGTCCATCTATGCTATCTATCTATTCATATATCTATCATATGTATATCTATCTATATCTATCAGCTTCATTATCTATCTGTCTATCTAATGCATATCTGTTATATACATTATCTATCAATCTATCTGGGTTTCTTAAAGTTTTATGAACATGCGTATTTAATATAATTGTATATGTACGTATAGTGTTTACAAGCAATATATTCAATGGATTGGCAATTGATAGATTAATGCATTCTATTTTTGCTGCTTGATTGCTTAGGCAGAGGTGCCCATGTGTGTTTTTTTATTCTCGTTTTTGGGTACTGCTCGTAGGTGATTTTTGGCTTTGAGTTGTATGTACCGTATTTTAAATTAAAGTTACAAAACTATTGAGTGAGGCACAATAAGTTGGGTTTGGTGTACAGAAGTGTAATAATCACAGCAAACATTTCTGTAGTGACCTTCAAAAGAATGAGGAACTTCGACCAGGGATTCCTGTGAAGTAGAATGGTGTTGAATATACAGAAAAATGAGTTTAATTGAAGGAATTTACTTTACACATGAACAGACCACTAAAGATTTCATGGCATAATTCACTGTACTATATCCTGTTTTTAGCGGGTCCATGGTCTAAACCTTCTTAGGACTGATAGGTCATCAATATCAGATCTATCAGCTGCCAGTGGCTGTGTGTAGTGTAGGAGATGGGGCGGCATGACTCCATACACTGCTTATGGCTGTTCTCGGATACGTCACGTCAGCTCTTATTCACTTTAGTAGAAGCTGAGCTTCAGTTATCAGGAGTGGCCATTAAACAGTGAATGGTCCTGTGCTATTCCGGCTCCTTAAACTATTTCTATTTGACCCCTGACAAAGCTGCTAGCAGCTGACCAATTATAGGGGCAATAGACAACCCCTTTATTAAAATAATAACACAAATATTTCTTTACTGGAGTTTTATTTCTTTACCTAACTACAGACAGGTTCTATGGAGGATAAGAACAGAGTAGCCAGCAGTATGTAAGGATATTCATTGAGGGATGGTTTAGAAACCATCAGTTATCGATCTTCAGATCCACTTGTGGTTCTAAATGCTCCATCGCAGGCAATGATTCTGTCGATAAACATGTCATCTCCCAGCCAATAATAGCTCATTTTTTTGGTTTCCCCTGAACAGATCTGTATTTTCTGCATTCCAGTGGAGAATTCCCCATCTGCATCTACCATTGATTAAGTGATTGTTTTACTGCTATCTACAAATGCCTCTGGTTCTGACTCCTACTGTCTGCTCTTTTGTTTTCTAGTGATGTTTACAGATTGCGGTTCACAAAGACGGATAAAGTATGAAACCAGTAACCCAACAGATTTTCGAATCGATGACGATGGGGTGATTTTTGCTGCAAGAACCTTCGACCTCTCGCCTCCTAACCAGACTGAGTTTTTGGTGTATGCCCAAGATGAAGAGACCCAAGAGATTTGGCATGTAACAGTGAAAATCATTCTTCGACCGCCGCGTGCTCAAGACCCAGTACCGGTAGGCATACCTATCTTATACCAGCCAGTAATATAGATACTAGACTGATAATAATGCTTTTTGCTTAAAAAAAAGGAGAAACTTAATATCCTACTTTAGCAGACCCATCTTAATTTAATATATTTGCATAAAAAAGTTTTTATTAAGCTAATGAACTAATATTTGCATTGCAAGTCCAAAACAAAATTGCCTCTTCCAAGCTTTGTTCCTCAGCTCCTCCACTTTGTACATGCACGAGAAGAATCTTGTTCTCATAGGCTTCCAGTAAGTGGAGCAGGTGGGATTAGCGGTAAATGGGGAATTATTGAAGGGTTGACCGTCTTTCCTGCAGTGGCTGCTTCCCTGCCTGTTTGCTGGTGATATTTACTAGAATTTAGTTGGAACCTTTTGGTTTTATCATGGCTGACAAGGTTTCTGTCTGTTAGCTCTTTTCATGCTCTTTGGTTTCAGTGGCCTGGCACCAGAAAATCAGTGGTTGTGATGTAAATATTAACCCCTTCACCCCGAAGCCTGTTTTCACCTAAGTGACGGCCAATTTTTACAATTCTGACCACTGTCACTTTATAAGGTCATAACTCTGAAATGCTTCAACGGATCCTGGTGATTCTGAGAAGGTTTTATCGTGACATATTGTACTTTATGATAGTGGTAAAACTTCTTCGATATGACTTGCATTTATTTGTGAAAAAAAACGGAAATTTGACGAAAATTTTGAAAATGTAGCAATTTTCAAACTTTTAGTTTTTATGCCCTTAAATTAGAGAGTTATATCACATAATATAGTTAATAAACAACATTTCCCACATGTCTGCTTTACATCAGCACAATTTTGGAAACATAATGTTTTTTTGTTAGGGAGTTATAAGGGTTAAAAGTTGACCAGCGATTTCTCATTTTTGCAAAACCATTTTAACTAGGGACCACCTCACACTTGAAGTGACTTTGAGGGGTCTGTATGACAGAAAATGCCCAAAAGTGACACCATTCTAAAAACTGCACCCCTCAAGGTACTCAAAACCACATTCAAAAAGTTTATTAACCCTTCAAGTGCTTCACAGGAATTGTTGGAATGTTTAAAAAAATTGAACATTTAAATTTTTTTTCACAAAATTTTTACTTCAGATCCAATTTGTTTCATTTTACCAAGGGTAACAGGAGAAATTGGACCACAAAAGTCATTGTACAATTTGTCCTGAGTACACCGATACCCCAAATGTTGGGGTAAATCATTGTTTGGGCACATGGCAGAGCTCGGAAGGGAAGGAGCGCCATTTGACTTTTCAATGCAAAATTTGCTGGAATTGAGATCGGACACCATGTTGTGTTTGGAGAGCCCCTGATGTGCCTAAACAGTGGAAAACCCCCACAATTGACACCATTTTGGAAAGTAGACCCTCTAAGGAACTAATCTAGATGTGTGGTGAGCACTTTGAACCTCCAAGTGCTTCACAGAAGTTTATAATGTAGAGCCGTAAAAAAAAATCATATTTTTTTTCACAAAAAATGATCTTTTCACCCCAAATTTTTTATTTTCCCAAGGGTAACAGGATAAATTGGACCTCGAAAGTTGTGCAATTTATCCTGAGTACGCTGATACTTCATATATGGGGATAAACCACTGTTTGAGCGCATGGCAGAGCTCAGAAGGGAAGGAGCGCTGTTTGACTTTTCAATGCAAAATTGGCTGGAATTGAGATCGGAACCCATGTCGCGTTTGGAGAGCCCCTGACGTGCCTAAACAGTGGAAACCCCCCACAAGTGACCCCATTTTGGAAAGAAGACCCCCTAAGGAACTTATCTAGATGTGTGGTGAGCACTTTTAACCCCCAATTGTTTCACTAAAGTTTAGAATGTAGCGCCGTGAAAATTAAAAAATCATTTTTTCTTTCCACAAAATGATGTTTTAGCCCGCAATTTTTTTTTTCCCAAGGGTAATAGGAGAAATTGGACCACAAAAGTTGTGGTCCAATTTGTCCTGAGTATGTTGATACCCCATATATCGGGGGGAACCACTGTTTGGGCGCATGGCAGAGCTCGGAAGGGAAGGTGCGCCGTTTGAAATGCAGACTTAGATGGATTGGTCTGCAGGCGTCATGTTGCAATTTCAGAGCCCCTGATGTACCTAAACAGTAGAAACCCCCCACAAGTGACCCCATATTGGAAACTAGACCCCCCAAGGAGCTTATCTAGATGTGTTGTGAGAACTTTGAACCAACAAGTGTTTCACTACAGTTTATAACGCAGAGCCGTGAAAATAAAAAAATATTTTCTTTCCACGAAAATGATATTTTAGCCCCCAAATTTTTATTTTCCCAAGGGTAACAGGACAAATTGGACCCCAAATGTTGTTGTCCAATTTGTCCTGAGAACGCTGATACCCCATATGTGGGGGGGAACCACTGTTTGGGCGCACGGGAGAACTTGGAAGGGAAGGAGCACTGTTTTAGTTTTTCAACGCAGAATTGGATGGAATTGAGATCGGACGCCATGTCGCGTTTGGAGAGCCCCTGATGTGCCTAAACAGTGGAAACCCTATTCTAACTGAAACCCCAACCCTAACCCCAGCCCTAGCCCTAACCCTAACCCTAGCCCTAACCCTAACCCTAGCCCTAACCTTAACCCTAGCCCTAACCCTAGCCCTAACCCTAATGGGAAAATGGAAATAAATACATTTTTTTAAATTTTATTATTTTTCCCTAACTAAGGGGGTGATGAAGGGGGGTTTGATTTACTTTTATAGCGTTTTTTTGGCGGATTTTTATGATTGACACACTAAAAGACGCTTTTTATTGCAAAAAATAGTTTTTGCATCACCATATTTTGAGAGCTATAATGTATCCATATTTTGGCCCACAGAGTCAAATGAGATCTTGTTTTTTGCGGGACGAGTTGACGTTTTTATTGGTACCATTTTCGGGCACATTACATTTTTTAATCGCTTTTTATTCCGATTTTTGGGAGGCAGAATGAACAAAAACCAGCAATTCCTGAAATTCTTTTAGGGGGGCGTTTATACCGTTCCACGTTTGGTAAAATGGATAAAGCAGCTTTATTCTTCAGGTCAGTACGATTACAGTGACACCTCATTTATATAATTTTTTAATGTTTTGGCGCTTTTACACAATATAAACTATTTTATATAAAAAAAATAATTGTTTTTGCATCGCTTTATTCTGAGAGCTATAACTTTTTTATTTTTCTGCTGATGACGCTGTGTGGCGGCTTTTTTTTGCGGGACTAGATGATGTTTTCAGCGGTACCATGTTTATTTATATCCGTCTTTTTGATCGCGTGTTATTCCATTTTTTGTTCGCCTGTATGATAATTAAGCGTTGTTTATTGCCTTGTTTTTTTTTGTTTGTTTTTTTGCGGTGTTCACTGAAGGGGTTAACTAGTGGGATAGTTTTATAGAGCGGGTCATTACGGACGCGGCGATACCAAATATGTGTACTTTTATTGTTTTTTTTTTATTTACAGAAATAAATGGATTTATTGGGATTTTTTTTTTTCCTTTATTTTGGGGATTTTTTTTTATACATTCTATTTTTTTTTTTTTTAACTTTCTACCATTGTCCCAGGGTGGGACATCACTATATTAGATCAGATCGCTGATCTGACACTGTGCATAGCACTGTGTCAGATCAGTGATCTGACACGCAGAGCAGGAGGCTGAGAGCAGGCGCCGGCTAGCCACGTCACTCCATGACCCGGAAGGAGTCCCGTGGCCATCTTGGATCCGGGGACTCCTTCCGGATCACCGGAGCAACGCGATCGCATCGCGTTGCTCCGGTGGGAGAGCGCAGGGAGCCCCCGTCCCTGCGCGATCCCCCTCTATGCCGCTGTCACTACTGACAGCGGCATCAGAGGGGTTAAATGCCCGCGATCGGCGCTAGCGCCGATCATGGGCATTGCTGCGGGGTGTCAGCTGTCATATACAGCTGACACCCGCACCCGATCACCGCGGCGCTCAGCGCGAGACCGCGGTGACCGGTGTGCCGTACTAGTACTGCGGCTGGCACAAATGCAGTGCCGGCAGCGCAGTACTAGTACGGCGCATGTCACGAAGGGGTTAAATGCAAGTAAATAATTCAATGTATTTCGTTTGTCCAGTTGTACAAGGATAAACTTTTAAAAATGCTAAATATCAGTGTAAACCCTTAAGAGTTAGTGGGGATTTTTATAGTCAAATTGGTAAAGGCAGTAATTAAAATAAGTATTAATGCACTGTATAACCCAACACAGAGTTTGGATTAAAGGAGTTAAATGGGTATTCCCATCCCAATATGTAGTAGATGTAATAATATTATCAAATATCTCCAATTAGAAATGTAGTATAGTTTTTCTGACTCACTGTGCCTCTTTCCTCATGTGCAGACATTGCACGACCTTAGGTATCCATAGTTGCGACCACTAATATGGTGACAGGCAGTTATCTGGTCGCTAGTGGTCGTAACCTTGGATACCCAAGGTCCTGCAATGCCTGCACATGAGGAAAGAGACAAAAAACTATACTACATTTCTAATTGGAGGTATTTGCTAATATTATTATTATTACACCTACTACATATTGGGATAGGATCTTGGAGTTGGAAATACCCCTTTAAATCTCCAGTCCTGGTCAGTCAGTTTCTGTAAGTCAGTAAAGTTACTGCTTTCATTTTTTTACTTAGATTTGTGCTGTTCTATTTCAGAACCTAAACATTAGAAATTAGAAGTTTATGGTTTGATGACATTTTTACTTGTGCAAATACATTTTTAATCTGGTTTACGTTCAGTTATGTGACTTAATCGCACTGGTGGAAATACTGGTTCGCCTCAAAGAACGCAGCTGAGTATTGAGTCTTACATGCCCCAGGGGAGACAAGTAGGCAAATTAGCTCCATCAGTGAACAAAATAGCACAGTCTAGCAGAGGTAGCTACGCTGTAATTAGTGTCCAAGCCTTTAACAAGTCTTGACGCACAATCGGTGATGAATGCCTCGCCAGCCTGTTTTGGGGTGTAGGTCCTTATCAGTGCGGAATAGAGGTTGGCTGACTGAGTGTGACCCCAGAAACCAGTTGAGTGTGGAGACTCATGACAATTCTTCTTGGGAGAAGTGTATGGAGATGAGTTTCTGGCTTGGTTTCTATGCTTAGTCACGCTGCAAGGCTCGTTGAAGGGTGAAACGTGTTCTTGTAGGATAGATGCCTCTCCTAGGTTTTCTTTTGCACACTTTCCTCCCATGAAGCCAGTAAGACCCCATACACAGCTCTACTGTTTAAGGTGAACCATTATATGAAATCCTGAAAAGAGAAACCTGCCGGCACAGCCCAACAGATCTATCCCAAGCCCATGCCACACGAGATGTGGAGTATTGGCGAGAGGTACCACATTAGCTCAGACGCGCAGTGCTCAGCTAGTACTCACTGATATTGTAATCCAAACTATAAAAAGGAAAGCCGCGCTCACCACTAGAGCTTACCTGCTTTATTTCTTCAAGACCAAGATTACAAGCCCAAGAGGATAAAATTATGCAGGACACAAACAAACAGCCGCAATTGTATAGTAAGATGTATATTAAAAAATGATTGTACAGGATTGTATAATTGTTAAAGGGAATCTGTCACCAGGTTTAGCGATATGTCACTTACTGGGCTGTTTGCTGCAGTTTTTATAAAATAACTGTTGGAGATTATCGCTGCAGGGCTACTAAACCTGCTGCCAGGTAGTCTAACTTTTCTGCCTATGCGCAGTGTACACAGAAAGTTACCAATCGGTGGTGGGGTTCTATAGAGCTCAGCATTCAGAGAACTTGTAAATCTGCAGCAGATAAAATGGTGTTTAATCAAAACTGCAGCAATTAGTAAATTAAGTGAGACATGATTGGAATTGGGGTCTCTGTCCCTACGTCATTCTGCTCTCAGATGGTGTAGTAAAAGCCTGGAGACAGATTCCCTTTAACAAAGCGTCATTGTTCTTTTAGAAACAATACAGAGAGGATTTCCGAAGGGTTAATACCATAGTTTTCTAAAGCCCCATAAACTAAAGCTGAGGAAATCTGGAAAACATGACAAGTTGGGAGCCAGGAGGACTGGAGTTTGGGAAACAATGGGCCAAATAAAAAGAATTCTGTCGCTGTCCAAATGCTCTGATTGTACAAGTAATAGCAAGCTGTTAAATATCCAGTAATGTCGGTAAGGCCAGTACGGATGATTACATGATCACGTACCTGGCACCAGTTAAGTCCTTTCTTTAAAACCTGAAATATCTTAATTTGATGAAAATTCGGTTCCTTACAAACAATCTCATTTATCATCTCATCTAATGTTACTGTGCGGCTGTCGTCCTCCGTATGTGAATTGAGCTCTTAATTGCGCATAGTCGTGTCTGTGGATCAATACAGTTGTTGTTTATTGATTTTATTTTTAATTGGCTTGTGATTTAGGATGCCGTGTGTCACATGTAAGAAAAAGCAATATTTGCTGCATTCACTGTATTTGGCTTCTTGGTTATATATGCCCCTGTGTGCCAGGGAAGTGCATGCACAGCAATTCCTAGTAGAGATATGTTATCACAAGTGTCCCAATGTGTTATTGGAAGTCGTGTTTACCTGATTAAAGGAGCTTAGATTAAGGTGCACACGGCACTGAACTATTACTGTAGCACAGCTAGACCAGATGAAATTGGC
Source organism: Ranitomeya variabilis (assembly GCF_051348905.1). Classification (NCBI taxonomy): domain Eukaryota; kingdom Metazoa; phylum Chordata; class Amphibia; order Anura; family Dendrobatidae; genus Ranitomeya; species Ranitomeya variabilis. The sequence continues at coordinate 434,639,846 of NC_135237.1, read as the reverse complement.
AGAAAAAATCCTGTATAAGCCGTTTTATGAAACTGGACACATACAGCGGGAGGAACAGGAAAGGTGCGATGCAGGAAGCGCAGCAATAAGGGTACCCTCATATTTCCTTGTGATTTCTTCTTTCATCTTATCTTAATAATGACAAAGTACCAAAACAATAAAAATATAGGTAACCCACATATTGGCGCCGTATAGTGCCCACGTTTCATGGTGTGTCCAAATAACACTCCATTACCTAAATCATTTACTACTATGTCACTTAAATTTGCTCCAGTGGTGCGAACCCTAAAGACCCGCTAGGAAATGGCCAACTGTAAATTTGCCTAGTCTGCCACCCCTTAAAACCCAGAATGTCTGCATGAAACCAATGAGACATTGATAAAGGCAGATGGATACTATGTTGTCACAGTCATTATCCCAAGGTGTCACATGATTTAGGAATAAAGACGATATAAATGTCAGATAAGTGACACCCAGCATTCCCGCTTGTCGGCTGTTCTTGGTGCTAGTGGCAGCCAGATCTGATCAGTTGTGGAGCTGCACAGCACAGCTTTGTCCATTGCGTAGTGGCCATGGCTACGTACTACAGACCCACCTCTATTCCAATTAATAAGGAAGGATGGGTCTGCAGTACCCTGCTTTGGCCACTACACAGTTTATTGAGCTGTGCTGTTCTGCTACGCAACTAAGCACATCCAGCCCCCCAATAGCTGATCAGTGGGGGTGCTGGATGTTGCACCCCTACGGATATGGTATAGATGACCTATCCTTAGGATAGGCCATCAATAGTGACATACTAGACAATACCTTTAAGAATTTTTTTTTTTTTAAAGAGAACTTGTCTCCTTAATTTCCTCTGTCAATTTTTATTAAATGGCAGAGATTATTTTTGTTTTGTAATTCGAATTTTCCAGATTTGTCAAATTTTTCCCAAAAATAAATTTGTTGCAAATCACAGGTACTCTAATTGACCTGAAAAGATGTGTATAAAACTCTGAGGTCTGTTAGGATTGTATCCAACCCCATTCAATCTCTTTTTTTTAAAGCAAACACTACCTTAGTAATGAAAAAGTGACGTCACCACAAAAATGGATGGTAGCGCAATAATAACCTACAGACCATTTAATAACACAGTACACCGAGAGACTTTTTATGTATTATAAAACTAAAAATGATTTCCAAAAATTATCCCTCTTAGTCATTTGTGATCAGGCGGACCTTTCTGAACACTTAACTGTGGCTTATGGTGTCGCTGTTAGAGGTAACTTCATCCTGCTCTGACTGAGACGAGTGATGTCTAATTTACTCCATGACACCTTCCGCTTCCTTACAACGAATGTGTTTACTGGATATAAAAAAGCCAAGAGTGGCCTTCGTTTGGTAGTATTACTGCCCGAAAAGCAGGTACTACTGCTGATGGTGCTTACAGCTGCTAGCTACTCTCACACTTTTAATGATGGTATGTTTTTTTCACACTACCCCGTTCATTGCCTCTTTGTTTTACCTTAGATTTTATACACTTGAATTAACTTTTGACAATCTTTACATGTGCAGAAATCCAAACAAAGCAGCTGGTTGCTATACAGGAATGACGTGTACAATTGGTAAATTGATTTAATAAATCAAGTGTGCAAAAACAGACATGCAAGGTTAAATATTTTTTCCAATTTTTTCCATTTCTCTACAAAATTCAACCCCTTACCCAGAAATGACATAATAAGCAATGATAGAGGGGTACAAGTCTAAAAACTCCAACAACTGCAGCAGGGTGCTGTAGTTTGGCATTTCTGGATATAAGATTTGACTAGTAAAAAGCACTTGCAAAAACAAAAAATTTACAAGACACACACACTTTGAGGTAAACAGCAGTTAAATGCCTGAATTTGGGGGAGTTATGTTTTGAATGTTTAAAAAAACAACTATACCTCTACCCTTTCACTAACACAATTGCACAAGAAATGTCAAAACTCATAAAAACATTTGCTTTTATCAAGCAAGCACACCATTTTACACAGATTACTGGTTTCTTTTTCTGTAACAATATTGTGTTGACTTGCTGCTGCTTTTTAGTGCATTAACATTGAAGAAATAAAAAAAATCTATAATTGTAATTCAAATACAGCAGTACAGATGCCAGTTACATCATATCACTAATCAATCACTTGTCCTGTCACTGCTGCTGGCATCTCTATCCTTATCGCTCTCCACCTATTAATTGAATTTCTGTATTATTTGCAAACTACTCCTATCTTCACTGCTGCAAGTATTCAACATATGACTGTCTGGAGGATTTGTCTAATAGTTTAGGGTTTTCTCTTCCAGTCTCTATTGCTTAGCTGTGAGCTTTGAGAAACTGTAACCTAAATCACTTTAAAATGGATGCTACCCTATCTATCTAGAGAGCATGCATGGAGAGCCAGTATGTTGTGACTGTCACACAGCCACGACACATGCAACTGCGGCTCCAAACACCTGCTTATTGGGAATGATCCAGGTATCCGGGTTTCCGCTGCAGCTATTTGGTACGCTCTATTAGCGAGCCGAATAAGGAGGGATCCGACAATATTCCCTCATGTCTAGTTATGGGGAAACCTGCTTGGTCGCACTTGAGGTCATGTCTGCCTCCTGTGGCTGATGCAATCATCTGCCATGGGTAAAAAGGTGCAGAATTTTTTTTTTTTTTACAATTATCGTAAACGAATCACAAATTAGAGAAAAAGGAAGGGGAGGGGGTTTGAAGGGTTGGGATCTTTGTGGAATTTTTTTTTTTTTACAATTATTGTAAACGAATCACAAATTAGAGAAAAAGGAAAGGGGGGGGGTTTGAAGGGTTGGGATCTTTGTGGTGGGTGCCGATTCTGCTGGCGAAGCACAGCCATATTAGAAGAAAGGCGGAGGAATGAATTCCAGCACGTCCATCCATCCATTCATAAAATATAAGAAATTGTATTTGTAATCCATTAAAAACGTTAGAGTCCAGGTTGTTTTAATGCTCCTTGGACATTAACCTTTTTTAATGGATTACAAATAAAATCACAAATTCTTTGAACTTACCAGGACCTGCAAATGTTCTTTGATTTCCGCAAGCAATACCCTAAAAACTGTGTAAGTACCTTTTTTGCATGGCGAGTTGTAATTTTTAATGCAACCATTTTGGGGGTGCATAGAGTTTTTGATCAATTTTAGTTTTTGGGATGGACCGAGAAATGACATTTCTGGCATTTTGAGGTTTTTTCTTTACGGAGTTTAATATATGGGTGAATTGGTTTTAGAATTTCATAGAATGGACTTTAACGGATGCGACAAAGCAAAATATGTTTATTTTTTTATTTCTTTGAGTTCAAATAGGAAAATTGGGGGTGAAACTTTTATGTTTTTAATTCTTAAGTTGAAATATACTTTTTTTTAATTACATTTGACTTTTTTCTGTAGTTCTTCTAGAGGACCTGCACTTGGCTGGGGTTCACAGCTTCCGGTGCTTTCTCGACTCGCTGCTGTAGGAGGCAAGTGCCGTCTGTACGACACCTGCCCTGTATGGCGCGGGCTCAGTCGCTGAACTCGCTTCATTCATAGGTGTATGATGTTAATATATGCTGGGATGTGAGTAGTGGTTAACGACTTATTTTTATTGAACTTGAAAATAAATATAGGGTTAATAATAGAGCAGTACAAATAGGTTGGTGCTGTATCCTGAAATGTGTTCAAAGGGAATTACGGTACATCCTTACAATCTAGGTACAATCAGAATGTGTAATCTGTAAAAATGCAAGGTAGTGGAAATGACCGTCACGCTGCGAGTTTGCTAGAAAAAGGATACTTAAAAAAAAATGCAGCTATTTTTCCTCTCAGCACATTTTTTGAACATTTTTTCCATCTTCCTTCACAAGACTATTAAGATTTCTAAATTCTTATTCAAGAAGATATGGGAAAAACCCTCTTGTCACTTACCTAAGAACAATCTGGGCTCTTACCATTGCACATTCCATTTCTGAAGGTTTTTTTTCTTGTAGGAGACCCCCACTCCTTACAGAAGAGCCGTGTGACGCATAATCCATGAGTGGAAACAGAGAGGACTGTTGACACCTACAAAAGATTAATGTTCATTGTGCAAAGTGGGTCATCCAGAGCATCCATCCTGTCTGACATAGGTTTAAAATAATTACAGAATTAATTCTGTGCGATTTAATAGGGTCATAAATATTTGAGACATTTCTTTACCAGTACATATTTAATGTGGCTTTGGAACTTGTATGACAGTTCAGCATATCAACGTCTGATTTAAGCTTTCTGCCTGGATTGTGGCAGATTTCATGATAGACCATATTATAAATCCTGCAAATCTGTTCATTTCTTCAGTAATGAGGGTGAGGGGCAGCACGGAAACATCCTGTGTGCCTTCATCGGTAGACACTTAGCTTACTATTACATATTGTATCTTTATGCTACTTAGAGCATCGTATCAAGACTAAAATAACTCTCATCTTAAGGAGTCATAAAATATATAGAATATATACATGTAACCATAAACATACAGAAATGTAATATAAATGCCTTCAACGGTAGTCCGGCACCTAACCTGTATTTTCGAAATATCTATCCTTTAGTTATCCTTTAGTCCTTTAGGGGCCCATACCTTTGTAGTTAGTGGCGTAACTACAAAGGTATGGGCCCCGGGTTCGAACTTTCAATTGGGACCCCCATGCCAAAATATTTTCCACCAAAATTCACATTTTTCCTATTCATTTCACACACTTTAGTTTTGTTGCAATGTTGTATAGTCTGACCTAATACTGCCATAATAATGCCATGTAATCGCTGAGAAAAATGATTTTATAACTTACATGTCCCTATGCTAATTCGGGTGATGTCTTCGGAAGTGCAGACATTCTGGGCGTTCATGTCCTCCCTCGCTCTAATTCCAAGAGCACTCCCGGCGTTTGAAATCTGTGTGCTGTGTCTTCCTGGTATGACCCTGCAGCTCGTCATTTCCGGTCCTGTGCAGGGTGGGGGTGTACTGGTCGGCTCCGGAGCATGCGCACTGCACATTCTGACACTGGCGAGTACACCCAATACTCCCCCACAATGCACAAGACCGGAAATGACGCGGACGCGCATCATACCAGAAAGAAACAGCACACAGATTTCAAACACCGGGAGTGAGCTTGGAATTAGACCAAGGGAGGACATGAATGCACAGAGCTGGGCGCAGAGGTGTATCTAGGTTTTCTAGCACCTGGAGCAGGAATTCAATTTGGCGCCCCCCCCCCCAAGTAAAGAAGGCAAGAAAAAGAAGCCATGCATATAGGGCGCACACCCAAAATACAATTAAGTTACAAAAGTGCAACATTTATTGAAAAAAAGAGACAGAAGACACAAATAAAACCATATTAAAATACAACTAACACACCACCGGTCCCATAGTAAATGGATATGTAAAGACGACCCAAGGTACAATGATGTATGACGGAAGGCACACATATACCACCCATCTATTACTGACGCTGTAAAAATCAATATATGAAGACGACCCGGGGTGCAAAGACTCAAACTCTAGAAACAATACACACATAATGGTAGAACATGGCTCAATTCATATATAACCAAAACATAATAATATATGAAAATACAAATGAGCTCTGGGCATCCCCAGAGAACCAAATAAGAGAAAGAGTGCCCCTATATGGGTAAAGAGGCTAGCACTAGCTGTATTGCCTCAATAAGCCTATACAGAAGCAGTATGGGATGAGTGTAGTTCTCCCAAAAAAGCCTATGTCGGAAAAAAGGCGCCTGCTGATAGAATGGAGCGCTGCCAAAACAATCAGAAAATATATAAATATATATCTTTTAGAGCCTGTTGAGAAATGTAAACAACCTTAAGGGTATATGCATCCATACGTGCAAATAGGATAAAGGCCCATGGCACAAAAATAAGTCAGAGGGCTAAAGGTATATCACCCAGTTAGGTCGTCCAGAGTGTGGCGTCAGCCGTCAACCGTTAGCCGTCAGGAGGTCAGCAGGTGGAGAGAGTAGTCCCGGGACCTAGGAAGTGTGGGGGGAGCCCCACGCGTATCGCTGTTGAAAGCAGCTTCATAAGGGGAAGTGACTGGGGAAAAGGTCAGGGAGTCTTAAATAGCGGTCGGGTAATGAGTCAAAACAGGTGGCAGGTGGGCGTCATGCGCCCGGATACATACCACGAAAGTGGAGGACGCCAATAGGCGCATGCACGGAGCCAGGATGATAAATGCTTAGAGTTAGGACCGATCCTTAACCGCACAGGCCCAGAGGGGAAAATGAAAGCTTGCACATGCGCAGAGCGCATCCTCCTAAACACTGAAATAGTGCAGGACACAGGGATGCGTGCCTGCGCAGGATGCATCCACCTAGATACCGAGAAAATGCCGGTGTGGTGGGTATAGGGCTGGGTCAGCCGACAAGAGGAAGAAATAGTGGCGCATGCGCAGGGCGCAGCGTCCATTGCCATGGTGCAGCTTAGGCGCGGAAAAGACGGGGATGGATGTTCGAGTAATGTAAGTAACGAGAAGTCGCGCATGCACACAGCGCACCTACCAAGTATCTGGAGCAGTGTCAAAGTAATAAATAAATATACAGCTAGGTCGACCCATGAGAGGAACCTGGTGTAACACAGGCGTACGTTCAATAGTGAAGCCCACATGCTAAAATAAAAAAAGAGATGGGAAAGAAAAAACAGGGGATTTAATAAGGGGTGAATAATGTACACCCCAAAAAGGAAAAGGATGGAAAAAGCAGAATCATATAACATACAACATATAAATATATAAAGAAATATATTATTATTATTATTATTGTCAGCATGATGTAAAAGCGGGCCGTGAATAAAGCCAAAATACACAGAACGTAAGTATATAAGATACAAAACATCCATGGAGATGAAGAACGTGACTCCAAGGGTACAAAGGAGCTCATGTCCCTTCATCCTCTTTCTATACTCCTCAGTTGTAGGCATATACATCCAATAGGGTCATCCCAAAAAACTGTTGAAAAGTAGTTCTTCATTAAGCCCGGTGGGGGACAAACTCCGTAAGTTGAAGATCCACCGGGATTCGATTTGAAGCAGCCGCTTCCTATGGTCTCCACCTCTGGCACGGGTAGATTTTCTGTAAACAAAAAAACGAAATGTGAGCAGAAGAACCACCATAATCAGTTAGAAAATGCAAGGCAACTGAGGACACCGTCCTGCCCTTTTTTATATCCGTTGCTGCCAGATGTATTGTGGACAGATGCTTCTGTGCCCTCTTTCTAAACTCCTGGGAGGTCTGACCCACATACACCTTGTTGCAGGGGCAGATGATGGCATAGATAACATTGGCCGTCTTACAGTTAATGTAGGATGTTAATTGGTACGACTTAGAATCAAGAGGGTTAATAAAAAAGTCTTTGGTGACGTGGACATATTGACAAACACTACATCCCCCACAGGGGAATGACCCCCTCAACCATATACCACAATTCAAGCAGATAATAGGGCGTAAGAAGTGGCTCCTAGTTAAGATGTCACCAAGATTGGGAGCCCTCATAGCCGTTAAGGCAGGACGAGGGGTGACCAAGAGGGAGGTTTGTGTATCTGTTGTAAGGATATCCCAATGGGATGCTAGGATGTCCCTTACCCTATTCCATTGGTCATTGAAGTCCGTAATGAATCGGACACTCCTGTCCTGATGACTATCGCTAGGGGAAATTAGTAGGTCCTGGTTTAGTCCATTGGCCCTTTGGAAAGCAAGAGAGATAGTTTTTTCGGGTAACCCCGCTGCCTGAATCTTGAAGTACACATGCAATTTGCACTCTTAGGCCGGTGTCACACTTGCGAGTGTGATGCGAGAAACTCGCACGAGTTTCTCACTTTAACACCCGGCACTGTCGCTGGCACTCGGACCGGAGCGTGCGGCTGCATAGAAATACAGGCAGTAGCATGCTCCTCTCCGAGTGCCAGCGGCAGTGCCGGGTGTTAAAGTGAGAAACTCATGAGAGTTTCTTGCATCACACTCGCAAGTGTGACACCGGCCTTAGTCATGTACCGACGAACTGCTTTCCCCAATGCGCTCAATGATCAGTGAAAAACTGAGAGAAGCAGGAAGAGAAGCTTGTTGTCACAGGACCACAAGTATGAAAATCACATGTGAGTGAAGTGTCCATGTGACGACTACTGGAACCTGCAGAGCTGAATCCTGACATCGCAGGCTTCTGAATTCTCAGAACTAATGCACTGCACACTTTTAGGATTCTCCTTTGCGGTGGACAGTCATGTCAGCACAAGTATGTGATTTGTATACTTCTGACCACATTCCGACTAGACGTGCTCAGCCTCGCTTGAGTGAGGTCACGCATGTCTAGTCAGCACGTGAATCCTAAAATGCGTGCAGTGCGCACTGTGAGAATTCAGAAGTCTGCAGTCTAATCACAAACCTGGACAGCCCCTTTAATGCTCCTAACAAATAAAAACATGAGAATTAGTCAGTATCACAAATAACATATACATTCAGGTACCTTATAGATGACGTCGTCTCTGGAGCCGTTCTCCTTCTCTTCTTCATCTTGTCCAGACCCCATGATGAGTTTTCTAATCCACAGCTTGTCTCTGCAGACTTCCATCTTCTCCGCTTTTTTGCAGAAAATCTCCACATGATGCCCTTAAAGATAGAAGTGTCATTATAATGCTCCTGAATAAAATATTGCCCCTCACTATAGTGTCTGCACGTAATATGACCCCCACACTGTCCCTCTTATGGTACATGCTCTTCACACTGACCTCTCCTTTCCATACCGGCCCCCTCTTCACACTGTCCTCTCACACTGTGTCCTCCCTATAGGGCTCAGTATTTATACTGTACTCTGTCATCATACTCCCCCTCCTTGGTATACTGTCCCCTCCTGGCTGTGCCCTTACACTGTCGCCCCTATGCTACGCCCCCACTATTCAGTTTCTATTCTGTTCCCACTCACTTTTCTCCCCCCATTCTGTCTTCTCACACTGTTCCCCTCCCTCGTCATACTGTCTCCTCACATCCCCTCTGTTCACCATACTTTCTCCTCGTATATTTACCCCCTCACTTTCTATTCTGCCTGCTCACACATACCCCCACTGTGTCTGCACACATCCTATCACTCTCACTCCCCGTACTCTATCCACATACATTTTTCACATTGCTACTCATATACTGTGTCCGCATACATTCCCCCGTTTCCATACTGTCTGCACCCATCACCCATACTGTTTCCTCATAGATGCCCCCCATACTGTTTCCTTATACATAGACTATTGCTATTAAAGGGGGGGGGTTGGGTGAGTGCCTCCTCAGCCTCCTGTGACATCGTGTTGGAGACTCCTCTCAAAAGAAATGTCACATGAAGTAGAATACAAAAAACATGTATAGGGATTAGCTAAGTATGGAAAACTGTATTGCATTGTATAATATAGTAAATTACAAGAGTGGCTAGAAAAAACATTTTAGGTGCCTGACCACCCCTTTAATTATATTTCTTGTAACCACTAGTAGTGGGAGGCACTGGGTAATGTGTAGAATAAATCTACAAAAAAGAATTTAGAAAAACTTGTAAATAAATTGATTTAGTTATCTGTTACTTTTATTGAGTTAATGTGGGATTACATTAACTGATTTGAGGCATAAAATGACGGCCATTTGGTGACTATTTACTGATTAGCGGTCGTTTCATAACCAGTTACCACAGGCAGAATGCAGTAAATGTTGAGTACTGAACTATCTGTAATAGGCAGCACGAGCCCTGTTTACACAGAACCGTGCGCTGCCCAGAACGATTTTTTTTTTTTTGCGCAACTCAAAGGACCATTTCACCTGATGAGCGATCATTGAGTGTTCATCAGCCTGTTTACGCTGCACGATTGGTGGAGAGACAAGGGTTGCTAATATCTTTGAACTTTTAGGCAGCCAGTTTCCTCATCTACGGCTGCTTTCTCACAGCATTACCTGCTGGCCCAAGCACTGCACAAATCTTGCTTTATTCTGGTGTAGTATATATGCTGTATAGGGCCAGTAACAGAAATCAGGTATAGAAAAGTGGGTGCACGAGAATGCAGTGCAGTAGTTGGTCTTCACCTAGTAAGTGCTGTGCAGCCCCCGGAGCAATCACCACCTTCTCTTTGAGCCTCCAGCAATCAGCTGCAAGGCAGCAATTCAGTTAAATGGCTATCCCTGTAATACAAGGATGGCTCAAGACCACCAATGTCCACCCTCTCTCTATAACGGCCATATGTCCTAATGTATAAATAGGGGTTGAGAAAAAAATAAACATATGAGATTTAGCATCGCAGTCCCAAAAGTCCCAAGTTCAGTCCACAAAATATACAAGTCCGTAGCGCTTCAACACTATGGTAGGGTCAGAGTTCATCTCAGCGATACTGATAACTCACCAAAGCTTCTTACTCCGGAGAAAGCAAAGGTCAATTTAAATGAGCCGTGTTCTGCCAGCTCAGCCGAGGTCAAACATTAATATGGTCCCAGCACACACTGCAGATGTCACCGGTATTCTAGAGCTTCGAGAGGAAATCCGAGACTGGACAAAAAGGCAGGTAGCTGCTAACAGAGGCTGTTGTACCCGCCGCCGGTCACTGACCGCTCCTGCCAGAGATTCAGCTGCTCCCTGTCCGAGCCGCAGTTTGTCCTCCTGTAGGTGGTGCGGGACTGCTGCTGTCGTGCTGATTGACAGCCTGCTCTGCAGGAAGCGCTACGAACGTATATATTTTATGCTACATATAGGGTTAGCCTTCGAGAGGCAATCCCTTTATATGGCCTCTCCCAGGAGTGAAGATTATAACTGAAGAAAATGTCATTATAAGTAAATGTTTTGTCTAGGGAGCGCTGCTCACCCTTCTTCCTTAATGCCGCGGGGTGACTTCTTTGCCTTGGAAGTAGCGGGGCAATACATGACATATGTTTCCTCCAGGCTTCCTTATCGTTGTTGTGCTATTAACATTCTAGAACTGCTTTCTCTCAGTGTAATAAGAACCGGCCATTATAATGTACTGGTGATTACTTTCCTAGACAGAACGGGTGCGATTTGCTAATTAAAGATATTCTGGAATGTATATATAATGACTTTTCTTTTAGTTATTTATTTTTTTCTGTTGCAGAAGAAACCCGTAAATGAATATTGCAATGTGAAATACTATTTTCTTAATTGCCCTAAATTATGATATGGGGTGAACAATACCTATCCTTTGTGACAATAGTTATGACCCAGGGATATGACTGGTAGCGGTGCAGTTCTCCATCCTCTATGTGACAAGGTAGATGACTCTGGTTAGCGTTGCTGCCCTCTAGTGGTGGGACCTCGATTAACATTCATTTGTATTTTTGACCTTTGGAGATGTTCATTTTACATTTACTTCCGAAAGTGTATAGATTAAATGCTTCATATAGATTAATTGGTTTTCTGTGAAATTAACATGATCCTGCATTTGTATGCTTATGAAGAACTGTAGCTTTACACCCATATGGATTAATTTTTTTAACTCCTGCAATATCTAATTGTTAGACACAAACCACCATGATATACTGTATGCTTTAAATTCAATGGATAGTTTACATTCATTTTTTTATTTTTCCTTTTTTTGTTTAAAGATTCAGTGCTGTCTACTTGGGCTTGATTCTATTGGGTCAGCTAATAGATAGGGCTTCACCATAATAATACTAGTAGATAGAAGAAATTATTTCGTATAGGCCTGAATTTCATAAATCTTAACGTTCAGTCATTTCACGCTGTGTAGAAGTAGTGTAGAGCAGGATCCATGATGTTTCTCTTCTTTTATTGTTGCACCCTTCATTTGGAGAAGACTCACTGGTTTCCATACCGGTGGCTGTACTGTACATGACAGCATTTAGCCTTATCACATTGGAAATACACTATAAGCTGTGAATGCACCGTGCCCTGCTCTGCTTATACAGAATCATGGATACATATATGAATTTCCAATGTGAATGAAATTCCATCAACTTTTACGTGAAAATTGCCTCTTCAGTGAGGAAGAGGACTTGAACTCTGTAGCGCCACCTGTTGGAAGCAGCAATCCTACAAGTCACTATTGACCCTTTATCGAGTCTTGCATACTTAAGATAAAAGCCAAATCAGAATCGCAATTTGCAGACATTGTGTTTCGGGGTATTGCTCCTCATCAGTGCAAAGTATGAGAAGTTATTTGGCTAGGTAAGAGGCTCTGGACAGAGGTGTAAGGGGTAAGGTTTCTCCTTGTGGAGTGTGACATTCCGACTCTGGCATACCAATGTAAGGAGGCTTATTCGCCGTGCAATGCACCTCTGGGAAATTTAATATGCAAATTGCCTCTTCAGAGAGGAAGAGGACTTGAACTCTATAGTGCCATCTGTTGGAAGTAGCCATCCTTCAAGTCACTATCGACCCTTTAACGAGTCTTGCATAATGATTTATGCAGGGGCTTGATTACAACAGTTGCAGGGGTTGCAATCACACCTGGGCCCTGGAGCCTATGGGACCCTAAAAGTCCCTTTGGCTTATACAAAAAGACTATTGCTATTAAAGATTTAAAATATTTGGGGGCCCCGTTGGAGCTTTCGCATCGGGGCCCATGAGTTTCAAGTTACACCACTGGACTTAGGTATGCCAAAGCCAATATATCACTCTCCATAAGGAGAAACGTTATCCCTTAGACCTCAGTCTAGAGCCTCTCACTTAGCCAAATCAGTTCTCATGCTTTACACTGATGAGGGGCAATACTCTGAAACACTGTGTCTGCAAAGTGAGATTCTGATTTGGCTTTTGTACTACGCCTTTACGCAAGACTACCCAGCCCCACTAAGCACCATGCTATTAGCCACTACAATCCTCGGCACTGTGTACCCAGCTCCACCAAGCACCATGTTATTATCCACTAAAACCCTCAGCACTGTGTACCCAGCCCTACCAAGCACCATGTTATTATCCACTACAATCCTCAGAACCGTGTACCCAGCCCCACCAAGCACCATGTTATTATCCACTAAAACCCTCAGCACTGTGTACCCAGCCCCACCAAGCACCATGTTATTCGCCACTACAATCCTCAGCACCGTGTATCCAGCCGCACCAAGCACCATGTTATTAGCCATTACAACCCTCAGCACTGTGTACCCAGCCCCATCAAGCACCATCTTATTAGCCATTACAACCCTCAGCATCGTGTACCCAGCCCCACCAAGCACCATGTTATTAGCCACTACAACCCTCAGCGCCGTGTACCCAGTCCCACCAAGCACCATGTTATTAGCCACTACAACACTCAGCACTGTGTACCCAGCCCCACCAAGCACCATGCTATTAGCCACTACAACCCTCAGCACCGTGTACCCAGCCCCACCAAGCACCATGTTATAAGTCACTACAATCCTCAGCACCGTGTACCCAGCCCCACCAAGCACCATGTTATTATCCACTACAACCCTCAGCACCGTGTACCCAGCCCCACCAAGCACCATGTTATTAGCCACAACAACCCTCAGCACCGTGTACCCAGCCCCACCAAGCACCATGCTATTAGCCACTACAACCCTCAGCACCATGTATCCAGCCCCACCAAGCACCATGTTATTAGCCACTACAACCCTCAGCACCGTGTACCCAGCCCCACCAAGCACCATATTATTAGCCACAACAACCCTCAGCACCGTGTACCCAGCCCCACCAAGCACCATGCTATTAGCCACTACAGCCCTCAGCACTATGTACCCAGCCCCACCAAGCACCATGTTATAAGTCACTACAATCCTCAACACTGTGTACCCAGCCCCACCAAGCACCATGTTATTAGCCACTACAACACTCGGCACCGTGTACCCAGCCCCACCAAGCACCATGCTATTAGCCACTACAACCCTCAGCACCGTGTACCCAGTCCCACCAAGCACCATGTTATTAGCCACTACAACACTCAGCACCGTGTACCCAGCCCCACCAAGCACCATGCTATTAGCCACTACAACCCTCAGCACCGTGTATCCAGCCCCACCAAGCACCATGTTATTAGTCACTACAATCCTCAACACTGTGTACCCAGCCCCACCAAGCACCTTGTTATTAGCCACTACAACACTCAGCACCGTGTACCCAGCCCCACCAAGCACCATGTTATTATCCACTACAATCCTCAGCACTGTGTACCCAGCCCCACCAAGCACCATGTTATTAGCCACTACAACCTTCAGCACCATGTACCCAGCCCCACCAAGCACCATGTTATAAGTCACTACAATCCTCAACACTGTGTACCCAGTCCCACCAAGCACCATGTTATTAGCCACTAGAACACTCAGCACCGTGTACCCAGCCCCACCAAGCACCATGTTATTAGTCACTACAATCCTCAGCACCGTGTACCCAGTCCCACCAAGCACCATGTTATTAGCCACTAGAACACTCAGCACCGTGTACCCAGCCCCACCAAGCACCATGTTATTAGTCACTACAATCCTCAACACTGTGTACCCAGCCCCACCAAGCACCTTGTTATTAGCCACTACAACACTCAGCACCGTGTACCCAGCCCCACCAAGCACCATGTTATTAGCCACAACAACCCTCAGCACCGTGTACCCAGCCCCACCAAGCACCATGCTATTAGCCACGACAACCCTCAGCACCATGTACCCAGCCCCACCAAGCACCATGTTATTAGCCACAACAACCCTCAGCACCGTGTACCCAGCCCCACCAAGCACCATGCTATTAGCCACTACAACCCTCAGCACCATGTATCCAGCCCCACCAAGCACCATGTTATTAGCCACTACAACCCTCAGCACCGTGTACCCAGCCCCACCAAGCACCATATTATTAGCCACAACAACCCTCAGCACCGTGTACCCAGCGCCACCAAGCACCATGCTATTAGCCACTACAACCCTCAGCACTATGTACCCAGCCCCACCAAGCACCATGTTATAAGTCACTACAATCCTCAACACTGTGTACCCAGCCCCACCAAGCACCATGTTATTACCACTACAACCCTCAGCGCCGTGTACCCAGTCCCACCAAGCACCATGTTATTAGCCACTACAACACTCGGCACCGTGTACCCAGCCCCACCAAGCACCATGCTATTAGCCACTACAACCCTCAGCACCGTGTACCCAGTCCCACCAAGCACCATGTTATTAGCCACTACAACACTCAGCACCATGTACCCAGCCCCACCAAGCACCATGCTATTAGCCACTACAACCCTCAGCACCGTGTATCCAGCCCCACCAAGCACCATGTTATTAGTCACTACAATCCTCAACACTGTGTACCCAGCCCCACCAAGCACCTTGTTATTAGCCACTACAACACTCAGCACCGTGTACCCAGCCCCACCAAGCACCATGTTATTATCCACTACAATCCTCAGCACTGTGTACCCAGCCCCACCAAGCACCATGCTATTAGCCACTACAACCTTCAGCACCATGTACCCAGCCCCACCAAGCACCATGTTATAAGTCACTACAATCCTCAACACTGTGTACCCAGTCCCACCAAGCACCATGTTATTAGCCACTAGAACACTCAGCACCGTGTACCCAGCCCCACCAAGCACCATGTTATTAGTCACTACAATCCTCAGCACCGTGTACCCAGTCCCACCAAGCACCATGTTATTAGCCACTAGAACACTCAGCACCGTGTACCCAGCCCCACCAAGCACCATGTTATTAGTCACTACAATCCTCAACACTGTGTACCCAGCACCACCAAGCACCTTGTTATTAGCCACTACAACACTCAGCACCGTGTACCCAGCCCCACCAAACACCATGTTATTATCCACTACAACCCTCAGCGCCGTGTACCCAGCCCCAACAAGCACCATGTTATAAGTCACTACAATCCTCAACACTGTGTACCCAGCCCCACCAAGCACCATGTTATTATCCACTACAACCCTCAGCGCCGTGTACCCAGCCCCACCAAGCACCATGTTATTAGCCACTACAACACTCAGCACCGTGTACCCAGCCCCACCAAGCACCATGTTATTAGCCACTACAACACTCAGCACGGTGTACCCAGCCCCACCAAACACCATGTTATTATCCACTACAACCCTCAGCGCCGTGTACCCAGCCCCACCAAGCACCATGTTATAAGTCACTACAATCCTCAACACTGTGTACCCAGCCCCACCAAGCACCATGTTATTATCCACTACAACCCTCAGCGCCGTGTACCCTGTCCCACCAAGCTTCATGTTATTAGCCACTACAACACTCAGCACCGTGTACCCAGTCCCACCAAGCACCATGTTATTAGCCACTACAATCCCCAGCACCGTGTACCCAGCCCCACCAAGCACCATGTTATTAGCCACTAGAACACTCAGCACCGTGTACCCAGCCCCACCAAGCACCATGTTATTAGTCACTACAATCCTCAACACTGTGTACCCAGCACCACCAAGCACCTTGTTATTAGCCACTACAACACTCAGCACCGTGTACCCAGCCCCACCAAACACCATGCTATTAGCCACTACAACCCTCAGCACCATGTATCCAGCCCCACCAAGCACCATGTTATAAGTCACTACAATCCTCAACACTGTGTACCCAGCCCCACCAAGCACCATGTTATTATCCACTACAACCCTCAGCGCCGTGTACCCAGCCCCACCAAGCACCATGTTATTAGCCACTACAACACTCAGCACCGTGTACCCAGCCCCACCAAGCACCATGTTATTAGCCACTACAACACTCAGCACCGTGTACCCAGCCCCACCAAACACCATGTTATTATCCACTACAACCCTCAGCGCCGTGTACCCAGCCCCACCAAGCACCATGTTATAAGTCACTACAATCCTCAACACTGTGTACCCAGCCCCACCAAGCACCATGTTATTAGTCACTACAATCCTCAACACTGTGTACCCAGCCCCACCAAGCACCTTGTTATTAGCCACTACAACACTCAGCACCGTGTACCCAGCCCCACCAAGCACCATGTTATTATCCACTACAATCCTCAGCACTGTGTACCCAGCCCCACCAAGCACCATGCTATTAGCCACTACAACCTTCAGCACCATGTACCCAGCCCCACCAAGCACCATGTTATAAGTCACTACAATCCTCAACACTGTGTACCCAGTCCCACCAAGCACCATGTTATTAGCCACTAGAACACTCAGCACCGTGTACCCAGCCCCACCAAGCACCATGTTATTAGTCACTACAATCCTCAGCACCGTGTACCCAGTCCCACCAAGCACCATGTTATTAGCCACTACAACCCTCAGCGCCGTGTACCCAGCCCCACCAAGCACCATGTTATAAGTCACTACAATCCTCAACACTGTGTACCCAGCCCCACCAAGCACCATGTTATTATCCACTACAACCCTCAGCGCCGTGTACCCAGCCCCACCAAGCACCATGTTATTAGCCACTACAACACTCAGCACCGTGTACCCAGCCCCACCAAGCACCATGTTATTAGCCACTACAACACTCAGCACCGTGTACCCAGCCCCACCAAACACCATGTTATTAGCCACTACAATCCCCAGCACCGTGTACCCAGCCCCACCAAGCACCATGTTATTAGCCACTAGAACACGCAGCACCGTGTACCCAGCCCCACCAAGCACCATGTTATTAGTCACTACAATCCTCAACACTGTTGTCATGCAGCGCTCGCCCCCGGCTTCTGCAGCTCGCCGGGTGCGCGCGCACGGCGCATTCAGCTCTGCGCGTGCGCACATCTGATTCCTCTGTTGGCACTCCTTCCTGTCCTCTCCGTCATCCTGGAGGACTGTAACCCGGAAGTAGCTCTCATGCTGGTATATAAGCTGCTTCCTGCTGCTCCTCTGTGCCTGATGATCATTTGTGTTTACAAGTGCTTCTGGTCACCTGTGGTCTCTGTGCATTCCTAGCTTTCTGACCTTGGGACTCCTCCTTCCTCTGCAGTACCTGCCTGATTTTCCTGTGTTCCTGCTTTGTTCCTTCAGTTCCTGTTTCTGTGCGGTACCTGCCCGGCTCCTTTACCATTTCCTTGCTCCCGTCAGCCTCTGTGTCTCCATATTGTCTCGTCAGCCTCCGTGTCTCTGTAGTATTCCCATCTTCTCCCTCGTCTCAGTAGTTCCTTGCCATTCCCTCTGTTTCCTCCGCTGTTTCCTTCGGTCCCTGTGTTCCTGCAGTGTACCCTTCTTATCTCAGTCGACCCTCCAGCTTCCGTGGCGATAGTCCCTCACGGGCCTGCCCCTAACGCTCCCTGTATAGGGGGCGGTCCACCTGGTCAGCTCGTCCGAGAGGGGTTCGTCGTCACGGTCCAGTGGGTCCACTCTCCGTTGTCCCTGTTTGAATCCACTCTCTCAAATGGAACTGCACTCGGATGACATCTGAGTGCAGCCCAATTCTTACAGCATCACAGTATCATCAGGCCATGGACCCCGCTGGAGCTTCCGCTACTCAAAAAGACTTACTCTTTTTGCGTGAAAACCAGACTAGGATCATGTCGTTTTTAAAAAATATGGAGTCTCGCCTAGCGGCTTTACAGCTTTCTGATCCTGGTATTGCTCCGCAGTTGGTTGCCCTTCAGCTGGAGCTAGGTCTACAATGGGACACTCAGTCCCATATTTCAAATTTTTTGGCCTCTATTAATGATCGGCTTCTCGCCCTCCAGAATGTGGCCTCTGTCTCCACTCCTGTCTCAGCGCCACAACCCTCACCCCGACTTGCTAGACCTCCTCGGTATGGTGGGGATCCTAAAGCATGCCGCGGCTTTCTTATTCAATGCCAGTTGCATTTTGAATTGTCTCCGCTACTTTATCCCACCGATCGAGCTAAGGTTGTTTTTATAGTATCCCATTTGGAGGGTGAGGCTTTGGCGTGGGTTAATCCCCTCTGGGAGCGTAATGATCCTTTGGTCTCCCAACTCAATCCGTTCCTGGATACCTTCCGCAAGGTTTTTGATGAACCTGGACGTCTGGTCTCTACCACAGAGTCCCTCTTTAACCTTAGCCAGGCCACTCTCTCTGTAGCTCAGTACGCCATCCGTTTCCGGACTCTGTCTTCAGACCTTGGGTGGAATAATGAGGCTTTGGTTGGAGCATTTTGGCGTGGTTTGTCTTCACGGATTAAGGATGAGCTGGCAGGACGGGACACTCCCACCTCTTTGGATGATCTTATCTCCTTGGCCATACGCATTGATCTGCGCTTTCAGGAGCGCACTCGCGAGCTTGCCAGAGAAAAGAGACCTCTTCGCCAGATCACTATTGCTCGAGGGACTTCTTTTTCTCAAACAGCCCCAGTGGTTTCTTCATCTTCTCCTGAACCCATGCAGGTCGATCGCTTTGAGTCTTCCGAGCAGCGCCGCAAGGAGAGACTCGCACAAGGTCTCTGTTTTTACTGCGGTAGTGCCTCTCATCTCTTACACGCCTGTCCTCAGAGGCCGGGAAACGCCTCCGCCTAGGACAGGTAAGAGAGGCCTTCCTAGGTGGTTATGACTCCTCTCCACCTCTGGTTTTGTCTGTTATTCTACATTTAGGTCCCCGTCACTTTTCTCTGGAGGCTTATGTTGATTCAGGAGCGGCTGGGAACTTTGTTCAGCTTGAGGTTGTAAACAGGCTTGGGATACCTGTTAGACCCTTGGAGACTCCTAGACAAATAGCTTCCGTCGATGGTCAGCCTTTGCGGGAGACCGTCAACTTAGTTACGGAGGAAGTTGAACTTCAGATTGGAGCTCTTCATCGTGAGAAACTGGCCTTTTATGTTTTACCTTCATTGTCTCATTCTTTCCTTTTGGGTCTTCCTTGGCTGAGAGATCACGAACCCACTCTGGACTGGCGCACTGGAGATGTTCTACGGTGGGGACAGTCTTGTCTGAACAGGTGCCTGCTTCCTGTCAAGCCTGCGTCCTCCTTTCGGTCTGCTTCGGAATCCACGGGAATTCCTCCAGCCTATTGCGCCTTCTCGGATGTCTTTAACAAGAAGGAGGCGGAGATCTTGCCGCCGCACCGCTCTTATGACTGCCCGATAGACCTTGTTCCTGGTTCTACTCCACCTCGAGGACGTATTTACCCATTGTCTCCTACCGAAACTCAAGCCATGTCCGAATATATCCAAGAGAATCTGGCCAGAGGCTTCATTCGAAAGTCCTCCTCCCCTGCAGGAGCTGGGTTCTTCTTCGTCAAGAAGAAGGACGGTTCTCTTCGCCCATGTATAGACTATCGGGGTCTCAACACTATCACGATCAAGAACAAGTACCCACTTCCTCTCATACCTGAACTCTTTGATCGTCTACGTGGAGCACGAATCTTTACCAAATTGGATCTCAGAGGAGCTTATAATTTGGTCCGTATCCGTTCCGGTGACGAGTGGAAGACTGCGTTTAATACCAGAGATGGTCATTATGAATATTTGGTTATGCCATTCGGTTTATGCAACGCACCCGCAGTCTTCCAGGAGTTTGTAAATGATGTTTTTCGGGATCTACTTTACACCTGTGTTGTAGTGTACTTGGACGATATCCTTGTGTTCTCTCCAGATCTGTCTACTCACAGAAGAGATGTACGGCAAGTACTTCAGCGTTTGAGAGAGAATCGGCTGTACGCAAAACTGGAAAAATGTGTCTTCGAACAGTCATCTCTTCCCTTCTTGGGTTTCATCATTTCCGACGCTGGTTTGTGTATGGATCCAGGAAAAGTTTCTGCCGTGCTCAACTGGCCACGTCCTCTTGGAGTGAAAGCAATTCAGCGATTTCTTGGATTTGCTAACTACTATCGGCAGTTTATCCCTCACTTTTCCTCTCTTTCTGCTCCAATCTCCTCCATGATTCGGAAGGGTGCCAATCCTCATCTATGGTCGTCTGAGGCCGAAGAGGCTTTCCGGTCCATCAAGCAGGCCTTCACCTCCGCTCCTATTCTTCATCGTCCTGTGGCCAATAAACCCTTCATCCTTGAAGTAGATGCTTCTGCAATTGGAGCTGGAGCTGTGCTCTCGCAGAAATCCTCTTCTGGTCGTCTTGTGCCCTGTGGTTTTTTCTCTAAGATCTTCTCCTCCTCTGAAAAGAATTATTCTATCGGTGATAAAGAACTTTTGGCAATCAGGTTGGCATTGGAGGAGTGGCGGTACCTCTTGGAGGGGGCTTTACATCGTTTTGTAATTTACACAGATCACAAGAATCTGGCATATATCCGCTCTGCGCAAAGACTAAATCCTCGGCAGGCCAGGTGGGCCTTGTTTTTCGCCAGGTTTGACTTTGAACTTCGTTTCCTGCCAGGAGATAAAAACTCCAGAGCCGACGCTCTGTCTAGGTCATTCCAGGCGGTGGATATGGAGGAGGAACCTGCGCACATCATCGATCCTGCAAGAGTCATCACAGTTGCTCCTCTCTCTCTTTCCTCGTTGCCTCCGGGTAAGACCTTAGTTGCTGAAGAGAACAAAGAACGCGTCTTACTTTGGGGTCATGCCTCCAAATTAGCTGGACATGTTGGTCTCAAAAAAACCCTCCGTCTGATCTCTCGCTATTACTGGTGGCCTACGTTGTCCAAGGACGTCCAAAGTTTTGTCGCCTCTTGTCCCTCCTGTGCCAAGAATAAAATTCCCAGGCAACTACCTTCCGGGCTTTTGCATCCTTTACCGGTACCCTCCACTCCGTGGCAACATTTATCGATGGACTTCATCACTGACCTGCCTTCTTCATCTGGTTGTACCGTCATCTTCGTGGTCATGGATCGTTTCTCCAAGATGGCTCATTTCATTGCACTACCTGGTTTGCCTTCTGCTCCCGAATTGGCAAAGATTTTTGTTCACCATATTTTTCGTCTTCATGGTCTTCCTTTACATATTGTTTCTGACCGAGGTGTTCAATTCACCGCCCGCTTCTGGAAATCCCTCTGCAAATCTATGAACATTTCGCTTGACTTTTCTTCAGCCTACCATCCGCAGTCCAATGGCCAGGTGGAACGTACTAATCAGACCTTGGTAACTTATCTCCGTCATTTTTCCAATTCCCATCAGAATGATTGGTCTGACTTGCTGCCATGGGCTGAGTTTTCTTACAATAACCATTCCAGTGAAGCTACTAACAAATCTCCATTTTTTATCGTCTACGGTCAACATCCTGGTCTTCCTCTTCCGGTTCCTCCTGTCTCTACTGTACCAGCGGCTGATCTTCTGTCTAGAGAGTTCTCCAGGGTCTGGCAGGAGACCAAGTCTGCCCTTGAGTTGGCTCAAGTCAGGATGAAGAGACATGCGGACAAAAGACGCCTCGATTCTCCTATATTCCATCCTGGGGACAAGGTTTGGGTTTCTTCTAAATTTATCCGTCTCAAAATTCCTTCACATAAGCTGGGTCCTCGCTATATCGGTCCATTCGAAGTTTTGTCTCGTATTAATGACGTTTCTTACAAACTTAAGTTGCCTGCCTCTCTGCGTATTTCTAATTCTTTTCATGTGTCTCTCCTTAAACCCGTAGTTTTTAATCAGTTTCATTCTTCTAACCTTTGTTCTCCTTCGCCTGTTTCCGAGGATGATGTCTTTGAAGTTAGGGACATTTTAGCCATGAAAAAACTTAGAGGGAGAACTTTGTTTTTGGTTGACTGGAAAGGTTTTGGTCCTGAGGAGAGGTCCTGGGAGCCTCGTGAGAACATTCAGGCCCCTCGCATTTTGTCCCGGTTTCTTTCAAGTCTTAAAAAGGAGGGGCGTAAAGACGGGGGTACTGTCATGCAGCGCTCGCCCCCGGCTTCTGCAGCTCGCCGGGTGCGCGCGCACGGCGCATTCAGCTCTGCGCGTGCGCACATCTGATTCCTCTGTTGGCACTCCTTCCTGTCCTCTCCGTCATCCTGGAGGACTGTAACCCGGAAGTAGCTCTCATGCTGGTATATAAGCTGCTTCCTGCTGCTCCTCTGTGCCTGATGATCATTTGTGTTTACAAGTGCTTCTGGTCACCTGTGATCTCTGTGCATTCCTAGCTTTCTGACCTTGGGACTCCTCCTTCCTCTGCAGTACCTGCCTGATTTTCCTGTGTTCCTGCTTTGTTCCTTCAGTTCCTGTTTCTGTGCGGTACCTGCCCGGCTCCTTTACCATTTCCTTGCTCCCGTCAGCCTCTGTGTCTCCATATTGTCTCGTCAGCCTCCGTGTCTCTGTAGTATTCCCATCTTCTCCCTCGTCTCAGTAGTTCCTTGCCATTCCCTCTGTTTCCTCCGCTGTTTCCTTCGGTCCCTGTGTTCCTGCAGTGTACCCTTCTTATCTCAGTCGACCCTCCAGCTTCCGTGGCGATAGTCCCTCACGGGCCTGCCCCTAACGCTCCCTGTATAGGGGGCGGTCCACCTGGTCAGCTCGTCCGAGAGGGGTTCGTCGTCACGGTCCAGTGGGTCCACTCTCCGTTGTCCCTGTTTGAATCCACTCTCTCAAATGGAACTGCACTCGGATGACATCTGAGTGCAGCCCGATTCTTACAGCATCACAACTGTGTACCCAGCACCACCAAGCACCTTGTTATTAGCCACTACAACACTCAGCACCGTGTACCCAGCCCCACCAAACACCATGCTATTAGCCACTACAACCCTCAGCACCATGTATCCAGCCCCACCAAGCACCATGTTATAAGTCACTACAATCCTCAACACTGTGTACCCAGCCCCACCAAGCACCATGTTATTATCCACTACAACCCTCAGCGCCGTGTACCCAGCCCCACCAAGCACCATGTTATTAGCCACTACAACACTCAGCACCGTGTACCCAGCCCCACCAAGCACCATGTTATTAGCCACTACAACACTCAGCACCGTGTACCCAGCCCCACCAAACACCATGTTATTATCCACTACAACCCTCAGCGCCGTGTACCCAGCCCCACCAAGCACCATGTTATAAGTCACTACAATCCTCAACACTGTGTACCCAGCCCCACCAAGCACCATGTTATTATCCACTACAACCCTCAGCGCCGTGTACCCTGTCCCACCAAGCTTCATGTTATTAGCCACTACAACACTCAGCACCGTGTACCCAGTCCCACCAAGCACCATGTTATTAGCCACTACAATCCCCAGCACCGTGTACCCAGCCCCACCAAGCACCATGTTATTAGCCACTACAATCCTCAGCACCGTGTACCCAGCCCCACCAAGCACCATGTTATTAGCCACTACAATCCTCAGCACCATGTATCCAGCCCCACCAAGCACCATGTTATTAGTCACTACAACCCTCAGCACTGTGTACCCAGCCCCACCAAGCACCATGTTATTAGCCACTACAATCCTCAGCACTACGTACCCAGCCCCACCAAGCACCATGTTATTAGCCACTACAACCCTCAGCACTGTGTACCCAACCCCACCAAGCACCATGTTATTAGCCACTACAATTCTCAGCACCGTGTACCCAGCCCCACCAAGCACCATGTTATTAGCCATTACAACCCTCAGCGCCGTGTACCCAGCCCCACCAAGCACCATGTTGTTACCCACTACAATCCTCAGCACCACATACCCAGCCCCACCAAGCACCATTTTATTAGCCACTACAATCCTCAGCACCGTGTACCCAGCCCCACCAAGCACCATGTTATTAGCCACTACAACACTCAGCACCGTGTACCCAGCCCCACCAAACACCATGTTATTATCCACTACAACCCTCAGCGCCGTGTACCCAGCCCCACCAAGCACCATGTTATAAGTCACTACAATCCTCAACACTGTGTACCCAGCCCCACCAAGCACCATGTTATTATCCACTACAACCCTCAGCGCCGTGTACCCTGTCCCACCAAGCTTCATGTTATTAGCCACTACAACACTCAGCACCGTGTACCCAGTCCCACCAAGCACCATGTTATTAGCCACTACAATCCCCAGCACCGTGTACCCAGCCCCACCAAGCACCATGTTATTAGCCACTAGAACACTCAGCACCGTGTACCCAGCCCCACCAAGCACCATGTTATTAGTCACTACAATCCTCAACACTGTGTACCCAGCCCCACCAAGCACCATGTTATTAGCCACTACAACCCTCAGCACTGTGTACCCAACCCCACCAAGCACCATGTTATTAGCCACTACAATTCTCAGCACCGTGTACCCAGCCCCACCAAGCACCATGTTATTAGCCATTACAACCCTCAGCGCCGTGTACCCAGCCCCACCAAGCACCATGTTGTTACCCACTACAATCCTCAGCACCACATACCCAGCCCCACCAAGCACCATTTTATTAGCCACTACAATCCTCAGCACCATGTACCCAACCCCACCAAGCACCATGTTATTAGCCATTACAACCCTCAGCACCGTGTACCCAACCCCACCAAGCACCATGTTATTAGCCATTACAACCCTCAGCACCGTGTACCCAGCCCCACCAAGCACCATTTTATTAGCCACTACAATCCTCAGCACCGTGTACCCAGCCCCACCAAGCACCATGTTATTAGCCACTACAACACTCAGCACCGTGTACCCAGCCCCACCAAACACCATGTTATTATCCACTACAACCCTCAGCGCCGTGTACCCAGCCCCACCAAGCACCATGTTGTTACCCACTACAATCCTCAGCACCACATACCCAGCCCCACCAAGCACCATTTTATTAGCCACTACAATCCTCAGCACCATGTACCCAACCCCACCAAGCACCATGTTATTAGCCATTACAACCCTCAGCACCGTGTACCCAACCCCACCAAGCACCATGTTATTAGCCATTACAACCCTCAGCACCACATACCCAGCCCCACCAAGCACCATTTTATTAGCCACTACAATCCTCAGCACCGTGTACCCAGCCCCACCAAGCACCATGTTATTAGCCACTACAACACTCAGCACCGTGTACCCAGCCCCACCAAACACCATGTTATTATCCACTACAACCCTCAGCGCCGTGTACCCAGCCCCACCAAGCACCATGTTATAAGTCACTACAATCCTCAACACTGTGTACCCAGCCCCACCAAGCACCATGTTATTATCCACTACAACCCTCAGCGCCGTGTACCCTGTCCCACCAAGCTTCATGTTATTAGCCACTACAACACTCAGCACCGTGTACCCAGTCCCACCAAGCACCATGTTATTAGCCACTACAATCCCCAGCACCGTGTACCCAGCCCCACCAAGCACCATGTTATTAGCCACTAGAACACTCAGCACCGTGTACCCAGCCCCACCAAGCACCATGTTATTAGTCACTACAATCCTCAACACTGTGTACCCAGCCCCACCAAGCACCATGTTATTAGCCACTACAACCCTCAGCACTGTGTACCCAACCCCACCAAGCACCATGTTATTAGCCACTACAATTCTCAGCACCGTGTACCCAGCCCCACCAAGCACCATGTTATTAGCCATTACAACCCTCAGCGCCGTGTACCCAGCCCCACCAAGCACCATGTTGTTACCCACTACAATCCTCAGCACCACATACCCAGCCCCACCAAGCACCATTTTATTAGCCACTACAATCCTCAGCACCATGTACCCAACCCCACCAAGCACCATGTTATTAGCCATTACAACCCTCAGCACCGTGTACCCAACCCCACCAAGCACCATGTTATTAGCCATTACAACCCTCAGCACCGTGTACCCAGCCCCACCAAGCACCATGTTATTAGCCACTACAACCCTCAGCGTCGTGTACCCAACCCCACCAAGCATCATGTTATTAGCCATTACAACCCTCAGCGCCGTGTACCCAACCCCACCAAGCACCATTTTATTAGCCATTACAACCCTCAGCACCGTGTACCCAACCCCACCAAGCACCATGTTATTAGCCATTACAACCCTCAGCACCGTGTACCCAGCCCCACCAAGCACCATGTTATTAGCCACTACAATCCTCTGCACGATGTACCCAGCCCCACCAAGCACCATGTTATTAGCCATTACAACCCTCAGCACCATGTACCCAGCCCCACCAAGCACCATTTTATTAGCCACTACAATCCTCAGCACCGTGTACCCAGCCCCACCAAGCACCATGTTATTAGCCATTACAACCCTCAGCACCGTGTACCCAGCCCCACCAAGCACCATGTTATTAGCCACTACAACCCTCAGCGCCGTGTACCCAACCCCACCAAGCACCATGTTATTAGCCATTACAACCCTCAGCGCCGTGTACCCAACCCCACCAAGCACCATTTTATTAGCCATTACAACCCTCAGCACCGTGTACCCAGCCCCACCAAGCACCATGTTATTAGCCATTACAACCCTCAGCACCGTGTACCCAGCCCCACCAAGCACCATGTTATTAGCCACTACAATCCTCAGCACCGTGTACCCAGCCCCACCAAGCACCATGCTATTAGCCACTACAATCCTCAGCACCATGTACCCAGCCCCACCAAGCACCATGTTATTAGCCACTACAACCCTCAGCGCCGTGTACCCAGCCCCACCAAGCACCATGTTATTAGCCACTACAATCCTCAGCACCGTGTACCCAGCCCCACCAAGCACCATGTTATTATCCACTACAACCCTCACCAGCACTGTGTACCCAGCCCCACCAAGCACCATGTTATTATCCACTACAATCCTCAGCACCGTGTACCCAGCCCCACCAAGCACCATGTTATTAGCCACTACAATTCTCAGCACCACATACCCAGCCCCACCAAGCACCATTTTATTAGCCACTACAATCCTCAGCACCGTGTACCCAACCCCACCAAGCACCATTTTATTAGCCATTACAACCCTCAGCACCGTGTACCCAGTCCCACCAAGCACCATGTTATTAGCCATTACAACCCTCAGCACCGTGTACCCAGCCCCACCAAGCACCATTTTATTAGCCATTACAACCCTCAGCACCGTGTACCCAGTCCCACCAAGCACCATGTTATTAGCCACTACAACCCTCAGTGCCGTGTACCCAGCCCCACCAAGCACCATGCTATTAGCCACTACAACCCTCAGCACCATGTACCCAGCCCCACCAAGCACCATGTTATTAGCCACTACAACCCTCAGCGCCGTGTACCCAACCCCACCAAGCACCATGTTATTAGCCATTACAACCCTCACCAGCACTGTGTACCCAGCCCCACCAAGCACCATGGATTTATCCACTACAACACTCAGCACCGTGTACCCAGCCCCACCAAGCACCATGCTATTAGCCATTACAATCCTCAGCACCGTGTACCCAGCCCCACCAAGCACCATGTTATTATCCACTACAATCCTCAGCACCGTGTACCCAGCCCCACCAAGCACCTTGTTATTAGCCACTACAATCCTCAGCACCGTGTACCCAGCCCCACCAAGCACTATGTTATTACCCACTACAATCCTCAGCACCGTGTACCCAGCCCCACCAAGCACTATGTTATTATCCACTACAACCCTCAGTGCCGTGTACCCAGCCCCACCAAGCACCATGTTATTATCCACTACAATCCTCAGCACCGTGTACCCAGCCCCACCAAGCACCATGTTATTATCCACTACAATCCTCAGCACCGTGTACCCAGCCCCACCAAGCACCTTGTTATTAGCCACTACAATCCTCAGCACCGTGTACCCAGCCCCACCAAGCACTATGTTATTACCCACTACAATCCTCAGCACCGTGTACCCAGCCCCACCAAGCACTATGTTATTATCCACTACAACCCTCAGTGCCGTGTACCCAGCCCCACCAAGCACCATGTTATTATCCACTACAATCCTCAGCACCGTGTACCCAGCCCCACCAAGCACCATGTTATTATCCACTACAATCCTCAGCACCGTGTACCCAGCCCCACCAAGCACCATGTTATTAGCCAGCACCAGCACTGTCTTGGTCCGATCTTATCTCGATAGTACATCACTTGTAGATGTTGTGCCATGAGATGTTCCAATGATTGTGTGGGAGATTTTGGAGGGGCTATGGAAATGACTCTCATGTGATGGCTGATGGACTACAGTGAGTCTTGTAACAGAACTGCATGGACATTTCTGTAACAGCTGTATAAAGCACATCTATTAGACAGACACTTAAAAAATGACAATTTGCTGTGAAAAAATAAATAAAACCAGTATATGACATAATGTGTCAGAGCCCAGCATTGTTATCTGGTGTGAATCTCCAGTATTGGAAATCATTACTAGGTATGAGATGAGCGCTGTGGATTGAATTGATAAGAATGCTTCAAAGCGCTTGAGCTGCATATGTATAGTATATACAGCCTAAAGGATGGAGACAGGCTGCCGTGTGATTACAGCACTGTTATCATGTCAGCCAGGACACCTGCACAGGATGACCATTTTATAGGGAGAAAATTAGAATTGTCACTTTTCAGCTACATAGACCAAGAGTGAAAAAACCACCAACGACAGATATCAGGATTCTCGCTATTTGCACAAGGCGGATTGCAGTTCTGTATGTGCTATCTGTACCTCATAGTTTAAATTGAAGTCGGTTAGCAAGGAATTTACATTTCCCCTCTCTCCGCCCAGGTGATCTTGTTACCATGTATACACATATACGTGCAAGGTTAATGCAAAGAATTTATACAAGACTTATTCATTCCAAGATGTTGTTCACAGAGCCATGAGAAAGACAGTCTCATCTGCAATGCAGGACGGGATTCTTTACAGTAAGAGTAGTGAAAGTTTGAAACTTCATGGCAGATATTTGTCATTTAAGAGTTATGATTAATAGTCATGAATGATGTTCAATTGATCCAGCAAAATCTGACTATGTGGTATCAAGAAGGATTTTCTTCACCCATTGGGTAAAGTTGTCTATAATTGAGGTTTGTTTTGTTTTTCTCTGGATCAAGCATTACTTGATAATCATGTTGTGTTATTTCTCAACCTGTTATTATGTAGCGCCACTATTGCTGACAGTGTATTATGCGATTACCTACACTCTCATATGGATTTCTCGCCTTCCATCAATGACAAGTTACTTTTCTCACGCACCTGTATATTGCATACATCCATTATTTTACACTTTAACATTTTTTTTGTGTTTCTTCATATAATGGCAACCCAATGATCTTAGCTATAGGTGCAGTGTATGTCTGTGTTATATGTATATATGTTTTCAGCAGATTTTTAGTCTTCCTATTCATATATGAAGCCACAGGACACAGGTCAAGACCTGTTGGTGGTCGAAACGTTGTTTCCAGTATGGTGGAATAAAGTCCTTTTTCTACTACTACACCTGGATGGAGCGCTGTTCTTCTACTTTTCTGATTCATTATTGTACTGTCCGTCCAGAGGCTCCAGTTCCTATGTTCTCGTGCGTAGTTGAGTTTCTTGGACTTGGTTTCATGTCAGATACGTTTTTTTACGCAGTTCGTCCATGAAGACCACTTGTTGTCAGACTTCTCTGAACAATATATGGATGTAGCGGGGTCCCACAGTTGCGCATCTTCCAGTTTTGAAGGAAAGTAAGGACAATGTGTCTTTCATCTTTTGCACTCAGATTCCTTGGCTAACTATCCTCTGCGTCTATGGTCCTCAACGTTGCCATTTTTCTGGTTCTCCCAATGAGCTTGAACACCCCATCTTGAAATTCCAGCCTGCTTTGAAATCTTTGCCGTGTGTCTACCTTGTGTCTTGTCGCTGTGTCAGTCTTGCCCATGGTGTATGGCCTGTCACATGAAACTGTCTTCCATAATCTCACCTTTGTTAGAAGAGTTTGTCTGTTCCTCACCCACTTTAAACTTCATACACAGCTGTTTCATTTAATGTGTTTCAAGCTACATATAAAAATGATGATCGTTATCACCTGATTGCCATCATTTGAATTCATTTTGGTGTAGTTTGATTGAATTTGATTTAGTTTGCTCTTTTATTCATTCACTCTGCATTTAGTTGATTGATAAAAATAAAGCATTCCGTTTTTTAAAGCCTCCTTACAGAATATATAGACGTGTATTTCTTCTTGCACGCTGAACTCCGTTTCTGTCTTGCTCTCACTTGCAGTTCCCCCATCCTCATACATTTACTTACCTAGCTATTCCCTGGATAGTCACAATATTGATCCCTTTACTGTGGCCTCCACACATCAATCTAACCTCCTCTACCTCACCTCTGTCTCTTAGCATGACACACTCATCAAGATCTATGTTTTCTTCTACTCCTGAGAGCTTCCCTCAAGCACTTTTTTCATGAGCTGCTCAAAACACCAGTGAAGGCAGACCTGCACCTATGGGGATCATGGACAAAGTGCTCGGATGGGTTCATAGTTATTGCTCGCTGTATCGCATCAATCTAGCTTGGGTTACCTTATTTTATCGGGTTATTTTAATTTAACTTCCTCGGATGCAGCCTCAGGATCTGTACAAAATAATGCAGTTTCACAGATGAGATAACGCAGTGACTCGGGCTATTA
This sequence comes from Ranitomeya variabilis, assembly GCF_051348905.1. Classification (NCBI taxonomy): domain Eukaryota; kingdom Metazoa; phylum Chordata; class Amphibia; order Anura; family Dendrobatidae; genus Ranitomeya; species Ranitomeya variabilis. The sequence continues at coordinate 434,608,470 of NC_135237.1, read as the reverse complement.
TTTCAGAACACAGATCTCGGTGACTGAGGTGTTGACCCGCTGCTTCTCTAGAAAGCCGGTATGTGGGTCTTCAGAAAGATCTGACCGGCAATGTATGAATGTGAATATGCCCAATAATTAACAAACCAGTCATTAAGAAGTTATTGATCTTGTCAGATATCAGAATAGCACAGTAATGTCGGCAAGAAAGTCATTTAAATGTCAATTGTTTCCATTTTTGGCACAAGTAGGAGAACTAATATGTCCTGTTTAGGTTTTGTCCATGTGACGGACACCAGCAGTGCGCAGCAGACCCTATTGACTTATACCCTAGGGTGACTGTCAATCTGCAGGAAGAAAATATCATCAGGGAGTGTTGGCATCACAGGATGATCTATAAAATATTATATACCGTATATTTTGTTCAATTTTCCATTTTATTATATTAAGTAAAAATCAGAAATCTTGCAGTTATTACACTGGGCACTAGGACTTATACTAGATTCATACTTCATGTTCTGTACATAAGACTTTTCAGCAGTCTCATTATCATCCCAGATAAAACATTTCAATGAAAGGTAACTTATTCAGTAGATAAGGATCCACTATTCACAATGGGTGATGTCACTGGTCACCTTCTCCTCGCCCTTTACATTCCCTTTGGCACAGTCTCGGGTATCCCGTTTGTGCAAGCTACACTGGGTGACATTATAGGTGTCTTGTATAAAGAGTCTGTCTGCCGGTATCCACACAGGAACATCTTCTGTGCCCTGATAATTTAGGTCTCATATTACAATAAGTTTCCAGCTTTTCTAGAATAGTTAAAGAAAATCTGTCAGCAGGTTTTGCTGTGTTATCTTAGATCAGCATGATGTAGGAGCCGAGAGCCTGATTCCAGTGATGTGTCACTTACTGAGCTGTAAAGGCACAGATGATTGGCCTCGGGGAGACCAAAACATCCAACACCGCGGAGACACCATCACGTGTTTTTCAACGCAGTGATCCAGAACACTGCCCCCATCCCTTATGGGAAATATGCAAATGCATGTAGGATAGCTGCGGAGACACCATCACGTGTTTCTCAACACAAGCAGTGAATAGCCAGACCTTTCCCCGGGAAGGAACAACCACGGGAAGGGCAGCATCCAATAAAGGAAAACATCCAATACAGGAAAACCACCTATGCCAAGCATGGTATCCATCCACAGACAGCTGTTTCGGGGTGTTTGCCCCTCATCAGTGTGGAGTAGGAATCTGGCTATTAGGAGCAGTGCCTAGTAAAAGGCTGTAAAGGCACAGATGATTGGCCTCGGGGAGACCAAAACATCCAACACCACGGAGACACCATCACGTGTTTCTCAACGCAGTGATCCAGAACACTGCCCCCATCCCTTATGGGAAATATGCAAATGCATGTAGGATAGCTGCGGAGACACCATCACATGTTTCTCAACGCAAGCAGTGAATAGCCAGACCTTTCCCCGGGAAGGAACAACCACGGGAAGGGCAGCATCCAATAAAGGAAAACATCCAATACAGGAAAACCACCTATGCCAAGCATGGTATCCATCCACAGACAGCTGTTTCGGGGTCTTTGCCCCTCATCAGTGTGGAGTAGGAATCTGGCTATTAGGAGCAGTGCCTAGTAAAAGGCTGTAAAGGCACAGATGATTGGCCTCGGGGAGACCAAAACATCCAACACCGCGGAGACACCATCACGTGTTTCTCAACGCAGTGATCCAGAACACTGCCCCCATCCCTTATGGGAAATATGCAAATGCATGTAGGATAGCTGCGGAGACACCATCACGTGTTTCTCAACGCAAGTAGTGAATAGCCAGACCTTTCCCCGGGAAGGAACAACCACGGGAAGGGCAGCATCCAATAAAGGAAAACATCCAATACAGGAAAACCACCTATGCCAAGCATGGTATCCATCCACAGACAGCTGTTTCGGGGTGTTTGCCCCTCATCAGTGTGGAGTAGGAATCTGGCTATTAGGAGCAGTGCCTAGTAAAAGGCTGTGTTATTCTGTTTCAATTAAGTCAGTGTTTTATCAGCAGCAGATTATCACTACAAGACTAGGTGAAGCCCCATGGTCCTGCTGTTCTGTGTAACTTTGCCCTCCACCCCTGATGAGCAGCTTTTTGTAAATACACCATGTACGCGGAAAGCTGTGTGGGTGAGGTTATACAGGGCTCAGCGTTTGAGCACTGCTAAATCAGCAGCAGAAAAAACAGTGATTGCATCATAATGATAGCATGCAGACCACCAAGTGACATATCACTGGAGTCAGGGTCTCTATCCCTACATCATGCTGCTGTCTGAATATATATCAAAAACCTGTTGACAGATTCCCTTTAATAGATTAGGTCTATGATGACCTAGTGTCCCTATGCTAGCAATGAGGTGCGACAGGGACCAAAATTGTTGTTTTGGGGAGAATATTCAAATTTTTCCACAAGGAGCCTTTTTAAAGACCATCTGGAAGTCCCCCTTTCTTGTTAACCCCTTTCTGCCAGCTGACGGAATAGTACGTCAGCTGGCAGATCCCCTGCTTTGAGGTGGGCTCTGGCGCTGAGCCCACCTTAAAGCTGCGACATGTCAGCTGTTTTGTACAGCTGACATGTGCGCGCAATGAGCGCGAGCGGAATCGCGATCCGCCCGCGCCCATTAACTAGTTAAATGCCGCCGTCAAGCGCTGACAGCTTCATTTAACTAGCGCTCCCGGCCGCGCGGCCGGAAGTGCTCGCACCGCTGACCCCCGTCACATGATCGGGGGTCAGCGGTGCATTGCCATAACAACCAGAGGTCTCCTTGAGACCTCTATGGTTGTTGATGGCCGAATGCTTTGAGCGCCACCCTGTGGTCGGCGTTCAAAGTACACGACCATTTCTACTACATAGAGGTGATCTGTACTTCACCTCTATGTAGCAGAGGCGATCATGTAGTGCATGCTTCTAGCCTCCTATGGAGGCTATTGAAGCATGCCAAAATTTTAAAAAAAGAAAGTGTTTAAAAATATAAAAAGAATAAAAAATATATAAAAGTTTAAATCACCCCCCTTTCGCCCCAATCAAAATAAAACAATAAAAAAAAAAAATCAAACCTACACATATTTGGTATCGCCGCGTTCAGAATCGCCCGCTCTATCAATAAAAACAAAGGATTAACCTGACCGCTAAATGGCGTAGCGAGAAAAAAAATCAAAACGCCAAAATTACGTTTTTTTGGTCGCCACGACATTGCATTAAAATGCAATAACGGGCGATCAAAGGAACGTATCTACACCAAAATGGTATCATTAAAAACGTCAGCTCGGCACGCAAAAAATAAGCCCTCACGTGACCCCAGATCACGAAATATGGAGACACTACGAGTATCGGAAAATCGCGCAATTTTTATTTTTTTTTGCAAACTTTGGATTTTTTTTCCACCACTTAGATAAAAAATAACCTAGACATGTTAGGTGTCTATGAACTCGTAATGACCTGGAGAATCATAATGGCAGGTTAGTTTTAGCATTTGGTGAACCTAGCAAAAAAGCCAAACAAAAAACAAGTGTGAAATTGCACTTTTTTTGCAATTTCATCACACTTGGAATTTTTTTCCCGTTTTCTGTTACACGGCATGGTAAAACCAATGGTATCGTTCAAAAGTACATCTCGTCCCGCAAAAAATAAGCCCTCACATGGCCATATTGACGGAAAAATAAAAAAGTTATGGCTCTGGGAAGGAGGGGAGTGAAAAACGAAAATGAAAAAACGGAAAAAGCTCCGGGGGTGAAGGGGTTAATACTGCAAATATTTCCACACCCTACACTCTATGTTGTATGCAAATTGTATTTTATGGAGTAACTCCTTTATTCCATCATCCGCCTAACCCTATAGGTACTAGAGAAAAACAGGAGAAAAAGGGGAGTATTGGAAGCTAAAATTGTATTTATGAATTTATCAAATATAAAATGTAAAAACAGGAAAATAGGTAAAAGGATAACAAGTGGAAGCTATTGCCTCAATGGAGTGGATATACATAGGAGGATACAATGAGTGTGATGGACACAATGGTCCTTATATATGTAAATCATAATAAGTAGGCAACGTTCTTACCAATTCTGCATAAAGAAGATGCTCAAATCACCCCATAGAGAAGAGAGTCACCAACGTGCATTTCGTCTATTAGTATCATTGTTTTTTTTTCAAGGGGAAACACTTGGTACTAGGTAATGAATCATTCTGGATTGAATCACCCAGGTACAGCTAGCAATCATTGTAAAATAAACTAGTGTTAAGGGAGTCACTAAATTCCATGTCACCAGATGACAGCTTGTCAGGGATTTTGTTGAGCAGAGTTACTGATAAAAGAATTTTCTGTGCGTTGGGATTGGGGTGCAGGAAAGTGATTCCTGAGATTGGGAAAGTAAATATAATAAACATTGTACAGTACGGCAAAAATTAAGAGACCACTGCAAACTGTTCAGTTTCTCTGATTTTTCTGTAAATTGTTCTTTTATTCTATAGACTTCTGACAACATCTCCGAATTTCCAAGCAATACATTTTGTATTTTTTTCTGACAAATAAAAATGGTCAAAGTTAAAAAAAAAAAAACAGTGCTTTCAGACCTCAAATAATGCAAGGAAAACAAGTTCATAATCATTTAGAAACAACAATACTAATGTTTTACCTCAGGAAGAGTTCAGAAATTAATATTTTGTGGAATAACCATGATTTTTAATCACAGCTTTCATGCGTCTTGGCATGCTTTCCACCAGTCTATCACACTGCTTCTGGTGCAAAAATGTAAGCAGTTCTTATTTGTTTGATGGCTTGTGACAATCCATCATCCTCTTGATTACATTCCAGAGGTTTTCAATGGGGTTCTGGTCTGGAGATTGGGCTGGCCATGACAGGGTTTTGTGGTGTTTTAGTGGTGGTCTCTTAATTTTTGCCAGAGCTGCATATATATATTTGTATACAGTATATACAGTACAGACCAAACGTTTGGACACACCTTCTCATTTAAAGATTTTTCTGTATTTTCATGACTATGAAAATTGTACATTCACACTGAAGGCATCAAAACTATGAATTAACACATGTGGAATTATATACTTAACAAAAAAGTGTGAAACAACTGAAATTATGTCTTATATTCTAGGTTCTTCAAAGTAGCCACCTTTTGCTTTGCTTTGTACACTCTTGGCATTCTCTTGATGAGCTTCAAGAAGTACTCACCGGGAATGGTCTTCCAACAATCTTGAAGGAGTTCCCAAAGATGCTTAGCACTTGTTGGCCCTTTTGCCTTCACTCTGCGGTCCAGCTCACCCCAAACCATCTCGATTGGGTTCAGGTCTGGTGACTGTGGAGGCCAGATCATCCAGCGTAGCACCCCATCACTCTCCTTCTTGGTCAAATAACCCTTACACAGCCTGGAGGTGTGTTTGGGGTCATTGTCCTATTGAAAAATAAATGATGGTCCAACTAAACGCAAACCGGATGGCATAGCTTGCTGCTGTAAGATGCTCTGGTAGCCATGCTGGTTCAGTATGCCTTCAATGTTGAATAAATCCCCAACAGTGTCACCAGCAAAGCACCCCCACACCATCACACCTCCTCAACCATGCTTCACGGTGGGAACCAGGCATGTAGAGTCCATCCGTTCACCTTTTCTGCTTCGCACAAAGACATGGTGGTTGGAACCAAAGTTCTCAAATTTGGACTCATCAGACCAAAGCACAGATTTCCACTGGTCTAATGTCCATTCCTTGTGTTCTTCAGCCCAAACAAGTCTCCTGTGCTTGTTGCCTGTCCTTAGCAGTGGTTTCCTATCAGCTATTTTACCATGAAGGCCTGCTGCACAAAGTCTCCTCTCAACAGTTGTTGTACAGATGTGTCTGCTGCTAGAACTCTGTGTGGCATTGACCTGGTCACTAATCTGAGCTGCTGTTAACCTGCGATTTCTAAGGTTGGTGACTCGGATAAACTTATCCTCAGAAGCAGAGGTGACTCCTGGTCTTCTTTTCCTGGGGTGGTCCTCATGTGAGCCAGTTTCTTTGTAGCGCTTGATGGTTTTTGCAACTGCATTTGGGGACACTTTCAAAGTTTTCCCAATTTTTCAGACTGACTGACCTTCATTTCTTAAAGTAATGATGGCCACTCGTTTCTCTTTACTTAGCTGCTTTTTTCTTGTCATAATACAAATTCTAGTCTAGTCTAGTCCAGTCTATTCAGTAGGGCTATCAGCTGTGTATCCACCAGACTTCTGCACAACACAACTGATGGTCCCAACCCCATTTATAAGGCAAGAAATCCCACTTATTAAACCTGACATGGCACACCTGTGAAGTGAAAACCATTCCCGGTGACTACCTCTTGAAACTCATCACGAGAATGCCAAGAGTGTGCAAAGCACTCATCAAAGCAAAAGGTGGCTACTTTGAAGAACCTAGAATATAAGACATAATTTCAGTTGTTTCACACTTTTTTGTTAAGTATATAATTCCACATGTGTTAATTCATAGTTTTGATGCCTTCAGTGTGAATGTACAATTTTCATAGTCATGAAAATACAGAAAAATCTTTAAATGAGAAGGTGTGTGCAAACTTTTGGTCTGTACTGTGTATACATACATGCTTCCTTCTATGTCCCAGCTTAGCACAGTAGATTTCTCACCTATATTATGGCATAGAGGAAATATTTATATAAAGTAAGAAATGAGTCCTGAGCCGCCCGGCCCTTCCGGCAGGAGTCGGGCTACCTGGGCTTGTTTGGCCGGAGACATCTGACGTAGATGAGCAGCATGGCACAGTTATCTGCTCTGCGCGACCTGATGTACCAGAGGTAGAATCCCGATGATGCACGGCCGTTATAAGCAGGTGTTTTATTGTGCAATGAACATCTTTTATGGACGCAGGTTGTATTGCATGCATGTATCAAACAGTGAAGGGAGCGCTGAGCAGAGACTGAACTAGAGATCATTTATTTGGAAAATGGAACCACTAGGCACACAAGCGTTATCAGAAAATCAATAATGGCCCTTATATGGAACACGCTCGCGCTTTCTCTGATCCATCTGTTTTCTGAAAATTCAGCGTGAATATAAATTGGATTAAGCTTTTAGCTGGTGATTTTCACGTATATTTAAACTCCAGTTACTTTAGAAATTCACGTTTTTACCCTTATGTTTTATCATGGCCTCTCCAATTACACGAAATATTAACTTGTACTTCTCCATTTTGTGTTGCAGGCTTCTTTTGAAGTCAGAGAAATTACTTTTCCTCCACAACGAAAGCACAATGGCTTTCTACAACGACAGAAGAGAGACTGGGTTATTCCACCAATTAACGTTCCGGAGAACTCAAGGGGATCATTTCCTCAGGAATTAGTGCGAGTGAGTATTAAAATGAAGAACTTTGTTTCCAGCATTTCCCCAGTAACCCATCAATAGCATATAGCGGATTCCCAGAACGCTGCAATATCCGCATCCACCTCACCCATTCCTTGGCTGCTCCAATAATATAATGGCACTATGGATATTTGGTGGGAGGCGTGTCATGGATGTAATAATAGGGAAAGGAGAGTATAATAAAATGATCATTTCTTATTAGTTATTGTCACGAAATGTTCTGCAGTGAAAGCAATTGTGTCACAATCATTAACCCCAGCTAATCGGTATTCCATTTTAATGAATTCGTAAAAATGCGTGAGGATACAGTAAAAAAAATAAATAAATAAGACATAAGTGTTCTGCGTGCTGCCTTTATTCTTTTATTTCCTAGGCAACTAAAACACCATATAAACATGAAAGCGTGTATTATTTGTGTTTAGTGCTGTAGATCCGCAGCATAGTAACAGCCGCGATCCAATCAATGCAGCCAGCTGTCTGCTTTATAATGGGGGGCTTTTGGTCTGGGAGACCCTATCTGAAATCAGACAATGTCAGCTCCTTGAATATTAAGATGAGATCATGACAACCTTTATGGTTAGGGATTTTTTTTTTTAATTAATTTTACTCATTTGTATAGCGCCATTAATTCCCCAGCACTTTACAGACATTATCATCTCTGTCCCCATTGGGGCTCACAATCTACAATCCCTATCAGTATGTCTATGGAGTGTGGGAAGAAACCGGAGACCCCAGAGAAAACCCACGCAAACACAAGGAGAACATACAAACTCCTTCAGAAATTCATAAGCTTTTTAGTAACGAGCTGGAACAAAAAGTAACTTTGTAATATTGAAAATAGTGGTAGTGCCGGATCTGCTGCCTGATGGACCTGGCCGACCATAATGGCGTCCATTGGGTGTCCATCATTGTATTGTCCTCCAGTACTGATGTGAAGTACAGTCAGATGAGCTGTGTGTTAGTAACGGGAACTGCACTCTTTGTGTAGGTTATCAGGTTATGTCTAGAGGCATGTATGAACATACAATTTGTTTTTGCTTTTTTGTGCTTTTTTTTTTTTTTTTTTTTTTTTAAGTAGGCCAGCATACAATAACCAATGTAAAGTACCCGACACACAATAACGGCTAAAGGGACTCTTTCGCCAGGTTTCTTCCACCTAATCTGAGAGAAGCCTGTGTAGGGGCAGAGAACCTTTTTTCTTAGAGGACTAGATATCCTGCTGCCAGGTAGTCAAGCATATTCATGATCTCTATATAGCTCCACCTCCACCACTGATTGGCAGATTTCTGTGTACACTGTGCATGGGCAGAAAGCTGCCAATCAGTGGTGGGGGCGGGGTTATACAGAGCTCAGCATTTAGAGACCTGCTAGATCTGTAGCAAAGAAAACTGTGATTTTTATTAAAAAGAAAATGAAGAACAGCACAGGGGATCAATGGTTCGCACTCTGGGGTTCTGGGGTCAAATCCCACCAAGGAAAATGTCTGCAAGTCGTTTTAATGTTTTCCTGCTTTTGTCCGGTTTCTCTGGTTTGTGGAATTTGATAGCTCTACATAAGGAAAGCATAATAATAATAATAATAATAATAATAATAAAATGATAGCAAGCAGCCCAGTAAGTGGCATGTCACTGGAATCACGATCTCTGCCCCTACATCATGCTGGTCTCTGATATGTTAGTAAAATCCTTGTGACAGATTCCCTGTAACCTACAGTATCACTATCTATGTATACTAACATAGTCATGGCTGACTGAATGTCTGTGACTTACTTTGCCGGTTGTATTCAGGGCACTAAAGGGCACACATTATAAAGGACAAGGTCTCCATTACAAGGCTATATTAACTGGTTTTTCTTCCAGAATTTGTAAGAGTGTAGGAAGTTTTATAAGATAAAAAATGATGACTCACCACTTAAATTGCCGCTTTTCCCGGTTTTGCTCTCCGGTCCCGGGAGTAATGCCTCTTATTAATATTTTATGTATATTTCTCCCCCACCCTCAGCTGTAATAAGAAAACATTACAGCTCATGGTCTAGACTTTTGGTGCAATGGGAATGTCTCTCTTCTTATTTCTCTTATAATCTGTTGTCCTGAATATTCTCACTGATTTGACTATTTTGATCCATAGATCAGGTCTGATCGTGACAAAAGCCTTTCCCTGCGATACAGCGTGACGGGTCCAGGTGCCGACCAACCACCCATCGGCGTGTTCATTATCAGCCCCATTTCTGGGCAGCTTTCAGTAACAAAGCCTTTGGATCGGGAGCAGATTGCAGTTTTCCATGTAAGATCTCACTAAATGTCAGCTGTATGAATATTGCTGTTTGATACTTGATAAAGTACCGTTGGTCGGATTTACAATTAGCGTCCTTCCCTCACAACCCCCTCTTATTCCCTTCATTAACTAGAGATCAATCTTTTCAGTTTTCAACACGTAGTTTGGATTTTAAAGTTCTGACAAATTGATCTATCACAATAGAATTAAAGCCATCACGAGACACTGATGAAGATGTGCCGTCAAGAAGTGTATGCATTGTTGTAGCTAACATCCAAGGAAAACAAGCATGCAAGCATTTTAGTTAAATAGGCAATTTTTGCTTTTTTTTTTCCCTATTAAACCCCTCTCCTTAGGTGCCGCCATTACTTATTTAAAGGGGAAATCCAATCTCAAACCATTTGTTGGACATGTCATCTAAACATGACAGAAAATTACAGTAGGATCGGTCAGTGGAAATCTCCGATATAACGTTTGGCGCTAAGTGCCATTGATTTTCTGGAGCCAGGAAATCGTTCAAATCAGTTTGACATGTCAGAAAAGGGATGCCGGCTGGATTTCTCTTTTAAAAACACATTAGTATATCACAGAATTATGAAAATAGAAAATACTTATAATACAATTGCTCCAAAAATTATGATAGTAGTTAAAACCCATGAAAATTATTCCCTGGCTGACTGTACCTATACAAGCATCGGTACAGTAGTATTCTACAGTAATAGAGCCACTTGTATACAGCTGTCTCATGCATAAAAATACCAAGGATTTCAAGGAAAAAAATGCAATTTTTTCAGAAACTTATCTCCCAAAAATGAACATTTACCTGATCATCTCCTCTTGCTTTATAACATCCTGCCTGCAGATCGAATACCATTAACAGCACAGGTTCTCCTTAAACCGAACAGGAAGTTGTGTTACACATGTTTTTCTTGCGGATGGCATCATGCCATTTATTTGTTTTTACCTATTGGCTCATTACACCTACAGAAGTGCCAGTGTATGGCACAGAAGTGCCGGTGTACGGCACAGATGTGTTCTAAAATAACGGAGCCTCTCAGGGCTGTGGAGTCAGTAAGCCTTCAACTCTGACTCCCCAATTTCCCTGACTCCCAACTCTTACTCTGACTCCGTGACTCCAAATCCATGACTCTGACTCCATGAGTCCGACCCTACAGCCCTGCCTCACTACTGAGCATGTACAAAAAGTGCAGCACAGATTAATCTCAAGTAAAAGCCGAGATCCTTAGATCAGGAACAGAACAGACATTTATAGGACATTTCGTAACTTTCCCAAATTATTATGAAAACATTTACAGCAGATCCTCCATTGTACTACTGTACCCAATGGATTATATATTTTAGGAGATGGACTCGGTCCATTTTATACCGACTCTGACCCCATCAAAATGGACACCGACTTCGACTCCACAGCCCTGATTTCTACTTGTAAAGCAGTTCCGGGCTTGTTAGTCCTCATCAGTAGAAATCTTTGATATAATGCCTCTATAGAGTTGGGCTTGAGGGTTAAACCAGACTAACTTGCTTCATAATTCATCACAAGTCCCTGGTTTCAGTGTGTTGTTATCAGAACACATCACGAAAATTGTCCCCAGATAAAAATTGGCAAAAAAGCAGCAGCTGGCAATTTTGTATCCCTAGAACAAAACCGTCTAGATAACAATTGGAATTTAACCAAGCCTTTGAAAAAGGAATTTTCCAGTGTCAGAAAGGCAGCGTTAATACAGAGTTCACATTACCCACTTTCTTCTATTGCTTCCAATCATATGTCATTTACTTTAAATTGACACTGGATCTACTATTGATTATATTCTCGAGCACCAAGTGTGAAAAATGAAGCATCGACCATGGTTCCTTCATATCTACGAGAGCAGTCAGTGCTCAGACCCTGTGTATTATACATTGCATACATGTCTCTGATTCCTCTTCCAGTTTCACATCTCGCCCTTTTGTTTCATTTGTTATTTTCTTTATCATAAAATCTGTTCATGTAGTGATCGTACCGAGCACAAAATGACAATGCAGTACAATACAGCAGAAAAAAAGGAGATTTGTTCAGAGCATCCATTATCCAGTTCTGTAGTTACTGTGCTTGAATTGACAGCAGATTCACTGATATTTCTAAATAACTCATCTGGGACGGGATATAGCAGTGTATCACTGGGACAACCGTACGCACAGTGTAATCTTCTGCAGCATATTTCTACCGAGAATTGCCATATAAAATTGTTTTTGCAGCTGAGGGCACACGCAGTAGATGTAAATGGAAACCAGGTGGAAAATCCCATCGACATCGTGATCAATGTGATAGATATGAATGATAACAGACCAGAATTCCTGCACCAAATTTGGAATGGAAGCATTTCGGAAGGATCGAAGCCAGGTAAAAAAAAATCTGATATTCTTATATCCTTGAATAAAAACCATGCTTTCTGAGAAATAAATATTTATTATTTGCCATTTTTCCAATTGTTACTGTTCTCTTGGACTTTGGATCATAGTTTTTATAACAAAGCGATAGATAGATAGATAGATAGATAGATAGATAGATAGATAGATAGATAGATAGATAGATAGATAGATGATTCAGGAAAGAAGGCAACACTTTAATCCATAGAAGTTAACCTAAGGGCCTCTTACCAACGTTCAAAAATGCTTGAAGGAGGCTCGTTGTTGATACCGGAGCCAAAATATCACATTTTCATGCTAATTGTAAGTCCTATTTTTTCACTTCTATGGATTGGATTGCTGCATTATGTATTTTTTGTACTTATATTATAGAGATTATCTCTGAATTTTAATCATTTTGTGCATGGCACTAAGAACTAAAGGTACCTTCACACGAAGCGACGCTGCAGCGATAGCGACAACTATGTCGATCGCTGCAGCGTCGCTGTTTGGTCGCTGGAGAGCTGTCACACAGACCGCTCTCCAGCGATCAACTATGCCGAGGTCCCCTGGTAACCAGGGTAAACATCGGGTAACTAAGCGCAGGGCCGCGCTTAGTAACCCGATGTTTACCCTGGTTACCAGCGTAAAATCTAAAAAAAACAAACAGCACATACTTACATTCACGTCCCCCTGCGTCCACTTCCTGACTGACTGAGCGCCGTACAGTGAGAGCAGAGCGGTGACGTCACCGCTGTGCTGCTTTCACTTTCACTTTGCGGCGCTGAGTCAGAGGAGGAAGCAGACTGCAGGGGACGCAATGTGAGTATGTGCTGTTTGTTTTTTTTACATTTTACGCTAGTAACCAGGGTAAACATCGGGTAACTAAGCGCGGCCCTGCGCTTAGTAACCCGATGTTTACCCTGGTTACCAGTGTAAAATATCGCTGGTATCGTTGCTTTTGCTTTCAAACACAACGATACACAGCGATCGGACGACCAAATAAAGTTCTGGACTTTATTCAGCGACCAGCGACATCACAGCAGGATCCTGATCGCTGCTGCGTGTCAAACGAAACGATATCGCTAGCGAGGACGCTGCAACGTCACGGATTGCTAGCGATATCGTTATAATGTCGTTTCGTGTGAAGGTACCTTAAGACTCAAGTAGTTAGCAACTACCTTCCTATTCTGCCTGATGCTGTTTTCTGCCAGCTCAGAGCAGGCACAGACCAATCTTGCCGGTGATTTTGCGACTTCCACTTATGTTGACAGAGCAATATCTTCTCGCTTTACTCTGTTGATGGGGCGTCTTTGCTGATGTCATATTGTTTGACACCTGGCTCCCCGCTGCTTAACTGCAGGGAGCTGGCTGTTGATCAGCATAACATCTGCAGTGACATCCCATCAGCACAGCAGACCAGAAGAGAAGGCGTGAAATGAGGCATGGGAATAGCTGTCTGAGGTGGCAGAAATCATCCCCGTGTAAAACAGGCAAGCTAACAACTACCTGCCTTTTAGTTCTTAGCCCCATACTTGAGTTAGTGTCCATTTACACTGCAAGATTATTGTAAACTAGTGGTCCTAGAAATGCTTGTTTCATGATAACCTTGCCATCTAAACAGGCTTCCGATCACCCGATGAATCAACAAAATGCTTTTTCATATAATGATCTTTTATGCTCCACAAAAGATTATCATTCTCGGCAGCACATCAACCCGTGTGAACAGGAGCTGCTCTGCTAAGAACAATGGCAGCCTGTGCACACTGAGCGATCTACAGATTGTTCAGTGCATATCTGAAGATGGATCTGCCTATATAACCAGAATATAAAACAGCCACCGATCAGCAAAGAGCAGCTGATAGTTGTAGCGGCCCAGGTCGGGCACTTGTAAAGGGACGCTTATACCAGCTGCTATAATTCTATTTTTCAAGATACGTAGGTCAATAGATAATTAGATAGATAGATAGATAGATAGATAGATAGATAGATACTGTAGATAGATAGATAGATAGATAGATAGATAGATAGATAGATAGATAGATAGACATCTTAATGTAGATAGATACAATAAGGTATACACAGATATGAGATTGGAAATTTGTATATTTTGTCTTTGCATTTTATATTGGATCGACATATCTTATGGTTACCTAGTTTATAAAGTCTCATTAGTTTCATGCTTCCTGAACCACGTACAGCATGATCGCAGCCTGGTTTGTCTTTCAGCGAAAACTCAGTTTGAAAACTGGCTCGGGACTAAAGAGACCTGACTAGTCCAGTGCGGCCCCCAACCAGCTTCTCTCCGCACCACAATAGTTGATTGACATGGAAGACCCAGGTCGGCTGTTCGTACTATATTTTATCTGAAACTCCAGATTGTTTCTGAGACTGACATATCTGGCTGCAATCTCACAACCAGGCTCTGATTCATGGTCCCATGGTTCGGCCAGTATAAATCTAACTGCAGGTTCCCTCTAAATTACTGTCCATGGCTGACTGGTAATCCAGGGTATTTTCTGGGCACATTGATTAACTAACTTACTAGGCCCATAGTGCCGCATATATAGGTACAGAAAGGAAAGAGTTGTGCGCAAGAAAAATTTTGCTCCAAGCAATTTGTTTGGTTTAGACGTGACTTCTCTTGGGTGTATAATTTTCATCATGAGTCATTTGATGAACCGGAATTATCAATTACGACAATATCACAATTTCTGCTCGCGCACACTTCAGTGTGTTGGCAGGTGATAACATAAGCGCCACATGCTAATTATAATCTTCAGAAATAATGACACCTTTCTCTAGTTAACATGTAAGTTATGATTTTGTAGTGAATTTTTGGAATGCCAAGGTTCCATTTAATGGGCAAACATATGTTAGCATGAAAAAAAAATCACCTTTTGTGTTATCCTCAAGGTTAGATGTGTTATAATTGTCTGCCGATGCAGGTCCAGCATGTTTCTCCAGAATAGGGGCTTCTGACCCCTGTTGTGTCTGGTGCCATAGATAAGTAAGTGTATCCAGCTTATTTATGGCTGCTGCTATACCAGGCAGGACGGGGGTAAGGAGACCTCATTTCCAGAGATGGGTGCAGGTAAAAGAAAAAGTGGATTTGCCAGCATTCCAGTGCTGTACTGACATATTAGTAGTCACCCATGCTTCCACAAATTAAAGGAAGAAACAATTGAATATAATTTATAGTCACTTTACTAGAAGACTGCTCATCTGGGATTATGCTCCTTAATCATTTGTTTGTGATTTCCCCCAAAAAACTCAGGGTTTGTACCTGCGCCATCAAACTACTTCTTCACCACCGAGAGTATACAAAAGGATTCATGGATCATGCAAGCGAGATCCTGGACCTTCAGCACTGTCCATATTCTGATGTCAGCAGTGACATTACGTATCCTGAGCTGTAGAGTAAGGGCTGAAGACCCTGTGGGCTGTTCATGATCTGCACACAAAAGATTAGAAAGGACCAATATTTTTAATCTTACAAGTCTGCCTACATTGCTGTGGAAATGCTTAGGGACAAATACAAAATATCTAGGACAACTACTTTCTTGAATGTGACTACATTAATTGCTTTTTCCTTTAAATCGTTTTTAGGATCCTATGTTATGACTCTTACTGCTATTGACGGAGATGACGCCAAACAACCCAATGGCATGTTAAGATATAAGATCCTGTCCCAGACTCCTGATACTCCTTCTTCCAACATGTTTACAATCAATAACGAGACGGGAGATATTATCACTTTGGCAGCAGGACTTGATCGGGAGGTAAAAATATGTTTGTACATTGTATGTCTTCTAAATATGATGTTCATGCTTCTGTAAGTGGAGAAAAGTAGTCTAAAAATGTGTAAACCATAGTACATAGCATAGATAATACCGGCGCCATAGAGGTAGAGGTCTGAAGTTTCAGAGGCTCTAGTCTCCCGATTGACAGGTGATGATCCCAAAATGGACCAAACCTCTCACTAGACATTTACGGCATCTTCTAGAATACCCCTCTAAGAAATGGAAAGCAGCTGTGTTTTTTGTCATTCGCATTTGTTTTAGTACAGATGACCCTGAAACACATTTATATAAGTATTCTAGAAACATATTTATGGTAGTTATAACCTCTTTTACATTCATTTACACACTAAATAGCTGCCAAAATGCAAGTCTGTACAGAAGTTATCATTTAATAGCTGATAAGCCCTTTCCCCCTGTTTTAAAAACGTGGGGTTGTACATTTCTACATAACATTTAATACATTAATCTCACTGAGTCTCATGCCAAACTCTGTGTACGACCAAGTTCATATGTTCCAGATTCTACATACTGCCTTCACATGGCTCAGGAAAATATCTGCGGAGTAATTAATCAGCTACAGATTTTGAAATCCATGTCATGGTGACCCCTTTAGAAAGGTTCATTTTTTATCATTACTATAACAGAAATGTGAAATATTTCTAGCAGAAATTAGCAGAAAGATTTGCAGTAGCCAGTTCCGACCTCTGGTCCAGTCCTCTTTTGCATCGGAACTTCACTTCTGCGGCCGGCATCCTTGGCTTGGCATCTCCTGGATGTCTATGTCTCTTCTGTGCAACATCATAACGTTACATGAGGTCTAGTGACTTTGGACCTAGGATGCAACTAATGCCTTGAGGAGATGCAAAGCCAAGGATGCAAGGAGTAGAAGTGATGTCCGGCTGCAACAAAGCACTGGACCAGAGGTCAGAACTGAGAACCGTGAATCTTTTTGCTCATCTTTTTTTGAAAAAATTCAATTTCTCTTTAAAGGAATTACAAAGCAGGATCCTTTCTCGCCCATATGGGTCACGTATTTATCTCATAATGATTAGTGATGAGCGAATATACTCGTTACTCAAGATTTCTCCAGCATGCTCGGGGGTCCTCCGAGTATTTTTTAGTGCTCGGAGATTTAGTTTTTAGAGCTGCAGCTGAATGATTTACATCTGTAAGCCAGCATAAGTACATGTGGGGATTCCCTAGCAACCTGGCAACCCCCACATGTACTTATGCTGGCTATCAGATGTAAATCATTCAGCTGCGGCAAGAAAAACTAAATCTCCGAGCACTAAAAAATACTCGGAGGACCCCCGAGCATGCTGGAGAAATCTCGAGTAACGAGTATATTCGCTCATCACTAATAATGATGTATGACATGATTGTTAGTAATACACGAATAAAGTGTAATCATTATGATATGAAAAGCTTTCGCATTTTGTAACAGCCTACTTGTTTCAATTTTCAGCCATTTTCAAAATGTCTTCCTTTTGTCACTGAATGCAAGCATTCTTGACTTAGTCCTGCTCTCACAGATGATTCATGGCGTGTCATCTGGGAGGCACAATCATCTTGTAGTCCGGAGATTCTTTCTTCTGATGTGTTTAGTGGACTACACTCATAATTAGGATTTTCAGTCTGTCAATGTAAATTAAAGGGGACGTCCACTACTATGTTTTCCGCTAGTAAAATAATAACACCTATACTTACCTACGATGTGGGGGTCGTTCCAGCGGTATTGGCATTGGATCTCCTGGGGCTTGTGTGGCATTGTTATGTCGTGGCTTCACTCCTTTGGACAAATCAAGGCATCTGAAGAAAGTGAGAGTTGCTGCTGCTCTCTCACGTCTTCTGGATGTCAACTTCGTTCATAGAAGAGGAGAGTAAAACCAGAGTTGATTGCTCTCAGGGATCGCGCAACATGATAATATTACGCGAGCCCCGGGAGAGCCAGCGCCGACACCATTGGAACGGCGCCCGCACCGGAGGCGAATATCAGTGTTATTATTTTACTAGGGGGAAACGGATTCAGAAGTCATGAACAATTTAGTGATTCCTTTCACTGGCAATAATCTGATATTAAAGAGCGAAAAATAATTGAGATATATTGGAAAGTAAAGTAATTAGGCTTTATTTACGTCTCTCTACATTTCAAGTTCATATGCTTGAATCATCGGGAGAAAGTGCTGTCTCGGCACAGAGTATGTTTATGTTGTATAGTCATTCATCAGGATGTTAGGAAATTGACTTTTATGTTCTGTTTTTTTGCCCCGTGTTCTTTATCTAAGCTTGTTTCCTTTAGTAAGAAAGCATAGCACATCTCTTTTGAGCACAATAACACAAGTGACGTAAAGGTGATATCAACAGTAATAATTGTGTAATTGAATAGAAAAATAACAAGGCTTCGGGGCTCAGAGGTCCTTACTTCAAAAGCGTGATTGCCGCTTTCTGTGTTGTTGAAAGCCAAATTGTTTCAACAGAATTTATTCCAGCAAATATTTTCACAAGGTTATAGCCACGATGTAGACGTTCTCCATAAAAGCCGAAAGCCTAGCAGGTATCATCATGGCGCAGTGATTAAACGTGTTAAGGCAGCTGGTACTCCTGGCATTAAACGTCATAACTCAGCATGGTAATGATACACAGTTTAAGCAGGGAAAGACTGTTCTATAAAACGCCAACAAGATCTTAACACAATTACCCATGCTATTTTATGTCTTGTAGAAAGTGCAACGATATACATTAATAATTCAAGCCACAGACATGGAAGGAAATCCAACATATGGTCTCTCAAACACGGCAACTGCTGTCATTTCTGTGACAGATGTCAATGACAACCCTCCAGAGTTCACGTCAATGACTGTAAGTATAGATTAGCAGTACCCGTGAAATACTGATGTGAGGCCAAGACAAAAGTTACGGCTTATCTGCCTGGAAAGTATACGCAAACTTTGATTTGTTCTGTGCTATTTTGTGTAAGGAAAAGTCTAATATGTGACACGTAGAAGGAATGAAACTAAGTGCAGGTATTATCTCAAGATTGGAACCAACGTGTTGGGATGAGAATATTTAAATATATAAAGATACAACATTTGTTAATTATTACATATATACATTGTTTTGAATTAGAATGTGAGTCTTATTACTCTGCTGATACATATCTTGTTTTAAGGGTCAGAAACCTGGCTATGTTCACATTGCTGCGGGCTCTCGCTCGGACAGGAAATCCTGCGCTTTGGGTATAACTTGGGTTGGTGTATGTTTATTCAGCTATATTGAAAAGCATAGTCAAATATATTCTAATTTTTAATCTAGCAGTTTTTTTGTAATGTAATCTGACAGCACAATGTTGTAGGGACCAAGACATTGACTCTAGCAATGTATCACTTACTTTACTGGGTGCAGCACTTATGATAGTCATGGTCTTCTCTTTTGCAGATTTATCGGAGCTGAGATGTTGAGCTATGTATAACCGTCCCATACCACCTATTAGCAGCTTTTTATGTGCATTGTATAGTAAGAGAAATCTGCTAATCAGTGCTCAGGGCGTGGTTGGACTACTAGGCACGAGAATAGTTGTCCTGTAGTTATAATTTGTTGTTGATAAAACACTTGTATTAAAAGAGTAAAACACAGCCCAATAAGTGACACATCCCTTTAATCAGGGTCTCTTCCACTACATAATGCTGCTCTCAGATTACATATCAAAAACCTGGTGACAGATTATTATTAATATTATTATTCAATTTTATAGCACCATTTATTCCATGGCGCTTTACATGTGAAAAAGGGGCAAATATAGACAAGTACAATAAACATGAACATTACAAGGCACACACAAGTACAGAAGGAGAGAGGACCCTGCCCGCGAGGGTTCAGTCTACAGGGGATGGGTGAGGATACACTAGGAGAGGTTAGAGCTGGTTGTGTGGCGATTCAGTAGGTTGAGGATCACTGCAGGTTGTAAGCTTGTCGGAAGAGGTGAGTCTTCAGGTTCTTTTTGAAGGTTTCCATGGTAGGCGAGAGTCTGATGTGTTGGGGTAGAGTGTTCCAGAGTAGTGGGTAAGCACGGGAGAAGTCTTGTATGCGATTGTGAGAAGAAGAGATCAGAGGGGAGTAGAGAAGGAGATCCTGAGAGCATCGAAGGTTACGTGTGGGTAAGTACCGGGAGACCATGTCACAGATGTATGGAGGAGACAGGTTGTGGATGGCTTTGTATGTCATACTGTAGTTAGGGTTTTGAACTGGAGCCTCTGGACAATAGGAAGCCAGTGAAGGGCTTGGCAGAGAGGAGAGGATGGGGAATAATGGGGAGACAGGTGGATTTACTCGGGCAGCAGAGTTTAGGATGGATTGGAGTGGTATAAGAGTGCTAGAGGGGAGACCAGAGAGTAGGAGGGTGCAGTAGTCAAAGCGGGAGATGATTCCCTATAAGATAAACCATTTTTTACCGTGGGAATTAGTGGCTGATAAATTTAGCTCTATGGCTATAGGTAAACCTAGATTGTCAACATGCTTATTATTTGTATGGCTGCAGACAATGAATACAACTAGGCTGGAAACTTAAGCTGCTTTTACACTGAAAAATATTTGTGAACAAATGTTCTTAAAAATGCTCGCTCCTCAGTTATCATGCAGGATAAATAGGCTGCCAATCACCTGATGAATGAGCCAAACACTCATTCTGCGGATAAGATTATCTTTTGCGCAACTCAAAAAATGATTGTTCTCAGTTGTGCATAGTCCTGTGTAAACAGGACTTCACTGCTGAGAACAGTGGCAGCCTATGCTCACCGAGCCATCTGTTCCAGATCACTCATTTGCTTTGGTCTGCCTATGTAAACAGGTATTCAAACGACTGCCGATTAATAGAGGTTTTACCAATCGGCGGTTGTATTGTGCGCCGGTCGGTTTATGTAAACGGACTCAATTACTTAAGAGCCCTTCATCCTGTCTTGTAAAAGCCTAAATACATTGTTCATTAGGTCGGTAGCAATCCACAATGGTTTAAATATTATCAAGTGGCTCACTTAGCCTCGTTCTTCAAGAGTCTGGTCCTTTTTGATTCCAGTTATTATTTCTGAAAGAAATATAACTTAGAATACGTATCTTTCGCACCTATTTAGAAATACCTGGGATTTTTTCTTATCAATAGTCTTGGCATTGGTTCTGCATTTATAATTGCACAGAAACACTGTAATAAATCCTTGAGAAGGAATCCTCCTGATGGTGCAGTTATAGAGATACGGGCATGAAGAGGGGGGATTCGTGCTATAGGGGGTTTTCACACTTTATCAAGTTTCATTGCGTATTTTTTTGGCTGTGATACTTAGTATACAGTAAGCGTGACCTTACCCATAACCGCACATCTGTGCTCCCGTACTGTAGACATGCTAGACTACACTGCTAATTCGCGAACACTCGAGAATGAACTCCTTGCCCTAAATAGCTGACGGCAGTGAGAGACATGTGTGGAGCATTACGGAGACTGAGCTATGCAGTGAGAGTGCCTCGGTGTAGTGCTCGCTGAGAGGAGGAGTGCAGCGAGGAGCACAAGGTGCCATGGACATCTTACATGCACCTAATGCTGGCTGAGAGGAGGAGTGCAGCGAGGAGCACAAGGTGCCAGGGACATCTTACATGCACCTAATGCTGGCTGAGAGGAGGAGTGCAGCGAGGAGCACAGGGTGCCAGGAACATCTTACATGCACCTAATGCTGGCTGAGAGGAGGAGTGCAGCGAGGAGCACAAGGTGCCAGGGACATCTTACATGCACCTAATGCTGGCTGAGAGGAGGAGTGCAGCGAGGAGCACAGGGTGCCAGGGACATCTTACATGCACCTAATGCTGGCCATTATACGGCTCATGCAGATGCGGAGATGAGAAGATTGGACCTTGTTCTAGTGCTTGTAATTTGCCCCCTTTTCCTGGACAGCGACACCTTTATTTATATTGCAGCAAACTTTCATTGACCTTCATCTACTCCTTGCGGTTATCACACTAAGAATTAGGAATTCTGAATTTTTCATTTCAGTCTCTTAAGTTGTCATCAGTAATAAGTGAAGATTCACAGATCTTCTGCAATTTCTTAATTCTAATGGAATGAAAAGCTGTGAGACTGTTTTCCCCTAAATTCCTGCGGAGACAAAAATCTGACTTTAATATATCAGAAATGTAACCACAGTAACACATGAAGGCATCATAGGGTTGTCTGGTCCCCAAACCTGATTGATTCTCCCTGCAGCCGCTCACGTCTAGTGATTGGGGCGGTGCGGGGGGCTGTAATCTCCCCCTATGCACATTGATGGATAGCCGGCTCTACAGTGTGTGCGCATGGAGCTGGCTGTCAGTGAGTGTGGCGGGCAGTGATTACAGCCGTACGCACAGTGTAGTGATTGCATTAGCCCCCTGTACCGCCCCGATGACTGGAAATGAGCAGCTGCATGGGGAGGTTATACCACAATCAACTAGTTTTTGGTAATAACCCAGAACCCAGTACTTTGGTAAGTTAGGAAATAAGTTTGCCACATCCCCATATGAGGTTCCTATGTCCTTTTATATGTATATTTATGTCCATATACCTTATATATGTGTAGCTATATATATATAGATATAGATATATACAGTGGGGCAAAAAAGTATTTAGTCAGTCAGCAATAGTGCAAGTTCCACCACTGAAAAAGATGAGAGGCGTCTGTAATTTACATCATAGGTAGACCTCAACTATGGGAGACAAACTGAGAAAAAAAAATCCAGAAAATCACATTGTCTGTTTTTTTATCATTTTATTTGCATATTATGGTGGAAAATAAGTATTTGGTCAGAAACAAACAATCAAGATTTCTGGCTCTCACAGACCTGTAACTTCTTCTTTAAGAGTCTCCTCTTTCCTCCACTCATTACCTGTAGTAATGGCACCTGTTTAAACTTGTTATCAGTATAAAAAGACACCTGTGCACACCCTCAAACAGTCTGACTCCAAACTCCACTATGGTGAAGACCAAAGAGCTGTCAAAGGACACCAGAAACAAAATTGTAGCCCTGCACCAGGCTGGGAAGACTGAATCTGCAATAGCCAACCAGCTTAGAGTGAAGAAATCAACAGTGGGAGCTGTTGTGAATTTGGATTCTGGGCTCCCCCGGTGGCTACTGGTGGAATTGAACTGGTGTTTTCATCTTCTCTGTTCACCTGTTCCCATCAAGATGTGGGAGTCGCTATATAACCTTGCTGCTCTGTTAGTTGCTTGCCGGTCAACAATGTTATCAGAAGCCTCTCTGTGCTTGTTCCTGCTTCTAGACAACTACTAGATAAGTTGGACTCTTGTCTATGTTTGTTTTTGCATTTTTGTTCCAGTTCACAGCTGTAGTTTCGTTACTGTGTCTGGAAAGCTCTTGTGAACAGGAATTGCCACTCTGGTGTTATGAGTTAATGCCAGAGTTTTAAAGTAATTTCTGGATGGTGTTTTGATAGGGTTTTCAGCTGACCATGAAAGTGTCCTTTCTGTCTTCTGCTATGTAGTAAGTGGACCTCAAATTTGCTAAACCTATTTTCATACTACGTTTGTTATTTCATCTTAATTCACCGCCAATACATGTGGGGGGGCTCTGTCTCCTTTCGGGGTATTTCTCTAGAGGTGAGCTAGGACTAATATTTTCCTCTGCTAGCATTATTTAGTCCTCCGGCTGGTGCTGGGCATCTAGAATCAACGTAGGCATGCTACCCGGCCACTGCTAGTTGTGCGTTAGGTTTAGTTCATGGTCAGCTCAGTTCCCATCTTCCAAGAGCTAGTTCCTATATATGCTGATGCTATGTTCTCTTGCCATTGAGAACATGACAGTTTGACCGGCCCACTAAAGGGTTAAAATCCTTGGCTGAGAAAGGAGAGAAATAAGAAGTCTGCTGAGAATTTTTTTTTTTTTTTCTCCTTCTAATCTTTGAATGGCTCTGTGTCCACCTGTTTGTAATGGATCTTCAGAGTGTAACTGCAGGTTTGAATAATCTCGCCACGAAGGTACAAAATTTGCAAGACTTTGTTTGTCATGCACCTGTATCTGAGCCGAGAATTCCTTTGCCGGAATTTTTCTCGGGGAATAGATCTGGGTTTCAGAATTTTCGAAATAATTGCAAATTATTTTTGTCCCTGAAATTTCGCTCTGCCGGAGACCCTGCACAGCAGGTCAGGATTGTGATTTCCTTGCTCCGGGGCGACCCTCAAGACTGGGCTTTTTCATTGACACCAGGGGATCCTGCGTTGCTCAATGTGGATGCGTTTTTTCTGGCCTTGGGGTTGCTTTATGACGAACCTCATTTGGAGCTTCAGGCAGAAAAAACTTTGATGTCCCTATCTCAGGGGCAAGATGAAGCGGAAATTTACTGTCAAAGATTCCGTAAATGGTCTGTGCTTACTCAGTGGAATGAGTGCGCCCTGGCGGCAACTTTCAGAGAGGGTCTCTCTGATGCCATTAAGGATGTTATGGTGGGGTTCCCTGTGCCTGCGGGTCTGAATGAGTCCATGACAATGGCTATTCAGATCGATAGGCGTTTGCGGGAGCGCAAACCAGTGCACCATCTGGCGGTGTCCACTGAGAAGTCGCCAGAGAGTATGCAGTGTGATAGAATTCTGTCCCGAAGCGAGCGGCAGAATTTTAGACGGAAAAATGGGTTGTGTTTCTATTGTGGTGATTCTACTCATGTTATATCAGCATGCTCTAAGCGCACTAAAAAGCTTGATAAATCTGTTTCCATTTGCACCTTACCGTCTAAGTTTATTCTATCTGTGACCCTGATTTGCTCTTTGTCATCTATTACCACGGACGCCTATGTCGACTCTGGCGCCGCTTTGAGTCTTATGGATTGGTCCTTTGCCAAACGCTGTGGGTATGATTTAGAGCCTTTGGAGACTCTTATTCCTCTGAAGGGGATTGACTCCACCCCATTGGCTAATAATAAACCACAATACTGGACACAAGTAACTATGCGTATTAATCCGGATCACCAGGAGATTATTCGCTTTCTGGTGCTGTATAATCTACATGATGATTTGGTGCTAGGATTGCCTTGGCTGCAATCTCACAACCCAGTCCTCGACTGGAGAGCTATGTCTGTGTTGAGCTGGGGATGTAAGGGGGCTCATGGGGATGTACCTGTGGTTTCCATTTCATCATCTATTCCCTCTGAAATTCCTGAGTTCCTGTCTGACTATCGTGACGTCTTTGAAGAATCCAAGCTTGGTTCATTACCTCCGCACCGAGAGTGCGATTGTGCCATAGATTTAATCCCGGGTAGTAAATACCCAAAGGGTCGTTTATTTAATCTGTCTGTGCCTGAACATGCTGCTATGCGAGAATATATAAAGGAGTCCTTGGAAAAGGGACATATTCGTCCATCGTCATCTCCCTTAGGAGCCGGTTTTTTCTTTGTGTCAAAAAAAGACGGCTCTTTGAGACCATGTATCGATTATCGGCTTTTGAATAAAATCACTGTAAAATATCAATACCCATTGCCGTTGCTGACTGATTTGTTTGCTCGCATAAAGGGGGCCAAGTGGTTCTCTAAGATTGACCTTCGTGGGGCGTATAATTTGGTGCGAATCAGGCAGGGGGATGAGTGGAAAACCGCATTTAATACGCCCGAGGGCCACTTTGAGTATTTAGTGATGCCTTTTGGTCTTTCAAATGCTCCGTCAGTTTTCCAGTCCTTTATGCATGATATTTTTCGCGATTATTTGGATAAATTTATGATTGTGTATCTGGATGATATTCTGATTTTTTCGGATGACTGGGACTCTCATGTCCAGCAAGTCAGGAGGGTTTTCCAGGTTTTGCGGTCTAATTCTTTGTGTGTGAAGGGTTCTAAGTGTGTTTTTGGGGTACAGAGGATTTCCTTTTTGGGATATATTTTTTCTCCCTCTTCCATTGAAATGGATCCTGTCAAGGTTCAAGCTATTTGTGATTGGACGCAGCCCTCTTCTCTTAAGAGTCTTCAGAAATTTTTGGGCTTTGCTAACTTTTATCGTCGATTTATTGCTGGTTTTTCGGATATTGCTAAGCCATTGACCGATTTGACTAAGAAGGGTGCTGATGTTGCTGATTGGTCCCCTGACGCTGTGGAGGCCTTTCGGGAGCTTAAGCGCCGTTTTTCCTCTGCCCCTGTGTTGCGTCAGCCTGATGTTGCTCTACCTTTTCAGGTTGAGGTTGACGCTTCTGAGATCGGAGCTGGGGCAGTGTTGTCGCAGAAAAGTTCTGACTGCTCCGTGATGAGGCCTTGTGCCTTCTTTTCCCGTAAATTTTCGCCCGCTGAGCGGAATTATGATGTTGGGAATCGGGAGCTTTTGGCCATGAAGTGGGCTTTTGAGGAGTGGCGCCATTGGCTTGAGGGGGCCAGACATCAGGTGGTGGTATTGACTGACCACAAAAACTTGATTTATCTTGAGACCGCCAGGCGCCTGAATCCTAGACAGGCGCGCTGGTCATTATTTTTCTCTCGGTTTAATTTTGTGGTGTCATACCTACCGGGTTCTAAGAATGTTAAGGCGGATGCCCTTTCTAGGAGTTTTGAGCCTGACTCGCCTGGTAACTCTGAGCCCACAGGTATCCTTAAGGATGGAGTGGTATTGTCAGCCGTTTCTCCAGACCTGCGGCGGGCCTTGCAGGAGTTTCAGGCGGATAGACCGGATCGTTGCCCACCTGATAAACTGTTTGTTCCTGATGATTGGACCAGTAGAGTCATCTCTGAGGTTCATTCTTCTGCGTTGGCAGGTCATCCTGGCATTTTTGGTACCAGGGATTTGGTGGCAAGGTCCTTCTGGTGGCCTTCCCTGTCACGAGATGTGCGAGGCTTTGTGCAGTCTTGTGACGTTTGTGCTCGGGCCAAGCCTTGTTGCTCTCGGGCTAGTGGATTATTGTTGCCCTTGCCTATTCCTAAGAGGCCTTGGACGCACATCTCGATGGATTTTATTTCAGATCTGCCTGTTTCTCAGAAGATGTCTGTCATCTGGGTGGTGTGTGACCGTTTCTCTAAGATGGTCCATTTGGTTCCTCTGCCCAAGTTGCCTTCTTCTTCCGAGTTGGTTCCTCTGTTTTTTCAAAATGTTGTTCGTTTGCATGGTATTCCTGAGAATATCATTTCTGACAGAGGGACCCAATTCGTGTCTAGATTTTGGCGGGCATTCTGTGCTAGGATGGGCATAGATTTATCTTTTTCGTCCGCTTTCCATCCTCAGACGAATGGCCAGACCGAGCGGACTAATCAGACCCTGGAGACATATCTGAGGTGTTTTGTGTCTGCTGACCAGGATGATTGGGTTGCTTTTTTGCCATTGGCAGAGTTCGCTCTCAATAATCGGGCCAGCTCTGCCACTTTGGTGTCCCCGTTTTTCTGTAATTCGGGGTTTCATCCTCGATTTTCCTCTGGTCAGGTGGAATCTTCGGATTGTCCTGGAGTGGATGCTGTGGTGGAGAGATTGCATCAGATCTGGGGGCAGGTGGTGGACAATTTGAGGTTGTCCCAGGAGAAGACTCAGCTTTTTGCCAACCGCCACCGTCGTGTTGGTCCTCGGCTTTGTGTTGGGGATTTGGTGTGGTTGTCTTCTCGTTTTGTCCCTATGAGGGTCTCTTCTCCTAAGTTTAAGCCTCGGTTCATCGGCCCGTATAAGATATTGGAGATTCTTAACCCTGTTTCCTTCCGTTTGGACCTCCCTGCATCCTTTTCTATTCATAACGTTTTTCATCGGTCATTATTGCGCAGGTATGAGGTACCGGTTGTGCCTTCCGTTGAGCCTCCTGCTCCGGTGTTGGTTGAGGGTGAGTTGGAGTACGTTGTGGAGAAAATCTTAGACTCTCGTGTTTCCGGACGGAGACTCCAGTATCTGGTCAAGTGGAAGGGATACGGCCAGGAGGATAATTCTTGGGTGAATGCATCTGATGTTCATGCCTCTGATCTGGTTCGTGCCTTTCATAGGGCCCATCCTGATCGCCCTGGTGGTTCTGGTGAGGGTTCGGTGCCCCCTCCTTGAGGGGGGGGTACTGTTGTGAATTTGGATTCTGGGCTCCCCCGGTGGCTACTGGTGGAATTGAACTGGTGTTTTCATCTTCTCTGTTCACCTGTTCCCATCAAGATGTGGGAGTCGCTATATAACCTTGCTGCTCTGTTAGTTGCTTGCCGGTCAACAATGTTATCAGAAGCCTCTCTGTGCTTGTTCCTGCTTCTAGACAACTACTAGATAAGTTGGACTCTTGTCTATGTTTGTTTTTGCATTTTTGTTCCAGTTCACAGCTGTAGTTTCGTTACTGTGTCTGGAAAGCTCTTGTGAACAGGAATTGCCACTCTGGTGTTATGAGTTAATGCCAGAGTTTTAAAGTAATTTCTGGATGGTGTTTTGATAGGGTTTTCAGCTGACCATGAAAGTGTCCTTTCTGTCTTCTGCTATGTAGTAAGTGGACCTCAAATTTGCTAAACCTATTTTCATACTACGTTTGTTATTTCATCTTAATTCACCGCCAATACATGTGGGGGGCCTCTGTCTCCTTTCGGGGTATTTCTCTAGAGGTGAGCTAGGACTAATATTTTCCTCTGCTAGCATTATTTAGTCCTCCGGCTGGTGCTGGGCATCTAGAATCAACGTAGGCATGCTACCCGGCCACTGCTAGTTGTGCGTTAGGTTTAGTTCATGGTCAGCTCAGTTCCCATCTTCCAAGAGCTAGTTCCTATATATGCTGATGCTATGTTCTCTTGCCATTGAGAACATGACAGGGAGCAATAATTAGAAAATGGAAGACATTCAAGACCACTGATAATCTCCCTCGATCTGGGGCTCCACGCAAAATCCCACCCCGTGGGGTCAGAATGATCACAAGAACGGTGAGCAAAAATCCCAGAACCACGCGGGGGGACCTAGTGAATGAACTGCAGAGAGCTGGGACCAATGTAACAAGGCCTACCATAATTAACACACTACGCCACCATGGACTCAGATCCTGCAGTGCCAGACGTGTCCCACTGCTTAAGCCAGTACATGTCCGGGCCCGTCTGAAGTTTGCTAGAGAGCATTTGGATGATCCAGAGGAGTTTTGGGAGAATGTCCTATGGTCTGATGAAACCAAACTGGAACTGTTTGGTAGAAACACAACTTGTCGTGTTTGGAGGAAAAAGAATACTGAGTTGCATCCATCAAACACCATACCTACTGTAAAGCATGGTGGTGGAAACATCATGCTTTGGGGCTGTTTCTCTGCAAAGGGGCCAGGACGACTGATCCGGGTACATGAAAGAATGAATGGGGCCATGTATCGTGAGATTTTGAGTGCAAACCTCCTTCCATCAGCAAGGGCATTGAAGATGAAACGTGGCTGGGTCTTTCAACATGACAATGATCCAAAGCACACCGCCAGGGCAACGAAGGAGTGGCTTCGTAAGAAGCATTTCAAGGTCCTGGAGTGGCCTAGCCAGTCTCCAGATCTCAACCCTATAGAAAACCTTTGGAGGGAGTTGAAAGTCCGTGTTGCCAAGCGAAAAGCCAAAAACATCACTGCTCTAGAGGAGATCTGCATGGAGGAATGGGCCAACATACCAACAACAGTGTGTGGCAACCTTGTGAAGACTTACAGAAAACGTTTGACCTCTGTCATTGCCAACAAAGGATATATTACAAAGTATTGAGATGAAATTTTGTTTCTGACCAAATACTTATTTTCCACCATAATATGCAAATAAAATGATAAAAAAACAGACAATGTGATTTTCTGGATTTTTTTTTCTCAGTTTGTCTTCCATAGTTGAGGTCTACCTATGATGTAAATTACAGACGCCTCTCATCTTTTTAAGTGGTGGAACTTGCACTATTGCTGACTGACTAAATACTTTTTTGCCCCACTGTATATATATATATATATATATATATATATATATATATATATATATATATATATATATATATATACACACACACATATATATATATATATATATATATATATATATATATATATATATATATATATATATATAGATAGATGCACATATATGCAGTACAGTTATATGAAAAAGTTTGGGCACCCCTATTAATCTTAAGCTTAATATTTTATAAAAATTGTTTTTTTTTTGCAACAGATTATTCAGTTTCATATATCTAATAACTGTTGGACACAGTAATGTTTCTGCCTTGAAATGAGATTTATTGTACTCACAGAAAATGTGTAATCTGCATTCAAACAAAATTTGACAGGTGCATAAGTATGGGCACCCTTATCATTTTCTTGTTTTAAATACTCCTACCTACTTTTTACTGACTTACTAAAGCACTTTTTTTGGTTTTGTAACCTCATTGAGCTTTAAACTTCATAGCTAGGTGTATGCAATCATGAGAAAAGCTACTTAAAGTGGCCACTTGCAAGTTGTTCTCCTGTTTGAATCTCCTCTGAAGAGTGGCATCATGGGCTCCTCAAAACAACTGTCAAATGATCTGAAAACAAAGATTATTCAACATAGTTGTTTAGGGGAAGGATACAAAAAGCTGTCTCAGAGATTTAACCTGTCAATTTCCACTGTGAGGAACATAGTAAGGAAATGGAAGAACACAGGTACAGTTCTTGTTAAGGCCAGAAGTGGCAGGCCAAGAAAAACATCAGAAAGGCAGAGAAGACGAATGGTGAGATCAGTCAAGGACAATCCTCAGACCACCTCCAGAGAGCCGCAGCATCAACTTGCTGCAGATGGTGTCACTGTGCATCGGTCAACTATACAACGCACTTTGCACAAGGAGAAGCTGTATGGGAGAGTGATGCGAAAGAAGCTGTTTCTGCAAGCACGCCACAAACAGAGTCGGCCGAGGTATGCAAAAGCACATTTGGAGAAGCCAATTTCTTTTTGGAAGAAGGTCCTGTGGACTGATGAAACCAAGATTGAGTTGTTTGGTCATACAAAAAGGCGTTATGCATGGCGGCAAAAAAACAGTGCGTTGTATAGTTGACCGATGCACAGTGACACCATCTGCACCAAGTTGATGCTGCAGCTCTCTGGAGGTGGTCTGAGGATTGTCCTTGACTGATCTCACCATTCTTCTTATATGCCTTTCTGATGTTTTTCTTGGCCTGCCACTTCTGGCCTTAACAAGAACTGTACCTGTGTTCTTCCATTTCCTTACTATGTTCCTCACAGTGGAAATTGACAGGTTAAATATCTGTGACAGCTTTTTGTATCCTTCCCATGAACAACTATGTTGAATAATCTTTGTTTTCAGATCATTTGACAGTTGTTTTGAGGAGCCCATGATGCCATTCTTCAGAGGAGGGTCAAACAGGAGAACAACTTGCAAGTGGCCACTTTAAGTAGCTTTTCTCATGATTGCATACACCTGGCTATGAAGTTCAAAGCTCAATGAGGTTACAAAACCAAAGAAAGTGCTTTAGCAAGTCAGTAAAAAGTAGGTAGGAGTATTTAAAACAAGAAAATGATAAGGGTGCCCATACTTATGCACCTGTCAAATTTTGTTTGAATGCAGATTGCACATTTTCTGTTAGTACAATAAACCTCATTTCAAGGCAGAAACATTACTGTGTCCAACAGTTATTAGATATATGAAACTGAAATAGCTGTTGCAAAAAAAACTATTTTTATAAAACATTAAGCTTAAGATTAATAGGGGTGCCCAAACTTTTTCATATAACTGTATATGGACTGTATTTACCCCATTTATGTAAGCTTCCATTTTTCCCCCTAACCTGTGTCTGTGTGTATTCGTCTCCTCTCGCTATATACAGTATATATATATATATATAAATAATAATAATATATACTGTTGTGTCAGTGTGGACCCCTTCCCGACATGTGACGGAATAGTACGTCACATGTCGGGACCCCCGCTTTGATGTGCGCTCCGGCGGTGAGCGCACATCAAAGTCGCGACATGTCAGCTGTTTTTTACAGCTGACATGTGCGCGCAATAGCGGCGGGTGAAATCGCGATCACCCGCCGCTATTAACTAGTTAAATGCCGCTGTCAAACGCAGACAGCGGCATTTAACTACCGCATCCGGCCGTGCGGCCGGATATGAGCGCATCGCCGACCCCCGTCACATGATCGGGGGTCGGCGATGCTCCTCCATTGTAACCATAGAGGTCCTTGAGACCTCTATGGTTACTGATCGCCGGTGGCTGTGAGCGCCACCCTGTGGTCGGCGCTCACAGCACACCTGCAATTCTCCTACATAACAGCGATCTGATGATCGCTGTTATGTAGCAGAGGCGATCGTGCTGTGCCTGCTTCTAGCCTCCCATGGAGGCTATAGAAGCATGGCAAAAGTAAAAAAAAAAAGTTTTTAAAAATGTGAAAAAAATAAAAAAAATATAAAAGTTTAAATCACCCCCCTTTCGCCCCAATCAAAATAAATCAATAAAAAAAACCCCCAACCTACACATATTTGGTATCGCCGCGTTCAGAATCGCCCGATCTATCAATAAAAAAAAGCATTAACCTGATCGCTAAATGGCGTAATGAGAAAAAAATTCGAAACGCCAGATTTACGTTTTTTTGGTCGCCACGACATTGCATTAAAATGCAATAACGGGCGATCAAAAGAACGTATCTACACCAAAATGCTATCATTAAAAGCGCCAGCTCGGCACGCAAAAAATAAGCCCTCACCTGACCCCAGATCACGAAAAATGGAGACGCTACGAGTATCGGAAAATGGCGCAATTTTGTTTTGTTTTGTTTTTTGCAAAGTTTGGAATTTTTTTTCACCACTTAGGTGAAAAATAACCTAGTCATGTTAGGTGTCTATGAACTCGTAGTGACCTGGAGAATCATAATGGCAGGTCAGTTTTAGCATTTAGTGAACCTAGCAAAATAGGCAAGCAAAA
This sequence comes from Ranitomeya variabilis, assembly GCF_051348905.1. Lineage (NCBI taxonomy): Eukaryota > Metazoa > Chordata > Amphibia > Anura > Dendrobatidae > Ranitomeya > Ranitomeya variabilis. Next base: position 434,575,748 of record NC_135237.1, on the reverse strand, counting down.
AACAAGTGTGGGATTGCACTTTTTTTGCAATTTCACTGCACTTGGAATTTTTTTCCCGTTTTCTAGTACACGACATGCTAAAACCAATGATGTCGTTCAAAAGTACAACTCGTCCCGCAAAAAATAAGCCCTCACATGGCCAAATTGACGGAAAAATAAAAAAGTTATGGCTCTGGGAAGGAGGGGAGCGAAAAACGAAAACGGAAAAACGGAAAAAGCTCCGGGGGTGAAGGGGTTAATATCTTCGACTACCGCCGCTATCTCTGGTATACAACGCCGTTCCTCTCCTCTCCTCAGTGACGTCACCGCACTTCACACTCTCCCGATGACTCTATGCTCAATGTGTGAGTCAGAGGTCTCTTTTTCAGTGTTTGCCTATTTAGCCGCGCTCTGATGCTCCATAGGTTTACATTAGAAAAGCGACTACTGGCTCATTGTTACTCGGGAAGTCTGTGGAGCAGTGATGTCACTCAGAAGGGGAGTGACACAACGGTGGATACCTGAGAATACTGCGGTAGGTGAGTATATTAACACACCGACACCGCACTACATACACATACTGTATACACAGGTTTAGGGAAAACTTGTGGGTCGGCTTTCTTAACTGGGCTAGTGCAGTGTTTCTGCTGATCGGCCTTGGTAACCATTGATTATGACTGTAAATCCCGTGCTCTTTCTTTCTTGCTGCTATGTGCACTGCTGATGGTGCCGCACTCATGTTTTATACATATGCATTTCATTGGTGGGGCAGGTGGTCTTCTGCTTATGCTCAGCTGTCACATAAAGGAGTGCATCAGCAGATAAGCTAGCGCACTGGTGTTAACTGCTCCGGCTGTGCTGCATACGTGAAATTCCTGCCCAGGGAGGACTACCGATGGAGCACCTGCAGAGAGGTGAAGTGCATGCTGGGCCTCTACGGTACTGAACGGGAGGACCTACCCAGGAGGACCTACCCAGGAGCACTCAGGTGACAACAGCAGATTTGGGAGGTTGTTTCACAAAAATTGCCCGCTATAGAAAATTAAATACGGTAGATTTACAGACTAATGATTTTACATATAGAGGACAGTAAGACTTCATTACTGACTTAATTGGGAATACTCTGTCTCACAGTCCACTGTGTGGATTCTGCTTGTCATGAAATTGGCATAATCCTTTTATCTCTTGTTTTACTAAATAAATGGTCATTTCACATAGAGAGCAAAATCTGATTATTCTAACATATACATAATATTTATCCTCTACAGCCGGAGGACATAATGTTAAAGGGGACCTATTACTTGGATATGATTATGTGATTTACTTAGCCACCATACAAATGAAAGGGGCTGCCCAGGAGTACAATATTGATCACCTCTCCTGCTGGATAGGTCATCCATAGTGGACCAGTGGAGGTCCAACATCTAGCATCAGCTGTAAGTACTGCAGGTCCCACAGCTGCTGGAAGTGGAGAGCTCCGTACTCCATGTAGTGGCCGTTCTTGGTACTGCAGCTCAGCTCCACTTTAATGTTTGGATTTTAGTTAGAGCCATGGGATCTCATGTTCAGTAACTATGTGGGAAGATGCTATGGGTTTAATAAAGTTCAAACCTGAATGCCAGGGTGTTGGGTTATTTATGTACTGTGCTTACTCCTATAAATCCTTTTTTTTTTTTTTTAAAGCATGTTATACACTTTATTCTTTTAGCTATATGTTTTTTTTGTATAGGGCTAATGATTTTTTAAGCAAAGCACACAACCTTTTCCAGGTGAAAGAACAGTGAAGCACGGATATGATCATCGTAACCTTCATAGCAGAAAATGTGAACTTCAGCTTGTTTAAAAGTTTTCAGTCCAGCAGTACAGAAAGCAAAGCGACTCTGTCCCTGAAGAGCACTTCTAAAGGGAAACTTTGGCAATAAAGATCTTTAAAAGAGATCTTTAAGACATTGTTTCTGAAATTTTGTGGCCCGTAGGTGTCACAGGCTTCAATGCAGACTCTGCCTCCTTTACTTTTTCCCATGATCAGCAGCCATTAGGAAGTCGTGGCATGCTGTGCTTCTTGGCAACAGTGACAGTAATAGCCCTTCCTAAAAGACGGCACCATAGGGCTTTATTCAATCTTTGGTGCAGTCATTGTGAAGTGTGAGTGATCTAGAAGACTTTCTCTAATGTCACATACATCTGTCTGACCTCTGCCACATTGGCGCTGCACACCAGAAGAAAGTGTAGGTTTTATACATAGAAATTACATAAATACAAGGGCTAATATGCTCAGCCCAGATCTGAGATGCTTTACTGGTGCTTTAAATAATTTCCATAGATAGTGCATCAATCCTCGGAGAGAGACCAATATTTCTTTATTATATGGTCCTAAAGTGTGTTTATTATTTTGTCATTCATTTTATGGCATGTTGGAATGAAATGTATTAAAGTGCCATACAGGCGACTCATACAGGTATTTTATTTTTGGCTGAAATCTTCCAGCTCCATCATTTATAGGCTTTGACAGAATTTCTATAGAATGGAAAACAACTTCAAGATTAGGTTCTAAACCTACAAAATTATTCTCCTGAAAGTGACGGGCCTACATTTCTAATGATGTCAATACAAATTAGGTGAAGATATAAAATCCTTATTTTTTTTTTAAAGAGCATTTTACCTTTAAAATATTTTTTTTTTGGAAATTATATTTTATCACCCTTGAAAATTCAGTCCAAAGTGCAAGCCAATAGGTGTCTTCTGTCTAACTTGCCTATTGTCACATATAATCTGTCTTATCAGCAGATACAGGAAAGAGGGGCATGTCTTTGTCTTTATTTTTATCAGGCTATAGCAAAGATATAAGAACAGACTTTCAATTCAAAGCAGCAAACTATTATGCAATACCAGGTGCAGTACATGCTGAGAAATGAGAGTAAAGGGAGTTCCAGCACCTCTAGTGCCGGCAGAATGATGAAGAATGAAAACACTCAAGTGTATACCGAGAGCAGGAGAGTAAGGGCGGTTCCTGAGATCTTAGACTGGTATGTGCACAACACATAATGTTAAAATGTCGCAGGGGATGAGAGGAGCAAGACTATGCTTTTCCATAGTTTTTGTGACTACATTCCACCACATTATTAGAGGTCAGCTAAGCTATCAGGGATATGCCTGTAGCCAGCTCCACATATTGTTTCCAGAGACCCCCAGCGTATAATTGCAGATGTAGCTTCAAAATTAAATTGAACTCCACCCCATCATAAGATATAACATCACATTCTACGTTGGATGCGGATATATGGAGAGGATCTTAGCTCCATTGATATCAAAAGGCATGTACCCCAAAACAAGAAAAGTAATTGAACTTAGGTAAAAAATTGTTCAAATTTGTGTATGATCATTTGTAAAATGATCTTTTAGGGACAAGTTCTGACAAAGAGAAAAAATAAATAGGTACCGTAATTTATTATCTTTTATTTGTAAGTGTGACCATAGGATGAGTCTGCATCCCTATACTAAACTAGAGAAGGTGATCTCAGTGAAAGAATCACGTGTCCCAGAGTCTGGTGTCCAGTGTCTGTGCTGTCACAGCGGGGCCCTTATGGGGCGCACTCCGTAACAACTGGGGGATCTGCGCACTACTTGCTTTAGGGCCTCCTGGGAAGAGCTACTTCCCCAAATGGAAGATCTGATCAATATGCCCAAAGTGCTTAGCCTCATTTTATTTTGGACATCTCCCCAATAAGGAATAATTGAGTCATAAACCATGAGGAATAACAATAGGAAAGACAATCAGATGGGCCAAGAGAAAGATGAAATGCAATATTGCCAGCTGAAAATGGGAAAAGGAAAGTGGCGGAGAAAGCATAAAATAGGGCAACTCACTCAACAAAATTGGCCAAAAGCCAAGTAAAATGACCCGGAACAGAGGCCCGTGCAGGTTTGGCACAAAGTTGGACAAAACGTGCACAACTGCGACTATCAAACGCTTGGGTGAAAAAAGCAAAGTGCATTTATACAGTTTGTGCTAAATATGTAACTGTTTCATGTATACGGGCCACATAGCAGGGAATGAATAAGCAAACTGTTAATGGAAGTGTCAAAATATAGACAGCTACGTGGGAAAAATAGAATCTAAAATATATTTTATAAAAAAAAATGGAAAAACTGAAAGTTGGAGAAGATACGGTAACTAAATCTACCGATTTGATGCTCTTAAAGTTCATACATTTTTCTTAGAGTTCTTTGGTGAATTTTGCTAGTTGCCATGTGCCGCTGATCTAGTTTTGTATCTATATTTTGAGCTGCAAGTCAAATTAGGCTTTATGAACAGTGATATACAGTGGGGCAAAAAAGTATTTAGTCATTCAGCAATAGTGCAAGTTCCACCACTTAAAAAGATGAGAGGCGTCTGTAATTTACATCATAGGTAGACCTCAACTATGGGAGACAAACTGAGAAATAAAAATCCAGAAAATCACATTGTCTGTTTTTTTATCATTTTATTTGCATATTATGGTGGAAAATAAGTATTTGGTCAGAAACAAAATTTCATCTCAATACTTTGTAATATATCCTTTGTTGGCAATGACAGAGGTCAAACGTTTTCTGTAAGTCTTCACAAGGTTGCCACACACTGTTGTTGGTATATTGGCCCATTCCTCCATGCAGATCTCCTCTAGAGCAGTGATATTTTTGGCTTTTCGCTTGGCAACACGGACTTTCAACTCCCTCCAAAGGTTTTCTATAGGGTTGAGATCTGGAGACTGGCTAGGCCACTCCAGGACCTTGAAATGCTTCTTACGAAGCCACTCCTTCGTTGCCCTGGCGGTGTGCTTTGGATCATTGTCATGTTGAAAGACCCAGCCACGTTTCATCTTCAATGCCCTTGCTGATGGAAGGAGGTTTGCACTCAAAATCTCACGATACATGGCCCCATTCATTCTTTCATGTACCCGGATCAGTCGTCCTGGCCCCTTTGCAGAGAAACAGCCCCAAAGCATGATGTTTACACCACCATGCTTTACAGTAGGTATGGTGTTTGATGGATGCAACTCAGTATTCTTTTTCCTCCAAACACGACAAGTTGTGTTTCTACCAAACAGTTCCAGTTTGGTTTCATCAGACCATAGGACATTCTCCCAAAACTCCTCTGGATCATCCAAATGCTCTCTAGCAAAGTTCAGACGGGCCCGGACATGTACTGGCTTAAGCAGTGGGACACGTCTGGCACTGCAGGATCTGAGTCCATGGTGGCGTAGTGTGTTACTTATGGTAGGCCTTGTTACATTGGTCCCAGCTCTCTGCAGTTCATTCACTAGGTCCCCCCGCGTGGTTCTGGGATTTTTGCTCACCGTTCTTGTGATCATTCTGACCCCACGGGGTGGGATTTTGCGTGGAGCCCCAGATCGAGGGAGATTATCAGTGGTCTTGAATGTCTTCCATTTTCTAATTATTGCTCCCACTGTTGATTTCTTCACTCCAAGCTGGTTGGCTATTGCAGATTCAGTCTTCCCAGCCTGGTGCAGGGCTACAATTTTGTTTCTGGTGTCCTTTGACAGCTCTTTGGTCTTCACCATAGTGGAGTTTGGAGTCAGACTGTTTGAGGGTGTGCACAGGTGTCTTTTTATACTGATAACAAGTTTAAACAGGTGCCATTACTACAGGTAATGAGTGGAGGAAAGAGGAGACTCTTAAAGAAGAAGTTACAGGTCTGTGAGAGCCAGAAATCTTGATTGTTTGTTTCTGACCAAATACTTATTTTCCACCATAATATGCAAATAAAATGATAAAAAAACAGACAATGTGATTTTCTGGATTTTTATTTCTCAGTTTGTCTCCCATAGTTGAGGTCTACCTATGATGTAAATTACAGACGCCTCTCATCTTTTTAAGTGGTGGAACTTGCACTATTGCTGAATGACTAAATACTTTTTTGCCCCACTGTATTACTAATTGTGCTATTCATACAGATATGTCCTTCCTTAATTTTTTCTCCTAGTTCAAATATACCGAAATAAATAGTGTGAAATAACCAGCACTGGAGAAAAACAACATAAAAAGACATGATTTCCAGATAATCTGTTGGGAAATACTTATGCCTTATGTGGCCTCTCAGTGGCGTGTTGTAAGAGTGTATTGAATTTGTATTGTAAGAAATTAGAGTTCTTACTGAAATTAGCGGGAAGGTTATAGTGCACACATCTGTAGCTTTCTATGTTACCATACTGTCCTGGTGAAATAGACTCATCTGTAGCTTTCTACGTTACCATACTGTCATGTTGAAACAGACTCATCTGTAGCTTTCTATGCTACCAACTGTCCTGTTGAAATAGACTAATCTGTAGCTTTCTATGTTACTAACTGTCTTGTTGAAATAGACTCATCTGTAGCTTTCTATGTTACCATACTATCCTGTTGAAATAGACTTATCTGTAGCTTTCTATGTTACCATACTATCCTGTTGAAATACTCATCTGTAGCTTTCTATGCTACCATACTCTCTTGTTGAAATAGACTCATCTATAGCTTTCTATGTTACCATACTATCCTGTTGAAATAGACTCATCTGTAGCTTTCTATGCTACCATACTGTCCAGTTGAAATAGACTCATCTGTAGCTTTCTATGTTACCATACTATCCTGTTGAAATAGACTCATCTGTAGCTTTCTATGCTACCATACTGTCCAGTTGAAATAGACTCATCTGTAGCTTTCTATGTTACCATACTGTCCTGTTAAAATAGACTCATCTGTAGCTTTCTATGTTACCATACTGCCCTGTTGATATAGTCTCTGGAAGAAAACAGTAGGCTGTCATAGGATGCACATTACAAGCCATGGAGTCTTTGTTCCAAGTCATCAGTTTTTTACAGAATTTTGGCATAAAACTATTTTCCGCAACTAGTAGATTTTAGTAAATTTTGCAACTTTTACCATTTTTACATCAGCTCGGTCTACTTTTTGGAATGTGGATGAAGCTTCACCAGGAAGGGACGTAGTCAAGTGAGGGCAGAAAATTCATCAGAGATACGCCCAATTCATTAACATTTGCACACCTCTTTGATACACCGTACTCCAGTGTACTGTTCACCAACGTTGGCGAGGAATACGCCAGTCTATGAATTGGGGCATTCATGTCCTGGGGCCAGGTTTGTTCCCCTGCCTTCACTTCGCTTCTCCATGAAGACTGCTGAGGGTTTACAGAACATCACTGACTTCAGATAAGCATAAATAAATAGATATTTTAACCATTTGAATACGTTTCTAATGTCACGTGCTGTATTCATTGCCATTTTATAAAGAGTTGGTTTTTTTTTTAAATCTATATCTTTTGCTTCTTATTAAAGTGGTTTTTATCTTTGATTTGATTTAGAACTAAAGGTGAATTTGCCTAAAGAAATTCTTCAGAAAGTATTGATTACAGAATGAAACAGACTTTTATCAAAGACAGCCCCTTACATTTGTGAATCTCCTTTGGAGCAGAAACCCATTGAATCATATTTAGACGGAGGCTCCTCCAGATGACATTTCCGTGAATTGAATTAGGAGCTAGCTTCAGAATGTCTCCCCATTTGTTAGCACTCTCTTCTTCCAACCATATTAAGTGCAACCATAACTAATGTTTTACAGACTAGAACAGACATTGAGGGCCGGTGTGAGGCTTGCTTTTCGTCTTTAATAAAATAAGAAGCCCTCAATCAATAAACCACATCTAATCTGTCTGATCTCCGAGACAGCCAAACAGAAGGAGATGGACTTGATTCTTCCTCTTCTGTCCTTCATTTTTTTACTTATTTGCTGCACTCCCTCAGTCAAATCCATTCCACAGCTGGTCTTTTGAAGGGTCACCCAGTTTAAACCACTAAGCTGCTGATTTCAGGGTTTGTAACAAAATCTGCTTTCAAGTTTCAACCCCTTGAGTGCCATGGGGATTATTATTATCCTTGTAAAGCTGTAATATCTTAGGCATAGACTTATGACATTGCATTAATGTATGTTAAAGTAGAATGATTTGAATGTTCTTCTTAGTAAGAGTCCATATTACATACATACGTATATATCGACTAGTGAAAATCTGAATGTTTAACTCTTTTTTTTGTAGCTCAGTAGATTTTGTTGTAGCCATAGGGAAAACAACGACCATTGTGACATTGCGATTTTATATTGAACTTTGTTGCCACTCTGCTACTTGTGTATGTATTTTGCACACATATATTTTAATAAAAACACTGGTGTAGATTATACATTTAGGTAGCATTTGATAGAAAATTAGTGGCAGACGACTTGACGTCTATCAGGCCCATAAATTGGGGAACAGTGCTTTTCATCACTGTTCCTTCCTATCCCTCCCCAGCATCACAATTTCTTCAGATGCAGATACTATTGGATAGATACTATACTATTGGATAGATTGCTGCACAAAGGAGCTGTCCTCTCCTTGTTCTACTATTGAGTCAGTGCATCTGAGTCCTAGTGCAGGAGGCACGAGGGCGTCACTACATTGCACCTGCATGGAACCTCAGTCCACACATGGCACAGACCAGAGCAGCTCACTGAGGGAATGGGAAGAGATGAATAAGTCATTTTTTATTAGGCTGTACTTGTAGATGGTGGGGGGCATTGGTGGTGTCTATCATACTCTGTGGGGAAACCATGATATTGTGAGGGCATCATATTGGGTGAGATTGCTATGGGGGTCATCATACTGTGTGGGTGGGATATCATACTGTGTGGAGAATCATCATACTGTTTAAAGGACCGTGAGGACCATCATACTGTGTGGTGAGCTATGGGGGCCATCATACTGTATGAGGAGCTTTGGGGGCCACCATACTGTGAGGGAGTTGAAGAGGATTCATATTGTGTGAAGGGTCATTATACTGTGTGGGGTGCTGTGGGAGCTTCACACTGTTTCTGTGGGCCTTCATACTGTGTGGGAGCTATCATACTGTATGGGGGCTATCATACTGTGGGAGACAGTGTGTGGTGTCTTGGTTACATCATACAATAGAGGGGGACATTGTGGGCATCATAACGTGTGGGGGTCACTGGGTGCCTTATAATGTATGTGAGGTTGGGGACATCATACTGTGTTGAGGGCACTGTGGTGCATCATATTTTACTATGACTTCTGTATGCAAAATATTTCTTGTTAGGGCTATAGTGTGGTCATCATACTGTGCGTATGGGGTACTGTAGAGAAATTTATTGTGGGGTATCATGTAGTGTGTTCATTGGGGTTTGGCACCATCCTCTATGGAGGCCATAAAATAGGTATTGTAGGTGAGAACACTAAGGGGCTTCAGTAGGAGAAAAATTACTTTGTAGGTGTTGCAACACATGTCCCTATCTCTTAAAAGTTGGGAAATATGCCCTTTTTCTGTGTCTACACCCCGTGACTGCAACTTATGTTGTTCCTTTAGTGATTGAACCACTATGCCTCAGTATATCCAGTGTTTTAGTAATAGTCTGCAAACGTCAACACATATGCACTATTTTGTCATCTTATAAGTGGTATTAAATACAGTGAAGAACATCGCCCTTTGAACTTCTTTCACCTTTTAATCATATTTAGCAATGTAATATGGGTCAATGATATAATTGCCCCATTTTCCCCTGATGAAGCCAATTATCCTCATAATTTACTTAAGAAAAAAGAGATTTTTGCTTTTAAGCTAATATAGATAGGTACAAAATATACTAATATTCCAATATTAAATAAATCATTGGCTTTGCCGGCTGCACTTATTTTCGTTCCAGCATTATTATACCTTTGTTTCAGATTGGAACGTTTGTAATGATTTATTCATTACATGACAAACGTTTCTTCTTTCCCCTTGGAACCTGTTTCTTACCCTGCACCACTGCTATACACAATAATCAGCTCCTTCGCTATTTACCTTGGCTTGCATGTGTTTAGAATTTTAAACCTGTAGATCTGTCTCGTTTTTGACACACATCGACATCACTGCTTTCAGCTTTAAAGTTTCATCCATTTTTCAGAATTTCAGTAGAGAATATAAAAGGATATCAATCCTTTATAACAAAGCACAACAGCGAGATGGTGAATCACTCTTTCTCTCGTCATTGGGATTATGATGATTATTATCAATATTATTAGAATAATTGTTATCTCCGGTAATTATGGGCCATCAGTAATTTCCTTGCTTCTAATGTAGAGATTATTTTAGCCACAGTGTACGTCTGCATTCATCTACATAAGAAGTTACTTGTGTAGCATTGCATTACCTGTCTTGCAATGTTCTTGTACTATCAAAGCTTACGTTATTGCCTAGATTGGAATTTACAATTCTGCTACCTTCAGAGCTGTTGTCTCCCAGAATTCCTTGACATGTTATTTTCTGGTGATTCTCCTTTTGATAATTGCACCCTTTACACCTGGCCCTGTACACAATGAAAAACTAACTCTTCCACCACAGTATGGGAGCTGCTAAACTGGTAGAATTGTGTCTGTCAACAAGATTGTCGATGGCTTCTCAGAAGCACCATGTATTTATTTTTTTTATTTATTTCAGCACTGGAGTGGTGCTACTAATCTACCTTCCCTGCCCCTAGTCTTATACTTACCCGCCGTCATCTTCTGTTATCGGCACTGATCCAGTAGGTCTTCTGCAGATTGTGAACTGCTGGATTGCTCCAGTGTTTGCTGGGAGAGCCAAAAGTCACTTCTCAATTTAAGTTTAAGAGAGCCCGAACCAGGCCAGAACGAGGCCCTCATAGACTTACATTGAGAGCTTGTGACTGTTACCTCTGACTTCCGGTCAATCAGAAGTTGTGGTTACAAGATGGTGGTGCAGAACTGGAGCAGCGCCGGACACAGTGGAAGACAGCGACCGGTAATTATAAGACTTGGGTTAAGGAATTTAGTGCCACCACTCAAGCCCTGAAATTGAAAAAAAACTCTGGAGTGGTGCTTTAAATGAAACCTGTCTTTAAATTCATGCTGACCGAACAACGGGCCACATGAATTAGAGCGTCAATCAACTGTCAGTCAATTAGAGCGGAGCAGGTAGAAGCCGGATGGGGATATCGTCAGATTAATCAGATCACCCTACGCAGTCCCTGGCCAGATTTTCAAACTATATTTTCTCTTAAATGCCTCGGTTTTTCAGGGTAAAACATACCTGGCTGCAGGCAGTATCCAGCAGCAGGAATCTAGTGACAATATCCCTCTGAAGGGATTTTACCGGCTTCACCTAAAATTGACGAAGCTTGACAATGTGCAATATTTTGGTCGTCACTTGACTACAATTATGCAATTTGCATAGTTGTGGTTATAACTATTAAGACTAGCAGGAAAAATCGGGAACTGATCCATCAAGCATGCAACAGAGCGGAATCCTGACAGTGTGCATATTTTTAGAATCATAGAATGGTAGCGTTGGAAGAGACCTCCAGGGGCATCATGTCCAACCCCTGCTCAATGAGGGATTTCTCTAAACCATCTCAGACAGATGTCTGTCCTGGAACAGCGCTGCGTAGCGTTATGAGAAAGATTCTCTAGAATTGATGTTTCCTGAACAATGCAAGTATTTGCTAAAATAGACATGTCAGGGGTGCTGACAGCTCCTCTTTAAATGTTGCTGTACTATGAACTGTAGACAATGATTGCCATTTGCTACACTGAGACGCTTGAGACAGGATGTGGGGAGGAAACAGTAACAGATCCCGACAGTCGTCTCTTCCAGCCCCATCAATAACTGTTCAACAATAGTGTGTGAGCCTGGGCACATAAGCTGCTCATCACACACAGACCTTTGTATCATCCCCCTAATAAGTCATGGACACAAAGAACTTGGATTCTCATCAGCAGTTGTTTGCATGAAGAAAGTCAGCCGTCAGAATGAAATAACACTTAAATGCTAAAAATGCTATTATTACAAGGTTCAGTGTTTTACTAATCCATTTATGTAATGCTATTCAGTCCGGATAGTCCATGAGAGGCAAATCCATGAAGAACACAATTCAGTCTCATGTATTGCGATTTAGCTTCTCATCCAACTATCGGTGGTTTACTGTTAGCTTAATGAGGATCGCCCATCATTTTTCATACACTCGTCCACATTGTCCTATGTGAATAAAAAAAGCTAAGGTTACCATTTCACTCAACTAATAATGATATCACAAAAGTGTCACTAAGGGTACAGTATACCTACAATATTTTCTTGAAGGGATTTTCCAGTGTTTTTCTTAGACCTTTTTATACTGGAGAAAGCTTTCTCCTTCTATATACTTTGATCCTTATATATGTCCATATGCAGAGTTATATACATAATATTTACAATGGGGAATATAAGTATTTGATACACTTACGATTTTGCAATTTTTCCCATCTACAAAGAATGGAGAGGTCTGTAATTTTTATCATAGGTACACTTCAACTGTGAGAGACAGATATATATAAAAGCAGAAAATCACATTGTATGATTTTTACAGAATTATTTTTTTGCATGTTATTGCATTAAGTAAGTATTTGATACAATAACAAACCAAAACTTAATATTTGGTACAGAAACCATTGTTTGCAATTACAGAGGTTAAACGTTTCCTGTAGTACTTGACCAAGTTCGGGTTTGGAGACTGGCTAGGCCACTCCAGGAGCTTGCAATGCTTCTTATGAAGCCACTTGTTAGTTGTCCTGGCTGTGTGCTTCAATTCATTGTCATGCTGGGAGACCCAGCCATGACCCATCTTCAATGCCGTTACTGAGGGAGGGAGGTTGTTGGCTAAATTCTCAAGATACATGATCCCATCCATCCTCTATTGAATATGATGCAGTCATCCTGTCCCATTTGCGAAAAGCACCCCAAAGTTTAATGTTTCCCCACCATTCTTGATGGTTGGGACAGTGTGCTTGGGGTTGTACTCATCCTTCTTTTTCCTCCAAACACAGCAAGTGGAGTTGATACAAAAAAGTTCTATTTTGGTCTTATCTGACCATATGACCGTCTCCCATGCCTCCCCTAGATCATCCACATGGTCATTGGGGAACTTCAATTGGGTCTGGACATGTGCTGGCGTGAGCAGAGGGACCTTGCGTGCCCTGCAGGATTTTAATCCATTGCATTAGTGTGTTACTAACGGTAATGTTTGAGACTGTGGTCCCAGCTCTCTTCAGGTCATTGACAGGGTCCTCCCATCTAGTTCTGGACTGATTCCCGACCTTTCTCAGAATCATCCTTACCCCACGAGCAGAGATCCTGCATGGCGCCCTAGACTGAGGAACGAGGAAGATTGACAGTCAAGCTTGTGTTTCAACGATTTTCTAATAATTGTGCCAACAGTTGTTGCCTTCTCATCAAGCTGCTTGCCTATTGTCCTGTAGCTCATCCCAGCCTTGTGCACGACTACAAATTTGTCCCTGGTGTTCTTAGACGGCTCTTTAGTCTTGGTCATGGTGGAGAGGTTGGCGTGTGATTGATTGAGTATGTGGACCGGTGTCTTTTATACAGGTAACTAGTTCAAACAAGTGCAATTAATAAGTGCAGAGTAGGAGGGCTACTTAAAGAAAAACCAACAGGTCTATGAGAGCCAGAATTCTTGCTGGTTGGTAGGTGATCAAATACTTATTTCATGTAACAAAACCTACGATAAAAAATACAGACCTCTTCATTTTTTATAGGTGTGAAAACTTGCAAAATCGGCAGTGTATCAAATACTTATTTTCCCCACCGTACATATTATATTTATATAATAAGTTATCTGATTCGTTGTATTAAAAGAATGTTAGTTTGGATGAGATGACTGATCTTCACTTTTTATTGCGTTTTTCCATGTTTTAAAAAAACACTGCTTTCACTGTTGTTGATGAGTTAAAAGAACCCTTTTGGGTTGAAAGGCATTCTAGCCTAGTTCTAATATGATTGTAATGTAATAATTTGTTCTAATGTATCAGTCTGGTCTTGGTCCATTGAGACAGCACAAATCCCAGCATCATCGTGACCTCCTGGGTGCTACCTCTACTTACCTGCACTTGTGTGAGGCTGGAGCTAGGTCTGCATTGGTTTTCAGCCTCAATGTAAACTAAACTGTTTCTTTTCGCTAACAGCAACAGAAATTTTAAAACTACTAAGTAAATTTGGTGCAAAACATTATTAGAAAGCTATATATAATTATACATCAGGCAACCTTTTAATTACTTGGTGATGAAGTGTTAAATAACACCGAACAACTGCTTTCTTTCACCACCTCCAATCAGTTTATGGAAGAGCTAGTAACCTACAGGATGGCTTACCACATCCCATCACCTCGCTGGCTCTTCACGTTTTAATGGAAGTGTCACTTTCTATTAAGAGTTGAAAAGCCAATGAATCTTCTGCTGCCGAACATCATTCGATTCTCCCTGCTAACAAAAATATAGCAAAGAGAACTGAGCGGGGTCAGTGTTTGCAGGGGCTCAATTAACTCTTTACATGCTGGAGTCAGTAGCAAATGCTGCATGACAGAGGGAGATGAATCGCTTTGTCATTCCATCTGCTCCCCGCAGCACACTCACAGGGGGCCAATGGTTCCTATGGCAACTAGAGGCCTAACAATGGCCTCAGAGTCTGCCAAAACCTTGCACGAGGCATGATCTATAAGGCTGCCTGTCAGGCTTAATAATGCTTTGTACTACTTAAGTAGTGGATGGTATCTATGGCAGTGTTCCCAATTCCAGTCCTCAAGAACCACCAACGAGTCATGTTTTCAGGATTTATTGCCTGTGCAGGTACTGCAATTATCACCTGGGCAATAGTAAGGAAATCCTGAAAACATGACTTGGTGGCTCTTGAGGACTGACGAACACTGATCTATGGTATCACCTGTTTAAATCGTCTTGTAGAACTAATAAATATCATAAAAAAAAGTTGTGTTTTAAAAAAGCTACAATTATTCATAACAAAAAAGGTTTAATCTAGTAAAAATAAACACCCCCACCCCCCTTATCTGCTATAACTTCATCTCAATGTATAACAACTAGTTCTATAAAAATATATTATTTATTCCACAGGGTGAGCACAAATAAAAGCCCACGAAAAATACCACATAATTTTTGTTTTTCTTCCTGCCTTACGTAAAATGAAATACAAAATGAGCAAAAAAGTAATTTGTCACTTAAAATGAAAATGTTAGATGTTCAGAAGTTGAGTTTCCTTTTCCTGTTAGTGCATATGGATGAGAGAGAGGAGTGTTTTCAGCTTGGTGTCCTTTTATTATAGCTGCTGTATCGATCCCTCTTGTTCTGGCAGACTCAACGTTAGGCCTAACTTATAAAATCAGCGAGTGCAATGCTAGAAAGTATCACATTGCACTCTGACCAATGTTATTCAGTGGGTCAGTGCTGATCTTTGAGTTTTTCCTCAGCTCTAATCGGACTAAGGAAAAAAATCGCAGCATGCTGCATACTGCTGCGTATATCAGCTGGGACTCGCCAATGCAAGTCTATGGGTATGAGAAAAACAATCGGACTGCACACGGACCATGCGTATGCCGCCTGGATTTTATGCACACATCTAAAAGGAACCACGAAATTTCATCATCCAAGTACAGTAAATTTACAGCCAGAACCCTCATAATGAAGATATATATATATATATATGTCCTGTCGGTGGATTTTTAATGTTACAAGCCCCCCTACATAAAGTAAACTTGCACCCTTTAGTGCCTTTCATGTGGTACTAAAGGGTGTTTATGCTTACCATACCGATACCACCTGTTTTTTTTTCTTTTTGGCATTGATGTATCTATAAACATTTTGGGGATTTATTTTAATGTCACTGGCTATTTGTTTCTCTGTAGATAACTTTGCTAGAATTTTTCATTTTTACATTTGTTACTTAGATCTTTACACTTCTGAAATGCTTCTTCTGTTTTCCCAGCCTTCAGGATTTTGAATGTCCTTTGTTTTTGTCTTATTAAACTTTGTACTGCTTATTTATCCATAATGGTTTTTCTTTGTTCCTTGATATTTAATTACCAGAGGGTATAAATTTTCTACAGGATTCTAGTAGTATTTCCTTAAACATGCCCCATTTATGGTTGGTATCCACAGATACCATGAGATGGTCCCAGTCTACTCGATTACACTCGTCCATTCATTTGTTAAAATGAACTTTCTTAAAGCTCCAACTTTTTGCATTTCCCCTTTTGAATGTTTGATTGAAAATTACATTGGAACTTACCATATTTTGGTCACAGCTTCCCAAATGTTCCTTGACCTGTAGATCTGAAATTATTATATATGGTCTGTTTGACAGAACCAGATCCAGCACATTATTACTCCTGGTTGGTTCATCTACCAGATGAGAGAGGTATTTGTCCTGAACTGTGGATAAGAAATTGCAGCTTTTAGCACAACCAGATGATTCTATGTCCCATTGAATGTCCGGATAGATAAAATCCTCCATAATAAGGAACCTATTATTACATGTTGCCTTATTAATTTGTAGCAGAATTTCATCCTCCCCCTGTTCAGCTATATAAGGAGGCTTGTAGCAGCTTTACATTATTGCCATCCCCATTTTCATTTACCCATACTGACTCTACATTGTCGCAACTCCCTCTTACGTCATAATTGAGCACAGGTTTACGACATTGGAGGGATTTTACGAAAATACACAGCCCTCCACCGTTTTTGTCATTTTTTGTCCTTTTCAAATGTAGTGTAACCCTCAACGTTTGTAACCCAGTCATGACTTTCGTCCAGCCAGGCTTCCGTGATAACCACCTCATAGTAATCTGTGACCGACATAAGACTCTCCATTTCATTAATTTTGTTTGCGAGACATTTAGTACTATTAGCACATTTGTTACGCCTATTCAGCTCACTACTTTCCATGCATATCCCAAACCCCTCAAAATCCTCATTGACCCCTACTGCTTCACTTTCTCTGTCTACTCTATCTATCCACTTCTTAGCACAACTACCCTCCCTCCCCCAGATCCTAGTTTATAAGCTCCTCTATCCATCTGACCATTTTTTCCCCAAGAACATCTGCTTAGGGTTAGTAATGGACAAGTATGTATCAGACACCCCCCAATACTAACCCAGTAATAGAAAATAAATACGCAAAGAAAAAAATTGTTTCTGTGAATAAAGACCCACCCTATACAAAACCTTTTTCACCATTTTTTTTTTTTAAATAAATCCCATGCAGATCCGCCGTAGTCCATCGAATCTGATGTAGTCCAGCAATGGATACCTGAAAAAAGTATAAAAAAAACAGAAATAAAACAAGAAGCACTCCCTTGTTCACCAATTTATTAAAAAAGTATTCCCACGAAGCTCCACCGTAGTCCACGTTCCCCGTGTTGTGTGTATCTATCTCTTTATAAAAGATTGCTTCATTAGTTTTGTAAACTACAGTATGTAAAGGATTATGTTAAAAGCGGATTGCTTGGGGATGCTAGGTGAGAAAAAAACGCACAATCGCAAGACATCCTATTTTTCTGGATCAACATCGGAGCACTTTTTTTTTTACACGGATGTGAACGAGACCTTACTCTTAAGTCCATGTTCACTTGTTGGCGCGATATAAAATAAAATTATTATTATTTGGTCAGTATTTTACCTCCGTATCTGTAAGCCGAAAACCAGGAGTGGGTGATAAATACAGAAGTGGGTGATGTGTTTCCATAATACTTTTCCTCGGATTTCTCCACTCCTGGTTTTGGCTTACACATACTGATATAAAATACTGACCAAATACTGAACCTGTGAACGTGGCCTCATTATCACCAATTATTTTCCATAGCCATTATGTAATACTACATTTGTCCAGCAGAGGATGCCGCAGGGAACATGAGTCTCTGTATGTAGTTCTTCTTACCCAGGTGCAGTTACATTTTAACAGGGGGTCGTCTAGATTGTACAATGCCTTTAAGTTTGATCTGGTGGAATTAAATCGTGTTGAAAGAAGTGGCATTCTACTTCTTTAAATACCAATAATTTTTCTCTTTTTTCATCATTTTTGTGTTTCTGCAAAGAAGGTAAATAATGTTGGACTTTAGTTTCATATAGATTGAAAGTCTGAACTGCGTAGGCCGATATTGCCGCGCTTGTAATTGCATTAGTTTACAAAGGACTGAGCGGTAATGGCCTTCATTTTGTTTCTGTGCTTCGCCGTCCCTTTGATCTCTCCCAGCCTCAGATATTTGTGTTCTCTGAAAAGCATTGAATGCTAAGGAATGACGGTTCATTTCATGACTTATTTAAACATTTGTGATTCTCAGCCCGTCTGTTATCTTCATATTATTACTCATAATAATCTTTTCACAGCTGAGCTTTACCTGCAAGTCAATGCCATGCAGAACGAGATAAGTCAGCGTTAGTTCTGAGACAATGCCCTGTTCGGGGGAGATAAGGCTCCATGACAATACCATGCAATGACAGTCAATTAATACTCACGCCTAAAGCGATAATCACTAAGAATTTTCTGTTTGTTTTCTCATTATGTTAAATATGTAAATATTTTTGTAACTCTTCAGAGTCTTTCTTTTCCTTCTGGTGTAGTTCTATGGAGAAGTGCCTGAAAACCGAATTGATGTTGTCGTAGCCAATCTCACAGTAACAGACAAGGATCAGCCACACACGAATGCCTGGAACACGGTGTACAGAATCGTCAGCGGTGACGCAACCGGACGTTTCACCATCAGGACAGATCCAAACAGTAACGATGGCCTGGTCACTGTGGTCAAGGTCAGTAATCCAGCCGGGCATCTGCCCTAGTGTGGCACTCTGGATGATTAAATCTGAATGTGTCTTGGTTACAAATGGCATCACTCTGGTTATGTCTATCAGTATGACTGTATGTTGATCATCTTATTTTAGAATAATGTTTTCTAACAAACTCCTTTTTTTTTACTTCTAGCCAATTGATTTTGAGACCAATAGGATGTTTGTTCTGACAGTAGCTGCAGAAAACCAAGTGCCTTTAATTAAAGGCATCCATCATCCTCCACAGTCAACAGCCACAGTCTCCATTACTATCATTGATGTCAACGAAAGTCCTTATTTCAGTCCAAATCCTAAACTGATACGTCAGGAAGAAGGTCTGATGCCTGGAAATTTACTTGTGACATTCAATGCACAGGATCCAGATCGATACATGCAGCAAACAGTTAGGTAATCTGACATGTTACAGTTTATTCTGTTTTTAATCTTTCAGCTGCATAAAGATTTCTAATATTTAAATGTGTAAAGACATAGTTAATGTAAAATTCTTCTTTCCTTCTCTTTCTTTCTCCTTCTTTCTTTCTTTCTTTTTCCTTTTCTTTCTTGCTTTTTTTTATTTCTCTGCTTTCTTTCTCTTTTCTTTTTTCTTTCTTTCTTCCAACTTTCCTTCTTTTCTTTTTTCTATCATCTTCTTTAATTTGTTCATTTTCTTCCTCGTATTTTTTCCTTGATTCTTTCTTTTTTATTTCTTTCATTTTTGTTCTTCCTTACATCCTTCTTTCCATCCTTCCTTTTTTCTTTCCTTTCTTTTTAGTTTCCATCTTTCCTTCTTTCCTTTCTTTCATTTTTCATTCCATCTTTCCTTCTTTCCTTCCTTTATTTTTCATCCTTCCTTCCTTTCTTCTTTCTTTTTTTCTGTTCTTAATTTCTCCGTTCTTTCTTTTCTTTCTTTTGTTCTCTTTTTTTCTTTATTTTTACAATCTTTCTTTCATTCTTTCTTTCTTCCTCCTATTCTTTCTTTCTTTATCTCCCTCCCTCCACCTTTTTTGCTTTCTTTCCTATTGTTATATAATTTTTTATAGATTTCTTTTTCTCTTTTTAGGTATTCAAAACTTTCCGATCCTGGAAACTGGCTTAAAATTGACGCCATGAATGGACAGATTACTACTATAGCAGTTCTGGACAGAGAATCCATGTATGTGAAGAACAATATGTACAATGCCACATTTCTGGCCACAGATAGTGGTATGTATTGATGTCTATTGCATTTATTGCCTTATTTTATATATATATATATATATATATATATATATATATATATATATATATATATATATATAATGTAAAGAAATTAATTTATTGTATAGCAGAAATGGGTATAATTCATATTTTGTTGTGTTTTTGGAACAAAATATATTACATTTAGTAACCATGTTAATGAAAGCTATTGTTCCAGAATTCTGTAGTAAATCACTTTGAAAAGTTGTAAAATTTTTGTGCAAAGAAAGTTCGCAACTTTTGCCATTTTAACGGCAGTTTCGGCCAACTCTGTCAAAACTAGCAAAGCTGGAGCGTACATGTGATACGGTGTGGTACTTCGCTTGTCGAGAGACGGGTTGCGGCATGCCTCCAGAGACTGGAGTAAAATTTACGGTGCGCGGGGCACATTCTGCTTTTCAGGTGCTCATCATTAATAAGCGTGCCCCTCTGGCTCCAGCACACCCCATCATCAAGATCGGTAAGGACAATGCCAGTCTTGATGATGATGAATCAGGGTCTTAAGGTACCGTCACACTCAGCGACGCTGCGGCGATATAGACAACGAGCCGACCTAAACTAGATCGCTGCAGCGTCGCTGTTTAGGTCGCTGTAGAGACGTCAAAAACAGCAACTCCAGAACGATGCAGGAGCGATCCAGTGACGTAACGGTGACTCACTTCTCGTTCTCGCTGGTTGTTAGCTCCATGTCAAACATTGCTGGCGTCGTTGCTTTTGATGTCAAACATGACGATACACGCCGACCTGGCGATGAAATAAAGTTCTGGACTTCTAGCTCCGACCAGCGATGGCACAGCGGGATCCAGATCGCTGCTGCGTGTCAAACACAACGAGATCGCTATCCAGGACGCTGCAACGTCACGGATTGTTGTCGTTCTCGTTGCAAAGTTGCTGAGTGTGACGGTACCTTAAGTCTTTTTCAAAAAGTACAAAATATTCTTATCTTAATCCATTTTACTTGTCTGCCGCCTCTTTGGAGTTAAAAATAGGAAGTATAAATATTTTTCAATCATATTTAAGTGTTTCCATGGAAATAGGAAAAGGATTTGATACATTGTTTTCCGTCTAGAAGGATATTTGTTTTTTAGATGTTTTGCTAATTTATATCGGCCATTCTTCGTAATACATTTATGACAAATCAGTCGTAAATGAATGTATTATACAGCAGCTCTGTTGAAGTGGATACGGATAGTTTATGAGAACGCTTGAGAATATATTGCCTCATCATAACCGTAATTAAAATAAAACCAACTCGAGTCATATTGTTTGAGAGAGATGTGCTGATGTGTGCCAAAAAGGAGAAAGGTTGATCATTGCTGGTACCCATTATCTCGGCTTGTTTCCACCCCCATTGTGTGCACACATCCACGTAATCTCATTAAATAGCTTTTTACATTGACACCATCTTATTAGATATGCACAGATCAGGGGATAATCGCAATGAGGGCTCATGAAATTGTAATGTTTTCCAAATACTAATGCATAACATAGGCTGCTAATAAATGCTGAGGTTTAATGAAAAGCTTGAAGTACTTTATGAATGTTGATATTACAATAAAATTGTAAATATAGTAAATGAAGGAAAGGCAACTGCTTTATAATGAAGCGTGAGCATTACGGGTGCCTGTAAAATGACGCTGTCCTATTTGTGGTTTTACTCTGTTGTCTTTTATGCAGTTTTTATAGTGTAATTCAAGATGATGTAAAAAAAAAGACAGGGGTGACAGGTATAGCTTGGCATACAATTCCTCAAGCCATGTCCAATTTCTGAGATCATTCAAGTGGAATACCACCGGTGACACAGACAGGCGGATGTCACACGTTCAGTATGTTCTCCCCCAGTGACCCAAAGCCGTTAAAATGACACCATTATTTCCAGTACAGTCATACAGGAATGTACGGACTATATGGGGCCAACAGCGCCACAGTCACATTCAGAATAACACAGCTTTGTCGAGCCTTAAAGATGTTTATTCTTTCTTAATGATTGACCTAATTGCTTTTCCTAGGTATTCCACCAATGAGTGGCACAGGCACATTACAGATCTATTTGCTGGACATAAATGACAACGCTCCACAAGTCTTCCCAAGAGAAGTGGAAATTTGCGAAAGACCAGATCCGAATGCAATTAACATTACAGCAGTAGATGCCGACATAAACCCTAATGCAGGACCGTTCATCTTTGAGCTCCCGTTCAGCCCAATGGATATTAAGAAGAATTGGACCATAACGCGGATAAATGGTATGTGTTTGTGACCAAGGTTCCCCCTGAATAACAGTGCTTTAGCATGTGTTAACCCAGTATCTGAGGTTCCACCACAGGTTTCAGCGGCTTTTTTTCAGCAGATTGAAGGCCTCCATTTTCACAACCCTAACTCTGGACCAGGGCAGTGTGAATTGGTCCAGAGTTAGGACCAATTGGTCATCTCTACTCTTCTGACTTTACCAAAAGCCACTAAACTCTCATAAGTGTAACAATCCACGATCTGATCCCATCTGAACTTCACCCAGTTAATTTCAGATATAGTTGTAAGTTCCTATTTGTATCAAATAGAATACAGATGGGGGAATTTGTGTCTTCTCCAGTCTAACTCCAGGCCCCTTACCAGATTTGAATACAGTTGCTTTTTAAAAATACACATTTGAATTCCAAATAACTCAACACAGGTTATCTGTGTATCATTTAAGCAAAAATGCACTATTAGCCCTATATAGCCTCTGTGTTGCAATGGCTACTGCTTACTGCAGAATGGGTTAAATAAGAATCTGTCAAGTGAGCTCTTTCTGAAGGTTCAGTGGGAGAGTTTATTTTATTTGTCTTTTTTTCTCCTCTCAGCTGATTTATGACTACAGACTAAATCAAAGTTGAATGTGCAGAGCAACAAAGAGTCTGCAAAAGCCAAGTGGGGCAAAATTTGAAATGGGACAGTGATTTTTATTCCCAAATACATACGTTTAAGAAGAAAAAAAAAAACAACTGACAATTGTGGTGGACAAACCTTTTATAAAGCTCCATGGGCAACTGCAAAGCATTTTCTTACTCAACCCTACCTAAGCGAAGTTCTTCTAGCGGGAGAGCTTCACATTGCCGCCTGGCAGCGTCTGTCTCTGTTCTCCCTTTAGAAGACACATGAACGTTTTGCTATCAGCAAAATACATGAAAAGGGGTTAAATATGTTTCTCAAAAAAACCCGTGTTGCTACGTTTATGATCCCGTTGATTATTTTTCTTCCTTTGCCTATTAGGCGTATTTTGGCTTTGTCTATTAGACTGCTTGAATTCCGTCACACTGAGCCTGCTGCTACGATTGTGTTGCTTCCCATTACTATTAGCGCTGCGAACAGTGATATTTCTGATTGTTTTGTTACCGTGTCTTTTTAAATACAACATTGTGCACATGGCTGTGAAAAATGATCTGCTATTGTTACTTTTAGAGAAAAAAGCCTTTAAGTGCAACCAAGTGCCTTTACTTTGTTTTCTTATCTGCAAAATATATTGCGGAGGTTTATGGAGGAATGTACTTTCCATTTTGCAAGGGGATATTATAGCTGGTAAATAGTTGTTCTTTTTCCAAAGAAGTTTGTAAAATCTTTTATGTGCTAAAACTTCATTTAAGACTTTCGCAGTATAACTTGCTGCTCGCTAAACTAAGAGAAAGGAAGCCGCGTTCCCACATAAAAGCTTTTTGCCAAAAACTCATTTTCTTTTAAGTCCTAAAATGGAAAACATTAAAGACTCGCTGCTACATTTTCGGCTTTGTGATACAAGTGAGGCAGAACTGCCTTGTAGACAGAGGGTAGGACAACTGATACAAGCTTCTGACCCCAAAACATGTCCACCTTGGTTCTTAACTGCTTCTCTCATGGTACCTGGACGACCATTAATTCTGATACAATAGCGACTGTTACCAAAACAAAAATGGACAAAATTTAATTTAATTTTTAATTAAGTAGTTTAATCCAGACGGTGTTATAATAGACCCCCTGTGAGGTCCTAATGCGGATGAATGGAACTAAATGTACAAATTGCTACTATAATTACAATACTACTCTGGTAAATGCCCCCCTTTCCTTTGACGTTTAATTAAAATGAATTAATAGTTTTCTGATGACTTGTTACTTGTAATCGTCTGATAATTCTGTAATGACAATTTAGGATACAATAGTGCATGGGTAGAATCCATCTTGGAAAATAGTTTTATCATTTCTGTAGAAATAGAAAAGCCCTTTTTTCTGTTTTGTGTAGCGAGAAGATGTTTAGATTGTCTGGTAATTTTACTTAAAGTTTAATGCTTGTCTAATTGAATCTTTGCATCTAATTAATCATTGTGAGTTAATTTGCCGCAAGTATACAATGAATATAATTGGTTTTTTTTAAGGTGACCATGCCCAGCTCAGTCTGAATATTGCCTCCCTCGATGATGGAATCTATAACATCCCAATTCAGATCACCGATTCAGGAAACCCTTCGTTGACAAACACTTCGTACCTCCGTGTGAAAGTCTGCTCCTGTGACATGAATGGATACTGTAGTGGAGTGGCTCCCATCATTGGCACTGGTCTGGGGACAGGAGCCATCATTGCAATTCTTCTGTGCATCATTATTTTGCTAAGTAAGTACACCTATTACAGTATTCATTGGTATATGCATACCTTTAACTTTCACACTCCAGAGCTGATAAACTGTTAGGCTTGGTTCACACTGTTGCACTAAAACACGTGTCAGTCCAGTCCACAAATTGCAGATATAACTGTCTCCGTGTGCTTGGCCCCATGGCAGACAAGAACAGGAGCTTCCGGCTTTGGACTTCACTAGTTTAGTCCAACAAAATGGACCAAATGCATTTGGTGAAAAAAAAAACCGCTTGTATCCACTGACACACAGGGTATTAGTGGTTCATTGTGCGGTGAGTACAGTAATGTACACTGTACTAATTTATGGCCGTCTGAATGAGCCCTTAAACTTTGAGGTCTCTTTGTGAAAGATCCTGGAAGGGCTCCAGGGAAGTTAATCCATTTTAGATGTCTGCATAAATAGACTGATCACAGATTAGTAACCGAACATTAGTCACTAGATACCTGCTTTAATACAGCTTTGTTCAAAGGGTTTCCCACTTTCAAAAAAATGGACTCCGAATGCTGTAAAATACCTAAAATAACGCGCACAGCAGGTAATCACCATCTAGGTATCCAGCAACGGCTTTCCGACCGCTTCTGCAGTCTCACACTGGCCGTGTCAAGCACCACTGTAGCCAATCACCGAATTCAGTGGCCTGTGCCATCTACCTTAGAGAAGCCATTGAGGTCAGTGATTAGCTGACGGCTGTGTTTGTTCTTTTAAGTATTTTACAGAGTTTGGAGTCCACTTACCTGAAAGTGGAAAACTCCTTTAAGTCTCCTATTTTACCCCACTTTAGAGCAACTTGGGGTGGACACTGAGCGTGAGCAGTTATAGCTTTCTTTTATTTCCATAATTTCAGTAAATTCCAGTTAAAAAGCAATGTAATGATTTTTTTGTAATATTTCTTTGTGCAGTTATTCTCTTAAGATGGTTTGTAATTAAATTAAAGGGACTTTAAAGCACACAACGACTGTTCAAAATAAGTTCCGCAGCTCAGTGCTTCACGATGGGGCCAATCATTTATGTACACCTTCCCACCGGCTTGTTTTCCCTCTCATTCCCCCTTTTCTTTGAAGGACAGCGCTGGTTTCATAGATCCAAAGAAGGGCAGACAGATGGAAACCAAGCAGGTGGGAAGGTGTATATAAATGATTAGCCCCGCCATGGAGCGCCGAGTGCCTGTACTAGGTTTGAACAGTCATTATGTGCTGACAGAGTCCCTTTTACGACTGGTGATACCATTGTCAATGGTCGGATCCCTACAGAATCAAATACTGACATTGTTCCTTTCTGCTATTATGCCTTTAGAAATTTAAGAATAAACTGGCAATTGGCTGTTACCTGTTGGGGAGGGGGGGGGGGGGGTCCCTACATGTTCTTATACTTTAAACACCAAAAACACCGAGTAACAATCCTTTAAAAAATTATTACAACATTTTTATAGAAAAATACACATAAAGACAGGTAAAAAAATGTACATTAGATATAAAAAACAAAAACACGTATAGTAGGTATGGGAACTGGACCATGGAGAATTTACTCAGATAGTGCAACAAATGCTAGTCATAAAGTGCCAGTGCTTCAGCATTTCAAAACAACCCAATACACAAAATGGTATTGCTGGTAAAAGAGTAATTAATCATAGTCAATCAGACAATTGAATTAGATTATCCTGGGAAGAAAAAATCCCAGGCAGCATACCAGTACATGTATGGAAAATACAATGTATCACTTAGTCCATATCCTTACCCATATTGTCCTGCTAGCCCCATTGTGCCATCTGCTGACATCATGCATATCCGCTATTATTCCTTTAGAAATTTACGAATAAACTGGCAATTGGTTGTTATCTATTGGGGATGTGTCTCTACATGTTCTTATACTGTCCAATCAGTGATGCAAGTATCTACCTCTAGGATCACACCCATCGACAAGGGGAATGGTACCATCCAGTTGTCAATTTTCTTTTTTTTTAATATAACATTTCAGTTTAACTTTAAGAAAAGATGAATTTTTCTATCATTAAGAATACAGGCATTAAAAATCCACGTCAGGGGAGATGACAGGCATTGTTTAAGCCTCATTCTCAGACTGTTAGTTAGACAAAGAGATTAGAAGTTTCACAGATAAATAAATAATTATGCCTGAAGTTTTGTTTCTCTACATATGTAAGTTACTTAACTTATAATGCACAGATATTCCAAGAAAAAGGATGAGACTTGCCTCAATGATCAAGTGGTAATAGTAGAGCAATGCTGCCAGCACACTGCAGTAGACACATGTAGCACAGCTAAAGGAGCAATCCACAAACCACATAAATAATTCTGGCAGTACAGTGTTTTCCCCAATACTCGTAAGATTGCTGCAGTTGTGATGGATCTTATCATCATCGGAATTCATGTCATGTGCGATGGCAGAAACAGGCAGCGATTCGGAATCCGTCTCCGCTTATTGTTTACACGTAACGTTGGGTTAAGGAGTAATACTAATAATACAAATGTCAAGCACAAAATGTTTAATAAATGATCTTTAGCATTCATAAAGACAGATTACACTGAGCATGTTCCAGCTAGTGGATCAGACGATATCTGTATATGTGCAGTACATCATCCCCCGTAGGAGCCTATGACAGCACCGTATGTGATGGGGGTACACAATAGCATGTCGGCAGCAAATATCGCTGCTAATACAGGTCTTATGTGAATTGTCACTCAGCTTTTTCCGTGTCCTGAAGGAAAGTCAGCCTAGTTATACTGCAGGGTAGCGGGAAGCCAATATCAGTTGTAGCCATGTTGTCTTAGTATCTTATGAAGTGAAAGATGTGGTGGAGTGGAAATGATATCAGAGGAACACATGAGGACCACTTGGGCATTTTATGGTGATTTGGGGGGGGAGACGTTCTGTAAGTAGAACATCTTTAAAAATGACGCATATTTTAAACATTACCATAGCAATAAAATCCAAGGGAACAGACAAGAGCTGTAATCTCTCCAAATCATATAACAAGATCAGAATGGGTATTGTTCGAAACATCTGCAGTGCAAATGATTTACAGGCTTTCAGCTTGTTTTTATGTTACACACATTTGTTTTACAGTTGTTAAAACCGATGTCGAAGGCAAATTGATTTACTTGTTCAAGTTAAAGTGTATTAATATTTAAAAGCCTTAGTTAAACTAATTGCCTTACTTAATTTGTCTACAAGAGAAATCAGATATGTTTAAAGCAAGATTTGGAAATAATTGGGTGAAAATTCCATTATGGGCTCAAGCCAAATATCACATTACTATTAGTCTTCCTTTGTACCGTGCAAATTAATGAATCTGCTGGTGCCTTAGTCACAAATTGCAATCATTAAATGTCCGCCTGTAACTACAGTTCTTTCTATATTTAACTCGTTATTATTTGTATACAACAGCTCTGGTATTAATGTTTGTGGTGTGGATGAAACGTCGTGATAAGGAAAGACAAGCCAAACAGCTTCTCATTGACCCCGAGGATGATGTCAGAGACAACATCTTGAAGTATGATGAAGAAGGTGGGGGAGAGGAGGATCAGGTAATAATTCTTAATATGCAAGACATTAATTCTGAGATCATTTCCAGCCTGTAGTATATAACATTTGCCTCTGGACTGCGCAAAATCAATGTATCCTAAATTGGAATTTGAGTAATCTGATAAAACTGTGATGAATACCCAACAAATTGACCCAAGTGTCGGGAAGAAAGGAGAGGGTACAGTCCAGTTTAGCCCAGTGCCTTTCTAAGCTTGAGTTGTCCAGTTATGGAGCCTCTCTGCATTTGCAATTATGTGTGCACCCAAATACCCTTTGCCAAGCTGCATGGACACTATGTATAATATTAGTGTACTGGAGCAACGGAATATTACAAATAGATTTCATTACTCTAGAGATAAAAGAACATTTTAAGATAACATCATTTCTAAAAAATGTGCTATATAAGCTATTAATACTCACTTTATGCCAGGAGTCAAAAGAAATATTTTCTTAGTGTAGAGAAAACAGTTGCAGAAATATTAGTGTGAACTTAGAAGGGAAATTAATGTGTAAGTAAAGCTGCTGATATTGTTTCAAATTATATTCTGGACGGTCCAGGAACTGAAGATATGTTACACAGAGAAGTTATACAGTTGTGTCCACAGTCTCCTAGGTGCCTGTGAGCACCCTTACCTGTATAGCTGTGCTCAACCCTACTTATTGTTTTGTCCTCAATTACCTATACAGATGTGCCCACTCTTACCTTTCCATATAGGTATGTGGTCAGCCTTACTTATTCAGCTGTGCCCAACCTTACCTAAACGGATACGTCCAGCTTGTCCTATACAGTTGTGTCCACAATTATCTATACGGATAAGTTCACCCTTTCCTATACAGTTGTGTCCACAATTATCTATACAAATAAGTCCACCCTTTCCAATACAGTTGTGTCCACAATTATCTATACGGATAAGTTCACCCTTTCCTATACAGTTGTGTCCACAATTATCTATACGGATAAGTTCACCCTTTCCTATACAGTTGTGTCCACAATTATCTATACAAATAAGTCCACCCTTTCCAATACAGTTGTGTCCACAATTATCTATACAGATAAGTCCACCCTTTCCTATACAGTTGTGTCCACAATTATCTATACAGATAAGTCCACCCTTTCCTATACAGTTGTGTCCACAATTATCTATACGGATAAGTCCACCCTTTCCTATACAGTTGTGTCCACAATTATCTATACGGATAAGTCCACCCTTTCCTATACAGTTGTGTCCACAATTATCTATACAAATAAGTCCACCCTTTCCTATACAGTTGTGTCCACAATTATCTATACAGATAAGTCCACCCTTTCCTATACAGTTGTGTCCACAATTATCTATAAAAATAAGTCCACCCTTTCCTATACAGTTGTGTCCACAATTATCTATACGGATAAGTCCACCCTTTCCTATACAGTTGTGTCCACAATTATCTATACAGATAAGTCCACCCTTTCCTTTACAGTTGTGTCCACAATTATCTATACAGATAAGTCCACCCTTTCCTATACAGTTGTGTCCACAATTATCTATACAGATAAGTTCACCCTTTCCTATACAGTTGTGTCCACAATTATCTATACGGATAAGTCCACCCTTTCCTATACAGTTGTGTCCACAATTATCTATACAGGTAAGTCCACCCTTTCCTTTACAGTTGTGTCCACAATTATCTATACAGATAAGTCCACCCTTTCCTATACAGTTGTGTCCACAATTATCTATACGGATAAGTCCACCCTTTCCTATACAGTTGTGTCCACAATTATCTATACAGGTAAGTCCACCCTTTCCTTTACAGTTGTGTCCACAATTATCTATACAGATAAGTCCACCCTTTCCTATATAGTTGTGCCCATCTTTACCCATACAGATGTGCCCCTTGTTACCTATATAGCTGTACCCATCTTTACCTATACAGATGTGTCCACCAGTACCACCAGCACACGTAAAGGCAAATAATCCCGCTATACTCATGTGAGTCATGTTGAGCCATGCGGTAAAGTAAAGAAGGACACATGCAGTCTATACTCTATAATGGAGTTGCCCTTTTTCTAGACTTCCATGATAACAATATGATTAGCCGCTTCCCTATAATGTTTGCTGACAGGGCACTATAGACAGCTCTTGTCTGTACAAGTCAGGATTACTTATTGTAATTATGGAGATATTAAGAAATTCTGTACAGTATATGAAACACAATGGGAAAAAATATTCCCACCGAAATCATTGTCGTACTCTCCATCTTCCATTTGCTCTTTCTAAAATAGATTGAAGTGTATTTACTAAATATACTATATAGACATGTATGTAATGGCGGCAGGCCAGTATATCAGAAGGGATTATACAGCATGGACCTGGCTAAGGCAATGTCCACTGCGCTCCCCTGGATTTACGTCCAGCTTTGTGCTCTGCAGAGTGAAGCTAATGTTACATCTTGTAAAATGAGACCCACAACTTCCTTTTTCACACATAATAAATTAACATTTTTTTCTTAAGGTGTTGATTGCATCAGAAAGTACTGAGGTGTTTTGTCACCTAAATCAGACACCTCTCGTGAACGGTGCATATTATAATTTCCATTATTACTCATAACTAAAGCGTGGGAGATTAGTCTGCACATGATAATATTTACCCAAGGATGTAATGTAAAAATAGCCTAATTTTCGCTTTGTTTGTTTTGTGCGCTTGTTTTTTTTATAACCATACTTATTTTATATTTTAGGATTATGATTTAAGCCAATTACAACAACCGGACACCGTAGAGCCAGACACAATTAAGCCTGTGGGGATACGGCGTATGGATGAAAGACCAATTCATGCAGAGCCTCAGTATCCTGTCCGCTCAGCCGCTCCACATCCTGGTGATATTGGAGACTTCATCAACGAGGTGAGCTATAATATGTTCCCACTGCTCCAGAATTATTGGGAAAACTTTACACATATTTCTTCAGCTAATCCTAGAAAGGGCAACTGAACTCATAAATGGGACTTAGAATTCTGCAACTTTAATAGCCATATGTCTGACTGACCGGTCACAGAGATAGGAGACAGTGGGTGGGGAGTAAGGAGTGAGGGCAGGAGATCTGCAAGTGCAATATCCAATCCCACTGAACTTGCAGCTCATCATACAGTTTCAACTATAGATTTCTCTTAAACAGCAAAATGGATTTCTACTAGGAAAGGCAAAAATGTAATAAGGATTAAAGCTCTTTTTTGTACATCCTACTAGCTTGGGGTATAAAATCCGGGTTTCACTATGAATCCATCAGGGACCTCGTTCTGGCGGAAGAGTTTATAACTCTTATAATTGTTGTCCTTAGCTCCTCTTAGCTAATTTGTGACCGACAGCTTAGTCTTCATCAGACGCCAGCAGTTGACGTTGACGTGCACATGACTGGGGGCGCATTGCAGTGATGTAGTGCACTCCCGTTGCTTGCGCGCTGAAGTCAACTGCCAGCTGCAGAAGAGGACGCGGCGCTGCGGGGGAGCGGAGGATTACAGACCTCTCCGTTCTTTGTAGGTGGGAAAACTTGCGAAATCGGCAGTGTATTAAATACTTATGTTATTTTCCCATATATATTGCATCGGGGCCCATCTGACTAGTTACGCCACTGACTATAACATATGGGAATAGGCAGAGGATGGTCCAAAAAAGCATTATGTAGGTGCACATAATAAACTAAAACCATAGGAAGGTATTGTTCATAAAGACTGGCTTTTCTTAAATTTCTTATGCCAATCTTGATTAAAAGCTCTCTGAAGTTTGATGTGCAAAGACTTTTCAATGACATTGGTGCATATTTTGGGCTATCTGTGATCAAGAATCAGAAATCTATTCCAGCTATTCCATGACATACCTTTCTTTTGTAACTTTTCTCTCTTCCTGGAGTAAACTATAGTGAATCTATTGGGCTGTTCTTGGCCAAGTCCCCTCTCAATAAGCCCAACGTACTCTTAAGGAAAATAGCAAGGCTGACATAAAATAGGGAAAAGTTACAAAATGTTGCATATGTGCAACAATCTTTAGTAATGCCCACACTTACTATGTGTAGTGTATAATACAACCATGTTTTATATGACAGATAGGCCTCCTTTTGGGCCTCAATGTTTATGATCAATAGTAACATTATAATGTTCCATGGCATTCTTCTCTGAAGCCTTGGTGACTAACTCCTTTGTCTTATAAAATATTTTGGCATAAGACTTGTGCGCGCTGTGAACCATGAAGCCTGTATAGCTCATTGACAAGCTTCTGGTTTTCTCCAGTTGACGCCCATTTTTTGCTCATTTCCTCTTGGTTCCTAAGAACCTTCAATCAGCAATGAAGGCATCAGCTCTATACGACTATGCTACTAAAAGAACTGGCTACTGTATTCACAGGAAGAATTAATTTGGCCGGGAAATAATAGCCTATCAATGCTGCATTGTCTGTTAAATTCAGTTATCAACCAAATTTAATAATAGTTAATTTTTATTTCCCTCACGTATCCCCCTTTCAGTTGGTGAGAATGGTTGAAATTCAATACCTTCATAATTACCAAGAGTTGTTTCAAATAGGATTAGTGTATAGAGCAGCCAAATTAAATCAATTATGTAAGTGCTTTATACACTTGTCTTGTGAAGCATTTTAACAGCCCTGTGAGTTGGTTCTTAAGTTATTCAAGCAAAGGCCGTGTATATTATAATAGCGAAGGACAAAATGTCTTCCTTGATTTACTTGGGACACAATGTGGTCAATGTCATATCTCTGTGATACTTATGCCTTTTGAACACTTCTCATTCATTCATTCATTAGTAGAACTGTGGTAATAGACGTTAATTCCATTTCTTTGAGTTTTTATGAGCTTCCAACTTAAAAGGAACCTGACAGCTGATATATGGCACACAAACCACGAGCAGCTTGTATCAGACACCGACTGCATGATCTCAACCATGTATGTATGACTGCGTTTCAGAGAAACACATGCTTTAAAAGATGTCCGTGGACCAAGCCACATGGATGAGTGGTCAAAATAGCTTCTCCCCAATCACTTTCCTTGATTGACTTATCTATCTCTGCATGCGTGTATAGGGAGAGACTTATCGGTCATTGGCATCGGGCAGGGATTGGCCTTTATTGACTCGTCACCCTTGTGACTTGTTCCCCACCTGGTCGGCTTTTAAAGTATGTTTTTCTCTGAAAAGTCGCAGTGTTTCAGAATCAAACATACATGGCTGAAATCATACAGCAAGTGGCGTATACATGCAGGCCGATCCACTATCGGGTTCCTTTTAAAGGATATGAGATTTTGGTACAATCAGTATTGTCTTTTTTAGTGTAAACCTGCGTAGGCCTCTTCAGGAGCTCTGTACTCTGTACTTTTCAGATAGATTACAGGGGTTGTTTGTTTCAACTTGTTCTTCGCTGCCAATTTAGCGCCTCTAATTTGGTGCTCACTGCTGGTTGCTACAACTGTGATTTTATTTCTACAGCCATCACTGCTGCAGCCAATCACTAGACTTAGTGGTCTTGTGCTGTCCATCTCAGCATAAATGCTGATTGCAGTGATTGGCTGCCACAGTCAAGTATTGTAGGCCTAATGCCATCTCTGCAGCCTTTTCAACAACGACATTGGTAAGCAACAGGGAGGCGGCACTAGAACGGGGAGGAGTTTGTTTGCTTCTGTTATTTTTAAGGAAATCAAGCCTTTGGGATAGTAAAATGTAAAAACAGATAACCTGTTGATTTACTAAAAAATTTGAAGGAAGGTCAGAATGACTTTTCTGATGAATATAATATTCTAGTTTCTGTGATGGGACGTTGATCCAGGGAACTAGTTTGATTGCAGTATATGGAGTTGGTAAGGAATTTTCCCTATAATATGAAGCTATTAACATCTACTTTGTGGGATGTTTGCCTTCATCTGGATAAACATGTTAAATTATAGGTAGAATTGGATGAAGTTGTGTATTTTTCAACCTTAAAACTGTGAAGCCCCTATAAGCTGTCATGCGATAAAATCTTCAGTGCTGCAGATCAGATTTATTTTCCAGAGCTGATGTGACAGTACTGGAACCGGTGTCCTGTTTGGTTGCAATGAACAACATTGACCTTTTTTGCATGAGAAATATTATTCATATGGCCAATAATGTAATAGAAAATCTCTACCCCTCTTTTTCCAATTGTCCTTATCATAAGTTTGCTGTGTTTTAGTCCTTCCCCATTAGCCACTGGACTTGTTTTCCTTAACTGTTTGGTTCTGGCCGTTCTTTCAGACATTAGTCTCAATGGTTTCCTAAGTTCAGGCACATTCCTCAGTTAAATATCGCTAGGATTCATTCTTTCTCACTTAATTCTACCAACATTGTAATCCACTTATAAATTATATCTCGGTCTGACAGCTGTGCCCATTTCAGTCCATGCAAAACTCTTTATTTACACATTTTTCCATCTTTAAAAAAAACCTCTCCTGAACAGCCACTAATCTTCACCCCGTCCTCCTATCTCCATGAAATTAAGAATTATAACCCTTCCTTGGAAAAGCTGTAATCATTTTGTCTAGCTATGTCATCGATCCTGTCAGTAATAAAATATTTCTCTATTTTCTCTTCTCATATAACTGATGGTTTTCATACATTTCTAGATTACTATAATGTATGTTTGTTCTTTTAATATTTATTTTGAATTATATTTATTTAAAATCACTAGAAATTATTAATACCTTTTCATTATTAGTTATGGTAAATCATTTTTTTTTTCTGCCCGATATAATGTACATATTCAAAAGTGTACTGCTGATTTTACAATAAAGAAAGAAATCAATAAATCGCCACTGTTTTCAATGGGAATTGGGTTCTAGTACAGTTCTGGTACTAAAAAACCAACCCAAACCGAACTTTGGAATTAATTTCAGATCCGTTACCAGAACCCGAATTTCCATGGGTCCGCTCATCCCTAGTCACCACAATTCTATCTTAAACCACAAACGGCACTCACACTGTATTCTGCTTTAGAGACAATGTTTTTCGAGGAGAATGCCATCAGTTATTCCATGTGACAATTTTTTCTGATGATCCTCTGTATAAAATCAGACATACAGAGGTGCAGTATGGACCAATAGATGTCTCTGGGTGCTTTATAATTAATTAATGCAGCATGCAGTGAATCTTGTTGTATGGCAGCTGCCTGTTTCGGATACCGAATGCAAGTAAGGCTAGATAGCGGATAACTTACTGATTGTTGGGAGTTGGTCTACTGGGACCCCCAGAACAGAGCACTGGAATTGAGGACTTTGGTTCTGTACTGTCTTGTCTCAAGTATATCAGGGGTCCACATGATTGACCTCTGTTTTATTCATTGTCCATGGAACTGTGTGAGAAAGCCAAGCACAATGCTCCACTATTTCTGGCAGTTACATAGACAATGAATGGAAAAGGAAGTTGAATATGCGCACCTCTGCTCTATTCAAGACTGGGCTATGTAGGTCCAGTGTTCTGGGCTCCAGAGCCTTGATGTCTGGATTCTCTGGGGGGCCTCAATCAATAATGTCAAACTGGCCAAGAGTGACCAATCGGAGCTCAGCTTTCATTTCTTATTACTGGTTTACAAATATAAAAGCTGCACTGTGATTGGTTGCTATGGACAGCATGGCCAGTCTAACATTTAAAGATTTGATATATGAGGCTCTGTTGTGTTTAGGAAATGACCCCGCTTAAAAAAGTAATGTGGATCAAAAAGGCTACATGAACAGAAACAACTCATTTAATGTCAGTAATAGTAATAGCAATAATATGTTGAGATTAAAAAAAGTATGTAAATGACACATAAAGAAGCAATCCAGAGATTTTTTTTATTTCTCCTTTTGTTAGCAATAATGTGTGCAGTGTTAGTGTAATGAGTGCAGTGTTAGTGTAATGATGAGTGAAGTAATAAGTTCACCGGTCGCTGACTCTGCCATTCTGTTCTGTTCTGTGACTACATTTGTAACCCGAGGGATCCCATAGTCTTTTGTTTGGAGCAGGGGTGTGACGCTAGTCGCAACTCACGGACGGAAGCCGTGAGTCAGTGAAGCCAGACGTTCCGGGGTCAATACCAAAAGAGCACGTAGTAAACCAAGGGAAAATACGAAGTCGTAAGTGAGGTCACATGCCAGGGTTAGAATACCAGAGTAATAGTGGATAAGCAAAGGGGCAATAGCAAACGGGTAGTCAGAACACGGTCCAAATGTCAGCAGCCGAAGATCAGAACTTACAGCACACGGTACAGGTAAACACACACTAGAGAGCACAAGCTTAGAACAAGCTTTTGACTGGCAGTGATGTGGGCCAGACAGCTCACCTAAATAGCAGGGCAATTACCAAGAACATGGAGCACCTGTGGAAATCTCTGCCCCTTCCAGTCTCAGATAGGAACTCTGAGCAGAGCAATCGTGACAGTGGGTTACTTTATCAATTCTAGTCTAAGAGGCTTGTTAGCCTCGTTCTGAGTCTCATAAACTTACATTGAGAAAACATAAAAAGTGACCCCCTCTCCACACAGAGAGCATTTTGTGATTTGACAAGTTACAAATGCAGTCACGTGCTGCCGAAATGGGCCAGAGCGCTGCTAAAAATGTCAGAAGAGGCAATAGGTGAATATATTATACTTTACACTCATGGTTGCTAACAGGGAGGAATAAAAAAAGGTACCAGAGTGCTAGTTTAAGTTCAGGTATGAAGAAAAAATGAATTTCTCAATCATAAACCAAAGCGATATGAAATCATGGTGTAATTCATCAGTATAGCAGATATCATCATTGAGACCCACTTCCATGTAACTAAAATAAAAAAAATGTAATTGTGTATTTTTCTTTTCTAGGGGCTGAAAGCAGCAGACAATGACCCCACGGCTCCACCTTACGACTCGCTCTTAGTGTTTGACTATGAAGGTAGTGGTTCTACTGCTGGCTCTCTAAGCTCCCTGAACTCATCAAGTAGTGGTGGCGAGCAAGATTATGATTACCTAAATGACTGGGGCCCTCGCTTCAAGAAACTTGCTGATATGTACGGAGGAGGAGATGATTGAACTTTGGAGTGAACGTTCAGTTCGTTTTTGTGGACAAGAACAAACATTTGAACTGATATTCCCAAAAAGCGTAAAGAAGCTTGGCTTTAACTTTGTAGTCTACTAGCACAAGTGCTTGTTTGAAGGCTTTGGCATAGGCTGCAAACCAATTTGGGCTCAGTGGGAATATCAGTCATCCAATACTGTTTGGAAAAAAAAATGATTGAGCTCAGTTACACTTGAATTTTACAGTACAGAAGCACTGGGATTTTATGTGCCTTTTTGTACCTTTTTCAGATCGGATTTAGTTTTATGTTCAACGCTTTAATGGTACTGATTTCTGAAAGGGTGAAAAGACAAGGTATGTTGTGGGTGGGGTGGCGTAAGTAATTACAAGGATTTTCTTCATCGCGCCTTTTTTTCATTTTTTTTTTACGTTGTGTTGCTTTTGTTATAATCTGGAGAAAAAGAACAAATTTCATTAGAATAACTTTATTAGCTGCAACAAAATCATGTGATTGACATGTACAGTGCATTATACTTAGGTGTAGGTATTAGGATTATCTCATTGGAAGTCTACTGGATTTTGCAGTTGGTTGCAGGAAAAGGGAGTTGTCATATCACCAGTTTTTAGCATAATTGACTTTTTTTTTCGTAGCCGGATAGATTATTTTTTTCACAAGATAGGCACATTTTGGTCTTAATCATTGTACACTTTTTTCATTTGGGTAATTTTTTTTTTTCACTTCACTGTAAAAATGGTATGTGTACATAATGTTTTATCAACATAGTCTATAAAGAAGTTTCCAAACTTCCGAACATGTGTATGTATTATTTGGACTATGGATTCAGGTTTTGCATGTTTATATCTTTTTTTCTTTATGAATAAAGTATTTACAAAACAGGTGACAAACATAATTATGTTAAAGCAGACAAACTGTAGAATCCGTAAACCATTTTTCTTTTCTATTCTTATTGATTTGGGAGGGCAAAAACAAAAAAAAGTTCTTA
Organism: Ranitomeya variabilis; assembly: GCF_051348905.1. Classification (NCBI taxonomy): domain Eukaryota; kingdom Metazoa; phylum Chordata; class Amphibia; order Anura; family Dendrobatidae; genus Ranitomeya; species Ranitomeya variabilis. Next base: position 434,537,625 of record NC_135237.1, on the reverse strand, counting down.
GCACAAATGTTTTACATAATTTGTACCAAAAAAATAAACAAATCAGATAGGGGCAAACTGACGTCAGCGGCACTACTAATACATGTTTAAAGGGGTGGGAAGCTTTTAAACTGGAGAGACTTTGACAACGGCTTTGCCTCTGTATTGTGTACCAGAATATAAATGATGCACCTCTGACCCCACGTTCTGAATAAAATGCTAATTTTGGATCTGGTGACTGGTTTGAATTTTTTTCCTTTCCACTTCAACAATTTTGAATGTTCTGAAAAATCCCAAGATACCTTGAATTCAATACAGAAAAACATGAAAAAGCATATTACCGGTGTTGGCAATAGCTGTTACATACTTCTTATGTGTACTACTGAAAAGAAATCTGATTTCCCTTTTGAATATGGAAGTACAAAAGTAAATGGTGAATTTGAGTGGTTGAGGAGTTGCTTGGGAATCCATGTCTTCGATGTGTGGCAGTTGAAGGAAACCGTGCTCATTCATTCATGTCTTGAAAAGAAGGAACATTTAATGAAATCACAAGTGGAACCTGTATTTTGCATTACGCCGAACAGTGTTGTTTGTTACTAGTAACAAATGAGAGCAAACCTAACACAATAATTTACAATAATTAAAATGTGCCCTTTCATTGAGCCAGGCGACATGAAAACATAATACATTAGCAGTGTTCGTTCCCTTTGGTTCTTGCAGACAGAGCTCTTTTTCCTAATGATTGGATTTCTGGTCATTAAGTGGCCCAGCGTACCTGGGGATTTCTGTAATGGAGCCTTACATTTGCCCTTTTGTGTCCTAAAGTTTAGGCAACAACAATAAATCTGTGTGATAATAAGCAAAACAGCAAAATTGCTTATTTTGGTTTATTGTAAAAACTAATTTTGTGGTTTGCTTTTTCATCTATTGTCCTTTTTTATATTGTAGAGTGTTTTTTTTGGTGAAACTACTGAAAACACTGCCTATACAGGCAGCTAAAATACACACTTTATAACTAGATTGTTGTAAAAGATATAAGTATATACAATAAAACTAGCATTTTCATTGTTATGTGGATGAGTTGACTGTATAGATATCACAAGAACACACTAGATGGTATTTATTGGGACATAAACTTTCCAGCAAGAGACATTTTTAACTGTACATTTGCTTGTCTTTTATGTCTGTGCATTGTTCTTCTTTATATCAACCTTAGTACAGGCAGTTAGAGGTGCAAGCTACTCTTAGAAGATCTACACCAATGTCAAGACTTGATCTATTTGTTGTTGTAATATTAAGTCATACTAAGGATTCGCTTTACGCAAGCAAATAATTGTTTATATGATGTTCAATGCAAGCATACCTCTCAACTATCAAAGAAGGTTATACAAATGTTTACATAGGAAGAGAATTAAATGTTTGAATTGTGATCATTACATATAAAGTTGGGCGAATTTATTCAAGTGGAATTGAATTCTACTAGAAAGTTTACAATTTTGCAATTCTACAAAATGCAGTTATTATTTAATTTTAGAGCACCATTGAGTTCATGGTTCTGTACATGTGAGAAGGGGTTTTACAAAGCACAAATATAAATTGCAATGAACAAAATAACAATAACATGCAGAAACAAGGGGAGAGGGCCATTATCTACAAGATAATGGGGAAGGAGACAATAGGTTAATGGGTTGCAGCAGCTTCATTGGTGGTGAGGTGACAGCGGGGTAATTGCAGGTTGTAAGCTTTCTTGAACAGATGGGTTTTCAAGTTCTATTTGAAAATTCTGAATGTGGTGGATAATCGGACATCTTGGGGCATGGAATTCCAGAGGATGATTCTCAGGAGAAGTTTTGGAAGCAGTTGGGTGAGGAGCGTACTAGTATGAATGAGAGGAGGAGGTCTTGGGAGGACCGCAGACTGTTGGAAAATATCCACAGATTAATTTCAAAAAATATGGAAGAGACAAATAATGGAAGGCCTTGTAGGTCATGGTTGGTATTTTAAAATGGATTTGCTGTGGAACTGAAAGCCAATGAAAGGATTTGAAGAAGAGGATTAGCAACAAGAGAGGTGGAAGAGAGGGGCAGCAGAATTGAAGATGGACTGGAGAAGAGCGAGAGTGTTAGAAGGGAGGTCACAGAAAAAGGATATTGCAGTAGTCAAGGTGGAAGATGATGAGGAAAGTACTAACATTTTAGTAGATTCAGGGATGAGAAAAGGACTGGGTACTATGGGAATGGGAAATGCTAACTGTGTGGTTAGTAAGGTATGAGGAAATCCAGGCAAGGGCAATGGCTTTGATGACAAGGGAAGTGAGGATCAGTAGTAGGAGGGTGTGATTGACTGTGTAAGACAAAGGACAGGTCTATAAAGATGAGTATAGAGAATTATGTTAGCTTTGGTGCTAAGTAGGTCATTAGTAAGTTTGCTTAGGGCTGTTTTGGTGGAAGGGTGGGGATGGAAGACATTGTAGGTTGTTGAAGAGTGAGTTGGTTGAGATGTGGAAAGAAAGTTCAAAAGTCTTCCAAAGTCATCAAAATGGTGACCGACTGGCCCACTTTTTGCTAAACCCAGAGAGGGACAGCAAAAGGTTAAAAAAATAAAGCTGATCACTTCTCTAGCCATCTGTGCTGCTCATTCTTCCCTGTACTCGTCAGTGCCTCTTCTTACTGTCGCCTCTTTATGCTAGGCCGGTGCTCGCGCTGCAATCATACAATATGCAAGCTACGCCAGGACTTCTGAGGCCCAATTACATCCTGGGCATAGATGTGGCTGAAAGTCCTGCCTAGCATAAAGGTGTTTGGCGTTTCAGAGCACCGCGGCAGTAAGAAGAGGTGCTTGGAACAGTATACGAAGTCAACAGTAAGATATGTTTTTTCTACACCGTACAGTTATTGCATTCAATTTGCAGAGAATAAATTGTCTCTGAATCAAATATTTTGATACAGGAAAGATATATATCTTGGTACCGTGTTAGCCAGTGGATAGAAAAATATGTAGAATTGAGAGTCCTCAGTGGTTGATACCTTTTAATGGCTAACTGAAAAGATGGTGACAAATTGCAAGCTTTCGAGACTACTTAGGTCTCTTCATCAGGCATAGACTAAAAGAAATTCTTCTGAAGAATCACATATTTATGCACAACACAGCACAGAAAAATGCCATTGACAAGACAGGTGACATGAAGCAGAATTGCCATTATGTTAGTGATAAACAGTTATATCCATAAATATTGGAGGAATTCATAGATAAGGAAAGTTTTATTGTCATCTGATTCGGGTCTGGTTCTGTTATGATGACCCCACATGGTCTGAGGAGCAAATTCCTTAGTTAATGTACAAATACATAAATCCATGCGACACATTCATTCCTGCTCTGAGAGTGTCAAAGGTCATCATCCGCTTATATTCCCATACGCTTCTGTCTCTCTTAGATTTGAAGTTACCTTTTAATACAAGTAATTTCATGTCTATAATGTTATGATTGGGGAGACAAAAATGTATTGCCACAGGTAGATCCATTCTTTTTTCTCTTATTGTATGGCGATGAGAGTTCATCCTTGTTCTTAGTTTCTACCATCCAAAAATGAGTGAAAACCAGATTACAAGAGCCACCAACCTTTACAACCTTTACTACTAAAAGATGCCCGACTACAATCCATTTTTCCAGACCCCCCACTACTGTGTTTTAGGCAGCCCCTGTCATCTCCAACAGCTGCAGGAACCTTTCCATGCAACCAGAAAAAATTTAAAACCTGTCTATTTATAATGACCACGGACAAGATAAAGATCCCCAACTCACATCAGGACTACAAGATACCAGGTCCTTTTAGCTGCATCACATCTAATGTGGTATACTTAATTATTTGTACTAAATGTCCAACTTGGGGTCTGTATGTAGGGGAGACAGGGCAGAAACTGAGAACAAGGATGAACTCTCATCGCCATACAATAAGAGAAAAAAGAATAGATCTACCTGTGGCAATACATTTTTGTCTCCCCAATCATAACATTATGGACATGAAATTACTTGTATTAAAAGGTAATTTCAAATCTAAGAGAGACAGAAGGATCTGGGAATATAAGCTGATGATGACCTTTGACACTCTCAGTGCAGGAATGAATGTGTTGCATCGATTTATGTCTTTTTACATTAAGGAATTTGCTCCTCAGACCATGTGGGGTCAAAATAACAGAACGAAACCCCAATCGGGACAATAAAACATTCCTTATCTATGAATTCCTCCAATATTTATGGACATAACTGTTTATCACTCACATAATGGCAATTCTGCTTCACGTTACCTGTCTTGTCTACGGCATTTTTCTGTGCTATGTCGTGCATAAATATGTGATTCTTCAGAATTTCTTTTAGTCTATGCATGAAGAAGAGACCTGAGTAGTCTCAAAAGCTTGCAATTTGTTACCATCTTTTCAGTTAACCATTAAAAGGTATCAACCACTGAAGACTCTCAATTCTACATATTTCTCTGAATCAAATACATTTTTCTGTAAAATTTATGGTATATGGCAAATTCAAATCACGTCAGATCTTCTCATAAGTACTTACAACCGATCATCATGTGCGGTCTTCACACAGATCACTGGGGAACAATTTTGAACATCATTTTTGTTGAGCTCAATTGTTCTGCTGATTTACACTAAAATATGCATGCTCATTTCAAAACTGTGGTTAGTTTTGTTCTATCACGTTTTTTTCTCTACAGCTTATCTTAATGTGATTACTGTAGACTGAATAGAGGGTAGCGCTATTGCTCTTCTATTTTGGTTGAAAGCAAACCGCCCTCAAGTGGGGAGGGGTGGAGGACGACCTTGGTAACCGGCAACAGGTTGTTATTTGTCTAGGTTATTCAGTTACACATGAGACAATGTGGCCAGAGATTGTGTGCCGCTCTATATAGTAACAAGGCTCATTAAAGGGTTGACATTGACTTCTAGGATTGCTACTTGCTGTAGGTGGCACTAGAGTTCTAGTCTTCTTCATCTCCGAAGAGACAATTTGTTCAATATAGTCAAACTTATTCTGAAAGTCTGCATACAAGGAGTTAGCAGAATTTATTTTTTTATTTACACACTTATTTCCATCTTTCAGATCATGTCTGTCTCTGTTATTTCTCGTCCTAAGTGCCTAAACAGCCCTGATTCCTTTTGTTATATCTGTGACTGTTTCACCATTTCCAGTAATTGGACAAACATCAGCACATTTGTTAAGCAAGCCTATTTAGCGTTTTTCAAAGTAAAACACATGTGAATGAAGGTAACATGTGATAAGATGCAATTTGGTAAACCTATGGTTTGGCAAGTGCCAAGATATCATTCCGGTGACTGTTACTTTTGTAAAATGAAAACTTCAAGATATAGCATATAAAATAAATATAAAATAGAATATCCTATTCTACCATCAGCTGTGCCTCGTTCAGCTTGGCCATTCATTTTCTCTTTGTGAAAAATATGGAGACATAAAGAGAGTCATTGAGCTATTGCAATATTACAAGCACAATTAAATAATCTGTGTTGACCTTAAAATTATATGCTTACTTCTTGGTCAGCAATGTGAATACACCAAGTATTGGGTGGAGAAGAATTGGCCTCCAAACCTGGTGATCCAAACATTCTACATGAGTCACTTTTTGACAGAAAGAGCATTATACTGTATTCCCACCTCTGCACATGAAACTGGGTCTCATGAAGCAATTCAATAAAGCTTTGAAAACTGAAGAGACTGTTTCAGCTATTTCATTTTGGTATTTCCTTGCCAGTCATTTGAAAAAAATAGAGGCTGGTGTGTTTGATGGTCCAAGGATACAGCAGCTCATCAAATATGAACATTTAATTAATGTCAGAACTCCAAAAGAATGTTTGGTTATCTTTCAAAGACCTTGTCAAAGACTATCTTGGAAATACACGAGCCATCAATTATACTGAAATTGTCCAAAAACTCTTGAAGAACTACAAAACGCTTGGTTGCTACATGAATATCAAGGTGCATTTTCTGCATAGACATTTTGCAAACTTCCCTAAAAACCCGTATGCAGTCTCTAATGAGCAAGTTGAACTATTCATCCAAGATTTGAAGGTCATGGAGGGACGGTATCAGGACAAATGGGATATGCACGTGATGACTTACTATTGTTGGAGCACCAGTCAAGATTGTCCCTCCAAACCCTCCAAGAAAAGCTATAAGCATAAAATTTTACTTAACTACAATCTAACATTACTTCTTATGCACAATTTGACTTACAGTAAGATATAGCCTGTGCATGAACAAAGGAGACAAAGGGACGGTATCCTGTAACTTAAGAAGTTGTTGTGATAGAGTTAAGGTACCTTCACACTAAACAATATCGCTAGCGATCCGTGACGTTGCAGCGTCCTGGCTAGCGATATCGTTGTGTTTGACACGCAGCAGCGATCAGGATCTCGCTGTGAGATCGCTGGTCGTTGCTGAAAGTCCAGAACTTTATTTCGTCGCTGGATCTCCCGCTGACATCGCTGGATTGGTGTGTGTGACACCGATCCAGCGATGTCTTCACTGGTAACCAGGGTAAACATCGGGTTACTAAGCGCAGGGCCGCTTTAGTAACCCGATGTTTACCCTGGTTACCATTGTAAAAGTAAAAAAAAAAACCACATATTCACATTCCGGTGCCCGGCGTCCGCTTCCCTGCACTCCTCCTGCATCCTGTGTAAGTGCCGTCCGTAAAGCAGAGCGGTGACGTCACCGCTCTGCTCTGTGGGAGATGCCGGAGATGTTCGGCGCTGACACAGGATGCAGGAGGAGTGCAGGGAAGCGGACGCCGGGCACCGGAATGTGAATATGTGGGGGGTTTTTTTACTTTTACAATGGTAACCAGGGTAAACATCGGGTTACTAAAGCGGCCCTGCGCTTAGTAACCCGATGTTTACCCTGGTTACCAGGGGACTTCGGCATCGTTGGTCGCTGGAGAGCCGTCTGTGTGACAGCTCTCCAGCGACCACACAACGACGAAACAGCGACGCTGCAGCGATCAGCATCGTTGTCTGTATCGCTGCAGCGTCGCTTAGTGTGAAGGTACCTTTAAACTGGGGCCACTGTTGGGTCCAGGAGCCAAAAGTTAGTCAAGAACAAGTGTCAGATCTTACTCAAAGAAAATTGTGTTCCTGACACCTATCTCTGCCATACAATGTATCTCTCCCCTCCCTCCACAATGCCTGGCCATTCACTGCGGACCTGGAGCTCCTTCTTATCTTACTGAGGGATGAGTCACAGACAGCTCTGCACAGACAATGCTGCTCCATACACACCACATAAACTAACTGTGCTTCTGATGCAGTAACTGCTGGTGATAGCAGATCACAGGGCAGTCACACACAAAATGGCTCTGCCCTGTGATGCTGCTCTTCATTCTGCCCCAGGGATATTAGACCACCCAAAAGGGGAGGGAAATGCTGATGTCAGCAGTTACTGCCCCAATTTTCCAGCTAACAGTAAAGCTGGTAAGTCTCACTATAGCTGCTTGAGGTCTAAAACGGAAAATGCTCCCCCTAGTGGTCAATATATATATTTGTAAGAAAATATATAATATTTTTCATATAGAAATGTTTGCAAATATTGCATTAATACATTTTATTTACTATTTTAAGCTTAATTTCACAAAAAAACAAACTACAAGAAAACTGGTGGCACCTTCCCTTTAAGCCCCACTCCAGTCACTCCATGCCATATGTTCCGGAAGTTAAACTTTTCTCAATTAAAGTCTATGGGACTCAGAATGAAGCTACACAGCACCGTTCTCAATTTCCATAGACGTGCATTGCAAAGTTTTAAATAAAGTGACCCCTGCTCCACACAGCAAACACTGTGACTTGGCAGGTCACAACGGCAGTCATTTAAAACCCCTTTCTGACCTCGGACGGGATAGTACGTCCGAGGTCAGAATCCCCGCTTTGATGCAGGGCTCCGGCGGTGAGCCCGCATCAAAGCCGGGACATGTCAGTTGTTTTGAACAGCTGACATGTGCCCGCAATAGCGGCGGGTGAAATCGCGGGGCTATTAACTAGTTAAATGCCGGTCAAACGCAGACAGCGGCATTTAACCGGTGCTTCCGGCCAGGCGGCCGGAAATGAGCGCATCGCCGACCCCCGTCACATGATCGCGGGTCAGCGATGCTTCTGCAGAGTAACCATAGAGGTCCTTGAGACCTCTATGGTTACTGATCGCCGGTAGCTGTGAGCGCCCCCCTGTGGTCGGCGCTCATAGCACACCTGCATTTCTGCTGCATAGCAGCGATCTGATGATCGCTGCTATGTAGCAGAGGCGATCGAGTTGTGCCAGCGTCTAGCCTCCTATGGAGGCTATTGAAGCATGGCAAAAGTTTAAAAAAGTTAAAAAAATAATAAAAATATAAAAGTTTAAAGAAAAATCAAACCTACACATATTTGGTATCGCCGCGTTCAGAATCGCCCGATCTATCAATAAAAAACAGCATTAACCTGATCGCTAAGCGGCGTAGCGAGAAAAAAATTTGAAACGCCAGAATTATGTTTTTTTGGTCTCCGCAACATTGCATTAAAATGCAGTAACGGGCGATCAAAAGAACGTATCTGCACCGAAATGGTATAATTAAAAACGCCAGCTCGGCACGCAAAAAATAAGCCATCAACCGAACCCAGATCATGAAAAATGGAGACGCTACGGGTATCGGAAAATGGCACAATTTTTTTTTTTTTTTTTTTAGCAAAGTTTGGAATTTTTTTCACTACTTAGATAAAAAATAACCTAGTCATGTTAGGTGTCTATGAACTCAGACCGACCTGGAGAATCATAATGGCAGGTCAGTTTTAGCATTTAGTGAACCTAGCAAAAAAGCCAAACAAAAAACAAGTGTGGGACTGCAATTTTTTTGCAATTTCACCGCTCTTGGAATTTTTTTTCCCGTTTTCTAGTACACGACATAGTAAAACCAATGATGTTGTTCAAAAGTACAACTCGTCCCTCAAAAAACAAGCCCTCACTTGGCCATATTAACGGAAAAATAAAAAAGTTATGGCTCTAGGAAGGAGGGGAGCGAAAAATGAACACGGAAAAATGGAAAATCCCAAGGTCATGAAGGGGTTAATGCCAAAGTGGGGCTGAAAATGGGTGAAGATGGCTGTCAGTGAGTATGTATCTACATGCATTACACTTACATAGGTGATGCCTAACAAAAGTATAAAAAAAAACAAAGCTGGAGTGGTTCTTTAAACCCTTCATGACCTTGGGATTTTCCATTTTTCCTTGTTCGTTTTTCGCTTCCCTCCTTCCCAGAGCCATAACTTTTTTTATTTTTCTGTCAATATGGCAATGTGAGGGCTTATTTTTTGCAAAACAAGTTGTACTTTTGAATGACATCATTTGTTTTAGCATGTCTTGTACTAGAAAACAGGAAAAAAATTCCAAGTGCGGTGAAATTGCAAAAAAAGGGTAATCCCACACTTGTTTTTTGTTTGGCTTTTTTGCTAGGTTCACTAAATGCTAAAACTGACCTGCCATTATGATTCTCCAGGTCATTATGAGGTCATAGACACCTAATATGTCTAGGTTATTTTTTATCTAAGTGGTGAAAAAAATTCCAAACTGCTAAAAAAAAAAAATTGCGGCATTTTCCGATACCCATAGCGTCTCCATTTTTTGTGATCTGGGGTCGTTTGAGGTCTTATTTTTTGCGTGCTGAGCTGGCGTTTTTAATGATAGCATTTTGGTGCAGATACATTCTTTTGATCGCCCATTATTGCATATGGCGACCAAAAAAACATAATTCTAGCGTTTTTCGAATATTTTTCTCGCTACGCCGTTTAGCGATCAGGTTAATCTTTTTTTTTTATGATAGATCGGGTGATCCGCGGCGATACCAAATATGTGTAGGTTTTGATTTTTTTTTAATTGATTTATTTTGAATGGGGCGAAAGGGGGGTGATTTAGGCCTCGTTCACACTTTGCGGCGTCCCTCTTCGGGTTCTCCCGCAGCGGAATTGATAAATCTGCAGGGCAAAACCGCTGCGGTTATCCCTGCAGATTTATCACGGTTTGTTCCGCGGTTTCTGCTGTGGGATTACTCCTATACTATTGATGCTGCATACGCAGCAATAAGCAGCATCAATAGTAATGTTAAAAATAATAAAAATTGGTTATACTCACCCTCCGATGTCCGGATCTCCTCGGCGCTGCACCCGGCGCTCCGGTTCCAAAGATGCTGTGCCGAGAAGGACCTTCGTGACGTCACGGTCATGTGACCCGGGCGTCATCACGGTCATGTGACCGCGACGTCACCGCAGGTCCTGTTCGCACAGCAACTCTGACCGGCCGGCCGCGTGCAGCGCTGAGAGGTGAGTATAACATGATTTTTTTTTTTTATTCTTTATTTTACCCAAATATGGTTCCCAGGGCCTGGAGGAGAGTCTCCTCTCCTCCACCCCGGGTACCACCCGCACATTAACCGCTTACTTCCCGCAACGTGGGCACAGCCCCATGTGGGAAGTAAGCGGTTCAATGCATTCCTATGGGTGCAGAATCGCAGCGATTCTGCACAAAGAAGTGACATGCTGCGGGTTTTAAACCGCTGTGTTTCTGCGCAGTTTTTCCCGTAGCATGTGCACAGCGGTTTGCGGTTTCCATAGGGTTTACATGTAAATAGAAACGCTATGGAAACTGCAGCGGACCCGCAGCATCAAAATCGCCGCGGTTCCGCAGTAAAAACCGCAAAGTGTGAACATGGCCTTAAACTTTTATATTTTTTTTATTTTTTTCACATTTTTTTAAACTTTTTTTTACTTTTGCCATGCTTCAATAGCCTCCATGGGAGGCTAGAAGCTAGCTCAACTCGATCGGCTCTGCTACATAGCAGCGATGATTAGATCGCTGCTATGCAGCAGAAATGCAGGTGTGCTATGAGCACCGACCACAGGGGGGCGCTCACAGCAGACCGGCATTAGTAAACATAGAGGTCCCAAGGACCTCTATGGTTACCATTCTGACGCATCGCTGACCCCCAATCATGTGACGGGCGTCGGCGATGCGCTCATTTCCAGCCACCCGGCCGTAAGCACCGGTTAACTAGTTAATAGCGGCGGGTGAATCGCGATTTCACCCGCCGCTATTGCGGGCACATGTCAGCTGTTTAAAACAGCTGACATGTCCCGGCTATGATGCGGGCTCACCGCTGGAGCCCTGCATCAAAGTATGGTATCAGACCTCGGACGTACTATCCCATCCGAGGTCAGAAAGAGGTTAAAATTAGAATTTGGGGTTTATATATACAGCTCTGGCAAAAATTAAGAGACCACTGCAAAATTTTCAGTTTGTCTGATTTTTCTCTTTATAGGTATATTTTTTAGTAAAATGTACATTGTTCCGTTATTCTATAAACTACTGACAACATGTCTCCAAAGTTCCATGCAATAAATTTTGTATTTATTTTCTGAAAATGAGAAATAGTCAAAATAACAAAAAAATGCATTGCTTGCAGACCTCAAATAATGCAAAAACACAAGTTCATAATCATTTAGAAACAACAATACTAATGTTTTAACTCAGGAAGAGTTCATAAATCAATATTTTGTGGAATAACCATGATTTATAATCCCAGCTTTTATGTGCCTTGGCATGCTTTCCACCAGTCTTTCACACTGCTTTTCGGTGACCTTATGCCACTCCTGGTACAAAAATATAAGCAGTTCTTCTTTGTTTGATAGCTTGTGACTATCCATCATCCAGGTTTACATTCCAGAGGTTTTCAATGGGGTTCAGGTCTGGAGATTGGGCTGGCCATGACAGGGATTTTATGTGGTGGTCCTTCATCCACACCTTGATTGACCTAGCTGTGTGGCATGGCGCATTGTCCTGCTGGAAAAAACAGTCCTCAGAGTTGGGGAACATTGCCTGAGCAGAAGGAATCAACTGTTTTTCCAGGATAACCTTGTATGTGGCTTGATTCAGACATCCTTCGCAAATAACGTGCTCAATTCCAGTCTTGCTGAATCATCCCCAGATCATCACCGATCCTCCACCAAATTTCACAGTGGGTGCAAGGTACTGTGGCTTGTACACCTCTCCAAGTCTCCATCTAACTATTAGATGACCAGGTGTTGGACAAAGCTGAAAATTAGACTCATCAGAGACTACCTTACTCCGGTCCTCTATGGTTCAATCCTTATGGTTTTTTTGCAAACTTCAGCCTGGCTCTCCTTTGCATTGATGAAAGGCTATTTTCTAGGTTTATATGACTTGAGTCCTGCCTCTAGGAGCCTGTTACGAACTGTTCTTGCCATCCACTTCACCCCAGCTGCCATCTGCCATTCCTTTTGTAGGTCACTTGATGTCATCCTGCAGTTGTTGAGTGACATTCGAATAAGATGACGGTCATCCCGGTCAGTGGAGAGTCATTTTCAACCTCTGCCAGTCTGTAGCTTTGTTGTCCCCAATGTCTGCTGCTTGACCTTGTTATAATGGACTGCCATCTTAGAAATTTTAAGGATGGAGGCAACATGACGCTCACTGTGTCCCTCTGCTAGTAAAGCCAGAATTGAGCCTTTCTTTTCCTCAATCAAGACTTTTCTTTTCAACTCCTTTGGCATGGTTAATAGTTATTTTTGCATTCCTATTACTTTTGGGATATTACTAGCACTTGTTTTGCCATCCAACTTGTCCTATTGCAAGAGGATTGTGAACACCACAGCAGTGTTTTTTATACTTTCCTTCATTGGTTCAGGTGATCATCACCTAATCTGAAGCACATTAAGTAGAATGAGGTGTACTCTGGAATTCAACTGACACTGGAATGGAATGGCTGTCAGACATGTATAGAAGCTGATTTTTATAAAACTGTGCAGTGGTCTCTTAATTTTTTCCAGAGCTCTATATATATTTTTTTATTCCCACAAGAGGATTTGAACATGCGGTTCTTTGATTTCATTGACAATACACAGCACTACCTGTGTAGTACAGTGGATGATCCTGTCAGTGTTTGAAGTACTGCCTGCATCAGAATTTGATAGGCTAAATTTTATGACAGACATGGAGACCGTTGCTAGGCCTCATTGTTCTAATATCTACCATTACTACCACTCCAGGATTGTGCTATGGGGATACTGTTGGGTTGACATAGGAAGTGATCCTCCTTTGTCAAACTCCTCACCTGGCGCTGTCACTATTGACAGTGGCATCTGAGTGATTAAAGCCCTAGGATTGAAGCTTTGTCCTGTCCCAGCACTTGTAGCTGAAGATTAGCTGTGTATAACAGCTTGCTCCTGCTGTGGATGGCACGAATACAACTACTGTGACCTTCCCATCCTTGTGACGTAACTGAACATCAGATTGTGAGAAAGCACTTGCAAACTGGACATAAGGATGTGTCATTTTGTGAGAACAGGTGAAAGGGCTCTTTATTGTACTTCTAATTTAAAGGGAACTAAAAAACTGTAGCACAGTATAATGTTATCTCTAAAATTCCATCATTGGTCTCTGGGGTTTTTACTAGTGTTGATCGAGTAGCAAGTATAATGGAAGTGAATGGCAAATGCGTGTATTTTTACAGAGGACGGAAAATTAATATCTCTCTGTCCAACTCAGGTAATTCACTTACAGGGATCCGAGCACTTGAGAATCACGTGATACTCAACACTGCTTGCTACTTCATCGAGCACCTTGATTCTCGTCTGGGTATCGAGCAGTGCCGAGCATACTCGCCCATCACTAGTTATAACCTTGTTGTTAACTCTGCTCTCTGTAACTCGGGAGCTCATTGCCCATTAGTTTATTATTTTGTTTTATATGAGCTGTATAAATCCCTATGCAGTTAGAACCATCAAGTGGTGGATTTAGATTCACAAAATGTAATTATCTGGATGAAATCAGCAGACCCAATTGGAGAGCCGAAGACCCAATTAAATTATTATTGACCTATTTAGATGAAGCAAAATGAAATTACAGATACATTATGCTACCCTAGATAACAACAATTAGCTTAACTATTCTATGTAACTATTTTATTACATAGTATCAACTGTTCATAATTAGACCACTCTAGACCTCCAGGGATAGTAGATTTAAACGCCTAACAACTTTAGAGCAACATGGATAGTGGATAACGATATCAATCCATACATCACACAAGAGATACTAAGTAATAACCATTATTGACCGGTTTAGAACCAGTGTTGACCGCAGGGAATATTGCAGGAATACCCTTACTAATCCCTTATCCACTCTGTATGTAAATGTGTACATGAAAAATCTAATGTATGGAAAATGTTGTCAGACTGACAATAATCAGTAAAAGTCGGTGTCTTCGATGTAAAAACAAACACTCTCGACTCCTAAATCCCTTCACAAATTCTTTATTTTGTCTTTTCCGTTTGTTAGAAATGTGTCCAGAATTGTATCATAAAAGTAATAAAATGCCAAAAAACGACATTCAGAAGCAATGAAAAACCATAACTATGTATCTTGTGCCTCGATAAAATAGCTTGGATTAGACCTTTTTTTCTTTTTTTTAATATTCTCTATATGGTTGTGTTTTATATGGCTATGCTTGACATGATGGTAAGTTTAACATATGTTGTCCTTCATGAATATACATTATTTTTCCTTTGGGCTACTTTGTGCATTGAATGTGCCATAATTGAATACTATTTACAAGGCAACCATTTCATGAATTTAATTTAATTACAGGAAGGCTATATAACATCCTTACAAGGCCATCAAACCGAAGTCAATTCTTGGTTGGCTTTACAAGGGAAAAACATTTGTTTATGTAGATTATGAAGTAATCAGAAGCACTCAGTGCTTTTACTGTGAAAGTGTATAAAATTATATGGAGCGATGGTAAAAGCTTACAATAAATATTGATGGACTCTTTGGATTGATAGCTTTTTCTATTTTAAGTTAGAGAATATATAAATTCGGTTCATTGCCAAATTATAAGCTGTAATTGTCAAAATGGGCAGCTATCTCCTAGGCCAGAGAGTTCTGCGGTACAGCCAGGGAGCTGCAGTAAAAAGTGCATTAAACAAAATAAATAGCAATACGTTACTACCAGGCACAGATTTATAAAGCAGCTAGGAAACAGCAATTAGTAAAATTTGCTTCAATTCCCCCAAGTTTCCGTGAAGACTGTAAAAGGGTTTTAAAAATGTCTTTCATTTATATTGTCATTCCGTATAAAGCCAAGTCATTTTGTTTCATTTCTAAAGTTCACCTGTCATCAAAACATTTTGCCAATCTATAAACTTGATGATGCCCACATCATTTACTGAGGAAATATTGCACCTTTTATATTATGCAGTCACCATAGCTGTGCAGATCTGTACAAATGCCAGTGACACAAGGAACAAATCATCGCCCGGCACCAGGAAATGTTTTAATCCCTTAAAAGTAACTTGTCATATTAAACATGCTGTCCAACCTGTGTGCTGCATATTAAAGAGCAGAAGATGAGCAGATTAAAGGTACCGTCACTAGTGTTGAGCGATACCGTCCGATACTTGAAAGTATCGGTATCGGAAAGTATCGGCCGATACCGGCAAAGTATCGGATCCAATCCGATACCCGATACCAATACAAGTCAATGGGACTCAAGTATCGGACGGTATTCCTGATGGTTCCCAGGGTCTGAAGGAGAGGAAACTCTCCTTCAGGCCCTGGGAACCATATTAATGTGTAAAAGAAAGAATTAAAATAAAAAATATTGCTATACTCACCTCTCCGACGCAGCCTGGACCTCACCGAGGGAACCGGCAGCGTTGTTTGCTTAAAATTCGCGCTTTTCCTTCCTTACGTGACGTCCCGGCTTGTGATTGGTCGCGTCGCCCATGTGGCCGCGACACGACCAATCACAGCAAGCCGTGACGTAATTTTAGGTCCTTCAGGATTTTAAAATTACGTTCTGGCTTGTGATTGGTCGCGTCGCGGTCACATGGGCGACGCGACCAATCACAAGCCGGGACGTCACGTAAGGAAGGAAAAGCGCGAATTTTAAGCAAACAACGCTGCCGGTTCCCTCGCTGAGGTCCAGGCTGCGTCGGAGAGGTGAGTATAGCAATATTTTTTTATTTTAATTCTCTCTTTTACACATTTTTACATTAATGTTGTTTCGATACCGATACCCGATACCACAAAAGTATCGGATCTCGGTATCGGAATTCCGATACCCGCAAGTATCGGCCGATACCCGATACTTGCGGTATCGGAATGCTCAACACTAACCGTCACACTCAGCGACGCCGCGGCGATATAGACAACGAGACGACCTAATCTAGATCGCTGGAGCGTCGCTGTTTAGGTCGCTGTAGAGATGTCAAACACAGCAACTCCAGAACGATACAGGAGCAATCCAGTGACGTAACGGCGACTCACTTCTTGTTCTCGCTGGTTGTTAGCTCCATGTCAAACAGCCGGAGTGTACCGACTGGCTAGAAGGAGACGCTGCGACGCCCCCTATGCTCGTTGCTGGCGTCCTTGCTTTTGATGTCAAACATGATGATACACGCCGACCTGGCGACGAAATAAAGTTCTGGACTTCTACCTCCGACCAGCGATGGCACAGCGGGATCCAGATCGCTGCTGCGTGTCAAACACAACGAGATTGCTATCCAGGACGCTGCAACGTCACGGATTGTTGTTGTTCTCTTTGCAAAGTTGCTGAGTGTGACGGTTCCTTTATATATAGTTTTGTTGGAAAAGATTCCGTGTAACTTATAATTTATTGATTTTAATTCATGTTCTTGGAGTCAATTGGGCAGCCATGCTCCAGCTCATTTCTTTGGTTTTGCTGTAGTTTCTTGTGCTTTTTAAAGAGGCGTGTTGCCCCATTCTGAACAAATCGTGTATCTATTTAGCTTCCCATGGCTGACCAATCGGGTCCCTGTCCTTCTCTGCCCTTATCGACATTGAGGTCGGCTGACACATGGTAAGGTTTTAATGCTAGAGACAAGATAGGAACATTACATTTGGGTACACCTTATTGCGGTCGGATGTATTTTTTTGTCAAAATAGTGTTAATTAACCCCTTTACCCCCAAGGGTGGTTTGCACGTTAATGACCGGGCCATTTTTTGCATTTCTGACCACTGTCCCTTTATGAAGTTATAACTCTGGAACACTTCAACGGATCCTGATGATTCTGACATTGTTTTCTCGTGACATATTGTACTTCATGATAGCAGTAAAATTTCTTTGATATTACCTGCGTTTATTTGTGAAAACAACAGAAATTTGGCGAAAATTTTGAAAATTTTGCAATTTTCCAACTTTGAATTTTTATGCCCTTAAATCACAGAGATATGTCACAGAAAATACTTAATAAGTAACATTTCCCACATGTCTACTTTACATCAGCACAATTTTGGAACAAACATTTTTTTTTGTTAGGGAGTTATAAGGGTTAAAATTTGATCAGCAATTTCTCATTTTTAGAACACCATTTTTTGTAGGGACTACATCACATTTGATGTCACTTTGAGGGGTCTATATGATAGAAAATACCCAAGTGTGACACCATTCTGAAAACTGCACATCTCAAGGTACTCAAACTTATTAACCCTTCAGGTGTTTCCAGGAATTTTTGGAATGTTTAAAAAAAAATGAACATTTAACTTTTTTTCACAAAAAATTTACTTCAGCTCCAATTTGTTTTATTTCACTAAGGGTAACAGGAGAAAATGGACCCCAAAAGTTGTTGTACAATTTGTCCTGAGTACGCTGATACCCCATATGTGGGGGTAAACCACTGTTTGGGCGCATGGCAGAGCTCCGAAGGGAAGGGAGGACGTACTATCCTGTCTTTGGTCATATGGCCCCATACCACTTCGATGGGATAGTACATCAGATGTCAGAAAGGGGTTAAGTACCAAATATTATTTACTTTTACTATTTTCTTACTACAGGGTATATGATCTTTTTTTTCCTTGAGTTTTGTCAGTGAATTGGCAACAATGTCAACGTGCTCTTACACATTACACATACATCAGTCTTCGTATATTAGTATGCATGTAAAGGTAGCTGTCAGTCACTGAAAGTGACCAAACACAAGACTCATAAGCCCAGAATGAAAAATTATTCACAACACTAAATAACAAGCTATGATCAATCTTTTCCCACAAGCTACATATCAATTTATTCAGTTCTTCTTGCTTTATTCTATGCTGCCTGCACAGTATGCGTACTCTAGTACTAGAGTGAGATTGGTTTTGAGTATGTGGTGGCTTTGCTGCCATCACTTTTGTTAAATTTGTGTTACTGCTTTCCATACCATTTGAATAGAAATATTGTTTTTATTATTTTATTATTATTAAATTTAGCAAAAAAAAGACTCCAAATGTATTTCTATTTCTGAATTTCACAAATTCCCACTTGAAAGAGTGTGACAAATATTTACCCTTTCACGAAATTGGGGTTTTCCATTTTTGCATTTCCTTTTTTTGCTCTCTGTCTTCCCAGAGCCATGACTTTTATCATTTTTTGGTCAGTATGGCCACGTGAGGGCTTGTTTTTTGCAGGATGAGTTGTACTTTTTAAGTACGTGATTGGTTTTACCATATCATGTACTAGAAAATGGGAAAAAATTCACAGTGCGGGGAAACTGCAAAAAAAAAGTGGAATTCCAGTTTTTTTGTGTGCTTTTTTTATCATGCCATGTGACATGGGTGCCAATGGGCAGATTTTGTGACGCGCTTCTAGCGCAAGCATGTTAACCCCTTCCCGCCACGACCCTTTTTCGCTTTTGCGTTTTTGTTTTTTGCTCCCCTCCTTCCCAGAGCCATAACTTTTTAATTTTTCCGTCAATATGGTCATATGAGGGCTTATTTTTTGCAGGACGAGTTGTACTTTTGAATGACACCATTGGTTTTACCATGTTGCGTACTAGAAAACGGGAAAAAAATTCCAAGTGCGGTGAAATTGCAAAAAAAGTGCAATCCCACACTTGTTTTTTTATTGGCTTTTTTGCTAGGTTCACTAAATGCTAAAACTGTCCTGATATTATGATTCTCCAGTTCATTACGAGTTAATAGACTCCTAACATGTCTAGGTTATTTTTTATCTAAGTGGTGAAAACAAAAACAAAACTTTGCTAAAAAAAAAAAAGATACCCGTAGTGTCTCCATTTTTCGTGATCTGGGGTAGGGTGAGGGCTTATTTTTTGCGTGCCGACCTGACATTTTTAATTATACCACTTTTGTGCAGATACGTTCTTTTGATCGCCCGTTATTGTATTTTAATGCAATGTCGTGGCGACCAAAAAAACGTAATTCTGGTGTTTCAAATTTTTTTCTCGCTACGCCGTTTAGCGATCAGGTTGATGCTTTTTTTTATTGATAGATCGGGCGATTCTGAATGCGGCGATACCAAATATGTGTAGGTTTGATTTTTTTTATTGTTTTATTTTGGATGGGGCGAAAGGGGGGTGATTTAAACTTTTATATATTTTTAATTTTTTTCATATTTTTAAAAACATTTTTTTTTACTTTTGCCATGCTTCAATAGCCTCCATGGGAGGCTAGAAGCTGGCATAGCCTGATCGGCTCAGCTCGCTGCTATGTAGCTGAAATGCAGGCTTGCTATGAGCGCCGACCACAGGGGGTGCTCACAGCAGGCTGGCATCAGTAACCATAGGGGTCTCAAGGACGTCTATGGTTACCATCCTAATGCATCGCCGACCTCCGTCATTGGAGTCGGCGATGCGCTCATTTCCGGCTGGAAGCGCCGGTTAAATGCCGCTATCAGCACTTGACAGCGGCATTTAACAGGTTAATAGCGGCGGGTGAATCGCGATTTCACCCGCCGCTATTGCATGCATATGTCAGCTGTACAAAACAGCTGACATGTCACTACTTTGATGTGGGCTCAGTGCTGGAGCCCACATCAAAGCAGGGGACCCGACATGCGCCGTACTAGTACGGGGCATGTCAGGAAGGGGTTAAATGCCGCTGTCAGAGGTTGACAGCGGCATTTAACATGTTAACAGCCGCAGGTGGATCGAGAGTCTACCCGCTGCTGTTAGGAGCACATATCAATTTCTTCAACTGACGTGCCAGAAAACGTGCAAGCTCAGTGCCAGAGTGAAAGGGTTACAATTAATTTTCCATTTTATTTTGGTTGTGAGTGAATTCTAAAGATTTAGGTAGTCATGATGGATTATGTAAAAAAAATAAAATTGTATATGTGACAAGTCCATCAGGTTATTAGTGGATCATCTGTGCCTAAGTACTGTGATACACAACAAGATCAGTAAGACTCAGTGGGAACTGCTCTCTATTCTGGCTAACAGAGGGGAGATTTCAAAAGTGGGCCCACGTCCATGATGTCTTCATGTTCAACAGGCAAGGCTGGGTTTTGCCAAAATGGGGTCCTGGGCAAAAGTTTTTAAGATATTGTGGAGACATAGCATTGTATCTATTTTTAGCAAACTAAGAAGTATAGGCTGTTTGCTGCATGTTTGCTTTTGAATTTAAGTGTTGATTTCTGGTTGGTCAAGAAAACAGACTTTTGTCTGTGTAAGACTGAAATATTGACTTGTAGGCTGATATTTAATGTAACATATTGTGCTCTTATCCTTGATGATTAGTGATATGTACTGATATTCTAATTGTACATTGCCCAGATAGTTTGTTGACTTTTAAAACAAATGAGGAAAATCTATGCAAATAGATTAAATAATTATACAAAAAGGGTCAAAGACTATTATTTTAGGCACTTCAACTATACATGTCAAAACCCGAACCAAATAATGGGTAGACTACAGAAGAGATCCATAGTATAAACTTGACTTTATTTATAATTGAAACACAAGATTCGAATGAGCAGAGATGTCACAATAGGGGACGCTTAGAGGCGACAGTCAAAGTACATATAATATGTATACTTTAAATTCATAATAGCCTCAAAATGCAGGGGGAGCAATACAGGGTGGGTCACTTATATGGATACACCAAAATGAAATGGGAAAGGTTGGTGACCCAGATCGGCGCTCTGAATTTGCAGAATGGGCAAAACAAAAATTGGAACAGGAGATTGGGGGGAGGGAGAGGGGGGTTGGTTAGGTAGTAAGGGTGTTGTTTAGTAAAATGAAAATATATTATCAGGTCATGTATCTAATGTACGGTGTTTGTCTGGAAATTGTATCGGACTGTGTTAATGGCGTGTCATATGCTTTAATAAAAAATACATGATTTAAAAAAAAAATTGGAACAGGACCCTCAGTTTACACAGAACATTATGTTCAGTGATGAGTCAAACTTTTTTGGGTGAGCCATTTATATGTCTACACCAAAATAAAATAGGAATGGTAACAGTTTTCTTGCGTAGGGTATCTTGCATTAAAATCTGCTGCAATAACTTGGGTACTGTGTTCACCAGTCATCAACACAATTTCTATCCGCTCCTCACGTGTTAACCTCTGCGACATATCAATGGCTGTAAACAAAGAGAAACTTGTAAATAACTCATGAAAGTTGGACAACTTTTTGGGTCCAGATTCTCCTATTAGCCTTGCACAAATAAAAAAAAATTGGGGGCTAAAAAATCATTTTTGTGGAACAAAAATGATTTTGTATTTTGTATTTTAACGGCTCTGCATCAAACTTCTGTGAAGCACTTGGGCATTCAAAATGCTCACCACACATCTAGATCAGTTCCTTGGGGGGTCTAGTTTCCGAAATGGGGTCACTTGTAGGGGGATTCTACTGTTTAGGTACATCAGGGGCTCTACAAACGCAACTCCCGATTACCAACATCATAATTCCGCTCGGCAGGCGAAAACTTTCTTGAAAAGAAGGCACAAGGCTTCATCACAGAGCCATCAGAGCTTCTCTGCGACAAAACAGCCCCTGCTCCAATCTCAGAAGCATCCACCTCGACCTGGAAAGGAAGAGAGACATCAGGCTGACATAAGACTGGAGCTGAAGAAAACCGGCGCTTCAGCTCCCGAAAGGCTTCCACTGCCGCAGGAGACCAATTAGTCACATCAGAACCTTTCTTGGTCAAATCCGTCAAGGGCTTAACCACGCCAGAAAAATTAGCGATGAAGCGACGGTAAAAATTAGCAAAACCCAAGAACTTCTGAAGACTCTTAACAGATGTAGGCTGAGTCCAGTCATGAATAGCCTGGACCTTGACTGGGTCCATCTCAATAGTAGAAGGAGAAAAAATAAAACCCAAAAAGGAAACCTTCTGTACTCCGAAGAGACATTTTGAGCCCTTCACAAATAAAGCATTAGCACGCAGGACCTGAAACACCATCCTGACCTGCTTCACATGGGACTCCCAATCATTAGAAAAGACCAAAATGTCATCCAGATACACAATCATAAATTTATCCAGATATTCTCGGAAAATGTCATGCATAAAGGACTGAAACACAGAAGGAGCATTAGAGAGTCCAAAAGGCATCACCAAGTACTCAAAATGGCCTTCGGGCGTATTAAATGCTGTTTTCCATTCGTCCCCCTGCTTGATACGCACAAGGTTATACGCACCACGAAGATCTATCTTGGTGAACCAACTGGATCCCTTAATCCGAGAAAACAGATCAGACAATAATGGCAAAGGATACTGAAATTTGACTGTGATTTTATTTAGAAGGCGATAATCTATACAAGGTCTCAGAGAACCATCCTTCTTGGCCACAAAAAAGAATCCTGCACCAAGAGGGGAGGAGGATGGGCGAATATGTCCCTTCGCCAAAGACTCCTTTATATAACTCCCCATCGCGGCATGTTCTGGTATAGACAAATTAAAAAGTCGTCCCTTAGGGAACTTACTGCCAGGAATCAAATTTATAGCACAATCACAATCCCTATGAGGAGGCAGGGCACCGGATCTGGGCTCATCAAATACATCCTGGTAGTCCGACAAAAACTCAGGGACCTCAGAAGGAGTGGAAGAAGCAATTGACACCAAAGGGACATCGCCATGAATCCCCTGACAACCCCAACTTGACATAGACATAGCTTTCCAATCCAGAACTTGATTATGGGCCTGCAGCCATGGCAGACCCAAAACTACAACATCATGCAAATTATGCAGTACAAGAAAGCGAATCACCTCCTGATGTACAGGAGTCATGCACATGGTCACTTGAGTCCAATACTGAGGCTTATTCTCAGCCAATGGCGTAGCATCTATTCCCCTCAGAGGAATAGGAAATTCCAAAGGCTCCAGAACAAAACCACAGCGCTTGGCAAACGACAAATCCATAAGATTCAGGGCAGCACCTGAATCCACAAAAGCCATAACCGAGTAGGATGACAAAGAACAGATTAAAGTAACAGACAAAATGAACTTAGGCTGTATAGTACCAATGGTGACAGGTTTAGCGATTTTTTTAAGCGCTTAGAGCATGCTGAGATAACATGAGTAGAATCACCACAGTAAAAGCACAACCCATTTTGACATCTATGACTTTGTCGCTCAATTCTAGTCAGAATTCTGTCACATTGCATTGACTCAGGTCTCTGTTCAGAGAACACCGCCAGAGGATGCGCAGATTTGCGCTCCCGCAAACGCCGATCAATCTGAATGGCCAAAGCCATTGAGTCATTCAGACTTACAGGCGTGGGGAACCCCACCGTAACATTCTTAATGGCTTCAGAAAGACCTTCTCTGAAATTTGCAGCCAGGGCACACTCATTCCATTGAGTAAGCACCGACCATTTCCGAAATTTTTGACAATACACCTCAGCTTCATCCTGGCCCTGAGAAAGAGCCAGCAAGGCCTTTTCTGCCTGGTTCTCAAGATTAGGTTCCTCATAAAGCAGTCCAAGCGCCAGAAAAAACGCATCCACATTCAGCAATGCAGGATCTCCTGGCGCCAGAGAGAAAGCCCAATCCTGAGGGTCGCCGCGTAACAAGGAGATAACAATTTTAACTTGCTGAGCGGAATCAGCAGAGGAACGAGGTCTCAAAGATAGAAACAATTTACAATTATTCCTAAAATTCAGAAACCTAGATCTATCTCCAGAAAACAACTCAGGAATAGGTATCTTTGGCTCAGACATAGGGCTATGAACAACAAAATCCTGAATATTTTGCACCTTTGCAGCAAGATGATCCACACTAGAAGTCAGACTCAGAATATCCATGTCTGCAGCTGAGCTCAAAACCACCCAGAGATTAAGGGGATGAGAGAAGCTAGACAGACTGCAGCAAAGGAGGAAAAAAAAAAAATTGTACTCAGGACTTCTTTCATCCCACTTCATGCGATGCATTAGGCTACTTTCACACTAGCGTCGGGAACAACCCGTCGCTGTGTGTCGGGCCGACGTTCCCGACGCTAGCGTGGTCACCGCCGCACAACGGGGGCAGCGGATGCATTTTTCCCACACATCCGCTGCCCCATTGTGAGGTGCGGGGAAGTGCGGGGAGGTGGGGGCGGAGTTCCGGCCGCGCATGCGCGGTCGGAAAAAGCGGACCGTCGGGAGCAAAAAACGTTACATGTAACGTTTTTTTCTCCCGACGGTCCGCTACCACACGCCCAAGCGTCGCAAAACGGACGCGACGTTTGGCAATGCGTCGCAAATGCGTCGCTAATGTAAGTCTATGACGAAAAAACGTATCCAGCAAGAACTTTTGCTGGATGCGTATTTTCGGCAAAACGACGCATTTGCGACGTATTGCAGTTAACGCTAGTGTGAAAGTAGCCTTAAACACTTTTGTGGCCTGCTGTACTGTTATGATCCCAGTGGCTGGGGATCACAGGAAATACTAGCTAAGTAACTAAACATAGACACGAGCTCTAGGGAGATGGTAACTGGACTGACCGCAAAACCTGATCCTATCCAAACACACTAAAGGTAGCCGGTGAACGTGCCTAAAATCCTGGACGTCTCGACACAGCCTGAGAAACTGACTACCCCTAAAGAGAAAGCAAGACCTCACTTGCCTCAAGAGAAATAACCCCAAAGATATAGGAAGCCCCCAACAAATAATAACGGTGAAGTAAGGAGAAAAGACACACGTAGGAATGAAAACAGATTCATCAAATGAGGAGGCCCGCTAATACTAGATAGCAGAAGACAGATAGCGAACTGTGCAGTCAGCAAAAAACCCTACCAAAATATCCACGCTGAGAATTCAAGAACCCCCACACCAACTAACGGTGTGGGGGGAGAAACTCAGCCCCCTAGAGCTACCAGCAAGCTGGGAAATCACATATTAGCAAGCTGGACAAGAAACAAATAGAACACTGATGATCAAAAAATGAACAAAATGGAAACTTAGCTTCTCTTGAAGAGACTGGGAACAAGGTAGTCAGAAGGAATCAGAATAGCACTGAATACATTGACAGCAGGCATAGACTGAGAGTCCAAGTGAGCTTAAATAGAAAACCAGCCCACAGATAATGAGACAGCTGATGCCAGTCACAACCTGCAGAAAGACAGCACTCACACAGTACCACTTGTGACCACAAGAGGGAGCCCAGAAATAGAGTTCACAACACCCCAACCCTAACTCTAACTTTAGCCCTAACCCTAGCCCCAATCCTAACCCTAACTTTAGCCCTAACCCCAACCCTAACCCTAACTTTCACCCTAGCCCTAACCCTAACTTTAGCCCCAACCCTAGCCCTAACCCTAGCCCCAACCCTAACCCTAACTTTAGCCCCAACCCTAGCCCTAATCCTAACTTTATCCCCAACCCTAACCCTAACTTTAGCTCCAACCCTAACCCTAGCCCTAATCCTAACGGGAAAATGGAAATACATACTTTTTTATTTTATTATTTTTTCCTAACTGAGGAGATGATGAAGGGGGGGTTATTTACTATTTTTTTATTTTGACCACTGTGATAGGATCTCACAGTGACCAAAATAAACAAGAGGAAGAATCTTTCTCTGCCGGCCGGCAGATCACGGCGGGTGCAATGCTCATGCGCCCGCCATTTTCTTCCCGGAGGTAGATGCCGGCGGGCAGGAGAAGAAGCAGGAGGACCCAGGGACATCAGTAAGTTTAACAGGGTCCCCGATCCCCCTATTTCTCTGTCCTCTGATGTGGGGTCACATCAGAGGACAGAGAATAACACACCGTCGATCACAAAACAGGAGTTGGTAAAAACCGACCCTGATCATGTTATTTGGGGTCTTGGCTGCCAGTCTCAGCTACTCCCGGCAGCCGAGACCCCAAAGATCTTCCGGGTGCCGACCGGCAGGCGTACTGCCCATGCTCCCACCATTTTTTTGCCAGAAGAAGATGGCAGTGCCCATGGGGAACCACGAGGAGCTTCGGGGAGACGGGTGAGTATCAGGGGGCGATCGGGGACCCCATTTCTCTGTCCTCTGATGTGCGATCACATCGGAGGACAGAGAAATTAAATGGCAAATCGCTTTCTTTTTTGTGACCGCCGGTAAACGGTTAATTACCAGCGATTGCAACTCGGGGGTCAGTAAAAACCGACCCGAATCATGTTCTCTGGGGTCTCGGCTACCCCCGGCAACCGAGACCCCAGAGAAAATCCTGGGTCATCTGGTCCAACCCCCTTCTCAAAGCAGGATTCACTAAATCATCCCAGACATCTGTCCAGCCTCTGAAGACTTCAATGGAAGCAGAACTCACCACTCCTCATGGCAGCCTGTTCCACTCATTGAAGACAAAAACAACAGGGCAATAGTATTTTAACGTTTCGGCCACTCAGTGGCCTTGGTCACAAAATAAGTGCCTTTATGGTTGTTTTGTGTTCCGTCATGTGATATTTAGATTTTCTACTGAATTCATAAATGGAACTGGCCCCGTATTTCCCAAGGATGGGGGAATAAGGCCTTTGGTCCAGTGAGCGATAATCAGGGACAGGGTATGTATGGTTCTAGTACCTCTGTCAAAAGTTAGGTTGGCTTGGTATTGGTCTATATGTCACGCATTAACTGTAAGGTCCGATACAGACGCAGTGAGGATTCTGTTTATCAGGAGCAAAGCAGCTCCAAGGTGTGTAAATCCACTAAAACGGAGTGGAGGTGTCTGCTAAGACATCCAGTGCCAGGGGGAGCGCAGTCCGAGAGCCTGAAACCTGCGTTGGTGGTAAGGTGGGAGACGCCGACACAGTCAGTGTCTTGGCGGTGAAGATAGCAGCACTGCTTTCTCTTCTCTAGTATTAGCTATCCCTCCTAGCTTTGTGTCATCAGTAAATTTAATCAGTGTCCCCTCAATTCCTTCATCTAAATCATTGATAAAGATGTTGAACAATACAGGGCCCAAGACAGAATCCTGTGGTACCCCACATGAGACATTTTTCCAACTGGATGTGCAGCCATTTACGACCACTCGTTGGGTCCGATCACTAAGCCAGTTGTAAATCCACCTAATAGTTGCCTTGTCCATTCCATACTTTGGCATTTTTTTCAATAAGGATGGTGTTAGATACTTTGTGTAATGCAGCCCTCATAGTACATAGTATAATGCATTCCCCATTGTCATTGATAGAGTATAATGCAGCCTCCAAAGGGTATAATAAGCCCCCATAGGGAATAATGCAGCCTCCATAGAGTATAATGCAACCTCATACAGTATAATGCAGTCTTATAGAGTACATCTTAGCCCCATATAGTATATTGCAGCCCCATAGAGTATAATGCAGCCCTGTAGAGTATAATGCAGCGACATACAGTATAATGCAACCCAATACAGTATAATAGAGCCCCATACAGTATAATGTAGCCTCACTATGATGCAGCCCCATACTGTATAATGCAGCCTCAGTATAACGCAGCTCCATATTGTATAATGCAACTCATAGAGTATAATGCAGCCCCGTATAGTATAATGTAGCCTCATATAGTTTAATGCAGCCCTATATAGTATAACGCAGCCTCATATAGTAAAATTCAGCCTCATAGAGTATTATGCAGCCTCATATAGTATAATTCAGCCCTATATAGTATAATGCAGTCCCCATAGAGTAATCACATTTAGAGTGCTATCATAGTATACCAACCAATTGAAATTATATCATCAGGATAAAATATGATCAATAGTATATACTCTAGGTGTTCACCTAGATCAAGGCTTGTTAATATCTTAAAGGGAACCTGTCACCCCGGTTTTTCACTCGGAGATAAAAATACCGCTACATAGGGCATGAACTTTGCTTTACAAAAGTGTTTTTTTTCTACCCTGATTCCCCACCTAAGCTGCCGAAATTACTTACCAAAGTCGCCGTTTTCGCTTGTCAATCATGCTGGTCTGGTCATAGGGGCGTGGTGACAAAGCTGTTTCTTCCCCCAGATCTTGCTTAGGTTTCCGTTGGTGGCGTAGTGGTTTGCGACTGCGCAGGTGACGAAAAACAGCGTGCTCTGCGCTATATCCCTGGTGATCGGTGGGGGCAGCCATCTTCCTGTGGCCGTGCGTGCGCAGTTGGAGCACTCTGCTGCCCGGGGCTTCAGGAAAATGGCCGCGGGATGCCGCGCGTGCGCAGATGAGGATCGCGGCGGCCATTTTCCTGAAGCAGAGTTCGCATCTCGGCTTCAGGAAAATGGCCGCCGCGATCTCCATCTGCGCACGTGCGGCAGCCCGCGGCCATTTTCCTGATGCCCTGGGCAGCAGAGTGCTCCAACTGCGCACGCGCGGCCACAGGAAGATGGCCGCCCCCACCGATCACCAGGGATATAGCGCAGAGCGCGCTGTTTTTCGTCACCTGCGCAGTCGCAAACCACTACGCCACCAACGGAAACCTAAGCAAGATCTGGGGGAAGAAACAGCTTTGTCACCACGCCCCTATGACCAGACCAGCATGATTGACAAGCGAAAACGGCGACTTTGGTAAGTAATTTCGGCAGCTTAGGTGGGGAATCAGGGTAGAAAAAAAACACTTTTGTAAAGCACAGCTCATGCCCTATGTAGCGGTATTTTTATCTCCGAGTGAAAAACCGGGGTGACAGGTTCCCTTTAAGAGAGAAGCTTACCATCTTAACGCTATTGGTCTGTTGTATCTTGACCATATACCGATACTCATATGGATCTTTGCTGTGCTGGTATTTTACTGTCTGGTAATATGCTGATCCAGGTGAACAGGGTCATTTAGGAATAGCCAGCATCGAGTGGGGGCACCACATCAAATTTTAGAGTGCCAACCTTCACAACAAGGTAGGGTCACTGATGGCTAATCCACTTCTTTCACCCCTCTAGCTTTTTCCATACCTGCGTCAATTTTGGGGATATTTCCTTGACCCTATATGTTGTATTTATATATATTTCTATGAGCATTTTTAATCGTATTAAATTAAAAGTTAATTTTTATGGACTTTTTATGTTTTGGCTATACTATTCTTGAAGCTGCTATATAGTCTCCCTGTCTTGCTCCTTGCACCTCAGTGAGTTAGTCCATCTTGCTTTGTTAAGATGAATGTAATGAGTTTTTCTGAGAGTGAATATAGAGTTAAAAAAATGTTTTTGATATATACAGTATATCACAAAGTTTTTCGCTTATACTATTGATTTCTTAAGATGACAGCGACCATTTAATGTGTAGCTAACATCATTTTACTGATCACAGTTAATGCATTCATAATGTATTCTTATTTTTAGATTATGTATAGTTTTTATATGTAAGTATGGTTTTCCAGTATGTCTGTAGAAAGTATTGGCTGTCAATCATTTCAGGATGAATAGTCCAGAAAAAAAAATAATGTAGACAACCGATGACTTTAAAGAAAACATTTCCTCAAGCTCTTAAAATATATGTAATTATTTCTCTCTAAGAAAAGGGATAATACATAATTGATTATCATTATTATCACATAGCAAAGAATTACACACTAGATAGATATCTATGTATTTAAAAGAATAGATCAACAATGTCCTACCGGGTTTATTTTCTTCATTCTTTTAACTGCTTTAGGATAGCAGCTTATTTATTCCACATTATGAGATCGCCAATAAGCTTGTGCGGCTTTACAGTATGTCATAGAGTGTGACACCTTTCAAACACTATAAAAGGGCTCTCTGTGCAGATCAGATTGCTGCTGACTGAGCTTATAGAAACTCATGTCTCTTGATGTGTATTATGAAAAACCTAACCTGCAAGCGATCTTCAGTGTACATTCTCTTTCTCGCGGTCCAAGCTTCGACAAAAGCTCAGTATTCAATAATGAACAGTGCTGGTTGGTCATTGAAGTACGTACATGTGTCTTTTATAGATCACAGGAGCTTACAGAATAATACAGTGATTTAATAAAAAATGAAATGTTCCAGAAAAGCCTCAATTGCTGATGGAAGAACAGTAAGCGGGAGGAGAGAAGAAGAAAAGTATGGTACCCTTCACCTCTTTCTCATTGTGGATCCAATTATTACTGTATACATGGTTCATGCTTTGATCTTATGGAATTATATTTAAATTGATAAATATATTGTAAGATTAAGGAACGCCTCTCATCAAGATGCTTTTGTGTATGTTTTGTATTATATAGTATGTAATTTGAGAAGGATGTCATAAATATGCATTGTACTGTGAGAGAAACATTTTAATTCATTTGTGATCCTTCAGAAATTCACCTTAATTTCCTGATAGAAGAGCTGCTCTTGAATATTCATTGTGGGCTTTTATTCCTGTTCAGACGTCTTGTAGTAAATAATTTAATGTCTTTTGGTACAGCTAGCTGACCTCACTGATAAACCACACTGAATGGGATGAGTTACAGCCTTGAATGAACAAGTCTACCAGCTTTAACCATTGGCTAGTAGTTTTGTTGTGTGTGTTCAGCCACATGGCATGAAATTTTCTAACAACGCTAGAGCGTTTCAGAGAAACATTTATCTTCAATTCTATGCAGGCTGTGATTCATTTTTAATCAAATTAAAAAAAGTTTGCCTTAGACAATAATGCGCCCTTTTTTAGAGTGTTTTTGACTTGGCCTAATGTTGAATAGAGGGATTTCACTATTAGGCTGAAGTCACACTTGCCGTATAAAAAAATCGGTCCGATTTAGATGGCCGAGAATCGCACAAATGTTACCTGAACAGTGATCTGTATGTAATCCGTTTGCAATGCGAGGATGTGATTTCCTCGCATCTAGTAACAACTGTAAACATCATTTTAAGACCAAATAATCTTCAAAATATATACAGGGTGGTTCATTTATATGGATTCACCTAAATAAAATGGGAATGGTTGGTGATATCAACTTCCTGTTTGTGGCACATTAGTGTATGGGAGGGGGAAAACTTTTCAATATGGGTGGTGACCATGGTGGCCATTTTGAAGTCGACCATTTTGGATCCAACTTTATTTTTTCCAATGGGAAGAGGGTCATGTGACACATCAAACTTATTGAGACTTTCACAAGAAAAACAATGGTGTGCTTGGTTTTAACGTAACTTTATTTTTCATGAGTTATTTACAAGTTTATGACCACTTATAAATTTGTGTTCAAAGTGCTGCCCATTGTGTTGGATTGTCAATGCAACCCTCTTCTCTCACTCTTGACACACTGATAGCAAGACCACAGAAGAAATGCTAGCACAGGCTTCCAGTATCCGTTGTTTCAGATGCTCCACATCTCATATCTTCACAGCATAGACAATTGCCTTCAGATGACCCCAAAGATAAAAGTCTAAGGGGGTCAGATTGGGAAACCTTGGTGGCCATTCAACTGACCCGCGACAACTAATCCACTTTCCAGGAAACTGTTCATGTAGGAATGCTCGGACCTGAAATCCATAATGTGGTGGTGCACCATCGTGCTGGAAAAACTCAGGGAACGTGCCATCTTCAGTGCATAAAGAGGGCAGCACATCATCATGATGGTCGTTGTGGGCCAGTTGAATGGCCACCAAGGTCTCCCAATCTGACCCCCTTAGACTTTTATCTTTGGGGTCATCTGAAGGCAATTGTCAAGGTACAAACTACTGCTTCTGCTCCTGTGTAGATAACTAATGAAACCTCCGGTGCCATCTTTGGGTTGGGTTTCAATAGTTATCCGTGCAGGAGCGGAAGCAGTAGCTTGTACCTTGATCTAAGTGATCTCTGACATGCGCATTAACTTAGTTAGGATGCCGGTTTTCGGCGCAATTTCTCTGAATGTAGATGGGGTGAGTCATACATTGAATGAATTTTAATGAATGTTGTACAGCTGTCACTTATTGCTAATTATGGTAATGACATGAATATTGATTTATGTATATGTATTTTGGATGAATTGCACTATGCACCACTTTATGCACAGAATTATTGTTCACATCATGTTACCATGTAACTCTTAAAATATAAATATGATGTATATTTTTATTGATTATCGCTAAATTGTTTTAATGAATTATTGGATATAAAACACCATGTATTTCCACTTTTGAAATTGCTTGAGAAAGGTCCACACTTGGGACCGAAACGTTGCACATGGGCCAATAAACTGCATAGTTTTTTCATTTATTGGTGTGCTGCCTAGATTTTTCTTTTTCTATTTGATAGGTTTGGTTTATACCTGGAAGGTTTGCACCCTATTTTTTGTGCTGCTTTTTGTTTTTTATTTTTATGTATAGAAATATAGATATAGATTAAAAGCCGGCAAATGATCTGCCGCGTACAGTATAGAATATAATAGGTTAGAAACATTCCTTCAGTGAGGAAGGAAATCGTAGGACCTGGTATAAGAGAGATGCCGTAAAGTGGCTACCAGGTACACATAAAATTGGCCTTTTTTATGCGCTAAATGCTCTCATTTTTCATATTTCTAGTGCAGTAATGCAGTTAAAAAATTTTCATGTTTCATGTTTGCATGTTTCAGTGCTACAGTGTGCTACCTTATTTGCTTGAATGTATAGGAGTTGGCGACTCTAGGTTTAGCACCTGTTCACACTTAGTCTATGTATGGATGTGACGGTCAGTTTTTTCAAATGTATTATTTAGCTTTCTGACCGAGCACTCCGCCTCCTAGTCACTGGTGTTTTAATTACAGCAGGTCCATTACCCCTCCACAGAGAGAGAGAATGGTAGTCTCACAAGAGGTTTTCATAGGCACCCATTCAGATGGAGACATTTATTCTCAGTGAGGAAGGAAATCGTAGGACCTGGTATAAGAGAGATGCCGTAAAGTGGCTACCAGGTACACATAAAATTGGCCTTTTTTATGCGCTAAACGCTCTCATTTTTCATATTTCTAGTGCAGTAATGCAGTTAAAAATAATTTTCATGTTTCATGTTTGCATGTTTCAGCGCTACAGTGCGCTACCTTATTTGCTTGAATGTATAGGAGTTGGCGACTCTAGGTTTAGCACCTGTTCACACTTAGTCTATGTATGGATGTGACGGTCAGTTTTTTCAAATGTATTATTTAGCTTTCTGACCGAGCACTCCGCCTCCTAGTCACTGGTGTTTTAATTACAGCAGGTCCATTACCCCTCCACAGAGAGAGAGAATGGTAGTCTCACAAGAGGTTTTCATAGGCACCCATTCAGATGGAGACATTTATTCTCAGTGAGGAAGGAAATCGTAGGACCTGGTATAAGAGAGATGCCGTAAAGTGGCTACCAGGTACACATAAAATTGGCCTTTTTTATGCGCTAAACGCTCTCATTTTTCATATTTCTAGTGCAGTAATGCAGTTAAAAATAATTTTCATGTTTCATGTTTGCATGTTTCAGCGCTACAGTGCGCTACCTTATTTGCTTGAATGTATAGGAGTTGGCGACTCTAGGTTTAGCACCTGTTCACACTTAGTCTATGTATGGATGTGACGGTCAGTTTTTTCACATTTTTTCAAGTGATATATATGACATATATTTTTATATTTCATAGAGAGATAGATAGCAGAATAGCCGATAATTCATTTGTCGGCTTCTGTACAATCATTGCAGAAGCCGACAGGATAGGAGACATGGTTTACATACAGTAAACCATTGCAGAACAGTTAGATTTATAGATGTCAGTGTCTAATACTGTTAGTAGTATGTGTGTGTAAAATTTGTGACCTGTATGTATTTAATAAAAGAATGTATTCACTGAAAAAACTGATATGGGCTCCCGCGCAATTTCCTGCACCAGAGAGGGAAAGCCAGTGACTGAGGGCAGATATTAATAGCCTAGAGAGGAACCATGGTTATTGGCCCTCCCAGGCTAAAAACATCTGCCCCCAGCCACACCAGAAAATGTGCATCTGTAAGATGTTCCAATTCTGGCACTTAGCCTCTCTCTCCCCATTGCCCTGTAGCAGTGGCATATGGGGTAAAAAGGGGTTAATGTCACCTTTGTATTGTAAGATGACATTAAGCCTGGCTTAGTAATGGAGAGGTATCAACAAGAAACCTATCCATTACTAATCCTAAAGTTTGTAAATGGTTAAATAAGCACACACGTGCAGAATAAACTATTTTAATGAAATGAAAGAACACACAGTTTTGCCATCTTTATTCTTCTGCCAATCCAAATGATGCCCTCGATCTCCTGTAACAAATAAAAAATAAAAGACATCAGGAAATTAAAAAAATCTAATTCTATACAATTCATGGAGATTTTCTTCTTTATAAAATCCCTTGAACTAATGTATGTAAATCTACATGATACTCACATGATGGCTTTCTTTTGAACTCATTGTCCTGGTGTACAGAGGCTACATTTTGAAAGTTTTAAATTCTACTAGAACAAACTGTATATATTAACCCCCTTTAAACATTTTCTGAATAACTAAATGTAATTTCTTTAATTATTTTTCATGTGTCCTTTATCAGTTTAGCTGTTTTTATATTTTCCATCTCCAGGCCATTAACCTAGGGCCCAGAACTAAGTCTATATTCCAGATGAGGCCACATATTCTTTCCAAACAGTATTATTATGTCTCTATACAGCGAGTTCCTGCCTGTTTTAATGCATGACAGTATCCAGCTGGCTTTAAGATGCATAACTTTAGATTTATTTATGTTGCATGTCATTTGCAAGCTGGGACCCAAATGCTTATTGTGGAGAAATGTATCATTTCTTCTACAGTTTTTTGGCACCATTTCCCTTTTTACTGTTCATAACATTTAAAAAAATAATGGGCAAATCTTAGTAATTAGGCAACCTCAATACCTATGACCCAACAAATTTACTATTATTTATGCCATAAATTGGCTGGCATATACAGCATTTGATTCTCTGCTGTACAGACTCTAAAGCTGGCATCTAATTCACAACCCCAAATCCAAAAGATTTGAGAAGCTTTGTAAAATGTAAAGAAATTAAGAATGCAATGATTTAGAAATCTTTTACATCCATATTTTATTCACAATAGAATATAGGGCATCAGAAAGTGAAAGTTAGACATTTATCCTTTTAATTTGAAAAAACTAACTAGTTTAGGATGGTTTCACACTTGTGTTGGGCAGAGCTGCAGAGGGTTGCGTAGTTCCTCCGTTAAGCCCCGCCCACTGCCACACCTCTTCCATTCAGCTCCACCTACGTCGGCATGCGTCCTGCGTACCTATCTTTAACATTGGGTACGCAAACCATGCGAATATATGTGGATGCCTATGCATGCGTCGTTCTGACGCTGCGCCGACTGCAGCAAAATGCAACATGTTGCGTTTGGCACAGTTCCGCGCAGCGTCAGAGTGACGCATGCAGAGGCATCCGCATACATTCGCATGGTCTGCGTACCCAATGTTAAAGATAGGTAAGCAGGACGCATGCTGACGTAGGTGGAGCTGAATGGAAGAGGTGCGGCCATGGGCAGGGCTTAACGGAGGAACTATGCAGCCCTCCGCAGCTCTGCCCAACACAAGTGTGAAACCAGCCTTAGAAATTGATGGCAGCATGAGTTTTGGGAGAGGAATGCTGTCCCATTGTTATCTGATGTAGGACTTTTGCTGTCCCAAAGTCCAGGGTCTTATTTTCCAGATTTTTCATTTCATAATACACCAAATGCTTTTTATTGGTTGAAGGTCTAGACAGCAGGTGGACAATTCGTCACTAGAACTCTTTTTCTGCAAGCCATGCTGAAGTAATGGATGCAGTATGTAGTTTAGCATTGTCTTGCTTAAATATGCAATCCCTTCCCTGAAATAGATATTGACTTGTTGCAAACATGTTGTTTTAAAGCCTCTATTTAATGCTGAGCATTGATAGCATCTTTCAAAATGTGTAAGATGCCAATGCAATAGTCACAAATGCAGCTCTGTCATGATCTCCATGGCCAGAGAACTAGCATAAGCCTCTATAGGAACAAGCTCTTGGAAGATGTAACTGTACTGACCATGAACTAAACCTACCGCATCATCTAGAAGTAGCCAGGTAGCATGTCCTACTTTTTATCCCTATATGCCCAGCGCCGGCCGGAGAACTAAATAATGCTAGCAGAGGGAAATATAAGACCTGACTCACCTCTAGAGAAATGCCCAAAAGGAGACAGAAGCCCCCCACATATATTGGCGGTGATATGAGATGAAACAACAAACGCAGCAGGAAAATAGTTTTAGCAAATTTGAGGTCCGCTTTCTAGATAGCAGAAGACAGAAAGCATACTTTCATGGTCAGTAGAAAACCCTAACAAAACACATCCAGAAATTACTTTAGGACTCTGGCATTAACTCATAATACCAGAGTGGCAATTCCTGATCAACAAGAGCTTTCCAGACACAGTAACGAAGCTGCAGCTGTGAACTGGAACCAAAATACAAAAACAAAACATGGACGAATGTCCAACTTATCTAGTAGATGTCTGGGAGCAGGAACAAGCACAGAGAGGCTTCTGATAACATTGTTGACCGGCAAGCATCTAACAGAGAAGCCAGGTTATATAGCGACACCCAGATCTAATCAGAACAGGTGAACAGGGAAGATGATGTCACAAGTTCAATTCCACCAGTAGCCACCGGGGGAGCCCAGAATCCAAATTCACAACAGTACCCCCCCCTCAAGGAGGGGGCACCGAACCCTCACCAGAACCACCAGGGCGATCAGGATGGGCCCTATGAAAGGCACGAACCAGATCAGAGGCATGAATATCAGATGCAGTGACCCAAGAATTATCCTCCTGGCCGTATCCCTTCCACTTGACCAGATACTGGAGTCTCCGTCTGGAAACACGGGAGTCTAGGATTTTTTCCACAACGTACTCCAACTCACCCTCAACCAACACCGGAGCAGGAGGCTCAACGGAAGGCACAACCGGTGCCTCATACCTGCGCAATAACGACCGATGAAAAACGTTATGAATAGAAAAGGATGCAGGGAGGTCCAAACGGAAGGAAACAGGGTTAAGAATCTCCAATATTTTATACGGACCGATGAACCGAGGCTTAAACTTAGGAGATGAGACCCTCATAGGGACAAAACGAGAAGACAACCACACCAAATCTCCAACACAAAGCCGAGGACCAACACGACGGTGACGGTTGGCAAAAAGCTGAGTCTTCTCCTGGGACAACTTTAAATTGTCCATCACCTGCCCCCAGATATGATGCAATCTCTCCACCACCGCATCCACTCCAGGACAATCCGAGGATTCCATCTGACCGGAGGAAAATCGAGGATGGAACCCCGAATTACAGAAAAACGGGGAAACCAAGGTGGCAGAGCTGGCCCGATTATTGAGGGCGAACTCCGCCAATGGCAAAAAAGCAACCCAATCATCCTGGTCAGCAGACACAAAACACCTCAGATATGTCTCCAGGGTCTGATTAGTCCGCTCGGTCTGGCCATTAGTCTGAGGGTGAAAAGCAGACGAAAAAGACAAATCTATGCCCATCCTAGCACAAAATGCCCGCCAAAATCTAGACACAAATTGGGTTCCTCTGTCAGAAACGATATTCTCAGGAATACCATGCAAACGAACAACATTTTGAAAAAACAGGGGCACCAACTCGGAAGAAGAAGGCAATTTGGGCAGGGGAACCAAATGAACCATCTTAGAAAAACGGTCACACACCACCCAGATGACAGACATCTTCTGAGAAACAGGCAGATCTGAAATAAAATCCATCGAGATGTGTGTCCAAGGCCTCTTAGGAATAGGCAAGGGCAACAATAATCCACTAGCCCGAGAACAACAAGGCTTGGCCCGAGCACAAACGTCACAAGACTGCACAAAGCCTCGCACATCTCGTGACAGGGAAGGCCACCAGAAGGATCTTGCCACCAAATCCCTGGTACCAAAAATTCCAGGATGACCTGCCAACGCAGAAGAATGCACCTCAGAGATGACTTTACTGGTCCAATCATCAGGAACAAACAGCCTATCAGGCGGACAACGATCCGGTCTATCCGCCTGAAACTCCTGCAAGGCCCGCCGCAGGTCTGGAGAAACAGCTGACAAGATAACTCCCTCCTTAAGAATACCTGTGGGGTCAGAGTTGCTAGGTGAATCAGGCTCAAAACTCCTAGAAAGGGCATCCGCCTTAACATTCTTAGAACCTGGTAGGTACGATACCACAAAATTAAACCGAGAAAAAAATAATGACCAGCGCGCCTGTCTAGGATTCAGGCGCCTGGCGGTCTCAAGATAAATCAAATTTTTGTGGTCAGTCAATACCACCACCTGATGTCTGGCCCCCTCGAGCCAATGGCGCCACTCCTCAAACGCCCACTTCATGGCCAAAAGCTCCCGATTCCCAACATCATAATTCCGCTCAGCGGGCGAAAATTTACGGGAAAAGAAGGCACAAGGCCTCATCACGGCGCAGTCAGAACTTTTCTGCGACAACACTGCCCCAGCTCCGATCTCAGAAGCGTCGACCTCAACCTGAAAAGGAAGAGTCACATCAGGCTGACGCAACACAGGGGCAGAAGAAAAACGGCGCTTAAGCTCCTGAAAGGCCTCCACAGCATCAGGGGACCAATTAGCAACATCAGCACCCTGTCTAGTCAAATCGGTCAATGGCTTAACGACATCCGAAAAACCAGAAATAAATCGACGATAAAAGTTGGCAAAGCCCAAAAATTTCTGAAGACTTTTAAGAGAAGAGGGCTGCGTCCAATCACAAATAGCTTGAACCTTGACAGGATCCATCTCAATGGAAGAGGGAGAAAAAATATATCCCAAAAAGGAAATTCTCTGAACCCCAAAAACGCACTTAGAACCCTTGACACACAGAGAATTAGACCGCAAAACCTGAAAAACCCTCTTAACTTGCCGGACATGAGAGTCCCAGTCATCCGAAAAAATCAGAATATCATCCAGATACACTATCATAAATTTATCCAAAAAATCGCGGAAAATATCATGCATAAAGGACTGGAAGACTGAAGGGGCATTAGAAAGACCAAAAGGCATCACCAAATACTCAAAGTGGCCCTCGGGCGTATTAAATGCGGTTTTCCACTCATCCCCCTGCCTGATCCGCACCAAATTATACGCCCCACGGAGATCAATCTTAGAGAACCACTTGGCCCCCTTTATGCGAGCAAACAAATCAGTCAGCAACGGCAATGGGTATTGATATTTAACCGTGATTTTATTCAAAAGCCGATAATCAATACATGGTCTCAAAGAGCCGTCTTTTTTTGACACAAAGAAAAAACCGGCTCCTAAGGGAGATGACGATGGACGAATATGTCCCTTTTCCAAGGACTCCTTTATATATTCTCGCATAGCAGTATGTTCAGGCACAGACAGATTAAATAAACGACCCTTTGGGTATTTACTACCCGGAATTAAATCTATAGCACAATCGCACTCACGGTGCGGAGGTAGTGAACCCAGCTTGGGTTCTTCAAAGACGTCACGATAATCAGACAGGAACTCAGGGATTTCAGAGGGAATAGATGATGAAATGGACACCAAAGGTACGTCCCCATGAGTCCCCTTACATCCCCAGCTCAACACAGACATAGCTCTCCAGTCAAGGACTGGGTTGTGAGACTGCAGCCATGGCAATCCCAGCACCAAATCCTCATGTAGATTATACAGCACTAGAAAACGAATAGTCTCCTGGTGATCCGGATTAATACACATAGTCACTTGTGTCCAGTATTGTGGTTTATTATTAGCCAATGGGGTGGAGTCAATCCCCTTCAGAGGAATAAGAGTTTCCAAAGGCTCTAAATCATACCCACAACGATTGGCAAAGGACCAATCCATAAGACTCAAAGCGGCGCCAGAGTTGATATAGGCGTCAGTAGTAATAGATGACAAAGAGCAAATCAGGGTCACAGACAAAATAAATTTAGACTGTAAAGTGCCAATGGAAACGGATTTATCAAGCTTTTTAGTACGCTTAGAGCACGCTGATATAACATGAGTAGAATCCCCACAATAGAAACACAACCCATTTTTCCGTCTAAAATTCTGCCGCTCGCTTCTGGACAGAATTCTATCACACTGCATGCTTTCTGGCGTCTTCTCAGTGGATACCGCCAGATGGTGCACAGGTTTGCGCTCCCGCAGACGCCTATCAATCTGAATGGCCATTGTCATGGACTCATTCAGACCTGCAGGCACAGGGAACCCCACCATAACATCCTTAATGGCATCAGAGAGACCCTCTCTGAAAGTAGCCGCCAAGGCACACTCATTCCACTGAGTAAGCACAGACCATTTACGGAATCTTTGGCAGTAAATTTCAGCTTCATCTTGCCCCTGCGATAGGGACATCAAAGTTTTTTCTGCCTGAAGTTCCAAATGAGGTTCCTCATACAGCAAGCCCAAGGCCAAAAAAAACGCATCCACATTGCGCAACGCAGGATCCCCTGGTGCCAATGCAAAAGCCCAGTCTTGAGGGTCGCCGCGGAGCAAGGAAATCACAATCCCAACCTGCTGTGCAGAGTCTCCAGCAGAACGAGATTTCAGGGACAAAAATAGCTTACAATTATTTCTAAAATTCTGAAAGCTAGATCTATTCCCTGAGAAGAATTCCGGCAAAGGAATTCTCGGCTCAGATACCGGAGCATGAATAATAAAATCTTGCAAATTTTGTACTTTCGTGGTGAGATTATTCAAACCTGCAGTTACACTCTGAAGATCCATTATTAACAGGTGAACACAAAGCCATTCAAAGATTATAAGGAGAGAGAAAAAAAAGAAAGACTGCAGCATAGACAGACTGGCAAGTGATCCAATTAAGAGCACAGAGGAAAAAAAAAAAAAAAAAAAACTCTCAGCAGACTTCTTATTTCTCTCCTTTCTCAGCCAAGGATTTTAACCCTTTAGTGGGCCGGTCAAACTGTCATGATCTCCATGGCCAGAGAACTAGCATAAGCCTCTATAGGAACAAGCTCTTGGAAGATGTAACTGTACTGACCATGAACTAAACCTACCGCATCATCTAGAAGTAGCCAGGTAGCATGTCCTACTTTTTATCCCTATATGCCCAGCGCCGGCCGGAGAACTAAATAATGCTAGCAGAGGGAAATATAAGACCTGACTCACCTCTAGAGAAATGCCCAAAAGGAGACAGAAGCCCCCCACATATATTGGCGGTGATATGAGATGAAACAACAAACGCAGCAGGAAAATAGTTTTAGCAAATTTGAGGTCCGCTTTCTAGATAGCAGAAGACAGAAAGCATACTTTCATGGTCAGTAGAAAACCCTAACAAAACACATCCAGAAATTACTTTAGGACTCTGGCATTAACTCATAATACCAGAGTGGCAATTCCTGATCAACAAGAGCTTTCCAGACACAGTAACGAAGCTGCAGCTGTGAACTGGAACCAAAATACAAAAACAAAACATGGACGAATGTCCAACTTATCTAGTAGATGTCTGGGAGCAGGAACAAGCACAGAGAGGCTTCTGATAACATTGTTGACCGGCAAGCATCTAACAGAGAAGCCAGGTTATATAGCGACACCCAGATCTAATCAGAACAGGTGAACAGGGAAGATGATGTCACAAGTTCAATTCCACCAGTAGCCACCGGGGGAGCCCAGAATCCAAATTCACAACACAGCTCCTTACCATCAGAAATGCAAGCGCTTGAATTGTTAACTAGCTGGATGATCCCTATCCTTTTGAGTCCACAGGGCATGGTATCCTTAATTTCGTAAAGAACTTTAAATTTTGGTTAATCTGAATTCTGAAAAGTTTCCCATTTTGCCTCAATTCATTTTAACCCCTTAGTCACAGAGTCAATTTGGTACTTAATGACCAAGCCAATTTTTACAATTCTGACCACTGTCACTTTGTGAAGTTATAGCTCTAGATTGTGAGAATGTTTTTGTGATGTATTGTCCTTCATGTTAGTGGTAAAATTTCTTCGATATAACTTCCGTTTATTTATGAAAAAAACAGAAATTTGGCAAAAATGTTGAAAATTTAGCTATTTTCAAACTTTTAATTTTTGTACCCTTAAATTAGAGAGTGGTGTCACACAAAATAGTTAATAAATAACATTTCAGACATGTCAACTTTACATGAGCACAATTGTGGAAATATTATTTTTTTGTTAGGAGGTTATAAGGTTTAAAAGTTGACCAGCGATTTCTTATTTTTCCAACAAAATTTACAAAACCATTTTTTTAGGGACCACCTCACATTTGAAGTGAGTTTGGGTGGTCAATATAACAGAAAATACCCAAAAGTGACACTATTCTAAAAACTGTACCCCTCAAGGTGCGCAAAACCACATTCAAGAAGTTTATTAACCCTTCAGGTGCATCACGAGAACTAAAGCAATGTGGAAGGAGAAAATTTACATTTTACTTTTTTCACAAAAAATTTACATTGAAACTAAAATTTTTTATTTTCACAAGAGTATCAGAAGAAAATAAACCACAAAATTTGTTGTGCAATTTCTCCTGAGTA
This sequence comes from Ranitomeya variabilis, assembly GCF_051348905.1. NCBI lineage: Eukaryota > Metazoa > Chordata > Amphibia > Anura > Dendrobatidae > Ranitomeya > Ranitomeya variabilis. The sequence continues at coordinate 434,494,982 of NC_135237.1, read as the reverse complement.
CACCGATACCCTGTATGTGGGAGAAACCCACTGTTTGGGCGCATGGCAGGGCTTAGAAGGGAGGGAGCACCATTCAACTTTTTGAATGCAAAGTTGGCTGGAATCAATGGAGGGCACAATGTTGCGTTTGGAGACCCCCTGATGTACCTAAACAATGGAAACCTCCCAATTCTAACTCCAAACCTAACACCAACACACCCCTACCCCAGCCCAACCCTAACTCTAGCCCAACCCTAAACCTAGCCCAACCCTAACCCTAATGGAAAAATGGAAATACAATTTTTATTGTATTATTTTTACCTAACTTAGGCTAGTTTCACACTAGCGTTTTGAGGAGTTGCGAAGGGCTGCGGACTTCCTCTGTGAAGCCCCGCCCTCGGCTGCTAGCTCTGCCTACTTCTGCATGTGGCCTGCATGCGGCCTGCGTACCTATCTTTAACATTAGGTACGCAGGTCGTGCCACTGTATGCAGATCCTTCCGCATGCGTCATTTTGACGATGCGGCGACCAGCGTAGAATGCAGCTGGTAGCAATTTTTCTTCTCCACATCGTCAAAAGGACGCATGCGAAAGCATCTGCATACAGCGGCACGACCTGCGTACCTAATGGTAAAGATAGGTACGCAGGCCGCATGCAGGCCGCATGCAGAAGTAGGCAGAGCTAGCGGCAGAGGTGCGGCCGAGGGCAGGGCTTCACAGAGAAAGTCTGCAGCCCTCCGCAGCTCCTCAAAATGCTAGTGTGAAACTAGCCTAAGGGGGTGATAAAGGAGATTTACATTTTCTTTATTTTGATCACTGTGGTAGGGCCATTTTCTTCTTGGAAAAAGATGCCACTGGCTGGGGATATCACAGGGGAATGCAGGAGGGTCTAATGATACCGGAGGTACCAGGGGGTGGGGATTGGGGGACCCCAGTTCTCTCTCCTCAGATGTGCAAAATAACGGCATTTGCAAAACTGGGGTTGGCAAAAAAACGACCTGAGTCATGTTCTGTGGGGTCTCAGCTATGCCTGGCAGTTGAGACGCCAGAGAATTTCCGATGCCTGGGGGCCCTATCCACTTATTTCTCAGGGCCATTAAAAAGTAGCACTGAGGCATAAGTACCCATAACTGCCACCGTTAAAAGGTATATTGTCGGTCGTTAAGGGGTTAAATGAGTTTTGGCCCAGAGAAGATGGCAACATTTGTAGATTATATTGATATATGTCTCCTTCTTTGCATGATAGAACTTTAGCTTGCATTTGTGGATTGCACAGCCAACTGTGTTTACAGAAAATGATTTCTGAAAGTACTCCTGAGCCCAAGCAGTAATTTACATTACTGAATTGTGCCTGTTTTTAAGCAGTACCTCCTAAAGGCCCATAGAACACAAACAGCCAATACTGACCATAATTCTTGTCCCTTGTACACATGGATTTCTTCAAAATCTCTGAGTCTTTTGATGATAAAATGTACTGTAGATGGTACAATATTCAAAGTCTTTGCAATTTTTTGTTAAAGAACATTTTTCTGCAATTGTTCCAAAATTTGCAGATGCAGTTGTTCATAGACTGGAGAACCTCTGACCATCTTTGCACCTGAGACACTCTACCTCTCTAACATATTCTTTTTATATCTAGAGATATGACTGAGTTGAAAGTCAACCCTCTAGCTGTGCCATTTACTTTTGTTGTATTTTTTAAATGTGTTGCTGCCATCAAATAATTTTTTTTTCAAATGAAATGGAAATACGATTACCTTTCAACTTCTTATATGTGTTCTATCTTCTATTATGAATAGTGTTGAGCGATACCTTCCGATATCGGAAAGTATCGGTATCGGAAAGTATCGGCCGATACCGTCAAAGTATCGGATCTAATCCGATACCGATACCCGATCCCAATGCAAGTCAATGGGACGAAAATATCGGAATTAAAATAAACCCTTTCTTTCCTTGTAGGTTAATTCTACATGAAGGAAAACAACTAAGAATAATGTAGGATGTATTGCGGGAGGTGGCGGAGACATTAAAGGCACAGAGGTTTAGCCCAAACAAATAGAATAGCAGGTTTTTTTGTTTTTTTTATGACGGTCGGCGTTAGAAAGATTTTGACTATTTTTTTATTTTTATTTTGTCAGATATTGATGTTTCACTACTTCCACGTCCTTCACCTTCTTTTTTACTTCTCCCACACTTTCTTCTTCATTATCCTCATCATCAGCTTCTTTGACATCAACTATCTTCACCTTATTCATCTTCTTCTACCTCTAATTTTTTTTTTTACATTGTTCATATTCTTTTTATTTAACTATTATCTTTTTCATATTCAACTTCTTCATCATATTCTTATTTGTGACAGGCATTCCCGTAGTTGTTATCTATAAAAGTTTGAAGATTACACCTTCCGTTCTGCCTGTCACAAAAGAGTTACATTTGTCCGCGTTCAGTTTGGCCTGCAGCATCAGGCTTTATCCAGGGGCACCACGAGGAGGAACGGACTCACCCCCATACACTGCTTAGTCTTCTTCTGCTTATAATTTAGATAATATCTTTTGCTCTGATATTTAGTCTTATGCTTAATGTTCTTCTGCTCTTTGTTCTGCAGCCTCTTGTTCTTCTGCTTCTCGGTCTCCCATGTCGTCGTCGTCTCCAGGGTCGTCGTCTCCGGGGTCGTCGTCATCGGAGTCGTCGTCATCGGGGTCGTCTTCAGGGTCATCATCTCCAGGGTCGTCGTCATCTCGGTGGTTGTCGTCTCTGGTGTCGTCATCATCTTAGGGGTGGTCTTCCGGGTCATCGTCTTTAGGGTCTTGAACTTGGAAATGTAGCAGAAGGTACAAGAAGGCTGAGAAAATGCAGAGAAACAGCTGATGGATCTGGAACCAGGATGGGGAGCAGAAGGTACAAGAGCAAAAGACACTGCCGAGAACCAGCTGACGGTACTGGAACCCGGATGGGTAGCCGAAGGTCCAAGAGCCAATGGAACTACCGAGGACCAGCTGACGTTACTGGAACCCGGTTACTAAGCAGGAGGTACCCGTGCCTGAAAGCACTACCAAGGACCACCTGACGTTGGTGGAACTCGGATACCCAGAGGGAGGCACCTAAGCCAAAGGCTCTGCCCGGAACCAGCTGACGGTACTGGAACCAGGATGGGGTCGTATTCAAGCTTGTCTTCCTAGAGCCCCAACTGGCGGTGTTAGAGCCCAGGGTCAGCAGAAGGAGGAGCAGGGGGAGGGGAGTGTAGGCCGAAGCCTGCACTGGCGGCAGCTTTGGGTCTGTTGTGCCTGCGTGGCGGTCGCAGGACACGTTGCCGGCTACACAGCAGGGGAACAGCTGGCGGGGCTGAACCCCACTTACACATTGGCGAGGTGTTTGGCTCTGTGCAGCCAGCACTTCCGGACAGCAACTAGCGTTGTTGGAGCCCGGGCTCTGCCGGTGGAGCAGAGTGTAGGCCGAAGCCTAATTGAACCGATTTCAAAGGTAACCTTTAACCCCCCCTCAGGGGTTACAAACTAGAAGAGCCACAGCTTATGCAGCAGTAGTGCCGCACAAGTCAAAGGTTGCTCTTTTAATTTTTCTCCTTGCACACGCCGAATGAAACACGTATAACATTTAGCCCTTTATACAGTCAAACTGTGTTGGAGGCGCGAGTTCCCTTCGTAATGAGACGCAGCACAGATGTCAAGAATCCCACCTTGGTGCTGGGTGCAGCCTCCTGAGCGTTGTTATTTGCTGTACAGGAGTCTGCGCTGTCGTGTTATCCCCTGGCCTAGCGCTGTTAGCGCTGCCCATCTTCTGACATCATGTAATGTCGGCCGGTGCGGTTCGCGATGACCATGAATCCCAGCCCCGCAGTGTCTTAACATTGTTAAAACACTGCGGGTCTGGGATTCATGGCCTGGCGCAGCACATATGTTCGCCTCTCACACTCGGGTCCTTACACCCGCTTCAGACTGTGCGGCGTCAGCTGATCCCTTATCGCATGCCACGGCCATGAAGCCGCACAGTCTGAAGAAGGCGGAAGGAGATGAGTGACAACAGGCGAAGATATGCACTGCTCATGCCCATCAATCACACCCTCGCAGTCCCAATAAATAAGACACCGAGGGGCGTTGTGTGGGTCAGGGCGGCCGCAGAGGCGCAGGCAGCCAAACAATGATACCAGAAGATGGGCAGCGCTACCAAGGGGGTTGCAGCGTGTCATTACAAAGGAAAGTCACACCACCGGGACGGTTAAATGGTCACACAGAGGACACATTTTAGACGTGTTTTCAGTTCCACATGTGCGAGGAGAATACGTTTATGAGCCACCTTGCACACATGCAGCATTACCGCTGTACGAGGTGGCTGTAAAACGTACAAACGCCTGGGGGAGGGGGGACAGGTTCCCTTCAATTTCAGTTCTTGTGTCTGCGTGGCTTTTGCAGGACACGTTGCCGGCTACACAGCAGGGGAACAGCTGGCGGTGCTGGACCCCACTGACACATTGGCTGGTGTTTTTCTCTGTGCAGCTAGCAGTACCGGGCCCCAACTGGCGGTTTTAGAGCCCAGGGTCAGCAGGAGGAGGAGCAGGAGGAGGAGCAAGGGGGAGGGGAGTGTAGGCCGAAGCCTGCACTGGCGGCAGCTTTGGGTCTGTTGTGCCTGCGTGGCGGTCGCAGGACACGTTGCCGGCTACACAGCAGGGGAACAGCTGGCGGTGCTGGACCCCACTGACACATTGGCTGGTGTTTTTCTCTGTGCAGCTAGCAGTACCGGGCCCCAACTGGCGGTGTTAGAGCCCAGGGTCAGCAGGAGGAGGAGCAAGAGGAGGAGCAAGGGGGAGGGGAGTGTAGGCCGAAGCCTGCACTGGCGGCAGCTTTGGGTCTGTTGTGCCTGCGTGGCGGTCGCAGGACACGTTGCCGGCTACACAGCAGGTGAACAGCTGGCGGTGCTGGACCCCACTGACACATTGGCTGGTGTTTTTCTCTGTGCAGCTAGCAGTACCGGGCCCCAACTGGCGGTGTTAGAGCCCAGGGTCAGCAGAAGGAGGAGCAGGGGGAGGGGAGTGTAGGCCGAAGCCTGCACTGGTGGCAGCTTTGGGTCTGTTGTGCCTGCGTGGCAGTCGCAGGACACGTTGCCGGCTACACAGCAGGGGAACAGCTGGCGGTGCTGAACCCCACTGACACATTGGCGAGGTGTTTGGCTCTGTGCAGCCAGCACTTCCGGACAGCAACTAGCGTTGTTGGAGCCCGGGCTCTGCCGGTGGAGCAGTGTTATGACCCCAGTGGACAGGGTCTCAGAGGAACGTGTAAGTCTGCGAGATTCAAAAATCCAGCTCATAGGGCTGTGGTAACTGGGTTGACCAAATAGCTACTCCTAACGCCAACACTAGAAGTAGCCGGGGATCATGCCTACGGTGATCGCTATTTGACTCGCGCCAGCCGGAGAATCTAACTACCCCTAGGAGAAGAAAACAAAGACCTCTCTTGCCTCCAGAGAAAGGGACCCCAAAGCAAGATACAAGCCCCCCACAAATAATAACGGTGAGGTAAGAGGAAATGACAAACACAGAAATGAACCAGGTTCAGCAAAGAGAGGCCAGCTTACTAATAGCAGAATATAGCAAGATAACTTATCTGGTCAACAAAAACCCTATAAAAATCCACGCTGGAGATTCAAGAACCCCCGAACCGTCTAACGGTCCGGGGGGAGAACACCAGCCCCCTAGAGCTTCCAGCAAAGGTCAGGATACAGATTGGAACAAGCTGGACAAAAATACCAAACTAAACAAAAGCAAAAAGCAAGGAAGCAGACTTAGCTTGAAATACAGGAACCAGGATCATAGGACAAGAGCACAACAGATTAGCTCTGATTTCCACGATGCCAGGCATTGAACTGAAGGTCCAGGGAGCTAATATAGCAACGCCCCTGAACTAACGGCCCAGGTGAGGATATAGGAAAAGACAGAAGCTCCAGAGTCAAATCACTAATGACCACTAGAGGGAGCAAAAAGCAAAATCACAACAGTACCCCCCCCTTAGTGAGGGGTCACCGAACCCTCACCACGACCACCAGGGCGATCAGGACGAGCGGCGTGAAAGGCACGAACTAAATCGGTCGCATGAACATCAGAGGCGACCACCCAGGAATTATCTTCCTGACCATAGCCCTTCCACTTGACCAGGAACTGAAGCCTCCGCCTGGAGAGACGAGAATCCAAGATCTTCTCCACCACGTACTCCAACTCGCCCTCAACCAACACCGGAGCAGGAGGCTCAGCAGAAGGAACCACAGGCACAACGTACCGCCGCAACAAGGACCTATGAAACACGTTGTGGATAGCAAACGACACAGGTAGATCCAGGCGAAAGGATACAGGATTAAGAATTTCCAATATCTTGTAAGGACCAATAAAACGAGGTTTAAATTTGGGAGAGGAAACCTTCATAGGAACAAAGCGGGAAGAAAGCCATACCAAATCCCCAACACGTAGTCGGGGACCCACACCGCGGCGGCGGTTGGCAAAGCGCTGAGCCCTCTCCTGTGACAACTTCAAGTTGTCCACCACAAGATTCCAGATCCGCTGCAACCTATCCACCACAGAATCCACCCCAGGGCAGTCAGAAGGTTCCACATGACCCGAAGAAAAACGAGGGTGGAAACCAGAGTTGCAGAAAAACGGCGAAACCAAGGTGGCGGAACTAGCCCGATTATTAAGGGCAAACTCAGCCAACGGCAAGAAGGTCACCCAATCGTCCTGATCAGCAGAGACAAAACACCTCAAATAAGCCTCCAAAGTCTGATTAGTTCGCTCCGTCTGTCCATTAGTCTGAGGATGGAAAGCAGACGAAAACGACAAGTCAATGCCCATCCTACTACAAAAGGATCGCCAGAATCTGGAAACGAACTGGGATCCTCTGTCTGACACAATATTCTCAGGGATGCCGTGCAAACGAACCACGTTCTGGAAAAACACAGGAACCAGATCGGAAGAGGAAGGCAGCTTAGGCAAAGGAACCAAATGGACCATCTTGGAGAAGCGATCACATATCACCCAGATAACAGACATGCCTTGAGACACCGGAAGATCAGAAATGAAATCCATGGAGATATGTGTCCAAGGTCTCTTAGGGACAGGCAAGGGCAAGAGCAACCCGCTGGCACGAGAACAGCAAGGCTTAGCTCGAGCACAAGTCCCACAGGACTGTACAAATGACCGCACATCCCTAGACAAGGAAGGCCACCAAAAGGATCTGGCCACCAGATCTCTGGTGCCAAAAATTCCTGGGTGACCTGCCAACACCGAGGAATGAACCTCGGAAATGACTCTGCTGGTCCACTTATCAGGCACAAACAGTCTGTCAGGTGGACAAGAATCAGGCCTATCAGCCTGAAATCTCTGCAACACACGTCGCAGATCTGGAGAAATAGCTGACAAGATAATACCATCCTTAAGAATACCAACAGGTTCAGCGACTCCAGGAGCATCAGGCACAAAGCTCCTGGAAAGAGCATCGGCCTTCACATTTTTTGAACCTGGTAAATACGAGACAACAAAGTCAAAACGGGAGAAAAACAATGACCAGCGGGCCTGTCTAGGATTCAGGTGTTTAGCAGACTCGAGATACATCAGATTTTTGTGATCAGTCAAGACCACCACACGATGCTTAGCACCCTCGAGCCAATGACGCCACTCCTCAAATGCCCATTTCATGGCCAACAACTCCCGATTGCCCACATCATAATTTCGCTCCGCAGGCGAAAACTTCCTAGAGAAAAAGGCGCAAGGTCTCATAACAGAGCAACCAGGGCCTCTCTGCGACAAAACGGCCCCTGCTCCAATCTCTGAAGCATCCACCTCAACCTGAAAGGGAAGCGAGACATCAGGCTGGCACAAAACAGGCGCCGAAGTAAACCGACGTTTCAACTCCTGGAAAGCCTCCACGGCAGCAGGAGCCCAATTAACCACATCGGAGCCCTTCTTGGTCATATCCGTCAAAGGTTTCACAATGCTAGAAAAGTTAGCGATAAAACGACGGTAGAAGTTAGCGAAACCCAAGAACTTCTGAAGACTCTTAACTGACGAGGGCTGAGTCCAATCAAGAATAGCTCGGACCTTGACTGGGTCCATCTCCACAGCAGAAGGGGAAAAAATGAACCCCAAAAAGGGAACCTTCTGTACACCAAAAAGACACTTTGAGCCCTTGACAAACAAAGAATTTTCACGCAAAATTTTAAAGACCATCCTGACCTGCTCCACATGCGAGTCCCAATTATCAGAAAAAACCAGAATATCATCCAGATAAACGATCAAAAATTTATCCAGATAGTTCCGGAAAATGTCATGCATAAAGGACTGAAAAACTGAAGGGGCATTAGAGAGCCCAAAAGGCATCACCAAGTACTCAAAATGACCTTCGGGCGTATTGAATGCGGTTTTCCATTCATCCCCTTGCTTAATGCGTACAAGGTTGTACGCACCACGAAGGTCTATCTTGGTAAACCACTTGGCACCTTTAATCCGGGCAAACAAGTCAGACAACAGCGGCAAAGGATACTGAAATTTGACAGTGATCTTATTTAAAAGCCGATAGTCAATACAAGGCCTCAAAGATCCGTCCTTTTTAGCCACAAAAAAGAATCCCGCACCAAGAGGGGAAGAAGACGGACGGATGTGTCCTTTCTCCAGAGACTCCTTGATATATGAACGCATAGCGGTATGTTCAGGTATCGACAGATTAAACAGTCTTCCCTTAGGAAATTTACTGCCTGGAATCAAATCTATTGCACAGTCATATTCCCTATGAGGAGGCAATGCACTGGACCTGGACTCGCTAAAGACATCCTGATAATCAGACAAATACTCCGGAACTTCCGAAGGCGTAGAAGAAGCAATAGACACAGGCAGGGAATCCTCATGAATACCACGACAGCCCCAACTAGACACTGACATAGCCTTCCAGTCAAGGACTGGATTATGGGTCTGTAACCATGGCAGCCCCAAAACAACCAAATCATGCATTTTATGTAGAACGAGAAAACGTATTACCTCGCGGTGTTCAGGAGTCATGCACATGGTAACCTGTGTCCAATACTGCGGTTTATTTTCTGCTAATGGCGTAGCATCAATACCCCTAAGAGGGATAGGATTTTCTAATGGTTCAAGAATAAAACCACAGCGCTTAGCAAATGAGAGATCCATAAGACTCAGGGCAGCACCTGAATCTACAAACGCCATGACAGGATAAGATGACAGTGAGCAAATCAAAGTTACAGACAGAATAAACTTAGGATGCAAATTACCAACGGTGACAGGACTAACAACCTTAGATATATGTTTAGAGCATGCTGAGATAACATGTGTAGAATCACCACAGTAGTAGCACAAGCCATTCCGGCGTCTATGAATTTTCCTCTCATTTCTAGTCAGGATTCTATCACATTGCATCAAATCAGGTGTCCGTTCAGACAACACCATGAGGGAATTTGCGGTTTTTCTATCACATTGCATCACATCAGGTGTCTGTTCAGACAACAACATGAGGGAATTTGCGGTTTTGCGCTCCCGCAACCGCCGGTCAATTTGAATAGCCAGGGACATGGTATCATTCAGACCTGTGGGAATGGGAAAACCCACCATAACATTCTTAATGGCCTCAGAAAGGCCATTTCTAAAATTAGCGGCCAGTGCACACTCGTTCCAATGTGTCAGCACGGACCATTTCCGAAATTTTTGGCAATACACCTCAGCCTCGTCCTGGCCCTGAGACATAGCCAGCAAGGCTTTCTCTGCCTGAATCTCAAGATTGGGTTCCTCATAAAGTAAACCGAGCGCCAGAAAAAACGCATCAATATCAGCCAATGCCGGATCTCCTGGCGCCAACGAAAAAGCCCAATCTTGAGGGTCACCCCGTAAGAATGAAATAACAATTTTTACTTGTTGAGCAGAGTCTCCAGACGAACAAGGTTTCAGGGACAAAAACAATTTACAATTATTCCTGAAATTCCTAAACTTAAATCGGTCTCCTGAAAACAGTTCAGGAATCGGAATCTTGGGTTCAGACCTAGGATTTCTGGTAACATAATCTTGTATACCCTGCACACGAGCGGCAAGCTGGTCCACACTTGTAATCAAGGTCTGGACATTCATGTCTGCAGCAAGCTTAAGCCACTCTGAGGTAAAGATGAAAAGGAAAAAAAAAATGAGAGAGGGGAAAAAAAACTCAAAATTTTCTTTCTTATAATCCCACTTCTGCAATGCATTAAACATTTAATACTGGCCTGGCATACTGTTATGACCCCAGTGGACAGGGTCTCAGAGGAACGTGTAAGTCCGTGAAATTCAAAAATCCAGCTCATAGGGCTGTGGTAACTGGGTTGACCAAATAGCTACTCCTAACGCCAACACTAGAAGTAGCCGGGGATCATGCCTACGGTGATCGCTAGATGACTCGCGCCAGCCGGAGAATCTAACTACCCCTAGGAGAAGAAAACAAAGACCTCTCTTGCCTCCAGAGAAAGGGACCCCAAAGCAAGATACAAGCCCCCCACAAATAATAACGGTGAGGTAAGAGGAAATGACAAACACAGAAATGAACCAGGTTCAGCAAAGAGAGGCCAGCTTACTAATAGCAGAATATAGCAAGATAACTTATCTGGTCAACAAAAACCCTATAAAAATCCACGCTGGAGATTCAAGAACCCCCGAACCGTCTAACGGTCCGGGGGGAGAACACCAGCCCCCTAGAGCTTCCAGCAAAGGTCAGGATACAGATAGGAACAAGCTGGACAAAAATACCAAACTAAACAAAAGCAAAAAGCAAGGAAGCAGACTTAGCTTGAAATACAGGAACCAGGATCATAGGACAAGAGCACAACAGATTAGCTCTGATTTCCACGATGCCAGGTATTGAACTGAAGGTCCAGGGAGCTAATATAGCAACGCCCCTGAACTAACGGCCCAGGTGAGGATATAGGAAAAGACAGAAGCTCCAGAGTCAAATCACTAATGACCACTAGAGGGAGCAAAAAGCAAAATCACAACAGAGCAGAGTGTAGGCCGAAGCCTAATTGAACCGATTTCAAAGGTAACCTTTAACCCCCCCTCAGGGGTTACAAACTAGAAGAGCCACAGCTTATGCAGCAGTAGTGCCGCACAAGTCAAAGGTTGCTCTTTTAATTTTTCTCCTTGCACACGCCGAATGAAACACGTATAACATTTAGCCCTTTATACAGTCAAACTGTGTTGGAGGCGCGAGTTCCCTTCGTAATGAGACGCAGCACAGATGTCAAGAATCCCACCTTGGTGCTGGGTGCAGCCTCCTGAGCGTTGTTATTTGCTGTACAGGAGTCTGCGCTGTCGTGTTATCCCCTGGCCTAGCGCTGTTAGCGCTGCCCATCTTCTGACATCATGCAATGTCGGCCGGTGCGGTTCGCGATGACCATGAATCCCAGCCCCGCAGTGTCTTAACATTGTTAAAACACTGCGGGGCTGGGATTCATGGCCTGGTGCAGTACATATGTTCGCCTCTCGCTTGGGTTCTTACACCTGCTTCAGACTATGCGGCGTCAGCTGATCCCTTATCGCATGCCACGGCCATGAAGCCGCACAGTCCGAAGAAGGCGGAAGGAGATGAGGGACAGGCGAAGAAATGCACCGATCAAGCCCATCAATCACACCCTCGCAGTCCCAATAAATAAGACACCGAGGGGCGTTGTGTGGGTCAGGGCGGCCGCAGAGGCACAGGCAGCCAAACAATGATGCCAGAAGACGGGCAGCGCTACCAAGGGGGTTGCAGCATGTCATTACAAAGGAAAGTCACACCACCGGGACGGTTAAATGGTCACACAGAGGACACATTTTAGACGTGTTTTCAGTTCCACATGTGCGAGAATACGTTTATGAGCCACCTTGCACACATGCAGCATTACCGCTGTACGAGGTGGCTGTAAAAGGTACAAACGCCTGGGGGAGGGGGGACAGGTTCCCTTCAATTTCAGTTCTTGTGTCTGCGTGGCTTTTGCAGGACACATTGCCGGCTACACAGCAGGGGAACAGCTGGCGGTGCTGGACCCCACTGACACATTGGCTGGTGTTGTTCTCTGTGCAGCTAGCAGTACCGGGCCCCAACTGGCGGTGTTAGAGCCCAGGGTCAGCAGGAGGAGGAGCAGGAGGAGGAGCAAGGGGGAGGGGAGTGTAGGCCGAAGCCTGCACTGGCGGCAGCTTTGGGTCTGTTGTGCCTGCGTGGCGGTCGCAGGACACGTTGCCGGCTACACAGCAGGGGAACAGCTGGCGGTGCTGGACCCCACTGACACATTGGCTGGTGTTTTTCTCTGTGCAGCTAGCAGTACCGGGCCCCAACTAGCGGTGTTAGAGCCCAGGGTCAGCAGGAGGAGGAGCAGGAGGAGGAGCAAGGGGGAGGGGAGTGTAGGCCGAAGCCTGCACTGGCGGCAGCTTTGGGTCTGTTGTGCCTGCGTGGCGGTCGCAGGACACGTTGCCGGCTACACAGCAGGGGAACAGCTGGCGGTGCTGGACCCCACTGACACATTGGCTGGTGTTTTTCTCTGTGCAGCTAGCAGTACCGGGCCCCAACTGGCGGTGTTAGAGCCCAGGATCAGCAGAAGGAGGAGCAGGGGGAGGGGAGTGTAGGCCGAAGCCTGCACTGGCGGCAGCTTTGGGTCTGTTGTGCCTGCGTGGCGGTCGCAGGACACGTTGCCGGCTACACAGCAGGGGAAAAGCTGGTGGTGCTGAACCCCACTGACACATTGGCGAGGTGTTTGGCTCTGTGCAGCCAGCACTTCCGGACAGCAACTAGCGTTGTTGGAGCCCGGGCTCTGCCGGTGGAGCAGAGTGTAGGCCGAAGCCTAATTGAACCGATTTCAAAGGTAACCTTTAACCCCCCCTCAGGGGTTACAAACTAGAAGAGCCACAGCTTATGCAGCAGTAGTGCCGCACAAGTCAAAGGTTGCTCTTTTAATTTTTCTCCTTGCACACGCCGAATGAAACACGTATAACATTTAGCCCTTTATACAGTCAAACTGTGTTGGAGGCGCGAGTTCCCTTCGTAATGAGACGCAGCACAGATGTCAAGAATCCCACCTTGGTGCTGGGTGCAGCCTCCTGAGCGTTGTTATTTGCTGTACAGGAGTCTGCGCTGTCGTGTTATCCCCTGGCCTAGCGCTGTTAGCGCTGCCCATCTTCTGACATCATGTAATGTCGGCCGGTGCGGTTCGCGATGACCATGAATCCCAGCCCCGCAGTGTCTTAACATTGTTAAAACACTGCGGGTCTGGGATTCATGGCCTGGCGCAGCACATATGTTCGCCTCTTACACTTGGGTCCTTACACCCGCTTCAGACTGTGCGGCGTCAGCTGATCCCTTATCGCATGCCACGGCCATGAAGCCGCACAGTCTGAAGAAGGCGGAAGGAGATGAGTGACAACAGGCGAAGATATGCACTGCTCATGCCCATCAATCACACCCTCGCAGTCCCAATAAATAAGACACCGAGGGGCGTTGTGTGGGTCAGGGCGGCCGCAGAGGCGCAGGCAGCCAAACAATGATGCCAGAAGACGGGCAGGGCTACCAAGGGGGTTGCAGCGTGTCATTACAAAGGAAAGTCACACCACTGGGACGGTTAAATGGTCACACAGAGGACACATTTTAGATGTGTTTTCAGTTCCACATGTGCGAGGAGAATATGTTTATGAGCCACCTTGCACACATGCAGCATTACCGCTGTACGAGGTGGCTATAAAACGTACAAATGCCTGGGGGAGGGGGGACAGGTTCCCTTCAATTTCAGTTCTTGTGTCTGCGTGGCTTTTGCAGGACACGTTGCCGGCTACACAGCAGGGGAACAGCTGGCGGTGCTGGACCCCACTGACACATTGGCTGGTGTTTTTCTCTGTGCAGCTAGCAGTACCGGGCCCCAACTGGCGGTGTTAGAGCCCAGGGTCAGCAGAAGGAGGAGCAGGGGGAGGGGAGTGTAGGCCGAAGCCTGCACTGGCGGCAGCTTTGGGTCTGTTGTGCCTGCGTGGCAGTCGCAGGACACGTTGCCGGCTACACAGCAGGGGAACAGCTGGCGGTGCTGAACCCCACTGACACATTGGCGAGGTGTTTGGCTCTGTGCAGCCAGCACTTCCGGACAGCAACTAGCGTTGTTGGAGCCCGGGCTCTGCCGGTGGAGCAGAGTGTAGGCCGAAGCCTAATTGAACCGATTTCAAAGGTAACCTTTAACCCCCCCTCAGGGGTTACAAACTAGAAGAGCCACAGCTTATGCAGCAGTAGTGCTGCACAAGTCAAAGGTTGCTCTTTTAATTTTTCTCCTTGCACACGCCGAATGAAACACGTATAACATTTAGCCCTTTATACAGTCAAACTGTGTTGGAGGCGCGAGTTCCCTTCGTAATGAGACGCAGCACAGATGTCAAGAATCCCACCTTGGTGCTGGGTGCAGCCTCCTGAGCGTTGTTATTTGCTGTACAGGAGTCTGCGCTGTCGTGTTATCCCCTGGCCTTGCGCTGTTAGCGCTGCCCATCCTCTGACATCATGCAATGTCGGCCGTTGCGGTTTGCGATGACCATGAATCCCAGCCCCGCAGTGTCTTAACATTGTTAAAACACTGCGGGGCTGGGATTCATGGCCTGGTGCAGTACATATGTTCGCCTCTCGCTTGGGTTCTTACACCTGCTTCAGACTATGCGGCGTCAGCTGATCCCTTATCGCATGCCACAGCCATGAAGCCGCACAGTCCGAAGAAGGCGGAAGGAAAGGAGGGACAGGCGAAGAAATGCACCGATCAAGCCCATCAATCACACCCTCGCAGTCCCAATAAATAAGACACCGAGGGGCGTTGTGTGGGGCAAGGCGGCGGCAGAGGCGCAGCCAGCCAAACAATGAGGCCAGAAGACAGGCAGCGCTACCAAGGAGCTTGTTGCGTGTCAATACAAAGGAAAATCACACCTGAGGGACGTTTTAATGGTCTCAGAGGACTCATTTTAGACGTGTTCAGTTCCCCATGGGCAAGGAGAATAAGTTTCCGAGCCACCTTGCACACATGCAGTATTACTGCTGTACAAGGTGGCTGTAAAACATAGAAACGCCTGGGGGATGGGGGACAGGTTCCCTTCAATTTCAGTTCTTGTGCCTGCGTGGCTGTTGCAGGACACGTTGCCGGCTGCACAGCAGGGGAACAGCTGGCGGTGCTGAACCCCACTGACACATTGGCTGGTGTTTTTCTCTGTGCAGCTAGCAGTACCGGGCCCCAACTGGCGGTGTTAGAGCCCAGGGTCAGCAGGAGGAGGAGATGGAGCAGAGTGTAGGCCGAAGCCTGCACTGGCGGCAGCTTTGGGTCTGTTGTGCCTGCGTGGCTGTTGCAGGACACGTTGCCGGCTGCACAGCAGGGGAACAGCTGGCGGTGCTGAACCCCACTGACACATTGGCTGGTGTTTTTCTCTGTGCAGCTAGCAGTACCGGGCCCCAACTGGCGGTGTTGGAGCCCAGGGTCAGCAGGAGGAGGAGAGGGAGCAGAGTGTAGGCCGAAGCCTGCACTGGAGCAAGTTGAAAGGGAAACTTTAACCCCCCCCAGGCGTTTGTAGCTGAAAGAGCCATCGTGTACAGCACTAATGCTGGAAAAGGTAAACTTAGCTCTTTTAATTATGGTCCTTGCACATGCTGAACCTAACACTTATGAAAAGTGTCCCCTCCTACCGTGATACCGTCCGGTAGGTGGAACTTTCCTTTGTGATGTGACGCAGCACAGCCGTCATTCTTACCCCCTTGGCGCCGTGCGCCGCCTCCTCAGCGTTGTTTGAATCAGTCCCGGAGCCTGCACTGTTAGGTTAGCCCTTGGCCATGCACACATTTTGCGCTGCCCGTCTTCTGACATCATTTGGTGTCAGGCTGGCTGCGCCTGTGCGGCCGCGCTGGCCGAGATCCCGCCTCGTACTGTCTTCTGATTTAATCCCACTGGGGGCCTGAGATCCGTGGCCATGCGCAGTGCATATCCTCGCCTCTCACTCCCCTCCCTATGGCTTCTTCAGACTGTGCGGTGTCACGGCCGTGGCATGCTATTAGGGACCAGCTGACACCGCACAGTTTGAAGAAGCCGTAGGGAGATGAGTGAGAGGTGGAGGTTCAGATAGGCACTGCGCATGTCCATGGATCTCAGGCCCCCAGTGGGATGAAATCAGAAGATAGTACGAGGCGGGATCTCGGCCAGCGCGGCCGCACAGGCGCAGCCAGCCTGACACCAAATGATGTCAGAAGACGGGCAGCGCAAAATGTGTGCATGGCCAAGGGCTGTCCTAACAGCGCAGGCTCCGGGACTGATTCAAACAACGCTGAGGAGGCGGCGCACGGCGCTAAGGGGGTAAGAATGACGGCTGTGCTGCGTCACATCACAAAGGAAAGTTCCACCTACCGGACGGTATCACGGTAGGAGGGGACACTTTTCATAAGTGTTAGGTTCAGCATGTGCAAGGAGCACCACGAAAAGAGGCACTTTTTCCCTTTGCATCATTACTGCTGCACAAGGTGGCTCCTTCAGTAACAAACGCCTGGGGGGGGGACAGGTTCCCTTAAATTTAACTTGTTGTGCCTGCGTGGCGGTCGCAGTACACGTTGCCGTATACACAGCAGGGGAACAGCTGACGTTACTGAACCCCACTAACACATTGGCGAGGTGTTTGGCTCTGTGCGGACAGCACTTCTGGACGGCAACTAGCGGTGTTGGAGCCCAGGGACAGGAGGAGGAGGAGGAGGTGGAGGAGATAGGAGGGATTGCCACACACACAGCAGGGGAACAGCTGACGTTACTGAACCCCAATAACAGAGGAGGGACTGTTGACTGTGCGTACAACACTTCTGGACAGCAACTAGCGGTGTTGGAGCCCAGGGACAGGAGGAGGAGGAGGAAGTGGAGGAGATAGGAGGGATTGCCACACACACAGCAGGGGAACAGCTGACGTTACTGAACCCCAATAACAGAGGAGGGACTGTTGACTGTGCGTACAACACTTCTGGACAGCAACTAGCGGTGTTGGAGCCCAGGGACAGGAGGAGGAGGAGGAGGTGGAGGAGATAGGAGGGATTGCCACACACACAGCAGGGGAACAGCTGACGTTACTGAACCCCAATAACAGAGGAGGGACTGTTGACTGTGCGTACAGCACTACCAGGCAACAACTAGCGGTGTTGGAGCCCAGGGACAGGAGGAGAAGCAGAGGAACACAATGTAGGCTGAAGCCTGATTGGATTAAGTCGAAAGGGAACCTTTAACCCCCCCCAAGGCGTTTGTAGCTGAAAGAGCCAGCTTGTGCAGCAAAAAAGAAGCAAAAGGAAAAGGTGGCTCTTTTCATGATGCTCCTTGCAAACACAGAACTAAACACTTATAAAATGTGTCCCCTGATAACGTGTGACCGTCCCGGAGGTGGGACTTTCCTTCGTAATATGACGCAGCACAGCCGTCATTCCTACCCCCTTGGCGCCATGCCCCGGCTCCTCAGCGTTGTTTGATTCCGTCCCGGAGCCTGCGCTGTTATGTTATCCCTTGGCCAGGCACACTTAGCGCTGCCCATCTTCTGACATCATTTGGTGTCAGGCTGGCTGCGCCTGTGCGGCCGCGCTGGCCGAGAGCCCGCCTCGCAGTGTCGTCTAATGTAATCCCACCGCGGGCCTGGGATCCGTGGCCATGCGCAGTGCATATCCTCGCCTCTCACTCCCCTCCCTACGGCTTCTTAAGACTGTGCGGTGTCACGGCCGTGGCATGCTATTAGGGACCAGCTGACACCGCACAGTCTGAAGAAGCCGTAGGGAGATGAGTGAGAGGTGGAGGTTCAGATATGCACTGCGCATGTCCATGGATCTCAGGCCCCCAGTGGGATGAAATCAGAAGACACTGCGAGGCGGGCTCTCAGCCAGCGCAGCCGCACAGGCGCAGCCATCCTGACACCAAATGATGTCAGAAGACGGGCAGCGCTAAGTGTGCCTGGCCAAGGGATAACATAACAGCGCAGGCTCCGGGACGGAATCAAACAACGCTGAGGAGCCGGGGCACGGCGCCAAGGGGGTAGGAATGACGGCTGTGCTGCGTCATATTACAAAGGAAAGTCCCACCTCCGGGACGGTTTTACGGTATCAGTGGACACATTTTATAAGTGTTAAGTTCTGCGTGTGCAAGGAGCTAAACAAAAATAGCTACCTTTTCCTTGTGCAGCATTACTGCTGTACAAGGTGGCTCTTTCAGTAACAAACGCCTTGGGGGGGGGACAGGTTCCCTTACATTTCAGTTGTTGTGTCAGCGTGGCGGTCGCAGGACACATTGCCGGCTACACAGCTGGGGATCAGCTGACGTTACTGAAACCCAATAACACTGGGTCGTATGTTTTGACTGTGCAGACGGCACTTCTAAGCCTCAACTGGCGGTGTTGGAGCCCAGGAATTTAAGTTCAGGTGGTAGAAAGATGAACACAACAGGAGACCTGGATACTGTAGACAGTCACCTAATTATTTAATCAGGAAGAGGAGTGACAAATTCCTGCGAGATCCAGGCCTTGTTCATTTTCAGGAAAGTAAGCCGGTCAACGTTATCGGAGGATAGTCGCATGCGACGGTCAGTTAGTACACCACCTGCAGCACTAAAGACACGTTCCGATAATACACTGGCCGCAGGGCAAGACAGCACCTCCAATGCATACTGGCTTAGCTCTGGCCATGTATCCAGCTTTGAGACCCAAAACTTGAAAGGGGAAGAGCCGTCTGGGAGTACAGCAAGAGGGCAAGACATGTAGTCTGTCACCATCTGACGGAACCGTTGCCTCCTGCTGACTGGAGCCGTCTGTGATGGTGTAGACTTTTGTGGCGGGCACAGAAAACTGTGCCACAGTTGGGCCATACTGGTCTTGCCTTGGGCAGAGGCACTGCTTCTGCTCCCTCTTTGTGCAGAGCCTCCACCACTGCCTGGACGCACTGAGCTGCTTTGGAATGCACTAGCAGCACTTCTCTCACTTGGAATGGAGAAGATGATGGAATTCACCAGTGTGTCTTGGTACTCCCGCATTTTTCGCTCCCGGTTCAACGGTGTGATGAGGCTTTCTACGTTGTCCCGGTAGCGAGGATCGAGGAGGGTGAACACCCAATATTCAGACATGTTGAGAATGTGGGCGATGCGGCGGTCGTTTCTCAGGCACTGCAGCATGTAATCCACCATGTGCTGCAGACTGCCAACTGCCCAAGAAACGCTGTCCCCTGCTGGAGGCGTGATCTCTGCCCGCTCGTCATCACCCCACCCTCGCTGTACACACTGACTACTGGACAATTGTGTAACTCCCTCCTCTGGACGGATGTCTTCCTCCTCCATTGACTCCTCCTCATCCTCCTCACAAACTGTCCCCTGCCTACGCGTTTGTGAGGAACCACGTGGCGCTGACTGTCCAGAAGATGATGGAAATGGTGAATCCTCATCCTCCACCTCTTCCACAACATCATCCCTTAGCGCTTGCAGTGATTTTTCAAGCAGGCAGAAAAGGGGGACAGTCATGCTGACTAGTGCATCATCTGCACTCGCCATCCGCGTGGAATAATCGAAGGGACGCAAAACCTGGCAGACGTCCTTCATAGTGGCCCACTCTGTGGTTGTGAAGTCTGTACGGCGCTGACTGCGACTTTTTTGCGCCTGAAGCAGCTGGTACTCCATTACAGCTTGCTGCTGCTCACACAACCGCTCCAACATATGTAACGTGGAATTCCACCTGGTAGGTAGGTCACATATGATGCGATGTTCCGGCAGGCGGTGTCGGCGCTGCAGAGCCGCAATGCGCGCTTTTGCCGTGCTGGAACGCCGCAAGTGAGCACACTCTAGGCGGACCTTGTGCAGCAGTGCATCAAGATCCGGATAGTCCCTCAGAAAACTCTGCACGACCAAATTGAGCACATGTGCCAGACATGGGATGTGAGTGAGGTTGCCGAGGCCCAGAGCTGCCACCAGATTTCGGCCATTATCACACACTACCATGCCTGGCTGGAGATTCGCTGGCACAAACCACACATCGCTCTCCTGCTTGATGGCATTCCAGAGCTCCTGCGCTGTGTGGCTTCGATTCCCCAAAGAAATTAATTTCAAGACGGCCTGTTGACGTTTGGCCATGGCTGTGCTCATGTCGGTCGTAACAGGTACACGTTCATCACGGGTCCATGTGGAGGTGGACTGTGACGGCTCCTGCAGCGATGATTCTGAGGAACTGGTGTAGGAGGAGGAGTCAATGCGTACAGAATGGATTCCTGCAATCCCTGGAGTGGGCAGGACACGTCCTGCGCCACTCGCACGGTCTGTACCCGGCTCAACGACATTAACCCAATGGGCAGTGAGGGAAAGGTATCGCCCCTGTCCATGGTGACTGGTCCACGCATCGGTGGTGAGGTGGACCTTGCTACTGACGGCGTTCAGTAGCGCGTGTTTTATGTGTCCCTCCACATGCTTGTGCAGGGCAGGGACGGCTTGCCTGCTGAAGTAAAAGCGGCTGGGCACATTGTACTGGGGGACTGCCAATGACATCAAGTCACGGAAGCTGTCAGTCTCCACCAGCCTGAATGACAGCATTTCCAGTGACAGAAGTTTGGCAATGCCTGCAGTCAGAGCCTGTGCTCGTGGGTGGTTTGACGAGAAAGGCCGCCTTTTCTCCCATGCCTGTACTACCGATGGCTGTAGACTGGGCTGGGAGTGTGTGGATGACTGGGAAAGTGGTGCTGCGGGTGGAATTACAGCGGGTCTCTGGACAACAGGGCCAGAGGTTCTTCCACGGCGATCCTGGGAGGAAGTCGAACCAGCTGCGTGTGAGCTGGAGGAAGAGGCAACATGAGCTGAAGAGGTGGTAGCTGCCGCTGTTGGTTGGCCTAGCTCTTCAGTGTGTTTTTCTAACTCCGCCGGGTGCCTGGTGCGCACATGTTTCCACATGTTGGAGGTATTGAGGCTGCTGACATTTCGACCTCTTTTGACTTTCTGATGACACACCTTGCATTTGACATAGCAAATGTCAGCTGCAACTGTGTCAAAAAAGGACCAGGCACTGCAAGTCTTGGGAGCGCCCTTTTTGGCTTTTGGAAGAGACATGCTCCTAACGGCTGCCAAAGCGGAGGCTGCAGGATCCGCAGTCTTCCCCCTCCCTCTCCCTCTTTGGGCCATACGGGGAATCTCTTCCTCAGAGCTGCTCCCACCACCTTCCTGTCCCTCACGCCAAGATGGGTCAAGGACCTCATCATCTACACTACCCTCTGCCCCCAACTGCTCCTCCTGGGTAGTCTCAGCAGCAGAGCACGCACCAGTAAGTGGCACCTGAGTGTCATCATCAGCTGATGCGGCCTGCGATGTGGTGACCGGAGCCACTGGCCCACCCGCCTCTTCAGAGGAAGAGAGAAAAAGCTGTTGGGCATCACTGCACCCTGCCTCTTCTTCCATTTCTCCAATGCTGCTTGGCTGGCCCCCTGTTTCCAAGCCAAGAGATTCAGAGAACAGAAGTAGAGACGGCTCCTGTCCTGGGCTCTCTGTCTGCCTGGGCAATTTGGCAGGTGGTGAAGAGACAGATGGCTGCTCTCCAGTGCTCTGTGTCTGAGAGGATGTGGCACTAATTGAAGTTGATGCATTAGCTGCCATCCATCCGACAATGGCTTCAATTTGGTCTTCACGCAGCAGCGGTGTACGGCGCTCTGCGACAAAGCTGCGCATGAATGACTGTTCCCTTGTGAAAGTGGGTGCTGATGAGTCACCGGTGCCCGCAGCGGGCACAGAATCCCCAAGTCCCCTCCCTGCTCCGCGCCCA
This sequence comes from Ranitomeya variabilis, assembly GCF_051348905.1. Lineage (NCBI taxonomy): Eukaryota > Metazoa > Chordata > Amphibia > Anura > Dendrobatidae > Ranitomeya > Ranitomeya variabilis. The sequence goes on along the minus strand of NC_135237.1, from coordinate 434,473,208 downwards.
CGCCCACGCCCACGTGCCTTACTCACTGCCTTCTTCATCTTGGGTGACTGATAAAGATAAGCAGAAAAGTACTAACGGCTTTGTGTGCTTATTCCTGAACAACTCCTCCTAACAGGTATAAGAAACACTAATTTTCTAAATTGTGGACTAGACTTTAATATGAGCTAATGTGGCCTACAGAAATGTAAAGTGGTGTCACTGGTGTGTTTGGTGAACTTTATTATTTATTTATTTTTTGGGGGCTGAACTGACAACAGAGAGAGCTGCAGTCACACGGAGACCGTGCAGACAGCCGTAAACGGCGCTGCAAGGCCCAAAAACCCTCCTCTACGTTATCCTATGTAGTGTTTTTCGACAAGTTAGCTGGAGACGGGTGGAAAGACACTAATAGGAATTTTTTGAAAAAATGTGCAGCAGCCTGCACTACTTAAAACAAAATGAAAATTGATTTTGCGGTATGACGCAGTGAAGAACCCTGAGCTGGAGACAACCAGGCTATGGCTGCTCACAGACTACAGGGCGAGCTGCAGTCACACGGAGACCGTGCAGACAGCCGTAAACGGCGCTGCAAGGCCCAAAAACCCTCCTCTACGTTATCCTATGTAGTGTTTTTCCACAAATTAGCTGGAGACGGGTGGAAAGACACTAATAGGAATTTTTTGAAAAAATGTGCAGCAGCCTGCACTACTTAAAACAAAATGAAAATTGATTTTGCGGTATGATGCAGTGAACAACCCTGAGCTGGAGACAACCAGGCTATGGCTGCTCACAGACTACAGGGCGAGCTGCAGTCACACGGAGACCGTGCAGACAGCCGTAAACGGCGCTGCAAGGCCCCAAAACCCTCCTCTACGTTATCCTATGTAGTGTTTTTCCACAAATTAGCTGGAGACGGGTGGAAAGACACTAATAGGATTTTTTGTTAAAACTTAGCAGCAGACTACACTACTTGAAAAAAAAAAAAAAAAAAGAACAGTATGAGGCAATGAACCACCCTCCCTGAACTGAATACAACCAGCAATGGATGGCCTATGTGGCTGCACTCAGACTAGAGAGTGGGCTGCACTCACACACACACACACACAGACCTTGCAGATCGCTGTGAAAACAGCGCTACAAGGCAAAAGCAAGGTGAATAGTAGGTGAACACAGCGGTTGCTAAATTAGCCTTTGGAAAGCACAAAGAAGCAAATCGCTATCTCTAAACTGGCCCTCAGTCAGCAAACAGCGTCCTGTCACTAACTGAATTCACAGCAGAGTGATCGCAAAATGGCGCCAGCGACTTTTAAACTGCATCATGACATCATTTCAGCAGCCAATCACAGCCATGCCAGTAGTTTCATGCCCTCCATGCTGAACAGGATGTGCCCACACTTAAAATCATTCTCATTGGCTGAATTTGTGCATTTTGAATCTGGGAACTTCCGATTCCGGTATCCGATACGCGGCAAGTATCGGAATCCCGGTATCGGAATTCCGATACCGCAAGTATCGGCCGATACCCGATACTTGCGGTATCGGAATGCTCAACACTAATTATGAATAAAACAGCTTTATGAAATTTACAAATCATTGCCTTCTTGTTTCCTTTACTTTTTACACAGTCACACATTTTTGGGAATTGGGGTTTTGTAAGGAATTATGCTTCTCTCAATAAATTAAAGATATCTTACTCTAGTGGTATAAAATGCTGGTCTTAAAGAATCCCCTCAATCCATAAGGTGTCTAAGTCAGCTTGTAATTTATGAACATCTTTAATATACTGCACCACACTAAATAGCAAAAATAGAAACTGTGTTATTAGGCCCTTAAGCCAGTTTTCAATCCAACTACAAATTAGAAACCAATAGAAATTATTTTAACACATTAAGTGTATGTGAGAGAGTGTCAAACGCCTTTGCAAAGTATAAAAGCAAAATTTTAAAGCCGCCTTCTGTCGAGGCTTCCATTCACCTCTAAAAAAAAGAATTCTGCCATTTGGTTTATTCATCTCTTTCACAGAAACCAACTGAGTTATTTTACCTGTTTCCAATATTACCTTAGGGAACAATTTGTTATTGTGTTGTGAGGTTCCCCAGGTGATAATTGTGCTTAGGTCACATTGTGTTGCTTCATGGTGTGATGTATTGCTTTTCAATGAGCTGCCACATAGCACCTTGACAAGTGACACATAAAGTTGTGTAAAAAAATCCCATGTAGCATTAAACTTAGCACAACTCAATCACAATGTGTTGCCTTTCATTCATTTAGTTAAGCTGTTAAATATATTCAGAAAGTTTTTATTTCGAACTGTGTGCACATTCTTTTTTGTAGCATAATTTAAAGATATTATAGAAAATAAAATATGCCACTTTCTACCTAACCTAGCAATTTAAGGAGTTACTAACAAAAATGAACATATAAAATGTAAATGAAAATAAATACACAATTTAATAATAAAACCGCAAGTCACTGAGATTAACCATTCACACTTTTTATTCAAATCCGAAAATTTATATGTGCAAGCTGTAGTATGTAAAGCAAGTATGTAAAGCTTATAACTCACTATACAGTTAGAACCAGAAATATTTGGACAGCGAAACAAGTTTTGGAAATTTTGCTATTTACCAAAACATATTCAAGATACAGTTATCGTATTTTTCGGACTATAAGACGCACTGGACCATAAGACGAACTTAGGTTTTACAGGAGGAAATTAGAAAAAAAGATGAAGCAAAAAATGTGGTAAATTCTGTACTAATATTCCCTATCCTGGTATACATATCTCCCCAATCCAAGTATGCCACCCAAATCCCTATCCTGGTATGCATGGCCCCCTAATCCTAGCATACCTTGCATCCTCATCTCTATCCTGGTATGCATAGCTACCTCATCACTATTCTGGTATGCATGGACCCCATCCTGGTATGCTTGGCCCCATCACCCACATCCTGGTATGCAGGGCCCCCATCTCAGTCCTAGTATACATGACCCCATCAGAAAAACATTTAAAAAAACAAACCAATCTACTCACCTTCCTGCTCTCCCTTGCAGCTTAATGTTTCGATGCAAGCAGTTGATTTGTTTGTAAGCAGCGCATGACAGTAACGTCATGCGCTGGGTACAAGCAGAGGACAGCTGTTGAAATACTCACTGCTCCCTGCACCAGGACTATAGGCATGTGGAGCAGTGAATATTCCCTGATCATTAATAGAGGGCACAGGAGCATCAGCTGCTGGCTTCCTGCAGCTGCTGGGCATTCAGATATCTCTGCTACTAAAGGGAATGAATATTCACTGAGAGCAGGGAATATTCACTATCTACAAGATCGACCACACGTGATCGACGCTTGAGAGCTGCAGGAGACGGCAGCTGCTGCTCCTGTGCATGCTATTAAAAATCAATGAATATTCACTTCTCTCCTTGCCTATAAGAGTGGAGAGCAGTGAATATTCATTCCCTTATGTAGTGGGCATACGTGAAAGCCTGGCAGCTGCAGGAAGCTGGTATCAGTGGCTTACAATGTGTTCTATTAAAGAAAAAATAATATTCACTGCTTTCCACTCCCATGGGCATAGCGTGCAGGGAATATTCATTTCTCTTTAGCAGTAATACAGGAATTAGCCACAGCAGCCGGCTACTGCCTCCTGTGACCCGATGCTCTGCCACTGCTGCGACCCCACCACCCCATCCACAGCAAAAGCAGGTACATCCAGACTATAAAGCACCCCCCCATTTTCCTCCACATTTTTGGAGGCAAAGAATGTGTTTTATATTCCCGAAAAGTTCAGCATATAATCATTATGGGCTTAAATTGCAGACTTTCAGCTTTAATATGAGGGATTTCACACCCTAATTGGAGTAAGGGTTTATAGCTCTTTAAAATGTAGCTGCCAAAAGTAATTGCACAATTATCTCAACATCTCTTTATTTGGCTGCATGGGCTTGTACCTCATCAAACCCTTATTGACTGAGCTAATTTTAACCTTAACCCCTTCATGCCGTAGCACATTTTCGTTTTTGCGTTTCTGTTTTTTGCTCCCCTTCTTCCCAGAGCCATACATTTTTTATTCTTCCATCAATATGGCCATGTGAGGGCTTGTTTTTTGCGGGACAAATTTTACTTTTGAACGACACCATTGGTTTTACCATATCATGTACTCAAAAATGGGAAAATTGTGCAAATGTGCAATTCCACAATGGTTTTTTGTTTTTTTTTGGATTTTTTTTACCATGTTCACCAAATGCTAAAACTGATCTGCCATTATGATTCTCCAGGTCATTTCAAGTTCTTAAACACTAAACATGTCTAGGTTCTTTTTAAGTTATGTGGTGAAAAAAAATCCAAAGTTTGTTAAAAAAAAAATAAAAAAATTGCGCCATTTTCCTTGACCTGTAGCGTCTCCATTTTTTGTGATCTTGTGTTGGGTGAGGGCTTAATTTTGCATGCAGATCTGCTGTTTTTATTGATACTATTTTGGTGCAAATATGATCTTTTGATCGCCTGTTATTGCATTTTAATTCTGGTGTTTTTACTTTTTTCTCGCTACGCCATTTAGCGACCAGGATCATCCTTTTTTTATTGATAGATTGGGCGATTCTGAATGCGGCGATACCAAATATCTGTATGTTTGACTTTTTTTATTGTTTTATTTTGCATGGGGTGAAAGGGGGATGATTTGAACTTTTATAGTTTTTTTATTTTTTAAATATTTTTAAAAACATTTGTTTTTACTTTTGGCATGCTTCAATAGTCTCCATGGGAGACCATAAGCTGCCATAACCCGATAGGTTCTGCTAGATACGGGCGATGTTCAGATCGCCTGTATGTAGCATAATTGCTGACTTGCTATGAGCGCCGTTCGCCTGGCAGCGCTCATAGTAATCCAGCATTGACAACCATAGAGGTCTACAGGAGACCTCTGGTTGTCATGCCAACCCATCAGTGACCCACAATCATGAGGGGGTCACCGATGGGTGGATAACTGGCGCGATTGCCGGAAGCACATGTTAAATGCTGCTGTTAGAGTTTGACAGCAGGATTTAATGGGTTAATAGCTGCGGGTGGATTGCGGTTCAACCCGTGGCTGTTTCGGGCATATGTCAGCTGTTCAAAACAGCTAACATGTGCCATGAAAGATGTGGGCTCACCGCCAGAGTCCACTTCAAAGGGGGAGACATGACATGCGCAGTATTAGTCTGGCGCATGTCCAAAGGGGTGACCAGGCACATTTTTTAAATCTGACTAGTGTCACTTCATGTGGTAATAAATTTGGAAGGTTTCAATTTATCCTGGTGATTCTCAGAGTGTGTTTTCATAACACATTGTACTTTATGAGAGTGGTAAATTCAGGTTGATATATTTTACGTTTATTTGCAAAAATATCAGAATTTTGTCAAAAATGTAGAAAAATGTGCAACTTTCAATCTTTATATCCTTAAAACAGTTAGTCATGCTGTACAAATAATTAATAAATAACATTTCCCACATGTCTAGTTAACTTCTGCATCATTTTTCAAATGTCATTTTATTTTGCCAGGAACTTAGAAGTGTTAAAACTTTACTAAAATTTTGCCTATTCAGATTTTAATGGACTTTGCAGGGCCTATATATTGGAAACTCCTCAAAAGTAATGGCACTTTAAAAACCTCACCCCTCAAATACTTCAAAACTGCTGTCAGGAAATTTGCTTAAGGCCGGGGTCACACTTGCAAGTGCAATGCGAGAAACTTGCAGGAGTCTCTCGCATCAATACCCGGCACTGCCGCCGGCCCTCGGAGTGTGCAGTTGCATAGAAATACAGCATATGTCGCATCACACTCTCAAGTGTGACCCCAGCCTAACCCTTCAGGTGCTACACAGAAATTAATGCAAAGTCAAATGAAAAAAAAAATGTTATTTTTACAATAAAATGTTGCATTAGCTCCAATTTTTCCACTTTCTGCAACAAATAGCACAAAAAAGGACCCCACAATTTATTACCTAGTTTTTTTATGAGCTGAAATAGATTGCGGTCGCCATGTCACTTTTTCAGGGCTCCTAAAGCTCCTAAATAGCCGAAAACCCTAACAAGTGAACCCATTTTGAAAACTACAATTTTTAAGCATTTTATCCAGGGGTATAGTGAGCATTTGAACTCACATGTAGTACACAAAATTGAATAACATTAGATTGTAATATTGAACATTGTCATTCTTTTTCACAAAAATGGTGCTTTATAAAAAGTGAACCACAAAGCGTGTTACCCACTTTCTTCTGACCGTGGCATTACCTCAAAAGTAGCCAAAAATTTCTGTTTGAACACATGGTAGGGCTTTTAAGGGAAGAAGCACCATTTGAATTTTGGAGCACAAATGTGTCTGAAATATATTGCGGGCAACAAGTCACATTTGCACGGCCCTTAAGGCTCCCAAACAGCAGAATACCCCCACAAATAACCACATTTTGAAAACTAGACCTGTCAAGGAATTTATGTAGTCATGTAATGAGCATTTTTCACCTATAGTTGATTAATTAAACTCGTTAACATTTACATGTGAAAACAAGCAATTATATTTTTTCCACTAAAATACTGGTTTAACATCACATTTATAATCTCTACGCGGGGTAATATGAAAGAATGGACCCCATAGTTTGTTATGTAATTTTTACTGAATGTAGCAGTACTCCATATGTGGTTGTACACTACTGTTTAAGCTCACGGCAGGGATCGAATGGGAAGGAATGGCTTTTAGACCGTAGATTTTGTTTGAACAGATTGTGGGGAGCAATAGCAGAGCCCTTGAAGTTCCAAAACAGCAGAAACACCCCACAAGTGACCCCATTTTAGAAATTAGACCCCTCAAGTAATTTGTGTAGGAATGTGTTAAGCATTTTTAACCTTGTTAGGTGTCGAGTTCCCACCGCTGCACAGGGGGAATCTCGAGCCACCTCCGCTGCGGTCTCTCATTCTTCTTCAGCTTGCTACTGATCTTCCAGGCTCAGCCATTGTAGCAGCACTGTTCTGCAGCAAGCAGATGTTCCTGGGACTAAGTCCTGCTTTTCCACTACTGAGCATGCCCAGGGGATGACCGATCATTGGAGGTTGGGGTCACATGCTCAGGTCCTGAAGCGGCTCCTATTGGACCACTAGGAAGGTCCTGGAGAGCTCTCTCTACAAAAGGTTCGCGTGGCCGCACGGCCATGCGCTAGTATCAACCTATGTTTATGAGCGTAGCTACGTTGTGGTCTGTGTTTGCATGTGTTCAGGGTTGGCTGTATAGTCACTAGAAATCCAGCACCTCCAGAGAGGAGTTTGTATGTGAATTTAGGGCTGGCGTATAGCCACTAGAATTCCGGCACCTACGGAGAGGAGTTGTTTGTGTGCTATGCTGACTGTAAGACCACTGTATGCTACCTGCTCTGTTAGTTAGCTGTGATCCTCTGAGATGTTAACAGGGCACAGCGTTGTCCTAATCCCGGCAAATCTGTGAAGCAACAGAGCTCGCTTATATATAGACCGGGTGACTGAACACGTGTCTATTCAGGCGTTGTACCGCCATATAGTGCCGCCATATACTAGCAGCAGGTTCCTCTCCTGCACAGTGGACCCCGGGCTGCGAATGCACCTATATTATCTCAATATTTACTTGGTGCGTTCTGCCAGCCCTAACAGTATACTAGAACCAGGGTCTAGCTAGTGTGGTGGACGAACAGCGACTGCAGCGGTACATCCAGCAGCTGGAGGGCAGGTTGGTGGCTCTCGAGCACACAACCTCAGCTGTGGATGTTACCACAGTAGCAATTCAGGCTACTAGCGTGGCTGCAGCTAGTTTGTCCACTGCCACCTCTGTTCCGACCATATCCCGCCTCCCGCTGCCAGATAGGTACTCTGGCAATAGCAAGTCATGCAGGGGATTCATGAACCAGTGTGCGATACACCTTAAGCTCCGGGCTGCACGTTTCCCCTCAGAGCGGGCTAAAGTGGGATTCATTATATCCCTCTTGTCAGACAGGGCATTGGAGTGGGCTATGCCGCTGTGGGAGCACGATCATGTGGTGCAGAGTGCTCTGTTGTTTCTGAGCACTCTGAAACAAGTCTTTTTAGGACCTCGAGTCACCCATGACACGGCGCTCAAACTGCTGGCATTGACCCAGGGCTCATCCATGGTCAGCCATTTTGCCGTCCACTTCCGGACTTTAGCATTTGAGCTGGAGTGGCCAGTTAAAGCTCTCATCCCTATATTTTGGAGAGGGCTGGCGGACTATGTGAAGGATGCTTTGGCCACCAGGGAGATTCCCGCCACACTGGAGGAGCTAATAACTGTATCAACTAGCATTGACCTGCGTTTTAGCAAGCGGAGGTTAGAGCGAGCTCAGTGTAGGCAGAGGTTTCGGCTGGCTCCCACCTTCGCCAAACCTTTGGAATCTCCGGTCCAGGCGTCCGAGTCACATGAGGCCATGGAGGTGTCACAAGCAGGATCTAAGTCCCGGACCGCTCGTGCACTCAAGCTTTGTCATGTTTGCCATCAGTCAGGACATCTTGCCTCCAGATGTTCCCAGTGGTCGGGAAAACATCAGCGTTTAGTGGTTGTTGGAGGAGGCACACTAGACACGGCAATGTTTTCCTCCAAACTGTCCTTCAAGGGGACAATTACCATAGGCCCATCCACTCTTACAGTCGAGCTTTGCATGGATTCTTGGGTAGAGGGGAATTTTATGTCTACTGCCTTCGTCCAACGCCACGCAATACCCCTGGTGATGCTCGCCAAGCCGGTGACTGTACGAGTGGTGAATGGGTCGACAATGTCCTCACAAATAACACACCACACCATCCAATTTTCATTATCTATGTCTCCATCCCATCAGGAGATTATTTCCTTTCTTGTCATTCCCGGGGGAATAGACGAGATTCTGCTAGGGATACCCTGGTTACATTACCACTCCCCTCATATAGAGTGGTCCTCAGGGAGAATTTTGGGATGGAGTAAATCTTGAGAGGGCAGATGTCAGAGGGAGTGCGTTCAGATTGCACCTACTGAAGTATCCGCAGATCTTTCCTCTCTCCCCAAGAACTATTGGACCTATGTGAACATATTCTCCAAGAGGGCTGCAGAGACCCTTCCGCCCCACCACCCCTATGACTGTCCTATTGACCTCTTGCCTGGTGCAGAGCCTCCCCGGGGTCTAATCTATCCCCTGTTTCTCCCGGAGATGGAGGCGATGTCCCAATACATCCAGGAGAATCTGGCAAGAGGATATATTAGGAAGTCAGTGTCACCTGCAGGAGCTGGGTTTTTCTTTGTGCAGAAGAAGAACTGAGAACTACGTCCATGCATTAATTACAGGGTCTTAATGCCATCACCGTTAAGAACAAATACCCTCTGTCTCTGATATCAGAGCTATTCGATAGGTTGCGGGGAGCGAGGGTATTTACTAAGCTTGATCTGCGGGGTGCTTACAACCTGATTCGCATCAATGAGGGGGACGAATGGAAGACAGCATTTAACACCAGGGATGGGCACTATGAATACCTGGTGATGCCCTTCGGGCTCTGTAATGCTCCTGCCATTTTCCAAGACTTTGTGAATGATATCTTCTGGGATATGCTCTCCACCTTGGTTGTAGTCTATCTGGATGATATTCTCATCTACTCTCCAGATATAGACTCCCACCGGAGGGAAGTTTGCAAAGTCTTCGACCTCCTAAGGGCAAACTCCCTCTACGCTAAGTTGGAGAAGTGTGTGTTTGAGCAGGAGTCCTTGCCTTTCCTTGGCTATATCATCTCTGCCCAGGGATTGGCTATGGATCCTGCCAAGCTACAGGCTGTGATGGACTGGCAAGAACCCCATTCTCTTAAAGCGGTGCAGCACTTTATGGGGTTTGTCACGATAATGTGCAAAATGTAATATGATTATTAGTTTTACCTGATAGCACACCAGGGTGGGCTGTTGACCCCCCTTCTCTGTGTGTTTCTCCTTGCTGAAATGTGAAGGTGTAGAATAGGTTTTATTGCTCTAGCTGTAAATTCCAGGTTTTGAGCGAATTACTCCTCTCCTCCCGCGGAGCAAAGGAATTTTTACGACCGGTGTAGATGCAATAGACAATGGTACCAGCTGAAACTGGTCTGATCTCTCTCTTAAGACATGAGGTTCTTTGTTATATGATAAGATATTGGGTCACCAATTTAGGCTAGGAAAATAATAAGTCCATGTTGCGAATCTCCATCGGTGGATCTGTCAGCCATTGTAAGCATGAGCCTCTAACCCCAACAGGTACAAAGTATGGATTTTTCCGAAACTGTGTGTCCCAACTAGCCCGAATTTAGTATAAATAGAAAGCCAATGGTAAAAGAAGATGAATGAGGGGTGTGCTGTGATTCTGACATGGTCTAGAGCGGAGATACGAGCATTATAAGAATTGGTGTTATACTTTGTAAGAGTGAGGAAAGAGGAGTGTCCAGAAAAACCAGCCCTGTTAATGATGTCACAGGGCTGCAGGTTATAAGTTTTCGGCCAGGCACCCAGCAGTTAGTCTTACCAGAATTGCCCTCACTGCCAGACCTGATGCATTGGGACATTTGGGAGCTCCTCCCACTAGCCTGGTTCTGCCTGCAATGATCTGAACACATGTAAGTTTTGATTTCTCATTTAACCCGTTATTTTATAATTACCTTTGTACATATTTCCAATTGTCTCTTATTGTAACATCCTTGTAATATTTTATAAACACTGCCTTATCTTTTGGAGTAAAATATTTAAAGTACTAGTTCGTTCTTCCTGCTCTAAAATGTACCCTAAGTCTTCTGAAGGGAATTACGCTACTGTTTTTGGTTAGCTTCGGACCCGTTTAGTCGAAGCTGGTGGCAGCATGCCTTGTTCTGTGTATTTGGGAGTTGTTGTAGCGACGGCGGCGTTGATAATTATTGTTCCTGCCTGTGTGGGAGTAGTTATATCGCCTCGCCGCAGCGTGCCCAAAAGCCAATACAAAGCAGACAGCCTTTCTGGCGACTAATTACCCTAGGTGCAGTACCTAGTCTGACCTGAGGGTAATGGGGGCACCAGAGAGCTGCATGTTCTCAAGTGGAACTGTAAAGCGGGATATACATAAATCCCTGCAGTTCGTGGTATATTGTAGAGCAGTGGGATAACTAAAATAAGCCCCTGCTGTAAATCGATAGGTCAATAACCTTGTGTGTGTTTTCATCACATTGTTAGCAGTGGAGGGATAACTAAGATAAGCCCCCCTGCACATGTGATAGCCATCTGTTGACCTAAAGTCACCCCGATCCGTGACGTAGGGGTGACGGTCACGGTGTGAATTGTGACATATTGGTGGCAGCGGTGTGGATTTGTGACAAATTGGTGGCAGCGCGGTGGGATCTTGAACTCCCAGGGCAAGTCCAAGGCTCAAATGGTCGCTGAACTGGTGCAATTTGAAGCACACCAAGTCAGGCCACAGAGCCCAGAGGCCGCAGAAGCCAGCACGAGCAGAGGTGGTGCTGCAGCAGAGGTTCAACCACTGAATGCCAGCCCTACTTGCAACCAGGGGAGCTCAGACCTCCACCTGCAGCTGGCTCTGCAACAATGCTCCACAGATGACACAGAGAGACGTCTGCAGCTGGTCCTGCAATTTGAAGAGGCCCAAAGAGCCGAGCGGGAGGCTGAGAGAGCCGAGCAGGAGGGTCAGGCCCAACAAGCTGAGCGCCAAGCCCAGCGAGAATATGAACTGGAGATGCTCCGGCAGGGGGGATGCCCTCCACCTCCCAGAGCCGTGAGACCATCAGCGCTCAGATACCGAAGCCCCGGCCTGATCACTTTCCTGTTATGGAAAAGGATGGGGGCTTGGACACTTTTCTGCTGGCCTTTGAGAAACCCTGCAGACAGTACCAGCTGCCTACAGACGAATGGGCACAATACCTGACCCCATAACTGAGAGGCAAAGCTCTGGAGGCGTTTGCTGCCCTCCCTCAAGAACAAGATGGTGACTATGAGGCCATCAAGCAGGCCCTCATAGCCAAGTACCAGCTTACACCCGAGGTGTACCTTAGAAAGTTTCGGAACCTCCAACATGGCCCACATGACAGCTATGGCGATGTGGTGCATGGACTCAGGACTAGTGTTGAGCATTCCGATACTGCAAATATTGGGTATCAGCCGATATTCGCTGTATCAGAATTCCGATACCGAGTTCCGATATTTTTGCATTATCGGAAATCGGAATCGGAATCCATATTCATGTAAAAAATAAAGAATAAAAATAAAAAATATGGATATACTCACCCAGCGACGGCCCCTGGCTCTCAGCGGTGCAACCGGCAGCCTCCGTTCCTAAAAATGCAGTGAATGTAGGACCTGCGATGACGTCGCGGTCTTGTGATTGATCGCGTGACTGCTCATGTGACCGCTCATGTGACCGGGACGTCATCGAAGGTCCTTCACTCTGCATTCTTAGGAACGGAGGCAGACGCTTGCAGCGGTGACAGCCAGGGGCCGTCCGAGGGTGAGTATATCCATATTTTTTATTTTTATTCTTTATTTTTTACATGAATATGGATCCCAGGGCCTGAAGGAGAGTTTCCTCTCCTTCACACCCTGGGAACCATCCAGGATCGCTCCCTATTACGTTCCGATATTTGTGTCCCATTGACTTGTATTGGTATCGGGTATCGGTATCGGCGATATCCGATATTTTTTGGATATCGGCCGATCCAATCCGATACCGATACTTTCAAATATCGGAAGGTATCGCTCAACACTACTCAGGACCCACTTTAACCAGTGGATCCAAGGACTGTCAGTGACCACCTTTGAGCAGCTGGGAGACCTGATGATTAGTGTTGAGCGATACCTTCCGATATCGGAAAGTATCAGTATCGGAAAGTATCGGCCGATACCGTCAAAATATCGGATCCAATCCGATACCGATACCCGATCCCAATGCAAGTCAATGGGACGAAAATATCGGAATTAAAATAATCCCTTTATAAACTTGTAGGTTCATTCTACATGAAGGAAAACAACTAAGAATAATGTAGGATGTATTGGGGGACGTGGCGGAGACATTAAAGGCACAGAGGTTTAGCCCAATGTAATAGAATAGCAGGATTTTGGGGTTTTTTTATGACGTTCGGCGGTAGAAAGATTTTGACTATGTTAATTTTTTTTTTTATTTTGTCAGATATTGATGTTTCACTACTTCCACGCCCTTCACCTTCTTTTTTACTTCTCCCACACTTTCTTCTTCATTATCCTCATCATCAGCTTCTTTGACATCAACTTCTTCACCTTATTCATCTTCTTCTTCATCTTCTACCTATTATTTTTTTGGTTACATTGTTCATATTCTTTTTATTTTACTATTATCTTCATCATATTCTACTTCTTCATCATATTCTTATTTGTGACAGGCATTCCCGTAGTTGTTATCTATAAAAGTTTGAAGATTACACCTTCCGTTCTGCCTGTCACAAAAGAGTTACATTTGTCCGCGTTCAGTTTGGCCTGCAGCATCAGGCTTTATCCAGGGGCACCACGAGGAGGAACGGACTCACCCCCATACACTGCTTAGTCTTCTTCTGCTTATAATTTAGATAATATTTTTTGCTCTGATATTTAGTGTTATGCTTAATGTTCTTCTGCTCTTTGTTCTGCAGCCTCTTGTTCTTCTGCTTCTCGGTCTTCCAGGTCGTCGTCGTCTCCAGGGTCGTCGTCTCCGGGGTCGTCGTCATCGGGGTGGTCTTCAGGGTCGTCGTCTCCGGGGTCGTCGTCATCGGGGTGGTCTTCGGGGTCATCGTCTCCAGGGTCGTCGTCATCACGGTGGTTGTCGTCTCTGGTGTCGTCGTCATCTTAGGGGTGGTCTTCCGGGTCATCGTGTTTAGTCTCTTGAACTTGGAAATGTAGCAGAAGGTACAAGAAGGCTGAGAAAATGCCGAGAACCAGCTGATGGAACTGGAACTCGGATGGCTACCCGAAGGTCCAAGAGCCAATGGAACGACCGAGGACCAGCTGACGTTACTGGAACCCGGTTACTAAGCAGGAGGTACCCGTGCCTGAAAGCACTACCAAGGACCACCTGACGTTGGTGGAACTCGGATACCCAGAGGGAGGCACCTAAGCCAAAGGCTCTGCCCGGAACCAGCTGACGGTACTGGAACCAGGATGGGGAGCAGAAGGTACAAGAGCAAAAGACACTGCCGAGAACCAGCTGACGGTGCTGGAACCCGGATGGGTAGCCGAAGGTCCAAGAGCCAATGGAACTACTGAGGACCAGCTGACGTTACTGGAACCCGGTTACTAAGCAGGAGGTCCCCGTGCCTGAAAGCACTACCAAGGACCACCTGATGTTGGTGGAACTCGGATACCCAGAGGGAGGCACCTAAGCCAAAGGCTCTGCCCGGAACCAGCTGACGGTACTGGAACCAGGATGGGGAGCAGAAGGTACAAGAGCAAGTGTCTGCGTGGCTTTTGCAGGACACGATGCCGGCTGCACAGCAGGGGAACAGCTGGCGGTGCTGAACCCCACTGACACATTGGCGAGGTGTTTTTCTCTGTGCAGCTAGCAGTACCGGGCCCCAACTGGCGGTGTTGGAGCCCAGGGCTCTGCAGGGGGAGCAGAGTGTAGGCCGAAGCCTAATTGAACCAATTTCAAAGGTAACCTTTAACCCCCCCTCAGGGGTTACAAAGTAGAAGAGCCACAGCTTATGCAGCAGTAGTGCTGCACAAGTCAAAGGTTGCTCTTTTAATTTCGCTCCTTGCACACGCTGAATGAAACACGTATAACATTTAGCCCTTTAAACAGTCAAACTGTGTTAGAGGCGCGAGTTCCCTTTGTAATGAGACACAGCACAGATGTCAAGAATCCCACCTTGGTGCTGGGTGCAGCCTCCTGAGCGTTGTTATTTGCTGTACAGGAGTCTGCGCTGTCGTGTTATCCCCTGGCCTAGCGCTGTTAGCGCTGCCCATGTTCTGGCATCATTTAATGTCGGCCGGTGCGGTTCGCGATGACCAAGAATCCCAGCCCCGCAGTGTCTTAACATTGTTAAAACACTGCGGGGCTGGGATGCAGGGCCTGGCGCAGCACATATGTTCGCCTCTCACACTCGGGTCCTTACACCCGCTTCAGACTGTGCGGCGTCATCTGATCCCTTATCGCATGCCACGGCCATGAAGCCGCACAGTCCGAAGAAGGCGGAAGGAGAGGAGGGACAGGCGAACTGATGCACTGATCATGCCCATCAATCACACCCTCGCAGTCCCAATAAATAAGACACCGAGGGGCGTTGTGTGGGTCAGGGCGGCCGCAGAGGCGCAGCCAGCCAAACAATGATGCCAGAAGACGGGCAGCGCTACCAAGGGGGTTGCAGCGTGTCATTACAAAGGAAAGTCACACCACCGGGACGGTTAAATGGTCACACAGAGGACACATTTCAGACGTGTTTTCAGTTCCACATGTGCGAGGAGAATACGTTTATGAGCCACCTTGCACACATGCAGCATTACCGCTGTACAAGGTGGCTGGATAACGTAAAAACGCCTGGGGGAGGGGGGACAGGTTCCCTTCAATTTCAGTTCTGGTGTCTGCGTGGCTTTTGCAGGACACGATGCCGGCTGCACAGCAGGGGAACAGCTGGCGGTGCTGAACCCCACTGACACATTGGCTGGTGTTTTTCTCTGTGCAGCTAGCAGTACCGGGCCCCAACTGGCGGTGTTGGAGCCCGGGGTCAGCAGGAGGAGGAGATGGAGCAGAGTGTAGGCCGAAGCCTGCACTGGCGGCAGCTTTTGGGTCTGTTGTGCCTGCGTGGCAGTTGCAGGACACGTTGCCGGCTGCACAGCAGGGGAACAGCTGGCGGTGCTGAACCCCACTGACACATTGGCGAGGTGTTTTTCTCTGTGCAGCTAGCAGTACCGGGCCCCAACTGGCGGTGTTGGAGCCCAGGGCTCTGCAGGGGGAGCAGAGTGTAGGCCGAAGCCTAATTGAACCAATTTCAAAGGTAACCTTTAACCCCCCCTCAGGGGTTACAAAGTAGAAGAGCCACAGCTTATGCAGCAGTAGTGCTGCACAAGTCAAAGGTTGCTCTTTTAATTTCGCTCCTTGCACACGCTGAATGAAACACGTATAACATTTAGCCCTTTAAACAGTCAAACTGTGTTGGAGGCGCGAGTTCCCTTTGTAATGAGACGCAGCACAGATGTCAAGAATCCCACCTTGGTGCTGGGTGCAGCCTCCTGAGCGTTGTTATTTGCTGTACAGGAGTCTGCGCTGTCGTGTTATCCCCTGGCCTAGCGCTGTTAGCGCTGCCCATGTTCTGGCATCATTTAATGTCGGCCGGTGCGGTTCGCGATGACCAAGAATCCCAGCCCCGCAGTGTCTTAACATTGTTAAAACACTGCGGGGCTGGGATGCAGGGCCTGGCGCAGCACATATGTTCGCCTCTCACACTCGGGTCCTTACACCCGCTTCAGACTGTGCGGCGTCATCTGATCCCTTATCGCATGCCACGGCCATGAAGCCGCACAGTCCGAAGAAGGCGGAAGGAGAGGAGGGACAGGCGAACTGATGCACTGATCATGCCCATCAATCACACCCTCGCAGTCCCAATAAATAAGACACCGAGGGGCGTTGTGTGGGTCAGGGCGGCCGCAGAGGCGCAGCCAGCCAAACAATGATGCCAGAAGACGGGCAGCGCTACCAAGGGGGTTGCAGCGTGTCATTACAAAGGAAAGTCACACCACCGGGACGGTTAAATGGTCACACAGAGGACACATTTCAGACGTGTTTTCAGTTCCACATGTGCGAGGAGAATACGTTTATGAGCCACCTTGCACACATGCAGCATTACCGCTGTACAAGGTGGCTGGATAACGTAAAAACGCCTGGGGGAGGGGGGACAGGTTCCCTTCAATTTCAGTTCTGGTGTCTGCGTGGCTTTTGCAGGACACGATGCCGGCTGCACAGCAGGGGAACAGCTGGCGGTGCTGAACCCCACTGACACATTGGCTGGTGTTTTTCTCTGTGCAGCTAGCAGTACCGGGCCCCAACTGGCGGTGTTGGAGCCCGGGGTCAGCAGGAGGAGGAGATGGAGCAGAGTGTAGGCCGAAGCCTGCACTGGCGGCAGCTTTTGGGTCTGTTGTGCCTGCGTGGCAGTTGCAGGACACGTTGCCGGCTGCACAGCAGGGGAACAGCTGGCGGTGCTGAACCCCACTGACACATTGGCGAGGTGTTTTTCTCTGTGCAGCTAGCAGTACCGGGCCCCAACTGGCGGTGTTGGAGCCCAGGGCTCTGCAGGGGGAGCAGAGTGTAGGCCGAAGCCTAATTGAACCAATTTCAAAGGTAACCTTTAACCCCCCCTCAGGGGTTACAAAGTAGAAGAGCCACAGCTTATGCAGCAGTAGTGCTGCACAAGTCAAAGGTTGCTCTTTTAATTTCGCTCCTTGCACACGCTGAATGAAACACGTATAACATTTAGCCCTTTAAACAGTCAAACTGTGTTGGAGGCGCGAGTTCCCTTTGTAATGAGACGCAGCACAGATGTGAAGAATCCCACCTTGGTGCTGGGTGCAGCCTCCTGAGCGTTGTTATTTGCTGTACAGGTGTCTGCGCTGTCGTGTTATCCCCTGGCCTAGCGCTGTTAGCGCTGCCCATGTTCTGGCATCATTTAATGTCGGCCGGTGCGGTTCGCGATGACCAAGAATCCCAGCCCCGCAGTGTCTTAACATTGTTAAAACACTGCGGGGCTGGGATGCAGGGCCTGGCGCAGCACATATGTTCGCCTCTCACACTCGGGTCCTTACACCCGCTTCAGACTGTGCGGCGTCATCTGATCCCTTATCGCATGCCACGGCCATGAAGCCGCACAGTCCGAAGAAGGCGGAAGGAGAGGAGGGACAGGCGAACTGATGCACTGATCATGCCCATCAATCACACCCTCGCAGTCCCAATAAATAAGACACCGAGGGGCGTTGTGTGGGTCAGGGCGGCCGCAGAGGCGCAGCCAGCCAAACAATGATGCCAGAAGACGGGCAGCGCTACCAAGGGGGTTGCAGCGTGTCATTACAAAGGAAAGTCACACCACCGGGACGGTTAAATGGTCACACAGAGGACACATTTCAGACGTGTTTTCAGTTCCACATGTGCGAGGAGAATACGTTTATGAGCCACCTTGCACACATGCAGCATTACCGCTGTACAAGGTGGCTGGATAACGTAAAAACGCCTGGGGGAGGGGGGACAGGTTCCCTTCAATTTCAGTTCTGGTGTCTGCGTGGCTTTTGCAGGACACGATGCCGGCTGCACAGCAGGGGAACAGCTGGCGGTGCTGAACCCCACTGACACATTGGCTGGTGTTTTTCTCTGTGCAGCTAGCAGTACCGGGCCCCAACTGGCGGTGTTGGAGCCCGGGGTCAGCAGGAGGAGGAGATGGAGCAGAGTGTAGGCCGAAGCCTGCACTGGCGGCAGCTTTTGGGTCTGTTGTGCCTGCGTGGCAGTTGCAGGACACGTTGCCGGCTGCACAGCAGGGGAACAGCTGGCGGTGCTGAACCCCACTGACACATTGGCGAGGTGTTTTTCTCTGTGCAGCTAGCAGTACCGGGCCCCAACTGGCGGTGTTGGAGCCCAGGGCTCTGCAGGGGGAGCAGAGTGTAGGCCGAAGCCTAATTGAACCAATTTCAAAGGTAACCTTTAACCCCCACTCAGGTGTTACAAAGTAGAAGAGCCACAGCTTATGCAGCAGTAATGCTGCACAAGTCAAAGGTTGCTCTTTTAATTTTGCTCCTTGCACACGCTGAAAGGAACACGTATAACATTTAGGCCCTTACACAGTCAAACTGATTTTGAGGCGTGAGTTCCCTTCGTAAAGAGACGCAGTACAGCTGGCAAAAATGCCACCTTGGTGCTTGGCGCGGCCTCCTGAGCATCGTTATTTGTTGCACAGGAGTCTGCGCTGTCGTGTTATCCCTTGGCCTTGCGCTGTTAGCGCTGCCCATCCTCTGACATCATGTAATGTCGGCCGGTGCGGTTCGCGATGACCATGAATCCCAGCCCCGCAGTGTCTTAACATTGTTAAAACACTGCGGGGCTGGGATTCATGGCCTGGTGCAGTACATATGTTCGCCTCTCGCTTGGTTTCTTACACCCGCTTCAGACTATGCGGCGTCAGCTGATCCCTTATCGCATGCCACGGCCATGAAGCCGCACAGTCCGAAGAAGGCGGAAGTAGATGAGGGACAGGCGAAGAAATGCACCGTTCATGCCCATCAATCACACCCTCGCAGTACAAATAAATAAGACACCGAGGGGCGTTGTGTAGGGCAAGGCGGCCGCAGAGGCGCAGGCAGCCAAACAATGATGCCAGAAGACGGGCAGCGCTACCAAGGAGCTTGTTGCGTGTCAATACAAAGGAAAATCACACCTGAGGGACGTTTTAATGGTCGCAGAGGACTCATTTTAGACGTGTTCAGTTCCCCATGGGCAAGGAGACTAAGTTTCTGAGCCACCTTGCACACATGCAGCATTACTGTCGTACAATGTGGCTGTAAAACGTAGAAACACCTGGGGGAGGGGGGACAGGTTTCCTTCAATTTCAGTTCTTGTGTCTGCGTGGCTTTTGCAGGACACGATGCCGGCTACACAGCAGGGGAACAGCTGGCGGTGCTGAACCCCACTGACACATTGGCTGGTGTTTTTCTCTGTGCAGCTAGCAGTACCGGGCCCTAACTGGCGGTGTTGGAGCCCAGGGTCAGCAGGAGGAGGAGATGGAGCAGAGTGTAGGCCGAAGCCTGCACTGGCGGCAGCTTTGGGTCTGTTGTGCCTGCGTGGCGGTCGCAGGACACGTTGCCGGCTGCACAGCAGGGGAACAGCTGGCGGTGCTGAACCCCACTGACACATTGGCTGGTGTTTTTCTCTGTGCAGCTAGCAGTACCGGGCCCCAACTGGCGGTGTTGGAGCCCAGGGTCAGCAGGGGGAGGAGAGGGAGCAGAGTGTAGGCCGAAGCCTGCACTGGAGCAAGTTAAAAGGGAAACTTTACCCCCCCCCCAGGCGTTTGTAGCTGAAAGAGCCATCGTGTACAGCACTAATGCTGGAAAAGGTAAACTTAGCTCTTTTAATTATGGTCCTTGCACATGCTGAACCTAACACTTATGAAAAGTGTCCCCTCCTACCGTGATACCGTCCGGTAGGTGGAACTTTCCTTTGTGATGTGACGCAGCACAGCCGTCATTCTCACCCCCTTGGCGCCGTGCGCCGCCTCCTCAGCGTTGTTTGAATCAGTCCCGGAGCCTGCGCTGTTAGGTTAGCCCTTGGCCATGCACACATTTTGCGCTGCCCGTCTTCTGACATCATTTGGTGTCAGGCTGGCTGCGCCTGTGCGGCCGCGCTGGCCGAGATCCCGCCTCGTACTGTCTTCTGATTTCATCCCACTGGGGGCCTGAGATCCGTGGCCATGCGCAGTGCATATCCTCGCCTCTCACTCCCCTCCCTACGGCTTCTTCAGACTGTGCGGTGTCACGGCCGTGGCATGCTATTAGGGACCAGCTGACACCGAACAGTCTGAAGAAGCCATAGGGAGATGAGTGAGAGGTGGAGGTTCAGATATGCACTGCGCATGTCCATGAATCTCAGGCCCCCAGTGGGATTAAATCAGAAGACAGTACGAGGCGGGCTCTCGGCCAGCGCGGCCGCACAGGCGCAGCCAGCCTGACACCAAATGATGTCAGAAGACGGGCAGCGCAAAATGTGTGCATGGCCAAGGGCTAACCTAACAGCGCAGGCTCCGGGACTGATTCAAACAACGCTGAGGAGGCGGCGCACGGCTCCAAGGGGGTAAGAATGACGGCTGTGCTGCGTCACATCACAAAGGAAAGTTCCACCAACCGTACGGTATCACGGTAGGAGGGGGCACTTTTCATAAGTGTTAGGATCAGCATGTGCAAGGAGCACCACGAAAAGAGGCACTTTTTCCCTTTGCATCATTACTGCTGCACAAGGTGGCTCCTTCAGTAACAAACGCCTGGGGGGGGGCAGGTTCCCTTAAATTTAACTTGTTGTGCCTGCGTGGCGGTCGCAGTACACGTTGCCGGCTGCACAGCAGGGGAACAGCTGGCGGTGCTGAACCCCACTAACACATTGGCGAGGTGTTTGGCTCTGTGCGGACAGTACTTCTGGACGGCAACTGGCGGTGTTGGAGCCCAGGGACAGGTGGAGGAGGAGGAGGTTGGAGGAGGTAGGAGGGATTGCCACACACACAGCAGGGGAACAGCTGACGTTACTGAACCCCAATAACAGAGGAGGGACTGTTGACTGTGCGTACAGCACTTCTGGACGGCAACTGGCGGTGTTGGAGCCCAGGGACAGGTGGAGGAGGAGGAGGTTGGAGGAGGTAGGAGGGATTGCCACACACACAGCAGGGGAACAGCTGACCTTACTGAACCCCAATAACAGAGGAGGGACTGTTGACTGTGCGTACAGCACTTCTGGACGGCAACTGGCGGTGTTGGAGCCCAGGGACAGGTGGAGGAGGAGGAGGTTGGAGGAGGTAGGAGGGATTGCCACACACACAGCAGGGGAACAGCTGACGTTACTGAACCCCAATAACAGAGGAGGGACTGTTGACTGTGCGTACAGCACTTCTGGACGGCAACTGGCGGTGTTGGAGCCCAGGGACAGGTGGAGGAGGAGGAGGTTGGAGGAGGTAGGAGGGATTGCCACACACACAGCAGGGGAACAGCTGACGTTACTGAACCCCAATAACAGAGGAGGGACTGTTGACTGTGCGTACAGCACTTCTGGACGGCAACTGGCGGTGTTGGAGCCCAGGGACAGGTGGAGGAGGAGGAGGTTGGAGGAGGTAGGAGGGATTGCCACACACACAGCAGGGGAACAGCTGACCTTACTGAACCCCAATAACAGAGGAGCGACTGTTGACTGTGCGTACAGCACTTCTGGACGGCAACTGGCGGTGTTGGAGCCCAGGGACAGGTGGAGGAGGAGGAGGTTGGAGGAGGTTGGAGGAGGTAGGAGGGATTGCCACACACACAGCAGGGGAACAGCTGACGTTACTGAACCCCAATAACAGAGGAGGGACTGTCGGGACTGTGCGTACAGCACTTCTGGACGGCAACTGGCGGTGTTGGAGCCCAGGGACAGGTGGAGGAGGAGGAGGTTGGAGGAGGTAGGAGGAGGTAGGAGGGATTGCCACACACACAGCAGGGGAACAGCTGACGTTACTGAACCCCAATAACAGAGGAGGGACTGTTGACTGTGCGTACAGCACTTCTGGACGGCAACTGGCGGTGTTGGAGCCCAGGGACAGGTGGAGGAGGAGGAGGTTGGAGGAGGTTGGAGGAGGTAGGAGGGATTGCCACACACACAGCAGGGGAACAGCTGACGTTACTGAACCCCAATAACAGAGGAGGGACTGTCGGGACTGTGCGTACAGCACTTCTGGACGGCAACTGGTGGTGTTGGAGCCCAGGGACAGGTGGAGGAGGAGGAGGTTGGAGGAGGTAGGAGGAGGTAGGAGGGATTGCCACACACACAGCAGGGGAACAGCTGACGTTACTGAACCCCAATAACAGAGGAGGGACTGTTGACTGTGCGTACAGCACTTCTGGACGGCAACTGGCGGTGTTGGAGCCCAGGGACAGGTGGAGGAGGAGGAGGTTGGAGGAGGTTGGAGGAGGTAGGAGGGATTGCCACACACACAGCAGGGGAACAGCTGATGTTACTGAACCCCAATAACAGAGGAGGGACTGTTGACTGTGCGTACAGCACTTCTGGACGGCAACTGGCGGTGTTGGAGCCCAGGGACAGGTGGAGGAGGAGGAGGTTGGAGGAGGTTGGAGGAGGTAGGAGGGATTGCCACACACACAGCAGGGGAACAGCTGACGTTACTGAACCCCAATAACAGAGGAGGGACTGTCGGGACTGTGCGTACAGCACTTCTGGACGGCAACTGGCGGTGTTGGAGCCCAGGGACAGGTGGAGGAGGAGGAGGTTGGAGGAGGTAGGAGGAGGTAGGAGGGATTGCCACACACACAGCAGGGGAACAGCTGACGTTACTGAACCCCAATAACAGAGGAGGGACTGTTGACTGTGCGTACAGCACTTCTGGACGGCAACTGGCGGTGTTGGAGCCCAGGGACAGGTGGAGGAGGAGGAGGTTGGAGGAGGTTGGAGGAGGTAGGAGGGATTGCCACACACACAGCAGGGGAACAGCTGACGTTACTGAACCCCAATAACAGAGGAGGGACTGTCGGGACTGTGCGTACAGCACTTCTGGACGGCAACTGGCGGTGTTGGAGCCCAGGGACAGGTGGAGGAGGAGGAGGTTGGAGGAGGTAGGAGGAGGTAGGAGGGATTGCCACACACACAGCAGGGGAACAGCTGACGTTACTGAACCCCAATAACAGAGGAGGGACTGTTGACTGTGCGTACAGCACTTCTGGACGGCAACTGGCGGTGTTGGAGCCCAGGGACAGGTGGAAAAGCAGAGGAACACAATGTAGGCCGAAGCCTGAGAAAGTCGAAAGGGAACCTTTAACCCCCCCCCCAAGGCGTTTGTAGCTGAAAGAGCCAGCTTGTGCAGCACAAAAGATGCAAAAGGAAAAGGTGGCTCTTTTCATCATGCTCCTTGCAAACACAGAACTAAACACTTATAAAATGTGTCCCCTGCAACCGTAAAACCGTCCTGGAGGTGGGACTTTCCTTCGTAATGTGACGCAGCACAGCCGTCATTCCTACACCCCCGGCGCCGCGCACCGGCTCCTCAGCGTTGTTTGATTCCGTCCCGGAGCCTGCGCTGTTATGTTATCCCGTGGCCAGGCACACTTAGCGCTGCCCGTCTTCTGGCATCATTTGGTGTCAGGATGGCTGCGCCTGTGCGGCCGCGCTGGCAGAGAGCCCGCCTCGCAGTGTCTTCTGATTTAATCCCACTGGGGGCCTGGGATCCATGGCCATGCGCAGTGCATATCCTCGCCTCTCACTCCCCTCCCTACGGCTTCTTCAGACTGTGCGGTGTCACGGCCGTGGCATGCTATTAGGGACCAGCTGACACCGAACAGTCTGAAGAAGCCATAGGGAGATGAGTGAGAGGTGGAGGTTCAGATATGCACTGCGCATGTCCATGGATCCCAGGCCCCCAGTGGGATTAAATCAGAACAGACACTGCGAGGCGGGCTCTCTGCCAGCGCGGCCGCACAGGCGCAGCCATCCTGACACCAAATGATGCCAGAAGACGGGCAGCGCTAAGTGTGCCTGGCCACGGGATAACATAACAGCGCAGGCTCCGGGACGGAATCAAACAACGCTGAGGAGCCGGTGCGCGGCGCCGGGGGGGTAGGAATGACGGCTGTGCTGCGTCACATTACGAAGGAAAGTCCCACCTCCGGGACGGTGTTACGGTATCAGTGGACACATTTTATAAGTGTTAAGTTCTGCGTGTGCAAGGTGCTAAACAAAAATAGCTACCTTTTCCTTGTGCAGCATTACTGCTGCACAAGGTGGCTCTTTCAGTAACAAACGCCTTGGGGGGGGGGGACAGATTCCCTTACATTTCAGTTGTTGTGTCAGCGTGGCGGTCGCATGTCACATTGCCGGCTACACAGCTGGGGATCAGCTGACGTTACTGAAACCCAATAACACTGGGTCGTATGTTTTGACTGTGCAGACGGCACTTCTGAGCCTCAAATGGCGGTGTTGGAGCCCAGGAATTTAAGTTCAGGTGGTAGAAAGATGAACACAACAGGAGACCTGGATAACGTATACAGTGACCTAATTATTTAATCAGGAGGAGGAGTGGCAAATTCCTGCGAGATCCAGGCCTTGTTCATTTTCAGGAAAGTAAGCCGGTCAACGTTATCGGAGGATAGTCGCATGCGACGGTCAGTTAGTACACCACCTGCAGCACTAAAGACACGTTCCGATAATACACTGGCCGCAGGGCAAGACAGCACCTCCAATGCATACTGGCTTAGCTCTGGCCATGTATCCAGCTTTGAGACCCAAAACTTGAAAGGGGAAGAGCCGTCTGGGAGTACAGCAAGAGGGCAAGACATGTAGTCTGTCACCATCTGACGGAACCGTTGCCTCCTGCTGACTGGAGCCGTCTGTGATGGTGTAGACTTTTGTGGGGGGCACAGAAAACTGTGCCACAGTTGGGCCATACTGGTCTTGCCTTGGGCAGAGGCACTGCTTCTGCTCCCTCTTTGTGCAGAGCCTCCACCACTGCCTGGACGCACTGAGCTGCTTTGGAATGCACTAGCAGCACTTCTCTCAGTTGGAATGGAGAAGATGATGGAATTGACCAGTGTGTCTTGGTACTCCCGCATTTTTCGCTCACGGTTCAACGGTGTGATGAGGCTTTCTACGTTGTCCCGGTAGCGAGGATCGAGGAGGGTGAACACCCAATAATCAGACATGTTGAGAATGTGGGCGATGCGGCGGTCGTTTCTCAGGCACTGCAGCATGTAATCCACCATGTGCTGCAGACTGCCAACTGCCCAAGAAACGCTGTCCCCTGCTGGAGGCGTGATCTCTGCCCGCTCGTCATCACCCCACCCTCGCTGTACACACTGACTACTGGACAATTGTGTAACTCCCTCCTCTGGACGGATGTCTTCCTCCTCCATTGACTCCTCCTCATCCTCCTCACAAACTGTCCCCTGCCTACGCGTTTGTGAGGAACCACGTGGCGCTGACTGTCCAGAAGATGATGGAAATGGTGAATCCTCATCCTCCACCTCTTCCACAACATCATCCCTTAGCGCTTGCAGTGATTTTTCAAGCAGGCAGATAAGGGGGACAGTCATGCTGACTAGTGCATCATCTGCACTCGCCATCCGCGTGGAATAATCAAAGGGACGCAAAACCTGGCAGACGTCATTCATAGTGGCCCACTCTGTGGTTGTGAAGTCTGTACGGCGCTGACTGCGACTTTTTTGCGCCTGAAGCAGCTGGTACTCCATTACAGCTTGCTGCTGCTCACACAACCGCTCCAACATATGTAACGTGGAATTCCACCTGGTAGGTAGGTCACATATGATGCGATGTTCCGGCAGGCGGTGTCGGCGCTGCAGAGCCGCAATGCGCGCTTTTGCCGTGCTGGAACGCCGCAAGTGAGCACACTCTAGGCGGACCTTGTGCAGCAGTGCATCAAGATCCGGATAGTCCCTCAAAAAACTCTGCACGACCAAATTGAGCACATGTGCCAGACATGGGATGTGAGTGAGGTTGCCGAGGCCCAGAGCTGCCACCAGATTTCGGCCATTATCACACACTACCATGCCTGGCTGGAGATTCGCTGGCACAAACCACACATCGCTCTCCTGCTTGATGGCATTCCAGAGCTCCTGCGCTGTGTGGCTACGATTCCCCCCAAAAATTAATTTCAACACGGCCTGTTGACGTTTGGCCACGGCTGTGCTCATGTCGGTCGTAACAGGTACACGTTCATCACGGGTCCATGTGGAGGTGGACTGTGACGGCTCCTGCAGCGATGATTCTGAGGAACTGGTGTAAGAGGAGGAGTCAATGCGTACAGAATGGATTCCTGCAATCCTTGGAGTGGGCAGGACACGTCCTGCGCCACTCGCACGGTCTGTACCCGGCTCAACGACATTAACCCAATGGGCAGTGAGGGAAAGGTATCGCCCCTGTCCATGTTGACTGGTCCACGCATCGGTGGTGAGGTGGACCTTGCTACTGACAGCGTTCAGTAGCGCGTGTTTTATGTGTCCCTCCACATGCTTGTGCAGGGCAGGGACGGCTTGCCTGCTGAAGTAAAAGCGGCTGGGCACATTGTACTGGGGGACTGCCAATGACATCAAGTCACGGAAGCTGTCAGTCTCCACCAGCCTGAATGACAGCATTTCCAGTGACAGAAGTTTGGCAATGCCTGCAGTCAGAGCCTGTGCTCGTGGGTGGTTTGACGAGAAAGGCCGCCTTTTCTCCCATGCCTGTACTACCGATGGCTGTAGACTGGGCTGGGAGTGTGTGGATGACTGGGAAAGTGGTGCTGCGGGTGAAATTACAGCGGGTCTCTGGACAACAGGGCCAGAGGTTCTTCCACGGCGATCCTGGGAGGAAGCCGAACCAGCTGCGTGTGAGCTAGAGGAAGAGGCAACACGAGCTGAAGAGGTGGTAGCTGCCGCTGTTGGTTGGCCTACCTCTTCAGTGTGTTTTTCTAACTCCGCCGGGTGCCTGTTGCGCACATGTTTCCACATGTTGGAGGTATTGAGGTTGCTGACATTTCGACCTCTTTTGACTTTTTGATGACACACGTTGCATCTGACATAGCAAATGTCATCTGCAACTGTGTCAAAAAAGGACCAGGCACTGCAAGTCTTGGGAGCGCCCTTTTTGGCTTTTGGAAGAGACATGCTCCTAACGGGTGCCAAAGCGGAGGCTGCAGGATCCGCAGTCTTCCCCCTCCCTCTCCCTCTTTGGGCCGTACGGGGAATCTCTTCTTCAGAGCTGCTCCCACCACCTTCCTGTCCCTCACGCCAAGATGGGTCGAGTACCTCATCATCTACACTACCCTCTGCCCCCAACTGCTCCTCCTGGGTAGTCTCAGCAGCAGAGCACGCACCAGTAAGTGGCACCTGAGTGTCATCATCAGCTGATGCGGCCTGCGATGTGGTGACCGGAGCCACTGGCCCACCCGCCTCTTCAGAGGAAGACAGAAAAAGCTGTTGGGCATCACTGCACCCTGCCTCTTCTTCCATTTCTCCAATGCTGCTTGGCTGGCCCCCTGTTTCCAAGCCAAGAGATTCAGAGAACAGAAGTAGAGACGGCTCCTGTCCTGGGCTCTCTGTCTGCCTGGGCAATTTGGCAGGTGGTGAAGAGACAGATGGCTGCTATCCAGTGCTCTGTGTCTGAGAGGATGTGGCACTAATGGAAGTTGATGCATTAGCTGCCATCCATCCGACAACAGCTTCAATTTGGTCTTCACGCAGCAGCGGTGTACGGCGCTCTGACACAAAGCTGCGCATGAACGACTGTTGCCTGGTGAAAGTGGGTGCTGATGAGTCACCGGTGCCCGCAGCAGGCACAGAATCCCCACGTCCCCTCCCTGCTCCGCGCCCACGCCCACGCCCACGTGCCTTACTCACTGCCTTCTTCATCTTGGTTGACTGATAAAGATAAGCAGAAAAGTACTAACGGATTTGTGTGCTTATTCCTGAGCAACTCCTCCTAACAGGTATAAGAAACACTAATTTTCTAAAGTGTGGACTAGACTTTAATATGAGCTAATGTGGCCTACACAAATGTAAAGTGGTGTAACTGGTGTGTTTGGTGAACTTTATTATTTATTTCTTTTTTGGGGGCTGAACTGACAACAGATAGAGCTGCAGTCACACGGAGACCGTGCAGACAGACGTAAACGGCGCTGCAAGGCCCAAAAACCCTCCTCTACGTTATCCTATGTAGTGTTTTTCCACAAGTTAGCTGGAGACGGGTGGAAAGACACTAATAGGATTTTTTAAAATAAATTAGCAGCAACCTACACTACTTGAAAAAAAAAGAAAATTGATTTGGCGGTATGACGCAGTGAACAACCCTGAGCAGGAAACAACCAGGCTATGGCTGCTCACAGACTACAGGGCGAGCTGCAGTCACACGGAGACCGTGCAGACAGCCGTAAACGGCGCTGCAAGGCCCAAAAACCCTCCTCTACTTTATCCTATGTAGTGTTTTTCCACAAATTAGCTGGAGACGGGTGGAAAGACACTAATAGGATTTTTTTAAATAAATTAGCAGCAGACTACACTACTTGAAAAAAAATTAAAATTGATTTGGCGGTATGACGCAGTGAACAACCCTGAGCTGGAGACAACCAGGCTATGGCTGCTCACAGACTACAGGGCGAGCTGCAATCACACGGAGACCGTGCAGACAGCCGTAAACGGCGCTGCAAGGCCCAAAAACCCTCCTCTACTTTATCCTATGTAGTGTTTTTCCACAAATTAGCTGGAGACGGGTGGAAAGACACTAATAGGATTGTTTTAAATAAATTAGCAGCAGACTACACTACTTGAAAAAAAATTAAAATTGATTTGGCGGTATGACGCAGTGAACAACCCTGAGCTGGAGACAACCAGGCTATGGCTGCTCACAGACTACAGGGCGAGCTGCAGTCACACGGAGACCGTGCAGACAGCCGTAAACGGCGCTGCAAGGCCCAAAAACCCTCCTCTACTTTATCCTATGTAGTGTTTTTCCACAAATTAGCTGGAGACGGGTGGAAAGACACTAATAGGATTTTTTTGAATAAATTAGCAGCAGACTACACTACTTGAAAAAAAAAAAAAAAAAAAAAGAACAGTATGAGGCAATGAACCACCCTCCCTGAACTGAATACAACCAGCTATGGATGGCCTATGTGGCTGCACTCAGACTAGAGAGTGGGCTGCACTCACACACACACACACACACACACACACAGACCTTGCAGATCGCTGTGAAAACAGCGCTACAAGGCAAAAGCAAGGTGAATAGTAGGTGAACACAGCGGTTGCTAAATTAGCCTTTGGAAAGCACAAAGAAGCAAATCGCTATCTCTAAACTGTCCCTCAGTCAGCAAACAGCGTCCTGTCACTAACTGAATTCACAGCAGAGTGATCGCAAAATGGCGCCAGCGACTTTTAAACTGCAGCATGACATCATTTCAGCAGCCAATCACAGCCTTGCCAGTAGTTTCATGCCCTCCATGCTAAACAGGATGTGCCCACACTTGGAATCATTCTCATTGGCTGAATTTCTGCATTTTGAATCTTGGAACTTCCGATTCCGGTATCCGATACGCGGCAAGTATCGGAATCCCGGTATCGGAATTCCGATACCGCAAGTATCGGCCGATACCCGATACTTGCGGTATCGGAATGCTCAACACTACTGATGATCAAAGACCAGTTCTTACATCTTTGCCCAGCTGAGGTGCGACAGTTCATGATGGACAGAGAACCCAAAGACGCGACGAAAGCAGTGCAGATTGCTGATGCCTATGAGGCCAACCGTAGTTCGGAAGTGTGGAAGCCAGTCACACCAGCTGGAGAGGGGGTAAGCCTTCAATCAATGCCAGTACCCCTGCCAGCCAACACACCAGAGGTCCTGTCCCCATGGCCTACAGCACCAGACCTACCACCGAACCTCGCCAGTGTTTTGTCTGCAAGCGGACTGGTCATGTCAGTCCCCACTGTCCAGACAAGCAGAAGAACCCCACATCCAAGGCCCCAGGGCCTAATGCAGCAGTTCTTTTGGTGGGTGGGGTGGCCGGGAGGGTGTGTGACAATGTACAGCACGTCACCGTAGGAGGCCATGTTGCTACAGGCCTCAAGGACACCGGGGCTGAACGAACCCTCATCTAACCTGAACTGGTGGCCCCTGAAGAGATCATTCCGGGGAAAACCCTAACTGTCACTGGGATTGGGGGCATCAGCTGTCCCTTGCCAATGGCCCGGGTTTATATTGATTGGGGTGCCGGGAGCTGGGTGAAGGAAGTGGGACTGTCTGATAATTTGCCCACTGATGTTTTATTGGGGACTGATTAGGGGAGGATGGTAGCATACTACGTTCCTGACACCCCTCCTTAATCTGCTAATAAGGGTAACGTTAACCCTGATGATGATGATGGGAAATCGCATGTGTTATCTGACTATGCTTTATCCAGTAATGATGCATCTGATAACCATTTTTTCCCTAGGATTGATGGTGAAAATGTTGTACCTGTGCCAACTGAACCTGATACCCATTTTTCTGCAAAGATTAATGTGTCCATAGGTACAGGAGTGCTCAGCCACGTCGCTCTGCGGAGTGAGATGGCTGAGGAACCCCTAGCAGGGGCAAGTGTCGGTGCTACAGGAAATGGGGAGATGCATGGGAACCGTGAGGAAGGTGATGCCATGAAATTGACCAGTGCCACCGAGGAAGGTAACTGGCCCATAAGTAGCACTGTACCTGAGGTGTGGGGGTGGATGGGGAAGTAGTACCCATAGCAGCATCGGCTGATGGGTCTGTAGAAATCCCCGGGGAGACAGCCTATGTAGCTGCTGTCACCCGCAGTCAGAGTGCCCGGAACGCAGATAACTGTCTGCCTTCTGGACTCTCCTCAGTCATCATTGTGACTGAACCAGAGGTGGACCCAGAGCAGGTCCCAGAGGGTTGCCTTGGGGAAGGGACCCTGACGTCGCTTCTGGCTTCCCCTAGCCAGGAGTTTCAGGCCGCTCTGCATGCAAATGCGAGCCTAGAGAGTTTGAGACAACTCGCTGAGACACCCACCTTCGTGACTGATAAGGAGAGGGTGTTCTGGGAACGAGGAAGGTTGTACCAGGAGACAGTACCCGGAAAATCGCAAAAGGAGTGGTTGAGGGAAAGACAGCTGGTCGTCCCACAGCAATTCCGGGGTGAGTTGTTACGGATTGCCCATGAGATCCTGCTAGCTGGACACTTGGGGATCAGAAAACAAAGGCCCAGCTGTCTCAACACTTCTATTGGCCTAAGATGGGGACAGATGTGTCAAACTACTGCTGCTCCTGTACCACCTGTCAAAGAGTGGGGAAGGCGGGGCCTGCTCTTAAGGCTCCCCTGATCCCTTTGCCAGTGATAGAGGAGCCTTTCCAGAGGATCGCGGTGGACATTGTGGGCCCACTGGCCGTCCCCAGCAGCTCTGAAAAGCAATACATCCTTACTGTGGTAAACTATGCTACCCGGTACCCAGAGGCAGTAGCTCTGTCGTCAACTAGGGCAGATAAGGTGGCGGATGCCCTGTTGGCTATTTTTTAACGTGTAGGATTTCCCAGGGAGATGCTCACCGATCAAGGGACCCAATTCATGTCTCGCCTAATGGAGGCTCTCTGTAAAAGAATGCAGGTGAAGCACCTGGTATCGAGTGTGTATCACCCACAGACCAATAGCTTATGTGAACGCTTCAATGGTACCCTCAATCAGATGCTACGCATGCTGGTTGAGACCCAAGGGCGTGACTGGGAGCAGTACCTCCCACACCTGCTATTCGCTTACCGAGAGGTTCTGCAGGCCTCGATGGGGTTCTCCCCCTTCGAGCTCCTGTACGGCAGGCGAGTCCGGGGACCCCTTGGGTTGGTAAGGGAATCCTGGGAAGAGGAGCTGAACTCTTCTGAAGTGTCCATAGTGGATTATGTAATGCGCTTCCGTGACAAGATGCAGACCTTGACGCAGTTGGTGCATGATAACATGACACAGGCTCAGGTTGACCAGAAGCACTGGTACAACCAGAATGCCCGGGAGCGGACCTACCACGTGGGTCAAAAGGTGTGGGTGCTGGTCCCCGTACCAAAGGATAAGCTTCAGGCAGCCTGGAAGAGCCCGTACATCATCCACACACAGCTCAACCCGGTCACCTACGTGGTCACACTTGACCATGCTCGAGGTAGGCGAAAGGCCTTTCACGTCAACATCATGAAGGCTCATCATGAACGTCAACCTTTTGTCCTACCGGTCTGCAGCTTGCCAGAAGACGGGGAGGAAGACACCCTCCTGGACATGCTGGCCCAAGCCAAGGCCGGTGGGTCCATTGAGGATGTGGAGGTAACCACCTCTTTAACCGAACCCCAGCGGTTACAGTTACAAACCATGCTGGAACCCTTCCGGGCCATGTTCTCCAACCGACCTGGAAGGACTGAGTTAGCAGTCCATGAGGTGGACACCGGGAATCATGCCCCACTACGGCGTACACCCTATTGAATCGCCGACCAGGTGCAGCAGGTTATGCGCCGGGAGATCGATGAGATGTTACAGCTGGGGGAGATTCGACGGTGAAAGAGCGCGTGGGCCTCACCTGTAGTTCTCGTGCCCAAGAAGGACCGGACCACCCGGTTCCACGTGGACTACAGGGGGCTCAATGCCATCACAGCCTCTGACGCGCACCCAATGCCACGCATCTAGGAGCTGCTTGAGTGGTTAGCTGGCGCAAAATACCTGACCATAATGGATCTGAGTCGAGGATACTGGCAGATTCCCCTGAGCCCCGAGGCGCAGGAGAAGTCCGCTTTTATCACACCCTTCGGGCTGTACGAGTCCACGGTCATGCCCTTCGGCATGAAGAATGCCCCTGCCACTTTCCAGTGGATGGTCAACCTCCTGCTTCAGGGACTGGAGAAGTACGCGGTGGCGTACTTGGATGACATTGCCAGCTTCAGTTCCTCCTGGAAGGAGCACCTGCAGCATCTCGAGGAGGTGCTCAGACGAATTCACCGAGATGGACTGACTGTCAAAAGTGCCAGATGGGAATGAGTGAGGTCCACTCCCTGGGGCACCGGGTAGGCGGAGGCACCCTAAAGCCAGAGCCTGAGAAAGTGGGAGTGATCGTGAACTGGCCCACCCCCAGGACCAAGAAACAGGTGATGTCCTTCCTGGGCACTGCAGGGTACTATAGGCGCTTCGTACAGCACTATAGTAGCCTGGAAAAACCTTTGATGGACCTCACCAGGAAGAAGCTACCCCACATCGTCAACTGGACCGACGGCTGTGAGGGGGCCTTCCAGGACTTGAAAACAGCGCTGTGCAACGCCCCTGTGTTGAAAGCAGTCGACAGCAGTCGACCGTTCTTGGTACAGACTGATGCCAGCGAGTTTGGCCTCAGTTCTGTGCTCAGCCAGGTTGACTCGGAAGACCAAGAGCACCCCGTGTTGTACCTGAGCCAGAAACTTTTGCCGAGGGAAGTGGCCTACTCCACCATCGAGGAGTGCCTGGCCATAGTCTGGGCCCTGCAGCGCTTGCAGCCCTACTTGTACGGTTGTGCCTTCACTGTGGTGACCGACCACAACCCTCTGCGCTAGCTAAACGCCATGCATGGAACCAACGGCAGGTTGCTATGCTGGAGCCTTGCCCTTCAGCAGTTTGACTTCATCATTGAACACAAAACGGCCAGGGAGCATGGCAATGCAGATGGACTGTCCCGCCAGGGTGAACCTACTGAGGTGCGCATGGAGGCACACCGAGGTGTTCTGCCTCCCTAGCGCAGACCAAAAGGGGAGGTGTCATGATAATGTACAAAATGTAATATGATTATTAGTTTTACCTGATAGCACACAACGGTGGGCTGTTGACCCCCCCTTCTCTGTGTGTTTCTCCTTGCTGAAATGTGCATGTGTAGAAGAGGTTTTATTGCTCTAGCTGTAAATTCCAGGTTTTGAGCGAATTACTCCTCTCAAAGGAATTTTTGCCACTGGTGTAGCTGCAATAGACAATGGTACCAGCTGAAACTGGTCTGATCTCTCTCTTAAGACATGAGGTTCTTTGTTATAATATGATAAGATATTGAGTCACCGATTTAGGCTAGGAAAATAATAAGTCCATGTTACGTATCTCCATCGGCATATCTGTCAGCCACTGTAAGCATGAGCCTAGGTGCAGTACCTAGTCTGACCAAAGGGTAAGGGGGGTGCCAGAGAGCTGCAAGTTCTCAAGTTGAACTGTAAAGCGGGATATACATAAATACCTGCAGTTCGTGGTATATTGTAGAGCAGTGGGATAACTAAAATAAGCCCCTGCTGTAAATCGATAGGTCAATAACCTTGTGTGTGTTTTCATCACATTGTTAGCAGTGGAGGGATAACTAAGATAAGCCCCCCTGCACATGTGATAGCCATCTGTTGACCTAAAGTCACCCCGATCCGTGACGTAGGGGTGACGGTCACGGTGTGAATCGTGACATATTGGTGGCAGCGGTGTGGATTCGTGACAGGGTTCATTAATTACTATTGCCAGTTCATTCCCCACTTCTCAACTTTGGTAGCTCCCTTGGTTGCCCTCATCAAAAAGGGAGCAAATCCCAAATTGTAGTCGGAGGAGGTCTCCAAGGCCTTCCTCTCTATCAAGTCCCACTTTGCTAGTGCTCCCATTCTACATCACCCCGATGTAAATAAACCTTTCATAATGGAGGTGTATGCCTCATCTGTCGGTGCTGGAGCAGTCCTAATCCAAAAGGATGCTGAAGGTCGGAAGCATCCTTGCTTCTTTTTCTCTAAGACCTTCACACCGGAGGAGAGGAATTATTCCATCGGGGACAGGGAGTTGCTAGCTATGAAGTTGGCTTTCTCGGAGTAGAGACACGTTCTGGAGGGGGCTCGCTTTCCCTTCCAAGTTGACACCGACCACAAGAATTTGGTATATATACAAACTGCCCAGTGGCTAAATTCTCGCCAGGCCAGATGGTCCCTGTTCTTCTCCTGGTTCCATTTCACTCTCCATTTTCTCTCTGGGAAGAAGAACATTTGTGCTGACACTCTCTCGAGCTCCGTAGTGTCATCAGTGGAGGAGGAGGAACCTCGGCTTATTGTCCCCTCTGAGAGGCTGAGGACCGTAGCTCCGGTTTCGCTAGAGTCTGTGCCCCGGGCAAGACTTTTGTGCCATCAAATTTGTGACCGGAGGTCCTCTCTTGGGCTCACTCATCCAGGGTGGATAGACACTTTGGGACCAAAAGGACATCTGAGCTTCTGGCGAGGACGTACTGGTGGCCGCATATGGCCCTTGACGTTGGAGACTATATTCGGGCATGTGTCTCCTGCGCCAAGAATAAGTCTCCTCGACAACAGCCAGCTGGGTTACTTTACCCCCTACAGGTGGCAGACAGGCCCTGGGAGATGGTCGGGATGGACTTTGTGGTGGGCTTGCCCAAGTCCCGAGGCTGCACTATCATTTGGGTAATCACCGACCATTTTTCTAAAATGGGGCACTTGGTGCCTCTTCCACGGCTATCTTCTGCACGGGCCTTGGCAGCATTGTTTATAAAACACATTTTCTGCCTACACGGTATGCCGGACAAAATTGTCAGTGACCGGTGTCCCCAGTTTGCATCTTGGTTCTGGAGAGAGCTCTGTCGTCTACTCAGCATCGAGCTGAATCTCTCTTCAGCATACCATCCCAAGATGAATGTGTTGGTAGAGGGGGCCAACCAGACCTTGGTCACATATCTGTGACATTTTGTTTCTGCTAGGCAGGATGACTGGGCATCCTTGCTATCATGGGCAGAGTTTGCGCTAAATAACGCCGTAGCTGACTCCACTGGTTAAACCCCATTCATCCTTAATTACAGCCAGCATCCGCAGGTTCCTGTGCGTATGCCCGTATCTTCCGCCATTTCCAGGGTGGCAGACTCGGCTGTGGAGGCACAGGACATTTGGTACCACACTCAGGATGCCATCCGGGCCTCCAAGGAGAGAATGAGGTCCTCCACCGATGCACATCGGTGCCCCGCTCTGACCTTTGCTCCTGGAGACTTACTGTGGCTCTCTGCCCATAGCATCAGGCTGCAAGTTGAGTCCACTAAGTTTGCACCTCACTACTTGGGTCCCTTCAAGGTCCTGTAACAGGTTAACCCTGTGGTCTACTGTCAGGCCCTTCCTCCATGCCTAGGTATCACCGACACTTTTCATGTGTCTCTTCTAAAGCCCGTTCACATGTTCCGGTTTTCTGAGTCATCTGCCGGGACATCGGGTTCATCTATGGATGATTATGAAGTGAACGCTATCTTGGGGTGTAAGGTGGTACGTGGCAGAAAATTTTATTTGGTGGACTGGAAGGACTATGGCCCAGAGGACAGGTCCTGGGAGCCTGCAGAGCACATTCGGTCTCCGCAACTCATTGCTGCCTTTGAGAGTAGCGAGGCCCAAGGAGGGGGGCCCATGTTAGGTGTCGAGTTCCCGCCGCTGCACAGGGGGAATCTCGAGCCGCCTCTGCTGCGGTCTCCCATTCTTCTTCAGCCGCAGTGGAGCCTGCTCAGCGGAGACGTCGGTCCCAGCGTTTGGCTCTGGCTGATACTGTGCGCTTGGTTGCTGCTGATCTTCCAGGCTTAGCCATTGTAGACAGCACTGTTCTGTGGCAAGTAGATGTCCCTGGGACTAAGTCCTGCTTTTCCACTACTGAGAATGCTTAGGGGACGACCTCTCATTGGAGGTCGGGGGTCACATGCTCAGGTCCTGAAGCGGTTCCTATTGGACCACTAGGAAGGTCCTGGAGAGCTCTCTCTATAAAAGGTTTGCATGGCCTCATGGCCATGCGCTAGAATCAATCTATGTTTATGAGCTCAGCTTCCTTGTGGTCTGTGTCTGCATGTGTTCAGGGTCGGCTGTATAGCCACTAGAATTCCGGCACCTCCGGAGAGGAGTTTGTGTATGTGAGTTTAGGGCTGGCTTATAGCCACTAGAATTCCGGCACCTCCAGAGAGGAGTTGTTTGTGTGCTGTTCTGACTGTATGACCACTGTATGCTACCTACTCAGCTGTGATCCTCTGTGAGGTTTACAGGGCACAGCATTATCCTAATCCCGGCGACTCTGTGAAGCAACAGAGCTCGCTCCTTTATAGACCGGGTGACTGAACCCATGTCTATTCAGACGTTGTACTGCCATATAGTGCTGCCATATACTAGCAGCAGGTTCCACTCCTGCACGGGGTACCCCGGGCTGCGAATGCACCTATATTATCTCAATATTTACTCGGTGCATTCCACCAGCCCTAACAAACCTACAGATGATTCACAAAACTTTATAACATTTTGATGTGAAAACGAAAATTTAAAT
Organism: Ranitomeya variabilis; assembly: GCF_051348905.1. NCBI lineage: Eukaryota > Metazoa > Chordata > Amphibia > Anura > Dendrobatidae > Ranitomeya > Ranitomeya variabilis. The sequence continues at coordinate 434,435,701 of NC_135237.1, read as the reverse complement.
TTTTGCCAAATCAGCAGAAACTCCCACAGGTGACCCCATATTGGAAACTTCACCACTTAAGTATTTTATCTGGGGGTGTAGTGAGTATTTTTAATCCACAGGTGCATCACATAATTTTATAATATTGGGTCGTGGAATTGTTTTTTAACTCGCTGCAAATTTGTCAGTTACAAAAGAGTTAATAGGTGAAACTAGACCCCATAATGTATTGAACAATTTCTCTCAAACGTGGGGATGCCTCATATGTTGTCAGAAACTATTGTTAGGCCACACGTCAGGGCTGAGAAGGAAGGAGCGCTATTTGTCTTTTAGAGAACAGATTTTGTTAAAATAGTTTGCAGGCGACATTTGCGGAGCCCCTAAGGTGCCATAACAGCAGAAACCCCCCCAAATTACCCCATTGTAGAAATTGCACCTTTCAATTAATTAATCTTTGGCTACAGTCACATCCATGCTAGGTTTTTTCTGGGGAATTGCATTTTGTAACATCCATGCCAGTTTTTTGTTGTTGTTGAAGAATTGCAAATCTGCCAGTTTAGTGCCCATACACTGTGCCCCCGTACAGTGTAGTGCCCCCATATATTGTAGGGAACCCATACATTGTGCCCAGCCTCTGCTTATGGTGATACTCACCCTCTAAATTAAGAGCTCTCTACCCACTACAATAATGCCAAACATGTGGCCACTTACTGTGATTTAGACACAGTGGGGCTCAGAAGGAGGGGGCATTTGGATTTGGGAGCACAGACTTCATGGATTATATTTGAGGGGGTGGGAGCCATGTCGCTTTCCTAGAGTCTTTGCTCTACCAGTAACATGGGAACCCTCTATATTTCCAGTGACAGATGACGGACCTGAGTGGGGGCTGGTTTTGCTCAGGATAAATTAGTGTTTTAACTGGTACCATTTTGGGGTACATAACAGTATGGTATCAAAAACTGTGTACTGCTGCTGTACTCTGAGTATTTCATCAGGGTTTCTGTGTAAATCTCACAAAAATGCGATTCAGATGTCCAATAGACCCACTCACAATAGCGAGGCATATGGAGACGCATTGTAGTCTGTTTGGCATCTGCTCCGTAGCTCTGTCAATCTTTTTAGGAGTTCACATAACTGTGGTCGACCCCACTTTTCTTAGGAGATACACTTTCCTTAGGCACTAAAAGAATGCCTAAGAAAAGTGACACCACCACAACACAGACCAGATGGAGTCCAATCTGACTTCATGTGCCTCATAAACAAGTGGTTACCTAAGGGGTTTTCTCTGAATTGCGATTTTGGGTATTTCCAGTGTAAGCCCTCAGCGGAGAACGCAGGATAAATGTGAGCCGAGCCTTATTCCAATTCTTGGAAGGTAAAATGAACAAATAGACAGCAGTACAAAATAGTCCTTATTTATATTTTTGCACAGTTCATCGTGCGTTATAAGTGATGAGACGAATTTATTCATTGGGTCTGTGCTATTCCAGCAATACCAGATTTACATTGATTTTTTTGTTTTGCTGCTATCACACAGTAACATTTTTTTTAATAGCAAAAATAGTTTTTTCTCAGAGCTGTAACTTTTTAAATTTTTGGTGAACAGAGCTGTATGAGGGCCTATCTTCTGCCTGGCAAGTTAGAGATTTATTTGGTACCATTTTGGGACACAATGTTTTTTGATTGCTTTTTAATCAGATTTTTCAGACACATAATAAATAAAAAACAGCTGTAAGGTGTTGAGATTCTCCCACTGCGCGAGATAAATCCCAAGCATTATCTGCTTCTGCGGTCACCCATTCAGGTCCAGCCACTGTGATTGCTGCTCAGCACAGACATCGGTCCCAGCATCTCACTCATGCTCATGGTGTGCGTTTGGTTACTGCTGGCTCTCCAGTCAAGTCTATGGTAACCAATGATATGCGGATGCAGCCTTGCGCTCTGGAGTCTAAGTTGAGGGATCACCTTACTGCGTATGTCCGTGATGTGGCGGCTTCTCATCGGTGGTCAGACGTTAGCTGCTCTGATGATGTGGAAGTCCCCGATTGGCCCGCAGGCAATGTCTCAGCCGATTGGGTACTAGTGTTTGAGGTGGAGCCTAGCATATAAAAGGCTCTCAGTGGCGCACACCGGCGTGCTATTGTCATTTATGTTTTAGTGTGTGTGGGTAGCTACTCTACCACTCTGTCTGCACGTGTGTCTTTGCTTTTAGACTGTACACATTGGCAGGCAAGTAGCACACTTATGTGGTTTCATACCCTTGGCTCAATGCCTGAGTCTCTAGTCTACTACATGCTTAGGGTGCCAGTAAGGCACATGTTCAGTAGTGTCAGGACTGGGGTAACTAGCCGCTTGGCTTAGCATCTGTTTTGTTCTTGTGTGCGGTTAGCACAGTCCAGTTATAGAGCAAGCTCAACCCTTATGCTATACTTCTCGGTGAAAGCGACAGGGTAATGTACCTAGTGTCATCTAACCCTTTCTCTTGGCTCAGCATCTGCTTCAGTCGTGTGTGCAGTTGGCATTGTTTAGTTGCAGAGCTAGCCCAATCCTCATGCTATGATCCCTGTGATGTTAACGTTAATACTCATACCTTACCTCTTGGTGAAGTAACTGAGCTTAGTACTCTGTGTCCTGTTCACACTGAGTGGCATTAACTCAGTGTGTCCAAGGTAACACTTGCTGTTTTGTTCCATCATTGTTTAAACTAGCAGCAGGGTTCGTCTCTGCATGATGGACCCCGGGTTGCGATTGCACTTTATTTTATATTTTATTTACTGCATGCAATCCGCCAACCCCAACACCAGCAATCCAGTACTTGTTATTACTTTTTACTCTTTTGCTTGGTTCATTGTGCGATAAAAGTGTTAAAAATGAATTTGTGTTTGCGACTCTATATTTTGAGAGCTGATATTTTTTGCTGATAACAGTGAGAACAGGCACCGCTTAAGGGAGTATTCATCAGCCAGCACCTGTGCTATAAATAAATACATTTAAAAAAATGACGTGAGGTCTTTTTTTTTAATAACCAGCACAGGCAAAACTGAGAGCTGCTGGCTGCAACCCTCAGCTTTCAGTTTAATCATGGCTGTTTATCAAGAATACAGGTACCAAGCTGTTTTTTTTTTTTTTTTTTAAATATTTAAGTACATAATTAAGAAAAAAAATCTGTCTTTTACAGGTGACATGCACTCTAATGGATTAGGTGTAAGGTGAGTATAAATGTGCTTTTTTATTTTTATTTCAAATAAAGGTGTCTGTATCAGTTCAATTAAAGGATTTTATTCTAGCTGTGTCTTTTTTTACAATCTAGCTATGGGCTTAGTAATGGGGGTGTCTTATAGATGGCTCTCCATTACTAACCTGTGGGCTTGATGTCAGCAGCCATAAAACCACTGAGATAAACCCCGCAACCATTATCCCACTTGCCACCACACCAGGGCAAATGGGTAGAGCCGAGCACAGTGCCAGAATTGCTGCATTTAAAAGATGCGTGTTTCCTGGCGCAGCTGCAGGCTGCTATTTTCAGGCTGGGGGTTGGGGCCAATATCTATGGCATCTTTACCAGTCTGAGAATACCAGCACCCAGCTGTTTGCTGTAGCTTGGCTGGTTGCCAAAAATGGGGAAACCCAGTGTTGTTTTTTTTACATTATTTAAACAATTTAAAAAAACAGCGTGGGACCCCTCTATTCTTGATAACAAGGCATGATAAATCTGCACCCTGAGTTAGTTATCAAAAATAGAAAAGACCCCTTGTGTTTTTAAATTTTTTAAATTTATAACACAGGCGCCTGCTGATGAAAGTTCCTCTTGCTGTTATCAACGACAGCAGGTGTAGGCTGATGGGAGTAGTATTCTCTCATCAGCTGATGCCTGTGACCATTGGTAACCTTTTTACTGTCGGTCATAGCTGCTAGCTCATGCTGTCATCTGAATTGGGGCCGGGTTTGGGTACCGTTCATGTATTCGAACCAAAGTTTTTTATATGTTAGGCCGAACCTGAACATCCACGGGTTTGTCCATAATTAATAGTCACCTCTTGAACCTCAATAAGCTAAGAGAACTTAGACATGGACCCTCTTAGCATGCCAACCAAAGCATTTCACAGATTCCAAATTCCATCATTAAAGGGGAGAGGTAACCCTTTGATATGGTCTTATAGAGGATTTGCAATCAGTTTTTGAGTCCCATGTAATTGTGGTCTGCACTACTCGGCTTTCATGTCTTTTTCTGCTTTGTCTTTCACATTGTTTTACTCTAGATCTTTCCATCATCACATGGACCCTCTCACATTCTCAATGGAAGCAAAGAGAAGAACCTGTCAAAATATCATGCATCCTTTTTCTCCTAGAAGAGATGGCAACAATTTGTGATATAAATGGAGCAGGATATCAATGCTTTTGTTTTCTTCTTTTTTTTGCATCTGTGAATAAATGTATTCCACTGTGCAAATGAGAATCCATTCAAAGATAATCTATGTTACCTAATGAAAACACCTATTAAACACAACAATTATAAAATGTCAAACCTACTGAGAGAAATGTTATTTTCTAATAAAGATGAGAAGAATGTCTCTGTAATATGCTCAATTTTACTGTTACAAATTGTATCAACATCTTGCTCCTTGGTGCATAGCATGAAATGTAGCCTAAAGCACAACATTAAAGATGATCTGTCAGCATTTTTACCAGTATTGTGAGTATTGCCAAGAGCATATATATGTTCAGGGTATAGCTAGAGAAGATTCTTACTGTGCGCCCTCTGCTCTCGTGACTACACAGGGAAACAGAATTCTGTTTGCTTTGTTAAACTACTGTGAATTTACAAACTTTTGCAATGTCTTCACACCTTACTGACCAAATAATATATTTTCATCTGTTGGTAGATTATTTACGAAAGTTGAATGCATTGTACTTGGGCTATTACACTATATTCCAGGAAAAAAGATACATAATTATAAACTTTTATGCCTCAATCCAAACTTTATATAATAAAACTATAATAGTAATGAAATAAACAAAGCAGTGTTTTGTGGTATAAAAAAGTGATCATTAAAAGACTCTTCCTTCTGGGATGACAGCCATGCAGACCAATTTGATGCAGTGTGCGGCATATGGTCTGAGCACTAACATCCTGCCCCCCACCCCTTTAACCTCTGCAGCAACGCTGGCAGCAATCATATGTCTATTTCTAAAAGGCAACCTATGGATACGATGCTGAGCACGTGCACTCAACTTCTTTGGTCGACCACGGGGAGGTTAGTTTTGAGTGGAAGCTGCATTGATAAACCACTGTATGATCTTGACCACCATACTGCAACTCAGTTTCAGGGTGCTGGCAATCTTCTTATATTCTGGGTCATATTTATGTAGAGCAACAATTTATTTTCAGATCATCAGAGAGTTCTTCGTCATGCGTTGTCATGTTGAACTTTCAGTGACCAGTATGGGAAAGTGTAGGAGCGACAACACCAAATTTACCACACCTGCTCCCAATCACACTTGAGACCTTGTAACACTAATGAGTCACAAGACACCGGGGAAGGAAAATGTCTAATTAGGCACGATTTGTCCATTTTCGCTTCGGGGTATTCTCACTTTTTTTTGCCAGTGATTTAGAAATGAATGGCTGTGTGTTGCATTATTTAGGGGACACACCAAATTTACACTAATACACAGTGTCATATCTTCAGTGTTTTCCCATGAAAAGCTATAATCAAATATTTACAAAAACATGAGGGGTGTACTCACTTTTATGATATGCTGTAGATATTATTTACTCCAGAAATTGGTAGAAATTACAATGCAAATCTACATCTATGTGACTATGACATTTTAATTTATGAATTAATGACAGCTAAAGATGAGCAAAATGTATGTCTTATTAAATGTAAAATATTTAGAATTGAGAGTCCTCAGTGGTTGATACCTTTTAATGGCTAGCTGAAAAGATGATAACAAATTGCAAGCTTTCAAAACTACTCAGGTCCCTTCATCAGGCATAAAGGCACAGATGATTGGCCTCGGGGAGACCAAAACATCCAACACCGCGGAGACACCATCACGTGTTTCTCAACGCAGTGATCCAGAACACTGCCCCCATCCCTTATGGGAAATATGCAAATGCATGTAGAGTAGCTGCGGAGACACCATCACGTGTTTCTCAACTCAAGCAGTGAATAGCCAGGCCTTTCCCCGGGAAGGAACAACCACGGGAAGGGCAGCATCCAATAAAGGAAAACATCCAATACAGGAAAACCACCTATGCCAAGCATGGTATCCATCCACAGACAGCTGTTTCGGGGTTTTTGCCCCTCATCAGTCTCCGCAGCTACTCTACATGCATTTGCATATTTCCCATAAGGGATGGGGGCAGTGTTCTAGATCACTGCGTTGAGAAACACGTGATGGTGTCTCTGCGGTGTTGGATGTTTTGGTCTCCCCTTTCAATTTCATTCCATTGCTTCTGGTGTTTCCATGTGCAAATAAGAATAAAGATGAACCCTTTACACTTCCAACAGGTGGCGCTATAGAGTCTAAGTCCTCTTTTACTCAGAAGAAGCAATTTGCCCTTTACACTATAACATCTCTTCAGATATTTGTAGACAGCTATTAAGTCTCCTCTTAGCCTTCTTATTTGCAAGCTAAACATTCCCTAATCCTTTAAATGTTCCTCGAATGACATAGTTTGTAGTCTGGCTCCAGTTTTTCAATGTCTTTTTAAAAATGTGGTGACCAGAACTGGACACAGTGTTTCAGATGAGGTCTGACCAAGGAGGAATATAAGGGGGATAATTAGTTCACGTTATCTAGACGGTATTCTCCTAATACATCCCAAAACTGTCTTTGTCTTTTTGCTACTGCATCACACTGTTGCCTCATATGCAGTTTGAGATATTTTTTGCACGTCCTGTTGCTTAGTTCTATTCCTCACATTCTGTGTATGTAATTTTTGTTTTTCTTACTCAGATATAGACTCTTGCATTTCTCCCTGTTAAATACCATTGTATTAGTCGCTGCTAGTGTTGAGCGATACCTTCCGATATCGGAAAGTATCGGTATCGGAAAGTATCGGCCGATACCGTCAAAGTATCGGATCTAATCCGATACCGATACCCGATCCCAATGCAAGTCAATGGGACGAAAATATCGGAATTAAAATAAACCCTTTATACACTTGTAGGTTCATTCTACATGAAGGAAAACAACTAAGAATAATGTAGGATGTATTGGGGGACGTGGCGGAGATATTAAAGGCACAGAGGTTTAGCCCAATGTAATAGAATAGCAGGATTTTGCGTTTTTTTTTATGACGTTCGGCGTTAGAAAGAATTTGACTATGTTAATTTTTTTTTTAATGTCAGATATTGATGTTTCACTGCTTCCACGCCCTTCACCTTTTTGTTTACTTCTCCCACGCTTTCTTCTTAATTATCCTCATCATCAGCTTCTTTGACATCAACTTCTTCACCTTATTCATCTTCTTCTTCATCTTCTACCTATTATTTTTTGGGTTACATTGTTTATATTGTTTTTAGTTTACTATTATCTTCATCATATTCTACTTCTTCATCATATTCTTATTTGTGACAGGCATTCCCGTAGTTGTTATCTATAAAAGTTTGAAGATTACACCTTCCGTTCTGCCTGTCACAAAACAGTTACATTTGTCCGCGTTCAGTTTGGCCTGCAGCATCAGGCTTTATCCAGGGGCACCACGAGGAGGAACGGACTCACCCCCATACACTGTTTAGTCTTCTTCTGCTTATAATTTACATAATATTTTTTGCTCTGATATTTTGTGTTATGCTTAATGTCCTTCTGCTCTTTGTTCTGCAGCCTCTTGTTCTTCTGCTTCTCGGTCTTCCAGGTCGTCGTCGTCTCCAGGGTCGTCGTCTCCGGGGTCGTCGTCATCGGGGTGGTCTCCGGGGTCGTCGTCATCGGGGTGGTCTTCAGGGTCATCGTCTCCAGGGTCGTCGTCATCACGGTGGTTGTCGTCTCTGGTGTCGTCGTCATCTTAGGGGTGGTCTTCCGGGTCATCGTGTTTAGTCTCTTGAACTTGGAAATGTAGCAGAAGGTACAAGAAGGCTGAGAAAATGCCGAGAACCAGCTGATGGAACTGGAACTCGGATGGCTACCCGAAGGTCCAAGAGCCAATGGAACGACCGAGGACCAGCTGACGTTACTGGAACCCGGTTACTAAGCAGGAGGTACCTGTGCTGAAAGCACTACCAAGGACCACCTGACGTTGGTGGAACTCAGATACCCAGAGGGAGGCACCTAAGCCAAAGGCTCTGCCCGGAACCAGCTGACGGTACTGGAACCAGGATGGGGAGCAGAAGGTACAAGAGCAAAAGACACTGCCGAGAACCAGCTGACGGTGCTGGAACCCGGATGGGTAGCCGAAGGTCCAAGAGCCAATGGAACTACCGAGGACCAGCTGACGTTACTGGAACCCGGTTACTAAGCAGGAGGTACCCGTGCCTGAAAGCACTACCAAGGACCACCTGACGTTGGTGGAACTCGGATACCAAAGGGAGGCACCTAAGCCAAAGGCTCTGCCCGGAACCAGCTGACGGTACTGGAACCAGGATGGGGAGCAGAAGGTCCAAGAGCAAGTGTCTGCGTGGCTTTTGCAGGACACGTTGCCGGCTGCACAGCAGGGGAACAGCTGGCGGTGCTGGACCCCACTGACACATTGGCTGGTGTTTTTCTCTGTGCAGCTAGCACATCTGGGCCCCAACTGGCGGTTTGTTAGAGCCCAGGGTCAGCAGGAGGAGGAGGAGCAGGAGCAGGGGGAGGGGAGTGTAGGCCGAAGCCTGCACTGGCGGCAGCTTTGGGTCTGTTGTGTCTGCGTGGCGGTCGCAGGACACGTTGCCGGCTACACAGCAGGGGAACAGCTGGCGGTGCTGGACCCCACTGACACATTGGCGAGGTGTTTGGCTCTGTGCAGCCAGCACTTCCGGACAGCAACTAGCGGTGTTGGAGCCCGGGCTCTGCAGGGGGAGCAGAGTGTAGGCCGAAGCCTACTTGAACCAATTTCAAAGGTAACCTTTAACCCCCCCTCAGGGGTTAGAAAGTAGAAGAGCCACAGCTTATGCAGCAGTAGTGCTGCACAAGTCAAAGGTTGCTCTTTTAATTTCGCTCCTTGCACACGCTGAATGAAACACGTATAACATTTAGCCCTTTATACAGTCAAACTGTGTTGGAGGCGCGAGTTCCCTTTGTAATGAGACGCAGCACAGATGTCAAGAATCCCACCTTGGTGCTGGGTGCAGCCTCCTGAGCGTTGTTATTTGCTGTACAGGAGTCTGCGCTGTCGTGTTATCCCCTGGCCTAGCGCTGTTAGCGCTGCCCATCTTCTGACATCATTTAATGTCGGCCGGTGCGTTTCGCGATGACCATGAATCCCAGCCCCGCAGTGTCTTAACATTGTCAAAACACTGCGGGGCTGGGATTCAGGGCCTGGCGCAGCACATATGTTGGCCTCTCACACTCGGGTCCTTACACCCGCTTCAGACTGTGCGGCGTCATCTGATCCCTTATCGCATGCCACGGCCATGAAGCCGCACAGTCCGAAGAAGGCGGAAGGAGAGGAGGGACAGGCGAACTGATGCACTGATCCTGCCCATCAATCACACCCTCGCAGTCCCAATAAATAAGACACCGAGGGGCGTTGTGTGGGTCAGGGCGGCCGCAGAGGCGCAGCCAGCCAAACAATGATGCCAGAAGACGGGCAGCGCTACCAAGGGGGTTGCAGCGTGTCATTACAAAGGAAAGTCACACCACCGGGACGGTTAAATGGTCACACAGAGGACACATTGCAGACGTGTTTTCAGTTCCACATGTGCGAGGAGAATACGTTTCTGAGCCACCTTGCACACATGCAGCATTACCGCTGTACAAGGTGGCTGGATAACGTAAAAACGCCTGGGGGAGGGGGGACAGGTTCCCTTCAATTTCAGTTCTTGTGTCTGCGTGGCTTTTGCAGGACACGTTGCCGGCTGCACAGCAGGGGAACAGCTGGCGGTGCTGGACCCCACTGACACATTGGCTGGTGTTTTTCTCTGTGCAGCTAGCACATCTGGGCCCCAACTGGCGGTTTGTTAGAGCCCAGGGTCAGCAGGAGGAGGAGGAGCAGGAGCAGGGGGAGGGGAGTGTAGGCCGAAGCCTGCACTGGCGGCAGCTTTGGGTCTGTTGTGTCTGCGTGGCGGTCGCAGGACACGTTGCCGGCTACACAGCAGGGGAACAGCTGGCGGTGCTGGACCCCACTGACACATTGGCGAGGTGTTTGGCTCTGTGCAGCCAGCACTTCCGGACAGCAACTAGCGGTGTTGGAGCCCGGGCTCTGCAGGGGGAGCAGAGTGTAGGCCGAAGCCTACTTGAACCAATTTCAAAGGTAACCTTTAACCCCCCCTCAGGGGTTAGAAAGTAGAAGAGCCACAGCTTATGCAGCAGTAGTGCTGCACAAGTCAAAGGTTGCTCTTTTAATTTCGCTCCTTGCACACGCTGAATGAAACACGTATAACATTTAGCCCTTTATACAGTCAAACTGTGTTGGAGGCGCGAGTTCCCTTTGTAATGAGACGCAGCACAGATGTCAAGAATCCCACCTTGGTGCTGGGTGCAGCCTCCTGAGCGTTGTTATTTGCTGTACAGGAGTCTGCGCTGTCGTGTTATCCCCTGGCCTAGCGCTGTTAGCGCTGCCCATCTTCTGACATCATTTAATGTCGGCCGGTGCGTTTCGCGATGACCATGAATCCCAGCCCCGCAGTGTCTTAACATTGTCAAAACACTGCGGGGCTGGGATTCAGGGCCTGGCGCAGCACATATGTTGGCCTCTCACACTCGGGTCCTTACACCCGCTTCAGACTGTGCGGCGTCATCTGATCCCTTATCGCATGCCACGGCCATGAAGCCGCACAGTCCGAAGAAGGCGGAAGGAGAGGAGGGACAGGCGAACTGATGCACTGATCCTGCCCATCAATCACACCCTCGCAGTCCCAATAAATAAGACACCGAGGGGCGTTGTGTGGGTCAGGGCGGCCGCAGAGGCGCAGCCAGCCAAACAATGATGCCAGAAGACGGGCAGCGCTACCAAGGGGGTTGCAGCGTGTCATTACAAAGGAAAGTCACACCACCGGGACGGTTAAATGGTCACACAGAGGACACATTGCAGACGTGTTTTCAGTTCCACATGTGCGAGGAGAATACGTTTCTGAGCCACCTTGCACACATGCAGCATTACCGCTGTACAAGGTGGCTGGATAACGTAAAAACGCCTGGGGGAGGGGGGACAGGTTCCCTTCAATTTCAGTTCTTGTGTCTGCGTGGCTTTTGCAGGACACGTTGCCGGCTGCACAGCAGGGGAACAGCTGGCGGTGCTGGACCCCACTGACACATTGGCTGGTGTTTTTCTCTGTGCAGCTAGCACATCTGGGCCCCAACTGGCGGTTTGTTAGAGCCCAGGGTCAGCAGGAGGAGGAGGAGCAGGAGCAGGGGGAGGGGAGTGTAGGCCGAAGCCTGCACTGGCGGCAGCTTTGGGTCTGTTGTGTCTGCGTGGCGGTCGCAGGACACGTTGCCGGCTACACAGCAGGGGAACAGCTGGCGGTGCTGGACCCCACTGACACATTGGCGAGGTGTTTGGCTCTGTGCAGCCAGCACTTCCGGACAGCAACTAGCGGTGTTGGAGCCCGGGCTCTGCAGGGGGAGCAGAGTGTAGGCCGAAGCCTACTTGAACCAATTTCAAAGGTAACCTTTAACCCCCCCTCAGGGGTTAGAAAGTAGAAGAGCCACAGCTTATGCAGCAGTAGTGCTGCACAAGTCAAAGGTTGCTCTTTTAATTTCGCTCCTTGCACACGCTGAATGAAACACGTATAACATTTAGCCCTTTATACAGTCAAACTGTGTTGGAGGCGCGAGTTCCCTTTGTAATGAGACGCAGCACAGATGTCAAGAATCCCACCTTGGTGCTGGGTGCAGCCTCCTGAGCGTTGTTATTTGCTGTACAGGAGTCTGCGCTGTCGTGTTATCCCCTGGCCTAGCGCTGTTAGCGCTGCCCATCTTCTGACATCATTTAATGTCGGCCGGTGCGTTTCGCGATGACCATGAATCCCAGCCCCGCAGTGTCTTAACATTGTCAAAACACTGCGGGGCTGGGATTCAGGGCCTGGCGCAGCACATATGTTGGCCTCTCACACTCGGGTCCTTACACCCGCTTCAGACTGTGCGGCGTCATCTGATCCCTTATCGCATGCCACGGCCATGAAGCCGCACAGTCCGAAGAAGGCGGAAGGAGAGGAGGGACAGGCGAACTGATGCACTGATCCTGCCCATCAATCACACCCTCGCAGTCCCAATAAATAAGACACCGAGGGGCGTTGTGTGGGTCAGGGCGGCCGCAGAGGCGCAGCCAGCCAAACAATGATGCCAGAAGACGGGCAGCGCTACCAAGGGGGTTGCAGCGTGTCATTACAAAGGAAAGTCACACCACCGGGACGGTTAAATGGTCACACAGAGGACACATTGCAGACGTGTTTTCAGTTCCACATGTGCGAGGAGAATACGTTTCTGAGCCACCTTGCACACATGCAGCATTACCGCTGTACAAGGTGGCTGGATAACGTAAAAACGCCTGGGGGAGGGGGGACAGGTTCCCTTCAATTTCAGTTCTTGTGTCTGCGTGGCTTTTGCAGGACACGTTGCCGGCTGCACAGCAGGGGAACAGCTGGCGGTGCTGGACCCCACTGACACATTGGCTGGTGTTTTTCTCTGTGCAGCTAGCACATCTGGGCCCCAACTGGCGGTTTGTTAGAGCCCAGGGTCAGCAGGAGGAGGAGGAGCAGGAGCAGGGGGAGGGGAGTGTAGGCCGAAGCCTGCACTGGCGGCAGCTTTGGGTCTGTTGTGTCTGCGTGGCGGTCGCAGGACACGTTGCCGGCTACACAGCAGGGGAACAGCTGGCGGTGCTGGACCCCACTGACACATTGGCGAGGTGTTTGGCTCTGTGCAGCCAGCACTTCTGGACAGCAACTAGCGGTGTTGGAGCCCGGGCTCTGCAGGGGGAGCAGAGTGTAGGCCGAAGCCTACTTGAACCAATTTCAAAGGTAACCTTTAACCCCCCCTCAGGGGTTAGAAAGTAGAAGAGCCACAGCTTATGCAGCAGTAGTGCTGCACAAGTCAAAGGTTGCTCTTTTAATTTCGCTCCTTGCACACGCTGAATGAAACACGTATAACATTTAGCCCTTTATACAGTCAAACTGTGTTGGAGGCGCGAGTTCCCTTTGTAATGAGACGCAGCACAGATGTCAAGAATCCCACCTTGGTGCTGGGTGCAGCCTCCTGAGCGTTGTTATTTGCTGTACAGGAGTCTGCGCTGTCGTGTTATCCCCTGGCCTAGCGCTGTTAGCGCTGCCCATCTTCTGACATCATTTAATGTCGGCCGGTGCGTTTCGCGATGACCATGAATCCCAGCCCCGCAGTGTCTTAACATTGTCAAAACACTGCGGGGCTGGGATTCAGGGCCTGGCGCAGCACATATGTTGGCCTCTCACACTCGGGTCCTTACACCCGCTTCAGACTGTGCGGCGTCATCTGATCCCTTATCGCATGCCACGGCCATGAAGCCGCACAGTCCGAAGAAGGCGGAAGGAGAGGAGGGACAGGCGAACTGATGCACTGATCCTGCCCATCAATCACACCCTCGCAGTCCCAATAAATAAGACACCGAGGGGCGTTGTGTGGGTCAGGGCGGCCGCAGAGGCGCAGCCAGCCAAACAATGATGCCAGAAGACGGGCAGCGCTACCAAGGGGGTTGCAGCGTGTCATTACAAAGGAAAGTCACACCACCGGGACGGTTAAATGGTCACACAGAGGACACATTGCAGACGTGTTTTCAGTTCCACATGTGCGAGGAGAATACGTTTCTGAGCCACCTTGCACACATGCAGCATTACCGCTGTACAAGGTGGCTGGATAACGTAAAAACGCCTGGGGGAGGGGGGACAGGTTCCCTTCAATTTCAGTTCTTGTGTCTGCGTGGCTTTTGCAGGACACGTTGCCGGCTGCACAGCAGGGGAACAGCTGGCGGTGCTGGACCCCACTGACACATTGGCTGGTGTTTTTCTCTGTGCAGCTAGCACATCTGGGCCCCAACTGGCGGTTTGTTAGAGCCCAGGGTCAGCAGGAGGAGGAGGAGCAGGAGCAGGGGGAGGGGAGTGTAGGCCGAAGCCTGCACTGGCGGCAGCTTTGGGTCTGTTGTGTCTGCGTGGCGGTCGCAGGACACGTTGCCGGCTACACAGCAGGGGAACAGCTGGCGGTGCTGGACCCCACTGACACATTGGCGAGGTGTTTGGCTCTGTGCAGCCAGCACTTCCGGACAGCAACTAGCGGTGTTGGAGCCCGGGCTCTGCAGGGGGAGCAGAGTGTAGGCCGAAGCCTACTTGAACCAATTTCAAAGGTAACCTTTAACCCCCCCTCAGGGGTTAGAAAGTAGAAGAGCCACAGCTTATGCAGCAGTAGTGCTGCACAAGTCAAAGGTTGCTCTTTTAATTTCGCTCCTTGCACACGCTGAATGAAACACGTATAACATTTAGCCCTTTATACAGTCAAACTGTGTTGGAGGCGCGAGTTCCCTTTGTAATGAGACGCAGCACAGATGTCAAGAATCCCACCTTGGTGCTGGGTGCAGCCTCCTGAGCGTTGTTATTTGCTGTACAGGAGTCTGCGCTGTCGTGTTATCCCCTGGCCTAGCGCTGTTAGCGCTGCCCATCTTCTGACATCATTTAATGTCGGCCGGTGCGTTTCGCGATGACCATGAATCCCAGCCCCGCAGTGTCTTAACATTGTCAAAACACTGCGGGGCTGGGATTCAGGGCCTGGCGCAGCACATATGTTGGCCTCTCACACTCGGGTCCTTACACCCGCTTCAGACTGTGCGGCGTCATCTGATCCCTTATCGCATGCCACGGCCATGAAGCCGCACAGTCCGAAGAAGGCGGAAGGAGAGGAGGGACAGGCGAACTGATGCACTGATCCTGCCCATCAATCACACCCTCGCAGTCCCAATAAATAAGACACCGAGGGGCGTTGTGTGGGTCAGGGCGGCCGCAGAGGCGCAGCCAGCCAAACAATGATGCCAGAAGACGGGCAGCGCTACCAAGGGGGTTGCAGCGTGTCATTACAAAGGAAAGTCACACCACCGGGACGGTTAAATGGTCACACAGAGGACACATTGCAGACGTGTTTTCAGTTCCACATGTGCGAGGAGAATACGTTTCTGAGCCACCTTGCACACATGCAGCATTACCGCTGTACAAGGTGGCTGGATAACGTAAAAACGCCTGGGGGAGGGGGGACAGGTTCCCTTCAATTTCAGTTCTTGTGTCTGCGTGGCTTTTGCAGGACACGTTGCCGGCTGCACAGCAGGGGAACAGCTGGCGGTGCTGGACCCCACTGACACATTGGCTGGTGTTTTTCTCTGTGCAGCTAGCACATCTGGGCCCCAACTGGCGGTTTGTTAGAGCCCAGGGTCAGCAGGAGGAGGAGGAGCAGGAGCAGGGGGAGGGGAGTGTAGGCCGAAGCCTGCACTGGCGGCAGCTTTGGGTCTGTTGTGTCTGCGTGGCGGTCGCAGGACACGTTGCCGGCTACACAGCAGGGGAACAGCTGGCGGTGCTGGACCCCACTGACACATTGGCGAGGTGTTTGGCTCTGTGCAGCCAGCACTTCCGGACAGCAACTAGCGGTGTTGGAGCCCGGGCTCTGCAGGGGGAGCAGAGTGTAGGCCAAAGCCTACTTGAACCAATTTCAAAGGTAACCTTTAACCCCCCCTCAGGGGTTAGAAAGTAGAAGAGCCACAGCTTATGCAGCAGTAGTGCTGCACAAGTCAAAGGTTGCTCTTTTAATTTCGCTCCTTGCACACGCTGAATGAAACACGTATAACATTTAGCCCTTTATACAGTCAAACTGTGTTGGAGGCGCGAGTTCCCTTTGTAATGAGACGCAGCACAGATGTCAAGAATCCCACCTTGGTGCTGGGTGCAGCCTCCTGAGCGTTGTTATTTGCTGTACAGGAGTCTGCGCTGTCGTGTTATCCCCTGGCCTAGCGCTGTTAGCGCTGCCCATCTTCTGACATCATTTAATGTCGGCCGGTGCGTTTCGCGATGACCATGAATCCCAGCCCCGCAGTGTCTTAACATTGTCAAAACACTGTGGGGCTGGGATTCAGGGCCTGGCGCAGCACATATGTTGGCCTCTCACACTCGGGTCCTTACACCCGCTTCAGACTGTGCGGCGTCATCTGATCCCTTATCGCATGCCACGGCCATGAAGCCGCACAGTCCGAAGAAGGCGGAAGGAGAGGAGGGACAGGCGAACTGATGCACTGATCCTGCCCATCAATCACACCCTCGCAGTCCCAATAAATAAGACACCGAGGGGCGTTGTGTGGGTCAGGGCGGCCGCAGAGGCGCAGCCAGCCAAACAATGATGCCAGAAGACGGGCAGCGCTACCAAGGGGGTTGCAGCGTGTCATTACAAAGGAAAGTCACACCACCGGGACGGTTAAATGGTCACACAGAGGACACATTGCAGACGTGTTTTCAGTTCCACATGTGCGAGGAGAATACGTTTCTGAGCCACCTTGCACACATGCAGCATTACCGCTGTACAAGGTGGCTGGATAACGTAAAAACGCCTGGGGGAGGGGGGACAGGTTCCCTTCAATTTCAGTTCTTGTGTCTGCGTGGCTTTTGCAGGACACGTTGCCGGCTGCACAGCAGGGGAACAGCTGGCGGTGCTGGACCCCACTGACACATTGGCTGGTGTTTTTCTCTGTGCAGCTAGCACATCTGGGCCCCAACTGGCGGTTTGTTAGAGCCCAGGGTCAGCAGGAGGAGGAGGAGCAGGAGCAGGGGGAGGGGAGTGTAGGCCGAAGCCTGCACTGGCGGCAGCTTTGGGTCTGTTGTGTCTGCGTGGCGGTCGCAGGACACGTTGCCGGCTACACAGCAGGGGAACAGCTGGCGGTGCTGGACCCCACTGACACATTGGCGAGGTGTTTGGCTCTGTGCAGCCAGCACTTCTGGACAGCAACTAGCGGTGTTGGAGCCCGGGCTCTGCAGGGGGAGCAGAGTGTAGGCCGAAGCCTACTTGAACCAATTTCAAAGGTAACCTTTAACCCCCCCTCAGGGGTTAGAAAGTAGAAGAGCCACAGCTTATGCAGCAGTAGTGCTGCACAAGTCAAAGGTTGCTCTTTTAATTTCGCTCCTTGCACACGCTGAATGAAACACGTATAACATTTAGCCCTTTATACAGTCAAACTGTGTTGGAGGCGCGAGTTCCCTTTGTAATGAGACGCAGCACAGATGTCAAGAATCCCACCTTGGTGCTGGGTGCAGCCTCCTGAGCGTTGTTATTTGCTGTACAGGAGTCTGCGCTGTCGTGTTATCCCCTGGCCTAGCGCTGTTAGCGCTGCCCATCTTCTGACATCATTTAATGTCGGCCGGTGCGTTTCGCGATGACCATGAATCCCAGCCCCGCAGTGTCTTAACATTGTCAAAACACTGCGGGGCTGGGTTTCAGGGCCTGGCGCAGCACATATGTTGGCCTCTCACACTCGGGTCCTTACACCCGCTTCAGACTGTGCGGCGTCATCTGATCCCTTATCGCATGCCACGGCCATGAAGCCGCACAGTCCGAAGAAGGCGGAAGGAGAGGAGGGACAGGCGAACTGATGCACTGATCCTGCCCATCAATCACACCCTCGCAGTCCCAATAAATAAGACACCGAGGGGCGTTGTGTGGGTCAGGGCGGCCGCAGAGGCGCAGCCAGCCAAACAATGATGCCAGAAGACGGGCAGCGCTACCAAGGGGGTTGCAGCGTGTCATTACAAAGGAAAGTCACACCACCGGGACGGTTAAATGGTCACACAGAGGACACATTGCAGACGTGTTTTCAGTTCCACATGTGCGAGGAGAATACGTTTCTGAGCCACCTTGCACACATGCAGCATTACCGCTGTACAAGGTGGCTGGATAACGTAAAAACGCCTGGGGGAGGGGGGACAGGTTCCCTTCAATTTCAGTTCTTGTGTCTGCGTGGCTTTTGCAGGACACGTTGCCGGCTGCACAGCAGGGGAACAGCTGGCGGTGCTGGACCCCACTGACACATTGGCTGGTGTTTTTCTCTGTGCAGCTAGCACATCTGGGCCCCAACTGGCGGTTTGTTAGAGCCCAGGGTCAGCAGGAGGAGGAGGAGCAGGAGCAGGGGGAGGGGAGTGTAGGCCGAAGCCTGCACTGGCGGCAGCTTTGGGTCTGTTGTGTCTGCGTGGCGGTCGCAGGACACGTTGCCGGCTACACAGCAGGGGAACAGCTGGCGGTGCTGGACCCCACTGACACATTGGCGAGGTGTTTGGCTCTGTGCAGCCAGCACTTCTGGACAGCAACTAGCGGTGTTGGAGCCCGGGCTCTGCAGGGGGAGCAGAGTGTAGGCCGAAGCCTACTTGAACCAATTTCAAAGGTAACCTTTAACCCCCCCTCAGGGGTTAGAAAGTAGAAGAGCCACAGCTTATGCAGCAGTAGTGCTGCACAAGTCAAAGGTTGCTCTTTTAATTTCGCTCCTTGCACACGCTGAATGAAACACGTATAACATTTAGCCCTTTATACAGTCAAACTGTGTTGGAGGCGCGAGTTCCCTTTGTAATGAGACGCAGCACAGATGTCAAGAATCCCACCTTGGTGCTGGGTGCAGCCTCCTGAGCGTTGTTATTTGCTGTACAGGAGTCTGCGCTGTCGTGTTATCCCCTGGCCTAGCGCTGTTAGCGCTGCCCATCTTCTGACATCATTTAATGTCGGCCGGTGCGTTTCGCGATGACCATGAATCCCAGCCCCGCAGTGTCTTAACATTGTCAAAACACTGCGGGGCTGGGTTTCAGGGCCTGGCGCAGCACATATGTTGGCCTCTCACACTCGGGTCCTTACACCCGCTTCAGACTGTGCGGCGTCATCTGATCCCTTATCGCATGCCACGGCCATGAAGCCGCACAGTCCGAAGAAGGCGGAAGGAGAGGAGGGACAGGCGAACTGATGCACTGATCCTGCCCATCAATCACACCCTCGCAGTCCCAATAAATAAGACACCGAGGGGCGTTGTGTGGGTCAGGGCGGCCGCAGAGGCGCAGCCAGCCAAACAATGATGCCAGAAGACGGGCAGCGCTACCAAGGGGGTTGCAGCGTGTCATTACAAAGGAAAGTCACACCACCGGGACGGTTAAATGGTCACACAGAGGACACATTGCAGACGTGTTTTCAGTTCCACATGTGCGAGGAGAATACGTTTCTGAGCCACCTTGCACACATGCAGCATTACCGCTGTACAAGGTGGCTGGATAACGTAAAAACGCCTGGGGGAGGGGGGACAGGTTCCCTTCAATTTCAGTTCTTGTGTCTGCGTGGCTTTTGCAGGACACGTTGCCGGCTGCACAGCAGGGGAACAGCTGGCGGTGCTGGACCCCACTGACACATTGGCTGGTGTTTTTCTCTGTGCAGCTAGCACATCTGGGCCCCAACTGGCGGTTTGTTAGAGCCCAGGGTCAGCAGGAGGAGGAGGAGCAGGAGCAGGGGGAGGGGAGTGTAGGCCGAAGCCTGCACTGGCGGCAGCTTTGGGTCTGTTGTGTCTGCGTGGCGGTCGCAGGACACGTTGCCGGCTACACAGCAGGGGAACAGCTGGCGGTGCTGGACCCCACTGACACATTGGCGAGGTGTTTGGCTCTGTGCAGCCAGCACTTCCGGACAGCAACTAGCGGTGTTGGAGCCCGGACTCTGCAGGGGGAGCAGAGTGTAGGCCGAAGCCTACTTGAACCAATTTCAAAGGTAACCTTTAACCCCCCCTCAGGGGTTAGAAAGTAGAAGAGCCACAGCTTATGCAGCAGTAGTGCTGCACAAGTCAAAGGTTGCTCTTTTAATTTCGCTCCTTGCACACGCTGAATGAAACACGTATAACATTTAGCCCTTTATACAGTCAAACTGTGTTGGAGGCGCAAGTTCCCTTTGTAATGAGACGCAGCACAGATGTCAAGAATCCCACCTTGGTGCTGGGTGCAGCCTCCTGAGCGTTGTTATTTGCTGTACAGGAGTCTGCGCTGTCGTGTTATCCCCTGGCCTAGCGCTGTTAGCGCTGCCCATCTTCTGACATCATTTAATGTCGGCCGGTGCGTTTCGCGATGACCATGAATCCCAGCCCCGCAGTGTCTTAACATTGTCAAAACACTGCGGGGCTGGGATTCAGGGCCTGGCGCAGCACATATGTTGGCCTCTCACACTCGGGTCCTTACACCCGCTTCAGACTGTGCGGCGTCATCTGATCCCTTATCGCATGCCACGGCCATGAAGCCGCACAGTCCGAAGAAGGCGGAAGGAGAGGAGGGACAGGCGAACTGATGCACTGATCCTGCCCATCAATCACACCCTCGCAGTCCCAATAAATAAGACACCGAGGGGCGTTGTGTGGGTCAGGGCGGCCGCAGAGGCGCAGCCAGCCAAACAATGATGCCAGAAGACGGGCAGCGCTACCAAGGGGGTTGCAGCGTGTCATTACAAAGGAAAGTCACACCACCGGGACGGTTAAATGGTCACACAGAGGACACATTGCAGACGTGTTTTCAGTTCCACATGTGCGAGGAGAATACGTTTCTGAGCCACCTTGCACACATGCAGCATTACCGCTGTACAAGGTGGCTGGATAACGTAAAAACGCCTGGGGGAGGGGGGACAGGTTCCCTTCAATTTCAGTTCTTGTGTCTGCGTGGCTTTTGCAGGACACGATGCCGGCTGCACAGCAGGGGAACAGCTGGCGGTGCTGGACCCCACTGACACATTGGCTGGTGTTTTTCTCTGTGCAGCTAGCAGTACCGGGCCCCAACTGGCGGTGTTAGAGCCCAGGGTCAGCAGGAGGAGCAGGGGGAGCGGAGTGTAGGCCGAAGCCTTTCCCCTCGAGCAAGTTGAAAGGAAACCTTTAACCCCCCCCCCCCAGGCGTTTGTAGCTGAAAGAGCCATTGTGTACAGCACTAATGCTGGAAAAGGTAAACTTAGCTCTTTTAATTATGGTCCTTGCACATGCGGAACCTAACAGTTATGAAATGTGTCCCCTCACAGCGTTAAACCGTCCGGTAGGTGGAACTTTCCTTTGTCGTGTGACGCAGCACAGCCATCATTTTTACCCCCTTGGCGCCGTGCGCCGCCTCCTCAGCGTTGTTTGAATCTGTCCCGGAGCCTGCGCTGTTAGGTTAGCCCTTGGCCATGCACACATTTTGCGCTGCCCGTCTTCTGACATCATTTGGTGTCAGGCTGGCTGCGCCTGTGCGGGTGCGCTGGCCGAGATCCCGCCTCGCAGTGTCGTCTAATGTAATCCCACCGCGGGCCTGTAATCCGTGCCCGTGCGCAGTGCATATCCTCGCCTCTCACTCCCCTCCCTACGGCTTTTTCAGACTGTGCGGTGTCACGGCCGTGGCATGCTATTAGGGACCAGCTGACATCGCACAGTCTGAAGAAGCCGTAGGGAGGGGAGTGAGAGGCGAGGATATGCACTGCGCACGGGCACGGATCACAGGCCCGCGGTGGGATTACATTAGACGACACTGCGAGGCGGGATCTCGGCCAGCGCACCCGCACAGGCGCAGCCAGCCTGACACCAAATGATGTCAGAAGACGGGCAGCGCAAAATGTGTGCATGGCCAAGGGCTAACCTAACAGCGCAGGCTCCGGGACAGATTCAAACAACGCTGAGGAGGCGGCGCACGGCGCCAAGGGGGTAAAAATGATGGCTGTGCTGCGTCACACGACAAAGGAAAGTTCCACCTACCGGACGGTTTAACGCTGTGATGGGACACATTTCATAACTGTTAGGTTCCGCATGTGCAAGGAGCACCACGAAAAGAGGCACTTTTTCCCTTTGCATCATTACTGCTGCACAAGGTGGCTCCTTCAGTAACAAACGCCTGGGGGGGGGGGGGGACAGGTTCCCTTAAAGTAAACTTGTTGTGACTGCGTGGCGGTCGCAGTACACGTTGCCGTATACACAGCAGGGGAACAGCTGGCGGTGCTGAACCCCACTAACACATTGGCGAGGTGTTTGGCTCTGTGCGTACAGCACTTCTGGACGGCAACTGGCGGTGTTGGAGCCCAGGGACAGGTGGAGGAGGAGGAGGTTGGAGGAGGTTGGAGGAGGTAGGAGGGATTGCCACACACACAGCAGGGGAACAGCTGACGTTACTGAACCCCAATAACAGAGGAGGGACTGTTGACTGTGCGTACAGCACTTCTGGACGGCAACTGGCGGTGTTGGAGCCCAGGGACAGGTGGAGGAGGAGGAGGTTGGAGGAGGTAGGAGGGATTGCCACACACACAGCAGGGGAACAGCTGACGTTACTGAACCCCAATAACAGAGGAGGGACTGTTGACTGTGCGTACAGCACTTCTGGACGGCAACTGGCGGTGTTGGAGCCCAGGGACAGGTGGAGGAGGAGGAGGTTGGAGGAGGTTGGAGGGATTGCCACACACACAGCAGGGGAACAGCTGACGTTACTGAACCCCAATAACAGAGGAGGGACTGTTGACTGTGCGTACAGCACTTCTGGACGGCAACTGGCGGTGTTGGAGCCCAGGGACAGGTGGAGGAGGAGGAGGTTGGAGGAGGTTGGAAGAGGCAGGAGGGATTGCCACACACACAGCAGGGGAACAGCTGACGTTACTGAACCCCAATAACAGAGGAGGGACTGTTGACTGTGCGTACAGCACTTCTGGACGGCAACTGGCGGTGTTGGAGCCCAGGGACAGGTGGAGGAGGAGGAGGTTGGAGGAGGTAGGAGGGATTGCCACACACACAGCAGGGGAACAGCTGACGTTACTGAACCCCAATAACAGAGGAGGGACTGTTGACTGTGCGTACAGCACTTCTGGACGGCAACTGGCGGTGTTGGAGCCCAGGGACAGGTGGAGGAGGAGGAGGTTGGAGGAGGTAGGAGGGATTGCCACACACACAGCAGGGGAACAGCTGACGTTACTGAACCCCAATAACAGAGGAGGGACTGTTGACTGTGCGTACAGCACTTCTGGACGGCAACTGGCGGTGTTGGAGCCCAGGGACAGGTGGAGGAGGAGGAGGTTGGAGGAGGTTGGAGGAGGTAGGAGGGATTGCCACACACACAGCAGGGGAACAGCTGACGTTACTGAACCCCAATAACAGAGGAGGGACTGTTGACTGTGCGTACAGCACTTCTGGACGGCAACTGGCGGTGTTGGAGCCCAGGGACAGGTGGAGGAGGAGGAGGTTGGAGGAGGTAGGAGGGATTGCCACACACACAGCAGGGGAACAGCTGACGTTACTGAACCCCAATAACAGAGGAGGGACTGTTGACTGTGCGTACAGCACTTCTGGACGGCAACTGGCGGTGTTGGAGCCCAGGGACAGGTGGAGGAGGAGGAGGTTGGAGGAGGTAGGAGGGATTGCCACACACACAGCAGGGGAACAGCTGACGTTACTGAACCCCAATAACAGAGGAGGGACTGTTGACTGTGCGTACAGCACTTCTGGACGGCAACTGGCGGTGTTGGAGCCCAGGGACAGGTGGAGGAGGAGGAGGTTGGAGGAGGTTGGAGGGATTGCCACACACACAGCAGGGGAACAGCTGACGTTACTGAACCCCAATAACAGAGGAGGGACTGTTGACTGTGCGTACAGCACTTCTGGACGGCAACTGGCGGTGTTGGAGCCCAGGGACAGGTGGAGGAGGAGGAGGTTGGAGGAGGTTGGAGGAGGTAGGAGGGATTGCCACACACACAGCAGGGGAACAGCTGACGTTACTGAACCCCAATAACAGAGGAGGGACTGTTGACTGTGCGTACAGCACTTCTGGACGGCAACTGGCGGTGTTGGAGCCCAGGGACAGGTGGAGGAGGAGGAGGTTGGAGGAGGTAGGAGGGATTGCCACACACACAGCAGGGGAACAGCTGACGTTACTGAACCCCAATAACAGAGGAGGGACTGTTGACTGTGCGTACAGCACTTCTGGACGGCAACTGGCGGTGTTGGAGCCCAGGGACAGGTGGAGGAGGAGGAGGTTGGAGGAGGTAGGAGGGATTGCCACACACACAGCAGGGGAACAGCTGACGTTACTGAACCCCAATAACAGAGGAGGGACTGTTGACTGTGCGTACAGCACTTCTGGACGGCAACTGGCGGTGTTGGAGCCCAGGGACAGGTGGAGGAGGAGGAGGTTGGAGGAGGTTGGAGGAGGTAGGAGGGATTGCCACACACACAGCAGGGGAACAGCTGACGTTACTGAACCCCAATAACAGAGGAGGGACTGTTGACTGTGCGTACAGCACTTCTGGACGGCAACTGGCGGTGTTGGAGCCCAGGGACAGGTGGAGGAGGAGGAGGTTGGAGGAGGTAGGAGGGATTGCCACACACACAGCAGGGGAACAGCTGACGTTACTGAACCCCAATAACAGAGGAGGGACTGTTGACTGTGCGTACAGCACTTCTGGACGGCAACTGGCGGTGTTGGAGCCCAGGGACAGGTGGAGGAGGAGGAGGTTGGAGGAGGTTGGAGGAGGTAGGAGGGATTGCCACACACACAGCAGGGGAACAGCTGACATTACTGAACCCCAATAACAGAGGAGGGACTGTTGACTGTGCGTACAGCACTTCTGGACGGCAACTGGCGGTGTTGGAGCCCAGGGACAGGTGGAGGAGGAGGAGGTTGGAGGAGGTAGGAGGGATTGCCACACACACAGCAGGGGAACAGCTGACGTTACTGAACCCCAATAACAGAGGAGGGACTGTTGACTGTGCGTACAGCACTTCTGGACGGCAACTGGCGGTGTTGGAGCCCAGGGACAGGTGGAGGAGGAGGAGGTTGGAGGAGGTAGGAGGGATTGCCACACACACAGCAGGGGAACAGCTGACGTTACTGAACCCCAATAACAGAGGAGGGACTGTTGACTGTGCGTACAGCACTTCTGGACGGCAACTGGCGGTGTTGGAGCCCAGGGACAGGTGGAGGAGGAGGAGGTTGGAGGAGGTTGGAGGAGGTAGGAGGGATTGCCACACACACAGCAGGGGAACAGCTGACGTTACTGAACCCCAATAACAGAGGAGGGACTGTTGACTGTGCGTACAGCACTTCTGGACGGCAACTGGCGGTGTTGGAGCCCAGGGACAGGTGGAGGAGGAGGAGGTTGGAGGAGGTAGGAGGGATTGCCACACACACAGCAGGGGAACAGCTGACGTTACTGAACCCCAATAACAGAGGAGGGACTGTTGACTGTGCGTACAGCACTTCTGGACGGCAACTGGCGGTGTTGGAGCCCAGGGACAGGTGGAGGAGGAGGAGGTTGGAGGAGGTTGGAGGAGGTAGGAGGGATTGCCACACACACAGCAGGGGAACAGCTGACGTTACTGAACCCCAATAACAGAGGAGGGACTGTTGACTGTGCGTACAGCACTTCTGGACGGCAACTGGCGGTGTTGGAGCCCAGGGACAGGTGGAGGAGGAGGAGGTTGGAGGAGGTAGGAGGGATTGCCACACACACAGCAGGGGAACAGCTGACGTTACTGAACCCCAATAACAGAGGAGGGACTGTTGACTGTGCGTACAGCACTTCTGGACGGCAACTGGCGGTGTTGGAGCCCAGGGACAGGTGGAAAAGCAGAGGAACACAATGTAGGCCGAAGCCTGAGAAAGTCGAAAGGGAACCTTTAACCCCCCCCCAAGGCGTTTGTAGCTGAAAGAGCCAGCTTGTGCAGCACAAAAGATGCAAAAGGAAAAGGTGGCTCTTTTCATCATGCTCCTTGCACACGCAGAACTAAACACTTATAAAATGTGTCCCCTGCAACCGTAAAACCGTCCCGGAGGTGGGACTTTCCTTCGTAATGTGACGCAGCACAGCCGTCATTCCTACCCCCCCGGCGCCGCGCACCGGCTCCTCAGCGTTGTTTTATTCCGTCCCGGAGCCTGCGCTGTTATGTTATCCCGTGGCCAGGCACACTTAGCGCTGCCCATCTTCTGACATCATTTGGTGTCAGGCTGGCTGCGCCTGTGCGGCCGCGCTGGCAGAGAGCCCGCCTCGCAGTGTCTTCTGATTTAATCCCACTGGGGGCCTGGGATCCATGGACATGCGCAGTGCATATCCTCGCCTCTCACTCCCCTCCCTACGGCTTCTTAAGACTGTGCGGTGTCACGGCCGTGGCATGCTATTAGGGACCAGCTGACACCGAACAGTCTGAAGAAGCCATAGGGAAATGAGTGAGAGGTGGAGGTTCAGATATGCACTGCGCATGTCCATGGATCCCAGGCCCCCA
This sequence comes from Ranitomeya variabilis, assembly GCF_051348905.1. Taxonomy (NCBI): domain Eukaryota; kingdom Metazoa; phylum Chordata; class Amphibia; order Anura; family Dendrobatidae; genus Ranitomeya; species Ranitomeya variabilis. The sequence goes on along the minus strand of NC_135237.1, from coordinate 434,409,372 downwards.
GTGGGATTAAATCAGAAGACACTGCGAGGCGGGCTCTCTGCCAGCGCGGCCGCACAGGCGCAGCCAGCCTGACACCAAATGATGTCAGAAGATGGGCAGCGCTAAGTGTGCCTGGCCACGGGATAACATAACAGCGCAGGCTCCGGGACGGAATAAAACAACGCTGAGGAGCCGGTGCGCGGCGCCGGGGGGGTAGGAATGACGGCTGTGCTGCGTCACATTACGAAGGAAAGTCCCACCTCCGGGACGGTTTTACGGTTGCAGGGGACACATTTTATAAGTGTTAAGTTCTGCGTGTGCAAGGAGCTAAACAAAAATAGCTACCTTTTCCTTGTGCAGCATTACTGCTGCACAAGGTGGCTCTTTCAGTAACAAACGCCTTGGGGGGGGGGACAGATTCCCTTACATTTCAGTTGTTGTGTCAGCGTGGCGGTCGCATGACACATTGCCGGCTACACAGCTGGGGATCAGCTGACGTTACTGAAACCCAATAACACTGGGTCGTATGTTTTGACTGTGCAGACGGCACTTCTGAGCCTCAACTGGCGGTGTTGGAGCACAGGAATTTAAGTTCAGGTGGTAGAAAGATGAACACAACAGGAGACCTGGATAACGTATACAGTGACCTAATTATTTAATCAGGAGGAGGAGTGGCAAATTCCTGCGAGATCCAGGCCTTGTTCATTTTCAGGAAAGTAAGCCGGTCAACGTTATCGGAGGATAGTCGCATGCGACGGTCAGTTAGTACACCACCTGCAGCACTAAAGACACGTTCCGATAATACACTGGCCGCAGGGCAAGACAGCACCTCCAATGCATACTGGCTTAGCTCTGGCCATGTATCCAGCTTTGAGACCCAAAACTTGAAAGGGGAAGAGCCGTCTGGGAGTACAGCAAGAGGGCAAGACATGTAGTCTGTCACCATCTGACGGAACCGTTGCCTCCTGCTGACTGGAGCCGTCTGTGATGGTGTAGACTTTTGTGGGGGGCACAGAAAACTGTGCCACAGTTGGGCCATACTGGTCTTGCCTTGGGCAGAGGCACTGCTTCTGCTCCCTCTTTGTGCAGAGCCTCCACCACTGCCTGGACGCACTGAGCTGCTTTGGAATGCACTAGCAGCACTTCTCTCAGTTGGAATGGAGAAGATGATGGAATTGACCAGTGTGTCTTGGTACTCCCGCATTTTTCGCTCACGGTTCAACGGTGTGATGAGGCTTTCTACGTTGTCACGGTAGCGAGGATCGAGGAGGGTGAACACCCAATAATCAGACATGTTGAGAATGTGGGCGATGCGGCGGTCGTTTCTCAGGCACTGCAGCATGTAATCCACCATGTGCTGCAGACTGCCAACTGCCCAAGAAACGCTGTCCCCTGCTGGAGGCGTGATCTCTGCCCGCTCGTCATCACCCCACCCTCGCTGTACACACTGAGTACTGGACAATTCGTTAAATCCCTCCTCTGGACGGACGTCTTCCTCCTCCATTGACTCCTCCTCATCCTCCTCACAAACTGTCCCCTGCCTAAACGTTTGTGAGGAACCACGTGGCGCTGACTGTCCAGAAGATGATGGAAATGGTGAATCCTCATCCTCCACCTCTTCCACAACATCATCCCTTAGCGCTTGCAGTGATTTTTCAAGCAGGCAGATAAGGGGGACAGTCATGCTGACTAGTGCATCATCTGCACTCGCCATCCGCGTGGAATAATCAAAGGGACGCAAAACCTGGCAGACGTCATTCATAGTGGCCCACTCTGTGGTTGTGAAGTCTGTACGGCGCTGAGTGCGACTTCTTTGCGCCTGAAGCAGCTGGTACTCCATTACAGCTTGCTGCTGCTCACACAACCGCTCCAACATATGTAACGTGGAATTCCACCTGGTAGGTAGGTCACATATGATGCGATGTTCCGGCAGGTGGTGTCGGCGCTGCAGAGCCGCAATGCGCGCTTTTGCCGTGCTGGAACGCCGCAAGTGAGCACACTCTAGGCGGACCTTGTGCAGCAGTGCATCAAGATCCGGATAGTCCCTCAAAAAGCTCTGCACGACCAAATTGAGCACATGTGCCAGACATGGGATGTGAGTGAGGTTGCCGAGGCCCAGAGCTGCCACCAGATTTCGGCCATTATCACACACTACCATGCCTGGCTGGAGATTCGCTGGCACAAACCACACATCGCTCTCCTGCTTGATGGCATTCCAGAGCTCCTGCGCTGTGTGGCTACGATTCCCAAAAAAAATTAATTTCAACACGGCCTGTTGACGTTTGGCCACGGCTGTGCTCATGTCGGTCGTAACAGGTACACGTTCATCACGGGTCCATGTGGAGGTGGACTGTGACGGCTCCTGCAGCGATGATTCTGAGGAACTGGTGTAAGAGGAGGAGTCAATGCGTACAGAATGGATTCCTGCAATCCTTGGAGTGGGCAGGACACGTCCTGCGCCACTTGCACGGTCTGTACCCGGCTCAATGACATTAACCCAATGGGCAGTGAGGGAAAGGTATCGCCCCTGTCCATGTTGACTGGTCCACGCATCGGTGGTGAGGTGGACCTTGCTACTGACGGCGTTCAGTAGCGCGTGTTTTATGTGTCCCTCCACATGCTTGTGCAGGGCAGGGACGGCTTGCCTGCTGAAGTAAAAGCGGCTGGGCACATTGTACTGTGGGACTGCCAATGACATCAAGTCACGGAAGCTGTCAGTCTCCACCAGCCTGAATGACAGCATTTCCAGTGACAGAAGTTTGGCAATGCCTGCAGTCAGAGCCTGTGCTCGTGGGTGGTTTGACGAGAAAGGCCGCCTTTTCTCCCATGCCTGTACTACTGATGGCTGTAGACTGGGCTGGGAGTGTGTGGATGACTGGGAAAGTGGTGCTGCGGGTGGAATTACAGCGGGTCTCTGGACAACAGGGCCAGAGGTTCTTCCACGGCGATCCTGGGAGGAAGCCGAACCAGCTGCGTGTGAGCTAGAGGAAGAGGCAACACGAGCTGAAGAGGTGGTAGCTGCCGCTGTTGGTTGGCCTACCTCTTCAGTGTGTTTTTCTAACAACGCCGGGTGCCTGGTGCGCACATGTTTCCACATGTTGGAGGTATTGAGGCTGCTGACATTTCGACCTCTTTTGACTTTGTGATGACACACGTTGCATCTGACATAGCAAATGTCATCTGCAACTGTGTCAAAAAAGGACCAGGCACTGCAAGTCTTGGGAGCGCCCTTTTTGGCTTTTGGAAGAGACATGCTCCTAACGGCTGCCAAAGCGGAGGCTGCAGGATCCGCAGTCTTCCCCCTCCCTCTCCCTCTTTGGGCCGTACGGGGAATCTCTTCCTCAGAGCTGCTCCCACCACCTTCCTGTCCCTCACGCCAAGATGGGTCGAGGACCTCATCATCTACACTACCCTCTGCCCCCAACTGCTCCTCCTGGGTAGTCTCAGCAGCAGAGCACGCACCAGTAAGTGGCACCTGAGTGTCATCATCAGCTGATGCGGCCTGCGATGTGGTGACCGGAGCCACTGGCCCACCCGCCTCTTCAGAGGAAGACAGAAAAAGCTGTTGGGCATCACTGCACCCTGCCTCTTCTTCCATTTCTCCAATGCTGCTTGGCTGGCCCCCTGTTTCCAAGCCAAGAGATTCAGAGAACAGAAGTAGAGACGGCTCCTGTCCTGGGCTCTCTGTCTGCCTGGGCAATTTGGCAGGTGGTGAAGAGACAGATGGCTGCTCTCCAGTGCTCTGTGTCTGAGAGGATGTGGCACTAATGGAAGTTGATGCATTAGCTGCCATCCATCCGACAACGGCTTCAATTTGGTCTTCACGCAGCAGCGGTGTACGGCGCTCTGACACAAAGCTGCGCATGAACGACTGTTGCCTGGTGAAAGTGGGTGCTGATGAGTCACCGGTGCCCGCAGCAGGCACAGAATCCCCACGTCCCCTCCCTGCTCCGCGCCCACGCCCACGTGCCTTACTCACTGCCTTCTTCATCTTGGTTGACTGATAAAGATAAGCAGAAAAGTACTAACGGATTTGTGTGCTTATTCCTGAGCAACTCCTCCTAACAGGTATAAGAAACACTAATTTTCTAAAGTGTGGACTAGACTTTAATATGAGCTAATGTGGCCTACACAAATGTAAAGTGGTGTAACTGGTGTGTTTGGTGAACTTTATTATTTATTTCTTTTTTGGGGGCTGAACTGACAACAGATAGAGCTGCAGTCACACAGAGACCGTGCAGACAGACGTAAACGGCGCTGCAAGGCCCAAAAACCCTCCTCTACTTTATCCTATGTAGTGTTTTTCCACAAATTAGCTGGAGACGGGTGGAAAGACACTAATAGGATTTTTTTAAATTAATTAGCAGCAGACTACACTACTTGAAAAAAAATTAAAATTGATTTGGCGGTATGACGCAGTGAACAACCCTGAGCTGGAGACAACCAGGCTACGGCTGCTCACAGACTACAGGGCGAGCTGCAGTCACACGGAGACCGTGCAGACAGCCGTAAACGGCGCTGCAAGGCCCAAAAACCCTCCTCTACTTTATCCTATGTAGTGTTTTTCCACAAATTAGCTGGAGACGGGTGGAAAGACACTAATAGGATTTTTTTAAATTAATTAGCAGCAGACTACACTACTTGAAAAAAAATAAAAATTGATTTGGCGGTATGACGCAGTGAACAACCCTGAGCTGCAGACAACCAGGCTACCGCTGCTCACAGACTACAGGGCGAGCTGCAGTCACACGGAGACCGTGCAGACAGCCGTAAACGGCGCTGCAAGGCCCAAAAACCCTCCTCTACTTTATCCTATGTAGTGTTTTTCCACAAATTAGCTGGAGACGGGTGGAAAGACACTAATAGGATTTTTTTAAATTAATTAGCAGCAGACTACACTACTTGAAAAAAAATAAAAATTGATTTGGCGGTATGACGCAGTGAACAACCCTGAGCTGCAGACAACCAGGCTACGGCTGCTCACAGACTACAGGGCGAGCTGCAGTCACACGGAGACCGTGCAGACAGCCGTAAACGGCGCTGCAAGGCCCAAAAACCCTCCTCTACTTTATCCTATGTAGTGTTTTTCCACAAATTAGCTGGAGACGGGTGGAAAGACACTAATAGGATTTTTTTGAATAAATTAGCAGCAGACTACACTACTTGAAAAAAAAAAAAAAAAAAAAGAACAGTATGAGGCAATGAACCACCCTCCCTGAACTGAATACAACCAGCTATGGATGGCCTATGTGGCTGCACTCAGACTAGAGAGTGGGCTGCACTCACACACACACACACACACAGACCTTGCAGATCGCTGTGAAAACAGCGCTACAAGGCAAAAGCAAGGTGAATAGTAGGTGAACACAGCGGTTGCTAAATTAGCCTTTGGAAAGCACAAAGAAGCAAATCGCTATCTCTAAACTGTCCCTCAGTCAGCAAACAGCGTCCTGTCACTAACTGAATTCACAGCAGAGTGATCGGAAAATGGCGCCAGCGACTTTTAAACTGCATCATGACATCATTTCAGCAGCCAATCACAGCCTTGCCAGTAGTTTCATGCCCTCCATGCTAAACAGGATGTGCCCACACTTGGAATCATTCTCATTGGCTGAATTTCTGAATTTTGAATCTTGGAACTTCCGATTCCGGTATCCGATACGCGGCAAGTATCGGAATACCGGTATCGGAATTCCGATACCGCAAGTATCGGCCGATACCCGATACTTGCGGTATCGGAATGCTCAACACTAGTCGCTGCACATTGTTCAAGCTTATCTAGATCCTTCTGACTCCTTTCTCTGTCTTTTCTAGTGTTAGCTATCCCTCCTGGCTTTGCATCGTCAGCAAATTTGATTGGTTTACCTACAGTTCCCTTATCTCAGTAACGTAGCTACCGAGGGGGCAGAGGGGGCCATCGCCCCGGGCCCGGTGTTCAAAGGGGGCCCACCCTGAGCTACGCTACTGTAACTGTATCGGTGCGTGCAGTGCGACACTAGTTACCTTCTGTGGCAGAGCATGGAGAATCGATCTCCCTGCTCTGCTGCCCGCTATGGGGCCGCTGAGAAGGCCGGGGGGCCTGGTGCTAGTAGTGGGCCCCCTGCCCATCACCGCACTGATGAGGGAAGGAGCGCTCCACTGCGCTCCTTCTCCCATCATCCCCCTGTCAGCGTCTGGCATCACTGATGCCAACGCTGACAATAGGCGCAATAACGTCACCACCCGGCGCCCGCTGTCAGAAGATGTGCGGGAGGTCGGAGCACCTCTGGAACAAGGAGGAAGAGAGGTGAGTATTGTTTTTTTATGGAGGCTGCCTTATACTTCAGGATCTGCCTATAAGGGTGCTGCCTTAAACTTCAGTATCTGCCTATAGGGGTGCTGCCTTAAACTTCAGGATCTGCCTATAGGGGTTCTGCCTTATACTTCAGGATCTGCCTATAGGGGGGCTACCATACACTTCAGGATCTGCCTATAGGGGTGTTGCCTTACATTTCAGGATCTGCCTATGGGGTGCTGTCTTATACTGCAGGGTCTGCCTATGGGGTGCTGCCTTTTACTAGAGTCTGCCTGTGGGTTGCTGCCTTTTGCTGAAGTCTGCCTATGGGGTTCTGCCTTATACTACAGCATCTGCCTATGGGGTGCTGCCTTTTACTAGAGTCTGCCTATGGGGGGCTGCCTTATACTACAGGGTCTGCCTATATGGGTGCTGCATTATACTTCAGTATCTGCCTATGGGATGCTGCCTTATACTACAGGATCTGCCTATGGGGTGCTGCCTTATACTACAGGGTCTGCCTATGGGGTGCTGTCTTATACTACAGGGTCTTCCTATGGGGGTGCTGTCTTATGCTATAGATTAGGCCTATGGGGAGTGCATTATACTATATGGAGTCCCATGGGGAGTGCATTATAATATATGGAGGTTTATGGGGAGTGTATTATACTATATGGAGACCTATGGGTGATGCATTACACTATATTTAGGATGATCTGCTGAATTATACTATATGGAGACCATCTATTGGGCCATCATACAGTGTGGAGTTTACAGTGAAGGGGCCATCATACAGTGTCGGAGCCATCAAACAGTTTGGGGGCTACTAAGGAGTCAGTATACTGTGTGGATGGTACTATACAGTGAGGGGGCATTATACTATATAGGGGAGCTGTACAGGGGGGGAGACTCGGTACATTATTAAATGTAAAGTGGGAACTTCTTGTTATAGGGGATCTCAGGTTACTGTGACTATCAAAGGGGCACACATGGCAATATTACTTTCTAGGGAGCAAAATGTGGGCAATGTTTTCTAGGGCACTTGCACCCAGAATTACTATATTCTGGAGGGTTGCTTTAGAATTTAGAAGGCACAGAGAATTGCACAGCAGGTGCAGTAATAGGGACACATACGGCATCAGTGCTCAGTATTGGGATATCAGCAGGATGAGGAGTTTGTGCAGATTGGGAATAGATGGTGATGGGGCTGGAATATGAGAAGTGAAATGTGTCTTTGTTGTATTCTCTGCAGACGAGTCGTGGCTGGAAGAAGTTGTCATGTCATTCTGTGCCAGATGGAAAAGACGGGAAAAGTGCACAATTCCATGGGAGAACATCAGCGGTTAGACATCTAACTTTGCTGTGATCTCTTACATGTTCTGTAGGGCTGGTGTCTACCACTGACCATATGGCGGTAATATTCATGTTGGTCGTTATATAGAGATTATCTTCAGTAATAGACCGGTCATCTGCTGAGGTTCTCCTCCACTATTATGGAGCGTCACCAAATTGTAATGAAGGTTACCTGGTTAGGGGCCCACTCAGAAACTACGCCCCTCCTGAACCAAAACCCTAGCTACGCCTCTGCCTTATCTATATTATTTATAAAAATGTTGAACATCACTAAGGCTATGACATCATATCTCTAGTCCTGTGTTAGCAGCTCCAACTCTCTTTGTTTCTTTCTCATGCTCTGTACATTTGTATTAACACATTTTGGTTTGGAGTCAGTTTGTCTTCCTCCTCTATTTTCATTCAGGATTTGTTGTTTTTAGTCTTTATTTCTAATAGCAGGGTTCTCTTTTTCCTGGAAGTATATTTCCTATCCCATATTGCTCTAGTTTAAACCTCTCTTAATGAGTGTAGCAAGGTATCTGCCAACTATGTATTTTCCTGTTTCTTGAAATTGCAACCCATCTCTAGCAAGGAGTCCATCATACAAGTAATTCACTCCATGGTCAAGAAACCCAAAATGTTGCTGATGGCACCATCGATGTAGCCAGTTGTTCATCTGTACAATCCTATTCAATCTCCTTGTTCCATTTCCATCCACTGGGAGGATGGATAAGAAGATGACACGTGCTCCCAGTTCCTTCACTTTCTTGCCTAGGTCTTCAATGTTTCTGCTTATGGTTTCCAAGTATTTATTTGCTGTATTATTTGTTCCTACATTTATTAGTAGCCTTAGCTAGTCGTCTGTAGCACTGAAGAGTCTTGATATCCTATCATGCATCTTTGATTTGGGCACCTGGAAGATAGCAAACTTGTCAAGAGGTAATGTCCAGTCAACAGATAGCTGCTTCTGTCCCTCTCAGTAGGGAATCCCACACAACCACCACTTACCTTTTCTTTTTCACCACAGTGCTTTTTTTCTCCCTTCAAGAGACTTCTGGATTGCTTACTGGAGTGTTCTTTGTGAGCAAAGCACTTTTTTGATGTACATCTTCGCAGTTGTTTTTAGTGAGAGCCTGGTAGTGGTTCTTCAGCTGGCTGCCTCCTTATCCTCCTGTTTCTTTGGGTCATATGCTTCCATTTCTCTTTTTATGCAGGTACATTGAAAGGTGCTTCTCTTTGAACATTCTGAATAGTTATTTCTACTGTGTAATTAGCTTCTGCAGGAACGCTGAAAAGTTTTTCTCTTGCAACATTCTGAACAGATTCTTCTGCTCTGTCAAGAAAATCCTCATTTTTCTTTGATAACCTTCAATGTGGCTATTCTTTCTTGAAGACTGTGCACCTTTTCCTCTAACAGAGTCACAAGCTTGCATTTCTGTCATGTAACATCTGTCTTTTAATCTTGCAAAGTCAATAAACATATAGCACACATTGAAGAAAAGGAGTACCAGCGGAGCAAAGAGATAGTGCAAAATATAAATATTTATTAATTCACAAGCGTAAAGTGCATGGATACATAAAATACAATTAGAAAAGGGATGGTTAAAATAGAGTGAGTCTCTGCCAAAACCCACACCGCAGCCTCCCACACATAGAATGCTGCTAGGGAAGTGCACAAGTGTATTTGCCGAATCACCGCTGTGGGAGACAAATGCACACACCACACCTCCCCTTGAGAAAGCCAAACATTCACGTTGCGAAACGCGCGTTGGGGTCCTCTACGGATCGGTTCCTGCCTGGTCTACACCGCCCCCCTGCATTCTAGTGGTATGCAGTGCCCTGTTACCCTTATTTATTACTGTGGTGTGTGCATTTGTCTCCCACAGCGGTGATTCGGCAAATACACTTGTGCACTTCCCTAGCAGCATTCTATGTGTGGGAGGCTGCGGTGTGGGTTTTGGCAGAGACTCACTCTATTTTAACCATCCCTTTTCTAATTGTATTTTATGTATCCATGCACTTTACGCTTGTGAATTAATAAATATTTATATTTTGCACTATCTCTTTGCTCCGCTGGTACTCCTTTTCTTCAATGATTTATATGGAGCGAGTCTGCTTTCTTGGTTGTGGGTCTTCTGGGCACTATTTAGTGCTCTGATTGCCCCGCTTTAATTATGCCTTGTTTTGCTATTATATAGCACACATTGCAGCACACCATATGGGTAATCTCCTCCATGTTGAACAAAATTAATTGTTGTTGAGCTGTTGTGAAGAATTGCGAGCTGTCAGTTGCAAGGTTTGATGATCTCCTTCAAGCAGGTTGATCCAGCTACACCCAAAGATCTTCAGACTTGCAGTCTATACCGCGTCTCCCTCACTGCAGAAACCACTATTATGATCTTATGCTAAGGATCCACAGCCACCGCTCACTGGCCAGCCTATTGGTTTATCTAACTTACATGGAGGATCCCCAGATTACTTCTAATATCTAAATTAGTACATTAATGAAGGTCTATAAGACCAAAATGTCTGTATTGTATGTACTAAATTAAATACTCTATCACTGCTATCCATTTGGCTTAACTTCCGGACTGTATTGATATATTGCCTCAGTATTGCCACATAATCTTCTTTTCTCATGATACCATCTATTTTGTGAAGTTCACCAGTCCCTCCTGCAGCAAAACAATCCCACAACATGATGCTTCCATCCGCGTGTTTCACAGTTGGGATGGTATTATTAGGCTTCCAAGTTTCTCCCTTTTTCCTCCAAATGTAGTGATAGTCATTATGCCCCCAAAGTTCAACTTTACAGTAGTTTCATCAAACCCCAGGACATATCTCCAAAAATTAAGGTCTTAGTTACTGTGTGCATTTGCAAACATTAATCTGGCTCTTTTATGTTTCTTTTGGAGTAATTGCTTCTTCCTGGCAGAGTGGCCTTTCAGCTCATGTTGATACAGTACTAGTGTCACTGTGGATATTGACACAACCTTACCAGCTTCCGCCATCATCTTCACAAGGTCTTTTACTTTTGTCCTTGGGCTGATATTCACATTTCGGACCAAAGCACATTCATCTCTGGGACACACAACCTGTCCTGAGCAGTATGATACCTGGACATTCCCATCTTGTTTGTACTTGTGTATAATTGTCAGCGTTGTATATATATGTATGTATATAGAGAAAAAGGGGAACAGCACAAAATACTTATCTTCGGGTGCAAGGCCCCCAGACAACCTGTCGACCGATCATCCATTAATGTAAAGCTCACAGAACCATTTTTGTATACAGTATACAAAAATGGTTCTGTGAGCTTTACATTAATTGCTTTTAAATACTTGTAAACATACCAATTATAAAATAACAGACTTATCAGACATCAGCTTTATGTGCAATGAAAACTACATTAAATTTATGGACAAGCTATTCTAGGTTTAGTGATCAATCTCTATCTTGTTCCTTTTGGCTGGATTTATCTGAAATCTGGTCCTGAAAGTTTTATTCCTGGAATTTGTTAAGCAAAGTATGTGTCAGTAGACTTATAATATTCTTACTAGACTATTCTCTTCTTATTTTTCAGTTATTTATTTATGGTTTAGTAGAAGAGTAAAAATTTGGCAAGTTTTTCTAGACGTTAAATTTTTTGAGAAACATGATGGAAAAGACGTGAAGAGAAGGATAATTGTTAATGGTCATAGGAGATATAGAATTACATTTATGTAATATAATTTTTTTTCCGATCCTCACCTTGAGCCAATTCTTCAAGACATCTAAAGATGTATGGCTTTCAGAAGATATTGATACTGACATTTCTTGCCCATCAATAGTATTTGTACTGGATGCAAAAAAAGACAAACATTCTTAAAAATGATTTTACATAAAGCACCTAGAATAGATAGAACAACAAAACAGATGTTACTCCACTTCAGACATTGCAATGCGCAGTTAATTAGTTTCCAGAGATCACGCGTGAAATAACTCATAACTGTCAGTGTAGATTATTTTAACCAATGTGCTGTTATTAACATTTATCTACTAGCTCTGTTACTACTGTTAACTACTGCACTGTTCTTATAAAACACTTACCAATTGCATAAATACTTGAAGATGAAAGAAATGAATGTGCATCGTCAAAAAGTAATAAAGAACTAAAACTTTCAGAAGGCAAATAAAAAGTAAACAGTACAGATGAGTATGTGGAATAATGTGGTTCCCCCAGCCATGTCCATAAATGTAAAAAAAATTATGTAGGCAATGTCTTGCTTAGTTTTCCCAAGATGGTTGGCTCTATTTCTCTTTTACTTTAATGATCTCTGAGCCCTAGAGAAAGAACACTATATTGAAATACTTTTTTATTAATGTTTCTAAGTTTGATAGGGGTTTTGGGAATGTTTCTATATTTCCTTTAGCAACAGATTGGTTATTAACTGAATCAAAAGTGTATAGGACAAAAGTATTCACAATCCAGTCTCCAGGATTTGGAATTTATTGAGAAATCTCTATGCAAGGGTACTTTGCAGTCTGGGAAACAAATTTTAAGGGAAGTTTTTGGAGCAAACATATATCACTCTGTCATCACGGTGCTCTGATTCGCTCACTACTCGGCAGGCAATGCATGGTGTTAATGTTCAAACTCAAATCACCACTCTGCATATTTGCGGCCTGTTACTCAGCCAAAAAGCATGAGAGGATTTGCTGTGTGTCACTTTAATGCTGTAGCCATCTTGGTTGTGGCATTACTGTGAATGTCTGGCTGTCTGACATCATCAGGGATCATTAAAGGACAGGTAACTGCACACTGTGCAAGGCTATGTGACACTTCCTATTGTAGGGAATAATTGTCTAGGCTTGTGTGCGCAGGCCTGTAGTCTTGGTACTTGAGCTATCATACTCATAACTCTTCTAAGGGTTAAATATTTGCTTTGTAGCTTGCATCACATATAATCAGCATTTAGCCTAGGGAAAGAGAGAGAAAGTCGCAGGATCAGGGAGAGTGATAGGATCCAGTCTGTAGACAGGGAATAGGCCTGTGCAACCTGTTGGCAAATACACTGTGTTCCAAATTATTATGCACAAATAGTTTAGGAGTGATAAGGTTAGAAATTTTTTGTTTGTTATTTAAACTCATTGATGGTGATGTGTGTCAGGGCTCTTTATCTCACTGAAAGCAATTGCAGATACCTGTGCAAATTAGTTTGGCAGGTGTGGCCAAATAAAGGCAAGACTACTTAAGAAGGCTGTTCCACATTATTAAGCAGCCTACATTTTTTGCCAAAATGGGAAAGAAAAAGGATGTGTTGGCTGCTGAGAAGCAACAAATTGTGGAGTATTTAGGTCAAGGCATGACTACAATCAACATTGCCAAGACACTTCATCATGATCATCGCACAATCAAGAAGTATGTAGCTGATTCCCAGCACACACGTGTGCGTGCTGATAAGGAAAAATTGAGGACTCTTTTCCAACAGGCAATTGCGTAAGGTTAAAAGAGCAGCTTCAAAAATGCCTTGTCATAGCAGCAGACAAGTTTTTGAAGCTGCTGGTGCCTCCAACGTCCCCAGAACAACAAGATGGAGGGTCCATCAGAGGTTTGCAGCCATGCGTAAGCCATCCTGTCCACCACCTCTATCCACTGCACACAAGCAGAAACGGCTCCAGTGGGCCAAACGATACATGAAGACTGACTTCCAAACTGTTTTGTTCACCGATGAGTGCCATGCAACGCTCGATGGTCCAGATGGATGGAGTGGAGGATGGCTGGTTGATGGACACCCCATGAAAACACGGCTAAGGCGCCAACAAGGAGGAGGTGGATTAATGATTTGGGCTGGAATCATGGGGAGAGAGATTGTCGGCCCCTTTATGATCCCTGAAGGGGTAAAGATGAACTCCGTAATCTATGTAGAGTTTCTAAAACAAAACTTCCTGCCATGGTTCAAGAGGAAGAACCGTGCTTTCTGCAGCAAGAATCATTTTCATGCATGATAATGCACCGTCTCATGCTGCAAAAAACACATCTGCATCTCTGGCTGCTGTGGGCATAAAAGAGGACAAACTTATGGTGTGGCCACCATCTTCCCCTGACCTCAACGCCATTGAGAACCTCTGGAGCATCATCAAAAGGAGTGTCTATGATGGCAGTTCACATCTAAGCAACAGCTCTGGGAGGGGATTCTGTCCACATGCAAAACAATTGAAGCAGAAACCATCCAAAAACTGACAAATTCAATGGACGAGAGAGTTCAGAAGCTTCTTTCGGACAAGGGGTCCTATGTGCAAATGTAACATCACCTAGAATAAAGTTTTCACTTGAAAACTGTTTGATTTCATTTTGTAATAAGCTGATAATGCTTATAACTTCACAATTGACCATTTTTTTGTTCAAAATAAAAAAAAGGTTGAAAACTCTGCTGTGCATAATAATTTGGAACATGCATTTTGAGTGTTTATTTTTTTTTTAAAGATACTGTTTTCATAGACAGTTTGTTCCAAAACATTGCAATTATACTAGAATAGTAGATGACTGGAAAATAACAATGACTGCAATTCAGATAGGTAATTTAGAGAAAATATGAGGAAATATTATTTGCATAATAATTTGGAACACAGTGTATATAGCTGCAGATTTTATTGTGGGGGCTGAAAAAATTGAAAACATTTTGATCCATCAAGTATTTTGTGCTTTAAGTCAGGGTTCCCCAACTCCAGTCCTCAAGGCCCACCAACAGGTCATGTTTTCAGGATTACCTTAGTCTTGCCCAGGTGATAATTGCGTCACCTGTGCAATACAAAGGAAATCCTGAAAACATGATCTGTTGGTGGGCCTTGAGGACCGGAGTTGGTGAACACTGCTTTAAGGTCCCTTTTTTGGTATAGAACACACCCAAAAAACGTTGAAACTTTTTTCAAGCCTACAATTCTCAGCCATACGCTATTCCATATTGTAGAGTGCATTTCTGTGATCTCTAAGACTGAAAAAACGCTTTTAAACATTTTATAGGCTTCCATCTTTCAACCATACAGTGCTATATGGTCTGTGAACATTTTTGTGATCTCTAAAACTTAGAAAAAAAATTTAAAATGTTGTAGGCTTCCATTTCTCAGCCATACAGTGTTACATGGTCTGGGAACATTTCTGTGATTTCTAAAACTGAGAAAAAGCTTTTATAAATGTTGCAGGCATCCATTTCTCAGCCATACAGTGTTATGTTGTCTGGAAACATGTCTGTGATTAGAGATGAGCGAATATTTCAATGTTCGGTTCATATTACGATTGCTGAATTTGCAATATTCGCTGATTAATTTGTCGATTATTCGCCTTACATAACCAAACACCATTCAACTCAGTGGGAGTCAAAAACAAAGGCATGCACAACACCTTATAAGGGCCCCAAATGCTGCCAATACACATCAAATGAGGGACAGACACCAGGAAAGTGGCCTCAATTCACCCACATTTCAAATTTTAGCATTGAAATGCAGCAATCAGCCAAGCATGAGATATCGGGGTAGGGGACAGCATTTACAGTTTTCAATTGAACGTCACAGTAAGATGAGGTGGGTGAGGGATTGGTGTAGGCCCCCTTTGCTGGGAGCCCTGATGCCACATGCAACACTTCTACCTACATTCATGCTGAGCCATGCTCAGGTGGCACAAATATCAGTTTTCTAGACTACCATTATCAGAAAAATTTAAGGATAGTAACGTGTAGTTTAGTCAAAGGAAGGAGGAGTGTTAACATTTAAACAAATGAGGGCCTTAGACTACAGAAGTGGCATCAATTTCACGAGAGTAGAAACAGTATAATAGGAACCAATAGGTCTTCAATTAAACCCAATTCAGCAGATGGACACCCAATCAGTAGTGTTCACATTTCCAAAAATTACTGGCAGACACGACCAAAGTGGCAACAATTTCACCACAGTAGAAATAGTATACTAAGGACTGACAGGTCTTCCACTACACCCTATCCAGCAGATGAACATCCAACCAGGAGTGTTCACATTTAAAAAAATGAGGGCCTTACACCACCAAAGGGCCACAGAAGTGGCATCAATTTCATGAGAGTAGAAACAGTATAATAGGGACCAATAGGTCTTCCACTAAACCCAATTCAGCAGATGGACATCCAATCAGGAGTGTTCACATTTCCAAAAATTATTGGCAGACACCACCAAAGTGGCAACAATTTCACCACAGTAGAAATAGTATAATAGGGACTGACAGGTCTTCCACTACACCCAATCCAACAGATGGACACCCAACCAGGAGAGTTAACATTTAATCAAATGAGGACCTTATACCACAGAAGTGGCATCAATTTCACGAGAGTAGAAACAGTATAATAGGGACCAATAGGTCTTCCACTAAACCCAATCCACCAAATGGAAACCCAACCAGGAGTGTTTATATTTCCAGCAATTACTGGCAGACACAACCAAAGTGGCATCGATTTCACCACAGAAGAAATAGTATAATAGGGACTGACAGGTCTTCTGCTGTTAAGGTTGGCGGAATGCACCGAGTATATATATATGTATTAATAGGTACGTTCGCAACCTGGGCTCCACTATGCAGGAGAGGAACCTGCTGCTGGCAAATGGCGGCGCTTTATGGCGGTATAAGCGAACTCTGTTAACTCCACAGATTCGCTAGAAACAAAATGCTGTGCCCTGTTAACTTCACAGAGGTACATAGCTACCAAACAGAGCAAAACTGTGGTCATGCAGTCAGAGAAACAGGCAAACAACTCCTCATCAGAGGTGGCGGGATTCTAGCAGCTTATTTCAGCCAAGGCCCTGAATACACACATACAAACTCTTCACCGGAGGTGCTGGTATTCTAGGGACTTATTTCAGCCAAACTCTAACTACATTCAGACATGACCACACTGGTGCTGAGCTCATAGACTTTGGTTTGATACTAGCGCATGGCCGTGCGGCCATGCGACCCTTTTATAGCTGCAGCAACTTCAGGACCTTCCTAGAGGACCAATGGGAGTTGCTACAGTACCTGAGCAACATCAGGACCTTCCTAGAGGACCAATGGTAGCTGCTGCAGTACCTGAGCATGTGACCCCTGACCTCCAATGAGAGGTCTTACCTTGGGCATGCTCAGAAGGGGAAAAGCAGGACTTTGTCCCAGAGATGTCTGCTCGCCACTGACCAGTACTGGCTACAATGGCTGAGCCTGGAAAGGCAGCAGTAACCATCCGCACAGTATCAGGCTGAGTCAGATGCTGGGACCGACGTCTCCACTGAGCAGGTTCCACTGCAGCTGGAGAAGAATGGGAGACCGCAGCGGAGATGGCCCAAGATTCCCACTGTGCAGAATTGGGAACTTGACCCCTAACATCCGCTACACAAAATACAGTAGATGGACACCCAACCAGGAGTGTTCATATTTCCAAAAATTCTACTGTTGCTTCAATTTCACCACAGTAGAAATAGTATAATAGGAATGACAGGTCTTCCACTACACCAATTCCAACAGATGGACACCCACCCAGGAGTGTTCACATTTCCAAAAATTATTGCAGACACCACCAAAGTGGCATCAATTTCACAATAGTAGAAATAGTATAATAGGTACAAACAGGTCTTCCACTACACTCAATCCAGCAGATGGACTCCCAGCCAGGAGTGTTCACATTTTAAAAAATGAGGGCCTGACTCCACCAAAGTGGAGTAACTGTCACAAGAATAGGCATAGTATAATTGGGAACGAGACATCTTCCACTACAGCTAACCCAGCAGCTGTAGACCAACCATGACTGCTCACATTGCCACAAATTCGTGTTAACATCAGCAGTAGCAGCAGCCACAGCAGGCACAGACATCACACTAAAAATATCACAGGGTGCAGTTACGTGACATTAATGCATCACACTAAAAATTTCAATATCACCTAGGCTGCACAGTCAGACATTGAGGTGCAAAAGTCCTTGGAGATCCATGACTTGTTCATCTTGATAAAAGTTAGATGGTCTACACATTCAAGGGACAGCCGGATGCGCTTATCTGTTAGGACCCCACCAGTAGCACTGAAGTCACGTTCTGAGAGAACGCTGGCTGCCGGGCATGATAAAATCTCCAAGGCATGTTTGGCGAGCTAAGGCCACTCATCCATTTCGGAAGACCAAAATGTGAAAGGATCCAAACCCTCCTTGATGGTATTTATGTTAAGTTCTAGATACTTCTGCACCATCCTCTCCATTCTTTCACCACATGTAAGATATGGACTGTGTTGTGCTGGTGCACGAGTAGAACTAAAAAAGTTTTAAAGGACTCACAGTAGTTGCTTCTTCCACCTCCACCACTGCTGTTGCTGCTGATAATGTCTTGGCGTTGATGAATTGCCGTGTCGGATGGAAGTGTAGAGCTGTGATGCGAATTGTGTGCTTCACTGATGTCTTGGGGAAAATCCCTCTTAAGGTTATGTAAAAGCGTGTTTCGATACTCCAGCATTTGCGGGTCCCTTTCTAGGGTGGGAATCATCTGGCAAAATTTGGTTTTATAACGTGAATCTAACAAAGTGGCAACCCAGTAGTCAGCATTATTCCTATTCATAACTATACGGGGATCATGTTGCAGATAGTGCAGCAAGAAGGCACTCATATGTCAGGCTCTGCCATGATATCCAAGCCCATGCTGTGTAGGTGACTGGGTAACAATGAGGCTCATTTCTTTTGTCCCCTCCTACCAAACACGAACAACAGAGAAGGGAGGATTATCCTCTTCATCTGCCAGTTGCTCGCCCATCACCTCTTCCTCCTCCATTTGTTCCTCGGATCTTGCACCTTCAATAAAGGTACCTTCACACGAAACGACTTTACAACGAGAACGACAACGATCCGTGACGTTGCAGCATCCTGGATAGCGATATCGTTGTGTTTTGACACGCAGCAGCGATCTGGATCCTGCTGTGATATCGCTGGTCGTTGAATAAAGTTCAGAACTTTATTTGGTCGTCAGACCTGCGTGTATCGTCAGGTTTGACACCAAAAGCAACGATACCAGCAATGTTTTACACTGGTAACCAGGGTAAATATCGGGTTACTAAGCGCAGGGCAGCGCTTAGTAACCCGATGTTTACCCTGGTTACCAGCGTAAAAGTAAAAATAACAAACAGTACATACTCACCTGCGCGTCCCCTGCCGTCCGCTTCCTGCTCTGACTGAGCGCCGGCCCTAAAGTGAAAGTAAAAGCACAGCAGTGATGTCACCGCTCTGCTGTTAGGGCCGGCGCTCACACAGTACAGGAAGCGGACGCCGGGGGACGCGCAGGTGAGCATGTACTGTTTGTTATTTTTACTTTTACGCTGGTAACCAGGGTAAACATCGGGTTACTAAGTGCGGCCCTGCGCTTAGCAACCCGATGTTTACCCTGGTTACCCAGGGACCTCGGCATCGTTGGTCGCTGGAGAGCGGTCTGTGTGACAGCTCTCCAGTGACCAAACAGCGACGCTGCAGCGATCAGCATCGTTGCCGCTATCGCTGCAGCGTCGCTTTGTGTGAAGGTACCTTAACAGTTTGTCTGTTATCACCAGCCTAACTCGATCACAGTAATCCACTTTCCCTTGGCACCTGCCTGTGTAGGACAGTCTTGAACTTAGAGACAATGTTATCCCTTCTGCATCCTCCTCTGCTTCCTCCTCTTCTTCTGGGACCACCATCTCCTACCACAGGCTATTCAAAGTCTGCTCCAGCATATAGATGACCTGAATAGAGATGCTGATGATGGCGTCGTCAGTGCTAACCATCTTAGCAGCTATTTCGAAACTGTGCAGAAGGTGCAGAGGTCCTTAGTCTGTGTCAACTCCACAAATGTGATTTGCACCGCATCTGTACTGCGTTGGCCCAGGCTATAACATGACATACTGCGTCAGTGCTTGTTGCTGCTGCACAGTCGCTGCAAGATGTGCATAGTTTAATTCCAATGTGTTGGCACATCACATATCAACTTGTTAACTGGCATGGACAAAGACCTCTATATCGATGCAAGTCGATGAGCAGAGGGGTGCAAATGGCGGAAATGAGCACACAGCTTGCTTGCTTTTTGGAGCAGATCACCCAGGCCAGGATAGTGGCAAAGAAAATGCTGTACCACCAGGTTGAGGACATGAGCCATGCAAGGCACGTGTGAGCTTGCTTTTCCTTAGGGCCACTACCAGGTCCGCACCATTATCAGACATGCCCTTCTCTGGATGCAGGTTCAGCAGAGACAGCCATTGATCAAACTTAGCCTGGAGAGCTGTCCACAACTATTCAGCTGTATGACTGCGATTTCCAAGGCATATCAATTTTAATACTGCTTGATTGCTGTGAGACCTGGATGCGCAGGTGGTGGGGATTCTCTTCACATTGTTGGAATGCATGTCATATTAAGGCAGGGGTTGAGGGTGCAGTTGGAGGCCCTAGAGGAGATAGAGGAGGCAGAATCAGTGGAAGAAGTGTTAAATGTAGAGGTTTGTTCTGAAAGCCTTGGCGATTCCAAAATTTGTGGAGCAGCACCTGTCCACACAGCCACCAGAGTCCCCCAGTGCCCAGTCAGTGAGATGTAATGCCCTTGGCCATTCTTACTCGTCCAAGTGTCTGTGGTGAAATGCACCTTGGCAGACAGAGATTTTGTCAAGGAATGGGTGATGTTGTCTGTGACATGCTGGCGTAGCACAGCTTTCTTAGAAAATTAATGGTGACTGAGTAATTGATACTGGAGGACCGTGACAGCCATCATCTTTCAGAACCTGTCTGTTTCTACCAGGCGGAAAGGCAGCATTTCTGTGGCCAACAGATTGTAGATGGTGGAGTTCAACCTCTTAGCTTTGTCTTGCATAGGAGAAAATAATCTTTTACGTGACCACAACTGCGGAACTGTGGGCTGGCTGCAGTGCTAAGAGAGGGCGGAGTATGGTGAACTGGATAAACTCCTGGACCATGAGAGAGGTGCAGGCAGAGATGTTACTGTGGATCGAGAAACTTGTTCTCTGAGATTGGTCAAAAACAGCAGGCATGTTCTCTTTTGTTACAGCTGGAGGCGGGCTCTCAGTTAATGTGACTGGAGCAGGTAAAGAACTCAAAGTTCTGCATTTGAAGACCTGCATCTCGATAGTTGGCACGGTAACAGAAGATGAGGAAGAAGCAGCAGATCTGATTGATGGGTTGGCTGATGTTTGTTGAGGTCTGCTGGTCCGCATTTTTGCACAGTGGGATTCCCACAGTAAAGCATGTTGATTGCACATGTGAAAGTTCATACATGTAGTAGTCAAATTATGGCACTTTTCACCTCGGCACTTTTTTGTAACTTGCACTGACAGCACAGTACAGTCCGCATGAGGCTCAGATATCTGAGTCTCATCTGGAACACCTCCCCCCAGGGCTTAACGTCTGATGACAAGGGTCAGGATTAGTGTTGAGCATTCCGATACCGCAAGTATCGGGTATCGGCCGATACTTGCGGTATCGGAATTCCGATACCGGGATTCCGATACTTGCCGCGTATCGGATACCGGAATCGGAAGTTCCCAGATTCAAAATGCAGAAATTCAGCCAATGAGAATGATTTCAAGTGTGGGCACATCCTGTTCAGCATGGAGGGCATGAAACTACTGGCATGGCTGTGATTGGCTGCTGAAATGATGTCATGATGCAGTTTAAAAGTCGCTGGCGCCATTTTGCGATCACTCTGCTGTGAATTCAGTTAGTGACAGGACGCTGTTTGCTGACTGAGGGCCAGTTTAGAGATAGCGATTTGCTTCTTTGTGCTTTCCAAAGGCTAATTTAGCAACCGCTGTGTTCACCTACTATTCACCTTGCTTTTGCCTTATAGAGCTGTTTTCACAGCGATCTGCAAGGTCTGTGTGTGTGTGTGTGTGAGTGCAGCCCACTCTCTAGTCTGAGTGCAGCCACATAGGCCATCCATAGCTGGTTGTATTCAGTTCAGGGAGGGTGGTTCATTGCCTCATACTGTCCTTTTTTTTTTTTTTCCAAGTAGTGTAGTCTGCTGCTAATTTATTCAAAAAAATCCTATTAGTGTCTTTCCACCCGTCTCCAGCTAATTTGTGGAAAAACACTAGATAGGATAACATAGAGGAGGGTTTTTGGGCCTTGCAGCGCCGTTTACGGCTGTCTGCACGGTCTCCGTGTGACTGCAGCTCGCCCTGTAGTCTGTGAGTAGCCATAGCCTGGTTGTCTCCAGCTCAGGGTTGTTCACTGCGTCATACCGCCAAATCAATTTTCATTTTGTTTTAAGTAGTGCAGGCTGCTGCACATTTTTTCAAAAAATTCCTATTAGTGTCTTTCCACCCGTCTCCAGCTAATTTGTGGAAAAACACTAGATAGGATAACGTAGAGGAGGGTTTTTGGGCCTTGCAGCGCCGTTTACGGCTGTCTGCACGGTCTCCGTGTGACTGCAGCTCGCCCTGTAGTCTGTGAGCAGCCATAGCCTGGTTGTCTCCAGCTCAGGGTTGTTCACTGCGTCATACCGCCAAATCAATTTTCATTTTGTTTTAAGTAGTGCAGGCTGCTGCACATTTTTTCAAAAAATTCCTATTAGTGTCTTTCCACCCGTCTCCAGCTAATTTGTGGAAAAACACTAGATAGGATAACGTAGAGGAGGGTTTTTGGGCCTTGCAGCGCCGTTTACGGCTGTCTGCACGGTCTCCGTGTGACTGCAGCTCTATCCGTTGTCAGTTCAGCCCCCAAAAAATAAATAAATAATAAAGTTCACCAAACACACCAGTTACACCACTTTACATTTGTGTAGGCCACATTAGCTCATATTAAAGTCTAGTCCACACTTTAGAAAATTAGTGTTTCTTATACCTGTTAGCAGGAGTTGTTCAGGAATAAGCACACAAAGCCGTTAGTACTTTTCTGCTTATCTTTATCAGTCAACCAAGATGAAGAAGGCAGTGAGTAAGGCACGTGGGCGTGGGCGCGGAGCAGGGAGGGGACGTGGGGATTCTGTGCCTGCTGCGGGCACCGGTGACTCATCAGCACCCACTTTCACCAGGCAACAGTCGTTCATGCGCAGCTTTGTGTCAGAGCGCCGTACACCGCTGCTGCGTGAAGAACAAATTGAAGCCGTTGTCGGATGGATGGCAGCTAATGCATCAACTTCAATTAGTGCCACATCCTCTCAGACACAGAGCACTGGAGAGCAGCCATCTGTCTCTTCACCACCTGCCAAATTGCCCAGGCAGACAGAGAGCCCAGGGCAGGAGCCGTCTCTACTTCTGTTCTCTGAATCTCTTGGCTTGGAAACAGGGGGCCAGCCAAGCAGCATTGGAGAAATGGAAGAAGAGGCAGGGTGCAGTGATGCCCAACAGCTTTTTCTCTCTTCCTCTGAAGAGGCGGGTGGGCCAGTGGCTCCGGTCACCACATCGCAGGCCGCATCAGCTGATGATGACACTCAGGTGCCACTTACTGGTGCGTGCTCTGCTGCTGAGACTACCCAGGAGGAGCAGTTGGGGGCAGAGGGTAGTGTAGATGATGAGGTCCTTGACCCATCTTGGCGTGAGGGACAGGAAGGTGGTGGGAGCAGCTCTGAGGAAGAGATTCCCCGTACGGCCCAAAGAGGGAGAGGGAGGGGGAAGACTGCGGATCCTGCAGCCTCCGCTTTGGCACCCGTTAGGAGCATGTCTCTTCCAAAAGCCAAAAAGGGCGCTCCCAAGACTTGCAGTGCCTGGTCCTTTTTTGACACAGTTGCAGATGACATTTGCTATGTCAGATGCAAGGTGTGTCATCAAAAAGTTAAAAGAGGTCGAAATGTCAGCAACCTCAATACCTCCAACATGTGGAAACATGTGCGCACCAGGCACCCGGCGGAGTTAGAAAAACACACTGAAGAGCTAGGCCAACCAACAGCGGCAGCTACCACCTCTTCAGCTCGTGTTGCCTCTTCCTCCAGCTCACACGCAGCTGGTTCGGCTTCCTCCCAGGATCGCCGTGGAAGAACCTCTAGCCCTGTTGTCCAGAGACCCGCTGTAATTCCACCCGCAGCACCACTTTCCCAGTCATCCACACACTCCCAGCCCAGTCTACAGCCATCGGTAGTACAGGCATGGGAGAAAAGGCGGCCTTTCTCGTCAAACCACCCACGAGCACAGGCTCTGACTGCAGGCATTGCCAAACTTCTGTCACTGGAAATGCTGTCATTCAGGCTGGTGGAGACTGACAGCTTCCGTGA
This sequence comes from Ranitomeya variabilis, assembly GCF_051348905.1. Classification (NCBI taxonomy): domain Eukaryota; kingdom Metazoa; phylum Chordata; class Amphibia; order Anura; family Dendrobatidae; genus Ranitomeya; species Ranitomeya variabilis. Next base: position 434,385,593 of record NC_135237.1, on the reverse strand, counting down.
CTTGATGTCATTGGCAGTCCCACAGTACAATGTGCCCAGCCGCTTTTACTTCAGCAGGCAAGCCGTCCCTGCCCTGCACAAGCATGTGGAGGGACACATAAAACACGCGCTACTGAACGCCGTCAGTAGCAAGGTCCACCTCACCACCGATGCGTGGACCAGTCAACATGGACAGGGGCGATACCTTTCCCTCACTGCCCATTGGGTTAATGTCGTTGAGCCGGGTACAGACCGTGCGAGTGGCGCAGGACGTGTCCTGCCCACTCCAAGGATTGCAGGAATCCATTCTGTACGCATTGACTCCTCCTCTTACACCAGTTCCTCAGAATCATCGCTGCAGGAGCCGTCACAGTCCACCTCCACATGGACCCATGATGAACGTGTACCTGTTACGACCGACATGAGCACAGCCGTGGCCAAACGTCAACAGGCCGTCTTGAAATTAATTTTTTTGGGGAATCGTAGCCACACAGCGCAGGAGCTCTGGAATGCCATCAAGCAGGAGAGCGATGTGTGGTTTGTGCCAGCGAATCTCCAGCCAGGCATGGTAGTGTGTGATAATGGCCGAAATCTGGTGGCAGCTCTGGGCCTCGGCAACCTCACTCACATCCCATGTCTGGCACATGTGCTCAATTTGGTCGTGCAGAGCTTTTTGAGGGACTATCCGGATCTTGATGCACTGCTGCACAAGGTCCGCCTAGAGTGTGCTCACTTGCGGCGTTCCAGCACGGCAAAAGCGCGCATTGCGGCTCTGCAGCGCCGACACCGCCTGCCGGAACATCGCATCATATGTGACCTACCTACCAGGTGGAATTCCACGTTACATATGTTGGAGCGGTTGTGTGAGCAGCAGCAAGCTGTAATGGAGTACCAGCTGCTTCAGGCGCAAAGAAGTCGCAGTCAGCGCCGTACAGACTTCACAACCACAGAGTGGGCCACTATGAATGACGTCTGCCAGGTTTTGCGTCCCTTTGATTATTCCACGCGGATGGCGAGTGCAGATGATGCACTAGTCAGCATGACTGTCCCCCTTATCTGCCTGCTTGAAAAATCACTGCAAGCGCTAAGGGATGATGTTGTGGAAGAGGTGGAGGATGAGGATTCACCATTTCCATCATCTTCTGGACAGTCAGCGCCACGTGGTTCCTCACAAACGCGTAGGCAGGGGACAGTTTGTGAGGAGGATGAGGAGGAGTCAATGGAGGAGGAAGACATCCATCCAGAGGAGGGAGTTACACAATTGTCCAGTACTCAGTGTGTACAGCGAGGGTGGGGTGATGACGAGCGGGCAGAGATCACGCCTCCAGCAGGGGACAGCGTTTCTTGGGCAGTTGGCAGTCTGCAGCACATGGTGGATTACATGCTGCAGTGCCTGAGAAACGACCGCCGCATCGCCCACATTCTCAACATGTCTGATTATTGGGTGTTCACCCTCCTCGATCCTCGCTACCGGGACAACGTAGAAAGCCTCATCACACCGTTGAACCGGGAGCGAAAAATGCGGGAGTACCAAGACACACTGGTCAATTCCATCATCTTCTCCATTCCAACTGAGAGAAGTGCTGCTAGTGCATTCCAAAGCAGCTCAGTGCGTCCAGGCAGTGGTGGAGGCTCTGCACAAAGAGGGAGCAGAAGCAGTGCCTCTGCCCAAGGCAAGACCAGTATGGCCCAACTGTGGCACAGTTTTCTGTGCCCCCCACAAAAGTCTACACCATCACAGACGGCTCCAGTCAGCAGGAGGCAACGGTTCCGTCAGATGGTGACAGACTACATGTCTTGCCCTCTTGCTGTACTCCCAGACGGCTCTTCCCCTTTCAAGTTTTGGGTCTCAAAGCTGGATACATGGCCAGAGCTAAGCCAGTATGCATTGGAGGTGCTGTCTTGCCCTGCGGCCAGTGTATTATCGGAACGTGTCTTTAGTGCTGCAGGTGGTGTACTAACTGACCGTCGCATGCGACTATCCTCCGATAACGTTGACCGGCTTACTTTCCTGAAAATGAACAAGGCCTGGATCTCGCAGGAATTTGCCACTCCTCTTCCTGATTAAATAATTAGGTGACTGTCTACAGTATCCAGGTCTCCTGTTGTGTTCATCTTTCTACCACCTGAACTGTAATTCCTGGGCTCCAACACCGCCAGTTGAGGCTCAGAAGTGTCGTCTGCACAGTCAAAACATACGACCCAGTGTTATTGGGTTTCAGTAACGTCAGCTGATCCCCAGCTGTGTAGCCGGCAATGTGTCCTGCGACCGCCACGCTGACACAACAACTGAAATGTAAGCGAATCTGTCCCCCCCCCCCCAAGGCGTTTGTTACTGAAAGAGCCACCTTGTGCAGCAGTAATGCTGCACAAGGAAAAGGTAGCTATTTTTGTTTAGCTCCTTGCACACGCAGAACTTAACACTTATAAAATGTGTCCACTTATACCGTAAAACCGTCCCGGAGGTGGGACTTTCCTTCGTAATATGACGCAGCACAGCCGTCATTCCTACCCCCTTGGCGCCGTGCCCCGGCTCCTCAGCATTGTTTGATTCCGTCCCGGAGCCTGCGCTGTTATGTTATCCCGTGACCAGGCACACTTAGCGCTGCCCGTCTTCTGGCATCATTTGGTGTCAGGATGGCTGCGCCTGTGCGGCCGTGCTGGTCGAGAGCCCGCCTCGCAGTGTCTTCTGATTTAATCCCACTGGGGGCCTGGGATTCATGGACATGCGCAGTGCATATCTGAACCTCCACCTCTCACTCATCTCCCTATGGCTTCTTCAGACTGTTCGGTGTCAGCTGGTCCCTAATAGCATGCCACGGCCATGACACCGCACAGTCTTAAGAAGCCGTAGGGAGGGGAGTGAGAGGCGAGGATATGCACTGCGCATGGCCATGGATCCCAGGCCCCCAGTGGGATTAAATTAGAAGACACTGCGAGGCGGGCTCTCGGCCAGCGCGGCCGCACAGGCACAGACAGCCTGACACCAAATGATGTCAGAAGATGGGCAGCGCTAAGTGTTCCTGGCCACGGGATAACATAACAGCGCAGGCTCCGGGACGGAATCAAACAACGCTGAGGAGCCGGGGCACGGCGCCGGGGGGGTAGGAATGACGGCTGTGCTGCGTCATATTACGAAGGAAAGTCCCACCTCCGGGACGGTTTCACGGTTTCAGGGGACACATTTTATAAGTGTTTAGTTCTGTGTTTGCAAGGAGCATGATGAAAAGAGCCACCTTTTCCTTTTGCATCTTTTGTGCTGCACAAGCTGGCTCTTTCAGCTACAAACGCCTTGGGGGGGGGGTTAAAGGTTCCCTTTCGACTTTCTCAGGCTTCGGCCTACATTGTGTTCCTCTGCTTTTCCACCTGTCCCTGGGCTCCAACACCGCCAGTTGCCGTCCAGAAGTGCTGTACGCACAGTCCCAACAGTCGCTCCTCTGTTATTGGGGTTCAGTAACGTCAGCTGTTCCCCTGCTGTGTGTGTGGCAATCCCTCCTACCTCCTCCTACCTCCTCCTCCTCCACCTGTCCCTGGGCTCCAACACTGCCAGTTGCCGTCCAGAAGTGCTGTACGCACAGTCAACAGTCCCTCCTCTGTTATTGGGGTTCAGTAACGTCAGCTGTTCCCCTGCTGTGTGTGTGGCAATCCCTCCTACCTCCTCCTACCTCCTCCTCCTCCACCTGTCCCTGGGCTCCAACACCGCCAGTTGCCGTCCAGAAGTGCTGTACGCACAGTCAACAGTCCCTCCTCTGTTATTGGGGTTCAGTAACGTCAGCTGTTCCCCTGCTGTGTGTGTGGCAATCCCTCCTACCTCCTCCTACTCCACCTATCCCTGGGTTCCAACACCGCCAGTTGCCATCCAGAAGTGCTGTACGCACAGTCAACAGTCCCTCCTCTGTTATTGGGGTTCAGTAACGTCAGCTGTTCCCCAGCTGTGTGTGTGGCAATCCCTCCTACCTCCTCCTACCTCCTCCTCCTCCACCTGTCCCTGGGCTCCAACACCGCCAGTTGCCATCCAGAAGTGCTGTACGCACAGTCAACAGTCCCTCCTCTGTTATTGGGGTTCAGTAACGTCAGCTGTTCCCCAGCTGTGTGTGTGGCAATCCCTCCTACCTCCTCCTACCTCCTCCTCCTCCACCTGTCCCTGGGCTCCAACACCGCCAGTTGCCGTCCAGAAGTGCTGTACGCACAGTCCCAACAGTCGCTCCTCTGTTATTGGGGTTCAGTAACGTCAGCTGTTCCCCTGCTGTGTGTGTGGCAATCCCTCCTACCTCCTCCTACCTCCTCCTCCTCCACCTGTCCCTGGGCTCCAACACCGCCAGTTGCCGTCCAGAAGTGCTGTACGCACAGTCAACAGTCCCTCCTCTGTTATTGGGGTTCAGTAACGTCAGCTGTTCCCCTGCTGTGTGTGTGGCAATCCCTCCTACCTCCTCCTACCTCCTCCTCCTCCACCTGTCCCTGGGCTCCAACACCGCCAGTTGCCGTCCAGAAGTGCTGTACGCACAGTCAACAGTCCCTCCTCTGTTATTGGGGTTCAGTAACGTCAGCTGTTCCCCAGCTGTGTGTGTGGCAATCCCTCCTACCTCCTCCTACCTCCTCCTCCACCTGTCCCTGGGCTCCAACACCGCCAGTTGCCGTCCAGAAGTGCTGTACGCACAGTCAACAGTCCCTCCTCTGTTATTGGGGTTCAGTAACGTCAGCTGTTCCCCTGCTGTGTGTGTGGCAATCCCTCCTACCTCCTCCTACCTCCTCCTCCTCCACCTGTCCCTGGGCTCCAACACCGCCAGTTGCCGTCCAGAAGTGCTGTACGCACAGTCAACAGTCCCTCCTCTGTTATTGGGGTTCAGTAACGTCAGCTGTTCCCCTGCTGTGTGTGTGGCAATCCCTCCTACCTCCTCCTACCTCCTCCTCCTCCACCTGTCCCTGGGCTCCAACACCGCCAGTTGCCATCCAGAAGTGCTGTACGCACAGTCAACAGTCCCTCCTCTGTTATTGGGGTTCAGTAACGTCAGCTGTTCCCCTGCTGTGTGTGTGGCAATCCCTCCTACCTCCTCCTACCTCCTCCTCCTCCACCTGTCCCTGGGCTCCAACACCGCCAGTTGCCGTCCAGAAGTGCTGTACGCACAGTCAACAGTCCCTCCTCTGTTATTGGGGTTCAGTAACATCAGCTGTTCCCCAGCTGTGTGTGTGGCAATCCCTCCTACCTCCTCCTACCTCCTCCTCCTCCACCTGTCCCTGGGCTCCAACACCGCCAGTTGCCGTCCAGAAGTGCTGTACGCACAGTCAACAGTCCCTCCTCTGTTATTGGGGTTCAGTAACGTCAGCTGTTCCCCAGCTGTGTGTGTGGCAATCCCTCCTACCTCCTCCTACCTCCTCCTCCTCCACCTGTCCCTGGGCTCCAACACCGCCAGTTGCCGTCCAGAAGTGCTGTACGCACAGTCAACAGTCCCTCCTCTGTTATTGGGGTTCAGTAACGTCAGCTGTTCCCCAGCTGTGTGTGTGGCAATCCCTCCTACCTCCTCCTACCTCCTCCTCCTCCACCTGTCCCTGGGCTCCAACACCGCCAGTTGCCGTCCAGAAGTGCTGTACGCACAGTCAACAGTCCGTCCTCTGTTATTGGGGTTCAGTAACGTCAGCTGTTCCCCTGCTGTGTGTGTGGCAATCCCTCCTACCTCCTCCTACCTCCTCCTCCTCCACCTGTCCCTGGGCTCCAACACTGCCAGTTGCCGTCCAGAAGTGCTGTACGCACAGTCAACAGTCCCTCCTCTGTTATTGGGGTTCAGTAACGTCAGCTGTTCCCCAGCTGTGTGTGTGGCAATCCCTCCTACCTCCTCCTACCTCCTCCTCCTCCACCTGTCCCTGGGCTCCAACACCGCCAGTTGCCGTCCAGAAGTGCTGTACGCACAGTCAACAGTCCCTCTTCTGTTATTGGGGTTCAGTAACGTCAGCTGTTCCCCTGCTGTGTGTGTGGCAATCCCTCCTACCTCCTCCTACCTCCTCCTCCTCCACCTGTCCCTGGGCTCCAACACCGCCAGTTGCCGTCCAGAAGTGCTGTACGCACAGTCAACAGTCCCTCCTCTGTTATTGGGGTTCAGTAACGTCAGCTGTTCCCCAGCTGTGTGTGTGGCAATCCTTCCTACCTCCTCCTACCTCCTCCTCCTCCACCTGTCCCTGGGCTCCAACACCGCTAGTTGCCGTCCAGAAGTGCTGTACGCACAGAGCCAAACACCTCGCCAATGTGTTAGTGGGGTTCAGCACCGCCAGCTGTTCCCCTGCTGTGTATACGGCAACGTGTACTGCGACCGCCACGCAGGCACAACAAGTTAAATTTAAGGGAACCTGTCCCCCCCCCCCAGGCGTTTGTTACTGAAGGAGCCACCTTGTGCAGCAGTAATGATGCAAAGGGAAAAAGTGCCTCTTTTCGTGGTGCTCCTTGCACATGCTGAACCTAACACTTATGAAATGTGTCCCCTCACAGCGTTAAACCGTCCGGTAGGTGGAACTTTCCTTTGTCGTGTGACGCAGCACAGCCATCATTTTAACCCCCTTGGCGCCGTGCGCCGCCTCCTCAGCGTTGTTTGAATCTGTCCCGGAGCCTGCGCTGTTAGGTTAGCCCTTGGCCATGCACACATTTTGCGCTGCCCGTCTTCTGACATCATTTGGTGTCAGGCTGGCTGCGCCTGTGCGGGTGCGCTGGCCGAGATCCCGCCTCGCAGTGTCGTCTAATGTAATCCCACCGCGGGCCTGGGATCCGTGGCCATGCGCAGTGCATATCCTCGCCTCTCACTCCCCTCCCTACGGCTTCTTCAGACTGTGCAGTGTCAGCTGATCCCTAATAGCATGCCACAGCCGTGACACCGCACAGTCTGAAGAAGCCGTAGGGAGGGGAGTGAGAGGCGAGGATATGCACTGCGCATGGCCACGGATCCCAGGCCCGCGGTGGGATTACATTAGACGACACTGCGAGGCGGGATCTCGGCCAGCGCACCCGCACAGGTGCAGCCAGCCTGACACCAAATGATGTCAGAAGACGGGCAGCGCAAAATGTGTGCATGGCCAAGGGCTAACCTAACAGCGCAGACTCCGGGACAGATTCAAACAACGCTGAGGAGGTGGCGCACGGCGCCAAGGGGGTAAAAATGATGGCTGTGCTGCGTCACACGACAAAGGAAAGTTCCACCTACCGGACGGTTTAACGCTGTGAGGGGACACATTTCATAAGTGTTAGGTTCAGCATGTGCAAGGACCATAATTAAAAGAGCTAAGTTTACCTTTTCCAGCATTAGTGCTGTACACAATGGCTCTTTCAGCTACAAACGCCTGGGGGGGGGGGTGTTAAAGGTTTCCTTTCAACTTGCTCCGGTGCAGGCTTCGGCCTACACTCCGCTCCCCCTGCTCCTCCTGCTGACCCTGGGCTCTAACACCGCCAGTTTTGGCCCAGATGTGCTAGCTGCACAGAGAAAAACACCAGCCAATGTGTCAGTGGGGTTCAGCACCGCCAGCTGTTCCCCTGCTGTGTAGCCGGCAACGTGTCCTGCGACCGCCACGCAGACACAAGAACTCAAATTGAAGGGAACCTGTCCCCCCTCCCCCAGGTGTTTCTATGTTTTACAGCCACCTTGTACAGCAGTAATGCTGCATGTGTGCAAGGTGGCTCAGAAACGTATTCTCCTTGCACTCGTGGAACTGAACACGTCTAAAATGTGTCCTCTGTGACCATTAAAACGTCCCTCAGGTGTGATTTTCCTTTGTATTGACACGCAACAAGCTCCTTGGTAACGCTGCCCGTCTTCTGGCATCATTGTTTGGCTGGGTGCGCCTCTGCGGCCGCCTTGCCCCACACAACGCCCCTCGGTGTCTTATTTATTTTGACTGCGAGGGTGTGATTGACGGGCATGAACGGTGCATTTCTTCGCCTGTCCCTCATCTCCTTCCGACTTCTTCAGACTGTGCGGCTTCATGGCCGTGGCATGCGATAAGGGATCAGCTGACGCCGCACAGTCTGAAGCGGGTGTAAGGACCCGAGTGTGAGAGGCGAACATATGTGCTGCGCCAGGCCATGAATCCCAGCCCCGCAGTGTTTTAACAATGTTAAGACACTGCGGGGCTGGGATTCATGGTCATCGCGAACCGCACCGGCCGACATTAAATGATGTCAGAAGATGGGCAGCGCTAACAGCGCTAGGCCAGGGGATAACACGACAGCGCAGACTCCTGTACAGCAAATAACAACGCTCAGGAGGCTGCACCCAGCACCAAGGTGGGATTCTTGACATCTGTGCTGCGTCTCATTACAAAGGGAACTCGCGCCTCCAACACAGTTTGACTGTATAAAGGGCTAAATGTTATACGTGTTTCATTCAGCGTGTGCAAGGAGCAAAATTAAAAGAGCAACCTTTGACTTGTGCAGCACTACTGCTGCATAAGCTGTGGCTCTTCTACCTTGTAACCACTGAGGGGGGGTTAAAGGTTACCTTTGAAATTGGTTCAAGTAGGCTTCGGCCTACACTCTGCTCCCCCTGCAGAGCCCGGGCTCCAACACCGCCAGTTGGGGCCCGGTACTGCTAGCTGCACAGAGCCAAACACCAGCCAATGTGTCAGTGGGGTTCAGCACCTCCAGCTGTTCCCCTGCTGTGCAGCCGGCAACGTGTCCTGCAACTGCCATGCAGGCACAACAGACCCAAAGCTGCCGCCAGTGCAGGCTTCGGCCTACACTCTGCTCCATCTCCTCCTCCTGCTGACCCCGGGCTCTAACACCGCCAGTTGGGGCCCGGTACTGCTAGCTGCACAGAGAAAAACACCAGCCAATGTGTCAGTGGGGTTCAGCACCGCCAGCTGTTCCCCTGCTGTGCAGCCGGCATCGTGTCCTGCAAAAGCCACGCAGACACAAGAACTGAAATTGAAGGGAACCTGTCCCCCCTCCCCCAGGCGTTTGTACGTTTTTAAGGCCACCTTGTACAGCGGTAATGCTGCATGTGTGCAAGGTGGCTCATAAACGTATTCTCCTCGCACATGTGGAACTGAAAACACGTCTAAAATGTGTCCTCTGTGTGACCATTTAACCGTCCCGGTGGTGTGACTTTCCTTTGTAATGACACGCTGCAACCCCCTTGGTAGCGCTGCCCGTCTTCTGGCATCATTGTTTGGCTGCCTGCGCCTCTGCGGCCGCCCTGACCCACACAACGCCCCTCGGTGTCTTATTTCTTGGGACTGTGAGGGTGTGATTGATGGGCATGAGCAGTGCATCACTTCGCCTGTCCCTCATCTCCTTCCGCCTTCTTCAGACTGTGCGGCTTCATGGCCGTGGCATGCGATAAGGGATCAGCTGATGCCGCACAGTCTGAAGCGGGTGTAAGGACCCGAGTGTGAGAGGCGAACATATGTGCTGCGCCAGGCCATGAATCAGAGCCCCGCAGTGTTTTAACAATGTTAAGACACTGCGGGGCTGGGATTCATGGTCATCGCGAACCGCACCGGCCGACATTAAATGATGTCAGAAGATGGGCAGCGCTAACAGCGCTAGGCCAGGGGATAACACGACAGCGCAGACTCCTGTACAGCAAATAACAACGCTCAGGAGGCTGCACCCAGCACCAAGGTGGGATTCTTGACATCTGTGCTGCGTCTCATTACAAAGGGAACTCGCGCCTCCAACACAGTTTGACTGTATAAAGGGCTAAATGTTATACGTGTTTCATTCAGCGTGTGCAAGGAGCAAAATTAAAAGAGCAACCTTTGACTTGTGCAGCACTACTGCTGCATAAGGTGTGGCTCTTCTACTTTGTAACCCCTGAGGGGGGGGTTAAAGGTTACCTTTGAAATTGGTTCAAGTAGGCTTCGGCCTACACTCTGCTCCCCCTGCAGAGCCCGGGCTCCAACACCGCCAGTTGGGGCCCGGTACTGCTAGCTGCACAGAGCCAAACACCAGCCAATGTGTCAGTGGGGTTCAGCACCGCCAGCTGTTCCCCTGCTGTGCAGCCGGCAACGTGTCCTGCAACTGCCACGCAGGCACAACAGACCCAAAGCTGCCGCCAGTGCAGGCTTCGGCCTACACTCTGCTCCATCTCCTCCTCCTGCTGACCCCGGGCTCTAACACCGCCAGTTGGGGCCCGGTACTGCTGGCTGCACAGAGAAAAACACCAGCCAATGTGTCAGTGGGGTTCAGCACCGCCAGCTGTTCCCCTGCTGTGCAGCCGGCATCGTGTCCTGCAAAAGCCACGCAGACACTTGCTCTTGTACCTTCTGCTCCCCATCCTGGTTCCAGTACCGTCAGCTGGTTCCGGGCAGAGCCTTTGGCTTAGGTGCCTCCCTCTGGGTATCCGAGTTCCACCAACGTCAGGTGGTCCTTGGTAGTGCTTTCAGGCACGGGTACCTCCTGCTTAGTAACCGGGTTCCAGTAACGTCAGCTGGTCCTCGGTAGTTCCATTGGCTCTTGGACCTTCGGCTACCCATCCGGGTTCCAGCACCGTCAGCTGGTTCTCGGCAGTGTCTTTTGCTCTTGTACCTTCTGCTCCCCATCCTGGTTCCAGTACCGTCAGCTGGTTCCGGGCAGAGCCTTTGGCTTAGGTGCCTCCCTCTGGGTATCCGAGTTCCACCAACATCAGGTGGTCCTTGGTAGTGCTTTCAGGCACGGGTACCTCCTGCTTAGTAACCGGGTTCCAGTAACGTCAGCTGGTCCTCGGTAGTTCCATTGGCTCTTGGACCTTCGGCTACCCATCCGAGTTCCAGTTCCATCAGCTGGTTCTCGGCATTTTCTCAGCCTTCTTGTACCTTCTGCTACATTTCCAAGTTCAAGAGACTAAACACGATGACCCGGAAGACCACCCCTAAGATGACGACGACACCAGAGACGACAACCACCGTGATGACGACGACCCTGGAGACGATGACCCTGAAGACCACCCCGATGACGACGACCCCGGAGACGACGACCCTGAAGACCACCCCGATGACGACGACCCCGGAGACGACAACCCTGGAGACGACGACGACCTGGAAGACCGAGAAGCAGAAGAACAAGAGGCTGCAGAACAAAGAGCAGAAGAACATTAAGCATAACACTAAATATCAGAGCAAAAAATATTATCTAAATTATAAGCAGAAGAAGACTAAGCAGTGTATGGGGGTGAGTCCGTTCCTCCTCGTGGTGCCCCTGGATAAAGCCTGATGCTGCAGGCCAAACTGAACGCGGACAAATGTAACTGTTTTGTGACAGGCAGAACGGAAGGTGTAATCTTCAAACTTTTATAGATAACAACTACGGGAATGCCTGACACAAATAAGAATATGATGAAGAAGTAGAATATGATGAAGATAATAGTAAAATAAAAAGAATATGAACAATGTAACCCAAAAAATAATAGGTAGAAGATGAAGAAGAAGATGAATAAGATGAAGAAGTTGATGTCAAAGAAGCTGATGATGAGGATAATGAAGAAGAAAGTGTGGGAGAAGTAAAAAAGAAGGTGAAGGGCGTGGAAGTAGTGAAACATCAATATCTGACAAAATTAAAAAAAATTAACATAGTCAAAATCTTTCTAACGCCGAACGTCATAAAAAAAAAAAAAATCCTGCTATTCTATTAGATTGGGCTAAACCTCTGTGCCTTTAATGTCTCCGCCACGTCCCCCAATACATCCTACATTATTCTTAGTTGTTTTCCTTCATGTAGAATTAACCTACAAGGAAAGAAAGGGTTTATTTTAATTCCGATATTTTCGTCCCATTGACTTGCATTGGGATCGGGTATCGGTATCGGATTAGATCCGATATTTTGACGGTATCGGCCGATACTTTCCGATACCGATACTTTCCGATATCAGAAGGTATCGCTCAACACTAGTCAGGATGATGTTTACACCCTACTTCATCCTGCCCCTGATCCAAGTTAAAAAAGTTGATCATCGGTGCAGATTTCCTCCTCTTGAATCTGCGAAGCTTTTGAGTACACTTCTGATGAATATGGCATAGAATGTGTGAACACCTCTCCAGACTCATCCATCTGTGGTTTCCTACAGTCAGCTGGGACATGGGGGGAAGCAAGGGGCATTTGGTTGTCACCTCTGTGGACTGTACTAGATGTGATGTTGAGGTGGAGGAAGAGGAGGAGAGGCCACTTGAAGCTGCGCTTGCTATTCACTCTAGTAGATGCGTATCGCTGTGCGCCTGCCAAAAAAAGGTAGTGGTGTAGCTTGTCCAGTAACAGAAGTTGTCAGTTGTCTTTGCATAGGATGTGTCATTGCTTCACTAGTGCTTTCACAAACATTACCACTAGTGATGGGCAAACACTAAAATGCTCAGGTGCTCGTTGCTCTGGTCGAGCAAATTGGAATGCTCGGGTGCTTGACCCGAGCAATGAGCTCAATGTAAGTCTATGGGAAACTCGGACTTTTTTCTGGCGGCCCATCCGCTGGTCTGCAGAGGTACTAGAAATTGCAGAAATCGATGGGAATAGTGCTCAAATGACATGGCAACAGCATGGGGATTTCCCCTGGAAGCATTTCTGACTCCCAAGTTACTGCTGTGAACAATGTTGTCAGAGACTTACGCCACTTTTACAGACTCACAATAAAACATACAAAAACAAGGCCAAAATGGATTTTCCTGGGAAATATGTTAAGGAACATCCTTTCCAAAAACAAAAATGCTCCTCCACACCTTGGGCTACGTTCACACATAGCGTTTTTAATGCGTTTTTGGAACTTTAGCATTGCTTTCAACCAAGACAAATGCATTCACTGGGAAATGTCATTTTAGCATTTTACAACCTTATCTGGCCATGTGGTGTGTGACATATCATCAGACACATCCTGTTTCATTTATGAAGGAAGGACTCTGAAAGTCACAAAGCCTATTTTTAACCCCTTCATGACCTTGGTATTTTCCGTTTTTCCGTGTTCGTTTTTCGCTCCCCTCCTTCCCAGAGCCATAACTTTTTTATTTTTCATCAATTTGGCCATGTGAGGGCTTATTTTTTTGTGGGACGAGATGTACTTTTGAAAGACATCATTGGTTTTACCATGTCATGTACTAGAAAACGGGAAAAAAATTCCAAGTGAGGCGAAATTGCAAAAAAAGTGCAATCTCACACTTGTTTTTTGTTTGGCTTTTTTGCTAGGTTCACTAAATGCTAAAACTGACCTGCCATTATGATTCTCCAGGTCAGTACGAGTTCATAGACACCTAACATGACTAGGTTATTTTTTATCTAAGTGGTGAAAAAAATTCCAAACTTTGCTAAAAAAAAAAAATTTGCGCCATTTTCCGATACTCATAGCGTCTCCATTTTTCATGATCTGGGGTCGCTTGAGGGCTTATTTTTTGCGTTCCGAGCTGGCATTTTTAATGATACCATTTTGGTGCAGATACGTTCTTTTGATCGCCCGTTATTGCATTTTAATGCAATGTCGCGGCGACCAAGAAAACGTAATTCTGGCGTTTCGAATTTTTTTCTCGCTACGCCGTTTAGCGATCAGGTTAAAAAAAAAATTTTATTGATAGATCGGGCGATTCTGAACGCGGTGATACCAAATATGTGTAGGTTTAATTTTTTTTTATTGATTTATTTTGATTGGGGACGGAGACTGCGCAGCTCCATAAGTAAGGTAAGAAAATGTTATCATCTTACCTGAAAGTCCCCTGTGCCCAGTCCAGGTCTATACCTCTTGCCGGTCAGGTGTGGTCACCACCGCATTTCCCAGGTTGTGTAAAAAGTCCAAAGCCTGAATCCAAACCCTGGGAGGTGTCTGCTGTGTGCCGTGTATGTGTTCTGTGTTTGTGTAAAATCCGGGAGAAGGAAGGAACAGTGACTGCTTTGTGGTGGCTGGGTAACAGACCGCAGGAGGTCAAATCGCTCGATAAGTTATTGCAGGATTCCCATGCAGAGGAGGGACAGGTAGTTCTGGGGCAGGTAGTCCCAGGCTCCAGGCACAGGTAGTGATAACTTAGGGGGCTACTGCAGATTCCCGTAGTGTCGGCGATCCAGTCAGGACGACCAGACCGGGGTGGTAGATTTCCCACTTGTTGTGCTTCTCACTCAGGCGGCCCGGGCACAGGTGTGCCCAGTGCGATTGGCAGTAGTCTGTTCCCAGCGCAACCTGCACGTGTCACAGAATTTAAAGGGGCATCTCCCGGATTGTCTATCTGTATCTGTTTCTGTTTGGTTCGATTCATGTATTGCTGCTTTAAGAACATACAATTGTAACAGAAAGTTTTTTATCTTTTCTCTCTCTCTTATGAACTTCCTCTTTTCCAGCTGCTGTAGCAGATATATTCATTGTAAATCACACTGTCACATCTGTTTTTCTTCCTGACTGTTTTCAGCTGCAATGCTGGCTATGTGTAGCTTTTTGTGAAGAAGTGAAACAAATTGTATCTATCATTTTTTATGCGACATACGTGTTTTCAGATACGTGATTTTAGTGACATTGGATACAATACATAAGAAAAGGGGAAGTGTATGTCTCTGACTGCGTTGAGCGCAGAGAGGGGAGAAGAGAAATATATATAGGTTTTTTTACTCTTTTGAAGGTCTTTATTCTGTTTTTTTTTTCATATTTTTAAGTTTTTTAAGTTTTCCAAATTTATCCTTTCTGTCTCTTAAGTTTTTTTTTTAAAGTTTTTTCTTTTGTATCAAAATTTTGAGTTTTTGGTTGTGAACTAAGTTTTTGACGGCTTTATCGTTTTGGTCTTTTTTTGTAGTTTTTATATACTCATTTTTATAAGTTTTTTGGAAGGTATAAAGTATGTGAAATTCATAAGAATGGCAGACTTCAAGCTGTGGAGTGGCATGACGTAGAAAGGTAAATAAGGGAAGTTAGCTGATGTTAGATTGCTGAATGCTAATACATGGTATGAAGTAGCAGCAGAGCTTACATCGTTTAGGTGGTACAGAAAGTTATGTGAGCAAACCAGGAAGTGATTTTTGTGTGTATAAGATGGGAAATATTGGATCTGCGCAGTCTGCTTTTAGCAGAATCCATGGTATAAGTAGTTATTTTTGCACAGTATGTGGTGCACCCCGTCCCTCCCTATAGGGAGAAGGCATAATTGCTCTACTCTGTTGTTCTCGTTCTTCTCTATCCTCCTTTTTCTCTGTCACTCTTTCTCTCCTCATTCTTCTCTCTCACTCTCCTTTCCTCTTCTCTTTCTCCACACTTTTCTCTTCTCTCTCTCCCTCTCTCTATCTCTCTCCTCCACACCTTCCATCTTCTCCTCCCTCTTCTCCTCACCCTCTCTCTCTCCTCCTTCTCCACTCCCCCACCACACCTATCTCCTCCTTCTCTTCCTTCTCCACACCCATTTCCACTCCTCTCTTCTCCTCCCTCTCTCTCTTCCACACCTCCCATCTTCTCCTCCCTCTATCTCTTCATTCTCCTTCTCCACACCTCTTTCCTCCTTCACTCATCTCCACATTTCTCTCTCCCCTCCTTCTATTCCTTTTTCTCACTCATCAACCCCTTCTCCTTCTTCCTCTTTCTTCCTCTTTGCTGCCAGCTGGGCCAACGCCCAATTCAAACAATGTGGTGCTTACAGCACAAGGTTCCCCTTCTGTGTCCCTGGCACAGTCCAGCCATTGCCAGTTGTGATATCGGAGAAAGAAGGTGAAAGTCCCACTACACACAATGCAGTAGGCAACCCCCAGACATATCAGGCAGCAGACAGCTCAGCCCTGGGTGCAGAGGGGGGAGTACTGACATCATCATCTACAATCTGCTGATAATGTACAACTTCAGCACCGGTCAGAGCTGCCTACATTCACACCAACATGAAACTATAAGCCTAATCCATCACAGCTTCAGCAAGGGGGAGACATCCTCACACAAAAAGGCAACTTCTAAGTCCAATATCAGCCAGTGTATGACCCCAGCACATGCTATCACAACTATTCCTCTGATGAAGATGAAGAGGGAACATCATACATGCTGTCCAGTACTAGGAAAAGAAACCCACAGGCAACAAGAGTGCAGGGGCAGATAGAGGCACCACCATGACACTATGTGCACTGCACTTCAAGTCAGGTGACAATCTTCCAGACCCAGGAATGCATCCCATGCCATTTTACTGAAGAATGTAGCAGAACCAGTGAACATATGCAGCCACCTGGAATGATCTCTGGGCCATGAATGGAAATAGAAGCAGGTGATGGACTCTGGCCAATCATGAAGGAACAATTCAAACTTCCAGCAGAATTAGATGTACACGCTTGGGAGTCAGGGCCACAGTTAATTGAACAGCTCAGAGAGTGGGCCAAAGGCAGATTGGCAGGACAAGCCATGACATGAGCCAAGACAAGACAGAGTCTGTAAAGAAGTTTCATGGCAGAGTAATGCAAGTATTCCAAGACTTGGGCTTCACCATTCATGACCAGATACACAGGCAAATGTTGGTACAGGCCTTTGTGCATGGACTGAGACAACCAATTAGGAAACCACTGATAGTGGCTAGGCCTGAGAACAGGTCAATAGCAGTGGACTGACCCAGCAAAATGGTTTATGTGCGCCTAGGAGACTGTTTATTGCCGATTGTCACCAAAACTGCCGCCATTATAGCACCACAAAGAGCGCGAAGAAGGAAATGGGTGCCTTGCTGCTGAGACACCGGAAGGGGAGCCAGAGGTGAAGACGCTGCAAAGTGCCAATCAACACACTGGAAGAACCGCTGCAGACTCCAGAGAGGAGACACCGACCTCAATAAGGTTAGCAAAGGGGAGAAGCTATGTCAGACCAGGGGTAAGAAGTGATGGCAGATGCAGCCACAGCCCCTGTAATGCCCCAAGACTTTGGGTTGGATGCAGCCGCCGGTCTCATGGCACCCCTGGGCCTCGCCACGAATGCACCTGCAGGCCCCATCTTACCACTGCAGCTTCAATCAGCAGGCCGGACCCCGCTGCCGCTACAGTACCCATCATGCCATTGTCCACAGTAGCCAAAGGGATTGAGTCCCAACCAGGGGTGCAGAAGACAGTTCCTCTCATGGTAACCACTGACCTGGAAGCGCAACCACCCTACAAAGACAGAAGAAGTGTCAAGTGTTACATCTGTGGCAAGTTTGGCCATTTCCAGAACCAGTGCAAAGCACCCACGCCCCCGAAGAGACTGGACCCACGCAACCCAAAAGTTCGTCCAGAGAAACAGGTCAAGGAAGAAGTGCAGAAAGCAGTGAAGTACCTGTCCATAGGACAGAGGCAAGCAAGGCAGGTCCGCAAGACACTACTCTCCTGACATGTAAAACTTCATCTGCAAGACCAATACCTCAAATTACCCTTAAAATGGATGGCGTTGTCAGATCCAACGTGGTGCAGCCAGAAGTGTGATGACACCTGTGGAACTCGCTGATCCCACCTGCCTATCAGAATCCTCTGTGTCTCACATGGGCATTGATGGTCAAGTCAGACATTCTCAGCTTACAAAGTCACTGAGCGTGTGCACTCAGCCAGGACACTCTATCCTGTCCCAGTTTGTGGTGTCAAGGACCTTCCACTCAACCTGCTGGGAGCGAACCTACTGCAGAAGCTGAAGGCAACCACAGTGTTCCAGGAAAATGTGTCCGTGACACTTTCTTCATCACTGACCCAAGAAGAGTCATGCTGGCAGCCCTACAAGAACCTTAAGCAACCGATGAGGCCTACCCAAGGAGGTACTGGATGTAATACCAGAAAGTCTATGGTCTAAGGGACCCCAGGACGTGAGAAAACCTCAAGTTGCCCCAGTATGGGTGTCACTCAAGCCAGGTACCCCGTATCCTCGTGAGGCCCAGGCCAGGCCTAGAGTCAAGCTGCCTCTGACCAACTGAAGGTCTGCCTGGAAATAGGAATCATTGTTCCTTGCACATCGCCTTGCAATCCTCTGCTTTCCCGGTCAAGAAAAAGACTGTAAAAGGAGAGCCAGCCAAGTTCAGAATGGTACATGACCTGAGAGCTGTGAATGAGGCCATGGTGTTTGAAACTGCAATTTTGCCGAATCCGCACACATGCTGCTCTCGAATGTGCCTGCCACAGCAAATGTGTTCACAGTGACCAACCTGGCTAATGCTTTCTCCAGTTTTCCCCTTCATCCGGAAGACCAGTTCCTGTTTGCCTTAACGCACCAGGGGGGACACCACACATGGACAGTGATGCCACAGTGGGCCCAGAACAGCCCTTCACAGTTCACCAGAGCAATGTCCACCGTCCTCACCAACTGGGTCACAGAACATGCAGAAGTAACCGAAGTAACCCTGCTACAATACGTGGACAATTCATCCTCCGTGTTATAATTCGTATGACATCTGTTTTAATTTATCAGCCGTTTATTTATAAAATCTAACTTTTATATTTTTTTTATTTTTTTCACATTTTTTTAAACTTTTTTTTTACTTTTGCCATGCTTCAATAGCCTGCATGGGAGGCTAGAAGCAGGCACAGCACGATTGCCTCTTCTACATAGCAGCGATCTGCTGTTCGCTGCTATGCAGCAGAAAATCAGGTGTGCTGTGAGCGCCGACCACAGGGTGGCGCTCACAGCTGCCAGGGATCAGTAACCATAGAGGTCTCAAGGACCTCTATGGTTACAATGTACAAGCATCGCCAACCTCCGATCATGTGACGGGGGTCGGCGATGCGCTCATATCCGGCCGCCCGGCCGGAAGAGCAGGTTAAATGCCACTGTCTGCGTTTGACAGCGGCATTTAACTAGTTAATAGGCGCGGGCAGATAGCGATTCTGCCCGCGCCTATTACGGGCACATGTCAGCTGTTCAATACAGCTGACATGTCCCGGCTTTGATGCGGGTTCACCGCATCAAAACAGGGCTTCTGGCCTCGGACGTACTATCCCATCCGAGGTCAGAAAGGGGTTAAAGGGCCATCAGGCAGCTCTTTCTATTCTTAAAGGGCCAGCAGTCAGCCCACACTATTTTTAGAGAGCCATCAGTGGGCTATGCTTTGTTGTTCCCATTATTAAACAGTGAGTCTCCTATACTGTTATTGCGTATGCAGTTAGTGGCAGGGCTGACCAAAGTTTGGATGCACCCCAATACCCCTTTGAAGAGAAGTACAGGAGGGCCTCCTGAAAACAATGTTCCCATTATTAGGAAGTGGGTCTCCCATACTGTTTGCCTATGCAGTGAATGCAAGAGCTGCCAAAAATTTGGAGGCACTCCAATGCCTCTTGGAAAAGATGTGGAGGACATCATGAAAAAATGTTCCCATTATTAGGAAGTGGGTCTCCCATAGTCATGGCCATGCTCACCATAAGCAGGCAACCACCAGACCACATGTAAATTTTACCTCATCTGATCCAGAGTTATTGGATGCTAATTGCAGTATATCAGACATTTCTCTTAATGAGAATGCCGCTGCTGGCATAAAGTTTTTTAGGCATTCAAAAAATGCAAGAGGCGTGGTGGCAGAAAACACCGCAGAAAGCCAGGGTATTATAACACGCCGCAGGAAACGTCTGTTCAAATAAATTCCAATGATAATGTACTCAATTTGTAAACCTCAAGAATCCTAACAAATGAACAACTGTGAGTTTTGTCCTTGGGTCTCAATTTTGTGCCGAACCGTAAATTTGACTTATTTTCCACTATTTTGGATGTAAACAAATTTATCCGTGATCTGACTGTCAAGAAACATTTTTTGAATAACACGGAGGATAGTGAAGCAAATCATGAAGTAGTTAGAGGTCCGGCAATTGTCAATGAATTTACAGCCATGGATTTCACGGAACAGGTGTCGCTAGTCGCCTTACAGTCTTTGGATGAGGAAGAAATGGCAGATAACACTAGGGTTGAGCGACTTTTATTTTTATAGGATCGGGTCGGGTTTCACGAAAACTGACTTTCTCAAAAGTTGGGTCGAGTGAAATCGGCCGATCCTATAAAAAAGTCGGGGTCGGCCGAAACACGAAACCCAATGCAGTGCAATGGGATACTATGGCTCCCAGGGTCTGAAGGAGAGGAAACTCTCCTTCAGGCCCTGGGATCCATATTAATGTGTAAAATAAAGAATCAAAATAAAAAATATTGATATACTCACCCTCGGACGCGCCCTGGTACTAACCGGCAGCCTTCCTACCTAAGAATGAGCGTGTGAATGACCTGCGGTGACGTCGCGGCTTGTGATTGGTCCGAGCGGTCACATGGACAAGCCGTGACGTCATCTAAGGTCCTTCACGCGCTCATTCTTAGGAAGGAAGGCTGCCGGAAAGAAGCAGGGCGCGTCCGAGGGTGAGTATATTCCTATTAGGTATATACTCACCCTCGGACGTGCCCTGCTTCTTTCCGGCAGCCTTCCTTCCTAAGAATGAGCGCGTGAAGGACCTTAGATGACGTCGCGGCTTGTCCATGTGACCGCTCGCGACCAATCACAAGCCGCGACATCACCGCAGGTCATTCACGCGCTCATTCTTAGGTAGGAAGGCTGCCGGTTAGTACCAGGGCACGTCCGAGGGTGAGTATATCAATATTTTTTATTTTGATTCTTTATTATACACTTAAATATGGATTCCGATACCGATTCCCGATATCGCAAACATATCGGAACTCGGTATCAGAATTCCGATACCAGATTCAGAAGATCGCCGACCTCATGGCCGACCCCACACAGGGGTCGGGTCGGGTTTCATGAAACCCGACTTTGCCAAAAGTCGGCGACTTCTGAAAATGGCCGACCCGTTTCGCTCAACCCTAGATAACACTATTATTCATCAATCTCATAGTTTTCCAATTAAGAATCCATATTTTTATCCGATACAAATGAGATCAGAGTGCATGGATAAATTCCAAGAATTAGTCGAAAGGGAATTGAGAATTCTAAATAATGACATTTCATCTAATGAAATTAAAGCTGCCAATAATTTTTCACATGGACAGTGGAAAATTCTACAGAAATTACAGGACATGAAGGATATAATTATAAAAATGTCTGATAAAGGGGGTATGGTGGTGGTTTTAAATTCTAAAGACTATCACTTTAAAATCATGGAATTATTATCTGACTCATCCACATATGAGAGACTCAAAGCAAATCCTTCAACTGAATTTAAGAACCGTGCAGATTTAATTATACAAGAGGGTTTTAGTTTAGGTGTTTTGATGAAAAGGCAAATGGATTATTTAATAGTTCAAAATCCGGTGTGCCCTATTTTACATGGCCTCCCAAAAGTCCATAAAAATGAGCCTATTCCTCCCATGTGGCCAATTGTGTCCAGAATTGGTTCTGCCAATGAGCACCTGTGTGAATGGGTTGACTCACATTTACAGCCTTTAGTACGTAGAACCCCAGGTTACATTAAGGATTCCAAAGAAGTTATGAATGTTTTTTCCGACAAGATGTGGTCATCTAAATACTCATGGCTGTGCTGTGATGTCATTTCTTTATATACTTGTATTCCAGACAATTTGGCTATGAAAGCTCTTCAGTTACATCTTGAAAGATTTAGTAACTATTCAGTTGATTTGATTAATTTCATTTTGCTGGTTACATTTTTTCTCATGACGCATATTTTTTTTCCTTTTGATGGTGATTATTATTTGAAAAAGTCCGGTGTGGCAATGGGCACCAAATTTTCACCTTCTTTGGCTAATTTGGTCATGGCTTTTTGAGAATATGAGTTTGTTTTTTCTGTGTCTAACCCTTTTCTCTCTCAGGTGAGGTAGGATGGCAGATACATCGATGACCTGCTCATCATTTGGGGGTCCGATGTATCTGTCATACCCAGTTTTGTTGACTATCTTAATTCTAATGATTACAACATTCGTTTTACCTATAGATATGATAAAAATCAGATACATTTTTTGGATCTCAATTTGGGTGGTATGGCAGATCAAGTTATCATTACAAAAACGCATCACAAATCGCTGAGTGGGAACACCATTTTGCATGCAAACAGTGGTCACCCTAGGCATACTATTCAGTCTATCCCCATTAGGGAATTTTTTAGAGTAAAACCCAATTGTAGTAGGGAAACATCTTGACATAGAGATTGATATGGTATATGATAAATTGAAACGTAGTTATCCACCATGGGCATTAAATAGAGCTCGTAAAATTTTGACCCATAAAAAGCACGAAAATCTCATCATATGCAAAGAAGGATGTCCATCTGTTAACTCACACAATAATATGGCTAACAAACCATTTGTTTGTTTTAAATTTAGCCCTCAGTTTAATAAAATCAAGGGGATCATTAATAGATTTCTTCCAATTTTGTATGAAGATGAAAGTCTAGCCAGAATTTTGGGCACAGGGGTTAATATAGTATCTAGGAGAGCTTCCACCATTGGGGACAAAATTTCTCCTAGTATGTATTGCACCAATAGAAATGGAGACAAAACTTGGCTGCATTATAATGGTTTCTATAAATGCGGTTCGAACCAATGTAAGACTTGCGCACATGCCTTTATCACTAAAACTTTCAATAATTCAGACATCTCGAGAGTTTTTAATATAAAACAAATACATTAATTGCAACACCACTTGTGTGGTATACAAAATTGATTGTACTGCATGCCAGTTATCCTATATTGGATGCACTTTGCGCAAGCTGAAAGTCCGCATCACTGAACACCTTTATGACATAGGCAATACGGGAAACTCAACTCGTAGTACGTCAGCAGCGTCCAGACACTTTATTGGGCAGCATGGTTGTAGCACGAAGTTTTTCCGGGTATGTGGTATAGAGCATGTGAATAGACCTCTCCGGGGTGGTGAGGCCTTTTGGATGTATTATCTTAACACGAGATCTCCAGCCGGTTTAAACAAATGAAATGAACTGATGTATCATTATTGATGTTAAATTGTATCTTTATATCATGTTTATATTGTATTGTGTTATGATTTTGTATTTTTTAGCTTTCAATTTATTTATTTTTATATTTTTTCTTTAATTTAGATGCTTAGGACCTTTTGATAGGTCATGTGACTTTTTGTGGGAATTCTATTCGTTATTGGTTTCTATTTAATGTGAATGTGAATCTACATTTTTAGCTTGGATAAAGATCCTTTCGGATCGAAACGCGTCGCTCTTTCCCATGTGCCTTTGGAGGGCTTTACAGCCACTGCTTTTAAACAGGATTTAATAAAGTTATCAAGCCTGAATTTTACCATGGAGCTGGAACAAGCTTTTTTTTCGTTCTCTGAGGAATATGCGGTCCAGACTCATGGCTACTGGGACTTGACCGTGTGGAAGACAGGGTGGTGGTGGCAAAGTGACTAGAAGCATTATCCGCTATCCAACCAACAACCTTTTGACACTGCTCTGAATTCAATAGTGGTGTGCTGTGGTCCCCTAGTAATTGGGACAGGAAGGTCGGGTGAGAATATGTGTTTGTTGTGGCACAATTTCAGCTTGCCCAAGGCCTTGTCCTCTGCATGCACCATCACCATCACCATCACATCCAGTTCCCAGTCCCTTGCCACCTGCCTTGCTTATTTTAAATGAAGGACAATATTTTCCACGTTCACTATAAGTGGCTGAATTTGGAGCGAACTTATATGTGATCTGCGTGATGGTAAACCACAGTTTTAAATATCTGGCCTGTAAGTAGCTATTTTTAACAGCAAACTGGTGTCATTAACTTCACTAATACAATGCAACAACATTTAAATGGAGGCCAGAAATGGCAGAATTTTGAGCGCACTTATATGTGATCCGTGTTATGGACAAACCACAGTTTTAAATAGCTGGCCTATAGGTAACTATTTTTATCAGCAAACTGGTGTCACTAACTTCGCTAGCACACTTCAACAAAATTTAAATGGAGGCCAGAAATGGCAGAATTTTGAGTGCACTTATATGTGGTCCGTGTGACAGACAAACAACAGTTTTAAATAGCTGGCCTGTAGGCAACTGTTTTTAACAGCAAACTGGTGTGAATAACTTTGTTAACACACTGTAAAAAACACTGTAAAAAATGTAAATGGAGGCCAAAAATGGCAAAACTTTGAGTGCACTTGTATCTGATCTGTGTCACGGACAAACTACAGTTTCAAATAGATGGATTTTTAGCGCTGTAATATGGAAAGGATCTGGCTGTATTCTGCAGTGCCAACAAGCAAATGGAGCAGAAAAATGGTGTTCTCTGGATTGCTTTTTAAGCAAATAATCTGGATTAAGATCCCAAGAAAAAGCAGCAGCAGCAGACAGAAATGAAATGGACCCTGTTGCTACGTGCACTGCAGTCTGCCACATACACTGCCTGCCTGCCTAGCACTATCTATGAAGCTGGATTAGTCCTCAGAAGGACTGTTAGTTGAGAAGGATAAGTGTATAATATATTGTGGTATACCTACACTAACTAAGAAGCAAGCAAATATCTCCCTAGCTCAGCAGCCCCTCTCCCTATGCTGCCTGACTCCAGAGTAGACTGTGATGAACATGGCGGCGCCAGGTCTGATATAGACCTGATGATGCTGTGAGGCTAGCCAATTACTGTAATGTCACAATCAACATGGCTGCGACATTACAGTGTGTGGCAGACAATCCCTGCATGTTCATTGGCTCTCTAAAGAGCTCCAAACATGCAGGGAGGGGACCCGTGCTCCCGCCGAGCAACCCCGGAAATACTCGGTGAGCTCCGAGCATCTCAAGCAGTGAGATGCTCAGGCGAGTACCGAGTTGTGGCGAGCATGCTCGCTCATCACTAATTGCCAAATACCCCACGTACACCAAGCCTATCTCCCCTTCCACTATGGCTTCACTGTTTTCCAGTCATGTTGCTCAGATAGTGTGGTAGGAGCACAGCATTACCAAAAAAAATTAGATTTTAAACTCTGCACCACTATTGCAAACAGCTAAATTTCAGCGACAGTAAATTCCAAGATGAAATATGGTGTGCTGTATCGTGTTAGTAATAGAACAAAGAATTGTTTGAGTGTGGATGATGCCTGTATGACAAAGAAGTTATGCTACAAGCAATTTGAAAATCAGGTCCCCTACTGTATGACGTTAGTAACAGAAGATTTTTTGTGGCCTATGTATCAGGCCTCTATAACACACTAGTTGCTACAAACTATTTTAAACTCAGGTCTCTTACTGTATTACGTTAGCAACAGAAGAATTTTTTGTGGCCTCTGGGTCAGGCCTCTATAACACACTAGATGCTACAAACTATTTTAAAGTTAGGTCCCCTACTGTATGACACTAGGAACAGAAGATTTTTTCTTGGCCTCTGGATCAGGCTTCTATAACACACTAGATGCTGCAAACTATTTTAAAGTTAGGTCCCCTACTGTATGACACTAGGAACAGAAGAATTTTTTGTGGCCTCTGGGTCAGGCCTCTATAACACACTAGATGCTGCAAACTATTTTAAAGTTAGGTCCCCTACTGTATGAGGTTAATAACAGAAGAAATTTTTGTGGCCTCTGGATCAGGCCTCTATAATACACTAGATGCTACAAACTATTTAAAAGTTAGGTCCCCTAGTGTATGACGTTAATAACAGAAGGATTTTTTGTGGCATATGAATCGGCCTCTATAACACACTAGATGCTGCAACCTATTTTAAAGTCAGGTCCCCAATGTATGACATTAATAACAGAATAATTTTTTGAAGCCTATAGATCAGGCCTCTATAACACACTAGATGATACAAACTATTTTAAAGTCAGGTCCCTCACTGTATGACGTTACTAACAGAATAATTTCTTGTGGCCTCTGAATCAGGCCTCTATGACACACTAGATGCTACAAACTATTTTAAAGTCAGGTCCCCTACTTTATGACACTAGGAAAAGAAGAATTTTTTGGTGGCCTCTGAAACAGGCTTCTATAACACACTAGATGCTATAAATTATTTTAAAGTCAGGTCCCATACTGTGTGATGTTAATAACAGAATAATTTTTGTGGCCTCTGGATCAGGCCTCTATAATGGACTAGATGATGCAAACTATTTTAAAGTCAGGTCCTTCACTGTATGACGTTAATAACCGAATAATTTCTTGTGGCCTCTGAATCAGGCTTCTGTAGCATCCCAGGTAACTATTTGTTACAGCGGCATTACTTTCCACACGGGCAGAGTGATGTCATGCTTGGAAGCGAGGAAGGATTCCTTTGACAGGCATTCAGCTCATACAACACTGTTCTGACTCCAGGCCAGAAGGGGGAGCTCTACACCTGACTTCAGGGAGCTGCTCTCTCTGGTCAGGAGGAGAAGTCAGTTGCTAGGCAGTTGGAGTTAGACAGTTGGTGAGAGGAGAGCGAAGAGGGAGAAAGGAAACTGGGGCCATGGAGACGAGTGATTCTGCGGCTCCTGGGAAGGAAAAAGAAAGCAGAGCAATCTGTAGAAGACAGAGAGGGAAAAGAAGCACAGGAGAGTGAAGAGCTGGAGAGAGAAGCTGCGACAGGGCTTCCTCCATGCTGAGTGCAGATACCAGTAGCCAGAAGACCGAGGTTGACTGTGGGTGCCTTGCACCAAGTAAAGAGGTGAAGAGACTGCAACCCTGTGTCCTCCGTTTCTTACTACACCACCTATCACCATCTTCATCTTTTACACCAGGAGCTCTGGGGACCCAGCTTCACCTGTGGGAAGCCATACCATCCCTGCTGCCATAACAAACTGCACAATTAATGGTCAAAGAGATACTGAATTTAGACTGCACAGAATTTCTGACAATGTAGCTTCTGATAGAGGTGTTCAGGTTACATCATGATTTTGGAAAAGCTTCTGTACAGCTTTAGTAGTTACTGTCAATTTGTTTACCTCTTCTACACACAATCCAATAACCAGACTGAAAGAAATAACCAAACTCTCGAACAATACGTACGCTGTTTTATTTCTTACCTACAGGATGAATGGGTGGACTATTTACCAACAGCAGAATTTACCTACAATAACTCCAAACACAGTTCTACATCCCTAAGTCCAGATTTTGTTAACTATGTCTTGAATCCGGTATTTATTTCTAATCTTCTATTTAATACTTGGGTTCCTGCCTTTACTGAGAGACTTACAAAGCTGCAGAAAGCTCAGAAAGAATTAATTGAGATATTACAAAAGACTCAAGAAGATTACAAATAAACAGCAGATAAACATCGCAAAGCCCCTCCTACCCTTCAGGTTGGTGGAATGGTTTGGCTATCTACAAAAAAAACTGAAAACAAATGTACCGTCTTCTAAATTAGGTCAAAAATTAAAACGACCTTTTCAAATTTCTGTACAGATTAAGGCTACTTTCACACTAGCATCGTAGGACGCAAAACGCAATGCGTCGTGCCGACGTTCCGATGCATGCTGTGAAAAAAAAGCACAACGGGGGCAGTGGATGCAGTTTTACAATGCATCTGCTGCCCCATTGTAATGTCCGGGGAGGAGGGGACGGAGTTCCGGGTGCGCATGCGCAGTCGGAAATGGCGGACACGACACACAAAAGAACGTTACATGTAACGATGTTTTGTGCCGACGGTCCGCCAAAACACGACGCACCCGTCGCAAGACGGATGCGACGAGTGGCAATGCGTCGCAATGCGTCGCAATGCGTCGCTAATGCAAGCCTACGGAGAAAAAACGCATCCTGTGGGCAACTTTGCAGGATGCGTTTTTTCTCAAAAACGACGCATTGCGACGTGCGTTGTATGACGCTAGTGTGAAAGCACCCTAACCCATTTGCTTTTTGTTTAAATTTCTTGAAAATTCACCCTGTGTTCCAAGTATCCTTGCTTAAACCATTCAGTGAAAACCGTTTTCAAGAAGAACACAGCCACCTCCTCCACCAGAAAAAGTACATGGTGAAGATATGAAGATACAATTCTAGACTCTGCAAGACTTAGAGGAAGATTACAATATTTGGTGAAATGGAGGGGTTATGGACCACAAGATAATTCATGAGAGCCAGAGAGCAATATCCATGCACCCAGGCTTACAAGAGCCTTTCATAAGAGACATGTAGAGAAGCTAGCGACTGGAAAGAGGGGATTACTCTCAGGACTCGAACCCAGAGTCTCTTGTGCATAAGGTGGCAGCTCTTCCTTCTAAGCTATTCAGCTTGCTGGACAGTTCCTTGCTATCCCAGATACTAGGACCGGTGTTGTTCCTGATTGGCTCCACCATGAATTCCTAATTGTCTACACCCTGAGTTCCTGATCGGCTGCACACTGAATTCCTAATTGGCTCCACCCTGTAATCGCCTGATTAAACGCCCTACTTAAACCTGGCACTGCACTTCCTCATTGCGAGATTATTGAACTCCCAGCCTTTAGTCAAGCTCTCTTTCTAACTGCTGCTTTTCCTCAAGACACACTGCTGCTCCCATGTACTGACCTCTGGCTATTCCTGACTATGCTTCCTGCCGGTGTTGCTCCCAGTGGTTGCAATAACAATACTCCAACCCAGGTCAGTCCATAACAAGCACACTTGGGTTATGCAACAGGTTAATGATCCAAAACACACCAGAAAGTCCACCTCAGAATGGCTTAAGCAAAGCAAAATTAAGACTTTGGCCTAGTCAAGGTCCTGCCCTTAATACAATTGATAGGCTTGGATTTCTTTTTCCCTTAATAATATAGACCTTCATTTAAAAACTGCATTCAGCTGTTAACTTGGGCTCTCTTCATCTAATATGTATATTTGTTTGCTGATCTGAAACATTTAAGTATGACAAACATGAAAAAAAAGGAAATCAAGAAGGGGCAAACACCTTTTCACACAGCTGAAAGTAGTTTATATTGATATTATTTTGAATCTGCACTTCATCCTGAGGTTATGTATATTTTCCCTTTGTTATGTGGTTTTCTTTTTATTATTTTAATTAATAGTTTTGTTTGTGATTTGTATATACTAATGAGTTTTAATTGTATGTCCAGTCATTTCATCTGAACCTACTTTTTAACTGTGGATTTTTCAGTATTAGGTTAGATCATAACTAAGACTTAGGTTGAAACGTGCTGATCTTTCATACCGGTGTGCCGGTGATTGACACCATGTTTTTGTCTATTTTTTAGGTTGTTTAATAAAATGTAAAAAAAAATTTAGCCACCTCCGCCCACAGCTGGATTTTTTTCCTTTCCTCTTTCATACAGTATCTGTTGTGGGGGCTCACCAGGATCCATGCTGGGCGTTGGCCGGCTTAGGGGATTCATACACACACCGGTAAGCTGATTCTCCTTAATTATTTCTTGAAAGTACAGGGTCGGCCATTTATATGGACATGCCTAAATAAAATGGGAATGGTTGGAGAAATCAACTTCCTGTCTGTGGCACATTAGTACCGTATTTTTCAAACTATAAGACGCACTGGATCATAAGACGCTCCTAGGTTTTAGAGGAGGAAATTAGGAAAAAAAATTGATGCAAAAAATGGTCAATTCTGTACTGTAATATCCCCTTTCCTGGTATGAATGGCTCGCTCATCCCTATCCTGGTGTGCAAGACCACATCCTTATCCTGGTATGATTTGCCCCATCCTTATCCTGGTATGATTGGCATCATCTCGGTCCTGGTATGCACGACCCCATCCTAGTCCTGGTATGATTGGCCTATCATGGTCCTGGTTTGATTGGCCCCATCCCTATTTTGGTATAATTGTCCTCATCCCATTCCTGGTATGATTGACCCGTCATTTCTCTTTTATAATTGGCCCCATCTTGTTCCTGGTTTAACTGGTCCCATCCTTTTTCTTTTATAATTGCCCCATCCTGTTCATGGTATCCATGGCCCCATCAGAAAAGCTAAAAAACCCAAAACATTACACTCACCTACACAGTGCTCCCTCGCAGCGTCCTGCTCCGATGCCAGCAGCTGCTTAATGCTTGTAAGCAGCGCATGGCAGGAATGTCATGTGCTGCTCACAAGCAGAGCGAGCACAGCTGCCTGAATACTCACCGGGACCGTTCATCGGAGAGCACAATGAGTATCCTTTCTTCTTCAGTAGTGCGCAGTGTCATCCGGAGCCTTCCTGCTGCTGCCGGCAGTCACGAGTGCCAATACTTAGGAGAAATCAATATTCAGAATATGATTGCTGGCAGCGGGCAGGAAGCAGGCGGCTGACAGTGCGAACTACTGAAGAGGAATGGATACTCACTGCTCTCTGAGATCAATGGTCCCTTGAGTATTCTGGTAGCTGTGCTCGCTCTGCTTGTGAACAGTGCATGACGTCCCTGCCATGAGCTGCTTACAAGCACTAAGCAGCTGCTGGCACCGGAGCAGGAAGCTGCGAGGAAGCATCATGTAGTTGAGTGTAAAGGTTTTTTTTAATCTTTCCTGATGGGGCCATAGTTACCAGGAGCAGGATTGGGCCAATTACAAAAGAAAAAGAATGGGGCCAATTATACAAGGGATGCCAGAAAAATGAATATGCATTGCCCTCCACTTCCATGGGCATGGAATGCAGTGTATATTCAATTCTCTATAACAGCGGGCACAGGAGTTAGCCGGAGCCACTGGCTCCAGCCTCCTGTGACCCGATGCTCCACCAAAACCACTCCCCCACCTCCCCACCACAGCCAGAGGCCATACATCCGGACTATAAGATGCACCCCCCATTTTCCTCCACATTTTGGGAGGAAAAAAGTGCATTTTATAGTCTGAAAAATACTGTATATGGGAGGGGGAAAACTTTTCAAGATGGGAGGTGACCATGGTGGCCATTTTGAAGTCAGCCATTTTGAATCCAACTTTATTTTTTCCAATGGGAAGATGGTCATGTGACACATCAAACGTATTGAGAATTCCACAATGAAAACAATGGTGTGTTTGGTTTTAACATAACTAATAAAATGTGTTCAAAGTGCTGCCCATTATGTTGCATTGTCAATTCAACCCTTGTCTCTCACTCTTGACACACTGATAGCAACACCACAGAAGAAATGCTAGCACAGGCTTCCAGTATCCATTGTTTCCGGTGCTGCACATCTCGTATCTTCACAGCATAGATAATTGCTTTCAGATGACCCCAGCATCTGAAACAATGTTGCTATCAGTGTGTCAAGAGTGGGAGAAGAGTGTTGCATTGACAATCCAACACAATGGGCAGCACTTTGAACACATTTTATAAATGGTCATAAACTTGTAAATAACTCATGAAAGAATAAAGTTGTGTTAAAACCAAGCACACCATTGTTTTTCTTGTGAAATTCTTAATTAGCCTGATGTGTCACATGACCCTTTTCCCATTGGAAAAAATAAAGTTGGATCCAAAATGTCCGACTTAAAAATGGCCGCAATGGTCACCACCTACCTTAAAAAGATTTCCCACTCCCATATACTAATGTGCCACCCACAGGAAGTTGATATCACCAACCATTCCCATTTTATTTAGGTGTATCCATATAAATGGCCCACCCTGTAGTTAAAGTATGAAACTGCTGTTATTAAATAGTCTGCCAGTTTCCATTGGTTACCATCTGTTTTCCCCTAGTCAGATAGGTTAAGGTCAGTTGGACAATAAAAAGGCCGTATTTGCTTTACATAGTTCAAAATGGGTTCTATAGAATCCATGGACAATTAAGAGGCTTATTTACATATTTTACAGTCAAATAGAGGCTTTTCAGCTACAAGATTAAATTTTGGGGGAAAATTTCAGCCAAGCCAGTGAATTTGAATTTCAAAAGCTCTGCTTATCTCTAGTAATAGTAGTAAATAGGTTCCCATTAGGTTCACATTTCTCAGAGTTCATATAGTAGTGTGGCCTAATTTTTTTTAATAGGGCCTTGTATTTCTAAGCTCTATATCATGATTAAAATGAAGATGAAATAGGGCCTAATAGAAGGATACAAAAACTTCAGCAATTCATAAATATGTATTAAACTAAAAGAATCATAAAATTAATATGAATCATCCTATGCAGTTGTTCTGCTGCCCAGATGCTATGAGGTTGCCAGGATTTACCGTCCTGCAGTTTATACTGTAGAACCATCAGCTCATAAAAAAATGGGATGATTACAAAACTAAAGGAAATATTTATAAGAGCTGTTGTAATAAGAAAATTGTTAATATTACCCGTACTAATCAATCAGTTGTCATTACTCCTTTGCATATACCGACGTAACTTTCTGGTTCCTGACAAGGTGGCTGTTTGTGGAACAGATAAGTACAGGAGAGGTGTTGGATTTTAACATTCAGTTATTGCAGTTATCACATCTGTATAACTATTTAGTTGCCACTGACAGTGGTTTTAAAGGCCTCACTCAGACGTCTGGTTTTTGCTTATGAGGGTTGTCCGGGTTATATACAGCACTTGTAAAAATGAAATTCTACGGGGAAGATTCACATGTCTGCTTTTTTTCTTGGAACGTTTAGTCGGCTGCAAATATCAGAGATATGTCCTTTTTTTGATCGAAGGGTTGGATAAAAATTGGCAATGCAAATTAATGGGTCAATGAAAAATCAGATCACACTTGGATGACGAGAAAATTGTATGACACTCTTACCACTCTCTGATCAAACTCTGAACAAACTCTGATCAGACAAATCAGTCCGATATTCTCATATGTGAAAAAATCGGACATCTGAATGAGGCCTAAATGGCTAATTTGTCAGTGTGCTTGTGTACCAATGCCCATCATATCCACTGCAATGCAATTTTGTGATGCGGTGGGTGGGCCTACTGACAGCCCCAGTAAGCCTTCTTGGTCCTCCTTAGGAGTTCATAAATTTAACCATATACTGCTATGGGATTAAAATTGGTTTGCACTTCTTATGTTTAAGCTTTCTGAGCAAGGTAAAAGGGGGCAGTGTAAGCTTCTAATTACTACTGGCAGCAGTATAGGTACCATACAGTCTCCCTCACCTAGCTAGAAACTTGCATTTGCTTGCGTGATAATATAGCATAGTCAAACAGTTTAATTACTTCTGCAATTCTATGGCTACACAATGACATTTGTCGAGCAATAAGCAGGGCTGGTTTTAGACAAAGTGGGGCCCTGGGCAAAAGTTTAAAGTGGGGCCCCAAATGCAACATATTGCACCATCAAATAGAAACATTTTGGTTGTATTTACATGCGCTGAGTTCAGGTCATTAAATGAGCGTGATTGACAAAATTGAAGTCGTTCGACGCTTGTTCCCGAGTTTCTTTAAACCGGCTGAGGAAGAATGATGGGTGATAGTCCTTGATACAGTTTAATGCAGATCCCATATAGTACATATAGTATAATGCACTCCCCATGGTCCTTGATAGAGAATCCTGAAGCCCCCTTCATGGTATACTGCAGCCACCCTCATAGAGTATACCGCAACCACCCTCAGAGTATAATGCAGCCACCATCATAAAGTATAATGCAGCCCCCCAACAGTATAATGTAGTCCCCTCATAGAGTATAATACAGCCCACTCAGAGTATAATGCAGCACCCTCAGAGTATAATGCAGTCCCCCTCATAGAGTATAATTCAGCCCCCACACACAGGCAGTATAATGTAGCACCATCATAGAGTATAATGTAGCCCCCTCATAAAGTATAATGCAGCCCCACACACATAGTAAAATGTAGCCCCCTCATAGAGTATAATGTAGTCCCCTCATAGAATATGATGCAGCCCCCTGAGACCATAATGCATCCCCCTCAGAGTATAATGCAGCTTCCTTATAGAATATAATTCAGCCCCCACACACACAGTACAATGTGGCCCCTCATAGAGTATAATGTAGTCCCCTCATAGAGTATAATGTAGTCCCCCATAGAGTATAATGCAGCATCCTCAAAGTCTAATGCAGCTCCCCCAGAGTATAATGCAGCCCCCTCAAAGAATAATGCAGCCCCCTCATAAAGCATAATGTAACCCCCTCATAGAGTAAAATGTAGTCCCCCATAGAGTATAATGCAGCATCCTCAAAGTCTAATGCAGTCCCCTCAAAGTATATTGCAGCCCCCTCATAGAGTATAATGTAACCCCCCACACACAGTATGATGTACCCCCTTATAGACTATAATGCATCTCCCCTCTTAGGCCATGTGCACACGTAGGTCGGGTCCTCTGTGGGTTCTCCCTCAGCGGATTTGATAAATCTGCAGGGCAAAACCGCTGCGGTTATCCCTGCAGATTTATCGCGGTTTGTTTTGCGGTTTCCGATGCAGGTTTACTCCTATACTATTGATGCTGCATATGCAGCAATATGCAGCATCAATAGTAATGTTAAAAATAATAAAAAATGGTTATATTCACCCTCTGACATCCCGATCTCCTTGGCGCTGCACGCGGCGGTCTGGTTCCAAAGATGCTGTGCGAGAAGGACCTTCGTGACGTCACGGTCACGTGACCGTGATGTCACGGTCATGTGACAGCGACGTCATCGCAGGTCCTGCTCACACAGCAACCCTGCGACCGGACGGCCGCGTGCAGCGCTGAGAGGTGAGTATATCATTATTTTTTATTTAATTCTTATTTTTTACACAAATATGGTTCCCAGGGCATGGAGGAGAGTCTCCTCTCCTCCACCCCAGGTACCATCCGTACATGATCCGCTTACTTCCCGCATCGTGGGCACAGCCCCATGCGGGAAGTAAGCGGATCAATGCTTTCCTATGTGTGCAGAATCGCAGCGATTCTGCACAAAGAAGTGACATGCTGCGGAATGTAAACCGCTGCGTTTCTGCGCGGTTTTTCCCGCAGCATGTGCACAGTGGATTGCGGTTTCCATAGGGTTTACATGTAACTGTAAATGCAATGGAAACTGCTGCGGACCCGCAGCTGCAGAAACGCTGCGTTTCCGTGGTAAAAACTGCTACGTGTGCACATAGCCTTAGAGTATAATGCAGTACCCCACACACAGTATAATGTTACCCCTCATAGCTTATAATGTAGTCTCCTCATAGAGTATAATGCAGCCCACTCATAGCATAATCCAGCCCCTAAGAGTATAATGCAGCCCCCTCAGAGTATAATTTAGTGCCTTTAGAGCATAATGTAACCCCTCATAGAGTATAATGCAGCCCCCTATACATAGAGAGTATAATACAGCCCCCTCATAGAGTATAATGTAGTCCCCTTTACAGAGTATGATGCAGCCCCCTCATAGAGTATAACGTAACCCCCCACACACAGTATGATGTAGCCCCCTTACAGACTATAATGCATCTCCCCTCTTAGAGTATAATGCAGTACCCCACACACAGTATGTTACCCCTCATAGCTTGTAATGCAGCCCCAGTACATAGAGAGTATAATGTAGCCCCCTCATAGAGTATAATGCAGTCCCCTTTACAGAGTATAATGCAGCCCCATATACAAACAGTATAATATAGCTCTCTCATAGTGTTTAATGTAGTCCCATCATAGAGTAAAATTGCAGCCCCCTCGGGGTATAATGCAGTGTCTTCATAGTATAATGCAGCCCCCTCAGAGTATAATGTAGAGCCCACATAGAGTATAATGTAGCCCATTCATAGAGTATAGTGCAGTCTCATCATGGAGTATAATGTAGTGCCCTCATACAGTATAATGCAGACCTTTCAGAGTATAGTGCAGCAACAAACAGTATAATGTAGCCCCCCATAGAGTGTGATGTAGCCCCCTCAGAGTATAATGCAGCCCCCATGGTATAATGTAGAGCCCTCATAGAGTATAATGTAGCCCCTTCATAGATTATAGTGCAGTCCCCTCATGGAGTATAATACAGTGCCCTCATAGAGTATAATGCAGACCTTTCAGAGTATAGTGCAGCCCCTCAGAGTATAATGCAGCCCCCATAGTATATAATGCAGCCCCACACATCAACACACACAGTATTAAGTAGCCACCTTATAAACTATAATGCAGCTCCCCTCATAGAATATAATGCAGACCCACACACAAACAGTATAATGTAGCCCCCTTCATAGAGTATAATGTAGTCCCCTCATAGAGAATAATGCAGCTCCCCTCACACACAGTATAATGTAGCCCCCGTAAAGACTATAAAGCAGCTCCCCTCATAGAGGATAATGCAGCCCCCTCATAGAGTATAATGCAGCATCTCACACAGCAAAATGTAACCCCCTCATAGAGTATAATGTAGCCCACTCATAGAATATAATGTAGTCCCATCATAGAGTATAATGCAGCCCCTTCAGAAAATAATAGAGCCCCGTCAGAGTATAATACAGCCCACTCATTGAGTATAAGCACCCCACACACATAGACAGAATAATGTAGCCTCCTGATAGAGTGTAAAGTAGCCACCTGTTACAGTATAATGTAGCCCCTCAAAGTATAATGTTGCCCCCTCATAGAGTGTAATGCAGCACTCTCAGAGTATTATGCAGCCCCATCATAGATTATAATGCTGTCCCCACACACACAGTATAAATAAGCCCCCTCATAGATTATAATGCAGTCCCATACACACACACACAGGAAAATGTAGCCCCTTCATAGAGTAATGCAATCCTACACACACAAACAGTAAAATGTAGCCCCTTCATAGAGTAATGTAGCCCATCAGAGAATAAAAGCCCCATCAGAGCATAATGTAGCCCCCTCATAAAGTATAATGCAGCCACCTCATAAAGTATAATGCAGCCCCACACATACAGAGAGTATAATGTAGCCCCCTCATAGAGTATAATGCAGCCCTCTCAGAGTATAATGCATCCCCTCATAGAGTATAATGCAGCCCTACCTACACATGCACAGTATAATGTAGCCCCCTCATAGACAATAGTGCAGCCCCCTCATAGACTTTAATGCAGCCCCACACACACAGTATAATGTAGCCCCCTCATAGAATTTAAAGTAGCCCCCTCAGAGAATAAGGCAGCCCCTGCTTAGAGTTTAATGCAGTCCCATCATAGAGTGTAATGTACCCCACTCAGAGTATAATGCAGCCCCCTCATAGAGTATAATGCAGCCCCACATACACATGCACAGTATAATCTAGCCCTCTCATAGACAATAATGCAGACCCCCTCATAGACTAAAATGCAGCTCCACACACACAGTATCATGTAGCCCCCTCATAGAGTATAATATAGCCCCCTCAGAGAATAATGTAGCCCCTTTATAGATTATAATGCACCCCACACAAATAGACAGTATAATGTAGCCCCCTGATAGTGTAATGTAGCCCCCTTGTAGAGTATTATGTAGCCCCCTCAGAGTATTATGTAGCCCCTCATAGAATATAATGCCATCACCTCATAGAGTATAATGTAGTGACCTCATAGAGCATAATGCAGCCCCCTCAGGGTATAATGCAGCCCCCTCAGAGTATTATGCAGACCCATCATAGAGTATAATGCAGCCCCCCACACACAGTATAATGTAGCCCCTCAGATTATAATGCATTCCCACACACACAGTAAAATGTCGACAATTCATAGAGTATAATGTAGCCCCAGAATATAATATAGTCCCATCAAAGTATATTGCAGAATAATATATCCCCTTCAGAGAGGATAATGTAGCCCCCTCAGAGTGTAATGCAGCCAGCTCAAAGTATAATGTAACCCCCTCATAGAGTATAATGCAGTCCCCTCATAAAGTATAATGTAGTCACCTCATAGAGTATAATGCAGCCACCTCAGAGTATAATGCAGCCAAACACAGTATAAAGTAGCCCTCTCATAGAGTATAATATAGCCCCTTCATAGAGTTTAATACATTCCCCTCAGAGTATAATGCAGCCCCCTCAGACTATAATATAGCCCCCTCATAGAGTATAATGCAGTCACCTCATAGAGGATAATGTAGTCCCTCATAGAGTATAATGCAGCCCCTTCAGAGTATGATGCAGCCCTCTCAGAGTATAATGCAGCCCCCTCATAGAGTATAATTCAGCCCCACATACACATGCACAGTATAATGTAG
Source organism: Ranitomeya variabilis (assembly GCF_051348905.1). NCBI lineage: Eukaryota > Metazoa > Chordata > Amphibia > Anura > Dendrobatidae > Ranitomeya > Ranitomeya variabilis. The sequence goes on along the minus strand of NC_135237.1, from coordinate 434,347,914 downwards.
CCCCCTCATAGACAATATTGCAGCCCCCTCACAGGCTATAATGAAGCCCCCCACACACAGTATAATGTAGCCCCCTAATAGAGCATAATGTAGAGTATAATACACCCCATACAAATAGACAGTATAATGTAGCTCCCACATAGAGTGTAATGTAGCCCCCTGATAGAGTATAATGTAGCTCCCTCAGAGTATTATGTAGCCCCTCATATAGTATAATGAAGTCCCCTCATAGAGTATAATGTAGTGACCTCATAGAGTATAATGCAGCCCCCTCGGTTATAATGCAGCTACCTCAGGGTATAATTCAGCCCCTCAGAGTATAATGCAGCTCCCTCACATTATAATGCAGCCCCCACACAAAGTATAATTCAGCCTACCCCACACAATATAGTGCAGCTCCCTCACACACAGCATAATGCAGCCCCCAACACACACAGTATAATGCAGCCCCCACACACAGTATAATGCAGCCTACCCCACACAATATAGTGCAGCTCCCTCACACACAGAATACTGCAGCCCCAACACACACAGTATAATGCAGCCCACACACACAGTATAATGCAGCCCCCACACACAGTTAAATGCAGCTCCTCCCCCACACATAGTATAATGCTGGCCCCCCACACACACAGTACAATGCAGCCCCCCACACATAGTATAATTCAGCCCACCGACACAGTATTATGAAGCCCCCCACACAGTATAAAGCAGCCCCCCACACAGTATAATGCACACACATATACATACACACAGTATAATGCATACACATACACACACGGTATAATGTATACACATATATACACATACACATATGCAATATTCACCTCTCCTCCTCATTCCCTGTGCTGCTCCATGCTCTGCTCTGATCTCATCAGCTTAACTGCTGGCACAGTGTGGTGCACAATGAAATGACATCATCGCTCACCTGCTAAATCACAAACAGAGAGGGAGTGATGGGAGAGGGAGCGTCATCTGATGTTCTCTCCTCCATCACTGCTTTCAACTGTATCGACATCTATGATGCCAATAAGTTGAATGCGCGAAGTGGGGGGTGGTGCCAGACCTCATAGCGGCCGCGTGGTGTGCTGCTATTAGCGGCACACCACTGGCAGGGGCCCTTCGAGGAGGGTGGGCCCTAGGTAGCTGCTTGGTCTACCTGTCCCTAATGTACTGGCTATAAGGAGATAGCAGTATTGCATTCCGACATTGCATCCAATGATTTTCTATAGTGTCACATTGTGACTTTTGACATCCTGCGACTGCAACTCAGTCACAAACTTTACCAAATTAGTTAGATTTTCTGTTGCAAGCCGCAAATTACTCACTTGCCATAGACTTCAATGTAAGTAGCAAGCGACATGCAGCAAGTAACATATTGCTTTCGACTTTGCTGTTTTATTTTACACAAAATCAGAGATCTAAAAACACTTTTCTGATGATTGCTTTTGCATGGCAAATGTTGTCAAGTAGCTCTAGCATAAAGTTTACAGACTTTTGTTCAGTGAGAGGCACCTGCTGCATACATAAGTGACTTTATGTCCGTGTGTCTCCTTCTCCAGCCACTGCTACTCTAATTAAAAATTAGATTAAATCACATACGAGACACTTTTAGTCTGATCTCAAATTAATGACTACAACACTACTATACTGTGTTATTGCAGTATATAGAACATGTGATGGAAAATTAACTAAGAAATGTTTGAGCAATATAAAACAATAACAAATATATAACATTTTAATCAATTCAGAAAAAGGAGGAGGGGGGAAGAGGAAGGGTTGAAGCTTGACACGCCGAGACATGCATCTAAGAACCGTTGCAAATAAATGTAACTGATGGGTGCCGTACCTGCCGGTGATTAACAGCTGCTGTAGACAAAGGGAGAAATGGGGATTTCCAGCACATCCATCCAGTTTGAGTAAAATAATCAAAATTTATTTAGAACATTTTAAAAAACAACATTAAAAAGAAAGAGAGAGGAACTCTCTTTGCCTGACGCGTTTCTGGCGCACCACGGCGCCCTTAGTCATAGGAACTAATATGACATGAATACACAGGTTTATATATGACAAGGAACCAATCACAGACATAGCAATTAAATTTCATTGGAAAAAGCTGCAGCTAAATTCACATAACAAAACTTTACCTTATTTATCAAATGTCTTAGAAATACACTAACATCTGTTCTAAATTACCAAAAAATTCATTAGTTGTTCAATATATGTAAAAAAAATCATTTTTGTAATTCATACCATGTGGATATTTGGTGTCTAAAGTTAGAATCCAAAAGGCTTCCCGCAGAGCTAATCGCTTCCTCCAATCTCTACCTCTAGGTGACTGACTAACCCTTTCAATGCCAAAAAAGGAAAAATCTGACAGATCTCCCTGGTGCACAGAGATAAAACTTTACCTTATTTATCAAATGTCTTAGAAATACACTAATATCTGTTCTAAATTACCAAAAAATTCATTAGTTGTTCAATATAAGTAAAAAAGATCATTTTTGTAATTCATACCATGTGGATATTTGGTGTCTAAAGTTAGAATCCAAAAGGCTTCCCGCAGAGCTAATTGCTTCCTCCAATCTCCACCTCTAGGTGACTGACTAACCCTTTCAATGCCAAAAAAGGAAAAATCTGACAGATCTCCCTGGTGCACGGAGATAAAACTTTACCTTATTTATCAAATATCTTAGAAATACACTCATATCTATTTTAAATTACCAAAAATTTCATTAGTTGTTCAATATATGTAAAAAAGATCATTTTTGTAATTCATGCCATGTGGATATTTGGTGTCTAAAGTTAGAATCCAAAAGGCTTCCCGCAGAGCCAATTGCTTCCTCCAATCTCCACCTCTAGGTGACTGACTAACCCTTTCAATGCCAAAAAAGGAAAAATCTGACAGATCTCCCTGGTGCACGGAGATAAAATGTTTTGTGGCCCCAGAATAACCTGGATTTCTATTCCTTACATTGGCTATATGTTCAGAAATTCTCTTTTTGATTTTCCTAGTGGTATAACCTATATAACAAATATTACAGGCTTTGCATTTTATACAGTATATAACATGATCAGAATCACAGTTGATAAATGATTTTATATTATAAGTAACATTGTGATTTGAAGAAAAAGAAGTTCTCTTATTGTCTGCAAATTGGCAGACATTACATCTATTGCCAGAACATTTAAAGAAACCCTTCACTGATAGCCATGATGTGGGAGTTTTTTTCGGGTGCACCATACTGGGAGATAAAATATTCCCCAGTGTGCAACCTCTTTTGGCCACTACCCTGCAACCATTTTGGAGAATTGTGCACAAAGAACTATCTTGATTGACTACAGGAAGATATTTAAGAATAATCTGTCTGATTTTGTTGTATTGACTGCTGTACGCAGTAGAAAATGTAATGTGCGCTTCAGAAGCAGCATTTACTTTTTTGTTTTCAGAATGTAACAAATTGGTACGTGGAATTTTGGAAACCTGTCTGAATGCATGTTTTATATTAGATTGTTTGTACCCTCTGTCCAGCAGTCTATCAGAAATAATGCGACTTTCTTTATGAAACTTTTCATCGCTAGAGCAGATTCTTCTCGCTCTAGTAAGTTCCCCCCTAGGAATGGCGTGAATGGTGTGGCGAGGGTGTGAGCTCGAGGACATCAGGATCGTGTTACCAGAGTTGTCTTTTCTATAGAGTGAGGTGTTAACCCTTTGTGTTGTATTACTGCCTGTAAGGAGAACATCCAAAAATGAGACTTCATCTGAAGGAATGCCACTGGTGAAGCGTAGATTACACTGATTGTCATTGAGATAGGACATAAAATCAGGAAATTTTGTCACCTCCCCCTGCCAAATTAACAAAATATCATCCACAAATCTCCCATACCAATTAAGGCATGGGAGAAATGGATTATCATCCGTAAATATATAAATTTCTTCCCACCATGCCATAAATAAAATTGCTAAAGATGGAGAGAACTTAGACCCCATAGGAGCACCCATGGTTTGAATATAGTAGTTATTTTGGAACATGAAAAAATTGTGTTTTAGTAGATAATGTAAGGACGCAAGAATAAACCATTTCAATGAATCTGAGTAACTGCTATACTTATTTAGATGATATTCAATTGCTGTCATAGCCAAAGAGTGGGGAATACACGAATATAAATTTGTGACATCACAAGTCACAAAAGAATAATTGTGACACCACTGGAAGGTGTCAAAAACCTTCAAAACTGATGAGGTGTCTTTGAGATACCCTGGAATCCTTGGGATTAAAGGCTGAAGATATTCATCAATCAAATGACTGAGATTCTCATTTAGGGAACCCATCCCAGAGATTATAGGTCGTAAAGGTGGAGGGAAAACATTTTTATGTGTTTTTGGGAGCCCATGAAAAATTGGAATAATTGGATGTTCCGGAAGCAGCCATTTATAAATTTTGTTATCAATGACCCCCAGTCTCTGTGCATTATTCAGTATATCAGTCATATCATATTTGAAAGACAATGTGGGGTCAGATTTTATAGAAGTGTATGTGCTGGTATCCTGTATAATAGATGTTATCAATTTACAGTATAATGCAGTATCTATAACTACTATGCAACCTCCTTTGTCTGACTGGCGAATTGTCAGATCATAATTGTGTTGTAAATCTCTCACAGCCTGGGATTGAATTTTACTCAAGTTACTTCGATGGTTAGTATTTCGTGTTTCAGCATGTAGTTTTTTCAAATCCTGTTCTACTAAGGTCTGAAACAAGTCTAGAGCAGGGACTCTTGATTGGAGGGGATAATATGCAGGATTAGATGAAAGCACCTGCACATCTTTGTCCTGTATTTTTTCTTCATCAAAATTTTCCTCTTGGAGGGAGGTTAAAGTAAGTAGCATGCATTGTTCCATAAATGAAAGAGACGCATTATTTTCTTTAGTGCAATATGATTTTTTGCTGCTAGGATTGAAGTCATTTAGATTTTCTGAAAAAAAATGTCTTTTAATCGTAAGAAGACGAGTAAATTTGTTGACATCTTTGATAGTCTCAAATAAATTGAAGTTACCAGATGGAACAAAGTTCAGACCTTTGGCCAATACCTCAATTTGTGTAGAAGATAAAATGGTCGGAGTCAAAACTATGACACTGTTCAGATGCTGGTTCAATACTGATGTCTGCGTTTTCTTTCCCTCCTGGGATATCTTCTCCATTCGTCTCTTGCGGGCTCTCCTGCCCCCCCTCCTCCTCCGGCGTTTTTTGACATAGCAGTGTTGTGAGCATGTCTGAACTTTGTTCCATCTGGTAACTTCAATTTATTTGAGACTATCAAAGATGTCAACAAATTTACTCGTCTTCTTACGATTAAAAGACATTTTTTTTCAGAAAATCTAAATGACTTCAATCCTAGCAGCAAAAAATCATATTGCACTAAAGAAAATAATGCGTCTCTTTCATTTATGGAACAATGCATGCTACTTACTTTAACCTCCCTCCAAGAGGAAAATTTTGATGAAGAAAAAATACAGGACAAAGATGTGCAGGTGCTTTCATCTAATCCTGCATATTATCCCCTCCAATCAAGAGTCCCTGCTCTAGACTTGTTTCAGACCTTAGTAGAACAGGATTTGAAAAAACTACATGCTGAAACACGAAATACTAACCATCGAAGTAACTTGAGTAAAATTCAATCCCAGGCTGTGAGAGATTTACAACACAATTATGATCTGACAATTCGCCAGTCAGACAAAGGAGGTTGCATAGTAGTTATAGATACTGCATTATACTGTAAATTGATAACATCTATTATACAGGATACCAGCACATACACTTCTATAAAATCTGACCCCACATTGTCTTTCAAATATGATATGACTGATATACTGAATAATGCACAGAGACTGGGGGTCATTGATAACAAAATTTATAAATGGCTGCTTCCGGAACATCCAATTATTCCAATTTTTCATGGGCTCCCAAAAACACATAAAAATGTTTTCCCTCCACCTTTACGACCTATAATCTCTGGGATGGGTTCCCTAAATGAGAATCTCAGTCATTTGATTGATGAATATCTTCAGCCTTTAATCCCAAGGATTCCAGGGTATCTCAAAGACACCTCATCAGTTTTGAAGGTTTTTGACACCTTCCAGTGGTGTCACAATTATTCTTTTGTGACTTGTGATGTCACAAATTTATATTCGTGTATTCCCCACTCTTTGGCTATGACAGCAATTGAATATCATCTAAATAAGTATAGCAGTTACTCAGATTCATTGAAATGGTTTATTCTTGCGTCCTTACATTATCTACTAAAACACAATTTTTTCATGTTCCAAAATAACTACTATATTCAAACCATGGGTGCTCCTATGGGGTCTAAGTTCTCTCCATCTTTAGCAATTTTATTTATGGCATGGTGGGAAGAAATTTATATATTTACGGATGATAATCCATTTCTCCCATGCCTTAATTGGTATGGGAGATTTGTGGATGATATTTTGTTAATTTGGCAGGGGGAGGTGACAAAATTTCCTGATTTTATGTCCTATCTCAATGACAATCAGTGTAATCTACGCTTCACCAGTGGCATTCCTTCAGATGAAGTCTCATTTTTGGATGTTCTCCTTACAGGCAGTAATACAACACAAAGGGTTAACACCTCACTCTATAGAAAAGACAACTCTGGTAACACGATCCTGATGTCCTCGAGCTCACACCCTCGCCACACCATTCACGCCATTCCTAGGGGGGAACTTACTAGAGCGAGAAGAATCTGCTCTAGCGATGAAAAGTTTCATAAAGAAAGTCGCATTATTTCTGATAGACTGCTGGACAGAGGGTACAAACAATCTAATATAAAACATGCATTCAGACAGGTTTCCAAAATTCCACGTACCAATTTGTTACATTCTGAAAACAAAAAAGTAAATGCTGCTTCTGAAGCGCACATTACATTTTCTACTGCGTACAGCAGTCAATACAACAAAATCAGACAGATTATTCTTAAATATCTTCCTGTAGTCAATCAAGATAGTTCTTTGTGCACAATTCTCCAAAATGGTTGCAGGGTAGTGGCCAAAAGAGGTTGCACACTGGGGAATATTTTATCTCCCAGTATGGTGCACCCGAAAAAAACTCCCACATCATGGCTATCAGTGAAGGGTTTCTTTAAATGTTCTGGCAATAGATGTAATGTCTGCCAATTTGCAGACAATAAGAGAACTTCTTTTTCTTCAAATCACAATGTTACTTATAATATAAAATCATTTATCAACTGTGATTCTGATCATGTTATATACTGTATAAAATGCAAAGCCTGTAATATTTGTTATATAGGTTATACCACTAGGAAAATCAAAAAGAGAATTTCTGAACATATAGCCAATGTAAGGAATAGAAATCCAGGTTATTCTGGGGCCACAAAACATTTTATCTCCGTGCACCAGGGAGATCTGTCAGATTTTTCCTTTTTTGGCATTGAAAGGGTTAGTCAGTCACCTAGAGGTGGAGATTGGAGGAAGCAATTGGCTCTGCGGGAAGCCTTTTGGATTCTAACTTTAGACACCAAATATCCACATGGCATGAATTACAAAAATGATCTTTTTTACATATATTGAACAACTAATGAAATTTTTGGTAATTTAAAATAGATATGAGTGTATTTCTAAGATATTTGATAAATAAGGTAAAGTTTTATCTCCGTGCACCAGGGAGATCTGTCAGATTTTTCCTTTTTTGGCATTGAAAGGGTTAGTCAGTCACCTAGAGGTGGAGATTGGAGGAAGCAATTAGCTCTGCGGGAAGCCTTTTGGATTCTAACTTTAGACACCAAATATCCACATGGTATGAATTACAAAAATGATCTTTTTTACTTATATTGAACAACTAATGAATTTTTTGGTAATTTAGAACAGATATTAGTGTATTTCTAAGACATTTGATAAATAAGGTAAAGTTTTATCTCTGTGCACCAGGGAGATCTGTCAGATTTTTCCTTTTTTGGCATTGAAAGGGTTAGTCAGTCACCTAGAGGTAGAGATTGGAGGAAGCGATTAGCTCTGCGGGAAGCCTTTTGGATTCTAACTTTAGACACCAAATATCCACATGGTATGAATTACAAAAATGATTTTTTTTACATATATTGAACAACTAATGAATTTTTTGGTAATTTAGAACAGATGTTAGTGTATTTCTAAGACATTTGATAAATAAGGTAAAGTTTTGTTATGTGAATTTAGCTGCAGCTTTTTCCAATGAAATTTAATTGCTATGTCTGTGATTGGTTCCTTGTCATATATAAACCTGTGTATTCATGTCATATTAGTTCCTATGACTAAGGGCGCCGTGGTGCGCCAGAAACGCGTCAGGCAAAGAGAGTTCCTCTCTCTTTCTTTTTAATGTTGTTTTTTAAAATGTTCTAAATAAATTTTGATTATTTTACTCAAACTGGATGGATGTGCTGGAAATCCCCATTTCTCCCTTTGTCTACAACATTTTAATCACCTACCTTTACTCAATTGAAAAATTATTAAATTAAAAAATAAAAATATTAAGCATGATTAATACTGCAGCATCAGTAAAACTGTATAAAAATATAAAATAATTAATCTAAATTAAAAAAATAAATTGAAACAGTAAAATTGCTTAAACAAAAGAATGTGATAAAAAGTGATCAAAATGCTGTATGTACACAAAATAGAATCCATAAAACAATAGTTCATTTTGCAAAAAAAGGACTGCACACAGCTTTGTTGACAGTCTCTGAAAATGGTGATGCAAACCAATTTCAATTTTTTTAACGTTCTTAATTTTTTCCACTATTAAAATATTAAAAACTATGTAAACTATGTAAAAATGCAATACAAAAGCAATGAAAAAACACAAGTAACCTAATTTACATAATAGGTGCAGACGTTGTACACAAAGTTTGGAACATTAAAAACGCATCAAAAGCTAATTTTTTACAGTTTTGCATTTTTTTTACTAGTGGAATTTCTGCACGTAATGCAAGTCTATGGCAAAATTCCACACAGAAAACTCAGCAGAAATTGACATACTGCAAATTTGAAACACATACAGCAGGTCAGCTTACGCTGCGTTAGAAAAAAAAGCACAGTGCGCAGGAGATTTCTAGAAATCTCACCCACTTGGCTGGAACTGGAAGATGCTGCGCTTTTGATGCAACAAAAATATCCAGCTTCAAAAAACGCACCAAAATCTCATCTTGGGAATGTAGCCTCGCCCAAGATGATCTTTCGGTGCATTCTTCATTTTGCAAATTATCTGCACGTTTTTGCACCAATTAAGTAAAAAACTCGACAAAACTCATTATTGAAACATAGCTTTAATGTTTCCAAAAGTTTTGTAACTCATGTTTGCAAATAACCAATTTTCTCTTCTTTTTCATATAATGGCCAATTCTCTTAGTATATTTCTGGCAAGGCAAGGAAAGGATAATTTGATTGTGATTACTAAGCAATGTTAAGATGGAAAATTCCATCAAAACTACAATGCTCAGGAAATGTCATGTAGTGCAAATTATAATGATTTAAATAAAAACTGAAAATAAAATTTGTGGGAGATTACAAGCAGACATAAAATATATTGCGAATTTTGTTCAGAACATGTTAGGTTAAGTTCTCACGAAGAGCTTTTGATACGTTTTTGAAGCTGCAGATTTTCTGCACCATTTCTGCACAATTATGTATATTAGGCTCATTGTGGTTTTTTATTGCATTTTTGAGTGCTTTTTTATATGCATTTTAATCCTGTTTTTTTTTTATGCTGCGCTTTATGTATCTTGTTTGCATGTCATATTTTAAACATAGTTGCTTTGTTTTCGATACTTCTTCATACAGTGGGGGAAATAAGTATCTGATTCTGATCCCATGCTGATTTTGTAAGTTTGCCCACTGACAAAGACATGAACAGTCTATTATTTTAAGGGTAGGTTCATTTTAACATTGAGAAAATACAATATGAAAAATAAAATCCAGAAAATCACATTGTATAAATTATATAAATATATTTGTATTTTGCAGTGAGAAATAAGTATTTGATCCCACTGGCAAACAAGACTTAATACTTGGTGACAAAACCCTTGTTGGCAAGCACAGCAGTCAGATGTTTTTTGTAGCTGATGATAAGGTTTGCGCACATGTCAGAAGGAATTTTGGTCCACTCCTCTTTGCAGATCATATCTAAATTAAGGTTTTGAGGCTGTCACATGGCCACTCAGAGCTTCAACTCCTTCCATAAGTTTTCCATGCGATTGAGGTCTGGAGACTGGCTAGGCCACTCCATGACCTTAATGTGCTTCTTTTTGAGCCACTCCTTTGTTGCCTTGGCTGTATGTTTTGGGTCATTGTCTTGCTGGAAAACCCAGCCAGGACCAATTTTTAATGTGTAGCAAGGTAGTAATTACTAAAAGTATTAAAATATACCTTTTATTAATAATTTGTTAAAAAAAACAATGACCGCAATATAACTTTGTACATGATGGACGTTCATCCTTTTTAAGGATAACCCTCCCCCCAGATATTTTTTTCTTCTCTCCCCTGATGATTTGAGAAATGAAACGCGTTGGAAGATTATAGGGAAACGGTCAAATAACCTGGGTCTCCTAGTGGTGGGTTGTTAAGTAAAGGAGGACCTCTGATTATCTATCCTCTACCCCCGGACCACAAGGATCTTCTTTGGAGTCATCTCAAAGGCCGGGACATTATGAATTGGTGAACACTAAGTCGGGTGAGATTGTTCCTTTATGATATACAGGCAGTTTTCATAGATTGTTTGCATCATGTGTTTACACTTACATAGGAATGGTATAGTGGCATGATTTTTGGGGGGCACAGACTTGATTGCACAATTTATGGTTGGATAGAGATTGTGATTGTGCCATAATGGAATTGATAATTCTGTGAGCCTGATTTTGACAAACAGTTGAGAGATTTTTTGTTAATTTTAAGTGTGGTTTGTTGTTTTTTTGTCTTAATTGTTTTTTTAACGAATTATTAATAAAAGGTATATTTTAATACTTTTAGTAATTTCACCACTACCTTGCTACACCCCTAATATTTGGATTGGTAGACATCCTTGTATAATAGCCATTTTTAATGTCCTAACGGAGAGAAGAAGGTTGGCACATGATTTTACGGTTCATGGCTCTATCCGTTCTCCCATTGATGGGGTGAAGTAGTCATGTGCCCTTAGCAGAGAAACACCCCCAAAACATGTTTCCACCTACATGCTTGACAGTGGGGATTGTGTTCTTTAGATCATAGGCAGCATTTCTCTTCCTCCAAACATGGCGAGTTGAGTTATTGCCAAAGACCTCAATATCTGTCTCATCTGACCACAGCACCTTCTCCCAATCACTCACAGAATCATCCATGTGTTCATTGGCAAATGTAAGACGGGCCTGCACATGTGCCTTCTTGAGCAGGGGGACCTTGCGAGCACTGCAAGATTTTAAACCTTTATGGCATAATGTGTTACCAATGGTTTTCATAGTGACTGTGGTCCCAGCTGCCTTGAAATCAATAACAGTTCCCCCTGTGTAGTTTTACACTGATCTCTCACCTTCCTCGTGATCAAGGATAACCCTCAAGGTGAGATTTTGCATGGTGCCACAGATCGATGTTGATTGACAGTCATTTTGTATTTCTTCCATTTTCTTACTGTTGCACCAACAGTTTTCTCCTTCTCACCCAGCGTCTTACTTATGGTTTTGTATCCAATTTCAGCTTTGAAGCTGTGCAGGTATATGATCTTGTCCCTAACATCCTTATAAAGCTCTTTGGTCATGCCCATGTTGTTGAAGTTAGAGTCTGACTGATTAATTGAGTCTGTGGACAGGAGTCTTTTATAAAGGTGACTATGTGAGACAGCTGTCTGTAATGCAGGTAACAAGTTGATTAGGAGCGTCTAACTGGTCAGTAGGAGCCAGAACTCTTAATGGTTGGTAGGGGATCAAATACTTACGTCTCACTGCAAAATTCAAATAAATTTATATAATTTATACAATGTGATTTTATGGATTTTAGTTTTGAAATTCTGTCTCTCAATGTTAAAATTAACCTACCCTTAAAATTATAGACTGTTCAGTCTTTGTCAGTGGGCAAACTTACAAAATCAGCAAGGGATCAAATACTTATTTCCTCCACTGTATGTCTCTTCACAAATTTTAAGTTAGATAGGTCATACATGTTCATTACCAATTTACATTGTCCGGTGCTGGACAAAGACCATTGCTGACTTTTCCAAGCTCATAAATGAGACTTTTGTCTCTTTATTAAACTGTCGCTTCCCTTACATTTTCTACATTTCGGTCCTTACAAAAAAATTGTTGTGGAGTATTGGCCAGTTTCTGTACATTTTAAGCACGTCTAAGAGATTGGGTTGATACACTCCACAGACCTATTCAGGTTGCAGCCTTACACATTTTGGAACATGATCATTGCCACGCTAAGGCCTTTATCTGAGCTCTGTAACACTGCCTGTCACCTGAGTAATACACTCCACAGACCTCGACACCCTCTGGGACATATCCTGTAATTACTCCATTGTTGCTCAAAGCCATACAAAAGATACATTCTGCCTGGTTGGGTAGTTTCCAGTAGATGTGTGTATTCTTGTGCAGATTGGTCAATTGCACTCCTGGCTCTTTCCCTTGAGGAGGCTGCTTCCAAGTAAAATGAGGCTTGTACATGTTCCTGACACAGATTTCAGGCCTGATATACTGACCACAATACAGGCCCTCACTTGCATACAGAGTATTCCATGTTTAATTCTAATGCTTTTGGTGTCTGGTAGAATCCAATTTACTGATATTGGTCATACAGCTCATCCAACTCCTGTATTATATTCACCTTACAGCGGCTTCATCCACTATGACAGTGGTTCTATTGGGATCCGATGGCAAAAATGAACTGTGGACCTTACAAAACGCAGGTTTCACAGCACCTTGTGGCCCTCTGAAAATTAAAAAGAGGGTTGCATAATGACATGGCGGTGGTGGCGAGCGATGCCCAAAATTGAAATGGGCATGTTTGAAATGGCAATGTAAAGGGATGGGGAATATGTATTCCACTATCTTGCTAAATATTTGGCATGAGGGAGGGTTCTTCCAAATGTAGGAGTGAAAGCCTTCACAAACATCAAAATAAAAAATAAAGCAAAAACGCTCCGTGTGAACATACAGTTTTGGCAAAATTAAGAGACCACTGCAAAATTTTCAGTTTGTCTGATTTTTCTCTGTAAAGGTATATTTTTGAGTAAAATGTAAATTGTTCTTTTATTCTATAAACTACTGACAACATGTCTCCGACTTCCAAGCAATAAATTTTGTATTTATTTTCTGAAAATGAGAAATGGTCAAAATAACAAAAAAATGCATTGCTTGTAGACCTCAAATAATGCAAAAAAACCCCAAAACAAGTTCATAATCATTAAGATACAACAATACTAATGTTTTAATTCAGGAAGAGTTCAGAAACCAATATTTTTGTGGAATAACCATGATTTTTAATCACAGCTTTCATGTGTCTTGGCATGCTTTCCACCAGTCTTTCACACTGCTTTTGGGTGACCTTATGCCACTCCTGGTACATAAATTTAAGCAGTTCTTCTTTGTTTGATGGCTTGTAACTAGGGTTGAGCGAAACGGGTCGGCCATTTTCAGAAGTCGCCGACTTTTGGCAAAGTCGGGTTTCATGAAACCTGACCCGACCCCTGTGTGGGGTCGGCCATGAGGTCGGCGATCTTCTGAATCTGGTATCGGAATTCCGATACCGAGTTCCGATATGTTTGCGATATCAGAAAATCTGTATCGGAATCCACATTTAAGTGTAAAATAAAGAATTAAAATAAAAAATATTGATATACTCACCTCTCCGGAGGCCCCTGGACATCGCCGCTGGTAACCGGCAGTCTTCTTTGCTTAAAATGAGCGCGTTTACGGCCTTCCATGACGTCACGGCTTCTGATTGGTCGCGTGCCGCTCATGTGACCGCCACGCGACCAATCACAAGCCGTGACGTAATTCTCAGGTCCTAAATTCCTAATTCTAGGAATTTAGGACCTGAGAATTACGTCACGGCTTGTGATTGGTCGCGTGGCAGTCACATGGGCGGCCGCGTCCAATCACAAGCCGTGACGTCATCTAAGGCCCTGAACGCGCTCATTTTAAGCAAAGAAGGCTGCCGGTTACCAGCGGTAAGGTCCAGGCTGCGTCGGAGAGGTGAGTATATCAATATTTTTTATTTTAATTCTTTATTTTACACATTAATATGGATCCCAGGGCCTGAAGGAGAGTTTCCTCTCCTTCAGACCCTGGGAACCATAGTATCCCATTGCACTGCATTGGGTTTCGTGTTTCGGCTGACCCCGACTTTTTTATAGGATCGGCCGATTTTACTCGACCCGACTTTTGAGAAAGTCGGGTTTCGTGAAACCCGACCCGATCCTATAAAAATAAAAGTCGCTCAACCCTACTTGTAACTATCCATCTTCCTCTGGATTACATTCCAGAGATTTTCAAAGGAGTTCAAGTCTGGAGATTGGGCTGGCCATGACAGGGATTTGATGTGGTGGTCCTTCATCCACGCCTTAATTGACCTAGCTGTGTGGCATTTTGCATTGTCCTGCTGGAAAAAACAGTCCTCAGAGTTGGGGGAATATTGCCTGAGCAGAAGGAATCAACTGTTTTTCCAGGATAACCTTGTATGCAGCTTGATTCATACATCCTTTGCAAAGATTAACCTGCCCAATTCTAGCCTTGCTGAAGCATCCCCAGATCATCAGCGATACTCCACCAAATTTCACAGTAGGTGCAAGACACTGTGGCTTTTACACCTCTCCAGGTCTCTGTTTAACCATTAGACGACCAGGTGTTGGGCAAAGCTGAAAATTAGACTCATCAGAGAAGATTACCTTACTCCAGTCCTCTATGGTCCAATCTTTATGGTCTTTGGCAAACTTCAGCCTGGCTCTCCTTTGCTTCTCATTGATGAAAGGCATTTTTCTAGCTTTACATGACTTGAGTCCTGCCTCTAGGAGCCTGTTACAAACTGTTCTTGGTGTACACTTCACCCTAGCTGCCATTTGCCATTCCTTTTGTAGGTCCCTTGATGTCATCCTGCTGTTGCTGAATGACATTCAAATAAGATGACAATCATCCCAGTCAGTTGAGAGTCGTTTTCTCCCTCTGCCGGTCTGTAGCTTTGTTGTCCCCATTGTCTGCTGCTTGACCATGTTGTAATGGACTGCCATCTTAGAAATTTTAAGGATGGAGGCAACATGACGCTCACTGTGTCCCTCTGCTAGTAAAGCCAGAATTGAGCCCTTCCTTTCCTCACTCAAGACTATTATTTTCAACTCCTTTGGCACGGTTAAAAGTTATTTTTTCATTCCTCTTACTTTTGGGATATTACTAGCACTTGTTTTGCCATCCAGCTTGTCCTATTGCAAGAGGATTGTGAACACCACAGCAGTGTTTTTTTTTCACTTTCTTTCATTAAATAAGATTTGGTTCAGGTGATCACCTAATCAGAAGGACATTAAGTAGAATGAGGTGTATTCTGCTTGGAATTCAACTGATACTGGAATGGAATGGCTGACTGACATGTAGATAAGCTGAATTTTTTAAAACTGTGCAGTGGTCTCTTAATTTTTGCCAGAGCTGTATACTAATGGGGAGGTGTAATTTTTTTATTTTTTATTTTTATTTTGCGTTATTTCCATATAATTATGAAGGAAATAATGTTTCTTAGCATTTTTACCTTCAAATATTTTTTTTTTGTTTCGTTTGGTAGGCCTTTTTAAAAATCCATAAAACCAGCGCAATGGTCTGACAACATTATTCCCAGATACCATATGTGAGTCACAGAGGCATGCAGGCATCTTCTCCATGCTGTTCTCATTTAGTTTTAGCTCTTTCATATCCATTTCAGCTTTTTTCTCATGCCCTCAGACCTGTTTGTTGGGTCCAGCAGAAAAATATTCAGCTTTCCCATTGACTTGCATTGGATTCGTTATTCGGTATGAATATTTGGATATTATAAATTATTCGTGCTGATTTTCCCGAATCTGAATATTTCATTATTCAATTCACTAATCATAAGCTCTAGTTATTTCTTAGCTGTATGGAAGTAGGAGCTGAGAATGTCCTTCTAGACCCAATATTTAGTGAATTTGCTTAATAGATATTTAAGTGCAGTACAAAATTACTTACTTATCAGATTTTTTATTGCATTATACTCGTTGAAGAGCTTTTAGTGAACCTTTATACAAGTTCAACTGTTTAGTTGTGTATACAATCTAAAAGCAACAAGATAAAAATACATGAACATAAAAAAGACTTAATGTTATTTCTGCCTTTACATTTCATGAGGTATTTTGCTGTATGGAAGCATCACCTAAGGAACAGAAATGTTCTACACAAACACTCTAAATGCTTGAAGTGCACTAGATTAGACACCTTTTAGTTACCTAGGAACAGAGAAAAAAATATGTTTTTATAGCATGCTGGACATAACCTTTTGATTGCTCTTGATTTAATGTTCTCTGTTTGAAAAAGGAAATGTTAATACCTGACACTTATTCTATGCAACAGTAAATGTTTTGAAACAAAGTTGTTGCCACCTTGACATACCCAATAGCAATTTCCCTGTTCCATACATTGAAATGCTATTTGACTCTTTATCAAATTGATTGATGAAAGCTATACGTAGTTATTTGTTTCTTGCATCCTATTAACAATGAAGTCATTTGCTGGTGTCATTACAGTTTGAGGCGCAGAAATAAAAAAGAAAACTTTTGGATAGGATTGAGATGCCCATCGAGGTAGAAAAAGTTTACATAAATGTAGAGACTACTACTGTCCCTCTTGTTTTGGCCTTGAATCTATTAGTTAGATTTTATTCCTACTGGGAACAGATGAGAATGTGGTAGTCGTTTAACACCTTAACGAGCGCAGGTATTTTTGTTTTTGCATTTTCGTTTTTTGCTCCTCTTCTTCCCAGAGCCATAACTTTTTTACTTTTTGGTCAAAATGGCCATGTGAGGGATTGGTTTTTGCAGGATGAGTTGTATTTTTGAACAACAACATTGGTCTTAACATATTGTGTTCTGGAAAACTTGCAAAAAAACTCCAAATGCAGTGAAATTGCAAAAAAGTGCAATCCCACAGTTGTTGGGTTTTTTTTTTAATCATGTTCATTAAATGCTAAAACTGACCTGCCATTATAATTCTCCAGGAAAATCCTCCAGACTAGAAGCTGCAGTACTTTGATCTGCTCTTCTATATGCAGGCGATGATCAGATTGCCTGTATGTAGCAGAAATGCTCACTTGCTATGAGAACCATAGAGGCCTGTTGGAGAACTCTGGTTGTCATGCCAACCCATCGGTGACCCGCAATCACGTGACATGGTCATCGATGGGTGGAATTTCCAGCGCACTTCCTAGTGGCTGTTGCTGGCACATGACAGTTGTATATATCAGCTGACATGTGC
Organism: Ranitomeya variabilis; assembly: GCF_051348905.1. Taxonomy (NCBI): domain Eukaryota; kingdom Metazoa; phylum Chordata; class Amphibia; order Anura; family Dendrobatidae; genus Ranitomeya; species Ranitomeya variabilis. The sequence goes on along the minus strand of NC_135237.1, from coordinate 434,330,409 downwards.
CGGGAAAGGTGCAGGCTAAGTGCCGGAGCCCGCACCAAACCGGGGGAATCTGAAATCAGCATACTATTACGCCTGATGTTGGTAAGGGTTACATTTGTGTTTGAGATACCCAGTATCTCCTAATTTTTTTTAGTTTAGTTGCTAAGCTGCACAACCTCTTAATTTTTCACAGGATAGGCAAACTATTCATAATAATCTTAATACTAGAGGAGCTCTTCTGTTTAGGATCATCAAGTCTTAGAATGGAGAACTGCTAAAAAGAGTATCTGTTCCTGTGGAGTTTCAATTGAATGGGATTTAATTAAAGTTTTTCATTTTCACAAGGTATAGTAAAAGGAACTGCTTCCATTAATTTGTTATGCAATTTCTTCTAAAGGTAGCAATGCCCCATATGTGGTTGTTAAGTAATGTGTGGGTTCACTTTGAAGAAAGAAGACAAGAGCACTATTTGACTTTTGGGACGCAAATTCGACTGAAATAGATTGTGGATGTCATATTGTATTTGAGGTGCCAGAATAGTAAAGACTCTCTGAAAGTGGCCCCATTTCAGAAATTACACAAAGCAAATAAATAATTCAGGGCCGTAGGGAGCATTTTAAACCCACAGGTGTTTCAGAGAATTTTTGCAAATTGTCTCTTCAAAGAGGAAGAGGACTAGAACTCTAGTGCCACCTATTGGAAGTAGCAATCCTAAAACTCAATGTTTACCCTTTAACGAGCCTTGTCAGATGACTTAGAATAAAAGCCAAACCCAGAATCTCAATTTGCAAACATTCTGTTTCGGGGTACTGCCCCTCTTCAGTGCAAAGTGTGAGATCAGGTTTGGCTGTGTGAGAGGTGTTTTTTTCTATAACCCTCGGCTAAGAAAATGAAAAAAAAAATTTTGTCCACTTAAATGGTGCTTTACCACCACATTTTTCATTTACACAAGTGACAATAGGAGAAAAACACCCTACTATTTATAACCAATTTATCTTGAGCCCAGAAATACCCCATGTGCCATTTGAAACACAGTGTTATGCAGAGATCAGAAGCAAAGGAAAAACAATATGGAGTGCAGATTCTTCTGGAATAGTATGCGAGTGACATTTGTAGAGCTACTGAGGAGCTAAAACAGGAAAACTTCCAAAAAAGTGACCAACAACACAAGCAATTGTTTAACTACTGTGGCGCAGTGACCAATGTTACAGCCAGGGGGCGCTGCGTGTGCACTTCAAGATGCACTTGGAGGCATAATTGTGATGAAACAGTGACTGGCAGTGTTATGAATGGCCGATATGTGTCGCAGAGGGAGTCTGCGTGGTATGTCTGATGCAATGTTGTTGTTCAGGGACCTGTAGTCCCTCAAGAGTTGTATAGCTATGAAGAGAGACTTACTAGGCTAGTTGTGTGAGTTGGGTGGTACAAACTAGCCACACACACACCACTTCCACCTAGGGGAGTGGTTAAGGTATATAATGTGACCAGGGTGTGGGTTACATGTTCCTGTGTGGTTCCAGTGTTTGGATCTGAAGGGTCCAAGTATAAGGTCCTGGAAGCCTGTGTTGGAAGTCCTGGGAGTAGGATTCCTGAACAGCACGTGGTGGGGCTTTGGACTTGGTGGCCTGGGGTGTTGGACTAACGTCCTGAATAGCACCTGGACAGGTCACATGCCTGGGGTGTTGGATGAAGTCCTGAATAGCACCTGGACAGGCCACATGCTTGTGTGTTGGGAGGTCCTGGGAGTAGGACCGGATCCCTGAGAAGCGCACAGTGAAACTTTTGGGGAAGCTACCATCCTTTGGTGGGTCTGGACTGACTAAGGTGTGCCGCACAGGCAAGTTGGTGATTCCCGTGAGGCAGCTTTCCTGGAAGAGTGGACTGACAAGGAGTCAGCAGGTGGAGCAGGAGCTCCCGTAAGGTACCTCCATAGACTGTTGGTGCTTATGGTGTTCTATGATCTGTGTGGTAACCCACGGCAACTGGTCAGAAGAGGACCAGCGTGTTTAGTTGCCACAGACTTATTGTGAGGTCCTGATGGAATGTGTAATGGACTGTTCATGATATGGTTTATGAGTCTTTAATAAATCAAATAGACTGTTTTGTGTGAAAAACCGTGTCCGTGTGCTTGAATCCTGTGCCAAGCGAGTGTCCCCCAAGACACGTAGTAGGTGAAATGCTACACTACATATATACTCGAGGTATGTAATTTTACCTCAAAAAGCGGGAAAACTTATTGACTCGAGTATATGCCGAGGGGGGAGATGCAGCAGCTACAGGGATCGTGAGTCTACCCTCTCCCCGCGAGTCTCCCCTCTCCCCTTGAGTCTCCCTGCCAGTCTCCCCTCTCCCCATCGGTTAGTGAGTCTCCCGCGGGAATGTTATTTACCCACTTCTTCACAGCAGTGGCTGCGGCTGAGCAGTACCATCCTGTCATGTATAGAGTCCCGGAGGTAGCGGTGTGACGGTAACATATGGAGCAGCCGTAGCAGTTGTGGAGGCAAGCGGTAGCCGTACGGCAGGTGGAGGTTGCAGGCGGCCTGTATTTTCACTGCACACACTTCACTTCCAGTCCCGCTCATTATGGCCTATGAATATTCATGATGTCACCAGAAGTGAAGTGTGTGGTACTGAAAATACAGGCCACCCGCAATCTCCATCTGCTGTACAGCTACCACTTGGTCCATATGTTAATGGCATGCTGCTACCTCCGGGACTCAATACATGCCAGGATTGCACTGCTCTGCCACCACTGCTGCTGTGAAGGAGGGGGTAAGAAACACTCCCGGGGAAGAGAGACAGACCAGGGGAGAGGGGAGACAGACTAGTGGGGGTGATTCGAGTATAAGCTGAGAGGGGCACTTTCAGCCTAAAAAAATGGGCTGAAAAATCTCGGCTTATACTAGAGTATATATGGTAATTGATCTGAGGCAGGCCCAGATTGATAATCTGCCAAGGCGGGCAGAAGCCCGCTGTTCCAGCAGCTTTGAGCTTCAAAATAGACCACCGGCCTTTTAAATATTCTGCACATGCCCTGGTGTGCGTGTACTCTCTTGGTGCACATGCTGACCAGGGCCGCAGCGGCCTGCGTTACCTCGTGAGCATGGCCCTCGTTCATCGCATGGCTGCGGCCCTTGTCAGTGCGGAGAAGCAGGAGAGTGCACACTAGGGCCTGTGCAGAAGTTTGAAAAGCCCGCCACCGCTGCCCTCTCCTAAAGCTTTCCTTGGGTCTTTGTTCCTTCCTGCCCCGCAGTGGCTCCCAAGTGCTACTGCTGCTGTGGTGTTGGCAGTGCTGACGGCGGCTCCTCCACACAGCCGCCCCCCCTGGACCTGGAGAACGGGGTGCAGCCGGCCCGAGCGAGCGGGCACTGAAAGTTGGACGCATCAAGAGGATGGTGCGGCTGGCAGCAGAGTTCCTGCTGCTGCTGGGACTTGTGCTGCTCACACTGCACATCACTGTGCTGTGAGGCGAGGGAGTCCTGCCAGCCCAGCCAATGTCAGCAGCCAGCACCAGGTGAGTCTATTCCCAGCTACTGCACTCCCAGAAAGTTTAGGAAAACTTTACTAAATGCAGGGACAGAGATAAGTGATGGATGATGCCACCTGCAGCTCCAACCCTGGGTGCAGTAGTGTGAACATGATGATGTGAGGAGGGAAGTTAAAGGGGGACTGCACATGATGTGAAGAGGGGGGTTAAAGGGGGACTGCACATGATGATGTTGGTAGGAGGGTAAAGGGTGACTGCACATGAAGTAGGGGGGTTAAAAGGAACTGAAAAGCATGACATGGGGTAAAGGGAACAGCACATGATGAAGTGGGGGAGGGGGACTGCACATGACGAAGTGGAGGGAGGGGACGGGAGACCGCAAATGATTAATTGAGAGAGAGAGAGAGAGAGAGAGAAGAGGGACAGAAATTGAATTGAAGGTGGGGGTGGGGAGAGCAAATGAGCTGGGAAGACAAAAAAAATTAATTTTGAGGGTGGAAGAGTAAATGATTTATTGAATGTGGGTATAGAGCTGTTGATAATGAATAGAGGGTGGGAGAGAGAAGGCATGAAAATAAATTGGGGCGGAAAATGCATGTAGAACGGGAGGTACATAGTGCGGGGCATTTAGTATGCAGTGACTGGTAATGAATTAGGAAAAAGTACAGAAGCTAAATAATTTATATATTTATTAAGTGGGGAAAGTGGATATATATAGCTTTAAGGGGCTCAGTGGCGGATTATAATTTATATTTAGAATGGTGGGTTGCATAATATCCAATTTTGTATTAATGGTGGGTGCATATCAGATGTGTACTGTAGAAGAAAGGGAAAAAAGAGGTGAATGTGCTCTGGATGCCGTGCTCTAGGTAACTGTAGTATTTTATGCAGAGATGAGTCCTGGCTGGAAGAAGTGATGTTGGTCTGTGCTGGATGAAAAAGAAAAGCAAATATGAAGGACTTCAGCTACAGACATCACTGGTGAGTCAGTGTGTTATCTGTACACTGACACTATGCAATGTAAACTCTGTACAGCGCTCCTGTGTATGTCACCTGTGATCACTATGTTATCTGTACACTGACACTGTATACAGAGGTCCTGTTTATAATGTTACTGGTGATCACTGTATTACCTGTACACTATATACAGAGCTCCTGTGTATAATGTCACCGCTGATCACTGTATTACCTGTACACTGATACTGTATACCATTAGCAGAGCTGTGTATAATATCATTGGTGATCACCGTATTACCTGTACACTGACAGTAAATACAGAGTTCTTGTGTACAATGTCACTAAGTATTCTGTTTTTTTAATTAATGATCAGTATCGTAGTATTCAGTCACTATGTGGTGGTAATATGTGGTATGGTCATAGTGTGGTGGTATTTGTGTATATAAATGAGTAAAATAAATAAATAAATTTGTTCCTTCTATGTGGTATAATTTGGTCACTATGTGGAGGTAATATGTGGTCTGGTAATGGTGTAATGCATTTGTCCTTTTGTATGTGGTATTATAGGTCACTGTGTGATGGTAATATGTGGTCTGGTCATGGTGTGATGATATTTGTCCCTTGTATGTTGTATTAATGGTCATTTAAAAAAATGTATCTGACTCATTCCCTTAAAGAAAAATGCATAAAAATATATTTATATTTAATTGGTTAGAGTAGAGTAGGGTCCAGCCAAAAAAGTCTACCGTGTCATGGTGGCAGCTTAACATTTATTTTGGCCAGAACAAAAGCTGTGGGCTATGTATATGATCTTGTGTTTAATGGGAACTGTTAATATCTGATAATTTCTTCAGGAATTTTTGCGTTTTTTTTGTGGATTTCCCCAAAAAACCGCACAAAAAACGCGTAAAAAACGCAAAAAAACAGCATGTGGATTTCTGGCAGAAATGTCCGGATTTTGTCAGGAAAATTTCTGCAAGAAATCCTGACGTGTGCACATACCCTAAGATGATTATGGAAGGGCAAGACAAAGTATAGCAAAATCCACTGATCGTGTGTGGGGGGAGTGTTATAGTATGTGGGCTGGTGGGGTTTGTGTGACAGGGCTGCTTTTTTGTCCCAGTCCAGCCCTGATCTGAGGGCATAATAAGATAACCTATGAGTATTTGGGATTTTCCTCATATTTGAATTTCCAGAGTGGTGGCATATGTAAGTTGTGTGGAGTACACTAGGGTAAGTTAAAGCCGTGTAATCACAAAGTAAACCGGAAATATATTTATTAATTAATGTAGTAGTGAACTCAAACAGAAGGGCTGCCTGTGCAAGAACAATATATTTTTAGTTGAATAACTTATCAGAACCACAATTCAACCTGCTATGGACCTGTAGTAGGCCTTCTTACTTCTTGGCCCTGCACAGGTTGCACCAAGGATATTTCACTGACTTTATTGATATGTGGTGTACTTTTATGTATTTCTTCATACATAAATCAGATTAGTCAGGACATGTGTTCTTCCTTATTGCTCTTTTGAAAAAAAAAAGCTCAAAATTTGTGAAAGATTCCTCACTTTCTGGTTTGGGGAAATTCATCATGGAAATGTTGAATTCTGGCTTGAAAGCATTAAAAAGTCACAGAGTTTAGGCATAGCTCGGAGTTGCACCAACATTTTGCGACTTTTGGCATTTTTAAGCCAGTTTCTCACAGCTCTGCCTGAATGGGTGGAGCTAGAGTAAGACGGGGTACTGCGGGGTCATTTAATTCATGATTTGTTGTGGTATTCCGTATACCAGAAACCTCACTCCACTATCTGACTGGAGTGAGAATTCTGGTGTAGCACAGTGACGTGCACAACATTAGTCAGATGCTCTAGATTCATGAAGAGGCATACACCTCTTCATGAATCTGGAGCGTCTGACTTCAGTCCGCCTCCTAAGCAGGGCTGACATGAACAACGTCTTTCTTGATTAATTGGGCTCCTCATCTTTACTGGCATTAACGGCATCAAGAGAAAAAGAATCTGAATGTTAGAATTGAGGCGTAAACAGATCAGGTAAAGTAATTTTAGATTTTAAGGATGCAGGAGTTCGAAAAAAGTTTTTTTTTAAAGTTCTCTGTTTTTAAGTGGCTTAAAGGAGGTGATTTGATTTTATATTTTAATTGATGAGGATCACTCAGCTGTACAGCCCAAATTGTAGCAAGTACAACAATAGCAGGCTGAGTAACGGTACAAATGCAGGAAAAGAGCACAAAGAAGATCATACAGATTTCTCTGTTCACCTTTCCTGGAATGAAATGTGCAGAGTGGTTAACTGAACTCTAAACCACCTTTAGGTGCAGACATTTTTACCTAGTCTATGCCTGTTAGGCTATACCAGAACATTCATCTCCTTGAAGACCATGTCCACCTTTGCAACTATCTTTTTTGTTTCAAAGAATAACCATTTTTAGGTCACTTTTCTTTTTTTTGTCTTGTAGTACTCGTTGATGGCTTTTGTGACAAATTCTTGAAAATGGCTCGTGTGGTTCATAAATTTTGCCCAAAATCAAATATGTTCTTTGTTTTTAATTTTTACCTTTTTATGCCTATTTAGAGCAAAATGTCTCATGATCGGTTAAACGTCTCAAAATTGTGCTAAAACTTTCAGGCATACATGAAATGTACAGGACTCCATTTGCACAAAAAAATACAACTTTATAAAAAGAGAAGAATGATAAATTGGCATTAAACATGTAAAAAATAGAAACCATCCCCACAGTAGGGAATAATTTTTTAAAAAACAGCATAAAATAAACTTTGCAAAATTTGCAAATTGAAAGAACTTGGTGAAAATCAAAAACAGGCTAAAAGCACCTAAAACTAGACAAAAAGGGCAGTAATAAATCCAGCCCAATTTAGCAATAATGAAAAGCTAAGCAACTTTGCAATAGGTCTTGTTTATCGTTTCTACGCATTAGCTGAGTTTTTTTGTTGCAGATGTGCATTTTTAAACTTGTTTTTACTGCATTTTTTGTCTTTTTTTGGTATGCAATGTTTTAAAACAAAGCCGTTTTTTTTTAATATTTCTTGTTATTTGGCTTTTATAAAACTTTACTAGCTGTTTCCAGCCAGCTAACGCTCGGCACGCTCATTGCTATCTAATTAACGCTGCTGGTGATTAAACTAAAGTAAATAATGGCAACATTCAATAGCACTTACGCAGGTGGTCAATTAACTGAACCTGAAGTTAAGGTGGGGGCGGGATTATGTGTGGTAATGTGCTGGGGGGCGGGATTATCTGTGGTAATGTTGTGGGGGGCGGAATTATGTGTAGTAATGTGGTGGGGGGCGGGATTATGTGTGGTGATGTGGTGGGGGGCGGGATTATCTGTGGTGATGTGGTGGGGGGCGGGATTATGTGTGGTGATGTGTTGGGGGGCGGGATTATGTGTGGTGATGTGGGGGGGCGGGATTATGTGAGGAAATGTGTTGGGGGGCGGGATTATGTGTGGTGATGTGGTGGGGGTGGGATTATGTATGGTGATGTGTTGGGGGGACGGGATTATGTGTGGCGATGTGTTGGGGGGAAGGGATTATGTGTGGTAATGTGGTGGGGGCGGGATTATGTGTGGTGATGTGTTGGGGGGCGGGATTATGTGTGGTGATGTGTTGGGGGACGGGATTATGTGTGGTAATGTGGTGGGGGCGAGATTGTGTCGTAATGGGGTGGGGGGTGGGATTATGTGTGGTGATATGGTGGGGGCAGAGCTACTGTGCAGGTGGCGGGATTAGCGAGTAATCATGATGCTTCTTATATATAGATTGAAACAGTCACGTGGATTACATGTGTTTTTAGTGCATTTGTACATGTAACAAACCAATTTAAAAAGAATGCAACTGCATTTCTAAGTGCGGAATCAAAGTTTTTCTGTACTATAAAAGCACAGCAAAAATGCTGCTTCAAATCTGCAGCAAAAGATAAATAAGGGAAAAAATTATAAAAATGCAGGAAAAATGTAATAACAAGATTGCTTTAGCATAGTTTGCCGCGGACACCTACGGAAAACATGCAGATAAAAAGCAGTAGAAAAAATGCACCATTTACATTACTTGTGAACATAGCTTTACAACCTTACAATACTACAGCTTGTCTTGCAAAAAATAGCACAACCTCATAAAGTTTGAGTAAAAATGAACCAAAAATATATCCAAATGTCCCAAACGTCCCAGATATAGCAGGATATGTTCTATATCCTGCTGTGCCAGGTGTCTACAGGATATCCCTCACTTTCACTATTCCACCTCTGATATCTCTTCCTGCCAGGATAGAGAGAAATGGTAAATAACTCTGACTCGAGAGTGTGGTTATTAGGCATGGGCAGGAATTTGCCACAAGATCCCATGTATGCAGCATAATTTGTCCCATGTTCTCATCTGTAAAAGTTGGGAGGTATGAAATTGACATGTTGTCGATTTTAAAAATATGCACCGCTGCTCCGTTTACGCATAAAAGAGTCTACCTTGGGCATGAGATTTGTATAAATACCATCATCGAACTCTGCTGGAACTGTAAAATGCTGCCTTTTTTGCGTGAAAAAATAAGCAGACTCAAAAACTCATCATGGGGACTTACCCTAAAGCTCCATGCAGGTTTTAGTGTCTCGATGGTACCAGACAAATGACAACTGCCCTGGGCAGTTTAATGAAGGATGGAACACATAACGTAGACTAATGCATTTAAGACCTCTATACATACCAGATTTACCCCATTATAACCAATGTTTTTTCATTTTTATGCTTTCATTTTTCTCTCCTCTCCTTCCTAATCCCATAACTGTTTTAATCTTTATGCTGGCGTATCTTTATAAAGACTTTTCTTTGCAGAACAAGTCATGCGTTGGAATGTTACCATTCTTTTAGCTATATAATATACTGAAAAACAGGAAAAAAATAACTAAGTGGGGGGAAATGGTGAAAAAATTGATATTCCATCATTGGAGGTGTGTTTGAGGTATATTTTTACAGCATTCAGTTTGTATTAAAATGACATGGCAGCACAAATACAGAGGTAGTGGATAGTCTGTACTGGTTCCTGTAATACCACGTTGGTGAGACTATGATTTACTTTCCCAAAGTGAGGACTGTTTTTGTCATTCATTTGTGTTGAAGAAAAGTTGTTTTCGTTTTAGGGTTGTAAAGTTTATGAAGGATAATAAACTTTATTCTGTTTCATTTTAAAACTCTGTCTGTGTGTATCCACGCTGCTACCAGAGAGTTGAAACCCCCACTATATATATCTTGTAGAGCAACAAATGGCGGTTTGTCGAAGGAGCGCTAGTGGCCATCCCAATGAGGAGGAAATAAGTGTGCAAGTCCCCACAGTTCCAGCCGGATACCCCACAACGGGGGAGAAAGTCTTGCAACAGGAACAGAATAGCCGGTCTCAGGAGTGCAGAAGAAGAACACAGACACCAGTTAGAGTAAAACAACAACGCGTTTCAACGGCGCACACCGTTGAAGCGCGTTGTGGTTTTACTCTAACTGGTGTCTGTGTTCTCCTTCTGCGCTCCTGAGACCGGCTATTCTGCTCCTGTTGCAACTATATATATCTTGACAGTTTCCTCTCCTATGGGCCACCTTTAGACTATTCTGACTGGTTAGATTCACAATAGTAATCTATAGGTAGGAAGGTAGTTAATCATATTCTGGCCACACAGCCAACTCAAGAGTCTTCAGCGGGCAATTACTTACATATAAGCGCCTTTTCCATAGTGTTAGCGGGCTATCATTGCAGTTAGGAAAATAAAGTATGTTCAATATTTTTAGTTTACATATTAAAACCATTTAAGAACTCAGTTGTGTTGTCAAATTTCTTTAAATTCAGGAAGTTTAAGAGAAGATATGAAAAAAACCCAAGATTTTACATGTTTACAAGTGTAGAGAATGTTATTAACAATGAAAGATAGAGTTAATGACAAAGTCGAAGACAGGATCATTATTGGATTTATTGAGTATGACAGAGGATGTAGTGCAGAGACACAAGGCAATTCTTACGTGCCTGTTCATATGCTCATCTTGTGGACTTGATAACAGGCTGCAATTGCAATGGAGCAGAAATTGACTTGACTTTCTGGCTGCACAGCCGGATAAATGTGATTATACCTGCCTTTAGCAAATGTAATTGGGAAAGAGTGTGTACAATGACTTCTAAAAAGCAATAAAGAAGAGTAAAACTAAAAGCTAACTTTACACCAAGATTTACAGCCTAGAATTTTAATATTCTTATTGATTTTTGCACAAAATTACATTGATCACAATATTTGACAGAAAGAAGACAATTCCTATAGTAGCATAACACATTCAGCATTATATAATTGTGTATTTCTGGTAAACATTGTTAATAAACAGTGGAATCAAATATAATATTCTTTTCATTTTATTCCTTTTTGAAATAATAATAAATGAAAAGAAAGCGTTACGAATGCAATAAAACAAATATTAAAGATACAAATTCAGCCATTCAGGGAGACACCTGACGCAGCATGAAAACTGAAGTTGGATATAATTATGCTGAGAAGAACACAAGAGAATAGGCAGAACAAACTCAGGCCTCACTGAAATTCAAGACATAGAAATCGTCTAAGATTCAGGCAGAGTTCACAAAAACATCACTGTTTTTAGGGGCATTTACTTTGCCATGTTCTGTGCTTTTTTAACACCTTCACCCTTCACCTTTCTCTTCCTGACCAGGACACATTTTACAATTCTGACCACTGTCCATTTATGAGGTAATAACTAGAGATGAGCGAATATTTCAATGTTCGGTTCAGATTACGATCTCCAAATTTGCAATATTGGCGAATTAATTCATCCAATATTCGCCAAACATAACCGAACGCCATTCATGTCAATGGATGGCAAAAACAAATGCATGCACAAACACTTTATAAAGGCCACCAAATGCTGCCAAAACACATCAAATGAGGGACAGACACCAGGAAAGTGACCTCAATTCACCCACAGTACAAATTTTAGCATGCAACTGCAGCAATCAGCCAGGCATGAGGTACTGGGGTCTGGGACAGCATTTAGAGCTTTCAATTGAACGTCACAGTAAGACGAGGTGGGTGAAGGATTGGTGTAGGCCTCCTTTGCTGGGAACCTTGAAACTACATGCAACACCTCTACCTGCTTTCCTGCTGAGCCACACTCAGGTGGCACAAATATCAGTTTGGCAGACTACCATTTTCAGAAAAATTTAAGGATAGTAACGCAGGTGGTTGAGTCCAAGGAAGTGGAGGCCTGAAGGTCTTGGAGACCCAACCAGGAGTGTTTACATTTCCAAAAATTATTGGCAGACACCACCAAAGTGGCATCAATTTCACCACAGTAGAAATAGTATAATAGGTACCGACAGGTCTTCCACTACACCCAATCCAGCAGATGGACACCCAGCCTGGAGTTTTCACATTTTAAAAAATGAGGGCCTGACACCACCAAAGTGGAATAAATGTCACGAGAATAGAAATAGTATATGTCATGGTATAGGACATGGTTCATGTCCTGCTCTCTCAGGGTTAATGTTGCTGGCCTCTCTTTGGATCTGGGAGGGGTATTTATGCACACTCCGGACTAGGATTCTGTCAGCTATACTTTCGTTTAGTCTGTGTGTCTAACCCCTTGAGTGTGTGCTTGGTTTGCATTTGTTTGCTTTGCGCTCCATGCGTTACTCTGCTTGTTTGTTCTGCTGGTTTTCTGACCTTTAGCTCCCTTTCTGACTATCCCTCCGCCTCACCCTTACCTCATTATCTCCTGCTTTGATCTTGGCACGTTTAGCTACTCTTCAGTGTATATCGTCTCCTCTACACCTCGACATCTGGCGCTGCCCTCGATCACCTCCTTCTCTGTCACGTGGTTCAGGTCCTGTTTGCTACCCGGGGAGTTCCCGGACACTGCTCTCAGCTCCCTTGCTGTGGAGCACAGCTCTCCCAGCAGCAGTTATACCTGGGAGTCCTGACATTATAGCTGACCATACAGTCTTTCCCTGGTGATGGGGTATTAGTAAATTATGGATTATGGATCCTGTACAGGCTCTCACGGGGCAGGTTAATGAGCTCAGCTTATTCAGAAGCTGTCCATGGAGCAGCAAGTCCTAGTTTGCTCACACCAACAGGTGCAGAGAGATGTGGTAGGCACTCTACAGGGGTCCAGGAGGGGGCCCAACTGATGTATCCCTAGTGGACCCTGAGCCACCGGTAAAGTTACCCATCAGTTTTTCCTGAGATAAAAAATTGTTTAGGGTCTATAAGGAGGGATGTAAGTTGATCTTTGAATTGTGTCCCCAGGCCTCTGGATATGAAAGGCAGTGGGTGAGGGTTGTAATGTCCTTGTTAAAGAGGGCTCCACAGGCATGGCCTTTCTCTCTCTCTTCCTTCTGCTCCTGAACGTATGTCTGTGAACCTGTTATTTGAAGCTCTGGGGCACATTTATAATGAGCCAGATAGAGTGCGTCTGGCAGAGGATATGGTGATGAGTGTGACACAGGGGAGGCACTCCGCTGAATGGTTCTGCTCATTGTTTTGGCGTTGGGCAGCCAAAGTATCTTGGAGTGACACCACCTTAAGGGGGTTGTTTTTCAGAGGCCTGTCTGACCATCTACAGGATGCTCTGGCATTTCATCCTCCTCCTGATACCATGGAGTATGCCATGAAGCAGACGGTCCATATGGATCGGAGACTCCGTGCTAGAGGAGTGATGCAACAAGAGACTCCCTTGTACTCCAAATTGTGTGTATCTGAGCCCATGGAGATTGGGGCTATCTCAGTAAAGGAAAAAGAGAGAAGGCAACTTAGAGACAACATACTATGCTTTTACTGTGGAGCCTCGACATTGAAAAAGGGACTGTCCCTCCTGCCCTTCTTCAGTGAAACCATCGGAAAATGATTGAGTCTGGGCAACAATCGAGGAGGTTGTCCAGACTCCAGGGTACATTTTTCCTTGTTTGCCAAAATTGTGCTCCAGGTGGAATTGGAACTTACCGGTGATCCTGCCGTGACCACCGCCTTAGTTGACTGCGGTTCCTCTATTAATCTGATTGATGCCCAAGTTGTGACACTTAATAAGATAGGGACAGTCAGGATGAAAGACACTGTTAAAATTGTGGCTGTTGATTCATCCCCTCTCACCCGGGATGGAATTTTTTTCATGACTGATGTCTTTTCTGCCTGCAGGACTAGTACTGGGGATGCCCTGGCTGCAATGTGTAATAATTATAGGGGATAACTCAGGAGACTCTTTGCGTGGAACAAGACAACTACAGGACACAGTTTTATAAGTGGTAAAGTCTATATTATCACACGGTGATTCAAACAGGTGCAGAGAGAAACTCAAGTCCACAACACTTGGTGTAAATATTAAACGCAATTTAGCAGTATATAGGAAACTTCAGAGGAAAACTCAATCAAGCAGAAAGTCTATGAAGCACAGTTATTCTTGAGGATACTTGACAAGAATAAATCCTTGTCTTAGTCCAAACACAGATAGATAAGCTTATAAGGCAGTTCAAATAATATCTTAGCTCAACCAGGGAGGTTAATAGTCTCAGGTTTTTGCAGAGCAGCAAACGCTTACATGTCCAGCAAATGCAGATGGAAGTAAATACGAGCAGCAGATGAAGGAGGATTACTGGAACTGGTGTATGGAGCAGGAACTCAGAGCAGAGTAGCAGGATCACCACACAGGTTCACAGGAGCAGGTATATAGCCAGGGAGTAATCAGAGGTCAGGAGCTGGATGCAAGACAGAATACTCTAGCACAGACTGAAGGCTGGGGTGGAGTTTTATAGCAGGAAGACACAGTGTACATGAGACCAAAGATGCCATCTTGGAAAAGGGCAGTAATGCACAAAAGGTAAAAAATGTTCAGAGTCCTGACATTACTCCCTCCTTAGAAGCGGCCTCAGGATGATCCTGGACCTGGTTTCTCAGGGAATCTCTGATGAAAATGAGAAATATTCTGTTGGGCATTGATGTTTTCCACAGGTTCCCAAGAGTCTTCCTCAGGGGGATATCCATGCCATCTTATCAGATATTGGAGCCGATTCCTGCGAATCCTGGAATCAATAATTTCCTCCACCACAAATTGTTCTTGCCCATCAATCACCACAGGCTGTGGAGGTGGCACAACACCTCCCTGGAAGGTATTAGGAGATACAGGCTTTAGTAAAGATACATGAAAAACTGGGTGTACCTTCATAGACCTAGGCAGCTTCAGCCGGCAGGCCACAGAGCTCACAATACCATTGATCTTGAAAAGACCAATGAATTTCTGTCCAAGTTTTTGTGAAAGAACGTTTAACTTCAGATTCTTAGTTGCTAACCACACGGAATCTCCTACCTTGAACATGGGTGCAGGTTTACGGAATCTATCAGCCGATCTCTTAGGCCATGTTCACACGCTGCGGGTTCCTCTGCGGGTTAATCCCGCAGCGGAATTGAAAATCTGCAGGGCAAAACCGCTGTGGTTATCCCTGCAGATTTATCGCGGTTTGTTCCGCGGTTTCCGCTGCGGGATTACTGCTGTACTATTGATGCTGCATATGCAGCAATATGCAGCATCAATAGTAATGTAAAAAATAATAAAAATTGGCTATACTCACCCTCTGACGTCGCGATCTCCCCGGCGCTGCAAACGGCTGTGCCGACAAGGACCTTCGTGACGTCACGGTCATGTGACCGCGGCATCATCACGGTCATGTGACCGCGACGTCACCACAGGTCCTGTTCGGCACAGCAACTGAGACCGGACGCCGCGGGCAGCGCTGAGAGGTGAGTATAGCTTCATTTTTTATTTTAATTCTTTTTTTTACACTATTTTATGGTTCCCAGGGCCTGGAGGAGAGTCTCCTCTCCTCCACCCCGGGTACCACCCGCACATTATCCGCTTACTTCCCGCAACGTGGGCACAGCCCCGTGCGGGAAGTAAGCGGTTCAATGCATTCCTATGGGTGCAGAATCGCAGCGATTCTGCACAAAGAAGTGACATGCTGCGGGTTGTAAACCGCTGCGTTTCTGCGCGGTTTTTCCCGCAGCATGTGCACTGCGGTTTGCGGTTTCCATAGGGTTTACATGTTAATGTAAACGCTATGGAAACTGCTGCGGACCCGCAGCATCAAAATCGCGGCAGTTCCGCGGTAAAAACCGCAGCGTGTGAACATGGCCTAATAACATTCTTGAGCTGTGGTCAGGGATTCCTTCAGAACCTCCAGATTTTGTCTCATCGCAGTCAGCCTTTCCTCCACTGCCGGAAGCGGAGAATTAATTGGAGACCTAGGTAAAATACATGGATGATAACCCAGATTGGCAAAGAAAGGTGTAAATTTAGTGGAGGCGCTCTGAGAATTGTTATATGAAAATTCGGCTAACGGCAGCAACTCCAACCAATCATCCTGGAGATGGCTGACATAGCATCTTAGATATTGTTCCAGCGTCTGGTTGGTACGCTCAGTCTGACCATTTGTCTGGGGATGGTAAGCAGAAGAGAGACAGACATTAATATTGAGTGCAGAGCAAAACCCCTTCCAGAATCTTGAAGTGAACTGTACTCCACGGTCAGAGATGATCTCATCCGGAACCCCATGCAACCGAAAGACATTCTGTATAACCAAGTTCACTGTATCTTTAGCTTAGGGGAGGCCGGTGCATGGAACAAAATGAGCAGCTTTAGTCAGGCGATCAACTACCACCATGATTGTATTCATGCCCCCCGATGTAGGCAGCTCCACAATAAAGTCCATTGATATAGACCCCCAAGGGCGGGACGGAACAGGTAATGGTTGTAGAAGACCCGTAGGTGCCACATGAGGAGTCTTGTAACGGGCACATACCTTGCAAGAGAGAACATAGTCCTTGGTATCCTTCAGGCAAGTTGGCCACCAGAAGAATCGGCTCAGGAACTCTTGTGTCTTCTGTACCCCCCTGTGACCAGCCAACTTGGAGTCATGTACCAACTTGAGGATCTGCAGACGGACGACCTCAGGGACGTAGATACATCGATCTCTGAACTACATGCCACCCTTAAAGACAAGATTAATATCCACAGGTGGGTTGGCCAGAAATACATCACCGTCATAGGCCTCTCTGCACTCCTTCCACAAGTCCTGATCATGGATAACTCCAATGAAATTGGCATCAGATAGAATGGTCTTGGACGGGGCTCCAGGTACGGAATCTGCAGCATGGATTTGGGATAAAGCATCAGCCTTCCCATTACGAGAACCTAGATGGTACGAGATAACAAAGATAAATTGATTTAAAAATAAGTTCCAACGAGCCTGATGAGGAGAAAGACATCTATCGGATTTAAGGAACTCAAAATTGCGATGGTCAGTTAGCACTATGATCTGTTGTGCAGCTCCTTGCAGATGATGCCTCCATTCTTTGAAAGCTGCAATAATAGCCAGCAATTCCTTGTCTCCCACGTCGTAATTCTTCTCTGCTGAGGTTAGTCTATGGGAAAAGAAAGCACAAGGATGTAGCAGACCCTTCTCTCCAGTTCTTTGGGAGAGAATAGCCTCCAAAGCATTATCAGAAGCGTCCACCTCCACAATGAATGAAAATGTTGGATCTGGGTGTATCAACAGCAGTGCTGATGTGAAACAGATCTTAAGCCGATCAAAAGCTTCTTGAGCCTGTGATGACCACTTAAAGGGCTTTTCCTTCTTTGTCAAGGAAGTCATGGGACGGACAATATCAGAAAAATTTCGAATGAAGCGTCTGTAGAAATTTGCAAAACCAATAAAACGTTGGACCTCCTTAACGTTCTTGGGTACCGGCCAGTCAAGGATAGCCTGAATCTTACCAGATTCCATGTTCAGCCCCTGGGGAGAGATGATATAACCTAAGAACTGTATCTCAGAATGATGGAACTCGCATTTCTCCGGCTTAATAGACAGATGGTTCTCTTTCAGACATCTTAAAACAGTTTTGACATGTTCTTCATGTTCCTGTAGAGAGTCAGAAAAGATTAGTATATCGTCCAAATAGATCACCACAAACTGGTCCAACAAATCTCTGAAAATGTCATTAGCAAGGTGTTGAAAGGTTGCAGGGGCGTTACAAAGCCCGAAGGGCATCACAAGAGATTCAAAGTGTCCATACCGGAATCTGAATGCTGTCTTCCACTCATCCCCTGGACGAATACGTACCAAATTTTAAGCCCCATGAAGATCCAGTTTAGAGAACACCTTAGCATGTCGGACTCTTTCCAGTAATTCGGGAATCAGAGGCAAAGGGTAACGGTTTCATATGGTTACCTTATTGAGTTCCCGATAGTCAACACAGGGTCTCAGGTTCCCATCCTTCTTTTTTACAAAAAATATAGGTGCCCCTGCTGGTGAGGAAGAAGGACGTATGAAGCCTTTGGCCAGATTTTCATCAATATACTCCTTTAAGGCTGGAAGCTCAGGTGCCGCCAAAGTGTATACGTTACCAAAAGGAATAGCTGCCCCTGGAAGCAGCTCAATGGGACAGTCATAATGCCTGTATAGGAAAATTCCGATAAGCATTATCGATGGCGGAGACAAACTAGATATTATGCTGAACGTGTGTGTATATACACACACACACTTATAAATTATCGTCTAACACACCACCACCTATGCGTGGACATATGGACAACTGCAGTATACAATAGACTAATGAAAGAAGAACAAGCAGTCATGAAGTCCAAACAACAATCTTTTTTTTATATCAAACATGAAAAAAATCCAGACAAATGATACACAGCAGGGCTAAAAAGATGACAATTGGAGGTCACCTACAACATGCAAAGCCCAAGGCAGGGTGTACACCTAACAAACAGTAGTGGTATTAGCATACAGGGAACGGCACAGAGTACACAAAACTGCAATGTGGTGGTCTCCCATATAAATGGGAAGTGTTATATCCACAGCACTTGAATACTCCGTATTAGCAATGAGTATCTAGGCTGCAATAAGCCATATACGTTACCCGATGCCGATGGTCAGTAAAGTAGGGACACCTGTCCACTCCGACGCGCGTTTCGGTATGGTTTCTTCCTCAGGGGGCTTATGTGTGGAGGAAGCTGATCTGCATTCTTCTTGTCACAGATGTCAGAGAACTCTTTATATGCTGGAGGTAAAGTAAATACCTGTACATGTGGTTCCATAGCCGTGGACTCCGGGAGAGCTTCTGTTAACGCTGAGTTGCTCCTTGTTGGAAAGGTAATCTCCTTGGTCTCCCAGTTGATAATTGGGTTCTGAGAACGCAACCAAGGAATGCCTAAAATCACAGGAAAATGAGAAGAAATTAGCAAGAAAGAAAGTTGCTCCTGATGATTAGGCTCCAACACAATTTCAAGGGGTACGGTCTCCTGATCCACAGGCCCAGAGATTAAAGGTGACCCATCCACTGTTTCCATGGTAATTGGAGAGGCTCTTTGCTGAATTTCAATACCATGTTCCTTGGCAAATGCGATATCCATGAAATTGCCACCTGCACCAGAGTCAATCATAGCTGCACTGGAAATCCACTGTCCTGAACACAGGATCTTAATAGGGAGAGAACAGTGAGAGTTCTTTTCCTTCAGCTCCTTGGGGGTGAAGTCATAGAAAGTGAATGGAATACAGTGTTTAAAGGCAGGCTACATTCAGAGATGTCAGATTCATCATCACAGTTGTCATACTCCCCTACTGCTGCTAGCACCTTGTTAGGCCGTCTAGGACACTTAGGACAATTGATCAAGAAGTGGTCAGACTGGCCGCAGTAGAAACATAGACTTTCACAAAGGCGATGCTCCCGGCGCTCATTGATCTCGCGCCTCTGAACGGAATCAATTTGCATAGGCACTTCCTCCACCTCCCAAGAGGTTTTACCTGCAGGCTCTTTGGAAGGAAGGGAAAAGTTAGAAATGCGGTTATAAGCAGCAAATTTCTCCTGCCTACGCTCAGTAAGGCGAATGTCTATGCGCACACAATGCTGTATAAATGTCTCTAGCTCTTGGGGTGACTCTGAGCGAGCTAGTTCATCTTTTATAATACTAGACAGACCCCTTTTAAAAATAGGCATTTGTGCATAACTGTCCCAATTGGTATCTACCGCTAATCTCCTGAATTCAGTGGCATACTCAATAACAGAACGTTTAGCCTGGCGTAAAGACAACAAAGCAGATTCAGCGGTTGCACAGCGATTAGGGTCATCAAACATTAATGCCATAGCGGCCAAGAAATCATCCAAGTTATTTAACCGTGGGTCACAAGACTCAATCATCGGATTCGCCCAGGCGAGCGCTCGTGCGGTCAGCAGCATTATTACACACAATACTTTGGATCTATCAGTAGGAAAACGGTCAGCATACACATCAAAATATAGCATACATTGATTCACAAAGCCACGAAATTTGTCGCAATCACCATTAAATCTGAATGGGGGCAACTTAGGTGGGCTAGCTGGTGGCGGTTGCCCAGAGGGAAAAGTCGCTTGTGCAGCTATTTGCGTGCTTATGTCCTGAAAAGCCCATCCATACTGGGACTCTATGCCAGCAAGTTTGTTTTCCTGGGCTGCCATGCGGTTGCTTAAGTCCTGCAAAGTCTGTCCAAACACTTATTGATTGAGTTCAAAGCTTTCAAACTTCTTTTGCAGACCTTCCACATCTTTCTGCAGTGATCTAATTATGGAAAACACCTGCTCTAACCTGCTTTCTGCAGTCATTGTTCCAGCAGTCTCCTTTTTTTTATGGCTAGAGTATCCTGTAATAATTATAGGGGATAACTCAGGAGACTCTTTGCGTGGAACAGGACAACTACAGGACACAGTTTTATAAGTGGTAAAGTCTATATTATCACATGGTGATTCAAACAGGTGCAGAGAGAAACTCAAGTCCACAACACTTGGTGTAAATATTGAATGCAGCTTAGCAGTATATAGGAAACTTCAGAGGAAAATGCAATCAAGCAGAAAGTCTATGAAGCACAGTTATTCTTGAGGATACTTGACACGAATAAATTCTTGTCTTAGTCCAAACACAGATAGATAAGCTTATAAGGCAGTTCAAATAATATCTTAGCTCAACCAGGGAGGCCTGGTTAATAGTCTCAGGTTTTTGCAGAGCAGCAAATGCTTACATGTCCAGCAAATGCAGATGGAAGTAAATACGAGCAGCAGATGAAGGAGGATTACTGGAAACTGGTGTATGCAGCAGGAACTCAGAGCAGAGTAGCAGGATCACCACACACGTTCACAGGAGCAGGTATATAGCCAGGGAGTAATTAGAGGTCAGGAGCTGGATGCAAGGCAGAATACTCTAGCACAGACTGAAGGCTGGGGTGGAGTTTTATAGCAGGAAGACACAGTGCACATGAGACTAAAGACGCCATCTTGGAAAAGGGCAGTAATGCACAAAAGGTAATAAAAAATGTTCAGAGTCCTGACACAATGCCACAATCCTGTCATTGATTGGGTGATGGGGAGATCACTCAAAGGGAATGTAAGGATAACGGTCCATGTTGTAACCTGGGACCTTTTGTCAACCCGGTAAAATATGTATCTGTATCGTCTGTGGGTCTGGAGGGTAGTCAGAAATAACTTAAGGATTTTGAAGATGTGTTCTCCGAAAGTGAGGCTGAGGCGCTTCCACCACATCGATCTTTTGATTGTGCCATTGATTTAATCCCAGGAGCCAAATTACCCTAGGCTCGTCTGTTTAATTTGCCTAGGCCTGAGCGCCAAGCCATGAAAGAGTACATCTCAGAGAGCCTTCGCAAGCAGCATATTCGGCCTTCTGTCTCACCCGTGGCAGCAGGGTTTTTCTTTGTTAAGAAAAAGGATGGTGGTTTGCGACCGTGCCTCGACTTTTGGGAACTGTGCAAAATTACTGTAAACAACACGTACCCTCGCCCCCTGATTCCCGATTTATGCAACCAACTCACGGGGGGCCAAATGGTTCTCTAAGGCTGCTTTCACACTTGCGTTTTTGTCTGCAGCGTTTTTTGCACAAAAAACGCATGCGTTTTTTTTTCCTATATTTAACATTGAAAACGCATGCGTTTTTTTGCACATGCGTTTGGTCGCGTTTTCAAACGCATGCGTTTTTTTACTGCATGCGTTCATTTTCAAAAATGCTACCTGCAGTATTTTCTTGCGCGTTTTTTTGCCGCGAAAAAACGCATGCGTTTTTTCGCGGCAAAAAAATGCATTGCTGTCTATGTAAACGCATGCGTTTTTAAGCACATGCGTTTGTTTGCGCTAAAAACGCATGCGTTTTTATAGAAAAAAACCAGAAAACACACTAAAAAGTCACCCACCACCATCAAGGTGATAAAGGGATCCAAACCCTAACCCTAACTCTACCCCTAACCTCACCCCTAACCGTTTAATGAACATTTTCTGACAGTCATATTGCCACGTATTTAAGTGCCACGTATCACGTATTTCAGTGCCACGTATGCCACGTGCCACGTATTTAAGTGCCACGTATTTAAGTGCCACGTGCCACGTATTAAAGTGCCACGTGCCACGTATTTAAGTGCCACGTGCCACGTATTAAAGTGCCACGTGCCACGTATTTAAGTGCCACGTGCCACGTATTTAAGTGCCACGTGCCACGTATTTAAGTGCCACGTGCCACGTATTTCAGTTGCACGTATTTCAGTGCCACGTATTTCAGTCACGTTTAGGGTTAGGGTTAGGGGTAGGGTTAGGGTTAGGGTTTTCTTGTTTTTTCTTGTTTTTTCTTGTGTTTTCTTGTGTTTTCTTGTGTTTTTCTATAAAAACGCATGCGTCTAAAAAACGCATGCGTTTTACCGCGTTTACATGCGTTTTTCACACATGCGTTTTTTTTAAAAACGCATGCAGACAAAAACGCAAGTGTGAAACTAGCCTAAGCTCAACTTATGGGGGGCTTATAACCTTATAAGTGTCCGGGAGGGGGATGAAAGAAAACCTGGTAATGCCTTTCTGTCTCACTAACACCCGTGCTGTGTTCCAGAATTTTATTAATGTTATTTTTTCTGACCTGATTGGGCATTATGTAGTCATCTCCCTGGATGACATTCTGATATACTCAGAAGACAGTCAGTCTCATTTACACCATCTGCATATGGTTCTTATGAGACTCAGGGAGAACCATTTATATGCTAAACTGGAGAAATGCCTGTTCTTTTTGCAGGAACTGTCTTTTATGGGATTAATTATATCAGGGGAGGGGTTCCGCATGGATCCTGGGAAGGTTGAGGCTATTATGGATTGGGTGCAACCTCATGACCTAAAGGGGTTGCAGTGATTCCTGGGCTTCGCTAACTTCTATAGGAAGTTTATTATAGAGGTCGACGCTCCCACCCTTACTAACCTCAAACCCAGTGCCTTTTTCTCTAAATAATTATTTTCGGCCAAGAGAAATTATGACATCGGCAACAGGGAATTGTTGGCGGTTAAATTGGCCTTAGAAGAATGGAGGCATTTTTTGGAGGGGGCCGTTCATCCCATTACGGTTATCACTGATCATAAAAATGAGGCCTATATCGAGTCCGCTAAGATTGACCCCCAGACAGGCTTAGTGGGCATTTTTTTTCTTGATTTCATATTACCATTACATTCCTGACCAGGGTCTAAAAATGTAAAGGCGGATGCCTTATCCTGAAGTTTTGATTCTGTGTCCCCTGCAGATCCTCCTTCCTCCATTCTTCAACCGGGAGTCTTTCATGCCAGGTACCTTGACAAGCCTGGGGGTCCAGTGATTTGATCTTGGCATGTTTAACTACTACTGTTTAACTACTCTCCAGTGTACATCATCTCCTCTGCACCCTGGCGACTGGTGCCGCCCTCGACCACCTCCATCCCTGTCATGTGGTTCAGGTCCTGTTTGCTACCCAGTGAGGTCCCAGCCGCTCTGCTCTTAGCTCCCTTGATGTGGCACGCAGCTCTCCCCGCAGCAGTTATGACTGGTAGTCATGACAATATAATTGGGACCAACACGTCTTCTACTACAGCTAACCAAGCAAATGTAGACCAATCAGGACTGTTCTCCTTTCCACAAATTTGTGTTAATATTATCAGCAGCAGCAGCAGCATCCACAGCAGGCACAGAAGCCACACTAAAGATATTACAGAGTGCAGTTATGTGACATCACGCTGAAAATGCAATATCATTTTGTCTGTACAGTCTGCAATTGGGGTGCAATAGTCCTTGGAGATCCATGACTTGTTCATCGTGATGAAAGTTAGGTGGTCTACACTTTCAGGGGACAGCCAGCTGTGCTTATCTGTCAGAACAACCCCAGCAGCGCTGAAGGCACGTTCTGAGAGAACGCTGGCTGCTGAGCATGATAAAACCTCCAAGGCATGTGAGGCAAGCTCAGGCCACTCATCCATTTTGGAAGACCAAAATGTGAAAGGATCCAAACCCTCCCTGATGGTATTCATATTCAGTTCTAGATACTCCTGCACCATCCTCTACATTCCTTCACCACGTGTAAGATTTGGACTCAAAATTGTCAAAGGACTCACAGAAATCTTCCACTTCCACCACTGCTGTTGCTGCTAATGTTTTGGCGTTGACGAATTAATGTGCCGGAGGTTGGAAGTCTAGAGCTGTGATGCAAACTCTGTGTTTAACTGCTGTCTTGGGGAAAAGCTCTCTTAAGGTTGTGTAAAAGCCTATTTCAATACTCCAGCATTAGCAGGTCCCTTTCCAGGCTGCGAAGCATCAGACAAAATTTTGTTTATAACATGGATCTAACACATCTAACCCAGTAGTCAGCAGTATTCCTAATCATAACTATATGGGGATCATGTTGCAGATAGTGCAGCAAGAAGACACTCTTATGTCAGGCTCTACTATGAGGTCTAAGCCCATGCTGTGTTCATGGCTGGGTAACAATGATGCTTGTTTCCTTCATCTTCTCCCACCAACCATGAACAACAGAGAGGGGAGGATAATCCTCTTCATCTGACAGTTGTTCACCAATCAACTCTTCCTCCTCCATTTGATCCTCGGATCTTGAACCTTTGATAACAGTTTGTCTGTTATCACTAGCCCCCCTCGATCACAGTAATCTGCTTCCTCCTCTTCCTCTGGGACCACCATATTCTCCCACAGGCTATTCAAAGTCTGCTCCAGCATATAGATGACCGGAATAGTGATGCTGATGACAGAGTCATCAGCGCTAGCCATCTTAGTAGCCATTTCAAAACTGTGCAGATGGGTGCAAAGGTCCTTAATCTGTGCCCACTCCATAAACATGATATATGCCATGTCTGTACTGCGTTGGCCCAGGCTATACACTGTTGTGAATTCTGTTCTCGGACTCCCTCCTGTGGTCATGAATGGTACTTTGGTTGGTTCTGCTCTTGGACTCCCTCTGGTGGCTTCGAGCGGAACTGCTGGTCACTGAGGTTGGCTTTATCAGCTGCTCTCGTTTATTGCTATGCTGCTTCCCTATTTAACTCCACTCAGATCGTTACTTCATGCCAGCTGTCATTGTTTCAGTATTGGTTCAGATCTCTCTTGGACTTCTCTGAGGACCTGTCTACTCCAGCAGAAGCTATGTCTTTGCTAGTTCATTTGTTGTTACTGCTAATTTCTTGTCCAGCTTGCTATCATGATATTCCCTTGCTAGCTGGAAGCTCTGGGGTGCAGAGTGGCACCTCCACACCGTGAGTCGGTGTGGGGAGTCTTTTTGCTTACTCTGCGTGGTTTTTTGTAGTCTTTTGTGCTGACCGCATAGATCCCTTTTCTATCCTCTGACTGTTTAGTGAAATCTGGCCTCCTTTGCTAAAACCTGTTTCATTCCTGTGTTTGTGACTTTCCTCTTAACTCACAGTCAATATATGTGGGGGTCTGCCTTTACCTTTGGGGAATTTCTCTGAGGCAAGGTAAGGCTTCTATTTCTATCTTTAGGTTTAGTTAGCTCTTAGGCTGTGAAGAGGCGTCTAGGGAGAGTTAGGTACGCTCCACAGCTATTTCTAGTTGTGTGTGATAGGAGTAGGGTTGCGGTCAGCAGAGTTCCCACTTACCCAGAGCTAGTCCCATTTTTGAATTTACTCATCAGGTCATTCCGGGTGCTCCTAACCACCAGGTCCATAACAGTACAGCTGGCCCGAAAGTGTTAATGCATCTCAAAAGAGGGATAAGAGAAGTTCTGAACCCATTTTTTTTTCTTTGCAGTGTGTTTTGTCTCTCTTTTCCCCTTGACCTCTGGGTGGTTCAGAAATCAGGTGTAGATATGGATATTCAAGGTCTGTCCTCTTGTGTGGATCATCTCACTGCAAGGGTACAAAGCATTCAAGATTATGTAGTTCAGAATCCGATGTTGGAGCCTAGAATTCCAATTCCTGATTTGTTTTCTGGGGATAGATCTAAGTTTCTGAATTTCAAAAATAATTGTAAACTGTTTCTTGCTTTGAAACCCCGCTCCTCTGGTGACCCCATTCAGCAAGTAAAAATTATTATTTCTTTGTTGCATGGCGACCCTCAAGACTGAGCATTCTCCCTTGCGCCAGGAGATCCTGCATTGCTTAATGTAGATGCGTTTTTTCTGGCGCTTGGATTGCTTTATAGTTACATATAGTTACATAGTTACATAGTTATTAAGGATGAAGGAAGACTGTAAGTCCATCTAGTTCAACCCATAGCCTAACCTAACATGCCCTAACATGTTGATCCAGAGAAAGGCAAAAAAAACCCATGTGGAAAAGAGTAACTCCACCATGGGGAAAAAAATTCCTTCCCGACTCCACATACGGCAATCAGACTAGTTCCCTGGATCAACGCCTTATCAAGGAATCTAGTGTATATACCCTGTAACATTATACTTTTCCAGGAAGGCATCCAGTCCCCTCTTAAATTTAATTAATGAATCACTCATTACAACATCATATGGCAGAGAGTTCCATAGTCTCACTGCTCTTACAGTAAAGAATCCGCGTCTGTTATTATGCTTAAACCTTTTTTCCTCCAGACGTAGAGGATGCCCCCTTGTCCCTGTCTCAGGTCTATGATTAAAAAGATCATCAGAAAGGTCTTTGTACTGTCCCCTCATATATTTATACATTAAAATAAGATCACCCCTTAGTCTTCGTTTTTCCAAACTAAATAGCCCCAAGTGTAATAACCTATCTTGGTATTGCAGACCCCCCAGTCCTCTAATAACCTTGGTCGCTCTTCTCTGCACCCGCTCCAGTTCAGCTATGTCTTTCTTATACACCGGAGACCAGAACTGTGCACAGTATTCTAAGTGTGGTCGAACTAGTGACTTGTATAGAGGTAAAATTATGTTCTCCTCATGAGCATCTATGCCTCTTATAATACATCCCATTATTTTATTTGCCTTTGTAGCAGCTGCCTGACACTGGCCACTGAATATGAGTTTGTCATCCACCCATATACCCAGGTCTTTTTCATTGACGGTTTTGCCCAGAGTTTTAGAATTAAGCACATAGTTATACATCTTATTACTTCTACCCAAGTGCATGACCTTACATTTATCCCCATTAAAGCTCATTTGCCATTTATCAGCCCAAGCTTCTAGTTTACATAAATCATCCTGTAATATAAAATTGTCCTCCCCTATATTGATTACCCTGCAGAGTTTAGTGTCATCTGCAAATATTGAAATTCTACTCTGAATTATTGAATTATGACGAACCGAATTCAGTGGATCAGGCAGAGAAAATATTGCTAGCTTTGTGTCAGGGTCAGGATGAAGCGGAGATATATTGTCAGAAGTTTAGAAAATGGTCTGTGCTTACTCAATGGAATGAGTGTGCCCTGGCAGCAGTTTTTAGAAAGGGTCTTTCTGAAGCCCTTAAGGATGTTATGGTGGGATTTCCCACGCCTGCTGGTCTGAATGAGTCTATGTCCTTGGCCATTCAAATCGATCGACGCTTGCGTGAGCGCAAAGCTGTGCACCATTTGGTGGTATCTTCTGAGCAGAGATCTGAGCCTATGCAATGTGATAGGACTTTGACCAGAGCTGAACGGCAAGAACACAGACATCAGAATGGGCTGTGTTTTTACTGTGGTGACTCCACTCATGCTATCTCTGATTGTCCTAAGCGCACTAAGCGGTTCGCTAGGTCTGCCACCATTGGTACGGTACAGCCTAAATTTCTTTTGTCCATTACTCTGATTTGCTCTTTGTCATCCTATTCTGTTATGGCATTTATGGATTCAGGCGCTGCCCTGAATTTGATGGACTTGGAGTTTGCCAGGCGCTGTGGTTTTTTCTTGGAGCCCTTGCAGTATCCTACTCCATTGAGAGGAATTGATGCTACACCTTTGGCCAAGAATAAGCCTCAGTACTGGACTCAGTTGACCATGTGCATGGCTCCTGCACATCAGGAAGATATTCGCTTTTTGGTGTTGCATAATTTGCATGATGTGGTCGTGTTGGGTTTGCCATGGCTACAGGTTCATAATCCAGTATTGGATTGGAAATCAATGTCTGTGTCTAGTTGGGGTTGTCAAGGGGTACATGGCGATGTTCCGTTGGTGTCAATTTCTGCTTTCACTCCTGAAGTCCCTGAGTTTCTGTCGGATTACCAGGATGTATTTGATGAGCCCAAATCCAGTGTCCTACCCCCTCAAAGGGATTGTGATTGTGCTATAAATTTGATTCCTGGTAGTAAGTTTCCTAAGGGCCGACTTTTTAATTTATCTGTGCTAGAGAACGCCGCTATGCGGAGTTATATAAAGGAGTCCTTGGAGAAAGGGCATATTCGCCCGTCTTCATCACCGTTGGGAGCAGGGTTCTTTTTTGTGGCCAAGAAGGATGGTTCTCTGAGACCCTGTATAGATTACCGCCTTCTCAATAAAATCACGGTCAAATTTCAGTACCCTTTGCCTCTGCTGTCTGATTTGTTTGCTCGGATTAAAAGGGCTAGTTGGTTCACTAAGATAGATCTTCGAGGGGCGTATAACCTTGTGCGTATTAAACAGGGCGATGAATGGAAAACAGCGTTTAATACGCCCGAGGGCCATTTTGAGTACCTGGTAATGCCATTCGGGCTTTCAAATGCTCCATTTGTGTTTCAGTCCTTTATGCATGACATCTTCCGAAAGTATCTGGATAGATTCATGATTGTATATTTGGATGATATTTTGGTCTTTTCGGATGATTGGGAGTCTCATGTGAAACAGGTCAGAATGGTATTTCAGGTCCTTCGTGCTAATTCCTTGTTTGTGAAGGGGTCTAAATGTCTCTTCGGAGTTCAGAAGGTTTCCTTTTTGGGCTTCATTTTTTCCCCTTCTACTATCGAGATGGATCCTGTTAAAGTTCAGGCCATTTATGATTGGACTCAACCTACATCTGTGAAGAGTCTCCAGAAATTCCTGGGCTTTGCTAATTTTTACCGTCGCTTCATCGCTAACTTTTCTAGTGTGGTTAAACCTTTGACTGATTTGACAAAGAAAGGTGCTGATGTGGTGAATTGGTCCTCTGCGGCCGTTGAGGCTTTTCAGGAGCTGAAACGTCATTTTTCTTTGGCCCCTGTGTTGCATCAGCCAGATGTTTCGCTCCCTTTTCAGGTCGAGGTTGATGCTTCTGAGATTGGAGCAGGGGCTGTTTTGTCTCAAAGAAGTTCTGATGGCTCTGTGATGAAGCCATGTGCCTTCTTTTCTAGAAAGTTTTCGCCTGCTGAGCGTAATTATGATGTTGGCAATCGGGAGCTGCTAGCTATGAAGTGGGCATTCGAGGAGTGGCGACATTGGCTTGAGGGAGCCAAGCAACGCGTGGTGGTCTTGACGGATCACAAAAATCTGACTTATCTCGAGTCTGCCAAGCGGTTGAATCCTAGACAGGCTCGTTGGTCACTGTTTTTCTCCCGGTTCGATTTTGTGGTCTCATACCTTCCAGGTTCTAAGAATGTGAAGGCGGATGCCCTTTCTAGGAGTTTTGTGCCTGATTCTCCGGGAGTCCCTGAGCCGGCTGGTATTCTCAAAGAGGGGGTAATTCTGTCTGCCATCTCCCCTGATTTGCGGCGGGTGCTGCAGGAGTTTCAGGCTGATAGACCTGACCGTTGTCCAGCGGAGAAATTGTTTGTCCCTGATAGATGGACTAGCAGAGTTATTTCTGAGGTTCATTGCTCGGTGTTGTCTGGTCATCCTGGGATTTTTGGTACCAGAGATTTGGTGGCTAGGTCCTTTTGGTGGCCTTCTTTGTCACGGGATGTGCGTTCTTTTGTGCAGTCCTGTGGGACTTGTGCTCCGGCTAAGCCCTGCTGTTCTCATGCCAGTGGATTGCTTTTGCCCTTGCCAGTCCCGAAAAGGCCTTGGACACACATTTCCATGGATTTTATTTCGGATCTTCCAGTCTCTCAGAGAATGTCTGTCATCTGGGTGGTTTGTGATCGCTTTTCTAAAATGGTCCATTTGGTACCCTTGCCTAAATTACCTTCTTCCTCTGATTTGGTGCCATTATTTTTTCAACATGTGGTTTGTTTGCATGGCATTCCGGAGAACATTGTGTTGGACAGAGGTTCCCAGTTTGTCTCTAGGTTTTGGCGGTCCTTTTGTGCTAAGATGGGCATTGATTTGTCTTTTTCTTCGGCTTTCCATCCTCAGACAAATGGCCAAATCGAACGAACCAACCAGACTTTGGAAACCTATCTGAGATGCTTTGTTTCTGCTGATCAGGATGATTGGGTGACCTTCTTGCCATTGGCTGAGTTCGCCCTTAATAATCGGGCTAGTTCGGCTACTTTGGTTTCGCCTTTTTTTTGCAATTCTGGTTTTCATCCTCGTTTTTCTTCGGGGCAGGTTGAGCCTTCTGACTGTCCTGGTGTGGATTCTGTGGTGGACAGGTTGCAGCAAATTTGGACTCACGTAGTGGACAATCTGACGTTGTCCCAGGAGAAGGCTCAACGTTTCGCTAACCGCCGTTGTTGTGTTGGTCCCCGACTTCGTGTTGGGGATTTGGTTTGGTTGTCTTCTCGTTATGTTCCTATGAAGGTTTCTTCTCCTAAGTTTAAGCTTCGTTTCATTGGTCCTTATAAGATTTCTGAAATTCTCAACCCTGTGTCATTTCGATTGGTCCTTCCAGCTTCTTTTGCCATCCATAATGTGTTCCATAGGTCGTTGTTGCGGAGGTACGTGGCGCCTATGGTTCCCTCCGTTGATCCTCCTGCTCCGGTGTTGGTTGAGGGGGAGTTGGAGTATGTGGTGGAAAAAATTTTGGATTCTCGTATTTCGAGACGGAAGCTTCAGTACCTGGTTAAGTGGAAGGGCTATGGTCAGGAGGATAATTCCTGGGTTGTTGCCTCCGATGTCCATGCTGCCGATTTGGTTTGTGCCTTTCATTTGGCTCGTCCTGATTGGCCTGGGGGCCCTGGTGAGGGTTCGGTGACCCCTCCTCAAGCGGGGGGTACTGTTGTGAATTCTGTTCTCAGACTCCCTCCTGTGGTCATGAATGGTACTTTGGTTGGTTCTGCTCTTGGACTCCCTCTGGTGGCTTCGAGCGGAACTGCTGGTCACTGAGGTTGGCTTTATCAGCTGCTCTTGTTTATTGCTATGCTGCTTCCCTATTTAACTCCACTCAGATCGTTACTTCATGCCAGCTTTCATTGTTTCAGTATTGGTTCAGATCTCTCTTGGACTTCTCAGAGGACCTGTCTACTCCAGCAGAAGCTAAGTCTTTGCTAGTTCATTTGTTGTTACTGCTAATTTCTTGTCCAGCTTGCTATCATGATATTCCCTTGCTAGCTGGAAGCTCTGGGGTGCAGAGTGGCACCTCCACACCGTGAGTCGGTGTGGGGAGTCTTTTTGCTTACTCTGCGTGGTTTTTTGTAGTCTTTTGTGCTGACCGCATAGATCCCTTTTCTATCCTCTGACTGTTTAGTGAAATCTGGCCTCCTTTGCTAAAACCTGTTTCATTCCTGTGTTTGTGACTTTCTTCTTAACTCACAGTCAATATATGTGGGGGTCTGCCTTTACCTTTGGGGAATTTCTCTGAGGCAAGGTAAGGCTTCTATTTCTATCTTTAGGTTTAGTTAGCTCTTAGGCTGTGAAGAGGCATCTAGGGAGAGTTTGGTACGCTCCACGGCTATTTCTAGTTGTGTGTGATAGGAGTAGGGTTGCGGTCAGCAGAGTTCCCACTTACCCAGAGCTAGTCCCGTTTTTGAATTTACTCATCAGGTCATTCCGGGTGCTCCTAACCACCAGGTCCATAACAATACGCCATGACTTACTGCGTTAGGGCTTGTTGCTGTTGCCACATTCGCTGCAACATGTGCAGAGTTGAAATCCACCGTGTTAGCACATTGCATATTAACCTGCTAACTGGCATAGACAAAGACCTCTGTATCAAAGAAAGCTGATTGCCTGAGGGGTGAGAATGGTGAAAATGAGCACACAGCTTATGTGTATTCTGGAGCAGCTCACCCAGGCCAGGATTGTGGCTGATAAAATGCTGTACCGCCAAGTTGAGGACATGAGACATGCAAGGCACGTGTATGATCTTGCCTCGCCGTAGGGCTGCCACCAAGTTTGCACCTTTATCCGACATGGCGTTCTCTGGATGCAGGTTCAGCGGAGACAGCCAGTGATCTAACTCAGCCTGGAGAGCTGTTCACAATGCTTCAGCTGTATGACTGCGATCTCCAAGGAATATCTATTTTAACACTGCCTGATTGCAGTGAGCTCTGGCTATGTAGTACAGAGGTGGTGGGGATTTGCTCTACACTGTTGGAATGTGTGTCTCATTACAGCAGAGGTTGAAGGCGCAGGTGGAGACCCTAGAGGATATAGAGGAGGAGGCAGAAGCATTGGAGGAAGTGTTAAATGTAGAGATTTGTCCTGCAAGCCTTGGAGATTCCAAGACTTGTGGAGCAACACCTGCCCCCACTGCCAACAGAAACACCCAGTGCCCAGTCAGCAAGATGTAACCCCCTTGGCCATGCTTACTCATCCAAGTGTTTGTGGTAAAATGCTCCCTGGAAGACAGAGATTTAGTCAAAGAATATGTGATGTAGCCCAGGCCCAGCTTTTTTAGAAAAGTAATGGCGACTGGGCAATTGGTACTGGGGGACTGCAACGGCTATCAGCTTTCAGAAACTGCCTGTATTTACCAGGGGGAAAGGCAGCATTTCCATGGCCAACAGATTGGAGAAGGTGGAGTTCTATCTCTTAGCTTTGTCAAGTGAAGGAGGAAACAATCTTTTACAGTGGGTTCAGAAAGTATTCAGACCCCTTTACATTTTTCACTCTTTGTTTCACTGCAGCCATTTGGTAAATTTAAAAAATGTAGAAATTTTTGCAAATTTAATAAGAAATAAAAGCTGAAATATCACATGGTCATCATAAGTATTCAGACCCTTTGCTCAGACACTCATATTTAAGTTACATGCTGTCCATTTCCTTGTGATACTCCTTGAGATGGTTCTACTCCTTCATTGGAGTCCAGCTGTTTTTAATTAAACTGATAGGACTTGATTTTGGAAAGGCACACACCTGTCTATGTAAGACATAACAGCTCACAGTGCTTGTCAGACCAAATGAGAATCATGAGGTCAAAGGAACTGGCCTCCATAATCAGGAACAGTGACCTCCATAATCCTTAAATGTAAGAAGTTTGGGACCACAAGAAGTCTTCCTAGACCTGGCCATCCAGCCATTCTTTGGGAGAAGAGCCTTGGTGAGAGAGGTAAAGAAGAACCCCAAGATCATTGCGGCTGAGCTCCAAAGATGCAGTTGGGAAATGGGAGAAAGTTTCACAAAGTCAACTTCACTGCAGCCCTATACCAGTCAGGCCTTTGTGGCAGAGTGGCCCAAAGGAAGCCTATCCTCAGTGCGAGGCATGTGAAAGCCCACATAGAGTTTGCTAAAAAACACATGAAGGACTCTCAGACTATGAGAAATAAGATTTATGATCTGATGAGATGAAGATAGACTTTTTTGGTGATAATTCTAAGCAGTATGTTTTGAGAAAACAAGGCACTGCTCATCACCTGCCCAATACAATCCCAACAGTGAAACATGGTGGCGGCAGCATCATGCTATGGGGGTGTTTTTCAGCTGCAGGGACAGGACAACTGGTTGTCATTGAAAGAAACATGAATGAGGCCAAGTACAGAGATATTTTGGATGAAAACCTCTTCCAGACTGCTCAGACCTCAGACTTGGCTGAAAGTTCACCTTCCAACAAGACAATGATCCTAAGCACACAGCTAAAATAACAAAGGAGTGGCTTTGGAACAAATCTGTGACCATTCTTGACTGGCCCAGTCAAAGCTCTGACCTAAACCCATTGAGCATCTCTGGAGAGACCTGAAAATGGCTGTTCACCAATGTTCACCATCCAACCTGACAGAACTGCAGAGGATCTGCAAGGAAGAATGGCAGAGGATCCCCAAATCCTGGTGTGAAAAACTTGTTGCATAATTCCCAAGAAGACTCATGGCTGTATTAGCTCAAAAGGGTGCTTCTACTCAATAATGAACAAAGGGCCTGAATACTTATGACCATGTGATAGTTCAGTTTTTCTTTTTTTTTAATTTGCAAAATTTACTACATTTCTGTATTTTCTCAGTCAAGATGGGGTGCAGAGTGTACATTAATGAGAAAAAATGAACGTTTTTAAATTTACAAAAGGCTGCAATGAAACAAAGAGTGAAAAATTTAAAGGGGTCTGAATACTTTCCGTACCCACTGTACATTACAATAATTGCGGTACCGTGGGCTGGCTGCAGTGCTGAGAGAGGGTGGAGTATGGTGAAGCGGACAAACTGCTGGACCGTGAGAGAGATGCAGGAGGAGATGTTATGGTGGATTGCGCAAGTTGTGGCGTGCTCATTCTCTTAGAGGGGTCTAAAACAGCTGTCTGACTTTTTGCAACTGAAAAATTATAATCTTTTTTTAATGTGCTTTAGGTCAGCAGACAGCTTCATATCTCCACAGCACTAAATGACAAGGTGGGATACAGCAGGCTGTTTCACATTTAGCTAGTGAAAAAATATTATTTAGAATGATGTGCTCCTGCATGGAGCCTAAGAGAAGCAGTGCATAACACACTTGTAGGGCATGTGACCTGCTGGCTTTGTCTCTTGCAAAAAAAAAATGCCTGAAGGTAAATTTAACAGCCACACTGGACACTAGCTAGTTAAACTATCTGATATACAAACGCTAAGGCTACTTTCACATTAGCGTCGAGCACTGCACGTCGCAATGCGATGTTGCGGCGCACCGACGCATACTGTGGAAGCACCTCACAACGGGGGCAGCGGATGCTGTTTTTCAACTCATCCGCTGCCCCATTGTGAGGTGCGGGGAGGAGGGGGCGGAGTTCCGGCCTCGCATGCGCGGTCGGAAATGCTGGACACGATGCACCAAAAAACGTTACATGCAACCTTTTTTGGTGGTGATGGTCCAAAGCAACACGACGCAACCGTCGCACGACGGTTGCGACGTGTGGCAATGCGTCGCACTGCATCACTAATGCTAGTCTATGGAGAAAAACGCATCCTGCAAGCACTTTTGCAGGATGCGTTTTTTCTACAAAATGACGCATAGCGACATGTAGTGCAAGACGCTAGTGCTAACTAGCTAAAATCTTGCTGCTAACAGTGCCAGCATCAGGAGCAGCCTCTCTGCACTGTTACAGTGTCAAAATGGAGCTAAAACAAGATGTCCACTATTTACATGGAGAGGAACATGTGATTTCAGCAGCCGATGACAAGCCGTGGTGTCAGGACATTGTGGATGTTTCCTGCGGCCTGATTGGCTAGCCGCAATGTGCACAAATAGAGTTAGGAAAAAAATACTGTTTACAAGAACGGAAACGTAAGTGCCCCCCGGTCCCGTGTGTGAAAAGTAAGTGCCCCGTCCCGTGTGTGAAAAGTAAGTGTCCCGGTCCCTTGTGTGAAAAGTAAGTGCCCCCTGATGCCGTGTGTGAAAAGTAAGTGCCCCCCGGTCCCGTGTGTGAAAAGTAAGTGCCCCGTCCCGTGTGTGAAAAGTAAGTGTCCCGGTCCCTTGTGTGAAAAGTAAGTGCCCCCTGATGCCGTGTGTAAAAAGCAAGTGCCCCCCGGTCCTGTGTGTGAAAAGAAAGTGCCCCCCATCCCGTGTGTGAAAAGTAAGTACCCCCCCGGTCCCGTGTGTGAAAAGTATTGTGCCCCCCGGTCCCGTGTGTGAAAAGTAACTGCCCCCCGATCCCGTGTGTGAAAAGTAAGTGCCCCCCAGTCCCGTGTGTGAAAAGTAAGTGCACCCCCGGTCCCGTGTGTGAAAAGGAAGTGCCCTTCCGGTAACGTGTGTGAAAAGTAAGTGCCCCCCGGTCCCGTATGTGAAAAGTAAGTGCCCCCCCGGTCCCGTGTGTGAAAAGAAAGTGCCCCCTCAGTCCCGTGTGTGAAAAGTAAGTGCCCCCCAGTCCTGTGTGCGAAATGTAAGTGTCCCCGCTCCAGTGTGTGAAAAGTAAGTGCCCCACGGTTCCGTGTGTGAAAAGTAAGTGCCCCACGGTCCCGTGTGTGAAAAGTAAGTGCTCCCTGTCCCGTGTGTGAAAAGTGCCCCCGGTCCCGTGAGTAAAAAGTAAGTGCTCCCCGATCCCATGTGTGAAAAGTAAGTGCCCCCCGGCCCGGTGTGTGAAAAATAAGTGCCCCCGGTCCCGTATGTGAAAAGTAAGTGCCCCCGGTCCCGTGTGTGAAAAGTAAGTGCCCCCCAGTCCCATGTGTGAAAAGTAAGTGCCCCCGGTCGCGTGTGTGAAAAGTAAGTGCCCCCGGTCCCGTGTGTGAAAAGTAAGTGCCCCCCGGTCCCGTGTGTGAAAAGTAATTGCCCCGGTCCCGTGTGTGAAAAGTAAGTGCCCCCCAGTCCCATGTGTGAAAAATAGGTGCCCCCGGTCCCGTATGTGAAAAGTAAGTGCCCCCGGTCCCGTGTGTGAAAAGTAAGTGCCCCCCGGTACCGTGTGTGAAAAATAAGTGTTCCCCGGTCCCGTGTGTGAAAAGTAAGTGCCCCCCGGTCCCGTGTGTGAAAAATAAGTGCCCCCCGGTCCCGTGTGTGAAAAGTAAGTGCCCCCCGGTCCCGTGTGTGAAAAGTAATTGCCCCCGGTCCCGTGTGTGAAAAGTAAGTGCCCCCCAGTCCCATGTGT
This sequence comes from Ranitomeya variabilis, assembly GCF_051348905.1. NCBI lineage: Eukaryota > Metazoa > Chordata > Amphibia > Anura > Dendrobatidae > Ranitomeya > Ranitomeya variabilis. Next base: position 434,293,928 of record NC_135237.1, on the reverse strand, counting down.
GAAAAGTAAGTGTCCCCCTAGTCCCATGTGTGAAAAGTAAGTGCCTTCCAGTCCTATGTGTGAAAAGTAAGTGCCCCCCGGTCCCATATGTGAAAAGTAAGTGGCCCCCGATTCCATGTGTGAAAAGTAAGGGCCCCCCGGTCCTGTGTGTGAGAAGTAAGTGCCCCCGATCCTGTGTGTGAAAAGTAAGTGCCCCCCGGTCCTGTGTGTGAAAAGTAAGTGCTGCTGTAAAGCTGGCAGCGCTGTTCAAGCACCATGTATTTCCTTCGGGAAATGCCCATCTAGTTGTTTTTTGCTCCTCTTCTTCCCAGAGTGATAACTTTTTTATTTTTCTGTCAATATGGCCATTTGAGGGCATGTTCTTTGCAGGATGAGTTGTACTTTTGAACGACAGCACTGGTTTTGCCACATAGTGTAGTGGAAATTGGGAAAAAATTCAAAGTGCGGTGAGATTGCAAAAGAAGTGCAATTCCAAAATTGTTTTTTGTGTTGCTTTTTTATCATATTCACTAAATGATAAAACTGACCTGCCATTATGATTCTCTAGGTCATGACAAGTTCTTAAATACCAAACATGTATAGGTTTTTTTATTTAAGTGGTGAAAAAAATCCAGTTTCTAAAAAAAAGTTGTCATTTTCTGAGACCCATAGTGCAGCGCCCCAGAGTCCTGGTCGTTGCAGTACTGTTGCTCTGCCACTAAGGGGAGTGATGGTACGTCTGATTGCACTAAAGGAGTTCACCTGACCAGGTAACACACACCCACAATACACTTCACACTCCGGCCACCAGGGGGGGGGTGGTCCTATCTATTAGACCACTCCTCACACTTGGGTAAAACTGGGGGTTGGACAGGAAGTCAGAGAGAAAGGAGCTGGGAAGAGCTCGAGAGAGGACCTGTCAGAGATGGGATCCTGGCAGAGCCCTAGTGAACAAGAAAGAAATTTACGGAGCCGTGCCTGTGCTTTCAGCGGCAGTCTCCTAGGAAAGGACAAGAAGCGAGGGGTATTGTGAAGGAGTGAGAAACAGGAATACAGTGCAGAGGTGATAGGACCAGAAGGAGTCGTGCTGTAAGATCGAGGCAACATCCTTCTGAAGCGCAAAGTCAGTGGCCGGAACGCCGAGAAAGTAAGAGACTTTAAGCACTACTTCAAACCACGGCAGGACAGCCAATTATAGGTTGGCTGTCTCACTTAAACACCTAAGCAGACAACGGAGGCAGCTGTGGGGGAGGGGCGACTCTAGGGTCCCGGAAGAACTCCAGGCCTACCCCGTCATACGGGTGCGTCCTAACCATATCATCTGGGGGACGTAGAGAACGAACATCAGAGACAGACAGAATCAGTTGTGAGGACTATTCCGGGGTGCTCAGCAGGGAAGGACTACAACACACAAGCGCTAGAAGGTAGTCACTTATTCCCACCTGCTAAGGGAACTCCGGATGTGCCTTTGGACTGGCCGGTCTCAGCCAGCCCTGTTAACAGTGCTCTGGATTGAGTATCTCGAAACCTTCAGTAAAAAGGTAAAGAGACTGCAACCCTGTGTCCTCGTTATTCATCGCACCCTGCACTACACATCATCACTCTCAACTTCTACTGGACGCCCCTTAGCAGGGTCACGGACCGGGTCTAGCCACTGTGACAATCCCAGAACCTAGACAGTGAGGCCCGATACCGGGTACCCCTTGGCCCTGCGACAGTGGGGGCGCTCCAACTTGGCGTCACGAACAGGATCTACTTAAGCCTGAAGAATCAGGTCATGTGTGCCTTGGAACTGTGATTTATTGTGCTTGGACTGTGACTTATTGCAAAGGCTGTGCATTGCTATTGCCGCCAAGAGTTCCCGCCACAATTCGCCATCGGCGCGCATGGAGGGAGGAGCCTTAGCTTCGTGGGCGGAACCGGTCAAAAGGAGCGCGGATCGAGAAAGCGCGGTAAAGCGCCAACCCCGGAAGAGGAACCCCGACCTCCAGCAGGTTAGTAGGAGGAAGGGGCGGCCATGTCTGAGTCGGGAGGAGCAGAGGCGGCGGTCGCAGCCGTGGACACAGAGGCAGCTCCGGTCCCCGCAGCGGACGTAGCCGTGGCCCTCATACCACCACTGGTTGCCGCGGAGCCCGCTGCCCCCATCAGCCAGTCGGAGACTGCCGCCACCACAACGGCCATAATGCCCTTCTCTATGCCGTACCTGCCCGGAGCAGCCTGGCTCCCATGATACTTCGGGGAGTCGCACACATTAACTGACTTTAAAGAAGGGATCTGCAGCCTGCTCGAGTTCTACCCCATGACAGAGCCTCAGAAAGTTCATATGATAACAGGCCAACTCTTTGGAGTGGCTTTGAGAGAAGTGAAGTCTTGGCCCGCCGCGGATAAGGGAACTGCACAGCAGGTTTTTGCAAAGCTTAAAGCCACCTTCGATACCCGTACTGCTACAGAAATTAAATTGACTTTCTATGGATGCAAACAGAGACCGCAGGATAGCTTACGGGACTATGCCCTTAATCTCCAGGAGGCGCTGCGGGCCATTAAGCAGAGTGACCCCGGCAGCATGCAAGATTAGGATAAACTCCTGAAAGAGCGGTTCATTGAGGGGCTCCTGTGCAGTCACCAAAGGGGCCAGTTGCACTTTCTGGCCATGGAAAATCCAGACCTGACTTTTGCGCAATTCAAGGATAAAGCCATCCAGGCGCTGCAGGAGCGACAGTCCAGCCGTGCGGTACCCCCCAGGAGTCAAGCCCTCACGTACCACCAGGAGGTGGCGCCAGATGCTCCAGTTGCCGCCGAGGCCGATGCCCAGAGCTTAGAGGACGACTCCCTCGCAGGACTCCGCCTCCAGATGCAGGAGCTGACCAAGAGCGTTGCTGCCCTAGCGAGGACTGTGCAGTCCCTACAGGAGGCCCCCAAGGAGAAGATCCAGCTGGCTTCCAGACCAGAGGATGTCCCCTGGATGCGACAGAGGAGGACTACGCCGACCAGAGGCCGGGACGACGAGCTTCAATCGGGACGGACGACCTATCTGCCGCCGCTGTCACCAGGTGGGCCACCTTGCAAGGTACTGTCCTTTAAATGAGCAACCCCTGGGGCAAAGGGCCAACCCCCAGGAGTAGGGTGATCAGGCCCGCAGCATTGGAGAGCCAAGTACGTTAGAGGGCGACCAGTTCTTCCTGTTTTGATCGACGGTATCCCCATGAACGCTCTACTGGACACCGGTTCTCTGGTGACGACTATGCCTTACGTGCTTTATAAACGGTATTGGGAGGACACTGATATTACTCGTGGCCCCGATGATGATTTCACCATAATAGCCAGTAATGGTCAGCCATTGCCACAAGTGAGGTATAAAGAGGTCACCATCAAGGTGGGGCGGGTGGAATTGAAGGCCCTGGGGATTGTAATTGTTGATATTGACCGCCGTGAATGTAATCCCATGATGACTATCGGTACCAATGTTATAGAAAATTGTCTTGCAGAAGTTATTGTCTTGTTACAACAGGTAGCAGAAACCGCTGGCTACAGTGAACAACACGCCCTGCAAAAAGAAATCAGAGCTCTGATGCAGAGACAGCAGGTAGAGCTGACTGGTGGTGAAATTGGTCATGTCACTGTGAGTGATTCAAACCCTATCACGATATTTCCCAGGAGTGAGATGTTGATATGGTGTCGGGCAGCCATAGGCCTCAGGGGTAAGGACTACCAGGCCCTGGTAGAACCCGTATATTCAGACAATAGGCCTACTCTCCTAACAGCCAGGGGGGTGGTTGATGTCCGCCAGGGGAGGGTGCAAGTACGTGTCCTTAATTGTGGGGAGGAAGAGGTCCATCTCACCAAGTATGCCACGCTTGCCAAACTGTTCGCTGTCAATAATAGTGTGATACAGACACCTGGACCCTTGGGCCCGTCTAACCTGGCGGAGGACAACGGTTCTGTAGGGCACTCGAAAGATTGGTGTTGGGAATTGCATGTGGGCACTGACTCTACCCCATCCCACCAGAAACAGGGGGCCTACAGGGTGGTCCACGAGTACAAGTGGGTATTTAGCAAACAACCCTTAGATTTTGGACAGGTGAAAGGGATCCAACATCATATCCCCACAGGAGATCATCGGCCCATAAAAGAGAGATACCGTCCTGTACCCCCAGCTCATTACCAGTGTGCCAAGGACATGTTACGAGAAATGAAGGAGGCTGGGGTGGTGAGAGACAGTTGTAGCCCCTGGGCAGCTCCCTTAGTCCTTGTTAAAAAGAAAGATGGCACAATGAGGATGTGTGTTGATTACAGGCAATTGAATCGCATTACACATAAGGATGCATACCCACTGCCCAGGATAGAGGAGTCTCTAGCTACCTTAAAATCTGCTAACTATTTCTCTACCTTAGATCTCACCAGTGGGTACTGGCAGGTTCCCATGGCAGAGGCGGACAAAGAGAAGACGGCCTTCACGACACCGATGGGTCTCTGCGAATTCAACTACATGCCCTTCGGATTGTGCAATGCCCCGGGGACGTTCCAGAGGATGATGGAGTGCTGTCTGGGGCACAAGAACTTTGAAACCGTACTGCTGTATTTGGATGATGTAATTGTCTTCTCTAAGACCTACGAAGACCATCTGAAGCACCTGGCTGAGGTGTTTGAAGCCCTGTCCAACTTTGGCTTAAAGGTGAAACCGTCCAAATGCCATCTGCTGAAACCCAAAGTGCAGTACCTTGGCCATGTGGTGAGTGCTGAAGGAGTGGCCCAAGACCCCGACAAGGTCACGGTGATCCAGGACTGGCCGAAGCCCAGCAACCTCCACGAAGTCCGGCAGTTCTTCGGGCTGGTAGGCTATTACCGAAGGTTCATTAAGGACTTCACCAAGAAGGCCGCACCCTTGCAAGACCTGTTGGTGGGCCAATCAAAGAAGACCAAGGGGAAGAACGCCCCATTTGATTGGAACGGGGGGCTGGAAGGATCCTTCACTTGCTTGAAGTCGGCACTGACGGGAGAAGAGGTACTGGCCTACCCCGAATACGACCAACCATTTGAGCTATATACGGATGCCAGCAATGTAGGATTGGGGGCCGTGCTGTCCCAGGTCCAGAAAGGCAAGGAGAGGGTGATCGCTTACGCCAGCAGGAAGCTTCGTCCCACGGAAAGGAACCCTGACAACTACAGTTCCTTTAAACTGGAGTTCCTTGCTATCGTCTGGGCAGTGACAGAGAGGTTCAAACACTACCTGGCCTCGGCGAAATTCACCGTCTTCACGGATAACAATCCGCTGACACACTTGGATACAGCCAAACTCGGGGCCTTGGAACAGCGGTGGATAGCCCGGCTGTCCAACTACGACTTCACCATCAAGTACCGGGCAGGACGCAAGAATGCGAATGCCGATGCCTTGTCCCGGGTGCCCAATTTGCCAGAAACAGGGGAGGACCCGGAGGCACTTGAAGAGGTGGAGCTGCCCGCATTCCATCGCCCCAAGGTCGCTCAGTACTCCCATCATGTGAAGAACAGGCACAAGAACCAACAGGATGCCACGCTGAATCCTCTGCCCCATCACGGATGGGCGGAGACCCAGGATGGTGACCCCGTGGTCCGTCGGGTGAAAGAGCTCTTGACGCAGGCAGGGTTGCATCCCGGCCCAGATGATCCACAGGAGGCACGACAGCTGTGGAAGGGGAGAAGCAAACTGTTTATTCACGATGGTAAGCTGTGCCGGAGGAGCATCGACCCACGTACTCATGAATTGGTATGGCAGATAGTAGTGCCAAGGCGAGATGCGCCCATGGTTCTGGGAGCCTACCACGATGGAGCCGGACACTTCGGATGGAGGAAGCTGGAGAGGCTACTCCGAGGGAGGTTCTATTGGATTGGCATGAAGAGAGCCATTGAGAAGTGGTGTCGGGAGTGTGGTCCATGTAGCCTACGCAGGAAGGACCGTGACAGCCAACGGGCCCCCTTGCAGCCCATCATCACCAAACGGCGGCTCGAACTGGTCGTGCTGGATCATGTGAAGCTGACGCCTAGCCGGTCAGGCTATATCTATGCTCTTACCATCGTAGATCACTACTCCAGATTTTTGGTGGTTGTACCTGTCAAGGATCTAACGGCCAGGACAGCCGCCAAGGCCTTCCAGCAGTACTTTTGTAGGCCCCATGGGTACTCGGAGAAGGTACTGACCGATCAGGGGCCAGCATTCAAAGCAGAGGTGTTCCAAGAGTTCTGCCATCTGTACGGGTGTAAGAAGATCAGAACCACACCGTACCATCCCCAAACCAACGGGATGTGTGAAAAGATGAACCAAGTGGTGATCGACTTACTGAAGACCTTGCCCGTAGAGGAACGGAACCTGTGGCCAACCAAGTTGCCTGACTTGGTGGACATGTACAATCACATTCCAGTGAATTCCACCAACTGCACTCCAGCGTACCTGATGCGAGGAAGATCTAGCCAGTGGGTACTGGCAGGTTCCCGTGGCAGAGGCGGACAAAGAGAAGACGGCCTTAACGACACCGATGGGTCTCTGCGAATTCAACTACATGCCCTTTGGATTGTGCAATGCCCCGGGGACGTTCCAGAGGATGATGGAGTGCTGTCTGGGGCACAAGAACTTTGAAACCGTACTGCTGTATTTGGATGATGTAATTGTCTTCTCTAAGACCTACGAAGACCATCTGAAGCACCTGGCTGAGGTGTTTGAAGCCCTGTCCAACTTTGGCTTAAAGGTGAAACCGTCCAAATGCCACCTGCTGAAACCCAAAGTGCAGTACCTTGGTCATGTGGTGAGTGCTGAAGGAGTGGCCCAAGACCCCGACAAGGTCACGGTGATCCAGGACTGGCCGAAGCCCAGCAACCTCCACGAAGTCCGGCAGTTCTTCGGGCTGGTAGGCTATTACCGAAGGTTCATTAAGGACTTCACCAAGAAGGCCGCACCCTTGCAAGACCTGTTGGTGGGCCAATCAAAGAAGACCAAGGGGAAGAACGCCCCATTTGATTGGAACGGGGGGCTGGAAGGATCCTTCACTTGCTTGAAGTCGGCACTGACGGGAGAAGAGGTATTGGCCTACCCCGAATACGACCAACCGTTTGAGCTATATACGGATGCCAGCAATGTAGGATTGGGGGCCGTGCTGTCCCAGGTCCAGAAAGGCAAGGAGAGGGTGATCGCTTACGCTAGCAGGAAGCTTCGTCCCACGGAAAGGAACCCTGACAACTACAGTTCCTTTAAACTGGAGTTCCTTGCCATCGTCTGGGCAGTGACAGAGAGGTTCAAACACTACCTGGCCTCGGCGAAATTCACCATCTTCACGGATAACAATCCGCTGACGCACTTGGATACAGCTAAACTCGGGGCCTTGGAACAGCGGTGGATGGCCCGGCTGTCCAACTACGACTTCACCATCAAGTACCGGGCAGGACGCAAGAATGCGAATGCCGATGCCTTGTCCCGGGTGCCCAATTTGCCAGAAACAGGGGAGGACCCGGAGGCACTTGAAGAGGTGGAGCTGCCCGCATTCCATCGCCCCAAGGTCGCTCAGTACTCCCATCATGTGAAGAACAGGCACAAGAACCAACAGGATGCCACGCTGAATCCCCTGCCCCATCACGGATGGGCGGAGACCCAGGATGGTGACCCCGTGGTCCGTCGGGTGAAAGAGCTCTTGACCCAGGCAGGGTTACATCCCGGCCCAGATGATCCACAGGAGGCATGACAGCTGTGGAAGGGGAGAAGCAAACTGTTTATTCATGATGGTAAGCTGTGCCGGAGGAGCATCGACCCACGTACTCATGAATTGGTATGGCAGATAGTGGTGCCAAGGCGAGATGCGCCCATGGTTCTGGGAGCCTACCACGATGGAGCCGGACACTTCAGATGGAGGAAGCTGGAGAGGCTACTCCGAGGGAGGTTCTATTGGATTGGCATGAAGAGAGCCATTGAGAAGTGGTGTCGGGAGTGTGGTCCATGTAGCCTACGCAGGAAGGACCGTGACAGCCAACGGGCCCCCTTGCAGCCCATCATCACCAAACGGCCGCTCGAACTGGTCGCGCTGGATCATGTGAAGCTGACGCCTAGCCGGTCAGGCTATATCTATGCTCTTACCATCGTAGATCACTACTCCAGATTTTTGGTGGTTGTACCTGTCAAGGATCTAACGGCCAGGACAGCCGCCAAGGCCTTCCAGCAGTACTTTTGTAGGCCCCATGGGTACCCGGAGAAGGTACTGACCGATCAGGGGCCAGCATTCAAAGCAGAGGTGTTCCAAGAGTTCTGCCATCTGTACGGGTGTAAGAAGATCAGAACCACACCGTACCATCCCCAAACCAACGGGATGTGTGAAAATATGAACCAAGTGGTGATCGACTTACTGAAGACCTTGCCCGTAGAGGAACGGAACCTGTGGCCAACCAAGTTGCCTGACTTGGTGGACATGTACAATCACATTCCAGTGAATTCCACCAACTGCACTCCAGCGTACCTGATGCGAGGAAGATCTAGCAAGTTACCCGTTGATCTGGACATGGGGGTCCTAACCCCCGAAGATACCTTGCAGGATACAGATTGGGAAGCAGAGAGGCAGCAAAGGTACCGCCAAGTACAGGAATGCGTGGAAAGAAGTCTCGCGCAGGCCAGACAGAAACAAGAAAGAGACTACAACCAGCATGCTCCTGCGATTCCCTTGTCACCTGGTGAGCAAGTACTCAAACGAAAAAGGAGACTACACAAACTCGATGACCAATGGGAAGCGGAACCGTATACCATCCTGCCATCCGATTTTGACAACACGAAGGTCTGTCTCATCAGCAAGGACGGAGGGGAGACCTCGACGGCGATATCCAGGGATCACCTTAAAGTCTGCCCTGATAAGTTGAGAGAGAGGGAAACGGCTCCAGGAACCTCCCCACCTGTAGAAGAGGAGAAGATGATACACACTGTTCTTGGTGATTTTCCCCAGTCCTGGACTCAGATAAATCAGGCCATCGTGGTACCTGTCCTAACGTTCCGTCAACCGAACCCACCAGAACTAATTGGGGTGCCAGATCATCCAGGCCCGCAATCTCAGCAGATACTACCTGATGATGCCATGCCAACCGTTGAACCGGCAAGTCCTCCCTCTGCTATCGGCGAATCTGCCGTACCCACTGTTGGTAGCAGCAGCCCTGAGAGCTCCAACCTGCCAGTGCTACCCAGACTCACTAGAAGCGTAGCTAGAAGACAGTGCACTACACCAGCAGTAGCAAGCATAGCGGGCCCTGTTAGGCCAATAGCAACCCCAGCACTGCGGAGATCGACACGCAGCACCAAGAATCAAACTCCACTCCACTACAAAACTTGGAGGTATTAATGAGGGCTGCTATTTAGTTGAAAATGTTTGTGTGCATATCTTTTGTTACAGGTTTAAAAATGGACAACGGAGTAATGGACAGTGAATTGCTCCAAAAACTTCCCAAAAGGGGACCCCTTTGTTTACCCGGGGTCCCCGCTGTTTCAACCACTGGACTGGGAGTCATAAACTGTGCATGACCCAAGATTTGCGTAACGTTCAAGTGTCCTCACCTCCCATAAAGGGAAGCATTGTTATATAGTTACTGGTTCATAGCATTTACTTGTTTATAGTGTTTCAAAGTTTTGTGTGTTTCCTGCTAACATGTAATGTTGTTTTTCTTTTCCCAGTCCGGGAATACTGGATTTAACTGGGGGGGAGTGCAGCGCCCCAGAGTCCTGGTCATTGCAGTACTGTTGCTCTGCCACTAAGAGGAGTGATGGTACTCTGATTGCACTAAAGGAGTTCACCTGACCAGGTAACACACACCCACAATACACTTCACACTCCGGCCACCAGGAGGGGGTGGTTCTATCTATTAGACCACTCCTCACACTTGGGTAAAACTGGGGGTTGGACAGGAAGTCAGAGAGAAAGGAGCTGGGAAGAGCTCGAGAGAGGACCTGTCAGAGGTGGGATCCTGGCAGAGCCTTAGTGAACAAGAAAGAACGTTACGGAGCCGTGCCTGTGCTTTCAGCGGCAGTCTCCTAGGAAAGGACAAGAAGCGAGGGGTATTGTGAAGGAGTGAGAAACAGGAATACAGCGCAGAGGTGATAGGACCAGAAGGAGTCATGCTGTAAGATCGAGGCAACATCCTTCTGAAGCGCAAAGTCGGTGGCCGGAACGCCGAGAAAGTAAGAGACTTTAAGCATTATTTCAAACCACGGCAGGACAGCCAATTATAGGTTGGCTGTCTCACTTAAACACCTAAGCAGACAACGGAGGAAGCTGTGGGAGAGGGGCGACTCTAGGGTCCCGGAAGAACTCCAGGCCTACCCCGTCATATGGGTGCGTCCTAACCATATCATCTGGGGGACGTAGAGAATGAACATCAGAGACAGACAGAATCAGTTGTGAGGACTATCCCAGGGTGCTCAGCAGGGAAGGACTACAACACACAAGCGCTAGAAGGTAGACACTGATTCCCACCTGCTAAGGGAACTCCGGATGTGCCTTTGGACCGGCCGGTCTCAGCCAGCCCTGTTAACAGTGCTCTGGATTGAGTATCTCGAAACCTTCAGTAAAAAGGTAAAGAGACTGCAACCCTTTGTCCTCGTTATTCATCGCACCCTGCACTACACATCATCACTCTCAACTTCTACTGGACGCCCCTTAGCAGGGTCACGGACTGGGTCTAGCCACCGTGACAATCCCAGAACCTAGACAGAGAGGCCCGGTACCGGGTACCCCTCGGCCCTGCGACAGTGGGGGCGCTCCAATAGCATCTCCATTTCTTGTAATCTGGGTCTGGGTGATGGCTTATGTTTTGTGTGCCAAGCTGACATTTTTATTGATACCATTTTGGTATAGATACAATCTCTTGATCACCCGTTATTCTTTTTAATTCAATTTTGTGGCGACCAAAAAAACGTAATTCTGGCGTTTTTACTTTTTTTCTCGTTACGCTGTTTACCGATCAGATCAATTATTTTTATATATTGATAGATTGGGCGATTCTGAACTCAGATACCAAATATGTGTCTTTAAATTTATTTTATTGTTTTATTTTCAATGGTGCCAATGCGGTTGATTTGAACTTTTATATTTTTTTTTATTATTTTATATTTATAAAAACTTTTTTACTTTGCATTTGCTTCAATAGTCTCCATTGGTGACTAGAAGCTGCGATCATGCGATCTCTCTGTAGCAGAAATGCTCATTTGCTATAAACGCCTCTTGCTGGGCAGCACTCATAGCAATCCGGCAATGACAACCACAGGGTTCTGACAGAAAAAAGACTCGCACATTATAACTAGTGTGAATAGGTGCATACCAGGAGCAGCTACCTCCATACATAAATATGCAAAAAAGGTTGCACTCTATCGTGCCAAAGCATGTCTAATATGGAATACTTGAAATTTGAATAGCAAAATGGCTTTTGAACATTAGAAAATTATTTAAGAGACGCTTAGCACAGAATTTGATATAATCAAATAGTGTGTGCCCATCAACCGACGTCAAGGTGGTCTCATAAACTGATGGGTCCCTGACCTCCCTGTCCAAATGTGAACACTTACCAAAGGCCAATGTCTGTATGCCTGGGTGAATGTGAAAACCTCTGTTCAGCACAGCCTACATATGAGTTGGCCGGGACCAAGTGTAATGAGATGCAATTAAAAACCACATGGTGATGGGAGGAGTGCTCAGTCAATAAGCTAGCATTGAAATGACAGAAAAAAGACTCGCACATCCTAACTAGTGTGAATAGGTGCATACCAGGAGCAGCTACCTCCATACATAAATATACAAAAAAGGTTGCACTCTATTGTGCCAAAGCATGTCTAATATGGAATACTTGAAATTTGAATAGCAAAATGGCTTTTGAACATTAGAAAATTATTTAAGAGACGCTTAGCTGAACAGAGGTTTTCACATTCACCCAGGCATACAGACATTGGCCTTTGGTAAGTGTTCACATTTGGACAGGGAGGTCAGGGACCCATCAGTTTATGAGACCACCTTGACGTCGGTTGATGGGCACACACTATTTGATTATATCAAATTCTGTGCTAAGCGTCTCTTAAATAATTTTCTAATGTTCAAAAGCCATTTTGCTATTCAAATTTCAAGTATTCCATATTAGACATGCTTTGGCACGATAGAGTGCAACCTTTTTTGTATATTTATGTATGGAGGTAGCTGCTCCTGGTATGCACCTATTCACACTAGTTAGGATGTGCGAGTCTTTTTTCTGTCATTTCAATGCTAGCTTATTGACTGAGCACTCCTCCCATCACCATGTGGTTTTTAATTGCATCTCATTACACTTGGTCCCGGCCAACTCATATGTAGGCTGTGCTGAACAGAGGTTTTCACATTCACCCAGGCATACAGACATTGGCCTTTGGTAAGTGTTCACATTTGGACAGGGAGGTCAGGGACCCATCAGTTTATGAGACCACCTTGACGTCGGTTGATGGGCACACACTATTTGATTATATCAAATTCTGTGCTAAGCGTCTCTTAAATAATTTTCTAATGTTCAAAAGCCATTTTGCTATTCAAATTTCAAGTATTCCATATTAGACATGCTTTGGCACGATAGAGTGCAACCTTTTTTGTATATTTATGTATGGAGGTAGCTGCTCCTGGTATGCACCTATTCACACTAGTTAGGATGTGCGAGTCTTTTTTCTGTCATTTCAATGCTAGCTTATTGACTGAGCACTCCTCCCATCACCATGTGGTTTTTAATTGCATCTCATTACACTTGGTCCCGGCCAACTCATATGTAGGCTGTGCTGAACAGAGGTTTTCACATTCACCCAGGCATACAGACATTGGCCTTTGGTAAGTGTTCACATTTGGACAGGGAGGTCAGGGACCCATCAGTTTATGAGACCACCTTGATGTCGGTTGATGGGCACACACTATTTGATTATATCAAATTCTGTGCTAAGCGTCTCTTAAATAATTTTCTAATGTTCAAAAGCCATTTTGCTATTCAAATTTCAAGTATTCCATATTAGACATGCTTTGGCACGATAGAGTGCAACCTTTTTTGTATATTTATGTATGGAGGTAGCTGCTCCTGGTATGCACCTATTCACACTAGTTAGGATGTGCGAGTCTTTTTTCTGTCATTTCAATGCTAGCTTATTGACTAAGCACTCCTCCCATCACCATGTGGTTTTTAATTGCATCTCATTACACTTGGTCCCGGCCAACTCATATGTAGGCTGTGCTGAACAGAGGTTTTCACATTCACCCAGGCATACAGACATTGGCCTTTGGTAAGTGTTCACATTTGGACAGGGAGGTCAGGGACCCATCAGTTTATGAGACCACCTTGACGTCGGTTGATGGGCACACACTATTTGATTATATCAAATTCTGTGCTAAGCGTCTCTTAAATAATTTTCTAATGTTCAAAAGCCATTTTGCTATTCAAATTTCAAGTATTCCATATTAGACATGCTTTGGCACGATAGAGTGCAACCTTTTTTGTATATAAACCACAGGGTTGTGTCATGCCAACCCATCGGTGACCCCCGTGGTCATGGGACATGGACCGGATTAGTGACTTGCTTCTGACATGATCGTGTTAAATGCTGCTGTCAGAGATTGGCAGCGGCATTTAGCATGTTGACAGCTGCGAGTGGATCAAGATATCACCTATATGACAGAAAATGCCCCAAAATTACACCATTTTAAAGACTTCACCTCTTAAAGTGCTGAAAATTACATTCAATAAGTTTATTAACCCTTCAGGTGCTTCATAGGAATTAAAGCAATATGGAAGGAAAAAATTAAAATTTTACTTTTTCCTTCCATTTCGACTTACATTTTTCATTTAATTCAGGAGGTTTGCAGAGTCCCTGATGTACCTCAAACTGGCATGTTCCCCCCACAAATGACCCCATTTTGGAAATGAAACCCCTCAAGGAACTTATCTAGAGGTGAGGTGAGCACCTTGAACCCTCAAGGTGCTTCACAAAATGTTATAAAGATCAGCCGTGAAAATTAAAAAATTCATTTTTCAAGCAAAATTGTTGGTTTTGCCCCAAATTTTTCATTTTCACCAGGGTAACAGGAGAAAGTAGACCGCACAATTTGTTGTGCAATTTCTTCTGAGAACACTGATGCCATATACTGTATGTGATTAAAAACTACTGTTTTGGCATATGGCAGGGTTCAGAATGAAAGGAGTGCCAACTGAATTCTGGAGCTCAATTTTGGCTGGAATACATAGCGGATGTCATGTCACATTTGAAGAGCCCCTGACATGCCAAAACAGCAGAAACCCCCACGTGACCCCATTTTGGAATCTAAACCTCTTGAGGAATTCATCTTGGGGTATAGTAAGTATTTTTAACCTTCAGGAAATTCATAGAATTGTATAATATTAGGCTAAGTAAATGAAAAATTACCATTTTTTCCACTAAAATGTTGCTTTGACACCAAGTTTTTAATTTTTAAAAGGAATTTGTTGTCAAATTTCTCCTGAGTATGCCAATACCCCATATGTGGTCGAAAACTACTTTTGAGGCACAGGGGAAAGCTCAGAAGTGAAGAAGCAGCATATCGGAGCTCAGATTTTGCTGGAAAGTTTGTGGATGCCATGTCATATTTGTAGAGCCCTGAGGTACCAGAACAGCAGAATCCTCCATAAGTGACCCCATTTTACAAGCTACACCCCTCAATGATTTTATCTAGGGGTGCATTCAGCTTTTTTATACCACATGTGCCTCAAATAATTTTATACCATTGGTAGGTGAAGAAAGAATAATTTTTTTTTATCATTAAAATGTTTTAGCCAAATGTTTTGTAATTTTTGTGAGGGCTAAAAGGAAAAAATGGACCTCACAATTTTGTTGTGCAATTTTTCCTGTATGCCCCAATACCTTACATGTACTTGAGAAATGCTTTTCAGGCACAGTCTAAAGCTCAGAAAGGAAGGAGCTCCATATTATAGTGCAGATTTTGCTGTTATGATTTGCGAGTACCATTACCCACTGAAAGAACCATTAGGTGCCAGAACAGCAGAATATAAGTGACCTCATTTTACAAACAACACCTCTCAAAGAATTCATCTAAGAGGGGCAGTGATCATATTGACGCCACAGGTGTACCACACAATTATATACCATTGGACAGTGAAGAAAAAATAATCACATTTTTACCACAAAAAAATTGTTTTAGCTCCAAATTTTACATTTTCACAAGGGGAATGGGTAAAAATGGAAGCAAAATTTGTCACACAATTTCTGCTGTATGTAGCAATATCACATTTGTGACTGTACGGTACTGCTTAGCCATATGACGTGACTAGGAGGGATGGAGCGCTGTCTGACTCTAGGAGAAGAAATTATTGTAGAATAGATTGTGGACTCCATGTACAGACCCCTAAATGCCAGAAGAGCAGCATCCCCTCTCTAGTGAAACCATTTTGGAGATTATACACTTCTAGAAATGTATCTACAGGTTTAGTGACAATTTTGACTCCATGTTGTGGGCTTTCCAGAAGCAAGCAGCAGTGGATGTTGCAGATTGAAAATTGCAAATTGGCCATTGTAGTGTCCAGTACAATGAAATGCACATATATTGTACTGCCCATATATTGTGCCCAGCTCATGCTTCTGGAGGCATGCACCTGTAAATTAAGCAGGCTTTCATTGCTATAGAAATACCAAACATGTGAACGCTAAATTTGGTTTAGTCACACTGTGGGGCTCAGAAGAGAGAGATTTGGATTTGGGACTTGCTTTTGTTTGTAGACTGAGTTGAAGCTTTTATTGGGAACATTTTACATAAGATTTTGGATCACATTTATCCTGTGTTCTACATTGATCATTTACATTAAGGTTTCCATCTAAATCTCTGAATGACATGATTCAGATGAAACCCCTGAGGAATCCATCCTCTACAATGAGGCATAAAAGGTTCTCTGCATCTGACCTCTGTTCAATGGTGTCCTTCATTTAAGTGAAACTGAAAACTGTGGCCGACCACATCTTTATGCACGCTTAAAAAGATGGATACTGCCAAATCATAGTGTAATGCAACTGCAAGGCAATTGCACGCAACCTCCAACAGAGGACACAGGTAAGGGGAAAAAGGTAACACTCACCATGTAGCACCACAGTGCAAAGCGCAGAGTGCCGCTAAGAGGTGGCAGAGTAGTCAGACAGGCCGGTCAGCAACAAACAGGAAGACGAAGTACCAGTGGTCACAGCAATGCACGTGGTCAGAGACAAGCCATAAATTGGAACCAGATGGGAGGGTTCAGAATTCAAGCTGAGTCATACACTGTAGGGAACCACCAAACACACACTAAGTCAGGGATAGGGAACGGGTCAGGCACAAATACGGGTGTTCAGAGGCAGAAGGATCACTAGGGTATACGGGTCAGCTACTCAAGCCAGAGACTGGAACTATCACTGACAAATGCTACCAGAAATGGCACCAATAAATAGCTACCCAGGAACCAAAGAGAGGCAGGAAAGGTTAACCCCACCATAACCATGTCGAACAGGCTTGCTATTGCTGGGTGACCCGCATGTTGTCATGACATCCTCGACTTGCCATGTCAACGATCAGGCCCTCATGATAATATCATAGTGATGCTGATTGAAGGGAGAGGGAGCCCCCTCCCTCTCTCTGCCTTTTAAATGCTGCGATTGGTATTAACCCCTTCACGACCATGATAAGTTAACAGTGCATGCTCTATTTATGGCGTTTTTTTCTCTATAGGATTCTTCTGTAGGACACCAAAAAAATCCTTTATACTCCTGTTTCATGTTTATTTACAATACATATTTACAATACATAACAAAACCTATGTGAAACAGTATGCTCCTGGATCTAAATATACTGCATACTGTAGAAACAAATACACGGCCTGTACATCCATTTTTTTATTTATGGATTAATAATGTTAGGTACAGCAACCATTTATAAAAATGAACATGAATTTCTTAGTTCACATTTTGAGCAAACATGGCAACCTTTTTCAAGTGGTTCCTTACTATATAAAATGCAGAATTGCATGGTGACTAACTTTGCAGCAAGACGAGCACGGGCATGGGAAGCAACCAAACAAACCAAAAGCAACTTTGCTGATAAAGGTACCGTCACACTCAGCGATGCTGCAGCGATATAGACAACGATCCGACCTAAGCTAGATC
The DNA here is from genome assembly GCF_051348905.1 of Ranitomeya variabilis. Lineage (NCBI taxonomy): Eukaryota > Metazoa > Chordata > Amphibia > Anura > Dendrobatidae > Ranitomeya > Ranitomeya variabilis. The sequence goes on along the minus strand of NC_135237.1, from coordinate 434,276,785 downwards.
GCTGGAGCGTCGCTGTTTAGGTTGCTGTAGAGACGTCAAACACACCAACTCCTGAACGATGCAGGAGCGATCCAGTGACGTAACAGCGACTCACTTATCGTTCTCGCTGGTTGTTAGCTCCATGTCAAACAGCTAGAGTGTAACGATCCGACAAATTGCAGCGTAGCCAGGCGTGTTTCTCCACATGGAGACACCCAGGATGTGACATCCCGGCGTCCCGGAATATAAACCGTGACTCTACAGCGATTCAGTCTTTCCATATTGTTTGAAAGCTGCGTCTTCATTCTGCCTTTCCAGCGTCCTGTCCGGAACGACCCTCCGCCAGCTACAATCCTCTTCTCCTGTAAGCGTTCTGTCCGGAACGCCGTACTCAGCATACTGCAGGCTTCTTCATCGGTTCTTTTCTTGCTCATCAGCGGTATGAAATATCTTTGAGTTGTTGTTTGTTTCTTCTGTGTATAGTTATGGCTACTTTGTACCTCCAGGCCACATTACTTCAAAGACACAGAACAATAGCAACAAGACCGCTTTTACTGAAGAGCAAATCAATTGAGGGTGAATAAAAGTTCCTTTGAACAAAAAAATCAATTTGTCTGAATTCAAATTTTTGGAGCTTCACTTTGTATGAATCGAGCAAGATGGTGACCTTTTGTCATTTTTCTGGATTCATAAGAGCCTGCAAGGAATTAAAAATAATAATAATAAAATGCTCTACATTTCTTTGACCCTCACATTCACAATGTAGCTTTCTGCATGACTCTCACAGTTCTGGTCCTGTCTTCTCAAGCACTTCCATGCTTTGTCCCACAATACCTTAATGTTGAGAGACCTAGTCAAAACCAAAGACACCAAAGACTGGACCGGAAGTGTGAAAATGAAAACCGAAGACCTGTTAAGAGAAAACCGGAATGGAACTATAAAGACCCAGCTGGGAAATGCATGAGAAAATGAGAGGTGAGAATAATTTTTTTCTTATTTTTAAAATATTTTTAATTTTAAGTGCATAATAAGTCCCATTCCATTCACATTGAATACTTTTGATGCAAATTCTGAAATTATCCTGAGGAGTCTGGCAAACGACGCTCTCATAAAAAACACAGGAGTGCTTGACCAATGTGTATGAGGGCCTCTATCCTCATGCTGTCAGACTGAAGGATTTCTCTGCATGGTTTCGGGACTATCACCGTGCTGACCAGCACCAATCTTCAACTCAGCACCAAAGTGAATGCCTACTATGTTTACACAGTTTTATGCTCATTTTTATCAAAAATTGATTAGTAGCAATAGATCGTTGCCAAGAATTGTCTATATGGTATGTATGGTATTTTTTTTAGAATTTATTAATTAGCTTTTCTCTTTTAACTTCCTATTGCTTATGTATCACCAACATATTATGCATAATGATCGCCAGCATTCCCTGTCCCTGTTCACATTCGATATCAGGATCTCATCGTCCTATATTTCTATCTCGGGCCAAATAACTATCTGTGTCAGAAAGAAACTTGGATACCCAAAGGAAACCATAAATAACAGGACAAACTTTATATAGATATATTTTCTGTGGAATTTGGATATGAAGTTATGGATGATAACGCTCATCCATTATGTGCAATAAAATATATTTTTAACAAATAATCATGTTTTTCATATGTTTGAGGATGAGGGAAGATTTTTTTTTAATTATTTTATTTGATTTCATTATTTTAAATATTTATTACACATATTGCCCCCAGTAGAAATTAAATCTCTAATGAGGGGGACTGATCAATAGACCCCAGTTACAGGGAAAAATGCACCCTCTACTGTCATTAGTAACTAGCTGGTAGAGCTACTCTGTGTCTTCTGAGACCCAGCAATTTGGCTATTCTTCAGCTGACAAACAAGGATCATTACCAGTGGGTGCTCAAAGGTGTATTAAAGCTCCTGCTCCACCTTCACAAAAAGACAAAACCATTTATCATTGCTTCAAAAAGTGAATTGATGCAGGGTTAGAACCACTGAGAGGTGAATTAAAATGGATTATCTAATTACCATGGGACTCTGTAGGAGAAGACTATATTAGACAGAAAGTGGACAGTCAGTTCTCTACAGAAAATATGGGCAAATGTAAGGATCTAAACAGCAAATTCTGATAGATGACTGGACAGAAAATCTATTAAGTGGCAGGTCTGCATTATTTAGTACCTATCAAAATTGATACAAAGAAAGGACAACTGGTGAATTGGCACCAGGGTCGTGGTTGTTGAAAAAAGTTAATGCTGACTAAGGTGAAGAGGTGCAAAAAACTTACAATGGGCTTGTGAGCATTATAACAGGCAAAAGAGCATTTGGGGAAGGTAGCTGTCACACCCGCGGCTGGAGCACGTGGTTTGGGACCACTGTGCCATGGACTGGACATACCCTGGAAGAACATGACTATGCAGCAACCTTAGTATTCACTAGAGCCTTTAGTGGTGAGAACTGGCTTGTGCCACTCCAGGGCAGTAACCCGCAGTAGCAGCTGACTCCAAGGGCCAGAGACGTTAAATTGGACAGAAAGTCTAAGACAGGGCAGGATGGTCACTTTGGATAGGTTCAGACTGTGCAGACAGGACAACCACGTGGGACATGTTCAGACTGTTCAGACAGGTTGGCCACTTGGGAAAAAGTACAGTATAGATACGGCGAATGCAGTTTTCAGGATATTGTTTAACCTAGATACGGAATGGCTCTAACAAACTAGGACAGGGACCTGGCAACATACAGTTGCACAAACCAACACACCTAACACTAATAGGGGTTGCGCAAGCACCTCCCTATTGGGGAGGGTGCCTTTTTATAAAAGATGGGAGACACCTTGCACAATAACTAAATGCCTCCCATTTGTTAGCTGGGAGCATGCACCATGTGCACACTGCTCCTTTAAAAGCAGAAAATCGCATGCACTTGTCATGCCATTGGAGCACAGAGCAGCAAGCACAGGGAATGGGTAGAGAGCACGCAAGGAAGCTGCTGCAACTGGGGTGGTGAGTAATCACCTCATGGAGGGAGGAGGAGAACCATGTGGAGATGCCAGCAGAAGTTACAGTATCCTGGTCTGATGAATCACATTTCCTTTAACATCATATAGACAGCAGACTATGTGTATCTTACCTTGGTGAGAGATTGCATCACTATGGTTAGAAAGTAATCCTAGAAGAGGCAATGTGATGCTCTTGGCAATTGTCTGCCAAGAAACCTTGGCTCTTGCCATTCACATGAATATTACTTAGACATGTACCACCTATCTTAACAATACTGAAAACCATGTGCACCCCTACATGTCAACTATATTCCCTAATGTTCCTGGCCTCTGTCAGCAGAATAATTCACTGCAGAAAATGTCCAGGAATGGTGTGAGGAACATGATAGAAAGCTTAAGGTATCATCTTAGTCTTTGAATTTTTTTTAGAACTCAGTTTGATGGAGCACATGTAGGGAGTGCTGGATAAACAAGACCAAATCCTGAAGGACCCACATTGTACTTATACAACTCAAATTGTTTTTCTCATGTTTTTAAATTGCTTTAGTTTGTTAGACAGTATGAAATAAAGCAAGTTTGCAACTGACTTGCTTTTTCTATCTCATGGCATTCTCTTGCAATGAGATATTTTATCTTATGTGGTGTACAGCTTGTTTCCATGGAGCTGTTCCACTAGCGTCTGGCCGAATGTGCACAATAGATACATTCTAGTAGAGGAGTTAACTGAGGAGCAGTTAGCTGCTAACTTTCCCTTCCTCCCTTTCAGTTCCTGACAAGGCTCTTAAAAGTCCTGGAGAATCACAATCCCCCTAGACATACATCATTGGCAGTTTTCAGAGCAGTTCTCTTAATCAGGGGCTCTCACTTTCCTGAGAAATGTGCATGTTCAAAGTCAGTCATCTTTCTATATTAATATAGTGATAACAATGTAGACTCAGAACAAGCAGTAACAGACCATTGATATGTAGTAGCAGAATAAAGCTACTCACCAGAACTCAAGTAGGAGTGTCCACCCTCCAAGCAACCGATAAGGAGAGACTGAGCTGCTCAAGAGACAATTTGAATATACCCCTTTAAATGAACTTCTGCTGTTGATGCCAGACACAAAAAATCATCCTTAGAGATGGAACTCTTTGGGTGGCATCAGGGGGAGCTATACAATATTAGTCATGTGATTTTATTGTTTTGCATTATTGGCGTATTTATGGTACTTTTAATACTATGATGTTCAGCAATTATATACTATACATAAAACATGTTTTGATTCTAAAGTGTGGTTAAACGATTACCATCATAAGAATAAAGCAAATATCAATAATATACTATTTACCCAAATTTCATTTATGTCTATATTAGAAAAAAATGAATATGAAACATGAGAATGACTGATTGCCCTACATAGACTGGAGGACAAGCTGTGAAGCCTAAATATTACTTAAAGTAGCTGCATATTTCTGAATATACCATATTTTAAGAAGTAGTGTAGCAAGTGAGAACATTATTATGCCAGTTCTGCTTAATGCCAAAAAAATCTGTGCTTTAGGAAATCCTGCAGTGGTTTTGCAGTCATGCAGCATAGGAGCTGCTGGCATTTGTCCATGAGAGCAAATGAATGTACAGTAAAGCAAAATAAGGAAGGAGGGAGAGAGGTTATCCCAAAGATGCAGTGTTTTTACACTGACATCTTGCAATATTGCTTAAATGTATCTCTTCTATGCTTTTTATTATTCATAAACTTGCATGAGCCGTGAATTGCTTTCCTGTGGTTTTGTTTGTTTATTGCTAACATAAAATATATATTTAAAGCTAATACACTCATCGACTAACATTTCTTTTTTTTAATTCTGATTTAAAATGACTGTATCAATGCATATTAAACACTATGGGAAACATGGCCACAAGAACATTCAGTTAAATATCTCTCTTTGAGACCTCCAAATCTTCTATTCTTTATGAATATAAATGAAATAAATGAAGTTGCATGTGGATCCTGACTACCCAATTTCATACCAAAAAGATGTCCTTGAATTAAATAAAATTGTCTTGCACTAGAATATAACACGTGCGCATCCATCTTTTAAAGATTTGATCTCTGATTGCAGAGATTGGCACAAGAGCAAATATTACTTTTAAAAAACTGTTGAATGACTGTGTGCACATAAAATTAAACGGCACTGCTCAATTATTGAGGCAATAGAAACATTGTGACTTTGGCAATTTTATATTTACACATACAAACTGTATGTACTGTGATGTGGCTGGTAAATTTTGTTGTTGTTAATACAAATGCACTAGCAAAACATTCCTTTGGGTACTGTTGTGTGATTTTAACAATACTGCTATAATATTTACGCTGCTTTGTGACTAGTACAATATTGCAAGGCTAGGTCCACTATTGTCTAACATTTCTTGATTGGATTTCATCTGGTAAAAAAAAAAAAAATACAATATGGAAAGTGATGTAGTAAGGCTAGTTTCACATTAGCGTTTAAATCGGCAGCGTTTAAAACGCATCCGCAAGTGGTGGAAAAATCGCATATAAACGCGTAAAAACGCAGCGTTTTTTAGACGCATGCATTGTCGCATGCGGTTAAAAAAACGCCGCTTTTTTTCCTGCGTTTGCGTTTTTGGTGCGCATGATAAGAAATTTCACAAGAGAAAAATCAAGATAACCAGACACCGCCAATGGGACTACAGAGGGCGTGTATTATGGGCTCTCTATATATAGACCCTAGGGCTACTGAAATTTTAACAGTTTGCTACTGTAGCCTGTGTCATGATGGATCTTCGCATGGAGAGCTTTTATTTCAACCTGGATTTAAGCTTCAAGCTGTTTCTTGCCTGTGCTTTTGCTTGGGAGCAAGACAGAAATTGCAAAAGATGGAGGAGACAACGTAGGCGTTTTTGGAGGCACCCCATTATTGAACTACGTGAGAGCCATAGAGCCTATCACACGCTGTATGGCGAGCTTAATGCCAACCCGGAGAAATTCCAGGAATACACCAGGATGTCGCAAGACTCATTTCGGGATTTGCTTTCTCGTGTCCAAGGAGCCATACGGCGACAGGACACCCAGCTCCGTAGAGCGATTCCACCGGAGGAACGTCTGCTGGTTACATTAAGGTACGTTCAAAATCTAAACCAATGACAGTCCAAATTTAGTGTTTTCTGACATGTATTTTTTGGGTATTTTCCTTTCTTTCTTTAGCGTAACCACACCATAAAAAGAATAGATTGTAATGTTTTTTGTGTTTGTTTTTCTTCCAGATTTCTTGCAACCGGAGAGAGTTTATCATCCCTCCACTTCCAATACCGGCTTGGAATATCCACCCTGTCCGGAATAGTTGTGGTCACCTGCCGGGCTATGTGGAATGTACTCCGGGATGATTTTATACCCCTACCCACCTTGGACATGTGGCTTGAAATTGCGGAAAAATTCTGGAATGTGTGTGATTTCCCCAACTGTTTAGGAGCGGTGGATGGAAAGCACATCCGCATTATCAAACCTGCCAGAACAGGATCGGAGTACTTCAATTACAAAAAATATTTTTCTGTTGTGCTCATGGCAATAGCCGATGTGAACTGTCGCTTCATCGCCGTGGACATTGGAGCTTTTGGCCGTGGCAACGATTCCCAGACTTTCAAGAACTCGGATATGGGCCCCCGTGTGTATGGCAACAATTTCAATTTTCCCCCGCCACAACCTCTCCCCAACACTCAAGGTCCACCGATGCCATTTGTTATGGTTGGGGATGAGGCCTTTCAGATGTGTGAAAACCTACTGAAGCCCTATTCCAGTCGGGACTTGAACCACACTAGAAGGATCTTTAACTACAGACTGACCAGGGCCCGAAGAACAGTAGAGTGTACCTTTGGCATTCTGGTCGCTAAATGGTGCATTTTTGCATCAGCCATAAATCTAAAAGTGGAAACAGTTGATGAGGTGGTCAAAGCCTGTGTGGTTCTGCACAATTATATAATGGTTAAGGAGCAACCCAACATTGAACTGGATGAACCAGTTGCACACCCACTGCCCGATTTCCAGCATCACCCGCTGCGGTCAACTGCAGCCGTTGGTCACATGCGGGACCAATTTGCTGCCTTTTTTGATTCAGATATTGGACGTGTGTCATGGCAGGACAATGTTGTGTAAATGTCCTGTTGTAATTACATCTGTACCAGTAATTTTCTACAATGATAATAATATTTCTCATTAATAAACTTTACTTTTGGTTGTGTTGACCGTGTCTCCTATCTTTTTCCTCTCCAAACCAAGGCTGTCCTAAAACTGGCAGTATTTGATCTGTATTTAATATCAGTTTTTGTAATCCAAAAACAAGAGTGGGTGATAAAAGCGGAGGTGCTAGTTATTATGTTAATATCATAATTTACCTCTAATTGTTCCACTCCTTGTTTTGGCTTACAAATACTGATATAAAACACTGGCCACATACTGCTAGTAATGGCAGCCATGTTGCTTTATTGGTAAGCTTGTTGACGTCATTGCATCATGATTCTCTTCTCCTGTATCCATTGGACACAAACTGAAGAGACAATCACTGTCACACTATCTATATTCATCAAGTCAGGTGTCAGAAATAATGAATTCATGATAAACATATACAGGCTCATGAATTCACTATTTCTGACACCTGTGCAGGTGAGCATAGATATGTAGTGTGTGACCACCATTGTCCCTCAATTTGTGTGTAATAAATTATGTATAAAGAAGAGAAAATGGTGGTTATACAAGGCAGTTCTCTACTCAACAGGTCAGGTGTCATAACTAATGAGTTTATTGACACCTGACCTGTTCAGTAGAGGTCTGCACTGTATTTCCACCATTTTCTCTTCAGACTGCCACACTAGGCACAGACAAAAAGTGATTATGGAGATACATGTAATATTTTTTGGCCCACCTCATATCTGTATACTAAAGACACACAAAGCTGCAGTCTTTTTATTTTTAACTACTGGACATATGATGTGGCCCCAAAAGTAAGTGTGTGGCGAAGTTTCTTGGCGCACGGTGTATGTTGCCGGCGGCGGAAGACACAATAAACCAAACATAATTGTGGCAAATCAAACTTTTTTTATGTTGTAAACAACTCAAAAATTTATTTACTGCGCTGGCTTGGGGTAGAGTGATGTAAACGGGGGGTGTGAAGAACTGAGGCCTGGCTAACCGTGGATGACTCAGAGGTGGCAAGAGAAGGGGCAATGAAACTAGAAGGGTCTGGAAGTTCGGGGATGGGGCTTGACACATGAGAGGCTTGAACGCACTGGAAAGGTGAGACAAACCTGACATTACAGAGACATTGGGAGGTGAAGGGGGAGGAATGCTAAGAGTCCTCTGTTTTTTTTCTGTGGTTTTTTTTTGGTTTGCCTGGTTGTGGGAGGTCTTGGTGGGCTCATATGCCATGGCGTGGTGGCGGGTGACCTGTCAGGGTCCGGCTACACTGTGTCAGAGTCCATAGTGCTCGTAGATTGTGCAGCCATGCCAGAGTCCATAGTGCTCGTAGAGCATGCAGCCATGCCAGAGTCCATAGTGCTCGTAGAGCATGCAGCCATGCCAGAGTCCATAGTGCTCGTAGAGCATGCAGCCATGCCAGAGTCCATAGCGCTCGTAGAGCGTGCAGCCATGCCAGAGTCCATAGCGCTCGTAGAGCGTGCAGCCATGCCAGAGTCCATAGCGCTCGTAGAGCGTGCAGCCATGCCAGAGTCCATAGCGCTCGTAGAGCGTGCAGCCATGCCAGAGTCCATAGTGCTCGTAGAGCGTGCAGCCATGCCAGAGTCCATAGCGCTTGTAGAGCGGAAGGCCATGCCAGGGTCCTGCTGCATCATGGAGGTGGCGGTACGGAAGGCCATGCCAGGGTCCTGCTGCATCGTGGAGGTGGGGGTACGGAAGGCCATGCCAGGGTCCTGCTGCATCGTGGTGGTGGCGGTACGGAAGGCCATGCCAGGGTCCTGCTGCATCATGGTGTCAGTGGAGGAGGTCCAAGCAGGAGCAGCGGGTGTCATGGTGGTGGCGGTGGGATGTCCAACTGCACTCGGCATGGTGGTGGTGCTGTAGTGGTGTCTGGCTGTGGAAGGAATTGAGGTGGCCATGCAGTGGTATGCAGCAGAGGTCAGCAATGAAGATAATCGTGACAGTGAAGGCACAGGTGGATATGCCGCCACTGTCTGCTGGAAATACCGACTCTGCTGCATAGCCTGCACGTAAGCAGCATTGCAGGCCTGCATGACACTCAGCTGGAGATCAGGAGTAAGGTGTTCCGACATGCCCTGCTCAATTTGATTAAAAAAATGATGTGCTGGCCTCTGGAGGTCGGCTTTCACTTGATCAAGGCTTTTGCTGACCTCCTGGATATGTGCATTCAAGAGGTTAGGTGAAACATCCATTCGGTCACCCAAAGCCTTGATTGCGTCGTGTAAAACCGAGCTCAAGTGCAAAAACTCAGGCATGAGTGACCTGTCCGAAGCCCTCTGCCGCTGCCGGGAGGAGCCCCCAAAAAAGGGGGCAGTGGAAGAGGACTGCCAAAGGGGAAGACCTGATGGACCTGCTCCCTGGTCTCCAGTTAGTGTGGAAGGCCCACTTGCTGCTGCGCTGCTGGATGGCTGGGACGGGTCCGTGGCTGTCGGATGAAGGACCGCTCCAGAACCTGGGCCAACAGTAGTGCTGTATGTGCTGTGAAAAAAGGAAAAAGAAAATTACTATCAAAAATTTACCAGACGCAAAATCCTGTGGAATGTAAAAATACAGATTATGGCAATACAATACAACCTAATGCACGTGATAAATACTTACGTTCTCTGGGCAAGGACCGGTCTTAAAAATGACAGAACTCGATGGTATTTGTAGCATCTGATCCTTGCTCCTGAACCACTGGGAACACGGCTCTCTTGACGCAGGTCTTTGTTGAAGCGGTCCTTCATCGAACGCCAACGTGTTTGGACTTTGGATACTGTTAAAAAAAAAAATTGTGGTCAGAAAAAGGACTTTTGGCCATGCTCACACAACTGTGTGTGATGAGAGAAACTCCCGAGAGTTTCTTTCATCACACACAGTCGAGTGAGCACGGCCAAGGTCTCTGCTGCTTCACACTGCAGTGCAATACTTACCAAATGCAGTTCGGACCCGTGTCGGGGCATTGACCTAGCCATCCCACATCGCTTGGGCCACCTCATTCCATAACTGCCAGATCGTGATGTTGTTAAAGTGCAGTGGATCCCGGGTGTCCCACAACGGGACTCGCTCCTGGACCAGGGTGATAAGGAGGTCATTCTCAATAAGATCATCCTCCCGTTGTGAAACCTAAAAATTAAAGAAAGTCATTACAGTTTGCTCAATTAAATAAGGAAAAGAAAGAAAAAAGGTGCTGACAAATGGCATGAATAGGAAAGTCAACATACAAAAGGATTCCAGAAGAAAAAAGTAAAGAAATACGAGTGGAAAGAAAGGAAGATTCAAGAATATTACACTGAGGACAGTCAGCCTTGTATACGTACCCGCTGCCGTCTTTCCACCGGACTCCGCTGCTCCTGCCCTGTCTCTGCCGCAGTAGAAGAGCTCTAAAAAAAAGAAAAAATCAAATTGTCACATGTGTCGATGTGACAGTGAATACTTACTAATCTGACAAGGCAAATACTCACTTCACTGACATGCTCCACTTCCGACTGTCCTGGACGAAACTCCTCACGAGATGAAGAATCCGAAGAAGACATTCTGATGCATGTAGAAAGAAAGAAATGGCAGAAATTAGGACATGTAGAGACAGAAAATAGAAAATAAAGGCATTGGCTAGGATATACTCACATTGTTCAGGGTCTTGTTTTCCTCCAAGATGTAGCCTGTGTCTCGTCTGCTTCAGAGTCTGGTGAGAAGTGACCTGCAACTGTCCACACCCTCCCTTTATCACCTTGATGGTGGGGGGTGGCTTATCAGTGTCTAGACATGTTTTTCTCTATTGAAACGCATGCGTTCAAGAACGCAACCAAACGCATGTGCTTGTAAACGCATGCATTTACATAGACAGCAATGCGCTTTTTTTGTCGCAATCCTTGTGCAATCGACCGCATGCGTTTCCAGGCGGCAAATAGATGCCTCTAAAAATTACTACATGTTGCATTTCTGTGCCAAGCCGCAAACGATGAGACGACGCATGCGTCGTCAAACGCGGCAAAATGCGAACAAAAAAAACCGCATGCGTCGCTAATGTTAAATATACGTATACACGACGCATGCGTTTATTTGCGGTACAAACGCTGCGGCCACAACCGCAAATGTGAAACCAGCCTAACCCATCCCAAAGTTTCTGGCTCCGAAGCAGCAACTTAAAGAAAATGAATATAAATTCTAAAGGCAACAACTGTACTTTTCTAACACTTGGAGTATAACACTCGGAAGTGTTCTAAAACTGTATTTAAAGGGAATCTGTCACCCCATTTTAGGCGTATAAGCTAAGGCGACAGCCATCAGGGGCTTATCTAGAGTATTCTGTAATGTTGTAGATAAGACCCCGATGTAACCTGAAAGAGAAGATAAACAAGTTGTATTATACTCACCCAGGGGCGGTCCCGATGCGGTCCGGTCCGATGGGCATGGCGGTCCGGGTCCGGTGCCTCCCATCTTTATACGATGTCGTCCTCTTCTTTGCTTTCTGTCACAGTTCCTGCGCAGGTGTACGTTGTCTGCCCTCTCTGAGCTTTCCCGGTGCCTGCGCACTGCAGTACTTTACACTGCCCTCAACAGGACAGAGAATTACACATGCGTAGGAGCCGCGACAGGAAGCAAAGAAGAGGACATCATCATACGAAGATGGGAGGTGCCGGACCCAGACCGCGACGCCTATCGGACCGGACCACACCGGGGCCGCCCCTGGGTGAGTATAATCTAACTTGTTTTTCTTATCTTTCAGGTTACAGCAGGGGCTTTGTTGTGGATTCTGTTTGTGGGCTCCCTCTGGTGGTTACTGCTGGTACTGGGTGACTTTGGTGGGTTGCGGCCTTTGGTTTCCACCTGTCCATCAGTGGCTGGGTGTTTCCTATTTTACCTGGCCTTTCTGTCATTTCCCTTGCCGGCTATCAATGTATTCAGATGTGCTCTGTTTGGTTCCTGCCTACCTGCTCCCAGATCTTTCAGGATAAGCTAAGTGCTGATTTTCAGTTGTTTGGTTTTTTTGTCCAGCTTGCTTATTATGTCTCTATGCTAGCTGGTAGCTCTAGTGGACTGAGGTTCTCCCCATGTGCCATGAGTTGGCACATGGGTTCTTGTAATCTCAGGATGGTTTTTTTGATTAGGGTTTTTTGCTGACCGCTCAGTCCCCTTTTGTATCGTTCTGCTTTCTAGTTTACAGCGGGCCTCAATTTGCTAAAACTATATATATCATCTCTATGTGTGTGCCTTCCTCTCATTTCACCGTCAATACATGTGGGGGGCAACTATATCTTTTGGGGTTCATTCCGCTGGAGGCAAGTGAGGTCTTTATTTTCTCTGCAGTGCTAGTTAGCTCTTAGGCTGGTGCGTGGCGTCTAGAACCAACGTAGGCACGCTCCCTGGCTATCTCTAGTTGCGTTTGTCAGGCGTAGGGCAGCGGTCAGCCCAGGTTCCATCACCCTAGAGCTCGTCCGTAATATATTTGTACTTTGCTTGTCCTGTGCTATCCCTAGCCATTGGGATTCATGACAGTATAGCTGGCCCACAAAGTGTTAATTGTTTGGGCTGAAGCAGGAGAAAGAGAAGTGTTTAAGGGAAATTTTTTTTTTTTTTTTTTTTCCCTTCAGAGTTTTGCTGCCTAGCCCTTAATTGCTGTCTAGCTGCTTCTTACCTCCTCTTAACCCTTGAATGGCTCTGATCTTAGCTGTTTAACATGGATGTCCAGAGTTTGGCTTCCAGCCTGAGTAATCTCGCGGCAAAAGTTCAAAACATACAGGATTTTGTTGTTCACACTCCCATGTCTGAACCTAGAATTCCTATTCCAGAGTTCTTTTCTGGAGATAGATCTACCTTCCTGAATTTCAGGAACAATTGTAAATTGTTTCTTTCTTTAAAATCTCGCTCCTCTGGAGACCCTGCTCAACAGGTCAAGATTGTAATATCTTTCCTGCGGGGCGACCCTCAGAATTGGGCATTTGCATTGGCACCAGGGGATCCTGCATTGCTCAGTGTGGATGCGTTTTTTCTGGCATTGGGATTGCTCTATGAGGAACCTAACCTGGAGATTCAGGCTGAAAAGGCTTTATTAGCCCTCTCTCAGGGGCATGATGAAGCGGAGATATATTGTCAGAAGTTTCGGAAATGGTCGGTGCTTACTCAGTGGAATGAGTGCGCCCTGGCTGCAAACTTCAGAAATGGTCTTTCTGAGGCCATTAAGGATATTATGGTGGGGTTCCCTACGCCTACAGGTCTGAATGAGTCTATGGCTATGGCCATTCAGATTGATCGGCGTTTACGGGAGCGCAAACCCGTGCACCAGTTGGCGGTGTCTTCTGAACAGGCACCTGAGACTATGCAATGTGATAGAATTCAGTCCAGAAGTGAACGGCAAAATTATAGGCGGAAAAAAGGATTGTGTTTCTATTGTGGTGATTCAGCTCATGTTATATCAGCATGCTCTAAACGCACAAAAAGGGTTGATAAATCTTTTGCCATTGGTACTCTGCAGCCTAAGTTCATTTTGTCTGTGACTCTGATTTTTTCACTGTCTTCCATTTCTGTCGATGCCTATGTGGATTCGGGCGCTGCCCTGAGTCTTATGGATTGGTCATTTGCTAAACGCTGCAGTTTTAGTCTGAAACCTCTGGAAGTTCCTATTCCTCTGAAGGGAATTGACTCTACACCATTGGCTATGAATAAACCGCAGTATTGGACACAAGTGACCATGCGCATGACTCCCGTTCATCAGGAGGTGATTCGCTTCCTTGTACTTTCTAATTTACATGATGTACTAGTGCTTGGTCTGCCATGGTTACAAACTCATAATCCTGTCCTGGACTGGAAAACAATGTCTGTGTTAAGCTGGGGATGTCAGGGGGTTCATGATGATGCACCTCCGATTTCTATCGCTTCATCTACTCCTTCTGAGATCCCTGCGTTTTTGTCTGACTATAGGGATGTTTTTGAGGAGCCTAAGCTCAATTCGCTCCCTCCACATAGAGATTGTGACTGTGCTATAGAATTGATTCCTGGCAGTAAGTTCCCTAAGGGTCGTTTATTTAATCTGTCACTGCCAGAGCATACTGCTATGCGGAATTATATTAAGGAGTCCTTGGAAAAGGGACATATTCGTCCATCTTCGTCCCCTCTGGGAGCAGGTTTTTTTTTTGTGGAAAAAAAAGATGGTTCCCTGAGGCCTTGTATAGATTATCGCCTTCTGAATAAGATTACAGTCAAGTATCAGTATCCATTGCCATTATTGACTGATTTGTTTGCTCGCATTAAGGGGGCTAGGTGGTTCACTAAGATAGATCTTCGCGGTGCGTATAATCTGGTGCGGATAAAACAGGGTGATGAGTGGAAAACCGCATTTAATACGCCTGAGGGCCATTTTGAGTATTTGGTAATGCCTTTTGGACTCTCCAATGCTCCGTCAGTCTTTCAGTCCTTTATGCACAATATTTTCCATGAATATCTGGATAAGTTTATGATTGTGTATTTGGATGATATTTTGGTGTTTTCTGATGACTGGGAGTCTCATGTTCTACAGGTCAGGAAGGTGTTTCAGGTTCTGTGGGCCAATTCTCTGTTTGTGAAGGGCTCAAAGTGTCTCTTCGGAGTCCAGAAGATTTCTTTTTTGGGGTACATTTTTTCTCCTTCTACTATTGAGATGGATCCCGTCAAGGTTCAGGCGATTTGTGACTGGACACAACCTACATCTGTTAAGAGCCTTCAGAAGTTCTTGGGGTTTGCTAATTTTTATCGTCGGTTCATTGCTAATTTTTCCAGTATTGTTAAACCTTTGACTGATTTGACTAAAAAGGGTGCTGATGTTGCTGATTGGTCTCCTGCGGCCGTGGAGGCCTTTCAGGAACTTAAGCGCCAGTTTTCTTCTGCTCCTGTGTTGTGTCAACCAGATGTTTCACTTCCTTTTCAGGTTGAGGTTGATGCTTCCGAGATTGGAGCGGGGGCGGTTTTGTCACAGAGAAGTTCTAATGGCTCGGTGATGAAGCCATGTGCATTCTTCTCTAGAAAATTCTCGCCCGCCGAGCGCAATTATGATGTGGGTAATCGGGAGCTTTTGGCCATGAAGTGGGCATTTGAGGAGTGGCGTCATTGGCTTGAGGGTGCTAAGCATCGTGTGGTGGTCTTGACTGATCACAAGAATCTCATTTACCTTGAGTCTGCCAGGCGTTTGAATCCTAGACAGGCTCGTTGGTCGTTGTTTTTTTCTCGTTTCAATTTCGTGGTTTCATACCTGCCAGGTTCAAAGAATGTGAAGGCAGATGCTCTTTCCAGGAGTTTTGTGCCTGACTCTCCTGGAGACTCTGGGCCTACTGGTATCCTTAGGGATGGGGTAATATTGTCCGCCGTATCCCCAGACTTGCGACGTGCATTGCAGGAGTTTCAGGTGGATAAACCGGATCGTTGTCCACCAGAAAGACTGTTTGTTCCGGATGATTGGACCAGTAGAGTCATCTCCGAGGTCCATTCTTCTGTGTTGGCTGGTCATCCTGGAATATTTGGTACTAGAGACTTGGTGGCCAGGTCTTTTTGGTGGCCTTCCTTGTCTAGGGATGTGCGTACCTTTGTGCAGTCTTGTGAAGTGTGTGCTCGAGCTAAGCCTTGCTGTTCTCGGGCCAGTGGGTTGTTGTTATCCTTGCCCATCCCGAAGAGGCCTTGGACGCACATTTCCATGGATTTTATTTCTGATCTCCCGGTTTCACAGAAAATGTCCGTTATCTGGGTTGTGTGTGACCGCTTTTCTAAGATGGTTCATTTGGTGCCCTTGCCTAAGTTGCCTTCCTCCTCGGAGTTGGTCCCTTTATTTTTTCAGAACGTGGTTCGTTTGCATGGGATTCCGGAGAATATCGTTTCTGACAGGGGATCCCAGTTTGTGTCTAGATTTTGGTGGACGTTTTGTGCCAAGATGGGCATTGATTTGTCTTTCTCGTCTGCATTCCATCCTCAGACGAATGGCCAGACGGAGCGAACTAATCAGACCTTGGAAACTTATTTGAGGTGTTTTGTTTCTGCTGATCAAGATGACTGGGTTGCTTTTTTGCCACTGGCCGAATTTGCTCTTAATAATCGGGCTAGTTCGGCCACGTTGGTCTCTCCTTTTTTTTGTAATTCGGGGTTTCATCCTCGTTTTTCCTCTGGTCAGGTGGAGCCTTCGGATTGTCCTGGAGTGGACGTGGTGGTGGACAGGCTACATCAGATTTGGAATCAGGTGGTGGACAATTTGAAGTTATCTCAGGAGAAGACTCAGCAGTTTGCTAATCGCCGTCGCCGCGTGGGTCCCCGACTTCTTGTTGGGGATTTGGTGTGGTTGTCTTCTCGTTTTGTCCCTATGAAGGTCTCTTCTCCTAAGTTCAAGCCTCGGTTCATCGGTCCTTATAGGATCTCGGAGATTCTTAACCCTGTATCTTTTTGTTTGGATCTCCCAGCATCGTTTGCTATTCATAATGTGTTCCATCGGTCGTTGTTGCGGAGGTATGAGGTGCCCGTTGTTCCTTCGGTTGAGCCTCCTGCTCCGGTGCTGGTGGAGGGAGAATTGGAGTATGTTGTTGAGAAGATCTTGGATTCTCGTGTTTCCAGACGCAAACTCCAGTATTTGGTTAAGTGGAAGGGTTATGGTCAGGAGGATAATTCCTGGGTGGTCTGTTGTGAATTTGCTTTTTGCTCCCTCTAGTGGTTTCTAGTTTTTTGACTCTGGGTTTTCTGTCATTCCTTTTATCCGCACCTGGGTCGTTAGTTAGGGGTGTTGCTATATAAGCTCCCTGGACCTTCAGTTCAATGCCTGGCAACGTAGTTATCAGAGCTAGTCTGCTGTGCTCTTGTCTACTGATCCTGGTTCCAGTTATATCAGCTAAGTCTGCCTTTTGCTTTTTGCTATTTGTTTTGGTTTTGTATTTTTGTCCAGCTTGTTCCAAATCTATATCCTGACCTTTGCTGAAAGCTCTAGGGGGCTGGTGTTCTCCCCCCGGACCGTTAGACGGTTCGGGGGTTCTTGAATTTCCAGTGTGGATTTTGATAGGGTTTTTGTTGACCATATAAGTTACCTTTCTTTATTCTGCTATCAGTAAGCGGGCCTCTCTGTGCTAAACCTGGTTCATTTCTGTGTTTGTCATTTCCTCTTACCTCACCGTCATTATTTGTGGGGGGCTTCTATCCAGCTTTGGGGTCCCCTTCTCTGGAGGCAAGAAAGGTCTTTGTTTTCCTCTACTAGGGGTAGCTAGATTCTCCGGCTGGCGCGTGTCATCTAGAATCAACGTAGGAATGATCCCCGGCTACTTCTAGTGTTGGCGTTAGGAGTAGATATATGGTCAATCCAGTTACCACTGCCCTATGAGCTGGATTTTTGTATTCTGCAGACTTCCACGTTCCTCTGAGACCCTCGCCATTGGGGTCATAACAGTTTGCCAGGCCCGTATTAAATGTTTAATGCATTGCAGAAGAGGGATTATAAGAAAGAAGATTCTGAGTTTTTTTTTTTTTTCTTCTTCCCCTTTACCTCAGAGTGGCTATGCTTGCTGCAGACATGAATGTCCAGACCTTGATTACAAGTGTGGACCAGCTGGCTACTCGTGTGCAGGGCATACAAGACTATGTTATCAGAAATCCTAGGTCAGAACCTAAAATACCGATTCCTGAACTGTTTTCCGGAGACAGGTTTAAGTTTAGGAATTTCGTGAATAATTGTAAATTGTTTTTGTCCCTGAAACCCTGTTCATCTGGAGATTCTGCTCAGCAAGTAAAGATTGTTATTTCGTTCTTACGGGGCGACCCTCAGGATTGGGCTTTTTCGCTGGCACCAGGAGATCCGGCATTGGCTGATCTTGATGCGTTTTTTCTGGCGCTCGGTTTACTTTATGAGGAACCCAATCTTGAGATTCAGGCAGAGAAAGCCTTGCTGGCTATGTCTCAGGGGCAGGACGAGGCTGAAGTGTATTGCCAAAAATTTCGGAAATGGTCCGTGCTGACACATTGGAACGAGTGTGCACTGGCCGCTAATTTTAGAAATGGCCTTTCTGAAGCCATTAAGAATGATATGGTGGGTTTTCCCATTCCCACAGGTCTGAATGATACTATGGCACTGGCTATTCAAATTGACCGGCGGTTGCGGGAGCGCAAAACCGCAAATTCCCTCATGGTGTTGTCTGAACAGACACCTAATTCGGTGCAATGTGATAGAAAAACCGCAAATTCCCTCATGGTGTTGTCTGAACAGACACCTGATTTAATGCAATGTGATAGAATCCTGACTAGAAATGAGCGGAAAATTCATAGACGCCGGAATGGCTTGTGCTACTACTGTGGTGATTCTACACATGTTATCTCAGCATGCTCTAAACGTATAGCTAAGGTTGTTAGTCCTGTCACCGTTGGTAATTTGCAACCTAAATTTATTCTGTCTGTAACTTTGATTTGCTCACTGTCATCTTATCCTGTCATGGCATTTGTAGATTCAGGTGCTGCCCTGAGTCTCATGGATCTCTCATTTGCTAAGCGCTGTGGTTTTACTCTTGAACCATTAGAAAATCCTATTCCTCTTAGGGGTATTGATGCTACACCATTGGCAGCAAATAAACCGCAGTATTGGACACAGGTTACCATGTGCATGACTCCTGAACACCGCGAGGTGATACGTTTCCTGGTTTTACATAAAATGCATGATTTGGTTGTTTTAGGGCTGCCATGGTTACAGACCCATAATCCAGTCCTGGACTGGAAGGCTATGTCAGTCTCAAGTTGGGGCTGTCGTGGTATTCATGGGGATTCCCTGCCTGTGTCTATTGCTTCTTCTACGCCTTCGGAAGTTCCGGAGTATTTGTCTGATTATCAGGATGTCTTCAGTGAGTCTGAGTCCAGTGCACTGCCTCCTCATAGGGACTGTGACTGTGCTATAGATTTAATCCCAGGCAGTAAATTTCCTAAGGGAAGACTGTTTAATCTGTCGGTACCTGAACATACCGCTATGCGTTCATATATCAAGGAGTCTCTGGAGAAAGGACATATTCGTCCGTCTTCTTCCCCTCTTGGTGCGGGATTCTTTTTTGTGGCAAAAAAGGACGGATCTTTGAGACCTTGTATTGATTATCGGCTTTTAAATAAGATCATTGTCAAATTTCAGTATCCTTTACCGCTGTTGTCTGACTTGTTTGCCCGGATTAAGGGTGCCAAGTGGTTCACCAAGATAGACCTTCGTGGTGCGTACAACCTTGTGCGCATTAAGCAAGGTGATGAATGGAAAACCGCATTCAATACGCCCGAAGGTCATTTTGAGTACTTGGTGATGCCTTTTGGGCTCTCCAATGCGCCTTCAGTTTTTCAGTCCTTTATGCATGACATTTTCCGGAAGTATCTGGATAAATTTTTGATTGTTTATCTGGATGATATTTTGGTTTTTTCTGATAATTGGGATTCGCATGTGGAGCAGGTCAGGTTGGTCTTTAAAATTTTGCGTGAAAATTCTTTGTTTGTCAAGGGCTCAAAGTGTCTCTTTGGTGTACAGAAGGTTCCCTTTTTGGGGTTCATTTTTTCCCCTTCTGCTGTGGAGATGGACCCAGTCAAGGTCCGAGCTATTCTTGATTGGACTCAGCCCTCGTCAGTTAAGAGTCTTCAGAAGTTCTTGGGCTTCGCTAACTTCTACCGTCGTTTTATCGCTAATTTTTCTAGCATTGTGAAACCTTTGACGGATATGACCAAGAAGGGCTCCGATGTAGCTAACTGGGCTCCTGCTGCCGTGGAGGCTTTCCAGGAGTTGAAACGCCGGTTTACTTCGGCGCCTGTTTTGTGCCAGCCTGACGTCTCACTTCCCTTTCAGGTTGAGGTGGATGCTTCGGAGATTGGGGCAGGGGCCGTTTTGTCGCAGAGAGGCCCTGGTTGCTCTGTTATGAAACCTTGTGCCTTTTTCTCTAGGAAGTTTTCGCCTGCCGAGCGAAATTATGATGTGGGCAATCGGGAGTTGTTGGCCATGAAATGGGCATTTGAGGAGTGGCGTCATTGGCTCGAGGGTGCTAAGCATCGTGTGGTGGTCTTGACTGATCACAAAAATCTGATGTATCTCGAGTCTGCTAAACGCCTTAATCCGAGACAGGCCCGCTGGTCATTGTTTTTCTCCCGCTTTGATTTTGTTGTCTCGTATTTACCAGGTTCAAAGAATGTGAAGGCCGATGCTCTTTCTAGGAGCTTTGTGCCTGATGCTCCTGGAGTCGCTGATCCTGTTGGTATTCTTAAAGATGGAGTTGTCTTGTCAGCTATTTCTCCGGATCTGCGACGTGTGTTGCAGAGATTTCAGGCTGATAGGCCTGAGTCTTGTCCACCTGACAGACTGTTTGTCCCGGATAAGTGGACCAGCAGAGTCATTTCCGAGGTTCATTCCTCGGTGTTGGCAGGTCACCCGGGAATTTTTGGCACCAGAGATCTGGTGGCCAGGTCCTTTTGGTGGCCTTCCTTGTCAAGGGATGTGCGGTCATTTGTGCAGTCCTGTGGGACTTGTGCTCGAGCTAAGCCTTGCTGTTCTCGTGCCAGCGGTTTGCTCTTGCCCTTGCCTGTCCCGAAGAGACCTTGGACACATATCTCCATGGATTTCATTTCTGATCTTCCGCTATCTCAGGGCATGTCCGTTATCTGGGTGATATGTGATCGCTTCTCCAAGATGGTCCATTTGGTTCCTTTGCCTAAGCTGCCTTCCTCGTCCGATCTGGTTCCTGTGTTTTTCCAGAACGTGGTTCGTTTGCACGGCATCCCTGAGAATATTGTGTCAGACAGAGGATCCCAGTTCGTTTCCAGGTTCTGGCGATCCTTTTGTAGTAGGATGGGCATTGATTTGTCGTTTTCGTCTGCTTTCCATCCTCAGACTAATGGACAGACGGAGCGAACCAATCAGACTTTGGAGGCTTATTTGAGGTGTTTTGTCTCTGCTGATCAGGACGATTGGGTGACATTCTTGCCGTTGGCTGAGTTTGCCCTTAATAATCGGGCTAGTTCCGCCACCTTGGTTTCGCCTTTTTTCTGCAACTCTGGTTTCCATCCTCGCTTTTCTTCGGGTCATGTGGAGCCTTCTGACTGTCCTGGGGTGGATTCTGTGGTGGATAGGTTGCAGCAGATCTGGAATCATGTGGTGGACAACTTGAAGTTGTCACAGGAGAAGGCTCAGCGCTTTGCCAACCGCCGCCGCGGTGTGGGTCCCCGACTACGCGTTGGGGATTTGGTATGGCTTTCTTCCCGCTTTGTTCCTATGAAGGTCTCCTCTCCCAAATTTAAACCTCGTTTTATTGGGCCTTACAAGATATTGGAAATCCTTAATCCTGTATCTTTTCGTCTGGATCTTCCTGTGTCGTTTGCTATTCACAATGTATTTCATAGGTCCTTGTTGCGGCGGTACATTGTGCCTGTAGTTCCTTCTGCTGAGCCTCCTGCTCCGGTGTTGGTTGAGGGCGAGTTGGAGTACGTGGTGGAGAAGATCTTGGATTCTCGCCTCTCCAGGCGGAGGCTTCAGTACCTGGTCAAGTGGAAGGGCTATGGTCAGGAGGATAATTCCTGGGTGGTCGCCTCTGATGTTCATGCGGCCGATTTAGTTCGTGCCTTTCATGCCGCTCATCCTGATCGCCCTGGTGGTCGTGGTGAGGGTTCGGTGACCCCTCACTAAGGGGGGGGTACTGTTGTGAATTTGCTTTTTGCTCCCTCTAGTGGTTTCTAGTTTTTTGACTCTGGGTTTTCTGTCATTCCTTTTATCCGCACCTGGGTCGTTAGTTAGGGGTGTTGCTATATAAGCTCCCTGGACCTTCAGTTCAATGCCTGGCAACGTAGTTATCAGAGCTAGTCTGCTGTGCTCTTGTCTACTGATCCTGGTTCCAGTTATATCAGCTAAGTCTGCCTTTTGCTTTTTGCTATTTGTTTTGGTTTTGTATTTTTGTCCAGCTTGTTCCAAATCTATATCCTGACCTTTGCTGAAAGCTCTAGGGGGCTGGTGTTCTCCCCCCGGACCGTTAGACGGTTCGGGGGTTCTTGAATTTCCAGTGTGGATTTTGATAGGGTTTTTGTTGACCATATAAGTTACCTTTCTTTATTCTGCTATCAGTAAGCGGGCCTCTCTGTGCTAAACCTGGTTCATTTCTGTGTTTGTCATTTCCTCTTACCTCACCGTCATTATTTGTGGGGGGCTTCTATCCAGCTTTGGGGTCCCCTTCTCTGGAGGCAAGAAAGGTCTTTGTTTTCCTCTACTAGGGGTAGCTAGATTCTCCGGCTGGCGCGTGTCATCTAGAATCAACGTAGGAATGATCCCCGGCTACTTCTAGTGTTGGCGTTAGGAGTAGATATATGGTCAATCCAGTTACCACTGCCCTATGAGCTGGATTTTTGTATTCTGCAGACTTCCACGTTCCTCTGAGACCCTCGCCATTGGGGTCATAACAGTGGTCGCCTCCGATGTTCATGCGACTGATTTGATCCGCGCCTTCCATAGAGCTCACCCTGATCGCCCTGGGGGTTCTCGTGAGGGTTCGGTGACCCCTCCTCAAGGGGGGGGTACTGTTGTGGATTCTGTTTGTGGGCTCCCTCTGGTGGTTACTGCTGGTACTGGGTGACTTTGGTGGGTTGCGGCCTTTGGTTTCCACCTGTCCATCAGTGGCTGGGTGTTTCCTATTTTACCTGGCCTTTCTGTCATTTCCCTTGCCGGCTATCAATGTATTCAGATGTGCTCTGTTTGGTTCCTGCCTACCTGCTCCCAGATCTTTCAGGATAAGCTAAGTGCTGATTTTCAGTTGTTTGGTTTTTTTGTCCAGCTTGCTTATTATGTCTCTATGCTAGCTGGTAGCTCTAGTGGACTGAGGTTCTCCCCATGTGCCATGAGTTGGCACATGGGTTCTTGTAATCTCAGGATGGTTTTTTTGATTAGGGTTTTTTGCTGACCGCTCAGTCCCCTTTTGTATCGTTCTGCTTTCTAGTTTACAGCGGGCCTCAATTTGCTAAAACTATATATATCATCTCTATGTGTGTGCCTTCCTCTCATTTCACCGTCAATACATGTGGGGGGCAACTATATCTTTTGGGGTTCATTCCGCTGGAGGCAAGTGAGGTCTTTATTTTCTCTGCAGTGCTAGTTAGCTCTTAGGCTGGTGCGTGGCGTCTAGAACCAATGTAGGCACGCTCCCTGGCTATGTCTAGTTGCGTTTGTCAGGCGTAAGGCAGCGGTCAGCCCAGGTTCCATCACCCTAGAGCTCGTCCGTAATATATTTGTACTTTGCTTGTCCTGTGCTATCCCTAGCCATTGGGATTCATGACAGGGCTTATCTACAGCATTACAGTATGCTGTAGATAAGCCCCTGATGGCGGTGGCCTTAGCTTATAGGCCTAAAATGGGGTAACAGATTCCCTTTAATCCCTTTTGAGCTTTTTAGTGGCTAGGTAAATGTGGAAGGTAACTGGCTTAAAATAGTTATTTAACAACACAACACAGTATCAGAATTATTAGGCTTCTTAATTATAGAAAAGGTCCTAAAATGATACCTTTTAGGGAGCAGATGCTTGTCTTGATGGTGTTCTTACGCAGGTAGTTAAAAAGGAAGTAGTCATGGGTGTGGTGGCGCACAAATTATCCCTAAACAGATATGTCACTTATTGGCCAATTATTTTTTATCATTTCTGATTGTTTTTTACCGGGCCTCTATTTCAAGAGCAGGTCATGTGACCTATCTGTCTATATACTGCTCCTATGTTAGATAGTGCTCATTTTTTTATTGTTTATGAGTACTTCTATTCTTCTCCTATATGTATAATGCCTATAGGAAAGATCTATATTATTTGTATTTATCTTATTCTATTGTAATCCTTGTTGAATGTATAGGCTTTTTGTAGTACTTTATAAGGTGTGTCTGTGACTTTATTCTGTCACTTTGTCATGTAAACCCTTATTCTCTTCCCTTCTGTGTGTGGCACCACAATAATGCCTAGTCAGCAGGCACACTGTCTGGGTGTTGTGTTTGACACCAGTATTTCCTTCACCTCCTATGCACAAACAATCTCTTGACTACGCTTATCGCTTGCACCTGAAGAACATCTCTAGAATCTGCCCCTTTCCCACCATGGAAACAGCAAAAACCCTCACTGTTTTCCTGATCCATTCCCACCTCGACTACTATAATTCTTTATTAATTGGCCTCCCCCTCACTCAACTTTTCCCACTCCAGTTCATTGTTAAACCAATAGCCAGGGTCATCTGTCTGGCGAATTGTTAGGCCAGGGTCACACTTGTGAGTGTGATGAGAAAAACTCATGTGAGTCTCTCGCATCAATACCCGGCACTACTGCCAGCACACGGGACTGGAGCATGCAGCTGCATGTATTTCTATGCAGCCGCACACTCTGATTCTGAGTGCTGGTGGCAGTGCCGGGTATTGATGCGAGTTTCTCGCATCACACTCGCAAGTGTGACACTGGCCTTACTCAGATGCTTCCGCTCTGTGCCAGTCATTGCACTGGCTGTCCATACATTATAGAATACAATATAAATTTGTTTTTACCCATAAAGCTCTTCCCAGTGCGGCACCCCCCTACATCTCCATCCCCATTTCTGTTTATCGGCTTACCCACTCTTTACCCTCCACAAGCAACTTTTGACTAACATCCAAACTAATCCATACCTCCCATTCCCGAGTTCAAGACTTCTCTTGAGTTTCACCAATTCTTTGGAATGCTCTACCCATTAGGACTAACCACAACTTACACAGCTTTAGGCGCTTCCTAAAAACATATCTGTTTACGGTGACATATCATGTTTCCTTATCAAAGTCCTTTTTATATATAGTTCAATCTCTATTTCTCTGAACATAATTCTCCATCAAACTCCACCGCATACAAAAGTACTTAAAATATTGGCTGTTGACTACCTCATGCAGCCTTTATCTTTCCCCTATTCCTTCAAGATGGCTGGACCATCATTGCAAATAAGCACCTGAACTTTGTGTCACCCCCACCTTATTGTAGATTGTAAGCTCTTACAAGCATGGTCGTCATTATATTTTTTCTCTTTAATTATTGTATTATCTTTAACTATGTTATGAATGACTGTTATATACGAACCTCTGAATTGTAAAGCATTGTGGAATATGTTGGTGTAACATAAATAAACTAGATGGGTATTTCCTGAAGGAACTACAGATAGTGCTTTGGAATGGTGCCCGGGCTGCCCCTGCAAGACTTTCACACTTGGGTGCCCCTCAGGCGCTGGTTTGGTAGTTGTAGCCCCTCAGGGTTGAGGCCACCATCCGATTTGGTGGGCCGGGTCACTCTGGGTCCAATTTGGTGGGCCGGGTCACTCTGGGTCCGATTTGGTGGCCCGGGTCACTCTGGGTCCGATTTGGTGGCCCGGGTCACTCTGGGTCCGATTTGGTGGCGCGGGTCACTCTGGGTCCAATTTGGTGGCCCGGGTCACTCTGGGTCCGATTTGGTGGCCCAGGTCACTCTGGGTCCGATTTGGTGGCCCGGGTCACTCTGGGTCCGATTTGGTGGCCCGGGTCACTCTGGGTTTGATTTGGTGGCCCGGGTCACTCTGGGTCCGATTTGGTGGCCCGGGTCACTCTGTGTCCGATTTGGTGGCCCGGGTCACTCTGGGTCCGATTTGGTGGGCCGGGTCACTCTGGGTCCGATTTGGTGGGCCGGGTCACTCTGGGTCCGATTTGGTGGGCCGGGTCACTCTGGGTCCGATTTGGTGGGCCGGGTCACTCTGGGTCCGATTTGGTGGGCCGGGTCACTCTGGGTCCGATTTGGTGGGCCTGGTCACTCTGGGTCCGATTTGGTGGGCCGGGTCACTCTGGGTCCGATTTGGTGGGCCGGGTCACTCTGGGTTCGATTTGGTGGGCCGGGTCACTCTGGGTCCGATTTGGTGGGCCGGGTCACTCTGGGTCCGATTTGGTGGGCCGGGTCACTCTGGGTCCGATTTGGTGGGCCGGGTCACTCTGACTGACAGCAGGATAAGGGAATGGCTGATAACAGAGAATAGACTGACAGCAGGACAAGGGAATGGCTGATAACAGAGAGAATAGACTGACAGCAGGACAGGGGAATGGCTGATAACAGAGAGAATAGACTGACAGCAGGACGGGGAATGGCTGATAACAGAGAGAATAGACTGACAGCAGGACAGGGGAATGACTGATAACAGAGAGAAATAGACTGACAGCAGTATGGGGAATGGCTGCTAACAGAGAGAAATAGATGGGTATTTCCTGAAGGAACTACAGATAGTGCTTTGGAATGGTGCCCGGGTTGCCCCAACAAGACTTTCACACTTGGGTGCCCCTCAGGCGCTGGTGTGGTAGTTGTAGCCACTCTGGGTCCGATTTGGCGGGTGGGGCCCCTCAGGGGCCGATTTGGTGGGCGCTGTATACTGCGGGGCTCTGCACTGCATACTGCGGGGCTCTGCGCTGTATACTGCGGGGCTCTGCGCTGTATACTGCGGGGCTCTGCGCTGTATACTGCGGGGCTCTGCGCTGTATGCTGCGGGGCTCTGCGCTGTATGCTGCGGGGCTCTGCGCTGTATACTGCGCGGCTCTGCGCTGTATGCTGCGGGGCTCTGCGCTGTATGCTGCGGGGCTCTGCGCTGTATGCTGCGGGGCACTGCGCTGTATGCTGCGCGGCTCTGCGCTGTATGCTGTGGGGCTCTGCGCTGTATGCTGCGCGGCTCTGCGCTGTATGCTGCGTGGCTCTGCGCTGTATAATGCACGGCTCTGCGCTGTATACTGCACGGCTCTGCGCTGTATACTGCGCGGCTCTGCGCTGTATACTGTGGGGCTCTGCGCTGTATGCTGCGCAGCTCCGCGCTGTATGCTGCGTGGCTCTGCGCTGTATAATGCGCGGCTCTGCGCTGTGTACTGTAATAATAATAAGACTGCAGATAGTGCTTTGAAATTGTGCTGTGCTGTCACTTTAAGAGCTGATATTATCTGGCAAAACTGTGCTGGTGTGGTCATGTACAGTTCGCAGGCATTGGCATAGTAACTGGGCCTGACTGCGCATATCAATGAGCTAATCAGCCAGGTGGCAGGTGGCAGGTACA
Organism: Ranitomeya variabilis; assembly: GCF_051348905.1. Taxonomy (NCBI): domain Eukaryota; kingdom Metazoa; phylum Chordata; class Amphibia; order Anura; family Dendrobatidae; genus Ranitomeya; species Ranitomeya variabilis. The sequence goes on along the minus strand of NC_135237.1, from coordinate 434,249,566 downwards.
TTTCAAATTGCCTCAGAAACCCGGCCATTATAACCTATGGGAAAATTTCCCTATTGAAATGCATTACAATGAGGGGAAAAAACATTTTCAAACGCAAATTGCGCCAAAACTACAAATCCGATCGACACGAAAAATACTTAGCACACCTCTTGGGGACGCTGGCTTCGAAATGACACCTCACTGGAGTCTGTGAGTGAAGCGGTTCGGGCCGCATTACGTGCGGACTGAATAATAATAAGAACTAGATGGGTATTTCCTGAAGGAACTACAGATAGTGCTTTGGAATGGTGCCCGGGCTGCCCCTGCAAGACTTTCACACTTGGGTGCCCCTCAGGCGCTGGTTTGGTAGTTGTAGCCCCTCAGGGTTGAGGCCACTCTGGGTCCGATTTGGTGGCCCGGGTCACTCTGGGTCCGATTTGGTGGCCCGGGTCACTCTGGGTCCGATTTGGTGGCCCGGGTCACTCTGGGTCCGATTTGGTGGCCCGGGTCACTCTGGGTCTGATTTGGTGGCCCGGGTCACTCTGGGTCCGATTTGGTGGCCCGGGTCACTCTGGGTCCGATTTGGTGGCCTGGGTCACTCTGGGTCCGATTTGGTGGCCCGGGTCACTCTGTGTCCGATTTGGTGGGCCGCGCCACTCTGGGTCCGATTTGGCGGGCGGCGCCACTCTGGGTCCGATTTGGTGGGCGGCGCCACTCTGGGTCCGATTTGGCGGGCGGCACCACTCTGGGTCCGATTTGGCGGGCGGCGCCACTCTGGGTCCGATTTGGCGGGCGGCGCCACTCTGGGTCCGATTTGGCGGGCGGCGCCACTCTGGGTCCGATTTGGCGGGCGGCGCCACTCTGGGTCCGATTTGGCGGGCGGCGTCACTCTGGGTCCGATTTGGCGGGCGGCGCCACTCTGGGTCCGATTTGGCGGGCGGCGCCACTCTGGGTCCGATTTGGCGGGCGGCGCCACTCTGGGTCCGATTTGGCGGGCGGCGCCACTCTGGGTCCGATTTGGCAGGCGGCGCCACTCTGGGTCCGATTTGACGGGCGGCGCCACTCTGGGTCCGATTTGGTGAGCGGGGCAATAATTATAATAAGACTACAGATAGTGCTTTGAAATTGTGCTGTGCTGTCACTTTAAGAGCTGATATTATCTGGCAATACTGTGCTGGTGTGGTCATGTACAGTTCGCAGGCGTTGGCATAGTAACTGGGCCTGACTGCGCATATCAATGAGCTAATCAGCCAGGTGGCAAGTGACAGGTACATTTCAAATTGCCTCAGAAACCCGGCCATTATAACCTATGGGAAAATTTCCCTATTGAAATGCATTACAATGAGGGGAAAAAACATTTTCAAACGCAAATTGCGCCAAAACTACAAATCCGATCGACACGAAAAATACTTAGCACACCTCTTGGGGACGCTGGCTTCGAAATGACACCTCACTGGAGTCTGTGAGTGAAGCGGTTCGGGCCGCATTACGTGCGGACTGAATAATAATAATAAGAACTAGATGGGTATTTCCTGAAGGAACTACAGATAGTGCTTTGGAATGGTGCCCGGGCTGCCCCTGCAAGACTTTCACACTTGGGTGCCCCTCAGGCGCTGTTTTGGTAGTTGTAGCCCCTCAGGGTTGAGGCTTGGTGGCCCGGGTCACTCTGGGTCCGATTTGGTGGGCCGGGTCACTCTGGGTCCGATTTGGTGGGCCGGGTCACTCTGGGTCCGATTTGGTGGGCCGGGTCACTCTGGGTCCGATTTGGTGGGCCGGGTCACTCTGGGTCCCATTTGGTGGGCCGGGTCACTCTGGGTCCCATTTGGTGGGCCGGGTCACTCTGGGTCCCATTTGGTGGCCCGGGTCACTCTGGGTCCCATTTGGTGGCCCGGGTCACTCTGGGTCCCATTTGGTGGCCCGGGTCACTCTTGGTCCGATTTGGTGGCCCGGGTCACTCTGGGCCCGATTTGGTCAACCCGGGTCACTCTGGGCCTGATTTGGTGGCCCGGGTCACTCTGGGGCCGATTTGGTGGCCCGGGTCACTCTGGGGCCGATTTGGTGGCCCGGGTCACTCTGGGTCCGATTTGGTGGCCCGGGTCACTCTGGGTCCGATTTGGTGGCCCGGGTCACTCTGGGTCCGATTTGGTGGCCCGGGTCACTCTGGGTCCGATTTGGTGGCCCGGGTCACTCTGGGTCCGATTTGGTGGCCCGGGTCACTCTGGGTCCGATTTGGTGGCCCGGGTCACTCTGGGTCCGATTTGGTGGCCCGGGTCACTCTGGGTCCGATTTGGTGGCCCGGGTCACTCTGGGTCCGATTTGGTGGCCCGGGTCACTCTGGGTCCGATTTGGTGGCCCGGGTCACTCTGGGTCCGATTTGGTGGCCCGGGTCACTCTGGGTCCGATTTGATGGCCCGGGTCACTCTGGGTCCGATTTGGTGGCCCGGTTCACTCTGGGTCCGATTTGGTGGCCCGGGTCACTCTGGGTCCGATTTGGTGGCCCGGGTCACTCTGAGTCCGATTTGACGGGCGGCGCCACTCTGGGTCCGATTTGACGGGCGGCGCCACTCTGGGTCCGACTTGGCGGGCGGCGCCACTCTGGGTCCGACTTGGTGCGCGGCGCCACTCTGGGTCCGACTTGGCGGGCGGCGCCACTCTGGGTCCGACTTGGCGGGCGGCGCCACTCTGGGTCCGACTTGGTGGGCGGCGCCACTCTGGGTCCGATTTGGTGGGCCGGGTCACTCTGGGTCCGATTTGGCGGGCCGGGTCACTCTGGGTCCGATTTGGCGGGCCGGGTCACTCTGGGTCCGATTTGGCGGGCCGGGTCACTCTGGGTCCGATTTGGCGGGCCGGGTCACTCTGGGTCTGATTTGGCGGGCCGGGTCACTCTGGGTCCGATTTGGCGGGCCGGGTCACTCTGGGTCCGATTTGGCGGGCCGGGTCACTCTGGGTCCGATTTGGCGGGCCGGGTCACTCTGGGTCCGATTTGGCGGGCGGCGCCACTCTGGGTCCGATTTGGCGGGCGGCGCCACTCTGGGTCCGATTTGGCGGGCGGCGCCACTCTGGGTCCGATTTGGCGGGCGGCGCCACTCTGGGTCCGATTTGGCGGGCGGCGCCACTCTGGGTCCGATTTGGCGGCCCGGGTCACTCTGGGGCCGATTTGGTGGCCCGGGTCACTCTGGGTCCGATTTGGTGGCCCGGGTCACTCTGGGTCCGATTTGGTGGCCCGGGTCACTCTGGGTCCGATTTGGTGGCCCGGGTCACTCTGGGTCCGATTTGGTGGCCCGGGTCACTCTGGGTCCGATTTGGCGGGCGGCGCCACTCTGGGGCCGATTTGGTGGCCCGGGTCACTCTGGGGCCGATTTGGTGGCCCGGGTCACTCTGGGTCCGATTTGGTGGCCCGGGTCACTCTGGGTCCGATTTGGTGGCCCGGGTCACTCTGGGTCCGATTTGGTGGCCCGGGTCACTCTGGGTCCGATTTGGTGGCCCGGGTCACTCTGGGTCCGATTTGGTGGCCCGGGTCACTCTGGGTCCCATTTGGTGGCCCGGGTCACTCTGGGTCCGATTTGGTGGCCCGGGTCACTCTGGGTCCGATTTGGTGGCCCGGGTCACTCTGGGTCCGATTTGGTGGCCCGGGTCACTCTGGGTCCGATTTGGTGGCCCGGGTCACTCTGGGTCCGATTTGGTGGCCCGGGTCACTCTGGGTCCGATTTGGTGGCCCGGGTCACTCTGGGTCCGATTTGATGGCCCGGGTCACTCTGGGTCCGATTTGGTGGCCCGGGTCACTCTGGGTCCGATTTGGTGGCCCGGGTCACTCTGGGTCCGATTTGGTGGCCCGGGTCACTCTGGGTCCGATTTGACGGGCGGCGCCACTCTGGGTCCGACTTGGCGGGCGGCGCCACTCTGGGTCCGACTTGGCGCGCGGCGCCACTCTGGGTCCGACTTGGCGGGCGGCGCCACTCTGGGTCCGACTTGGCGGGCGGCGCCACTCTGGGTCCGACTTGGTGGGCGGCGCCACTCTGGGTCCGATTTGGTGGGCCGGGTCACTCTGGGTCCGATTTGGCGGGCCGGGTCACTCTGGGTCCGATTTGGCGGGCCGGGTCACTCTGGGTCCGATTTGGCGGGCCGGGTCACTCTGGGTCCGATTTGGCGGGCCGGGTCACTCTGGGTCTGATTTGGCGGGCCGGGTCACTCTGGGTCCGATTTGGCGGGCCGGGTCACTCTGGGTCCGATTTGGCGGGCCGGGTCACTCTGGGTCCGATTTGGCGGGCCGGGTCACTCTGGGTCCGATTTGGCGGGCGGCGCTACTCTGGGTCCGATTTGGCGGGCGGCGCCACTCTGGGTCCGATTTGGCGGGCGGCGCCACTCTGGGTCCGATTTGGCGGCCCGGGTCACTCTGGGTCCGATTTGGTGGGCGGCGCCACTCTGGGTCCGATTTGGCGGGCGGCGCCACTCTGGGTCCGATTTGGCGGGCGGCGCCACTCTGGGTCCGATTTGGCGGGCGGCGCCACTCTGGGTCCGATTTGGCGGGCGGCGCCACTCTGGGTCCGATTTGGCGGGCGGCGCCACTCTGGGTCCGATTTGGCGGGCGGCGCCACTCTGGGTCCGATTTGGCGGGCGGGGGCACTCTGGGTCCGATTTGGCAAGCGGGGGCACTCTCGTCCGATTTGGTGGGCTGGGTCCGATTTGGTGAGCGGGGCAATAATGATAAGACTACAGATAGTGCTTTGTAATTGTGCTGTACTGTCACTTTAAGAGCTGATATTATCTGACAAAACTTGTGACCTGGTGGGCTGGTAGAGTTTATAGGCGTTGGCATAGTAACTCGGTCTCACTGCGCATATCAATGAGGTACTCAGCCAGGTGGCAGTTATTTTTAGAAATTGCCTCAGAAATCAGGCCCATTATAAACGTATTGGAAAATTTCCCTATTGAAATGCATTGAGACACTTTTTTCAAACGCAAATTGCGCCAAAACTACAAATCCGATCGACACGAAAAATACTTAGCACACCTCTCAGGAACGCTGGCTTCGAAATGACACCTCACTGGAGTCTGTGAGTTTAGCGGTTCGGGCCGCATTACGTGCGGACTGAATAATAATAATAAGAACTAGATGGGTATTTCCTGAAGGAACTACAGATAGTGCTTTGGAATGGTGCCCGGGCTGCCCCTGCAAGACTTTCACACTTGGGTGCCCCTCAGGCGCTGGTTTGGTAGTTGTAGCCCCTCAGGGTTGAGGCCACTCTGGGTCCGATTTCGTGGGTTGGGTCACTCTGGGTCCGATTTGGTTGGCCTGGGTCACTCTGGGTCCGATTTGGTTGGCCTGGGTCACTCTGGGTCCGATTTGGCGGGCGGCGCCACTCTGGGTCCGATTTGGCGGGCGGCGCCACTCTGGGTCCGATTTGGTGGCCTGGGTCACTCTGGGTCCGATTAGGTGGCCTGGGTCACTCTGGGTCCGATTTGGTGGGCCGGGTCATTCTGGGTCCGATTTGGTGGGCCGGGTCACTCTGGGTCCGATTTGGTGGCCCGGGTCACTCTGGGTCTGAGTTGGCGGGCGGCGCCACTCTGGGTCCGATTTGGCGGGCGGCGCCACTCTGGGTCCGATTTGGCGGGCGGCGCCACTCTGGGTCCGATTTGGCGGGCGGCGCCACTCTGGGTCCGATTTGGCGGGCGGCGCCACTCTGGGTCCGATTTGGCGGGCGGCGCCACTCTGGGTCCGATTTGGCGGGCGGCGCCACTCTGGGTCCGATTTGGCGGGCGGCGCCACTCTGGGTCCGATTTGGCGGGCGGCGCCACTCTGGGTCCGATTTGGTGGGCCGGGTCACTCTGGGTCCGATTTGGTGGGCCGGGTCACTCTGGGTCCGATTTGGTGGGCTGGGTCACTCTGGGTCCGATTTGGTGGGCCGGGTCACTCTGGGTCCGATTTGGTGGGCCGGGTCACTCTGGGTCCGATTTGGTGGGCCGGGTCACTCTGGGTCCGATTTGGTGGGCCGGGTCACTCTGGGTCCGATTTGGTGGGCCGGGTCACTCTGGGTCCGATTTGGTGGGCCGGGTCACTCTGGGTCCGATTTGGCGGGCGGCGCCACTCTGGGTCCGATTTGGCGGGCGGCGCCACTCTGGGTCCGATTTGGCGGGCGGCGCCACTCTGGGTCCGATTTGGCGGGCGGCGCCACTCTGGGTCCGATTTGGCGGGCGGCGCCACTCTGGGTCCGATTTGGCGGGCGGCGCCACTCTGGGTCCGATTTGGCGGGCGGCGCCACTCTGGGTCCGATTTGGCGGGCGGCGCCACTCTGGGTCCGATTTGGCGGGCGGCGCCACTCTGGGTCCGATTTGGTGGCCTGGGTCACTCTGGGTCCGATTAGGTGGCCTGGGTCACTCTGGGTCCGATTTGGTGGGCCGGGTCATTCTGGGTCCGATTTGGTGGGCCGGGTCACTCTGGGTCCGATTTGGTGGCCCGGGTCACTCTGGGTCCGAGTTGGCGGGCGGCGCCACTCTGGGTCCGATTTGGCGGGCGGCGCCACTCTGGGTCCGATTTGGCGGGCGGCGCCACTCTGGGTCCGATTTGGCGGGCGGCGCCACTCTGGGTCCGATTTGGCGGGCGGCGCCACTCTGGGTCCGATTTGGCGGGCGGCGCCACTCTGGGTCCGATTTGGTGGGCCGGGTCACTCTGGGTCCGATTTGGTGGGCCGGGTCACTCTGGGTCCGATTTGGTGGGCCGGGTCACTCTGGGTCCGATTTGGTGGGCCGGGTCACTCTGGGTCCGATTTGGTGGGCCGGGTCACTCTGGGTCCGATTTGGTGGGCCGGGTCACTCTGGGTCCGATTTGGCGGGCGGCGCCACTCTGGGTCCGATTTGGCGGGCGGCGCCACTCTGGGTCCGATTTGGCGGGCGGCGCCACTCTGGGTCCGATTTGGCGGGCGGCGCCACTCTGGGTCCGATTTGGCGGGCGGCGCCACTCTGGGTCCGATTTGGCGGGCGGCGCCACTCTGGGTCCGATTTGGCGGGCGGCGCCACTCTGGGTCCGATTTGGTGGCCTGGGTCACTCTGGGTCCGATTAGGTGGCCTGGGTCACTCTGGGTCCGATTTGGTGGGCCGGGTCATTCTGGGTCCGATTTGGTGGGCCGGGTCACTCTGGGTCCGATTTGGTGGCCCGGGTCACTCTGGGTCCGAGTTGGCGGGCGGCGCCACTCTGGGTCCGATTTGGCGGGCGGCGCCACTCTGGGTCCGATTTGGTGGGCGGCGCCACTCTGGGTCCAATTTGGCGGGCGGCGCCACTCTGGGTCCGATTTGGCGGGCGGCGCCACTCTGGGTCCGATTTGGCGGGCGGCGCCACTCTGGGTCCGATTTGGCGGGCGGCGCCACTCTGGGTCCGATTTGGCGGGCGGTGCCACTCTGGGTCCGATTTGGCGGGCGGCGCCACTCTGGGTCCGATTTGGCGGGCGGCGCCACTCTGGGTCCGATTTGGCGGGCGGCGCCACTCTGGGTCCGATTTGGTGGGCCGGGTCACTCTGGGTCCGATTTGGTGGGCCGGGTCACTCTGGGTCCGATTTGGTGGGCTGGGTCACTCTGGGTCCGATTTGGTGGGCCGGGTCACTCTGGGTCCGATTTGGTGGGCCGGGTCACTCTGGGTCCGATTTGGTGGGCCGGGTCACTCTGGGTCCGATTTGGTGGGCCGGGTCACTCTGGGTCCGATTTGGTGGGCCGGGTCACTCTGGGTCCGATTTGGTGGGCCGGGTCACTCTGGGTCCGATTTGGCGGGCGGCGCCACTCTGGGTCCGATTTGGCGGGCGGCGCCACTCTGGGTCCGATTTGGCGGGCGGCGCCACTCTGGGTCCGATTTGGCGGGCGGCGCCACTCTGGGTCCGATTTGGCGGGCGGCGCCACTCTGGGTCCGATTTGGCGGGCGGCGCCACTCTGGGTCCGATTTGGCGGGCGGCGCCACTCTGGGTCCGATTTGGCGGGCGGCGCCACTCTGGGTCCGATTTGGTGGCCTGGGTCACTCTGGGTCCGATTAGGTGGCCTGGGTCACTCTGGGTCCGATTTGGTGGGCCGGGTCATTCTGGGTCCGATTTGGTGGGCCGGGTCACTCTGGGTCCGATTTGGTGGCCCGGGTCACTCTGGGTCCGAGTTGGCGGGCGGCGCCACTCTGGGTCCGATTTGGCGGGCGGCGCCACTCTGGGTCCGATTTGGCGGGCGGCGCCACTCTGGGTCCGATTTGGCGGGCGGCGCCACTCTGGGTCCGATTTGGCGGGCGGCGCCACTCTGGGTCCGATTTGGCGGGCGGCGCCACTCTGGGTCCGATTTGGCGGGCGGCGCCACTCTGGGTCCGATTTGGCGGGCGGCGCCACTCTGGGTCCGATTTGGCGGGCGGCGCCACTCTGGGTCCGATTTGGCGGGCGGCGCCACTCTGGGTCCGATTTGGCGGGCGGCGCCACTCTGGGTCCGATTTGGCGGGCGGCGCCACTCTGGGTCCGATTTGGTGGGCCGGGTCACTCTGGGTCCGATTTGGTGGGCCGGGTCACTCTGGGTCCGATTTGGTGGGCCGGGTCACTCTGGGTCCGATTTGGTGGGCCGGGTCACTCTGGGTCCGATTTGGTGGGCCGGGTCACTCTGGGTCCGATTTGGTGGGCCGGGTCACTCTGGGTCCGATTTGGTGGGCCGGGTCACTCTGGGTCCGATTTGGTGGGCCGGGTCACTCTGGGTCCGATTTGGTGGGCCGAGTCACTCTGGGTCCGATTTGGTGGGCCGGGTCACTCTGGGTCCGATTTGGTGGGCCGGGTCACTCTGGGTCCGATTTGGTGGGCCGGGTCACTCTGGGTCCGATTTGGTGGGCCGGGTCACTCTGGGTCCGATTTGGTGGCCCGGGTCACTCTGGGTCCGATTTGGTGGGCCGGGTCACTCTGACTGACAGCAGGACAAGGGAATGGCTGATAACAGAGAGAAATAGACTGACAGCAGGACGGGGATTGGCTGATAACAGAGAGAAACAGACTGACAGCAGGATGGGGGAATGGCTGATAACAGAGAGAATAGACTGACAGCAGGACGGGGAATGGCTGGTAACAGAGAGAATAGACTGACAGCAGGACAGTGGAATGGCTGATAACAGAGAGAAATAGACTGACAGCAGTACGGGGAATGGCTGATAACAGAGAGAATAATTGCGGGAAAAAAGCCTAATAAGAATAAATAGACTGACAGCAGGACAGGGGAATGGCTGATAACAGAGAGGAGCTGATATTATCTGACTGACAAAACCTGTTTCCTAGTGGGCTCGTAGGCGTTGGCATAGTAACTGCGCCTGACTGCGCATATCAATGAGCTAATCAGCCAGGTGGCAGTTTTGAAATTGCCTCAGAAACCAGGCCATTTGTCATGATTCTCAATGGCGAGAGAACATAGCCCAGCATATATGAGAACTAGCTCTTGGAAGATGGAAACTATACTGACCATGAACTAAACCTGCCGCACAACTAGAAGTGGCCGGGTAGCATGCCTACGTTTTTTATCCCTAGATGCCCAGCGCCAGCCGGAGAACTACCTAATCCTAGCAGAGGAAAAGACAGTCCTGGCTCACCTCTAGAGAAATTTTCCCAAAAGGCAGACAGAGGCCCCCACATATATTGGCGGTGATTTTAGATGAAATGACAAACGTAGTATGAAAATAGGTTTAGCAAAATCGAGGTCCGCTTACTAGATAGCATGAAGACAGAAAGGGCACTTTCATGGTCAGCAGAAAACCCTATCAAAACACCATCCAGAAATTACTTTAAGACTCTAGCATTAACTCATAACACCAGAGTGGCAATTTCCGCTCACAAGAGCTTTCCAGACACAGTAACGAAACAGCAGCTGTGAACAGGAACAAAATGCAAAAACACACAAGGACAAAAGTCCAACTTAGCTAGGAGTTGTCTAGTAGCAGGAACATGCACAGAAGGCTTCTGATTACATTGTTGACCGGCATGAAACTGACAGAGGAGCAAGGTTATATAGCGACTCCCACATCCTGATAGGAGCAGGTGAACAGAGGGGATGATGCACACAAGTACAACTCCACAAGTGGCCACCGGGGGAGCCCAGAATCCAATTTCACAACAGTACCCCCCCTCAAGGAGGGGGCACCGAACCCTCACCAGAACCACCAGGGCGATCAGGATGAGCCCTATGAAAGGCACGGACAAGATCGGAGGCATGAACATCAGAGGCAGTGACCCAAGAATTATCCTCCTGACCGTATCCCTTCCATTTGACCAGATACTGGAGTTTCCGTCTGGAAACACGAGAGTCTAAGATCTTTTCCACAACGTACTCCAACTCACCCTCAACCAACACCGGAGCAGGAGGCTCAACGGAAGGCACAGCCGGTACCTCATACCTGCGCAACAATGACCGATGAAAAACATTATGAATCGAAAAGGATGCAGGGAGGTCCAAACGGAAGGACACAGGGTTAAGAATCTCCAATATCTTGTACGGGCCGATGAACCGAGGCTTAAACTTAGGAGAAGAAACCCTCATAGGGACAAAACGAGAAGACAACCACACCAAGTCCCCAACACAAAGCCGAGGACCAACACGACGACGGCGGTTGGCAAAAAGCTGAGTCTTCTCCTGGGACAACTTCAAATTGTCCACCACCTGCCCCCAAATCTGATGCAACCTCTCCACCACAGCATCCACTCCAGGACAATCCGAAGATTCCACTTGACCGGAGGAAAATCGAGGATGAAACCCCGAATTACAGAAAAACGGGGACACCAAGGTGGCAGAGCTGGCCCGATTATTGAGGGCGAACTCCGCCAAAGGCAAAAAAGCAACCCAATCATCCTGATCCGCAGACACAAAACACCTCAAATATGTCTCCAAGGTCTGATTAGTCCGCTCGGTCTGGCCATTAGTCTGAGGATGGAAAGCAGACGAAAAAGACAAATCTATGCCCATCCTAGCACAGAATGCCCGCCAAAATCTAGACACGAATACCCTCTGTCAGAAACGATATTCTCCGGAATACCATGCAAATGAACAACATTTTGAAAAAACAGAGGAACCAACTCGGAAGAAGAAGGCAACTTAGGCAAGGGAACCAGATGGACCATTTTAGAGAAACGGTCACACACCACCCAGATGACAGACATCTTCTGAGAAACAGGCAGATCCGAAATAAAATCCATCGAGATGTGCGTCCAAGGCCTCTTCGGGATAGGCAAGGGTAACAACAATCCACTAGCCCGAGAACAACAAGGCTTGGCCCGAGCACAAACGTCACAAGACTGCACAAAGCCTCGCACATCTCGTGACAGGGAAGGCCACCAGAAGGACCTTGCCACCAAATCCCTGGTACCAAAGATTCCAGGATGACCTGCCAACGCAGAAGAATGAACCTCAGAGATGACTCTACTGGTCCAATCATCAGGAACAAACAGTCTACCAGGTGGGCAACGATCAGGTCTATCCGCCTGAAACTCCTGCAAGGCCCGCCGCAGGTCTGGAGAAACGGCAGACAATATCACTCCATCTTTAAGGATACCTGTGGGCTCAGAATTACCAGGGGAGTCAGGCTCAAAACTCCTAGAAAGGGCATCCGCCTTAACATTCTTAGAACCCGGTAGGTAAGACACCACAAAATTAAACCGAGAGAAAAACAACGACCAGCGCGCCTGTCTAGGATTCAGGCGCCTGGCAGACTCAAGGTAAATTAAATTTTTGTGGTCAGTCAATACCACCACCTGATGTCTGGCCCCCTCAAGCCAGTGACGCCACTCCTCAAAAGCCCACTTCATGGCCAAAAGCTCCCGATTCCCAATATCATAATTCCGCTCGGCGGGCGAAAATTTACGGGAAAAAAAGGCACAAGGTCTCATCACGGAGCAGTCGGAACTTCTCTGCGACAACACCGCCCCAGCTCCGATTTCAGAAGCGTCGACCTCAACCTGAAAAGGAAGAGCAACATCAGGCTGACGCAACACTGGGGCGGAAGAAAAGCGGCGCTTGAGCTCCCGAAAGGCCTCCACAGCATCAGGGAACCAATCAGCAACATCAGCACCCTTCTTAGTCAAATCAGTCAATGGTTTTACAACATCAGAAAAACCAGCAATGAATCGACGATAAAAGTTAGCAAAGCCCAAAAATTTCTGAAGACTCTTAAGAGAAGAGGGTTGCGTCCAATCACCAATAGCCTGAACCTTGACAGGATCCATCTCGATGGAAGAGGGGGAAAAAATGTATCCCAAGAAGGAAATCTTTTGAACCCCAAAAACACACTTAGAACCCTTCACACACAAGGAATTAGACCGCAAAACCTGAAAAACCCTCCTGACCTGCTGGACATGAGAGTCCCAGTCATCCGAAAAAATCAGAATATCATCCAGATACACAATCATAAATTTATCCAAATAATCGCGGAAAATGTCATGCATAAAGGACTGGAAGACTGAAGGGGCATTTGAAAGACCAAAAGGCATCACCAAATACTCAAAATGGCCCTCGGGCGTATTAAATGCGGTTTTCCACTCATCCCCCTGCTTGATTCGCACCAAATTATACGCCCCACGGAGATCAATCTTAGAGAACCACTTGGCCCCCTTTATACGAGCAAACAAATCAGTAAGCAGTGGTAACGGATATTGATATTTAACCGTGATTTTATTCAAAAGTCGATAATCAATACACGGCCTCAAAGAGCCGTCTTTCTTAGACACAAAGAAAAAACCGGCTCCTAAGGGAGATGACGAAGGACGAATATGTCCCTTTTCCAAGGACTCCTTTATATATTCTCGCATAGCAGCGTGTTCAGGCACAGACAGATTAAATAAACGACCCTTAGGGTATTTACTACCCGGGATCAAGTCTATGGCACAATCGCACTCCCGGTGCGGAGGTAGTGAACCAACCTTGGGTTCTTCAAAAACGTCACGAAAGTCAGACAAGAATTCAGGAATCTCAGAGGGAATAGATGATGAAATGGAAACCAAAGGTACGTCCCCATGAGTTCCTTTACATCCCCAGCTTAACACAGACATAGCTCTCCAGTCGAGGACTGGGTTATGAGATTGCAGCCATGGCAATCCCAGCACCAAAACATCATGTAGATTATACAGCACCAGAAAGCGAATAACCTCCTGGTGATCCGGATTAACACGCATAGTCACTTGTGTCCAGTATTGTGGTTTATTACTAGCCAATGGGGTGGAGTCAATCCCTTTAAGAGGTATCGGAGCCTCCAATGGCTCCAAATCATACCCACAGCGTTTGGCAAAGGACCAATCCATAAGACTCAAAGCAGCGCCAGAGTCGACATAGGCGTCCGCGGTAATAGATGACAAAGAACAAATCAGGGTCACAGATAGAATAAACTTAGACTGTAAAGTGCTAATTGAAACAGACTTGTCAGGCTTCTTAGTACGCTTAAAGCATGCTGATATAACATGAGTTGAATCACCACAATAGAAGCACAACCCATTTTTTCGTCTAAAATTCTGCCGCTCGCTTCTGGACAGAATTCTATCACATTGCATATTTTCTGGCGTTTTCTCAGTAGACACCGCCAAATGGTGCACAGGTTTGCGCTCCCGCAGACGCCTATCGATCTGAATAGCCATCGTCATGGACTCATTCAGACTCGCAGGCACAGGGAACCCCACCATAACATCCTTAATGGCATCAGAGAGACCTTCTCTGAAAATCGCCGCCAGGGCGCACTCATTCCACTGAGTAAGCACAGACCATTTGCGGAATTTTTGGCAGTATATTTCAGCTTCATCTTGCCCCTGAGACAAGGACATCAAGGCCTTTTCCGCCTGAAGCTCTAAATGAGGTTCCTCATAAAGCAACCCCAAGGCCAGAAAAAACGCATCCACATTGAGCAACGCAGGATCCCCTGGTGCCAATGCAAAAGCCCAGTCCTGAGGGTCGCCCCGGAGCAAGGAAATTACAATCCTGACCTGCTGTGCAGGGTCTCCGGCAGAGCGAGACTTCAGGGACAAAAACAATTTGCAATTATTTTTAAAATTTTGAAAGTGAGATCTATTCCCCGAGAAGAATTCAGGCAAAGGAATTCTAGGCTCAGACATAGGTGCATGAACAACAAAATCTTGCAAATTTTGTACCTTTGTGGCGAGATTATTCAAACCTGTAGCTACACTCTGAAGATCCATTTGAAACAGGTGAACACAGAGCCATTCAAGGATTAGAAGGAGAGAAAGAGAGGAAGGCTGCAGCATAGGCAAACTAGCAAGTGATTCAATTAAGAGCACACTCAGAACTAGAGGAAAAAAAAAAAAAAAAAAAATTGTAGCAGACTTCTTTTTTCTCTCCTTTCTCAGCCAGTAATTTAACCCTTTTTTGGGCCGGTCAAACTGTCATGATTCTCAATGGCGAGAGAACATAGCCCAGCATATATGAGAACTAGCTCTTGGAAGATGGAAACTATACTGACCATGAACTAAACCTGCCGCACAACTAGAAGTGGCCGGGTAGCATGCCTACGTTTTTTATCCCTAGATGCCCAGCGCCAGCCGGAGAACTACCTAATCCTAGCAGAGGAAAAGACAGTCCTGGCTCACCTCTAGAGAAATTTTCCCAAAAGGCAGACAGAGGCCCCCACATATATTGGCGGTGATTTTAGATGAAATGACAAACGTAGTATGAAAATAGGTTTAGCAAAATCGAGGTCCGCTTACTAGATAGCATGAAGACAGAAAGGGCACTTTCATGGTCAGCAGAAAACCCTATCAAAACACCATCCAGAAATTACTTTAAGACTCTAGCATTAACTCATAACACCAGAGTGGCAATTTCCGCTCACAAGAGCTTTCCAGACACAGTAACGAAACAGCAGCTGTGAACAGGAACAAAATGCAAAAACACACAAGGACAAAAGTCCAACTTAGCTAGGAGTTGTCTAGTAGCAGGAACATGCACAGAAGGCTTCTGATTACATTGTTGACCGGCATGAAACTGACAGAGGAGCAAGGTTATATAGCGACTCCCACATCCTGATAGGAGCAGGTGAACAGAGGGGATGATGCACACAAGTACAACTCCACAAGTGGCCACCGGGGGAGCCCAGAATCCAATTTCACAACAGCCATTATACCATATGAGGAAATTTTCCTATTGAAATGCATTGAGCAATGCTTTCCAATGGGGGGAAAACAATTTTCAAACGCAAATTGCGCCAAAACTACAAATCCGATCGACACGAAAAATACTTAGCACACCTCTCGTGGACGCTGGGTTCGAAATGACACCTCACTGGAGTCTGTGCGTTTAGCGGTTCGGGCCGCATTAACTGCGGAAAAAAGCCTAATAATAATAATAATAATAATAATAAGTTATCCACGTTCGGATTACAATATAGTGCTTTGTTCCAAAGCACTATAATAAGAAGTTTACCACGGTGGAATAACAGTATAGTGCTTTGTTCCAAAGCTCTATAATTATTATTAAATTATTACTATGATATGGATGACATGATCATTGGCAGCAGTCACCGGTGAATGAGTTGGTTGTCACTACCAGTATCGCCATCGTTTTCTCTCTGAGTGTCAACCACATTAGCTGCTTGTGCTATCTACGTGTCCCCATCAACACCCAACAGACAAAACATGGCAATTATTATGGGCAAGTTACTGTTCTTGCACCATCTGCTCTTGCATTCTGGTGAGTGTTTCTTCAGGATAAATTTGAGGGTGATGACATTGTTGATTCTACACTTATCCCTACTGACAAATTGGGTAGCTTCTTCAAAGGGCTTCAGTAGGTGACACATAGTCCTCATCAAGTGCTTAAAGCTGTAATACATTCAGTGTTGAATCTTAGCAGGTTGCAACATCATAAATGAGGTGGTGTTCTGGCACATCATTCTGTTTTTGTAAAGCCAGAAAGTTGTGATTTGCCACAAAATGACAGTTATAATGAGCTGACACTTTTCTAAACATAGCCACCAACCTTCTCAACCTCCTTGCGAAAGAAATGTTACACAATTAAATTTGCCCAACCATAAGTCAGCCAGAATGTTCTTGGTAATGTTGCTCATAGCAATTTCCAGTTGCAGTCCACAGTAAGACAGCCAGTGTGAAAATTGCATCTTCATGTGGTTCAGCAGCAACTCGTATTCTGTATTTTTTTTGTCTCTCACAGCCAATTACCTGGCATGAGCACAATGAGTAAGGTCGGTGCATGGAAACAATGCTGTTTCCTGTGGCTGCTGGGTAAGTCTGGAGGAAGTGTAGGAGAAGACAGTTAACTACCACCTGGTGGTGGAAACAGGTATAGCTCTCATTCACTGCAAACATTCACTCTTTAGGCTGTGAAACTCATATATCATCTCTGCCAGAGAATTATCTGGGGGGCAGCTGGGGCATGTGCCCCAGGCGCAGCTGGCAGGGGGCGCAGTCGGGCCACCTAATGCGGAGGTCTGCAGTGTCTCCCCCGGTGGCTACATTCTGCCACCCCTGGACTGAGAGTTGGCTGTTCTCTGTGCCGACTGTCAAACTGACAGCTGGCACAGAGAAGCTGCAGCGTGCCGGTTCTGTCCTGCTTCCTGCCCGCTCCTCCTCTCACACGGAAAGCAGTGCTGCTGAATGACGTCATAATTCAGTGGGCGGCTGTGCCAGAGAGAGGAAGGCGATGGAGATGCTGCGGCAGAGCAGTGTGTGTGTGTGTGTGTGTGTGTGTTGCGCTGCAGGGAAATGTGCAGTGAGGCAAATGGTGTTGTGTGTGTTTGTGTGTGTAGGGGGAGGAGAGGGCAATGATGAGGCTGATGGGGAGAAGGTAATGATGGGGTGATGGAGAGGGCAATGATGGGGATGGTGGGGGAGGAGGAAATGATGAAGGTGGTGGAATGGGCAATAATGGGAGGTGGAGGAGGGGAAATGATGGAGGTGGTGGAAAGGACAATGATGATGGTGGAGAGGGAGAAAATGATGGAGTTGGTGGAATGGGCATGGATGGTGGAGCTGAAGACAACAAAGATTAAGTGCAAGGGGGACAATTTGAGTGGGGATGGGAGGATTTATTATATGTGGAGAGAATGTGAGTTGGGATGGGGGATTTGTGGGGAGATTGTGAGTGGAGATGTGGTTATTTATTGTGTGTGGGGAGATTTGTAGTGGGATGGGGGGATTTAATGTGTGGGGGAGATTTGAGGACACAAAATGAAGAGCAAAGGGGGAGATAGGGGCATATATAAGGAAACAGTACAGGGGAATGGGGGCGCATGTATAAGGAAACAGTATGGGGAATGGGGGGCATGTATGAGGAAACATTACTGGGGAATGGGGGCATATATGAGGAAACAGTATGGAGGGATGGGTGCAGACAGCATGGGGAGCGAACAAGGGAATGTATGTGGACACAGTATGAGTAGCGATGTGAAAAATGTATGTGGGCAGAGTACGGGGAGTGAGGGTGATGGGATGTGTGCAGACACAGTATGGAGAGTCAAGTGAGCAGGTAGTATAGAAAGTGAAGGGGTAAATATATGAGGAGACAGTATGGTGAACAGGAGAGATGTGAGAGGAGGCAGTATGAGGAGGGAGGGGAATAGTGTGAGGAAACAGTATGGGCGAGAAAAGTGAGTGGGCACAGAATAGAAACTGAGTAGTGGGTTTGTAGCATGGAGGGACAGTGTAAGGGCACAGCCAGGAGGGGACAGTATACCAAGGAGGGGGGAGTGTCATGAGAGAGTACAGTATAAATACTGGGCCCTATAGGGGGGACACAGTATGAGAGGACCGTGTGAAGAGGGAGCCAGAAAGGAAAGGAGAGGTCAGTGTGAAGAGCATGCACAATAAGAGGGATAGTGTGGGGGTTATATTTTGTGCAGACAATATAGTGAGGGGCAATTTTTTATACAGACGCATTATAATGATACTTTTATCTTTAAGGGCATCATGGGGAGATTTTCTCCAAAAGAGCGGAGAAGATGGAAGTCTGCAGAGAGAAGCTGTGGATGAGAAAACTCATCAATGGGTCTGGGCATGATGAAGAAAAGGAGAATGACTCCAGAGACAATGACATCTATAAGGTACCTGGATGTAAATGTTATTTGTGATACTGACAAATTCTCATCTTTTTATTTATGTTAGGAGCATTAAAGGGGATGTCCAGGTTTGTAATGAGTCTGCAGTCATTCTATGTGACTGCAGACTTCTGAGTTCTTGTTGTACACTGTCAGGATTCTCTCATGCTGCCGAGTTACATACATTCAGTCACGTGCCGACTAGACATGCGTGGCCTCACTCAATGAAAATTAACTGAGCAAGACCAGGCACGTCTAGTCGGAATGTGGTCAGAAGTGTACAAATCACATGCTTGGGCTGACATGACAGTCCACCGGCAAGGGAGAATACTAAAAGTGTGCAGAGCATTAGTTGTGAGTAAGGTTGAGCGACTTTTATTTTTATAGGATCGGGTCGGGTTTCACGAAAACCCGACTTTCTCAAAAGTCGGGTCGAGTGAAATCGGCCGATCCTATAAAAAAGTCGGGGTCGGGGTCAGCCGAAACATGAAACCAAATGCAGTGCAATGGGATACTATGGTTCCCAGGGTCTGAAAGAGAGGAAACTCTCCTTCAGGCCCTGGGATCCATATTTAAGTGTAAAATAATGAATCAAAATAAAAAATATTGATATACTCACCCTCGGACGCGCTCTGGTACTAACCGGCAGGCTTCCTTCCTAAGAATGAGCGTGTGAATGACCTGCGGTGACGTCGCGGCTTGTGATTGGTCGCGAGCGGTCACATGGACAAGCCGCAACGTCATCTAAGGTCCTTCACGCGCTCATTCTTAGGAAGGAAGGCTGCCGGAAAGAAGCAGGGCGCGTCCGAGGGTGAGTATATTCCTACTAGGTATATACTCACCCTCGGACGCACCCTGCTTCTTTCCGGCAGCCTTCCTTCCTAAGAATGAGCGCGTGAAGGACCTTAGATGATGTCGCGGCTTGTCCATGTGACCGCTCGCGACCAATCACAAGCCGCGACGTCACCGCAGGTCATTCACGCGCTCATTCTTAGGAAGGAAGCCTGCCGGTTAGTACCAGGGCGCGTCTGAGGGTGAGTATATCAATATTTTTTATTTTGATTCTTTATTTTACACTTAAATATGGATTCCGATACCGATTCCCGATATCGCAAACATATCGGCACTCGGTATCGGAATTCCGATACCAGATTCAGAAGATCGCCGACCTCATGGCCGACCCCACACAGGGGTCGGGTCGGGTTTCATGAAACCCAACTTTGCCAAAAGTCGGCGACTTCTGAAAATGGCCGACCCGTTTCGCTCAACCCTAGTTGTGAGAATTCAGAAGCCTGCAATGCCAGGATTCAGCTCTGCAGGTTCCAGTAGTCTTCACATGGACACTTCACTCATATGCGACTTTCATACTTATGGTCCTGTGAAAAAGGGCTTCTCTTCCTTCTTCTCTCAGTTTTTCACTGATCATTGAGAGCATTAGGGAGAGCAGCTCGTTGGTACATGACTAAGTGTGCAAATCGCATATATCCTTGGGGGGGACGCCAAAATGAATTCTTGCCCCGGGTGCCAGAAAACCTAGATACACCTCTGTTCTCTGCCCACAGTTACTGCACCAGGTGTCTATGGTGATGTGCACTTTGGAGCTTAAGGACAAGTTGAGAAAGCATCTACATTCTCTTGCACCTGAGAGAAGAAAAGGGGATCCCTTTCTAAGACAAATACAGTAGTTTCAAATGAGTATCTTCCAGCAAGACTGAGCAAACAACATTATTTCTTGAAATAAATACTAAGGAAGAAAGAAAAGTGCAATAGAGTCTTACCCAGTTAACCCCTTCCCGACCTGTGACACAGTGTATGCGCCATGAAAGTCGGTGCCAATCTGGCCTGTGACGCATGTGCTGTGTCACAGAATAATCACGTTCCTGCAGGTTGGGTGAAAGGGTTACCTGTAATTTCACCCGACCTGCAGGGACAGGGGGAGTGGTACTTCAGTTCAGGGTGGGGGGCTTCACCCCCCGTGGCTACGATCGCTCTGATTGGCTGTTGAAAGTGACTGTTTCACTTTCACTTTCAATCAGAGCAATCGTAATATTTTACCAATGAAAATTGGTGAAATATTACAATCCAGCCATGGCCGATGCTGCAATATCATCAGCCATGGCTGGATACCACGATCTGCCCCCACCACCACCACCGATCTCCTCTCCTCCGTCCTCTGTCCTGTCCTCTACTGTCCTCCGCTCCCCTCCATCCTCCTGTCCGCTCCCCACATGCTCCGATCCTATTCCCATACTTACCAAGCTCCGATGTCCCTCCCGGTGTCCATCTGTCTTCTCCATGGACGCCGCCATCTTCCAAAATGGCGGGCGCATGCGCAGTGCACCCGCCGAATCTGCCGGCCGGCAGATTCATTCCAGGTACATTTTGCAAATAAAAAAATAGTAAATAACCCCCCCTTTATCACCCCTATATATATTTACTTTTATTTTTCCACTAGGGTTAGGGTTAGAACTAGGGTGAGGGTTGCAGTTAGGGTTAGGGTTGCAATTAGGGTTAGAATTAGGGTTAGGGTTAGAATTAGGCTATGTGCACATGGTGCGGATTTGGCTGCATGCTGTGCCCATGGTGCAGAAAATACCATGTGGAAATGCTGCGTTGTATTTTCCGCAGCATGTCAATTCTTTTGCGGATTCCGCAGGGTTTTACACCTGTTCCTCAATAGTAATCCACAGGTGAAACCTGCACAAAAAACACTGGAAATCCGCCGTAAATCCGCAGGTAAAATGCAGTGCCTTTTACCTGCAGATTTTTCAAAAACGGTGTGGAAAAATCCTCACACGAATCCACAACGTGGGCACATAGCATTAGGGTTAGGGTTGGAATTAGAGCTAGGGTTGGAAATAGGGTTAGGATTAGGGTTAGGGGTGTGTTGGGGTTAGGGTTAGGCTTGTGGTTAGGGTTATCGTTAGGTTTGGGATTAGGGTTAGGGGTGTTTTGGGTTTAGGGTTGTTGTTAGGGTTGGAATTAGGGTTAGGGGTGTGTTGGGGTTAGGGTTGTGGTTAGGGGTGTGTTGGGGTTAGGGTTGTGATTAGGGTTATGGCTAGAATTGGGATTAGGGTTAGGGGTGTGTTGGGGTTAGTGTTGGAGTTAGAATTGAGGGGTTTCCACTGTTTAGACATATCAGGGGTCTCCAAACGCGACATGGCGCCACCTTTGATTCCAGCCAATCTTGCGTTCAAAAAGTCAAATGGTGCTCCCTCCCCTCCGAGCCCCGACGTGCGCCCAACAGTGGTTCACCCAAACATATGGGGCATAATCGTACTCAAGAAAAATTGCATAACAACTTTGTGGGTCTAATTTCTCCTGTTACCCTTGAAAAATTAAAAAAATGGGGGGTAAAAAATTATTTTTGTGGGAAAAAATTATTTTTAATTTTCACGGCTCTGCGTTATAAAATTCTGTGAAGCACTTGGGGGTTCAAAGTGCTCACCACACATCTAGATACATTTCTTGGGGGGTCTAGTTTCCAAAATGGAGTGACTTGTGGGGGTTTCTACTGTTTAGGCACATCAGGGGTTCTGCAAACGCAACATAACGCCCACAGACCATTCCATCAAAGTCTGCAGTCCAAAACGTCACTACTTCCCTTCCGAGCCCTGACGTGTGCCCAAACAGTGGTCCCCCCACATATGGGGTATCAGCGTACTCAGGACAAACTGGACAAAAACTTTTGAGGTCCAATTTCTCCTGTTACTCTTGTAAAAATAAAAAATTGCTTGCAAAAAAATAATTTTTGAGGAAAGAAAAATGATTTTTAATTTTCTCGGCTCTGCGTTATAAACTTCTGTGAAGCACTTGGGGGTACAAAGTGCTCACCACACATCTAGATAAGTTCCTTGGTGGGTCTAGATTCCAAAATTGGGTCACTTGTGGGGGGTTTCTACTGTTTAGGCACATCAGGGGCTCTGTAAATTCAACATGATGCCTGCAGACCATTCCATCAAAGTCTGCAGTCCAAAACGTCACTACTTCCCTTCCGAGCCCCAACGTGTGCCCAAACAGTGGTCCCCCCACATATGGGGTATCGGCGTGCTCAGGGAAAACTGGACAACAACTTTTGGCATCCAATTTCTCCTGTTACTCTTGTGAAAATAAAAAATTGTGGGCTAAAATATAATTTTTGAGGAAAGAAAAATGATTTTTTATGCGTTATAAACTTCTGTGAAGTACTTGGGGGTTTAAAGTGCGCTCACTGCACATCTAGATTAGTTCCTTGGTTGGTCTAGTTTCCAAAATGGGGTCACTTGTGGGGGAGCTCCAATGTTTAGACACACATTTGCTCTCCAAACGCAGCATAGTGTCTGCTAACGATTGGAGCTAATTTTTCATTCAAAAAGTCAAATGGCGCTCCTTCCCTTCCGAGCCCTGTCGTGCGCCCAAACAGTAGTTTCCCCCCACATATGGGGTATCTTCGTACTCAGGACAAATTGAAAAATAACTTTTGGGGTCCAGTTTCTCCTTTTACCATTGGGAAAATAAAAAAATTGTTGCTAAAAGATCATTTTTGTGACTAAAAAGTTAAATGTTCATTTTTTCCTTCGTGTTGCTTCTGCTGCTGTGCAGCACCTGAAGGGTTAATAAACTTCTTGAATGTGGTTTTAAGCACCTTTAGGGGTGCAGTTTTTAGAATGGTGTCACTTTTGGGTATTTTCAGCCATATAGACCCCTCAAATTGAGATTTAGCCAGTGGTATAATCCAGTGTACAAATTTTTATTCCGCGTTTTGGACTAAAACATAACTTTTAATATATAGAATTATCTTAAAAAATTCCTACCAAAATTATTCGTCACATACATAGAAAAAAGGTGCCAAGTGCATAAGACATACAACACTAAAAACACGTGGAGTACATATATTATTGGGGCATTAGTCACACTCACACCCTATATGCAGAAAAAAGTGTGGCTAATTTTTAAGCTTATTCCTATATGGCATATATTTTGTACAGGTACTGTATTTGTGCGATCAGCTTTTTATAGGCAATTATTAGCCCAGCTGTATTCTATACACACAACCCTAATGTACACGGTACCAACGGTTAGATATATGCACCATATGTTAACTCCATGTTATCAAAGCCATCTCTTTACCACATATGAATGGTTGATTCACATATCCATTCCTATACCACCTATACTATACACAGGTTCTCTATTGATGTAATCAGCTTTTAGTGGACCCCAAGCCACCAGAAAAAAATCCTTCTTATATCCTCCACACAAACGTAACAGCTGGTAATTTATTTATACAGCTTAGATCCTATATCTCTGCTTTCAGGATCATCTATTTGCCACATATGAGATGTTCTCCCATACCTAGGTGTCCCTTAGGATCAATGTACCATAGATCAAGGGGTCATCAAATGTCGGCAATACTCAATCCCAGGTGGAGCAATATATTCATATACCCAATCTTGCTCATACCTTCTGAGAGCTTAATACCACTCCCCTTCACCATATATAGGGGATTGTAATGACACATATATTTTTAGTATGAATGGCAATTTTAGAAAGATCTCACCCATGTCGATGTTATTCTTATAAACATCCTTTACTTCAAACACCATGGTGGATACTTTCTCCCCCTGTTTCCGATGCATTTCACTCTCCTCATCAGGGGATAAACTTGGGGTCAATATATTCTGCCATAAAAGACGCTGTCTTTGCGCGTGTACTACCTCGCATTATCCAGCCTTATAAATGCGCCCTGTATTCAAATGTACACCTATTTCCGGTTCCGGCGCTGCGTTGTATCAGGAATCCCAGACCGCAACCACCTAACAGACATGCGCTCAGTGGAACGCAAGCGCCGTCAGCAGATTCGGCGCCCCCATCTCTGAGCTACTCGTTCTGCGCATGCTCCTGAATTCGTGCGTGCGCACATCGTCATGTACGCTTGCCATTCATCATTGTCTAATGGCAAAGGTTCGTACATGTGTAACGCCCCCTTAATCAGGGCAATTCAAGTCACATTTCCATTCTCATTATTCCACTATGAATGGAATAGATTCCACTTCATCATGTGCAGGATTTACCTATCGGGATACACCATATATGGACACTGCTGGCATCAAGGGACAGAGACTTGTGCACAGAAGGGCAACCCGCATAACAGAAAAACACCACATGTATCAGTATAGAGACGATGAGATTGAAATAATCAATATATGAATACACTGTGCATGACATCCTGTGCATGACACTTGACACAACCACCCTCAGAACAACTTGATATGCAGAAAAAAGATATAGGAAATAGGGGGCATATAGAAAGAGGGGGAGGGGGAGGGGCTACAGCCTACGATTTCCCTATGGTGCCCTACCCTAGCTCAACACTACCTAACGTGGAGGTTGGCACCCTAAAGCCTGCGCAGTGGCGCCCCCACTCAACGGCGGCTGTCCCTCTCTGTCAACCCTATTTTATCCTATATTATAAGAAAGATGCAAAAGAGAGTTGGTCATTCAGACCCTTAGGATATACAGTTTGTAACCAGAAAATCCATTTACACTCCTTTTGAAGGATCATCTGGTCCCAATTTCTCCCTCTTAATGGGGGATTAATTCTATCAATTCCCAAAAAGGAGATCTTTTTGATGTTACCCTGATGGTATCTGTTTACATGGTTAGCTATAGAGGTGTCTCTTTTATTATTGATGTCTCTAATATGTTCCCCTATTCTCCTGCAGAATTCCCTTTTTGTTTTCCCCACATATGCCAGGCCACATTCACATGTTGCTTTGTATACAACCCCTTTTGTTTGACAGTTAATGAATTGTCTGATCTGATATGTTCTACTGGTATTATTACTCATGAACGTTTTACTAGTCTGAAGGGAACTGCATGCTTTACATCTTCCGCACCTATAACAACCTGCCGGTTGTGTACCTAACCAGGATTGATTTCTTGGGTTTTGATAGTGGCTGTGGACCAACCCGTCCTTTAGGGATTTGCCTCTACGAAAAGTAATTTATGGCGAGGGATTAAGTGAGTCCTTGATATCCTTGTCCATACATAATATCTGCCAATGTTTTTGCTGAATATTCCGAATTTCTCCTGCCCCATTTGAGAATTTAGTTACAAACCGTGTAACATTATCCTCCGTCTTAGATGGTGTGGGTATCAGTAAGTCTTTTCGGTCTCTTGAGAGGGACTACTTATAGGCTTCCTCCAAGATATCATCTGGATACCCCCTTACACGGAACCTATATCTTAGGTCATCCACCTGCTCTTTAAAGTTGGATAAATCAGTTCCGACGAATTCTGAGGTACTGTCCTTTCGGAATGCCCCTTTTAAGGGGCTTCGGATGACTACTTTCCCACCTCAAAAGGGAATTGGTTGCCATGGGTTTACGGTAATTCTTTGTAATAATTTCACCATTTTCCCCCCTTTGGACAAGGATATCAAGGAACACCAATTTATACCTATCAACCTCATGGGTGAAACGTAGACCCATAGAATTGTTATTCACATCCTCTACAAATTTTCCAAAGTCCGTCTCCATACCTCTCCAAATCACGAAAACGTCATCTAAATAACGCAACCACAGTGCCACCTTATCTTCTGAGGTATTAGACGTACCATTAAATACCAATTTTTCCTCCCTCCAGCCCAGGAGCAAGGTAGCATAAGTGGGCACACAAGGGTTACCCATTGCTGTGTGCCTGAGCTGGTGGAAGTACTTTCCATCAAAAAGAAAGACATTATTCGTGAGGCAGAATCTCAAAGCCCTTAAGACAAACTCATTATGTCTTTTATATTGGCGTCCCCTTGTTTGCAAGTACCCGTCCACAGCCACTATTCCCACCTTGTGGGGAATAGATGAATATAAAGCTTCTACATCTATACTACCCAGAATCATATCAGGTTCTATACAGATGCCATCTAGCCTTCTGAGGAGATCGGTCGTGTCACGCACATATGAATTCAACGCCATTACAAATGGTCTAAGGACTTGATCAATATACAAGCCAAGGTTCTGTGTCATGCTGTTAATCCCAGCCACAATCGGTCTACCCCTCAACGGGTTCATTCCTTTGTGAACCTTGGGCAGCCAATAGAACGTGGCCATTACTGGATGGGTGGGAATTAAGAAGTCCCTCTCATTTACGTCTAGTACCCCCATCTCAAAACTCTCACTGATCATTTCTCTTAAATTTGTCATTATCTCATTGCTTGGGTTATGTGATAATACTTCATAACCACCTGGATCCTCAAGCAGCGAGATACAAAGGGATCTATATTGTGAGGTATCCATAACAATCAAGTTCCCCCCTTTATCCGAGGGCTTGATAGTTATGCTCAGATCCCTTTCAAGATTATTCAAACTCACCATCTCTTCCCTAGACAAATGATGGTGTTTTGCGTTAATAGACCTAGGTAATTTTAAGAGCTCTTCAGTAATCAAGTTATCAAATACATCCACTGAGCTAAGATCATTTGTAATAGGGGGCATTTTCTTATTTTTATTTTTCCAATTGGTGAACGGACCATCCCCTCTGGTGTTGGTGTCCGAATCGCCCAGATGAAATAATAGGCGTACATCTAATAGCATGTTATCAGGAATACCCAGCTCGGTGGATGTTTTTCTTTCTTCCTTCACAAAATGTTTTCGCCACCTAAAGGTGGAGGTCCTTGATTGTCTCAAAACTATCATAATCAGTGGTGGGGACAAAAGATAGCCCCTTGCTTAGGACACACATCTCGCTTGTGGATATAGGGTGTGAGGATAGATTAATAACTTGAGGTTTTAGGGCACGCTGTGTGGATTCTGTCGATTCCTTAGTTCTAAAAAATCCACCTGTGGCGACTTTTTTCCACCTCTACCACTTCCTCGTCCTCCCCTACCTTTCAAATTGACTTCAAATGTGAGGTGGTCCCTAAAAAAAATGGTTTTGCAAATTTTGTTGTAAAAATGAGAAATTGCTGGTCAAATTTTAACCCTTATAACTTCCTAGTAAAAAAAAATTTTGTTTCCAAAATTGTGCTGATGAAAAGTAGACATGTGGGTAATGTTATTTATTAACTATTTTGTGTCACATAACTCTTTGGTTTAACAGAATAAAAATTAAAAATTTGAAAATTGCAAAATTTTCAAAATTTTCACCAATTTTCCATTTTTTCACAAATAAACGCAAAAATTATCGACCTAAATTTACCACTAACATGAAGCCCAATATGTCACGAAAAAACAATCTCAGAACTGCTAGAATCTGTTGAAGCATTCCTGAGTTATTATCTCATAAAGGGACACTGGTCAGAATTGCAAAAAATGGCCAGGTCATTAAGGTCAAAATAGGCTGGGTCACGAAGGGGTTAAAATGTGTTAAATACAAATAAAGGTTATGCTAACCTGATTATGTTGTGGCAACACAACATTTGTGAAAGCCTGTAATACCAGCTGCAGCAGGTCCACAAGTCTAAAGACTGAATCGAAGTATGTGGAAAGGAACAAGGGTGGAAAATCCACATTGCTGGTAGATAATAGTAAGGCTACTTTCACACTAGCGTCGTGCACTGCACGTCGCTATGCATCGTTTTGTAGAAAAAACACATCCTGCAAAAGTGCTTGCAGGATGCGTTTTTTCTCCATTGACTTGCATTAGCGATGCACAAACATCGTGCGACGGTTGCGTCATGTTGCGTCAGACCGTCGCCACCAAAAAACGTTGCATGCAACGTTTTTTGGTACGTCGTGTCCGCCATTTCCGACCGCGCATGCGCGGCCGGAACTCCGCCCCCTCCTCCCCGCACCTCACAATAGGGCAGCAAATGCGTTGAAAAACAGCATCCGCTGCCCCCATTGTGCGGCGCTTCCACAGTATGTGTCGGTGCGCTGCAACGTCGCATTGCGACGTGCAGTGCACGACGCTAATGTGAAAGTAGCCTAAGACCAGGTTCACACTGGAATAACAAGCATTTTTTTCATTTCGTCTGCGCGTATTGAATTGCCATAATTCTTCCTCAGGACAAAAAATTAATTTTTTTTAGAATGTAAGTTTTTTATTCTATTTCTCCTTTGCAAACAAAATGCAATGTACCTAACCCTAGATATTTTGTTACTAGATATCTAATTGCAAATAAAGTAATTGGAGGCAACAGCCAACAGTATTCTTCTGGTGCATATGGTGTTAAATTCGACTATTAAAATAGTTGTAAAGATTAAACTTTTTTTGTTCTTTTCTTTTTTTTAAGTTATCCCCTGCTTCAACAAAAATGAAATGTAACCCAAAAAAGCTACTATGCGAAATGGCCAAAACCCAAGACAGGAACAAAATAAACAAATACTCTGCTGTAAGTAAATAAGTAAAAGCAATGCGTATATATAACATTGGGTACTTAGCAAACACTGTTATTTATGAAAAAAGTACCAAATGTTATTTATATGCAGTATTGCTTTTATTTATTTCCTTACAGCAGGGTATTTGTTCATTTTGCTGAAAAAGTAATGATCCAAAAAGGATAATAATCATGTGAACATGCAATCCGTTAAAAAGTTATTTTTATTTGGGTGTTAAAGTTAAAACACACCAAGAAAAAACTCTGTATATAGTGTAAAACTGTGTGAAAATATGTGTCTCGATACAAAAGATAGGAGACCAAACACATCCAAAAACCTGTATCACCCTATTATCTACCTATCACTGTAATTACCTACCAGCGGAGGTTGGCACCCTAAGATATGAGAAAGGTGGCTCTCAGCAGTGACTCTCCCTTACTCCCCTGGTAATATCGTGTTACTAGGGTATAGATAAGTAATGAAATAAAGATAGAATAGGTTTACAGTTTACTATGAGTCTCTAACCATAGCAAAAGTAGTGGATGGAATCTCCTATCAGTCTTTGTTAATAATATAACACTACTTTGCTCACACCCACTCTCTTGTACCCATGATAAGGCAGAAAAATAAGATAAGAAATCAGAGTGTTCATACAAAATAATGACTATAGACTCAATAGTTTAAAAATGCAAATATAGATGTCACTCCATAAAAATAAAGATTTTAAACACTTATCTTGGTGAATTTTCCTCGACGCATTTCTCCATTCTCGTGGTTAATCAGGAGGCTATAGATACATTTGGATGGTCACCTAGAAAGATTAGGAGCTTTGATGAGCTATAATGGAGGGGGATCCTAGGTTTCGTATTGAAAAGGAAATTAGGACATGCCTAAAGGAGGCTATGGATTTACATGTTATTGACCAAGACCTATTTGATTATTCACAAGTAGAGGCCCCCACAACCCCAGTGCTGTATGTAATCCCCAAAATCCATAAAACCTTGATAAATCCACTGGGGCGCCCAATAATTTCAGGGGTAAATTCAATTATTAACAAGATGGGAATTTTTTTGGAGAGTGTTTAACCCAATTGTGAACAGTGGTAAATCATATATAAGGGATACAACAGACTTTATAAAGAAATTGGAGGGGATACAGTTGAAAAATGAGATTATATTAGCATCTTTTGACGTGGTATCCCTATATACATCCATTGGTCACGAAAGTGGCTTGCGAGCAGTGGATACAAAATTGGATATGGCAGAAATCATGGTGGAAGGCAGGGCCTTTTTGTTGAAAATGTTGGAGATAATATTAAAACACAATTATTTTCTGTTTGGGGATACGTTTTACGCACAAAAACGGGGAACAGCAATGGGGGCCAATATGGCCCCCTCATATGCAAATCTGGTGATGGAGGTCTTGGAGGAAGACTTTGTCTATGTGTCCCACCTCTTCCAGAAAGTGCTGGTGTGGTGGAGATACATTGACGATGTCTTCCTCTTGACAGGAATGCAGGAGGCATTAGAAGATTTCCATTATTTCCTTAATACAATAGACAAAACCATTAAATTTACATTGGTATTATCCAGATTGGAAATCCAGTTCTTGGATGTATTGGTTACACAAAAAGAGGGTGAACTTATTACTAACCTTTTTGTTAAGAAAACGGATGGAAATAATTTATTGGCGTATGATAGCCAACACCCACATAATATGATAAGATCTATACCGCTGAGCCAGCTATTGAGAGTACGACGAATAGTGAAGAAGGAGGAAGAGGTTGATGTGTTGCTTGATTCATTAATAAACAAATTCCGTGGTAGAGGGTACCCAAAAAATTTATTGGAAAGAACGAAAGAAAAGGTCCTGAGACAAGGAAGGGATGGTTTGATCAATAAACCATTTGGTTGTGGTAAAAGGAGGTGGTTAAACCGGATTCCACTTGTGATGACCTATGTGGAGGAAAGTAAAGAAGTGGAAAAAATAATAAGAAAACACTGGGGAATGTTGGGGAGATGTCTTCCTGACATTACAGAGTTTAAGGTGCCACCAATATATTCTTATAAAAGGAGTAAAAACATTGGGGATTACATGGTTAAATCGGATATAGGACCCATGATAAAAAGCTTACAATTGACGTTAACGGGTGTGAATAAGAAAGGATGTTTTCCGTGTCTGAACTGTGTGAATTGTACACATATGATAAAGGACCCCACATTCCAACATCCGGAGACAGGAAAGGTTTATAAAATTAAAGAATATCTGACGTGCAGTTCAGATTATGTCATATATCTCCTTATGTGTCCATGCAATTTATGGTATATCGGTGAAACTACCTGTGAATTTAAGGTTAGAATGAACCAACACCGATATACCATAAGGCAGAAAAGAATGGATCTTCCGGTCCCAAAACATTTTGTGGAACAAAATCATTCTGAGAAAGATCTTAGATGTAAAATAATAGACTTAGTCCCAATACAATTGGGCAGCACAGTGGTGCAGTGGTTAGCACTGCAGCCTTGGAGTCCTGGGTTCTAATCCCACCCAGGACAACATCTGCAAAGAGTTTGTATGTTCTCTCCATGTTTGCGTGGGTTTCCTCCGGGTACTCCGGTTTCCTCCCACATTCCAAAGATATACTGATAGGATATTTAGATTGTGAGCGATGATAATGTGTGCAAACTGTAAAGCGCTGCGGAATATGTTAGCGCTATATAAAAATAAAGATTATTATTATTATTATTATTATTAATACAAAGAAGAGGGGGTGAAAGGGAGTGGATCCTAATAAAGAAGGAACTAAAGTGGATCTATGAACTCAAAACCCTTAAAC
Source organism: Ranitomeya variabilis (assembly GCF_051348905.1). Lineage (NCBI taxonomy): Eukaryota > Metazoa > Chordata > Amphibia > Anura > Dendrobatidae > Ranitomeya > Ranitomeya variabilis. The sequence goes on along the minus strand of NC_135237.1, from coordinate 434,218,431 downwards.
CTAAAGGTTTAAATGTGGATTTTAAAATTCATACGGTTTTTTAGGGAATGGTATAGGGTTTCTTGTTCTATGGGTATAATTGAGGGCAGGTTTTGCATTGAGGATATTATTTCCTTAATTTTAACATATTTTATTTGTCTTCTAAATCTATTCATATTATTATTTAGCTAGGTGTACTTATCCAAAGGAATAATTCATATATATTAGCGACTGGATAAAAATTAACCTTTATTAGGTATTCTTAAAAGCCCAATATGGCACATATAAAGGGACAAGACAAAAACCAAAGTGCTTAGTGCCCTATTACCTTACCAGAAAAAAGGGGGGGGACAACACACAACAATTGACAAACAAACAACACTGATAGTGTTGAAATAGCTCACAATCTGTAATCTATAGTCGTGGCTAATATTTTAATAGGCTAGCTGCCACCAAGCCCGAAAAATACAGGAGTTACTGCAGTATGCTGGACATTTCTCAGCGGATCACGCTTTGATGTTAGTGTCCACCTGCCGACACACCGTGTATGCAGTACTCAACCTCCTAATTTAGTTAGATGGCCTTTCTATCATAGTGATACATTATATTGCCATGAAAGACACACCATGTTGTCATTCATATATGTATATACTAGAACGTGCCATATATTAGATTGGAGCTTTGTTAGTATAAATTGGCAGTACCAATACCCAACCTATAGCGTTACCAAATCCTCATGGTTACCCATCCATAAATCTGTGGGATACATATGTTTCTCATTTAAACTTCTATGAGTGTTCCCAGATGGGTTAACTTTTATGGCAACCTAAAGGGTTAGTGTGGATGAGATATATGCTGGGAAATATGCGTTCTCATAAATATATTATTCCCATATATATGGGTGGATCTCACCGCATTTTCATCATCTCCAGCCTTTCATCTATCACCATCCACCTCGTATCCAACCCTGGTGTCTGGGTATCGTGCTCTAGAAAGCGTCTCCCATTGGGAGACGCACCCATATATATGGGAATAATATATTTATGAGAACGCATATTTCCCAGCATATATCTCATCCACACTAACCCTTTAGGTTGCCATAAAAGTTAACCCATCTGGGAACACTCATAGAAGTTTAAATGAGAAACATATGTATCCCACAGATTTATGGATGGGTAACCATGAGGATTTGGTAACGCTATAGGTTGGGTATTGGTACTGCCAATTTATACTAACAAAGCTCCAATCTAATATATGGCATGTTCTAGTATATACATATATGAATGACAACATGGTGTGTCTTTCATGGCAATATAATGTATCACTATGATAGAAAGGCCATCTAACTAAATTAGGAGGTTGAGTACTGCATACACGGTGTGTCGGCAGGTGGACACTAACATCAAAGCGTGATCCGCTGAGAAATGTCCAGCATACTGCAGTAACTCCTGTATTTTTCGGGCTTGGTGGCAGCTAGCCTATTAAAATATTAGCCACGACTATAGATTACAGATTGTGAGCTATTTCAACACTATCAGTGTTGTTTGTTTGTCAATTGTTGTGTGTTGTCCCCCCCCTTTTTTCTGGTAAGGTAATAGGGCACTAAGCACTTTGGTTTTTGTCTTGTCCCTTTATATGTGCCATATTGGGCTTTTAAGAATACCTAATAAAGGTTAATTTTTATCCAGTCGCTAATATATATAAATCTATTCATATTGGCTTTGGTGGAACGTGATCGCATGAGGATGAAACATTTTTCAAAGTTTATATATTTCCATAAAAAAAAAATTTCAATAATTTTTCAAAAAAAGATTTTTTCCCAAAAAATATTGTGTAATTATTTTGTTTGGATTGCGGATACAATTAATTTACTGTGAATGGCTTGCTAATTTAATTAAATGAGTACTTTTCCAACTCCACTCTTGGCTTAATTCATAAAAAGGCCTATGATAAGGGAATGTTGAATTAAATATATGGGTAATACTACCTTGTAGCTGTCTTATTTGTAACAGTTGATCCGGAGGGGTTAATTGGGGCATTTGGACGCTATGTGGCGCCTGGAGACAGCCTGAAGAAGGTGCCGTCCAGGTTGTCAGGGTACGATTAAGACACCCAGTAAGTAAGTAATGTATCTTTACAGCAAGTAAGGCCGCATAGGAAAGACGCACTGCTAAAGTAATCAAAATGGCGCCTATGCGCGTGCACAGTGAAGTGTAAACCGTGAAGTGGTGTATTAGCTGAATTCATTTTGCAAATTATCGTAATAGCTATTGTATTTACAATCAGAGAAAAAAACTTTTAATATGAGGAAAAGATTCGTTTTTATATATTATGCCACAACCAAGATGGTGCTTGTAGGCATTTGTGTGCATGCGCAATGCACTAATTTCTGCACGGTGGTTTATTGGTCGGCAATCCATTATGCAAGTATGACGCGCTGAGACATGCGCAGTAACAACTAGTGAACGCTGTTTAAAGCATATGGCATCATCCATGCAGTACATGAGTTTCCCCACAGTGAATGTAAGTGCAAATGCAATATTACAATGGTGGGATATCAAAATGAGTGATCTAGATTACATGGGGGATCTTAATAAGTAATGAATATTAAAGTAGCACAGAGCACTTTACACTGATGCACCTTATGTTGTCATGACAAGTTGGCAATTATGAATGAAGCACATGTATTAAGATGCACTTTATGATATGTATTTTGATTGGCTGTAATTATTGTTGGGACTACTATAAATTAGTACCTTATTGTAACACCCACTGCTTGAGAAAGGCTCATTCAGAGCCGAAACATCGCCCAGACAAGTGGGTTAATTAAAATCCTGCATGTCTAACACTGGAATGATGGAGTGCTGCCTCGTTTTTTGAAAGTATTGAGAAGCAGGGATATATGGGACGGATATCCTGGGGGCCTTGCACCTGAAGATAAGTAGAACTGTGCTGTTTCTTTTCTTAAACTTGTACATGAATCTGGTGATGTCTGACGTGGTGACGTCATCATAGGGCAGTTACCTTTGCCACGCCCCATAGTCGATACCGCCATCTAGGCGGCGATGATCGACACATCATATTAACACACGCGGTGGATTTTTTCCCGCTAGAAAATGAGACATCACTCATGCATGCTCTCAGTACCATCAGTGAAGAAAGGAGAAAGCCATCCCTATCTTGTACATGCCTGATAGTATCTAAGGGGGAGAGGGAAATGGGGGCATGAAGAGACTTCGTCGAAATCTAAAGCCAGAGTACATGTGGCTATGTTATTAAAAGCCAGCACACAGGAAAGAAAGGCATTTAAAGCCTGTGTTAACAACATCCTCCAATGAAACCCATGAACGCATATATGGAGATCGAAGTTTGTAACGCAGGAAGATTACAATAGATGCAAAATATCAACATATAAATGATGCTCTTGTTCAAGAATCCCTATAATAAAGCACATATATCTTGTACGGTGTTGTTCATTTGTGTTATTAAATAATTTACTTAGTTTTACTTTTATCCTAATTACAGCCCACAATGGAGTAATCTTGTGGTATAAACTGGCTAGTTTTCTCAAAAATAAGAATAAGTCCCATTATGATCTTATTAGTGATGAGCAAAGAGTGAAATATTCGAATTCGGGAAAATTGTCATTAATAATTTCCAATATTTATGTATTCGCACCGAATAACAAATCCAATGCAAGTTAATGGGAAAGCAGAATACTTATCTGCAGGACCCAACAAACAGATCTGGGGGTGTGAGAAAAGAGATGTAAGGGATAGGAAAGATCTAAAACTAAATGGGATCATCATGGAGAAGATGCCTGCATGCCTTTGTGACTCACATATGGTATCTGTGAATAATGTTGTCCGACTATTGCGCCAGTTTTACGGATTTGTAAGACGACCTACCAAACCAAACTTAATTTTTTTTAAGGGAAAAATGCTAAGAAACATTTTTTACTTCATATAACATGTATACAGCACAAAATAAAAGTGAAAAAAATAATTTAAAAATTACACCTCCCCTTTAGCATATGTTCGCCTGGAGCCTTTTGGCTTTATTTTTAGCTTTAACATTTGTGAGGGTTCTCACTCCTACATTTGGGAGGTCCCTCCCTCATTCCAAATTATTAGCTAGATGGTGGAATACATATTCCCCATCACTTTACATTGCCAGTAGTGTTGAGCGATACCTTCCGATATTTGAAAGTATCGGTATCGGATTGGATCGGCCGATATCCAAAAAATATCGGATATCGCCGATACCGATACCCGATACAAATACAAGTCAATGGGACACAAATATCGGAAGTGATCCTGGATGGTTCCCAGGGTCTGAAGGAGAGGAAACTCTCCTTCAGGCCCTGGGATCCATATTCATGTAAAAAATAAAGAATAAAAATAAAAAATATGGATATACTCACCCTCGGACGATCCCTGGCTGTCACCGCTGCAAGCGTCTGCCTCCGTTCCTAAGAATGCAGAGAGTGAAGGACCTTCGATGATGTCGCGGTCACATGAGCGGTCACATGAGCGGTCACGCGACCAATCACAAGACCGAGACGTCATCGCAGGTCCTACACTCACTGCATTCTTAGGAACGGAGGCTGCCGGTTGCACCGCTGCAAGCCAGGGGCCATCGGTGGGTGAGTATATCCATATTTTTTTTTTTATTCTTAATTTTTTACATGAATATGGATCCCGATCCCGATTCCCGATATCGCAAAAATATCGGAACTCGGTATCGAAATTCCGATACAGCGAATATCGGCCGATACCTGATATTTGCAGTATCGGAATGCTCAACACTAATTGCCAGCTAAAACATGCCCATTGGAATTGGAATTAGCTAGATGGTGGAATACATATTCTCCATCACTTTAGAATGCCAGCTAAAACATGCCCATTGGAATTTTGGGCTCTGCTCACCATCACCACCATGTTCACCACCATGTCATTATGCAGCCCTCACTTGACATTTTGAGAGGGACAACAGGTGATGTGAAACCTGAGTTTGGGAAGGGCCCTCAGTTGGCCCTGTATCATATATTTGGGAGAGCTCTCTGTTAGGGCAGGCGGAACGCACCAAACAATTATAAGGATGGTGTAAGGTGTGTTCACTGCCCGGGGTCCACCGTCCAGAGATGACTCCTGCTGCTCGGTAATGGTGGACAGTATATGGCAGTATAATGTGAACACACACAGGTTAGCTTCACCCGGTATGTAGGAAGTGAACCCTGTTGCATCACAGGGCCGCAATACTGCAAAGAGAACTCTAGTATTGGGTCACAGGACTCTGCCCCAAGGACACAGGGTTAAAGTCCCTCTAGACCACTAGCGCTCGGCGCCGCAACTGCGGTGCCAGGGAAAACCTAAATAAAGATTTACCGCATTGAGTGCGTACAGTGCCGCTCTGGCGGATGCCACTAACCACCCTAACTAGGGCCAGGAAAGCACACTAGTTGAGCAAGGAGCCGCACTGGCGGTCACTGCTTAATAGATGCTGTGTACTCGTGCCTAGAACTGGATGGCACAGTCTGGCACTAAGTAGCTTATTCACCAAAGTATCTGCACAGTATCTGCTTGAGCCAGATGCTGGGATCGACATCTCTGCTGAGCAGGCTCCACTGCGGCTGGAGGAGAATCGGAGACCGCAGCGGACATGGTTCGAGATTTCCCCTGTGCAGCAGTGGGAACTCGACACCAAACACTCTCACTCAACTATTTGGGAGGTCCTTCCCTCATTTCAAATTGTTAGCTAGATAGTGGAATACATATTCCTCATCACTTTACAATGCCAGCTAAAACAATCCCATTTGAATTTTATGCTTTGCCCACCATCACCACCACATCCACTGCCATGTCATTATGTGGCTCTCGCTTGACATTTTCAGAAGGCCAGCAGGTGCCATGAAACCTTAGTCTGGAAAGGGCCATCAGGTGGCCCTGTATCATACATTTGGGAGAGCTCTCATTCCTATATCTGGGAGGTCCCTGCCTCATTCCAAATTGTTAGCTAAATAGTGGAATACATATTCCCCATCACTTTACAATGCCAGCTAAAACATGCCCATTTGAATTTTGGGCTTCGCCCGCCACCACAACCATGTCCACCTCTATGTCATTATGCGGCCCTTGCTTCACATTTTCAAAGGGCCAGCAGGTGCTATAAAACCTGAGTTTTGTGAACTTCACACTTCATTTTGGCCACCGTATCCCAATGGAGCCACTGTCGTAGCGGGTGAAACCACTGTAAGATAAATATAATCTGATTAATCAGGAGAAGAAGAGGAGGGTTCAAAATATATTAAAAAATATAAATTTTATTAAGACAATGAAAATACACATACAAACACGTATTTAAAAACTAAGGACACTGAGACCCATCCCTTTAACAGAACGCTGGAGCGAAACGTGCGTCGGGGGTGTCGCCCAACTTTACCTATCTCCTGCACCTGGGTAAGAGGAATCTTAGGTGACCACCATTACCGCACCTTTTGCGCTATTTGCATTTATGGTACTAGTGGTATGGTGGGTCCTTTGTAGTTTGTTCCGGAGTTTGGCTCATAAATACACTAGCATTACCTATAGACTGAAAAATAGGTCCATATATTGGATCATAGATGTATTACTTTGTATATGTATAGGTTTATAGGCTGTTTCCGGACATAACACAACCTCTTTATTACTATGTGACCTTTTTGTAACACTGTCCGGGTCAAAGGGATGGGTCTCAGTGTCCTTAGTTTTTAATACGTGTTTGTATGTGTATTTTCATTGTCTTAATAAAATTTATATTTTTTAATATATTTTGAATGCTCCTCTTCTTCTCCTGATTAATCAGATTGCAATTTGGAGCAGGATTTGGTGGTGTCCAGGACATGGTGTTTGGACACTTGGCAATATGAGTCTGGGTTTATATATATAAAGATAAATATAATACAGGAGTTGGGGAGCTGTATGCTTAATGTCAGTAAATTGGATTCTACCAGACTCCAAAAGCATTAGAATTAAATTCTGAATACAGTGTATGCCAGCGAGGGCCTGTATTGTGGTCAGTCTGTCTGTCACGGGGCAGTAATGGGAAAACAGGAGATGAGGAATCTGGGCCCCTGAACTACCCCTCAGGCTAGGCGGAGCCCTGTATTTCCTTAACTTGGGGGTACCCTTGAAGGTAGGGAGGCCCAAGTCACCGACCTGTCCTTATCTCCTGTTAAACCGCGAGCTAAACCCCCAACCCCCACCCCAAGAGGCGAACAAAGTAAACAGCACCACAAACCAAATAAACAGGATGACACAATATGAGAGTAAGGGGAACACAATACCAAAAGGTGAATGCACAAACCACAAAGGGACAAAGTAACAAAAAATCAGCACTTAGGTTGGGCACATCACCACATCACAGATAGTAGAGCAACAGAGCTCAAAACACCAGACTTGGCTGACACCAGGGAGCTGCTCTTGCTGGGTTGGTCTCCAGAAAGGACCTGTATCACCAACCGTCAGCTGATGCACCAGGTGACCTTTTAAAGGATGTGCAACATCAGCTGACCCAGCAACACTGCAGTAACACCAGGTTGCCAGTGGGGAAAAACTGCATTTAACCCCCAATCGTCTGAAAGGAAAAAAGCTTTAATGTGTGTGGAACCAGAGCTGTCACAAATCCAAAAATGGATTGTGAAACTGTCAGGCATGAAACCCATGTCAGGAACAGGTACAAGCCTCATTTTACTTGGATGCAGTCTCTTCAAAGGAAAGAGCCAGGAGTGCCATTTTGACCAATCTGCACAAGCCTACGCACTTATTCTGGAAACTGCACAACCAGGAAGAATGTATCTTTTGCATGGTTTTGAGCAGCAATGGAGTAATCACAGGATATGTCTCAGAGAGTGATGAGATCTGTGGAGTGTATTACTCAGGTGACAGGCAGTGCTACAGAGCTTAGGTAAAGGCCTTAGCATGGCAATGACCTTGTTCCAATATGTGTAATGCTGCTGCCTGAATGGGTCTGTGGAGCATATTAACCCAGTCTCTTAGATGTGCTTAGAATGTACAGAAACTGGGCAATACCCCACCACCATTTTTTTCCTACCCAAATTTAGAAAATTTAAGGGAAGCAACAGTTTAATTAAGAGACACAAGTCTGAATTAGGAGCCTGGAAAAGCCATCATTGGTCTTTGTCCAGCAACGGACAATGTAAAGTGGTAACAAATATGTATGCCCTATCTGACTAACAATGGGGAGTACAAGTTTCATCCTTGCACAATGTGCAAAGTTTTCAAAAAATTACCCAAAGGGTCTATATCATACAAGCTGAAACACACCATGATGGGGACATCACAATACATTTTGCAGTTATTACAAGAGGTAGAGATAGTGAGTACAAGTTTCACCATTGCACAATGTGCAACGTTTAAAAAAAGTAAAAAACATTACCCAAATGGGATATACATAGATGACGACTATGTACCTGCTGCAGAAGCAGGAGGAGGAGAAGATGATTTTCTGAACAAAATGGGTTTGGATAGTAAGACATGGACACTGAGACAACTTCCCAAAAAAACATTTGGGCTGCATTTACATTACGTTGCTGTCTTCCATAGGGCTTACAAAATTGGAGGAAATCCAGCCCTTGTTCGAATTTAGAAGAGTCAGCCTGCCTGCATTTTCCATTGACAGCCATATGCGCTTATCCATTATGATTGCACCAGCCAATCTAAAACCCGCTGAAACAACACACTTGCAGCAGGGCATGGTAGCACCTCTAAAATGTACAAGGAGAGGTTGGGCCAAATGTGGAGCGTGGTCAACCAATAGTTAAAGGGCACTGAAGAATCAGGAAGGACACTGGTATGGTCACTTAATTAGTCTTTCACCATATTGGTCAACTTGTCTATCCTCGTCATAGTTACACCCACAGATATCCCTTGCTGATGTGATGGTTTCATGAAAATGGCCCAGTTGGTGGACATTCCTCCCTCCTGAGTTGCACCTGGTGTGTGTGTCCCTCCACTGTAATCCTTGTGGGTGAAAAGAGCTGGTACCTCTGCCAGCAGGATTGTTTGAGGATAATCTTTTTAGCAAGTCTTCCACAATGGCCCTCTGGCATGCATGCACTGAAAATGGCATGTCTGCCTCCGACATGAAAGAAGGAAATTTCTCTTTGTTCCGTGGGTCAAAAAAGGTGCACAGCCAGTATTTCATGTTGGACAATATGTGTTTCATGCTAGGGTCTTGGGAAAGTCATCTTGACATGAACTCTGCCATATGTGTCAGACTACAAAGAGTCAAACATTCAGTGGTCTCCCCAGGAACAATAACCATCTTCTCCTCAAGACGCATAGCCTCCTCCTCCTCCTCTTCTGGCCATCCATGCTGGACAGGCATTAAGTTGGGATTGGAAGTGCCCTCTGCAGCGCTGACCAAAAACTCTTGTTCCTCCTCCTCCTGTTCCTCGTCATCACCCAATGTGGCCTGAGACTATTGTGTAAGGCTGGGCTGTGTCAGCCAATGTAAAATCATTCTCCATAGCCATCTGCTCAGCATTCAAAGCTTTCTCTCTGAGATTCTGTAACAAGCTTTTTAATAGTCAGAGCATCAGGATGGTTACATTGATAATGGTGTCATCAGCACTCAGCATCTAGGTGCAATACTCAAAGTTTTGAAGAACCTCACCCATGTTCAGTGATCCACACCCACTTGGCAGTTGTTATGTGTGAGGGTTGAGTGTTATTCTGATGGCATTGAGAAGCTAGAATTCAGATACTGCCCTGTGCTGCTCACTATGCCTTGCCAACATATGAAAGGTTGAATTCCAGGATGTGGGCAGGTCACAAATCAGTTCGTGAAGAGACAAATTAAAGCGCTGCTGCAGCCAGGCTAGGCCAGCGAAAGCCTGAGATAACTTTCAAAAATATGTGCTGACACGACATACCTTGGCAAGTAGGTCCGGCAAGTCACGGTATGTTTCTTAAAACTGCTGTACAACCAAGTAGAGTACGTGGGCCATGCTTGGAAAGTGTCCCAGCTTGCCAAGCTTTAAAGTAGCCACCCAGTTACGCCCATTATCACACAAAACTAGACCTGGTTGGAGGTTCAGCAAGGAGAGCAACTGATCAGTCTGTTCTTTTATCCCTTTCAACAGCTCGGCTGCGTTGTGAGCTTCATCAAATAAACAGATGAGCTTCAGTAGAGCGTGCTGCCACTTTGCCAAGGCAGTGCTGCAGACTTCCCAGTTGAGGAGTGAAGGGGAGGCCAGTTAAAGATGAAGAGGAGGAGGAAGAGACAGGAAGTGGAATACGAGGAGACTGAAACCCTGGTGAAAGTTGGGCCCGCTATTCTTGGTGTGGGTAAAATGTGTGATGGCCCAGCATCTGACTCTGTCCCAGACTTCAACACATTAACCCAGTGTAACATAAGGAAAATGTAGCATCCCTGTCCACAAGAACTTGTCCACGTGTCTGTGGTTAGGTGGGCCTTCTCTGTGACTGCATTGGCCAGAGCACGGCTGATATTGTGTAACACATGAGGATGGCATACCATGAAAAATAGTGTCAGCTGGGAATCGAGTACTGTGGGGCTGCCACAGCCAAGAGGTCATGGAAAGATTCAGTTCCCACAAGTTAAAACAGCAACATTTCCAGGGATAGTAATCAGGCAATGTGGGTATTTAGCACTTAGGCCTGTGGGTGGGTGGATATTTCTGCCTTCTGTTAAATGTCTGGGGCAGGGACAACTGAATGCTGCGCTGGAACAACGAACTGGATGTGATTGCTGACTGTTGTGGCTGTGGAACTGCACGCTGTGAACAGGAGGCAACAATGCCTGTTTCATGGACAGAAGATTGGGAAGGCCATAACACAGAGGAAGGGGCATTGGTTTCACTCTCAGACACACAGGCGTTTTGGGGTGCTTGGCTGCCATGTGCTTTTGCGTGCTGGTGGTGCTCAGATTGGCAGTGTTCTTGCCTCTTCTTAGTTTGGTTTGACAGATGTTGCAAATTACAGCTGTTTTGTCTGAAGGAATTTCAGAAAAAAACTGCCATACAGGGAAACAATGCACCCTTGTCCTGTTATTAAGCCGAGTGGGGGGGGCTCTGTGGAACATTTGACCGAGTTCTTAAACCACAACCTCTTCTCTCCTGCTGTTGTGCTACAAATCCATTCCACTGTGCACTGCTGTGATCGCTAGGCATGCCACCATGCCAGATTAGATCAGTGGCCTCATCATTGACCACACTATCTTCCAAATCATCAATCTGATCCTCCTTCTGAGTTGAGATTTTAAGCTGACCTGATGGCAACTGTGCATCATAATTATCCTCCACCTCTTCAGACATGAATTCACCTTCCCGAACATGGCTTTCTCCTGGCCGTGGGTGCTCAAATGTTTTGGCATCACTGCCCTCCACCTCCTCATGACCCTCTTTAATGGTGCACAATAGGCCTGAAAAATTACAAAGGAACATAAACAGTTCCTCAGAGTGGCCAGCTTCATAAGTCTCCTGGAACTCTTGATGGTGGGAGGAAGGAGAACCAGATTGAGGATTCAGAGACCCAGACTCTTGGCTACTGAGACTGGACCATGTGGAAAACTTCATGGTGCTGCTTGTCAACACACTGGAGCCTTTGTCTGCCATCCAGCCCACAACATCTTTTCACTTTTCTCTGTTAGTCAGTGGTGTAGCACGCTGACCAAATTTTGACAGGAAGCTAGAATGAGATTTAGTCACCTGATCTGTCACACGGCCTTGGCGGGCACCACCACATCCACGTCCCTTAATGTCACCCTTCCTCATACTGAATGCGTTATTCTTATGAAAAAAAAATTCCTGGCTATTTTTCACAAGTACACTCAGAGGTGTTCTGTCCAAATTCCCTGTATCTAGCAGTGTGGCCTTTTTTTCTTCAGATATCAGCTTTATTACACACGGCAACAGCAGACTCACAAAAATTACAGGTAAATAGTAACATTTGCGTATCTCAGCTCAACAGGCTTTGCGCCAGTTGCAAAACTGCCAGATAAAGATGCGCTATTTACTAAACCAATAGAAAATTAGTATTTTTTTATATAACCAGCTGACACACTGCAACCGCGGACTAATTAAAATTATTGCCACTGGTAAATTGTGACATTTGCTTATCTCTGCACTGTTTGCACCAGTTGCACAACTACTAGATAAAGATACATTATTTATTAAAAAACCCTTCATGACCGGAGCTTTTTTTGGTTTTGCATTTTCATTTTTCATTCCCCTCCTTCCCAAAGCCATAACTTTTTTATTTTTCCATCAATATGGCCATGTTCAGGCTTATTTTTTGTGGAGTTGTGCTTTTGAATGCCACATGGGTTTTACCATGTCATGTCCTAGAAAATGGGAAAAAAATTCCAAGTGCGGTGAAATTGAAAAAAAAGTGCAATCCCATACTTGTTTTTTGTTTGTATTTTTTGCTAGGTTCACTAAATGCTAAAACTGACCTGCCATTATGATTCTCCAGGTCGTTACAAGTTCATAGACACCAAACATGTTTAGGTTCTTTTTTATGTATTGCGCAATTTTTCCAATATCTGTAGCGTCTCCACTTTTTGTGATCTCGGGTTGGTTGAGGGCTTATTTTTGCGAGCCGAGCTGACTTTTTAAATGATACCATTTTGGTGCAGATACGATCTTTTAATCACCCATTATTGCATTTTAAAGCAATGTCGCGGAGACCAAAAAAACTTAATTTTTTTCTCACTACACTGTTTATCGATCAGGTTAATGCTTTTTTATTGATAGATTGGGCGATTCTGAAATCCATGATACCAAATATGTGTATGTTTGATTTTATTTTTATTGTTTTATTTTGAATGGGGTGAAAAGGGGGGTGATTTGAACTTTTATATTTTTTTATTTTTTAATATTTTTAAAAACTTTTTTTTATTTTTGGAATGTTTCAGTAGCCTCCATGGGAGGCTAGAAGCTGCCATTTCTCGATTGCCTCTGCTACATAGAGGCGATGCTCAAATCGCCTCTATGTAGCAGAATTACAGCCTTACTATGAGCACTGATCACTGAGTTGCGCTCACAGCAATCCAACACTGACAACCATAGAGGTCTCAAGAAGACCTCTGGTTGTTATGCCGATTAATCGATGACCCCCGATCACGTTACGGGGATCAGCAGTATGCGTATTTCAGGCCCGATGGCCGGAAACGAGATTTAAATGCCGCTGTCATAGATTGACAGTGGCATTTAACTAGTTAGTAGGTGCGGGTGGATCCACCCGCACCTATTGCGTTCACATGTCAGCTGTCTAAAACAGCTGACATTTCCCTGCTGTGAGGTGGGCTCACCGCCGGAGCCCACATCAAAGTGGGGGGATACTGCCATCGGCATAATAGTATGTCCGATGGCAGTAAGGGGTTAAACCAATAGTAAACTAGTATTTTTTATATCGCCTTGCTGACACGCTGCAACAGTGGACTAATGAAAATTAGTGCCACTGGAAAATTGTGACTTTTGCTGATCTCTGCCCGTATTGCGCCAGTTGCATAACTGCTAGATAAAGATACCCTATTTATTAAACCAATGAAAAAATAGTATTTTTTATAGCTTTTCTGACACACTGCAACAGCGGATTAATGAAAATTATTACCACTGGTAAATTGTGACATTTGCTTTTTGCTGCCCTGATTGAGCCAGTCACACAACTGCTAGATAAAGATATGGTATTTATTAAACCAATAGATGATCAGTATTTTATATCGTCTTGTCGACACACTGCAACAGCGGACTAATTGAAAGTATTGCCACTGGTAAATTGTGAAGTGTGCTTATGACTGCATTGATTGCGTCAGTAGCACAACTAGTAGCTAAAAATATTTATTTCACCAATAGAAATAGTCTGGGATTTTTAGATCGCCTTTATGAGACACGTCAACAGCAGACTCAGGGAAATTACTGGTAAATAGTGACATTTCTGTAGCTCAGCAGGTTTTTTCCCCAGTCGCGCAACTGCTAGATAAATATTAGCTATTTAAGCAATAGGCAAGGAATATTATTTAGCAATTCACTTTTAAAAAGAATGCTACTATATGCTGGCACTGAGGAGTATTATTTCACTGTAAAAAAAAAATGTACATGCTGCTAGGCAGGAATATTATGTAGCTCCAAAAAAAAATTGGTTTTGTATATGCTGTTACTACCTAATATTATTTGCCTCTAAAAAGTGCTGATTTGTATATTATGGTAGTGAATGAAAGCCTGCCTATCTTTCTCTAATCCCACAGTTTGTTTGTAATCCTAAACTATACAACACAATGCAAAATAGCAGAGATCTGCAGCATGTACTTGCAACGATGATGTGAACTGATAACACTATGCTCTCCCAATGCTGCCTGCAATGTGTGCAAGATGGTGCCATCAGGGATTAAATATCCCCTATGATGCTGTAAGGCCAGCCAATCACAGTAATGCCACACCATTGATGGCACCGGCATTACTGTGATTGGCAAGCCAGGCCATCATTCGAATATACAAAGGCGAATACCAAATTTCTCGCCTAGTAACAAATAGCGGGCTATTCGTGCGCGTAATGAATAGTACCAAATGTATTTGCTCATCACTAATACTTATTATAGACACCCCACATTTTATTCAAAGATAGCAAGTGTAGGACAACTGCTCATTGAGCCTTTTAGAGAAAAGAGACTGCATCCTGAATATTTGCTTTGATTCTCTCCTAAGGATCATTTTTCCCAGGTTTCCCGCAATTTTGGGTTTAATCAGTTCAATCATACAAAATGAGATATCCTTTAGACGTCCCCGATAGTCTATATTCATGTGGTGTGCAACCGGCAGGTCACGTTTATTCTTTATATCTCCCAGGATGTTCTTTCTTAATTCTCTATTTTTTTCCCAGTGCAGTCCATTGGACAAGTACAGGTAGTCTGTCTTAGAATTGCCAAAATCTCTAATGGAGAATACCTTCCCAGTAGTTGCACTCTTAAAGATTTTTCAAGTGAACATCCAATCACATCTGCTACAATTTCCACATTTAAAGGTACCACAGTCCCTGATCTAATTGTTCTCTTGTAAAACTATTCATTAATCGATCTCTGATGGATTTCCCTTTTCTATATGTGTTAATTGGGGTCAATTAAATTAATCCCTTCAAATTTGGGTCTTCCAACAGAATCCTCCAATGTTTCTTGAAAGTTTGTTTTTTTATATTTATCACATGCCCAAATCATTCCTGATGTAGATATCCCCTGCCTGAAAACTTCTGATAGAGGTCATTGGCTTGCCTTTTTAACACTCCTGAGCAGTTCCTCCTGATGCAGGTATTCCCTTTTTAAAGGACAGTGAATGGTGACTCCATCACTCTAGGAGGATATTCGTGGCTGTGGGTGTTAGGGCTAGTGGAACGCACAGAGTATAAATAGGTAGCTACAAGGTGCGTTCGCAGCCCGGGGTCCACCGTGCAGAGATATCTGCTGCAAAGTAATGGCAGATAACCTCTGAGCTCACACGTGGGTTAAGCTTCACCCCGTGTGAACTGGAAGCGATCTCTGTTGAGTCACAGAGTCGCACAGTACACAAAACTAATACCCTAACTACGGGTTGTGCTTGCTCTGGAACTCTTCTGCAGCACACATGAAGGAACCAGATGCTAAGCCAAGGCTAATTGCCCCCACTGATGCTAGCTGCCTGCCTGAGTGTACGGTCCCAAAGCTAAAGCCTCAAACCACATGTATATAGAATGGTATATTATCCACTGGCATAAGCCAAACACATTTGATACTAGCGCATGCGGCCATGCGAACCTTTTATAGTTGCAGCTCTACAGGACCTTCCTGGTGGACCAATAGGAGCTGCAACAGGGCCTGAGCGTGTGACCCCCGACCTCCAATGAGAGGACCTCCCGTGGGCATGCTCAGTGCATGAAAAGCAGGACTTAGTCCCAGAAAAGCCTGCTCGCCGCTGACCAGTGCTGGCTACCAGGGCAGAGCCTGGAAAGGCAACAGTAGCCATTCACACAGTATCAGGCTGAGCCAGATGCTGGGACCGATGTCTCCGCTGAGCAGGTTCCACTGCAGCTGGAGGAGAATGGGAGACCGCAGCAGACATGACTCGAGATTCCCCCTGTGCAGCGGCGGGAACTTGACACCTAACAATGGGTTTCCGGTAAGTTGTATCTCTGCAGATTGATTTGATCAACTCTCATGGTGTGTGATATGGTTTGTGTAGTGGTAACAGGCCCATTTAAAATAAAAGCCCACTTTTGAAGACAATTCCTTTAAGTTTTAAGTTTTGTGTTGATTAGTTTTTTTTAAAGACTGAAACTCCATTTTTCGTCAAAAGTAATCACAATTTTCATATATGAAATAACATGGCTGATTTCATTCAACGCTAGAAGCCTACATATTTGATACTAAGTTCAATAGGGACTGTATGAAATAGGTTATAAGCTCTACATGCTATACCTGTTAAAATGTAACTGATTTGGAGCTCTGTAATAATAGCTTTCGCTCCTTGTATCAGGTAAAAGTACATAAGGACCGAGTTCATTAAAAATTAACAGAGCAAAGAAATGAAGATCCAGTTTATGATACTGTATATATAAATCTTAAAGTGGACTGTCTCATGAGTAGAGATGTGCGTCACGAACTTAAAAGTTTGCGGTTCATACTGGATTGTAAGTATCCGGTGCTAATCATCGAAAACACAGGCGTATCCCTGAAGTCCATTGCAATATTCAGAGTTTGGCATAAAGTTCGTGTTGGGGACCAGAACGCAAACTTCCACAGGTCCGCTCATCCCTACTCATGAGTCCTACATAAATCAATGGAGAACATAATAGTGTTGGTATGACACTAAATAATTAGAGATTGTCATCAAATATTCTGCAGTGAAAATCTCAGGTCATGCTCGTTCACTATTCTTGCAGAAAATCAGGATTAGGAAGACAGCACGAAAATGCCAAAACAATGTATTTCTGTTAGTTAAGTAGAGCAAGCAAAACCAAAGAAATGAGCCAGAGATAAGTTGGTATACATGCAATGTGTAACAGAACATTCACACTGTGGCCACATGGATAGGTTTCTGAACATTTAGGCGAGTATACCGTTCTGCCCTTATCTACATTGAGGTCGATAATGTAATGTTTTAATCCTAGAGACAGTGGGTAAACCTTGTCGCGATGGAATGGCTTTTCCGGTTTTTGATCAAAATAGTGTTAACAAAGTAGCCTCTTTTATTTACATCTACTATTACTGTTTAATTACAATAGGTTATTTGTTCATTTTGTTTCTTTTCTGGGGTTAAGTAGAGGGAGGCATAATCATTGGTGGACAGCCAAGGGCTATCTAAAGCAGTTATGGAAAACAAAAAAGGTGAAATAAAGAATGTGTAACAGCTCAATAATATGGTAGAGTTAGCATCGGTCCTTTTTAAGTGTCATAAGATTGTCAAAAAATAGGTAGAGTCTAAAAATTCCTGCTTAATGTCGGAGTTAATTGGTTTGGACCTATACAAAAAAGGGACCCAATGCTTTGCATTTTTGTGACTATTTTCCCTGCTTATTACCCTTCATATTTGGTGAAAACAAGTGCTTATTTTAAGGAAAATTGTATTTCAAAGGAATTTAGATTTTTGCTGACTGAGACATTTAAGATTTTATGTTGTTAGTTGCACGGTCTTGAAAAGCTTTGATATTATATTGTGTGGCTAAATCTGACATAGATAAAAAGCTAGAACTATTCTGTTAATTTTCCCAGATCACTAAATGCAATATCAGCCCATCATATTGCAACTTCAATTTTTCAATTTTTCACTTGTCCACTGTAAGACCACTGATTCACACTTATATCAATGCAATGGCCTCAGTGTGAATGTTATTGCATCTAATAATTATTATTTTGTAGTCCAAAGACCTCAAAGAAATAGGTTGACTTTGATGTGGTTGTTATGTTTCTTGAAATCAGGATGTTTTGTAGATTTCATAAATTGAGCTTGATAGATATACTATGTCTCTTTTAACCCTGTGGCAATATAACCTTATGTTTGGATCTGTAAAGTGTGGGCTATGGATATTCAGCTATTCTTACATATTTACATAATGTTATGTATAGTAATGTACTGCAAAATGCTATCTATGCAGACATTTTGAAAAAAAAAACATGGTTTATTTCATAATGGTGGGGGCAAAATGTATTCTATGTTATTCCATATCATGTACATACACTATTTTTTTAAATGAATGTGTTTTACTTGACAATAGACACCCAACACCCAAAGGATATAATCACACACCGCTGTATATTTGTCTGGCATGAAGTATATTTTAAAATGCATTATATCACATAACTTGACCCACGGTCATGACTGTAGTCGTATCTATAATGCTTATCATTACCTACCAGAGAAGCTGGTTCCTCATCATATCTTCAGGGTAATGCTGGAATGGTTAAGGGAATGTATGCTACAAAATAACATTTTTATTCAAACCAAGTAGGCATTGTAACTGCACAGGAATGTAAGATTAATACCAAAAATGGAATTAAGAAATGTTGGCCAATGAAATATATACAGATCTGTTCAATAATATATTACATAAATAAATGAATTCATTTTACCTTATAAATCATGAATCCAGATAAAAAAAACAAACAATAAGAAAACAAAAAACATTTTTTTACAAAAGTTGAAATGCAAACAGAATAATTTAAATTTTTAAGTTTAGTATTATTGCAACAGGGAAAACTATAAAAGGGCAAAAGGTGATTTTTAATGTTTTCAGGTAGTGGATGTATAGAGATTCGAGATTCATGTTAGCACCTTAGTGTTGTATTGATCCAAATGTTTGCTTCAAAAACCTGCAAGCACACAGTGTGAAAAGTAAAATGCTCAGAAAAGAAAAATAAAACCAAACCAAACAGCAAAAGTGCTTCTGAAAATTGTTGATGGTGGAGTAAAAAGTTGACCTTTTTATTACATCAAAAGGTCTTTCCTAAGTCAAGCTCCTAAATGAAATGAAATTAGTGGTGTGATGCTATTCCCTTGTGGTGTGAAGCCCCCGTCAACATGCGGCTGGAAATAAATTCAGCAGTTGACATTCTGCTGAAACTTAGAACTGATATATTATGGAGACTAAATTGCCTCTCACTTTCGGAAAAGATGGTCCCTCCAGGCTAAGATTGATGTCCATGATGGAACAGCAGTGAGGAAACTTGCTGTGCAGCCTGTCTAAATTGCATCTGAACTGAGCTGAATTTTATTTTATTAGTCAACGTTTACAGAAATGGACAAAAGGCTTTTATTTCAAGCAAATTTTCTACGTTTACAAAAAGGTAAATCCACAAATCCAAAAGGACTGTGATTAAAGCAGAGGGATTTTCTCTACATGTAGGATGTTTCGACTGTAGCCTTAGTTCTAAATCCTTTAGTCTATTATTCCACTCCTGATACAGTAACTGAATATTTATTCTGTGCATTTGCAAATTCAGGATTTTTCCCTCCCTGTTATAAATAGGAAAGTCTCATATTTATGGTTCCCATAATACATTAATCTTTATAATGTTAAACATTTTATTATACCAAGTAAACTTTTACAACATTTAAGCTTTTAAATTTCACTTGGGTTTATCTCGAATATCTTATATGCCTCTTAGAAATGTAGGTCATTTGGTTATGCTCTAGGGACATTTTTAATTTTATGGCAAGGGCAGAAATATATAATGCATATAATGTTATTGCCCTGTTTGTCTGTTCCCACTACATAAAGAATTTTGATTTTACTTGTCAGACAGACTTCAGAAACAGACTGCTGTACAATGGGAGGAAGAGTATGACCAAAGGAAGATGTCCATTTAAACCAAATTAAATATTTAGGCCTAACAGCAGCTCCTGCAGGAATGTCAAATTGCCACTAAGGACATGTTGACATTTTTCCTCCTCTATGGTTTATCTGTTGTGGATTGTTTTTTAGCTGGGATTTAATAATGTGGATTTTATTAGTTTTGCTATGTTTTGGCTTGTGTTTAGCTTCATTTTAACTTGTTAATGTCTTTTAACCCTTGCATCAAGTTTTGGCCTACCATGCATTTATGGCAAGACTGCCCACTGTATAAAGGGTTATACTCAAATCTTTAGAAATTAGCACCTATCTATAGGACAAATTATAACTTGCTGAAAAGTGGAGATCCCAGTGACTGGATATACATTAATCCAAAGATTTGTGTTTTTCAGTACAGCCCTTGACATTTTCTGCCAGTCCCATAAAGAATATATGGAGCAGGGGTGTATGTTTCAGTCGAACATTCCATTTAGACAGGGCTTTGCATAGCCCTATTTTCTGGATTTGTGGGGGTTTTAGCAGTCATACCACACTTATCAGCAAGTTATCACCTATGGATAGGTGATAATGCCTAAATTTGGAATAATGGCTTAAAAGCATTATGTAAACAATATATGATATTTTATGATAGCTTCCCTATAAAACCATCTTCATTTGGCAATAATGATTCTCAATATGATTTATGTATTCCAAGGGTCTTAAAATGGCTTTACAACCAGAAGCACACCTAGGTCAACAGATGTGTTTGAATGAAAGCATTACTACAAAAATATTGGGCTAAAATCCCTAAAAATGTGCTTAATAAAAGGAATTGATCAGTATTTTTTCTTTTTAAATATGATGGAATTGGTGCTTTGAAATTTGGTGCTCTGCCCAATATTATGCAATGGGGCAGTGCTGACTCGGCATGAGGAAACAATCGCAGCATGCTGCGAGTGCATCCGAATCAGATCACGCGCACCCATACAAGTCTATGGGTGCATGTGAATCATCAGACTGCACAGCGGATACAGAGAATAAAAAAGATGGAGAAAATAAGTTCTTTGACTTTGCCACACCTGTGATTCGATTCTCTCATGCAAGAGAATTGCACCACACTGAGGTGATAGTCAACTCAAACTCAGTGTTTGCCAGTGTTGACAACCTCTTCATTCTCAGAAACAGTGTAGGGCTCAGTAATTAGACCCTCACCAATCATAAAGCAATATCTCATCACAACAAAAAAAGAATACCCCAAAGGAAACAAAACAAAAAATGAAAGAGAAAAATAAATATACTTATTGCTATAAACATTTAAAAGAGTCAAATGTTGCATACATTATTCACTGACTATATGAAAGTAGTGTATCAATTTATTGAAGAAGATATCATGCTTCAAACCCTTAAAAAACATGGCAATTTTTTGTTTTTGTGCATTCAATTTGCTTCCCTTTCCTCCAAGAACCATAACGATTTCATTATTCCATCAATAATATTAAAGGGAACCTGTCACCCCTCCCTGGCACCTGCGCTGTAAGGCGTGGATTAGGGGGGAAAGACCTGCCCCCATTGCGATTTCAAGGTATGAGGGACAAATTTAAAAAATGATTCTTTCAGCAGTGGCAGGAACAAGAGCTAAAAGAGCCACCTTGTCAGAATGCAACATTAGTGCTGCACAAGGTGGCTCTTTTAGTTACAAACACCTGGGGGGTGACAGGTTCCCTTTAAGTATTTGTTTTGCGGGATGAGTTCTGGTAATTTTACCACACAATGTACTAAAAACAGGAAAAAGAAAAATATGCAACATTGTTTATTTTGTTTTTTCTATGATGTGCATTAAGTGGAATCATGAATCCCTATATTATTTTTAGTTTTGTCAATTCCAACCGTATCCACTTTATTTTTTTATTTCAATGGTAAAAATAAATTTGGAGATATGTACAAAACAAAAATTTGTGTCACCATTTTCCAAAACCAACAAGTTTTTCACCATGAAGCTATGTGTTAGGAGTCGAGATCCCGCCTCTGCACAGGGGGAATCTCGAGCCATCTCCGCTGCGGTCTCCCATCCTTCTCCAGCTGCAGTGGAGCCTGCTCAGCGGAGACGTCGGTCCCAGCATCTTGCTCAGTCTGACTCTGTCCAAAGGGTTACTGCTGCTTTTCCAGCTTCTGCCATTACAGCCAGTACTGGGCAGCGGCGAGCAGACGCTTCTGGGACTAAGTCCTGCTTTTCTCGTTCTGAGCATGCCCAGAGTAAGATCTCTCAGTGGAGATCGAGGGTCACATGTTCAGATACTGCAGCTAAATCTATTGGTCCTCCAGGAAGGTCCTGAAGGTGCTCAGGCTCTGTAGCAGCCTCTCATTGGTCCTTCTAGGAAGGTCCTGTTCTTGCTGCAGCTATTTAAGGTTCTCATGACCGCATGGCCATGCGATAGTATTGAATCAGTTTTGTGCATGCGCCAGTGTGGTCACATTTATGTGTGTGTTCAGGGACTTGGCTGAAATAAGCCCCTAGAATGCCGGCACCTCCGGCGAGGAGATTGTGTGTGTGGATCTAGGGCCCCGGCTGAAATAAGCCCCTAGAATACCGGCTTCTCCGGTGAGGAGATTGTATGTGTGTGTGACCACAGACTGCCTTCAGCTCGGCAGTTAGCTGTGAACTCCTGTGGGGTTAACAGGGCACAGCGTCTTGTTTCCGTGCAACTCTGTGAAGTAACAGAGGTCGCTTAAACTGCCATATAGTGCTGTAATTTGCTAGCAGCAGGTTCCTCCTGCATGGTGGACCCTGGGCTGCGAACACACCAATAATAACATCTATATTTACTCGGTGCGTTCCGCTAGCCCTAACATAATACTAGCGCCAGGGTCTGGCTAGCAATGGCAGACAAACAGCAATCTTTATGGTACATCCAGCAGCTGGAGGGTAGGTTGGCAGCTCTCGAGCACACAACCTCAGCTGTGGATGTTACCGCAGTAGCTGTTCAGGCTGCTAGCGTGGCTGCAGCAACTTTGTCCACTGCCACTCCTGTTCCGACCCTATCTCGCCTCCCGCTGCCAGAAAAATTCTCTGGTGATGGCAAATCTTGTAGGGGTTTCGTGAGTCAGTGTTCAATACACCTCGAGCTTCTGGCTGCACGTTTTCCTACAGTGCAGGCAAAGGTGGGATTCATTATGTCCCTCCTGTCGGACAGGGCGTTGGAGTGGGCTACGCCGCTGTGGGAGCATGGTGATCATGTGGTGCAGAGTGCTCTGCTGTTTCTGAGCACTCTGAAACAGGTCTTTTTAGGACCTCGATTCACCCAAGATACGACGCTCCAACTGTTGGCATTGACTCAGGGCTCGTCCTTGGTCAGCCATTTTGCTGTCCATTTCCGCACCTTAGCATCTGAGCTGGAGTGGTCGGAAAAACGAAGGCTAAGGGGTGATCTTATGTTAATGTATAAATATATGAGGGGACAGTACAAAGACCTTTCTGATGATCTTTTTAATCATAGACCGGTGACAGGGACAAGGGGGCATCCTCTACGTCTGGAGGAAAAAAGGTTTAAGCATAATAACAGACGCGGATTCTTTACTGTAAGAGCAGTGAGACTATGGAACTCTATGCCGTATGATGTTGTAATGAGTGATTCATTACTTAAATTTAAAAGGGGACTGGATACGTTTCTGGAAAAGTATAATGTTACAGGGTATATATATTAGATTCCTTGATAGGGCGTTGATCCAGGGAACTAGTCTGATTGCCGTATGTGGGGTCGGGAAGGAATTTTTTTCCCCATGGTGGAGCTTACTGTTTGCCACATGGGTTTTTTTTGCCTTCCCCTGGATCAACATTTTAGGGCATGTTAGGCTATGGGTTGAACTAGATGGACTTAAAGTTTTCCTTCAACCTTAATAACTATGAATGACTATGGATAAAGCCCTCATCCCTATATTTTGGAGGGGGCAGGCTGACCATGTTAAGGACGCTCTGGCCACTAGGGAGATTCCCGCCACACTGGAGGAGTTAATAGCTGTATCTACTTGTATTGACCTCTGTTTTCATGAGCGGAGGTTAGAGAAAGCCCAGTGTAGGCAGAGGTTTCAGCTGGCTCCCACCTTCGCCAAACCTTTGGACCTTGGCCATGGAGTTGCCACGAGCGGGACCTAAGTCCCGGACCGCTCGTGCACTTAGGGTCTGTCATGTTTGCCGGCAGTCAGGACATTTTGCCACCAGATGTCCTCAGCGGTCGGGGAAACGTCAGCGTCCAGTGGTGGTGGGTGGAGGTTCACTAGACACAGCGACGTTTGCCTCCAAATTGTCCTTTAAGGGGACAATTACCATTGGCCCATCCACTCATTTGGTAGAGCTTTCCGAGGACTCCGGGGCGGAGGGCAATTTTATGTCTTCTGCCGTCGCCCAACGACACGCAATACCTCTGGTGATGCTCGCCCAACCAGTGACCGTACGAGTGGTGAATGGGTCGACACTGCCCTCACAGATTACACACCAGACCATCCCATTTACTCTATCCATGTCGCCATCTCATCAGGAGATAATATCTCTGCTCGTCATTCCTGAGGGAATTGATGAGGTCCTGTTAGGGATACCATGGCTATGGTACCACTCTCCTCATATTGAGTGGTCCACAGGCAGGATTTTGGGATGGAGTAAATCTTGTTGGGGTAGATGTCAGAGGGAATGCGTTCAGGTTGCTACAACTGAGGTACCCGCAGATCTCTCCTCTCTCCCCAAGCAATATTGGCCCTATGCGGACGTGTTCTCCAAAAGGGCTGCGGAGACTCTTCCACCTCACCGCCCCTATGACTGTCCTATTGACCTCTTGCCTGGTGCTGAGCCTCCCCGGGGTCGAGTCTACGCATTGTCTCTCCCAGAGACGGAGGCTATGTCTCAGTACATCCAGGAGAATTTGGCAAGGGGATTCATTAGGAAGTCTGTGTCACCTGCAGGGGCTGGGTTCTTCTTTCTGCAGAAGAAGAACGGAGCATTACATCCATGCATTGATTACAGGGGTCTTAACGCCATCACCGTTAAGAACAAGTACCCTCTGCCCCTGATATCTGAGCTTTTTGACAGGCTTCTGGGAGCAAGAGTGTTTACTAAACTAGATCTG
This sequence comes from Ranitomeya variabilis, assembly GCF_051348905.1. Taxonomy (NCBI): domain Eukaryota; kingdom Metazoa; phylum Chordata; class Amphibia; order Anura; family Dendrobatidae; genus Ranitomeya; species Ranitomeya variabilis. The sequence continues at coordinate 434,193,521 of NC_135237.1, read as the reverse complement.
CGGGGTACTTACAACCTGATTTGCATCCGTGAGGGGGACGAATGGAAGACGGCTTTTAACACCAGGGATGGGCACTATGAGTATCTGGTGATGCCCTTTGGGCTCTGTAATGCCCCAGTCGTTTTCCAAGACTTTGTAAACGATATCTTCCGGAATATGCTCTCCACCTCGGTGGTAGTCTACCTGGATGATATTCTCATCTACTCTCCAGATATAGACTCCCACCGGAGAGATGTGTGCAAAGTCTTCAACCTCCTACGGGCAAATTCCCTCTATGCCAAGTTGGAGAAGTGTGTGTTTGAGCAGGAGTCTTTGCCTTTCCTGGGCTATATCATCTCGGCCCAAGGATTGGCTATGGATCCTGCCAAGCTACAGGCTGTGATGGACTGGCAGGAACCCCATTCTCTCAAAGCGGTGCAGCACTTTTTGGGGTTCATTAACTACTATCGCCAGTTTGTTCCCCGCTTCTCAACTTTGGTAGCTCCTTTGGTTGCCCTCACCAAAAAGGGAGCAAATCTCAAATTGTGGTCAGAAGAGGTCTCCAAGGCCTTCCTCTCTATTAAGTCCCACTTTGCTAGCGCTCCCATTCTACATTGCCCCGATGTAGATAAACCTTTCCTAATGGAGGTGGATGCCTCATCTGTCGGTGCTGGAGCAGTCCTATTCCAAAAGGATGCTCAAGGTCGGAAGCATCCCTGCTTCTTCTTCTCTAAGACCTTCACAACGGCAGAGAGGAATTATTCCATCGGGGACAGGGAGTTGCTAGCTATGAAGTTGGCCTTCTCGGAGTGGAGACTGTTGTGAACTCTATTTTTGGGCTCCCTCTAGTGGTCACAAGCGGTACTGTGTAGTGTTGTCTTTCTGCAGGTTGCAGCATCAGCTGGTTCGTTATCCTGGTTGGTTTCCTATTTAGCCCACCTGGATACTCAGTTCCTTGCCTGCTATCAATGTATTCAGTGCTCTTCAGATTCCTTGTGTCTACCTTGCTCCCAGTCTCTCCAAGACAAGCTAAGTTTTTGTTTGATCATTTTTTGATTATCAGCGTTCATTATGTTTTTAGTCCAGCTCGCTAAAATGTGATTTCCTCGCTTGCTGGTTGCTCTAGGGGACTGAGTTTCTCCCCCCACACCGTTAGTTGGTGTGGGGGTTCTTGAAATCTCAGAGTGGATATTTTGTAAGGGTTTTTGACTGACCGCATAAATTCCCTTTTCTATTTTCTGCTATCTAGTATTAGTGGGCCTCATTTGCTGAATCTGCTTTCACCCCTGTGTATGTGCCTTCCTCTTACCTCACCGTTATTATTTGTTGGGGGCTTCTATATCTTTGGGGATTATTTATCTGGAGGCAAGAGAGGTCTTTCTTTCTCTCTAGGGGTAGTTAGTTCCTCAGGCTGGCTCGAGACGTCTAGGATTTTTAGGCACGTTCACCGGCTACTTCTAGTGTGTTTGGATAGGTTCAGATTTGCGGTCAGTCCAGTTTGCCACCTCCCTAGAGCTTGTCCTATGTTTGTTACTTAGCTGGAGTAATTTGTGATCCTCAACCACTAAGGATCATAACAGGAGACATCTCTTGGAGGGGGCTCGTTTTCCCTTCCAAGTTTTCACCGACCACAAGAATTTGGTCTATATTCAGACTGCCCAGCGGCTAAATTCTCGCTAGGCCAGATGGTCCCTGTTCTTCTCCCGGTTCCATTTCACCCTCCATTTTCTCTCCGGGGAGAAGAACATTCATGCCGATGCTCTCTCCCGCTCCGTAGTGTCATCAGCGGAGGAGGAGGAGGAACCTCGGCTTATTGTCCCTTCTGAGAATCTGAGGACCGTGGCTCCGGTTTCTCTTGAGTCTGTGCCCCCGGGTAGGACTTTCGTGCCAGCAAATTTGCGACCGGAGGTTCTCTCTTGGGCTCATTCGTTCAGAGTTGGTGGGCACTTTGGGACTATAAGGACATCTGAGCTGCTGGCGAGAACGTACTGGTGGCCATATATGGTCCATGACGTCAGAGACTATATTCGGGCGTGTGTCTCCTGCGCCAAAAATAAGTCTTCTCGACAACGGCCAGCTGGGTTTTTATATCCCCTGCTGGTGGCAGACAGGCCCTGGGAGATGGTCGGGATGGACTTTGTGGTGGGTCTGCCCAAGTCTCGTGGCTGTACCATCATTTGGGTTATCACCGATCATTTTTCTAAGATGGTGCACTTGGTGCCGCTTCCCTGGCTATTCTGCACGGGCCTTGGCAGCATTGTTTATAAAACACATCTTCCATCTACATGGTATGCCGGACAAAATTGTCAGTGACCGAGGTCCCCAGTTTGCGTCTCAGTTCTGGAGAGAGCTTTGTCATCTTCTCAGCATTGAGTTGAATCTCTCTTCTGCATATCATCCTGAGACGAATGGGTTGGTAGAGAGGGCCAACCAGACCTTGGTCACATATCTGCGACATTTTGTCTCAGCCAGGCAGGATGACTGGGCATATTTGCTATCGTGGGCAGAGTTTGCACTGAACAACGCTGTAGATGACTCCACTGGACAGACTCCATTCCCCCTTAACTATGGTCAGCATCTACGGGTACCTGTGCCCATGCCCGTGTCTTCCGCCGACTCCAGGGTGGCAGACTGGGCTGTGGAGGCACGGGACATTTGGGACCGCACTCAGGATGCCATTCGGGCCTCCAAGGAGAGAATGAGGTCCTCCGCCGATACACATCGGCGCCCCGCTCTGACCTTTGCTCCTGGCGATTTAGTGTGGCTCTCCGCCCGTAACATCAGGCTGCGAGTTGAGTCCACTAAGTTTGCACCTCGCTACTTGGGTCTTTTCAAGGTCCTCGAACAGGTTAACCCTGTGGTCTACCGTTTAGCCCTTCCGCCACGCCTGGGTATCACCGACACCTTTCATGTGTCCCTCTTGAAGCCCGTATTCATGTCCCGGTTTTCCGAGTCATCTGCCGGGACATCGGGTTCATCTTCGGATGATTATGAGGTGAAAGCTATCTTGGGGTGCAAGGTGGTACTTGGCAAAAAATTTTATTTGGTGGATTGGAGGGGTTATGGCCCAGAGGACAGGTCCTGGGAGCCTGCTGAGCATATTCGAGCTCCGCAGCTCATTGCTGCCTTCGAACGTACCGCGGTCCAAGGGGGGCCCTAGGGGGGTAATGTTAGGGGTCAAGATCCCGCCTCTGCACAGGGGGAATCTCGAGCCATCTCCGCTGCGGTCTCCCATCCTTCTCCAGCCGTAGTGGAGCCTGCTCAGTGGAGACGTCGTTCCCAGCGTCTTGCTCAGTCTGTGTCAGTATCTAGTCCTGGAATCTGTTTCTCTTGCCCTTAGACTTGCCCTTAGTTAACATGGATCTTGATGTTTCAAGTCGGCCATCTTGCTTCCTGCCAAAGTTGTATATAAAGCCAGCACCTGCTCTGTTTCACTGCTTGTGTATTATGTTTTGGAAAAGCAAGAGAAAAAAAAGAGAAAAAAAAGCTAATAGGTGATCGCAAGGGACAGCAGTGCGAGTATATTACCTTTTGCTTGGAGTATTATGTTTTGGACCTTGTTCCTCTGCAGTCCCAAGCCTGGACTTACTATCCCTGTGGGTACTTTCCTAACGGCGGAGTCCTCTACCAACCTGCACGTCTGGATCCCTGCCTGCTGACCAAGTGATTGCTAACACCTGACTTCAGAAACCTCTGCCTGACCACACCTGCGGTGAAGTAAGAACTCCAGCCAGCTAGTGTGTTCCTCTGCTCTGCAAGAGACTGTGTCTTGTGCACTCATTGCTCAGTGACTTTGCATGCTGTGTCGCAGAATATCAGCTCTGCTATTACTGTTTATCAGATTGACTGAACATTTATCTGGACTTACATGCTATATTGCATTCAGATCACAAATACAATCTTGCTTGTGAAAACCATTGTGTCTGCAGTCTCTTTGACCTAGCCACTGGTGTCCAGTTGTATCCACTAGTATCGTGACAGGATACACAAGCCTAAACAAATGGATGCCGCTGGGTCAGAGACTTTAGAGGTGCGTGTTAAGAAGCTAAATAATATCACTGCCACTGTACACACTGAAGTGCAGACATGGAAGAGCAGAATAGAAGGCCTAGAGGGGCAGACTAAATATGATATGCAAGTGCTCAGTCAGACCCTTCAGGAATTGCGTGGTCGAGTTGCGGCTCTGGAGGCACAATCTCAGACTTCTGTTCCTGCCATCCCCAAACTACCGCCATTTAGGTTTGATGGCGACCGAGACAAATACCGTGGGTTTCTGAACCAGTGTTGTTTATACTTTGCTGCACATGTCACACAGTTTCCTACGGACCGATCCAAAGTATTGACTATTATCATGTTGCTGACTAACAAGGCTCTTGCCTGGGCAAACCCTCTGATAGAATCGCAGGATGCATGTCTGAATGACTTTAATATGTTTATTGCCGCCATGGGGCAGATGTTTGATGATCCGAACCGTTGCCTTACAGCGGAGACGGCCCTGCTGAATTTGCGTCAAGGTAAACGCCCAGTGACTGAGTATGCTATGGACTTTAGAAGGTGGGCTCAGGATACCACCTGGAATAGTGCAGCAAAGTACTCAATATTTAAGAAGGGGTTGTCCAGTTCTATCAAGGATGAGCTTGCACATGCGGAGGCTCCCACTGCTCTAGGAGATTTCATCAATCACTGTATTCGCCTAGACGCTCGCATCTCCGAACGAAAACTAGAAAGGTGGACTGAGATGAACCGCAGCAATAAATCGCTTCTTCCTTTTCTTCCTAAGGAGATTCCAGACTCAAGTCTTCAGGAGTCCGCACCCGAACCGATGCAGGTAAATTCCCTACGAAGTCGAGTAAGTGACGATCGGAAGGAATTTCGTTTCAAGGAGAATTTATGTTTTTACTGCGGGAAGTCAGGACATTTTATTATCAACTGCCCCAGTTGTTCTCGCAGGACAACCGCAGCCGTGGTAGAACGCGACTTCTCTGAATCATACTCCGTGACTTCCGAATCAGGGCCACCCGAAATTGCAGCAACTGTTCCGGATTATGACTTTTCAGATATGAACTCTGTTACATCCGAAACTGTACTACCCATCAATGCTGTTATTCTATCTTCTGCAGTTTCATACCCTGTCAATAAAAGAAAAGACTCACATTGTTACCTCCCTATCAAGATCTGGATTGACTCCCATTGGGTGAACAGTTCCGCCATGATAGACTCTGGGGCCAGCGGTAACTTCATGGACACTTCTTTTGCTAAGAAATATGGAATCCGATCACAGAGAAGAGTATCTTCAATTCTGATGGAGACTGTGGATGGATCCCCATTGACCTCAGGGCCAGTAGACCAGCAGACTGAATCACTGAAGGTCCTCATGGGAGATGATCACCAGGAGAAATTGCCCTTCCTTCTGATTTCCTCTCCATATTTTCCTATTATCTTGGGTTTACCCTGGTTGCAGGCTCAAAATCCCATCATTGACTGGGAGACTAAGAGATTGCGCTTCCCAGCTAAGGAGGTAATTTCTGGGAATTCAATTGATCCATCTCCGGGCGACCCATCATCGGACCTAAGGTTACCAACAGTTTATAAAGAATTTTCGGATGTGTGCGATAAAAAGAATGCAGACAAATTGCCACCACACCGCTCTTATGACTGCCCAATCGAGCTTCTGCCTGCTGCTACCATTCCTTTTGAAAATATTTATCCATTGTCCGGTCCTGAGCTCAAGACTCTCAAAGAATATATCGACGAGAACCTGTCTAAGGGGTTCATACGCCCCTCGTCCTCTCCAGCTGGTGCACCCATCTTTTTCGTTAAAAAGAAGGATGGATCTCTCAGACCCTGTGTTGATTACCGGGAAATTAACAAGGTAACCATCAAGAACCGCTACCCCCTGCCATTAATTCCGGAGCTTCTCGAGAGAGTTCGGCAGGCCAAGGTCTTTTCAAAATTGGACCTACGCGGGGCATACAATTTAGTCCGTATAAGACCTGGAGACGAATGGAAAACAGCATTTAGGTCTCGATATGGGCACTTTGAGTATTTGGTCATGCCATTTGGACTTTGCAATGCCCCAGCAACCTTCCAACACCTAGTAAATGATATTTTTAGAGACATTCTTGATATTTTTGTCGTAATCTATTTGGATGACATTCTGATTTTTTCTAGCTCCATGGAGGAACATCAGCAACATGTCAAGACTGTCTTGCAGCGTTTGAGGGAACACCATCTGTGCATCAAGCTGGGGAAGTGTGAATTTCACAAGTCAGAGATCCAATTCCTAGGTTATGTAATTTCTCCACAGGGTCTGAGTATGGATAACAGCAAGATCAGGGCGATTCAGGAGTGGCCAATCCCCAAGAACGTCAAGGAAGTCCAACGTTTCATCGGATTTGCTAACTTCTACAGACGTTTCATCAAGAACTTCTCTGACATCGTCTCGCCCATCACCCGGTTGACACAGAAGAAGACAGCATTTATTTGGTCCCCTCAAGCCCAAGAAGCATTATCTCGGCTCAAGACCAAGTTCACGTCAGCACCAGTACTGATCCACCCTGACCCGGAACTCGCCTTCATTATTGAAGTAGATGCCTCAAACTGTGCCGTCGGGCTATACTGTCCCAAAGAACAGGTGAGAAGAATTTACTTCATTCTTGTGCTTTTCTTTCCAAGCGACTGTCTCCTGCCGAAAAGAACTATGATGTAGGAAATAAAGAATTACTGGCTATCATCGCCGCCTTCAAGGAGTGGAGACATCTTTTGCAAGGAGCTTCACAGCCGATCGTTGTCCTCACGGATCACCGCAACCTTGAGTTCATCAGGTCAGCAAGATGCCTGACCCCACGGCAGGCCCGTTTGAGTCTTTTCCTTAACCAATTCAATTTTACAATCTCTTATAGACCAGGTTCTCGCAATGGAAAAGCAGATGCTCTATCCCGGATGTACTCTACTGACACTGTTCCAGATGCTCCACCTAAGACCATACTTTCTGATTGCAATTTTGTAGGTGTCATTCATAACCAAGATTTGTTGCAGGTCATCAAAGAAGCTTACAACTCTGATCTTTTCCTGTCTCAGCCATCTGATGAGGTAAGCCTTCTTTTTAGGAATGGAGTTTGGACCCGGGAACGGCGCCTCTACATTCCTGAAGCCGTGAGGTTAAGAGTGTTGAGAATGGTTCATGACTCTAAGGTTGCAGGGCACAGAGGAATTCAGAAGACTCAAGAATTCTTATCTCGCTTCTTCTGGTGGCCAGGTTTTCGGAAGGATGTTCAGAAGTACGTTTCATCTTGCGAGGTATGTGCCAAATTCAAGGTCCCACGTGCCTCCCCTACTGGTCTGTTACAGCCTTTGCCGGTGCCGTCTCGCCCGTGGGGATCCATTTCTATGGACTTTATTGTAGAACTGCCCCTTTCCGAGGGAAAGAGTACAATTTTGGTGGTGGTCGATCGCCTGACCAAGGCGGCCCATTTCATCCCTTGTTCCGGTTTACCCTCTGCGAAGGACACTGCTGATCTAATTATCCAGAACATCTTTCGTCTGCACGGGGTTCCGGATGAAGTGGTTTCAGACCGTGGAGTTCAATTTACTTCAAAGTTTTGGCGAAGTTTTTGTTCGGCATTAGGCATAGAAGATAACTTATCTTCTGCTTTCCACCCACAGTCCAACGGGCAAACAGAGCGTACCAATCAAACACTGGAGCAATACCTTCGCTGCTACATTTGCCATTTGCAAGATGATTGGGTAAGGCTACTCCCATTGGCTGAATTTTCTTATAACAACTCTCAGAGTGCCTCCACCAAGCAGTCTCCTTTCTACGCTAAAAAACACCAGAACACAGGCAGGGATGCTTACCTGTTCAAGGCCTCCAACAATTGCACTACTAATTGTTGGAGGCCTTGAACAGGTAAGCATCCCTGCCTGTGTTCTGGTGTTTTTTTGTTTAGTTTAGTGGAGGGTTTCCTCCAATGGTGCTCCTTTCTACGCTAACCTGGGATATCACCCTAGCATTCTTCCCAGATTACCGGTAGATACATCTTTACCAGCAGTTGCCGACAGGATCTCTTCACTTCAACAGAACCTTGAACTTCTGAAAGAGACTTTGGGTTCCGCACAAGATAGGTACAAGAATGCAGCTGACAGATTTCGCAAACCAACACCAAAATTTAAGGTAGGAGATTTAGTCTGGTTATCTACAAAGAATTTAAAGATGAAGATCCCTTCTCCTAAGTTGGGACAGAAGTACATTGGTCCTTATAGGATCAGTGGTCTGGTAGGTGCTGTTGCATGTCGCTTAAAACTCCCAAGAACAATGAAGATACATCCTGTCTTTCATACTTCCCTACTAAAGGCTGTAGTACCAAATCCTTTTCCAGGACGTTCATCTCCTCCTCCCGATCCCGTTCTTGTGGATGGTCAAGAGCAGTTCATCGTTGAGAGGATTCTGGATTCAAGAATCTACAGAAATCGATTGCAATATCTGATTAAATGGCAAGTCTATTCTTCAGAGGAGAATTCCTGGGAACCCGTGAACAATATTAACGCCTCCCGACTGATTGAGCAGTTCCATCAAAGGTACCCTGGCAAACCTGGTTTTGGGTCGTCCGGAGGCCGTTCTTGAGGTGGGAGTAATGTCAGTATCTAGTCCTGGAATCTGTTTCTCTTGCCCTTAGACTTGCCCTTAGTTAACATGGATCTTGATGTTTCACGTCGGCCATCTTGCTTCCTGCCAAAGTTGTATATAAAGCCAGCACCTGCTCTGTTTCATTGCTTGTGTATTATGTTTTGGACCTTGTTCCTCTGCAGTCCCAAGCCTGGACTTACTATCCCTGTGGGTCCTTTCCTAACGGCGGAGTCCTCTGCCAACCTGCACGTCTGGATCCCTGCCTGCTGACCAAGTGATTGCTAACACCTGACTTCAGAAACCTCTGCCTGACCACACCTGCGGTGAAGTAAGAACTCCAGCCAGCTAGTGTGTTCCTCTGCTCTGCAAGAGACTGTGTCTTGTGCACTCATTGCTCAGTGACTTTGCATGCTGTGTCGCAGAATATCAGCTCTGCTATTACTGTTTATCAGATTGACTGAACATTTATCTGGACTTACATGCTATATTGCATTCAGATCACAAATACAATCTTGCTTGTGAAAACCATTGTTTCTGCAGGCTCTTTGACCTAGCCACTGGTGTCCAGTTGTATCCACTAGTATCGTGACAGTCTGACTCTGTCCAAAGGGTTACTACTGCTTTTCCAGCTTCTTCCATTACAGCCAGTACCGGGCAGCGGCGAGCAGATGCTTCTGGGACTAAGTCCTGCTTTTCTCGTCCTGAGCATTCCCAGAGTAAGATCTCTCAGTGGAGATCGAGGGTCACATGTTCAGATACTGCAGCTAAATCCATTGGTCCTCCAGGAAGGTCCTGAAGGTGCTCAGGCTCTGTAGCAGCCTCTCATTGGTCCTTCTAGGAAGGTACTGTTCTTGCTGCAGCTATTTAAGGTTCTCATGACCGCACGGCCATGCGATAGAATTGAATCAGTTTTGTGCATGCGCCAGTGTGGTCACATTTATGTGTGTGTTCAGGGACTCGGCTGAAATAAGCCCCTAGAATGCCGGCACCTCCGGCGAGGAGATTGTGTGTGTGGATCTAGGGCCCTGGCTGAAATAAGCCCCTAGAATACCGGCTTCTCCGGTGAGGAGATTGTATGTGTGTGTGACCACAGACTGCCTTCAGCTCGGCAGTTAGCTGTGAACTCCTGTGGGGTTAACAGGGCACAGCGTCTTGTTTCCGTGCGACTCTGTGAAGTAACAGAGGTCGCTTAAACCGCCATATAGTGCCATAATTTGCTAGCAGCAGGTTCCTCCTGCACGGTGGACCCCGGGCTGCGAACGCACCAATAACATCTATATTTACTCGGTGAGTTCCGCTAGCCCTAACACTATGTGAGCTTGTTTTTTTTGCTATTTAAATTGTTTTGCTCTCCTCTTACAATGACCAAAAAACTACAAATTCTGGCATTTTGATTTTATTTCTTTTAACATATTTTAGCAATTAGATTAATTAGTTTTATATTTTATTATATCAGACTTTTATGTACAGGGTAATACCAAATATTTTTTACTTTTTTATTTTTCTATATCTTTATTTAATGTAAGAAAATGAGAGTAATTTGAATTTGATTTTTTTTATTTAAAGGGAACTTGAACCTGTGATTGCCTGTTTGCCTATATTATAAACTGCAATATAATTGTATTCCATAGACAACGGTCACCCAAATAGGTAGCCAAAATGAAGAGATCCAGAATAGAGTAAATTAAAGCTTTTATTGAAAAAATTGTAAAATGCATAAAAATTGCCCAAGCACCATAACATAAGGTGGAAGGCTAAGTGCAGTACATCTAACCATAATATCAAATGCACGGTAGTAATTCCATAATCTCATATAGTCCGGTACACCTCTAGCTGCCTCAGCATGCCCATAATACATAAATTACTAGTGTATAAATTCCAGATTTTATAATGATATCTACCTGCAATCAGCACAGCGTTCCACCTCACCTTGGGGTATTTATGTATTATGGGCATGCTGAGGCAGCTAGAGGTGTACCGGACTATATGAGATTATGGAATTACTACCGTGCATTTGATATTATGGTTAGATGTACTGCACTTAGCCTTCCACCTTATGTTATGGTGCTTGGGCAATTTTTATGCATTATACAATTTTTTCAATAAAAGCTTTAATTTAGTCTATTCTGGATCTCTTCATTTTGGCTACCTATTTGGGTGACCGTTGTCTATGGTGTATTTAGAAGTGCCAGTTGTAGTATCTGGACTTTGGTGATTAAATATAATTGTATTGTAGAATATAATCACAGTCTCATGCCCACCCACATGCTTTTTATTCAACAAAGCACCATCATGGCAGGCGCGGTGTTTTCATCAGACCCCTGACTGCAATGGCATCCGGTGACTGCAATGTAAGGGAAGTGATGGTTGCATGGAATGGCGCACTCCCCCAGGCTGCAAGCTATAAATCTTGCTATCAGAGAGCAGTGAGTGGAACTTACCTTAACTCACTGCTGTTAGAGACAGATGATTGATGGAGAACAGCTATCATCTGCTTGAAATGTAGCACTTCCAACTTGCGCCGTACATGTACGGCAGATTTGGAAAGGGGTTAACATTAGTACAAAACTATTGCCAGTCTCTGCTTCTTTTTATTGATTTGGGTAGAGCTGTATATAGTTAACGTGCGTTTATACTACACAATAATCTTGCAGTCTAAACAGGTTGTTAGTCACCCGATGAAAGACGAAAAATGTCATTAATTGGATAAAATGATGTCATGATTTACCCAAAAGATCATTGATCTCAGCAGCACATCATTCTTTGAACACAGAATCTGTGCTACCAAGAACAATGGCAACCTGTGTGCAGTATATGATCTCTTACTGATCACTTAGTGCACGTTCAAAGAGCAGTGTGCTTGTGTGAATATTTACTGGCTGTCATTTCACAACACAAAATCAGCATATGTAAGTGCACCCTTTTCACAAATTGCATTCTGTAATTAGATATCAATCCATGCTGACAAGCCAACTGTGGGATGAAGTCAGCGAGAACCGGTACTGTGTACTAAACAAATACAATGTCACCATTGTCTTCTCAATCAAATAATAAAATTGACCAGATTTCAATTTCTAACAACAGTAAAGTAAATAACACATTTTACGTTGAACTTGATAGCTATTTGATTACCGGTAATTGTCAGTTCAAATACAAATGAACCAAATATAAGTGTGCATTCAGACATCCTTGCAAATCAGTCCAAGATTGGACCTCATTGTATGGACTGGGTCTCCCAAACTACATGTGTCAAAACTGTGACAATTGAGTCTGGAGACCTGCAGCTAGTCCACATTGCGATCCAATCTCGGACCATTTTGCCCAGATGTCTGAATGCACCTTAAAGAGAAAAATACGTTTAATCATCACTCTGCAATACGTTATTCAAGTCTGTATTGATTTCATTGTAATTTATGTATTGATATCTCCATGACAAGAAAGACAAATGAAAGTTAATATATATGACCTTAAAATGTGGCATTCCACATTTTTGTATTTTTTTGTTATATTGAAAGGAGGAGTAATGTAATTGACTTTGTCTGGACTGAACATTTACTTTGTAAATAAGTAATGAAGAGTCATTGTTTTTAAAAAGAAATCATTAGTACAACAGTTTAAAGTCAATACAGGTGACAATCAGTGCACGCTTTTCCTTATCTAGAGTAATAGTAATCAAGGATAAAGGCACACTAGAGCCTTAATGAGTTTTATGTCCACATGTTATAAGGTAGATGTTCGAGATGATCAAATCTGCAAAGATTTAAATTTTGGCAAATAACATGGATTTTACAGGGAAATTTGATTTACCGGAAAGATATTTTATGTAAATTAAACGTGTCTTATTATGCTCTAGGGTCTCTTCTGACCACAGTAATGAAAAGTTGTAAGAAAGGAAAAGAAAAGAATACTCTCCTCAAGGCTTACCTATCCCGTCAAGCTAACAGCCTGTTGTCTGGTTATCCACTTCTTGTCCTCATCTCTTTCATCTGCTTCACTTCATGCCATGGCTTCAATTTTCAACTAGTTCTCTTATATTACTGCACTGGCAAAGGTCTCTTTCACAAGTCAGTGACTCCAGTACATGTGGTGACAGTTTTCACATGTACTGTGGTCACTTATACAAATAGACCCATTCAAATCTATGGGTCTGCCCACATGTCAGTGTGTTTCACAGACCTTGAGTCTGTGTGCAAAGCACGTTGACATGTTTATTTTTTACCTGCAGCACTGTTCACAAAATATTCCATAAACGTGCACACTGATGACACACGGATGACATCCGTGTGTCATCCGTGTGACACGTACCAGCATCTGGGAAAAGCTGTACAGTAAGCGTTGTTCCCGGGTGCTGAATCCAGCTCTCATCATTGCCGCCTTGTCTCTCTGTGACCAACAAGACCAGGCAACGCTGATGAGTTATAGTCAGCACATGCCACCTAGGAATAGTGCTAACTGCAAGTCTCATCATTGTCACCTGGCCTCCTGTGATCAGCGCAATGATGCAACGCTGATGAAACTTGTAGTCACCACCAGCCATCTATGTATCGCTGTATTAAATAAGTAAACAACTGCGTGTGGTCCACATTAATATTCCTAACCAACTGAGGAAAAACAGACAGCTGGGGGCTGATTTTAATATTCTGGAAAAGGGCCAATAGCAATAAAGGTTCACAACCTATGAAGAACAACTCATAGCTATTTGTTTAGTCTTTACTGGTTAGTAAAAGCGAGACTGCCCTCCAAAATTATAAATTAACGGAGGAAGGTGAGGATTACTTAGATTTTTTATTTTTATTTTTACATTAATAAATGGGCAAAGATTGCTGGCGAGTGTTTATTTCAACTAAAGGACTTTTCTCTGAGTGTATTTTTTTTAAATTTGACAATAGGGTTAATAATGGTGGGGTCTGATAGTCAACTCTCCACCTCTGGACTTGATGTGAGCAGACATAAAACAGCTGACATCAACCCCAAAACTATTAACCCACTTGCCACCACACCAGGGAAAGTAGGATGAGCGGAGGCTAAGTGCCAGAATTTGGGCATCTAATGGATATGCCATTTCTGGGTGGCTGAGGGCTGATGTTCTTAGTCTGGGAGGGAGCCAATGTAAATTTCCCTCTCCCGGTCTATTATTATCAGCCTGCAGCTGTCTGTGTAGCCGATGCTGGTTAGTAATTATAAAGGGGACCCCACAAAATTTTTTGATAGTCCCCTCTTTACTAGCCAGTAAAGGCTAAGCAAACAGCTGCAAGCTGTTATTAATAGGCTGGAAATCTTTATAGTTATTGGCCCCTTCTATGGGCAACACGATGGCTCAATACTTCGTTTTTCTTCCACATGCCAAAGACATAGTGATAATGAATTTAGATTCTGAGCCCCAATAGGGACAGCGATGATCAGTGTCCGGTCGGGGTACTAAGGGTCCACAACTAACCAAGTAGAGGACCCTACTTTTCAGCTACATTCATATGTGACATTATGCTCAATAACAAATGTGTATAACAATGAACTGAGTAGACTGTTAAATGAATAAAATGCCCACTTTGTCTGTACATAGTGTTTCAAGTATATAGTATCAATTACTGTTCATTCTTGACAGGGGCCGACTGGAGAATTCTGCTGTTCTCCAGTGGATCAGTCCAAACCAGGTGATGATGATGTCTGTAAAATGCTGTGGAATTAATGGCTGTATATAAGTAAGCTAAATAATGAAATCTTAGAACTCATTCAGACAAGCATTTTAAACTTCGCAGTACTGTACGTATGCAAAACTGACAGCATATGGACAGCACAAGCACCAGTGCAAGTCAATGTATTATTATATATGAAAAAATTTACATATGGTCTGGGTGTTAAAAAGGTAAGTAAAAAAAAGATCATATATTCGATACATCCATATTACACTCAATGGTGACCTAGTGCGATTAAAAAATAGGAATCTATCTATATAATCGTCTAAGGTCCACTTCCGTCTCTTTGTCTGTTTGTCTGTCACGGAAATCTCGCATTGCTGATTGGTCGCAGCCAGCTGGGCGCGACCAATCAGTAATAGCAAATAGATAATGGCTGCACTCAATTTTTTTGTGCTAAGGCAAGGAAATGTGCATTTTTTTCTATATTTACTATGTATTGCTTTTTCTGACTTGAACGCCCCGCCCTTCACCATGCTGTGATTTTAATTACATCCAAACACAGTTGGTTCTAACCTCCCTATAAATGCAGGCTTTACCATGTTATTAACCATAGGTAAGTGTTCACACTAGGCAGACAGGTTAGTTACCCATCCGTTTTGATTTTACCTTGACGTTATGTGGATGGGCTCACAACTTTAGGCCAAATCTTGTGCTAAGAATCTCATGTGTTTTTTCATAAATTTCACAAGCCATTATGCTGTTCACATTTCATATATTGCACATTTCCTTGCCTTAGCACAATAAAATTGAGTGCAGCCATTATCTATTTGCTATGTAAGACTTTTTGGTTATGCACCAGTTCAGACTAGATGGCTGTTCAGTCAGTTTTTCTATATTTACTATGTAAATGCAGCGCCCCAGAGTGCTGGTCGTTGCAGTACTGTTGCTCTGCCACTAAGGGGGGCTATGGTACGTCTGATGGCACTGAAGGAGTTCACCTGACCAGGTATCACAGACACCAATACACTTCACAGTCTGGACTCCAGGGGGAGCTAAGGGTGCTATGTATTATGCCACTTCTCACAGTCTGGTAAAACTGGGGGTTAGATAGGAAGTTAGTCAGAAGCTGACTGGGTTGGAACCAGGCAACATCCTGTGGCAGAGGGAGATGCAGGGGAAGATTCAGGGGGGTCCCTGTCAGGGGTGGGATCCTGACAGAGGCCTAGCGAACAGAGGGAAAGTTGTGGGACCGCGCCTGCGCTTCATTGCGGCGGTACCCCGGGAGAGGACAGGAGGTGAGGTTTATTGTGGGGGGTGAGAGGCGAGGTCAACGCAACAGGGAGAGAACACCAGTAGGAGTTGTGCTGTAAGATCGAGGCAGCATCCTGCTGAGGCGCGTAGCCGGTGGCCGGAAACGCTGAGGAAGTGCTGGCTCCAGGCCTTACTTTAAACCAATGGCAGGACAGTCAGTTATAGGCGGGCTGTCTCACCTAAATCACCTAAGCAGACATAGGGGGCAACAGTGGGGGAGGGGCGACTCTAGGGTCCCGGAAGAACTCCAGGCCTGCCCGTCATGCGGGTGCGTCCTAGCCATATCATCTGGAGGATGGAGAAGAACATCAGAATCAGTTGTGAGGGAACATCAGAAACAGACACAACAGTTGTGAGGACTATCTCGTGGTGCTCAGCAGGGAGGGACTGCAACACACAGGCGCTAGAGGGAAGGCACAGATTTCCACCTGCAAGGGGAGCTCTGGAGGCGCCATTGGACCGGCCGGTCTCAGACAGCCCTGTTAGCCATGCTCTGGACTGGGGATCCTGAGGCCTTCAGTGGAGAGGTGGAGAGACTGCAACCCTGTGTCCTCGTTGTTCATCGCGCCCTGCACCACACATCATCACTCTCCACTTTTACTGGACGCCCTTTAGCAGGGTCACGGACCGGGTCTAGCCACCGTGACAATCCCAGAACTGAGACAGAGAGGCCCGGTACCGGGTACCCCTTGGCCCTGCGACAGTGGGGGCGCTCCATATTGCTTTTTCTGACTTGAATGCCCCGCCCTTCACCATGCTGTGATTTTAATTACATCCAAACACAGTTGGTTCTAACCTCCCTATAAATGCAGGCTTTATCATGTTATTAGCCATAGGTAAGTGTTCACACTAGGCAGACAGGTTAGTTTCCCATCCGTTTTGAGATTACCTTGACGTTTGGTGGATGGGCTCACAACTTTTGGCCAAATCTTGTGCTAAGAATCTCATGTGTTTTTTCATAAATTTCACAAGCCATTATGCTGTTCACATTTCATGTATTGCACATTTCCTTGCCTTAGCACAATAAAATTGAGTGCAGCCATTATCTATTTGCTATGTAAGACTTTTTGGTTATGCACCAGTTCAGACTAGATGGCTGTTCAGTCAGTTTTTCTATATGTACCAATCAGTGATAGGTACAGTCCAGCTGTGAATTGGCCCCTCCCTACTCCCCTCCAGTCAGTGCCCCCTTCAAACTCCCCTCCTGTCAGCGCCCACATAGCGTTTTAACAGTCCATTAAATGGACTGCGTTACACCACTGTATAATGCAGTGTAACGCAGTCCGTTAACGCTGCCATTAACCCTGTTACCGGGTACATCGTCAACGTATGCCATACTGGGCATGCATGCGCTAGCGATGTGCCGTCATTCTGTGATGGACCCGGAAATGCTGCCTGCAGCATTTCTGGGTCTGTCACCTCTTCTGACAAGTGTGACCAACTTTTTACTATTGATGCTGCTTATGCATCAGTAGTAAAAACATATAATGTTAAAAATAATTTTAAAAAAATTGTGATATTCTCACCTTCCGGCATCCCGGCAGCTTTTCCCACTCCTCGTGATGCTCTGGTCCCATTAATGCTTTGCGGTAATAATCCCAGATTACAGCGACAGGCGCAGTCACGACCCAGCCGGCCGTGACCAATCAGCGACATTGGCCATGACCAATCAGCGACAGGAGCAGTCCGGCCGCAAATTGACGCGGGATTTAAATCACGCTTCGCTGATTGGTCACGCCCGGCCGGCCGCGACCAATCAGCAACATTGGCACAGGATTTAAATTACACTTCACTGACCAATCAGCGACAGGTGCAGTCCGGTCGCGAATTGGCGCGGGATTTAAACCATGCTTCGCTGATTGGTCGCGCCAGGCTGGCCGCGACCAATCAGCAACATTGACGCGGGATTTAAACACCACTTTGCTGATTGGTCATGCCCAGACGGCCGTGTCCAATCAGCGTCAGGCGCAGTCCGGCCATGAATTGGTGCGGGATTTAAACACTGCTTCACTGATTGGTCGCGCACTGTGTTTCAATCCCGCACTAATGTCGCTGATTGGTCGCGGCCGGCCAGGCATGACCAATCAGCGAAGTGTGGTTGAAATCCTGTGCCAATTCGCGGCCAGACTGCGCCTGTCACTGATTGGCGCGGGATTTGAACCACACTTCAGGCCGGACTGTGCCTGTCTGTGACTGGTCGTGGCACACCGGACATGACCAATAAGGGAAGCGTGGTTCAAATCCCGCACCAATTCGTGGCCGGACAGTTCCTGTTGCTGATTGGTGCAGGATTTATTTTACCTGGAAAATCCTGTGTATTCATTGCATTATTCTTAAATCTTCATAAATATACTACATACATATTCTAGAATACCTGATGCGTTAGAAGTGGGTCACCATCTAGTAATTTAAATAAACTGTTTAGAAGTATGCAAAATCAAAGTAGAATAAATGCAAACTAGGAATTTTTTTTTAATTATTAAAGCTTTATTTTGAAAAAAAAGCAGAAACATATTTTTTTGTTCATTTTGCCTCTGAAAAAATAATTAAAGGTGCTCAGAAAGTTGCATGTACCATGCCAAAACAAGAAGTCACATACAACTGTCAGCAGAAAAATAAAAATGTTAAGGGATTTAAAAAGCAGAAACCCAAAAACTTTTTTCATATTGATTTTCTATTAAGTTTAAGAAGCTAAACATAAAACTACTTATAAATTTGACTTCGATGTAATCATATTGACCTGGAAAAAAGATAATTTGTCATATAAGCTTCACATCACATATATAGCAAACAAAGTTGTAATTTCTATTATTTTGTCCTCAAAAAGAAATATATTTCTATAAGTACAGATGTAAAACTTATCTGTACACCTGCATCTAACAATAACAATTAAAGCCATATTCGATCTGCTATTTAATTACTTAAAGTTAACCTGTCACCATGTTTGCCCGAGAAGAGGTATGGCCATCACCTTTCAGGGCTGATAAACAGCATTCTATAATGCTGTATATCTGCCCCCAACCCGACCTGTAAGAGAAGAAAAATAACTTTTATTATACTCAGCTGCTGGGTGCTCCGGTTCGATGGTTGTTGCTGGTCTTTGTCTGGCGCCTCCCATGTTCTTGCCATGCTGTCCTCCTTCTTGCTTCATCTGGATGATGCATCCCTTTGTCATCCACACAGTCTCCTTGGCACAGCGCTCCTGCGCAGGCATACTGCTCTGCCCTGTTGAGGGCATAGCAAAGTGCTGCAGTGCGCATGCGCCGGGGCTCTTTGATCTTTCCTGGCACCTGCGCACTGCAGTACTTTGCTCTGCCAATAACAGAGCAGAGAAGTGCACCTGTCCAGGAGCTCAGTGCCGAGGAAACGCGTCATCCACACAAAGCAAGTAGGACGGCAGCATCGCAAGAAGAAGGGAGGTGCAGGACCAAGACCAGCGACGCCCATCAAACCGGACCGCTCCATAGAATAGTATAATAAGTTATTTTTATTATTTTGCAATATAAAAATGTAAATAAAAAAACATCAATTTTCCGAATTCAAAATATAAGAAAAAATGTAAAAAAAAAATTTAATCCCTTAACGACGGAGCTAAATTTTACCTTAATGACCAGGCCAAATTTTTGAACTCTGACCAGTGTCACTTTATGTGTTAATAACTTTGAAACATTTCAATGAATCACAGTGATTCTGAGAATATTTTTTTTGGCATATTGTACTACATATTAATGGTAAATATTGATCAATATGATTTGTATATGTTTCTGAAAATATTGAAAATTTAACAAAACATTTGAAAATTTCACAATTTTCAAAATGTTTTTGGTTCCCTTAAATCAGATAGTTATACCACACAATCTTAATATATACTTACCTTGTAATGTCTTCATGTCCTGTTCCATCCAGATGTGTCCGGATCCCAGAATTCCAAGCGGCAGAAGTTCACCGACCTCCATATTGGGACACCCAAGTGATGTGTGTCACAATATGGAAACTGCGGATGGTACCAGCCTCTTGCGTGGTACCACCAGCCAAACACAGTCGCACCACACACACACACACACTGTATATGCCGTACGTACCACACACACACAAGCAAACACACATTTTATATCCCATACACACCACTCACACACACTTTATACACTGTACGCACCACACACACACACACACACACACTGTATACGCCGTATGCATCCTCTTGCGTGGTACCACCAGCGGAACACTGCCACGAGCACGCCGCCACCAGGATCAGCCGAATGATTCACTGACCACCGCTATCTTTGTACAGGAGGAACGCATGCACATTTTTAATGTGACCACCGCTATCTGTCTGCACAAAGATGGCGGTGGTCTGATTTACTGCACCTACACGAATAAACGGCTGATCCTGGTGGCAGATGTGCGACATGTCACAGGCAGAGGAAGCCGGTCACATTACAGGGGTAATGACTGGACATGAACTCATTAGCATGGGAAATTTTCAGAACTTTTTCAAACGCTGCCGAGTTCACCTCAGGTCAGGCGGGGCCGACTACCGCTGATGTCACTTAGGCTGAGCAGATTTCCCACCTGACGTAGTAAACTTGACAGCATGGGAAAATGTTCAGAAACTTTCCTATGCTAATGAGTTCACCTCCGGTCAGGCGGGAGGCTGCGTAGGCAGCTTTTCATTAATTCCTCCATGATTTATAATCAGGGCGGTAGCATTAGCACCGCTCCCAGTTGTAAACTATTTAACCCCTTGAGATGGATTGCAGTGTGGGACTTGACTGTATGGCGGACAGGTATGGGATATTTTTGCTTTTTTATTTTGGATTTTTTTTTACTGAAGAAAGAGGGCTTCGCTTGGATTGAGAGTGTAATAAAGATGGTAAACATGTGTGTTTAATTATTTCATTAAAATACATTATTCTTACAGATGCGCCTTTTCTGGGGTGGCTGGGTGCAGATGTTTTTAGCCGGGGGGGGAATAGCCATGGTCTCTGTCTAGGCTATTAATATCTGCCCTCAGTCTCTGACTTTCCCTCTCTGGAGGAGAAAATTGTGCAGGCGCCCACGCCAGTTTTTTCCGTGAATTAATTCTTTAATTTAACATCTACAGCTCCAAAATTTTACACACACACACTACTAACTGTCATGCAGCTGCGGTGCAGTGCAGCACAACCTCCACCAGAGGGAGCTTGATAGGGAAGCAAGACTGCACATACAGAGCAGCTGAACAGACGCCACCTAGTGGCGAGAGCGAGGTCAGGAAAGCCAAGTCAGAGCACAAGATAGCACAACAGTACAAAAGGATTTAGACAGAATGGATAGTCAGAGCATAGCAAGGGATGAGTAAACCAGGCCGGACAAAATACAGTACAATAGGGACAAACAGAAATGGAATCAAAAGCCAAGCCAGGAGGTCAGAACCAGAGAGTCAAGAAGATCTACAGACAAACAAAGAGATGCTAGGGAAAGCGCAGGCAGGGGGAGAAAACAGACACAGGATAAGTCAGGGTTCACAGTAGGACAAATCAAGGGCTTCCAGAGTCAGGTTCACACGCCGAAGGCAGAGCTATAGCTGACACCAACCTCAGGATACCTGGGAGCTAAATAGCAAACTTGAGCCCAGAATGAGGCAAAGTTAACCCTTGACATGATCCACCCAGAGAAAGAGCAGACAGGACTAAACTCCAGAACGGATCATGACACTAACATTATTAATGAGGGACATATAAAAATCAAATCCTGTCGGGTTCGGTAATGATTTTACAGAACCCAACAAATGAATTATCGGCTATTCTGCTATCTAGCTCTATATGAAATATAAAGATATATATATATATATACAGTATAGACCAAAAGTTTGGACACACCTTCTCATTTAAAGATTTTTCTGTATTTTCATGACTATGAAAATTGTACATTCACACTGAAGGCATCAAAACTATGAATTAACACATGTGGAATTATATACTTAACAAAAAAGTGTGAAACAACTGAAATTATGTCTTATATTCTAGGTTCTTCAAAGTAGCCACCTTTTGCTTTGATGACTGCTTTGCACACTCTTGGCATTCTCTTGATGAGCTTCAAGAGGTAGTCACCGGGAATGGTTTTCACTTCAAAGGTGTGCCCTATCAGGTTTAATAAGTGGGATTTCTTGCCTTATAAATGGGGTTGGGACCATCAGTTGTGTTGTGCAGAAGCCTGGTGGATACACAGCTGATAGTCCTACTGAATAGACTGTTAGAATTTGTATTATGGCAAGAAAAAAGCAGCTAAGTAAAGAAAAACGAGTGGCCATCATTACTTTAAGAAATGAAGGTCAGTCAGTCAGTAAAATTGCGAAAACTTTGAAAGTGTCCCCAAGTGCAGTGGCAAAAACCATCAAAAGTGCTACAAAGAAACTGGCTCACATGAGGACCGCCCCAGGAAAGGAAGACCAAGAGTCACCTCTGCTTCTGAGGACAAGTTTATCCGAGTCACCAGCCTCAGAAATTGCAGGTTAACAGTAGCTCAGATTAGAGATCAGGTCAATGCCACACAGATTTCTAGCAGCAGACACATCTCTACAACAACTGTTAAATGGAGACTTTGTGCAGCAGGCCTTCATGGTAAAATAGCTGCTAGGAAACCACTGCTAAGGACAGGCAACAAGCAGAAGAGACTTGTTTGGGCTAAAGAACACAAGGAATGGACATTAGGCCTGTGGAAATCTGTGCTTTGGTCTGATGAGTCCAAATTTGAGATCTTTGGTTCCAACCACTGTGTCTTTGTGCGACGCAGAAAAGGTGAATGGATGGACTACATGCCTGGTTCCCACTGTGAAACATGGAGGAGGAGGTGAGATGGTGTGGGGGTGCTTTGCTGGTGACAGTGTTGGGGATTTATTCAAAATTAAAGGCATACTGAACCAGCATGGCTACCACAGCATTTTGCAGCGGCATGCTATTCCATCCAGTTTGCGTTTAGTTGGACCATCATTTATTTTTCAACAGGACAATGACCCCAAACACACCTCCAGGTTGTGTAAGGGCTATTTGACCAAGAAGGAGAGTGATGGGGTGCTACACCAGATGACCTGGCTTCCACAGTCACCAGACCTGAACCCAATCGAGATGGTTTGGGGTGAGCTGGACCGCAGAGTGAAGGCAAAAGGGCCAACGCTAAGCATCTCTGGGAACTCCTTCAAGATTGTTGGAAGACCATTCCCGGTGACTACCTCTTGCAGTTCATCAAGAGAATGCCAAGAGTGTGCAAAGCAGTCATCAAAGCAAAAGGTAGCTACTTTGAAGAATCTAGAATATAAGACATAATGTCAGTTGTTTCACACTTTTTTGTTAAGTATATAATTCCACATGTGTTAATTCATAGGTTTGATGCCTTCAGTGTGAATGTACAATTTTCATAGTCATGAAAATACAGAAAATTCTTTAAATGAGAAGGTGTGTCCAAACTTTTGGTCTGTACTATATATATGTGTGTCAATGACATATAATGATATACAGTATATATACTATGTGTAGACACTTATTTTATCTATTCTATATTAACCTGTCATTGTGATTTTACATTACATTGCACTGAATTTCTAAAGGACATCGATGCGTATTTCTCGCAAGTCACACTGATTGTCCATGTGGTGTGCAAGTTTTTATTGCACCTATAGACTTTCATTGGCGAGAAAACAACTGATGATGGGAGCTGCCCCATAGATTAACATTGATCCGAGTGCTATGTGATTTTTTTATCGCATAGCACTCGTCCGCATTCCTCTCTAGTGTAACTCCGGCCTTAGTATGATTACTGTGATACCAAACATGTTCAGTTTTTTTTAATTATTTTAGTGTTGGGAAAAAATCAAATTGTTAGAAGCAGATCTTGGCCCTAATACACAGCCATGATCTGCCGGGTATCGGGCGCACTTACCCAGTGAGCTCACTCCATACACCTGCTTCCGTACATGTACAAAAGATGCTATGAAGGTTTAAACTGATTTTTTTCACCACCACATTAAAAAAATATATAAGTTTATTGCTGTAGTTGTACTGACTTGGAGATTCATGTTGTCAAATCCTTTTTTTTTAGCGCAATATGGATGATGTAAAAACAAAATAAAAAAACAATAGCACAATTGCATTTCCTTCACCATTTCACTTTATTTGCATTTTTTCAGTAGAGCATAGGATAAAATGAATGGCATCATGCAAAACAACAAGTCAAACTGATCATTTTCAGGGTCAGTAAAGGCTTAAACCAACAGCTGTGATGCGTTACACTGTCACCATAGCACAGGTATGCTTTTATGCATTCAGACAATTAGTATTGGAATACAAAATTAACAGCTTAGCAAACCTGCTGTTATTTTAGTTAATGCTACATATGTATAGCTGTAAGTAACGTTGCCGGTAATAGGAATGAAGGCGCATTTTTGCACTAGCAAACGTTGCAATCTGTCCACTATTGGGCTCATATTATTATCAAGATTAATACTTGCTCTGTAGTTAGGCAATTGTACTATTATGTACATGAATCTTTGGCCTATAATTGATCTTTTATACTTTGCTTGATCAGTGACCCAAATAAATAGGTACTTATATAGAAAACACTTGGTGGAATTACAATTTAAAAAATTTAGTATAAAATATATAATAAAAATATATAAAATATAAAATTTCAGTCTCTTTTTGTCTACAATTCCCATGCATCTCAAGTCACACTCAAAGAAGATTTCTTCACAAATATTTTGGGCAGAATATTTACAGAACTTTTTTCCATGTGGAGGTAATTTTCATACACACTAAACTCTGAATCCTAGCATGGTAAAGTTTTCTAAGATCAATGAAGGAAACAGTAGGAAGCTACACATAACCACATGTGGAGGATAAAGATTGCAATTGATTTTAGAGCAAACTATAGGCAAGGAAATATGCAGTTTTTCTTACTGTCAGCAGGTCTCTATATTAGACATAAAGAGATCCCTTAATCAAAACTATTCTTTGAAAGACAAAAAGTTTATGAAGATGAGTGTGTTAAATAACCTAAGTAAAATCTAAATTCTTGAAGTAGTCCTCCTTAGTATGCCTCATTTTTACAGTATAATTCGTAACTTTTTTCTGGTGTAGTTGTTAATCATCAATTTCATTTATGAAGTGAATATGGAAAGTACCACAAGAGGAGGAAGTTGAGACTGAAATTTTAAAAATTAAACTAGAACCAGGAACCCATCATTGCTGACTGACATCATGATTGGTACAATGATCTCTAAAGAAGTGTACAGTGTCCATTTTAGGACATGATCAGATATCAAAGTGAAACATCAAAATAATAACAGTTTGTGGCTAAATACCCTGCCTAAGAACTGACATCGACATATGACTTTGACAACTGATTCGGATATATGACTTTTATATGTGACTTTAACATATGACTTTGACATCTGACTCTGACATGTAAGATTGACTCCAACATCTTACATTGATATCTGACTAGTAAAAAAAACAAACAAAAAGTTCACTGGCAGCTACAGGGACTTGAATTGAGCTATCCCCTCAGTTGAAGACACATGGGCATTCTATTTATTTATGTGATTTTCAATGCAAACATCTGTCTTAAACTCATTGGGATTTTCACATAGACTGTTATGATCTGGTGACCTTGGAAGCCGCATGAAACTTTCTCTGGAGTCAGTGGAATCTGTACTGACCGCAAATCCTGAACTAACACCGCAACTAGAAGTAGCCGTGGGGTGTGCCTAACATACCCTAGACACCTCGACACAGCCGGAGGACTAAATACCCCTATAGATGGAAATAGGAATGCTACCTTGCCTCAGAGCAGACCCCCAAAGGATAGGCAGCCCCCCACGAATAATGACTGTGAGTAGGAGAAGAATAGACACACGCAGGTAGAAAACAGGATTTAGCAAAAGAGGCCACTCTAGCTAAATAGGAAAGGATAGGACAGATTACAAGGCGGTCAGTATTGAAACCCTTCCAAAAATATCCACAGCAGATAATACAAAAAGTTCCACAATCTAACTAAAGACATGGAATGTATATCTGCCACTCCAGAGAATCCAACAAGACTGAGAAAATACTGACACAATCTAAGCTGGACAAGAAAACACAAAGAATAGCACTGAATTGTGAAGCACATAGCATGTGTGCCACAGGAAAAAAAAACCAGACACTTATCTTTGCTGATTTGGCAGAAAGGCAGGAGGAACCAAGCAGAGGTCCAACTCCTCCCAACAACAATTGACAACTGGCAAGGACTAATGAATCCTGCATGCCTAAATACCCCAGTCAGAACTGCAATCAGCAGATACACCTGACCAGGACTGCAACTCAGGGGCAACTGCATTACCACCTACAACCACCGGAGGGAGCCCAAAAGCAGAATTCACAACAATAGACCTCCTCCAAGCCAAATTCAAATGATGCTTGATGCTGATATCTGACATTCTTCACAAATCAGAATGAAAATCACAAGGACTTTCAGACACACTGAGTATTTGCATGGTTAATGTTAAAAGCCAAGAAAAACTACCAGCCTGCATACCTTGAGCTTATGGCACAATGGTACAGCTCACATGTCAAAATCAGATGTCAAGGTCACATATCAGAGACAAATACTGTATCAGAAACAGTTGAAAAAGTCAGATTCAAAGTCAGTTCTCAGGCAGGGTATTTGGCCCCCAAACTGACATTATTCTGATGCTTGACTGTGATATCTGGTCATATCCTAAAATGGACAATGTAGAAGTGATTGTAGCTCAGTTATAGAGGCGATAGGATCAAGTGGGCTCAGTGGTTAGCACTGCAGCCTTGCAGCGCTGGGGTCCTGGGTTCAATTCCCACCAAGGACAACATCTGCAAGGAGTTTGTATGCTGTCCGAATGTTTGCGTGGGTTTCCTCCAGGTTCTCCAGTTTCCTCCCACACTCCAAAGACATACTGACATGGAATCTAGATTGTGAGCCCCTTCAGGAACAGCAATGATAATGTGTGCAAACTGTAAAGTGCTGCGGAATATGTTGGCACTATATAAATAAAAGATTATTATCATTATAAATTCAAATAGAGTTTTCTGAAATCTGTGGTTACACGTGAATTCCAACAAAGTGTGAATCGATTCATGTAGATTGGCCAAAAAAAAGCCGGCATCATTTCACACATGCTTTACACACGGTGAACAGGCTAAAGGGTCAGCATAACACAAGTTTCCTCTTAATACCCTGCAGCGATCCGATCACATGGTGTAGCACGGCCACACTATCAGCTCATGAAACAACATCACCTGCTCATTTGGCAAAGTAAAGCCAGACAGCAATCAAAGCAAGACTCAAGTTGTCCTCCTACCCCTTCTCACCATTATCTTCTTTCTGTAATCCAATTTGCACCCTTAAGTTGCACCTGTTTGGTGTTATCATCACCACCATCATAATGATCATCATCCTCAGCTGTGTGTTGTACCCTGTTGTAAAGGAAAATATAAATTGACAATTGTGTGTCAAGGAAACAACTGTGCAATTCCAGTCATACATTGATTTGCAAATGATAATTGCATCTTTTCAATTGGTGGTCATGCAGCCTTACCAGCTTGTGGATTCTGATGCCTTTTGAGAAATAATGGCATGACTTAGCTTTGACTGAAACAAGCAATCATTGTTTCTTGCAGAAAGGTGTGTTCGCTCTCTGTTTTCACGTGCAATAGAACACAAGCTGCTCTGTGGACTTTAAGCTCAAAACTGCACTGCACTACTAAAAGCTGGAGCAGTAATTATAGCCAAGGACAATACATGAGTTTAAAAGCTCATTTGCTGAATGTTTTCAGTGGCAGTGATGCACCACTGCATGTGGGTCAGGTGGTGAGGCTTCCGTGCCTGGGAGCTACGTCTATTTCCACTGCCAGGCGGTGTTTGTCTCCTCCTATACTTTATCCTATGACATCATCGCCAACAGGCACAGGGCACTCTGTTGAGTCTACTGTACACAGCACCCTCATTCTTTTAGCTCATGCAAGACAAAGCAATGCCAAACAGTTTTACAACTCGAAAGCCTGGAGCTGAAAAACCACAGAAGAGTTGCTGCTGTGCAAGTCCTGAATTTAATAGTACAAAATTTATTTCGCAAATATACATGCTGGAGAAATGTGGTAGCTGCTGCCTGAAAAGTGTCTGCCCATTTCAATTGGTCTTACATGGCATAGCATGCCCTCCTGGCTTTGGAAAAAGTGGAAAAAAACAGCGTCCAGAGCAATATCTGATTTATGATGTTCCAACCTGTAAGAATTTGATGCTATATATGTTGCAGTGTTTGCACGAACAGCAAAAGGCAGACTGCAGCATGCAGCAGTCGAACTGGAAAATGTGTTACTTTGAGATTTGATATTGGCAGCTTATGATTGAGGAACGCATTCCACCTATTGAAGCCCTTTGAAGAGGTGAAAAAAATGTTAGTATGGACACATGTGAAATCAGAGAAGTAATTCTGCTAATATTTAAATATTTATCCTGGAAAAAACACTTGCTAAGATGCAAGAGGGGATAATGGAAGAACACCTACTTTCACCTGTTCCATGTAGATGAACAGAATTAGGAATAGGAGCAGCAGATGTAAGAGGAGGAGAACATAGACATGGCAGGGTATGAGGCAGACAGAGGGAAAATGATGATGACTATGATGCTGGCCATGACAACCAACCTCACAGTGGAGTTATGATAATGAAATAATGGACCCATGGTCATGCTGGTAGTCATGGCAAGCTTAAACTGCAATGCTTTTGGGAAGCCAGGTGTATTGTTAACATGATGCAAAGTGATGACTATTAGACAGCTATGCTTTTATACTCTCGCTATAAAAACAAAACATTTTTCCAACTTACTAAATAGAGTCCAAAGTGGCTTACTTCGAGAATAGACCAGCAGACCACTCTATGATCCATGAAAGCTACAACAGATAGCCAAGGCAGCAGTAGCAACACAGTATTTTTTACATAATGGACCAGATGTGTTTTCTGCCAGTGGGACAACTCTGCATACTTCATTAAAAAAAAGACACACTACCTGAACAGCCAGGTTCAGTTGTACTTAGACTTTGTCCTTTCTCAGGCAGATACACTAACTCCCAAACCCATGAACAAATTGGACCGGTGGCAAGAACTAAATAGGCCATACCATCTCTCTGCCTACCTGACTGGCACCAGTGCTGATGGAACACACTCTGCTGGGCATCTACTCCCTGTACATCATACCATCCATACTGTAGCATTGCTATTGCCAGTGATGCCTTTGCTAGTCTTTAACTGGCTAGCTTCTCATGGCCTGCCACATCTTAACTCTATACCGTTTTGCTTCTGCCACAGCCATCACACAGACACACACCTCCTGGTTGCCAACTGTGTATCATAGTGCTAGACTATACTGTTGCTTTTAGTGCTGTTGTTGTTGGCCCTAAACTTCCAAGTGCTATACTAATGCTGATAAATGTACCTGTTTTTGTACCCTCAAGAACAGGTCACAAAATATAATCATATCATTTTTGAAAAGGCTTGATGACAATAGGCTGTAATGGACAGGGTGGTGGAACCACTGTGCCGTGATCTGAGGAGAGCCTGGAGGGGTGTGACTAGGTGACTCACCAAGTCAGACCTTGGGTGCACGGCAGCAGACAATGCCGGGACAAGAGAGACCTGACCAGGTGCTACATCAGAACTGACCTTGGGTGGATGGCTGCTGACCCCCAAGGGACAAGAGGCAGGAACGGCCCAGAATGGTAGACACGTAGGCAAAGGGGGCATGGCTGATAGGCAGTCAAGCGGCCACAGCTGATAGACAGGCAGGCGGGCATGACTGGTAGGAAGGCAAGCATGGCTGATAGGCAAGCAGGTGGGCATAGCTGATAGACAAGCAGGTATGGCTGACAGACAGGCAAGCAGGCACAGCTGATAGATAGGCAGGCACCGCTGATAGACAGGCAGGTATACAGGAATATGAGCACTGGGACCTGAGAACTAGCAAACGTGTTAGACACGGTATAAAAGGTGGCAAAGGCACCTCTATGCAGGTGGGGGTGCCATAAATAGTACTTATCTCCCAGATTTTGGCTGGGGACACTTTAGGACCGTGTGTTCACAGCTCCTTTAAGCACTCTGCCCCGGTATCTGCACGCTGTGCGCATACCCCAGGCATCAGCAGCAGGAGTGGAGGGAGGAAGTGCGTGACCACAGCGGTGAGTGAATCGACATCTCTGCAAGGGAATGGAGGCAGAGAGCCGGGGTGCTGCTACATAAGCAATAACTTCTTCACATTCAAACCACACTCCTGTTTTGCCTCCAGAAAAAATAAGATACATTTTGGAAGATTAGATAAAAAGACTTTTAATTGCCTAATCATTTTGTGATTTTAAAACCAGGTGTTGTGTAGCTATAAGGGAAACTTCAAAGCATAATTACCACAAATGAAATAGCACAGGACCTGCTGAATCCCCTGGGGATCTGGGGATTCAGCAGGTCCTGTGCTATTTCATTTGTGGTAATTATGCTTTGAAGTTTCCCTTATAGCTACACAACACCCGCTAACCTTAGGTGATGTTCGTGGTATTTATAGTTGGGCACATGGTACCAATGTTCAGGAGTTGTCCTTAGGTATCATTATGTTTAGCCTTTTTCAGTCCACGAACCTTAAAGGCGCAGCTACTTTGTCAGCATGCACATAGCACTTTGAATAGAGGTTTTCTTTACTATTGATCCTTTCATACATTTTTACCACTACCATTACGTTGTGATTTAGGGTAAATAACCATTAAGTGGCTTGCCCAGAATATACGTTTTAGGTGACTGAAATATTTACATGTGACCTGTTCTTTTAGATCGGAGGTACTCTTTTACCACATGATTGGTTTGTGTATAATAGTCTGAGATTTTTTATCTTTGATACTAATAAAAATTGCTTTGAACTTTACATTCATGTGGCCTGTCTAATTCTTCTCGTGGGAGGCCCATATGTGTTTATGATATTTTGAATGTGTTCTCTTTATTGATTTATGGACTAATATGTATATTTATTTAGGATTATGCAGCGACATGCTCACATTAAAACATTTATATGGTATTTTAAATAAGTTTAACTCTTAACTAGTGATGAGCGGACCAATGGAAGTTCGAGATCTGGTACCCTACCCTGACTTTCTTCCAAAGTTCTTTTTGGATACCAGAACTGTACACGAGCCTGAACTAGAACCCTAACCCAATTGAAAATTATGAGGAGCAGAACTTATGATCTGGAAATTCTGTCTCTCTCTGGGTTGCATTTATGGTGTAGCTCTACTGCCCTGAAAAATGAAATGAGCGTAAAATAGACACCATACGCCTTCATTGGCCATTCATCCTGGCTACCATTGGTCTCATCCATTACCTAAACAACAGGAGTTTCATTAACATGGACATTAACTTTATAACCATGCATTCATGCCACTCAGTAGGAGACACCTACCATTCCGTCTCCTAATATAGATTTTCCTTAAGCTTACAGACGTCAGACAGATCCTATATAAATTATTCCTTAATTTTATATTAAGATTGACTGCATGCTTCCTTTACTTAATTCACTGCAAATTCTTTGCCATTTTTATGATGACAGCAATGTACAGCCTATGTAACCCTCCTAAGATGACATTTATTAAAAAATCATTACTTTAAATAATCCACTGCTAAATCCACTACCTGAATATACTGTTTTTTTTGCCTCTGATGGTTGTGATTTCAATGTAATAATGTTTTTCTATTTATTTTCAAATTCTAGTACATACTCTTAATATAATTGGCTAATTTTAAGCTTCTTTTGGAAGAAAGTGGTCTATTTTTATCCATAATAGTGATCTTCGGCAAAATGGTTTCATGAGATTTTCTTCAAGATTAACTCATTGAGGTCTATTTTTTTACAAAAATTAACCTGCATAATATTAATAAATCTACCTTATGTTATTTTAAATACTAAACTAATGAAAAACCACCGTCATACTATGCAGAACCATTGTTTTACATGGTATTCCCAGATGTATTTTATATTGCAAATGAACTGATATGAACTAGTAGACAACATCTAAAGAAAAGTATAGTATTCTCTTCAATACAATAATTTGTATAATATCACTTCAATCCAAAATTGTAAGTAATTTTATAAAAAGTAAAGCCTCTCTGATTTCCTTTTTTTAAGATATCCAGATAATTTAAGATACATAAATCTTTAATTCTTCCTCTCAATTTTTATTCCTATATATTGAATATATTTATTTCCTTGGAAAAGATAAAATGTAGGTCTATTAATATTCTAATATTTCTTTACAGCACATTATTTTTTATTGAATTTGATACCCAAAGGCAGTGGTCCTGACAGGGTCAGCAAGAGATCATCAACAATAGAGATTTACTCTACCCTCCTTTACAACAACCGTAAGTGTAGTTATATTATTTTATATCTGATATTATAATCAAGAATCTATAGCTAGGGAAAAAAAGCAGGAGAAGAGTGCCTAATTCCTATTTAAATCTTTATTTTGCCACTCTCATAACCAAATAATTTCAATGTAGCCCTTGAGTGAAAATAGAATAACTGCAAAGCACAAAAGAAAGTTCTGATAAGACCAACTGAAAATGACCTTTTTATTGAAATCATATTTTTGTGGTAAATGTATATTTTTCATTTTGGCAATATTTTGTTTCCATATCTCAATAATTAAAGAAAAAAAATTAAAAATCTCATAATTTTCATACTGGCCACTAGGGTTATTTCATACTCTCACTTTGTGTTGTTTCAGAAAATCAACATGTACATTAACAGTAATAAACTAACTCTATCCCTATCTTTTGTATTGAATCCTCTAATAAGCGTGTGTAAAGGTGACTGAGAAGGGAGGGAGAGCAGCGGGAGTTGAAACCTCATCTAGTTTGGTGGATCCTGTGTATAGAGATGTTACTTGTCATTGTTATCCTGTCTCTGATGATAGTAAAACGTCTGAAAACTGTTCCTGAAAGGGCAAGAGGTATGACTTTAAAATAGTTTATTATAGTACACTTTCCGTACTGTGGCCTGACACCTTCATAATGCTATTAATTGGCAGATTAACTCTATATCTGCATGTTAACACCCTTAAAGGACATAAGTTGCCTTTAAAAAGCTTTTGCTTTTTCATTTAAAAAAAAAATAAAACTGTTGCTACTCCCAAAATATGATTTTTGGACAACTACTTGTCAATAACAAACTGCCTGTGTATAAACCTTTTCCCAGCAGAAATCTGCCTCCCAAAAAGGAATAATTTTTTGATAACTTTTACATTTTAGAAATTGCAAAAAATTTATCGGAAAGCGCAGTGTTAGAGGTGCCCTATCGGTGAAAATTGGTTGCTGTGCAGTACTTGCGGTTTGCAGGGTTTCCATTCACAGAGAATCAATTTTGGGGCAAAAATCAGAAAAGCTGGCAAGTGTGAGTTTCATAAGGTTCAGTCATTTTTTCTCACCATGCATACAGTATGTTTGATACGTGAAAAT
Source organism: Ranitomeya variabilis (assembly GCF_051348905.1). Taxonomy (NCBI): domain Eukaryota; kingdom Metazoa; phylum Chordata; class Amphibia; order Anura; family Dendrobatidae; genus Ranitomeya; species Ranitomeya variabilis. Next base: position 434,160,432 of record NC_135237.1, on the reverse strand, counting down.
CGATTTAATAAAATATTTTTTCTCTTTTTTTGTGTAACTTACATTTAAAGTGTGCAATAGACAATCTGCTTTTGTTAGAAAAGTTTTCTGATAATGAGAGGATATCCAACTCCTAGGACCCTTGGTAGTTAGATATAATCTGTGTGGAAATCTGACTGCAAAAGTTCTATTCTTATGCAGCTCCATCACTGAAAATGCCTTTAAAAATAAATTCTTGCAATAATACTCTGTAGAAAGTAGAAGAGAGTGTTAATGAGGACTCTGTGTGGATTTGTAATTTTTATTCTTGGAAATTGATTTGTGTTACATTAAGTGTGAGCTGACATTTTCTCATGTTCCCACAAGCGTTTGTTACCTTGTATGTATGTAAGAGGTATCTCTCTATAACATATATGAATTATTCTGTGTGTGTTGATTTATCTTAAAGATAAGTCTGTATATGTTTTTTTAACCAATATTCAATACGCTGGGGGCAGTAACTAACTTTCTTCAGGAAACAGGATTATTTTGACTGGTTTAGATTTATTTATATAGGTTATGTAACTATTTCTTTGTTTCTACATGTCATACATCATTTCTCAGAAAGTATTTTAAAGTTCAAAGCAGATCACTACTCTCTTCAGCAGGAGATCTGCTTTGATCTAAATTCTTGATGCAGAACATATTGCATTCTGGATCGTTGCTTAAAACCCTGATCATTTTTATCTTTGATTTTCAGAGGTTGGCTTTAATTTATTTTAATGTTTGCGTGTGGACCTACTGTGTACACTAGGATCGATGGCCTCAATTACACACAGAATTCTAGGCCTAATTCAGACGTTAGTGTTTTTTCAGGTGCACAAAAAATGATTCAAGTGTCATCAGTTTTTTGGATCTAAATGTCATCAGTGTTTGGTCAGCGTTTTTCACATATGGATAAATAAAGCTTTCCCTATTAATTGGAAGATTAATCACAACAACACATGGACTGCACACAGATGTTATTTGTGTGATGTCTGTGATTTTGACAGACCCATAGGCGTATATTGGTACTTTTTGTCCGTAGTGCAGGTTAAAAAAAATTTCCTTTTGCACAGCTACGCAGTTCACAAAAATCATGGACATGTGAACAGTACAATAGAGTAAAATATTCTGTTTGTGAAAATCACAGATAGAGCATGTGCATGAAAAATGGACAATGAATGAGGCATTATTAGATTGGATAGCACTTTAAATTATAAAAATATAAACATGGGAAGTACACCTAATGACATGACACCAGAATGCTATTAACCAATTAACATTTTTTTTTAAGATGCAGCTGATGGAAAGGTCCAGAAAGATTAAAGGGAACATGTCACTGTTAGGGCACACGAGATGCGTGTGTACTGGCCTTAGATGTTTGCAGCCAAATTTTATATTGGAGGTTTACGGCCGGAAAGATCATGGGGCATGGACAATGAGTCGTGTCTCAAGTGAATTCTGGATTATAGGTTGAAATGTACAATAATTTATAGGAAAAATAAGGGGCTTAACCACACATTACCTCATTGCCTTATCTCTTAATTATTGCTAGTCATTGCTGATTTCTGTCTCCCACATGTCATTATCTGTATTACTCTAATGGTTAATCAATTAGGTCAAGCTGACATCTTGTCTTGCATATAGCATGTCGATCTTTGATCGACATGAGGGGAGTGGGGACTGGTACACCTTGGTATGGGCATATTCATTATTAATCATTCTTGATTAGCTCAGTGGATCATCATATCAGAGTCCACTTTGAGTGTTGTATAACCTGTTGACAGGTATGAATTAGAGCACATACGCACTTTAATTAATATCTGTGATTCTTATACAAATTCAGCAAAGCGTCCATTTTTGAATATTTCCAGATCATATACATAAATCTTCTGTTTATGGCAAATCAATATGTGGCAATCACATACTATATGTGAACAGTTGTGAATCAGCTCACAAAATTTAATTTAATCTAGATGAGTAACTGGAAATAGTCCCTCTTCCCAGCAGGGGCGTTGACATGCTTACTGCCCTGGCCACGCAGCGGTGTCCCCATTCCCTGATTTGGCTTTCTGCTTCTCTGGAATTGTGGTGCGCCTAGGGTGTGAGCACACGCTCCCCGATACTTAAAGAGGCAGCACATGCACTTTGGAAATGTCCCCAGCCAATAGCTGGGAGGCATCAGGTATGGAATGTACTCTCCCCAGCCCCATTTACACATCGTTTTCAGGACCGTTATCAGACCGCTTTTTTACATTGATGGGTATGAGCCCTTATACTGATGGAGTTGGATTAATGCCTTGATTCCTAGAGCACATTGCCTAAAGACAAAGTAAGCTTGGTTGTAGGAGGAGTACTCTGCCAGCAGTAAGTCATCAATACCACAGATGGGAATATTAGCATTCTGTACATAATGGCGGCTAGTAAGATTTGGACATAGAGGCCATCTAGGAGGTCACGGCCCTAGTGAGTGAAGGAGGTTTCATAGTGCCAGCACTGGCGCCCTCCTTAGGCACTGGTTAAACTTGCTGTAAATGCACTACCCTGATGTTCTCACTTTCTGTACCTGCTGCTGTCAGCCTGCAACCTGTAACTTGTCACCAACTGAAACATGTGATACCATATACAGATGTGTAAAAAAGTGTTTGCCCCTTACTGATTTCCTATTGTTTTGCATGTTTGTCACACTTAAATGTGTCGGATCACAAATAGTGATGAGCGAATATACTTGTTACTTGAGATTTCCAGAGCACGCTCGGGTGTCCTCCGAGTATTTTTTAGTGTTCGGAGATTTAGTTTTCATCGCCGCAGCTGAATGATTTACATCTGTTAGCCAGCATAAGTACATGTGGGGGTGTCCTGGTTGCTAGGGAATCCCCACATGTAATCAAGCTGGCTAAGAGATGTAAATCATTCAGCTGAGGTGAGGAAAACTAAATCTCAGAGCACTAAAAACTACTTGGAGGACCCCCGAGCGTGCTCGAGAAATCTCGAGTAACAAGTATATTCGCTCATCACTAATCACGAAACAAATGTAAATATTTGACAAAGATAACACAAGTAAACATAAAATGCAGTTTTTAAATACAGGTCTTTATTATTAAGGAAAAATGAAATCCAAACCTACAAGGCCCTGTGTGAAAAAGTGATTGCCCCCTAAACCTAATAACTGGTTAGACCACCCTTAGCAGCAACAAATGCATTCAAGCATTTGCGATAACTGGCAATGAGTCTTTTACAACGCTCGGGAGGAATTTTGGCCCACTCATCTTTACAGAATTGTTGTAATTCTGCCACATTGGAGGGTTTTGGAGCATGAACTGCCTTTTTAAGGCAAAAGAATAGGAAATCAGGAAGAGGGGCATACACTTTTTTAGATAATTGTATCTTTGGTACTTTTTGGCTGCTGTTCAATTAATGTTCATTTGGTGTAATGTTAAAACTGCCTCCTGTGTCTCCTGTATCCCTCCACACCAACATCATGTGGAATGCCACAAACCACCACAACCAGCGAAGGAACAATACTACCTGCGTTAATCCTTTCATACCCATAGGTGTGCCTATTTTCACTGCACTGGAACGCCAGGCACCGTGCACGGCCACCAACCCCCCATGTGACAGCAAGAAGGAACCGACCCTTACCAGGTATACTGGGTTATCTGTGCTCAGGTGTCACAAATATAATTAGAAATTATAAAACTGTTGTAAATTTGAGAACTTATTGTTTATAAATTAACAAAAACAAAACTATAATTTCTAAATATATACAAATTTTATATCAAAATGAGATTCTTAAGAAAATTCAAGAAAAGGGTGCAGGTTTGTTGCAAAAAAGACACAGTTTGTAAGGCAATTTGTTATGCAACTCTATCACCTGTATAAAAAACATTAAAAATATGGTTGTTAATTAAAGGTTTTTTTAATGTGGTCATAGCAAAAGCAATGTACTATATGTCAGCGTGCAGATAAAAACAGGTGATTGCATTGCTGCATTGGTGCATGGTGTGGACTCCATTATATACACTTTTCATAATTGTGATTTGCACCATGTAATTTATTGCATCAAATATAAAGTTTGCGATATCAAACATATTGGACCCAATTAATCAAGATTGGCATTGGTCACACCAGTCTTGACTAGTAGATGTGCTGGAGTCCGACGCTCAAGGTTCATGAAGAGTCTTACACTTCTTTATGAGTTAGGAGAATCGGACGAGTGGCATACACCTCAGTGTGAACCTCTCCACAAATCCCTTGTCCATGAATTTGATGAGCATTGGCCACCACACCCCAGCTCTGCCCACTTTTTTGGAATTAGTTGAGAACAGTGTGAGAGTGCTTGAATTTTATCACAGTCTTAAGCTGTACCAAAATTCTGTGACTTTTCAAAGCTTTTACTCCAGAATACATGACTAAAAGCTTTAATAAAACGGGCTCATTGGCTATACTAGATGAGAATTGAATAAGCAAATAATTGATCGTCTACATAAAACAAATAAGGAAAAACCATATACCTATTTCAATATACACTATGTTTTAGAGGGGTGGTTCAATTTCACCTACTTTTAGCCTGCAGACTTGTGCCGTCTTTATCAAATTAGCATCAGGGCTCAGTGATTGAGGACAGAACTAATGGCATGATGCCACCTCTGCTTCTAATCAACAGAGACCCTGGCTGTGGCGAAGAGGTAGCGTTACATCTCGTGATGGTAACTAAACTTAGTTTATTATTTTAAAATAAAATATGTATTATAAATATCATAAAAATCCAATCATATAATTTTCTGATAACACATTAAGAAATGTATAAAAATGTTAATGTAGAGTTCTTGTACACTTTCTATACAGTATAAGGTGAAGTAGCGTGCACATTGGCAAAAATTGACCTATCAAAATCAGTATAGAACTTATAGTTTTGTTTGCTTATTTACATATTCATCATCTTTGGTGTAAACAGATTAAGCCTCGTCAATATTTAGAAGTTAATCTGCAGCTTTAAAGATTTCCGATAATGGGAAGAAAATAAACAACAAATGAAAAGGATCTGATCAAAGGCTGGATGGCTAAGAAAAAGCATACTAAGCTGCTTTGCCTGGAGACTTTTAAGCTCATATACATTTCATATTTAGGATCTTTGCATTGAAAGCAATATACTTTGTAATGTAAGACTGGACAAAAATCAATGGCACAATATACAGAATAATCTAATATATAAAGCTGAATGTGTGTGTGTATGTCCGGGATTGGCATCTGCACCGTCGCAGGTACAGCCACAAAATTTTGCACAGTCACACGTCTGGACCCTGAGAGCGTCATAGGCTATGTTGTGAGGTGAAATTTAACCCCGCGCGTTCCAATTCACCAAACAATTTTGACCCTATCTACATGATGGGGAAAAAGTGAAAGGAAAAGTGTTGGAGACAAATTGACAGCTGCCAGATGTGAACAAGGGGAACTTAAAGAGTGAGAGCGATGGCGCCAAAGAGTATATACCGTACAGTTGCTAAGGTGGGCCCCCGACATGGGATACTCACCACACACGGGGATATGAACACACACACAAAATGCGCCTCACACTACCATGTGCTTGAACACATATATCACCCTCAGCACACATTTCACCACACATACACCAACCTCGCCACATGAAAGTCGAAACACAAAAGTCACCACTCAAAACTCGCCATGCGCAAAACTCACCACATGCAAAACTAGGCTCACACAAAACTCGCCACACGTGCAAAACTCACCTCATGGAAAACTCGCCACACGCAAAACTTGCACACGCGGAAAAATTGCCATATGCACAAAAGTTGCAACACATGCAAAAGTTGCCTCACACAAAGCTTGCACATACTCAAAACGCACCAGACATAAAACTCGCCACGCACAAAAATCGCCATGCGCAAAACTTGCTGCACACAACTTGCTACACTAACCTGTCACATGCAACTCGACACACACAAAAAGTTGCTACACACATGTCGCCACACAAAACTCATCTCACAATAGTCGCTACATGCATGTCGCCACACGCAACTCAACACACACAACTTGACACATGAAACTCGCCCTAAAACACACACAAGTCTGGTATTATCCTTCAAAAATAAAAATCTGATTAATAAGCAGACAAACTACAAGAGCAACAAATGCACCATTTAGGAAATATGGCAGCTGTCAGTCACATGACCTGTCTATTATGTGTATGTGTGAGCTAATATATACTGCCAGGGGGAGGGCTTCCTGTTGACTGGGGATTTATCAGGCTTCCAATTTAGCTTACAAATTCTGAGGTAAAAATACTGACCAAAGAACATGTGAACGAGGTCTAATACAGGAGGAGATGACACACAGATATATACTATATACATGGGAGATGACACACAGGTATATACTATATACAGGAGAGATGACACACAGGTATATACTATAAGCAGGAGGAGAGGACACACAGGTATATACTATATACAGGAGGAGATGACACACACATATATACTATATACAGGGGAGATGACACACAGGTATATACTATATACAGGAGAGATGACACACAGGAACATACTATATACAGGGGAGATGACACACAGGTATATACTATATACAGGAGGAGATGACATACAGGTACATACTATATACAGGAGGAGATGACATACAGATATATACTATACACAGGAGGAGATGACACACAGATATATACTATATACAATAGGAGATGACATACAGGTATATACTATATACAGGAGGAGATGACATACAGATATATACTATAAACAGGAGGAGATGACATACAGGTACATACTATATATACAGGAGGAGATGACACACAGATATATACTATATACAGGAGGAGATGACACACAGATATATACTATATACAGGAGGAGATGACATACAGGTACATACTATATACAGGAGGAGATGTCATACAGGTACATACTATATACAGGAGGAGATGACATACAGATATATACTATATACAGGAGGAGATGACACACAGATATATACTATATACAGGAGGAGATGACATACAGCTACATACTATATACAGGAGGAGATGACACACAGATATATACTATATACAGGAGGAGATGACATACAGGTACATACTATATACAGGGGAGATGACACACAGGTACATACTATATACAGGAGGAGATGACATACAGGTATATACTATATACAGGAGGAGATGACACACAGGTATATACTATACACAGGGAGATGACACACACATATATACTATATACAGGGGAGATGACACACAGGTATATACTATATACAGGAGGAGATGACATACAGGTATATACTATATACAGGGGAGATGACACACAGGTCATTTTGGGGATTCCCCAAAAATCACTTTTAAAAAAGGTAAATCGGTGGGGGACAGACTTGTACACAGTCACTACTAGGGTTGAGCGACTTTCATTTTTTTAAGATCGAGTCTGGTTTTGTGAAACCCGATTTAGTCCAGAGTCGAGTCGAGTGAAGTCGGCCGATTATCGCTAAAAGTCGGGGATCGACCGAAACACGAAACCCAATGCAAGTCAATGGGGAAGCATAGCCGGCAGTGAGTGGAGGCCAGGAAAACACCTACAGTGCACATTTTACTGCCAAAAACATCCATTCTTGTTTTCTGAAGCTTGTCAATCTTAATTAACTTTATAATAATAGTTGGGCACTGGAAATTGGGGGTCATTTGGCAAAAGTTGTGGGGGTAGGGCTGGTTCAAGGTTTTAGTGGGCCCAGGAAACATGGACTACGTCATGGCGGTGGAGCAGGGAGAGGTAAGTATTTCAACGTTGCAAGTGCTGTGATCCTGAGCAAGCAGGGGGGGCCCACTCGTTCGCATTGGCACTGGCACAGGGCCCCTCAAAGTACGGCGGTGTGTTTGCATGGCGGGGGCGCCTCCCACCAGCAGCGACACTTTTGCGTACTCTGAGTGGCCCTGTGCCAGTGACGTCGCCAACGAGTATGCCCCCCCACCTGATGAAGGAACCTGCACTTTCATCTGCACCTTCCTCTTTGTCCCTGTGTAAGGTGGTATAATATGCGGGAAGGGGAACCTTACTTTCAGCAGGGTCAGATTCTGGCTGTGTAGAGTACAAGGGGAATGTAGTGGTCTAGGTCAATGTACCAGCAGACTCATCTAGCAGTGGCTGGGCAATGGGCAGGATGATGAGGAAACAGATATAGGGCCAAAGAATAAAGTAGGCTAAATGCAGATCAAAATTGGTAACAGGACTAAACAGGCGGCATTGCTTTGTTCAGTGGAGTAGCAAACCCAAGAGCAGCAGACACTGTTTCAAGGGCCTAACCACACTAGTAGGCAAAATGCAGTTTAATATCTGATAGTATAGGCCGAAAGCCAGAATGTGGAAGCTCAGCTTTGTTCAGTTGAGGACAACACCAGGGAGGGGCAGACACCGTTAGTAGGCCCTAACCACCATTTTGTTTTTTAAAAAACACTTAATGAGAGCCAGAAGGTTGAAGCTCAGCTTTATTCAGTTGAGGGCAACACCAGGGAGGGGCAGACACCGTTAGTAGGCCCTAAACACCATTTTGTTTTTTAAAAAACACTTAATGAGAGCCAGAAGGTTGAAGCTCAGCTTTATTCAGTTGAGGGCAACACCAGGCAGGGGCAGACACCGTTAGTAGGCCGGAACCAGCAATGTGTTTAAAAACAGCAGTTAATCAGAGCCGGAAGGTAGAAGCTCAGCTTTATTCAGTTGAGGGCAACACCAGGGAGGGGCAGAAGCCGTTAGTAGGCCCTAACCACCATTTTGTTTTTTAAAAAACACTTAATGAGAGCCAGAAGGTTGAAGCTCAGCTTTATTCAGTTGAGGGCAACACCAGGCAGGGGCAGACACCGTTAGTAGGCCGGAACCACCATTTTGTTTTTTAAAAAACACTTAATGAGAGCCAGAAGGTTGAAGCTCAGCTTTATTCAGTTGAGGGCAACACCAGGCAGGGGCAGACACCGTTAGTAGGCCGGAACCAGCAATGTGTTTAAAAACAGCAGTTAATCAGAGCCGGAAGGTAGAAGCTCAGCTTTATTCAGTTGAGGGCAACACCAGGGAGGGGCAGAAGCCGTTAGTAGGCCCTAACCACCATTTTGTTTTTTAAAAAACACTTAATGAGAGCCAGAAGGTTGAAGCTCAGCTTTATTCAGTTGAGGGCAACACCAGGGAGGGGCAGACACCGTTAGTAGGCCCTAACCACCATTTTGTTTTTTAAAAACACTTAATGAGAGCCAGAAGGTTGAAGCTCAGCTTTATTCAGTTGAGGGCAACACCAGGGAGGGGCAGACACCGTTAGTAGGCCATAAACACCATTTTGTTTTTTAAAAAACACTTAATGAGAGCCAGAAGGTTGAAGCTCAGCTTTATTCAGTTGAGGGCAACACCAGGCAGGGGCAGACACCGTTAGTAGGCCGGAACCACCATTTTGTTTTTTAAAAAACACTTAATGAGAGCCAGAAGGTTGAAGCTCAGCTTTATTCAGTTGAGGGCAACACCAGGCAGGGGCAGACACCGTTAGTAGGCCGGAACCAGCAATGTGTTTAAAAACAGCAGTTAATCAGAGCCGGAAGGTAGAAGCTCAGCTTTATTCAGTTGAGGGCAACACCAGGGAGGGGCAGAAGCCGTTAGTAGGCCCTAACCACCATTTTGTTTTTTAAAAAACACTTAATGAGAGCCAGAAGGTTGAAGCTCAGCTTTATTCAGTTGAGGGCAACACCAGGCAGGGGCAGACACCGTTAGTAGGCCGGAACCACCATTTTGTTTTTTAAAAAACACTTAATGAGAGCCAGAAGGTTGAAGCTCAGCTTTATTCAGTTGAGGGCAACACCAGGCAGGGGCAGACACCGTTAGTAGGCCGGAACCAGCAATGTGTTTAAAAACAGCAGTTAATCAGAGCCGGAAGGTAGAAGCTCAGCTTTATTCAGTTGAGGGCAACACCAGGGAGGGGCAGAAGCCGTTAGTAGGCCGGAACCAGCAATGTGTTTAAAAACAGCAGTTAATCAGAGCCGGAAGGTAGAAGCTCAGCTTTATTCAGTTGAGGGCAACACCAGGGAGGGGCAGAAGCCGTTAGTAGGCCCTAACCACCATTTTGTTTTTTAAAAAACACTTAATGAGAGCCAGAAGGTTGAAGCTCAGCTTTATTCAGTTGAGGGCAACACCAGGCAGGGGCAGACACCGTTGGTAGGCCGGAACCACCATTTTGTTTTTTAAAAAACACTTAATGAGAGCCAGAAGGTTGAAGCTCAGCTTTATTCAGTTGAGGGCAACACCAGGCAGGGGCAGACACCGTTAGTAGGCCGGAACCAGCAATGTGTTTAAAAACAGCAGTTAATCAGAGCCGGAAGGTAGAAGCTCAGCTTTATTCAGTTGAGGGCAACACCAGGGAGGGGCAGAAGCCGTTAGTAGGCCGGAACCAGCAATGTGTTTAAAAACAGCAGTTAATCAGAGCCGGAAGGTAGAAGCTCTGCTTTATTCAGTTGAGGGCAACACCAGGGAGGGGCAGAAGCCGTTAGTAGGCCGGAACCAGCAATGTGTTTAAAAACAGCAGTTAATCAGAGCCGGAAGGTAGAAGCTCAGCTTTATTCAGTTGAGGGCAACACCAGGGAGGGGCAGAAGCCGTTAGTAGGCCCTAACCACCATTTTGTTTTTTAAAAAACACTTAATGAGAGCCAGAAGGTTGAAGCTCAGCTTTATTCAGTTGAGGGCAACACCAGGCAGGGGCAGACACCGTTAGTAGGCCGGAACCACCATTTTGTTTTTTAAAAAACACTTAATGAGAGCCAGAAGGTTGAAGCTCAGCTTTATTCAGTTGAGGGCAACACCAGGCAGGGGCAGACACCGTTAGTAGGCCGGAACCACCATTTTGTTTTTTAAAAAACACTTAATGAGAGCCAGAAGGTTGAAGCTCAGCTTTATTCAGTTGAGGGCAACACCAGGCAGGGGCATACACCGTTAGTAGGCCGGAACCAGCAATGTGTTTAAAAACAGCAGTTAATCAGAGCCGGAAGGTAGAAGCTCAGCTTTATTCAGTTGAGGGCAACACCAGGGAGGGGAAGAAGCCGTTAGTAGGCCGGAACCAGCAATGTGTTTAAAAACAGCAGTTAATCAGAGCCGGAAGGTAGAAGCTCAGCTTTATTCAGTTGAGGGCAACACCAGGGAGGGGCAGAAGCCGTTAGTAGGCCCTAACCACCATTTTGTTTTTTAAAAAACACTTAATGAGAGCCAGAAGGTTGAAGCTCAGCTTTATTCAGTTGAGGGCAACACCAGGCAGGGGCAGACACCGTTAGTAGGCCGGAACCACCATTTTGTTTTTTAAAAAACACTTAATGAGAGCCAGAAGGTTGAAGCTCAGCTTTATTCAGTTGAGGGCAACACCAGGCAGGGGCAGACACCGTTAGTAGGCCGGAACCAGCAATGTGTTTAAAAACAGCAGTTAATCAGAGCCGGAAGGTAGAAGCTCAGCTTTATTCAGTTGAGGGCAACACCAGGGAGGGGCAGAAGCCGTTAGTAGGCCGGAACCACCATTTTGTTTTTTAAAAAACACTTAATGAGAGCCAGAAGGTTGAAGCTCAGCTTTATTCAGTTGAGGGCAACACCAGGCAGGGGCAGACACCGTTAGTAGGCCGGAACCAGCAATGTGTTTAAAAACAGCAGTTAATCAGAGCCGGAAGGTAGAAGCTCAGCTTTATTCAGTTGAGGGCAACACCAGGGAGGGGCAGACACCGTTAGTAGGCCGGAACCACCATTTTGTTTTTTAAAAAACACTTAATGAGAGCCAGAAGGTTGAAGCTCAGCTTTATTCAGTTGAGGGCAACACCAGGCAGGGGCAGACACCGTTAGTAGGCCGGAACCAGCAATGTGTTTAAAAACAGCAGTTAATCAGAGCCGGAAGGTAGAAGCTCAGCTTTATTCAGTTGAGGGCAACACCAGGGAGGGGCAGAAGCCGTAAGTAGGCCGGAACCAGCAATGTGTTTAAAAACAGCAGTTAATCAGAGCCGGAAGGTAGAAGCTCAGCTTTATTCAGTTGAGGGCAACACCAGGGAGGGGCAGACACCGTTAGTAGGCCGGAACCAGCAATGTGTTTAAAAACAGCAGTTAATCAGAGCCGGAAGGTAGAAGCTCAGCTTTATTCAGTTGAGGGCAACACCAGGGAGGGGCAGAAGCCGTTAGTAGGCCCTAACCACCATTTTGTTTTTTAAAAAACACTTAATGAGAGCCAGAAGGTTGAAGCTCAGCTTTATTCAGTTGAGGGCAACACCAGGCAGGGGCAGACACCGTTAGTAGGCCGGAACCAGCAATGTGTTTAAAAACAGCAGTTAATCAGAGCCGGAAGGTAGAAGCTCAGCTTTATTCAGTTGAGGGCAACACCAGGGAGGGGCAGAAGCCGTTAGTAGGCCCTAACCACCATTTTGTTTTTTAAAAAACACTTAATGAGAGCCAGAAGGTTGAAGCTCAGCTTTATTCAGTTGAGGGCAACACCAGGCAGGGGCAGACACCGTTAGTAGGCCGGAACCACCATTTTGTTTTTTAAAAAACACTTAATGAGAGCCAGAAGGTTGAAGCTCAGCTTTATTCAGTTGAGGGCAACACCAGGCAGGGGCAGACACCGTTAGTAGGCCGGAACCAGCAATGTGTTTAAAAACAGCAGTTAATCAGAGCCGGAAGGTAGAAGCTCAGCTTTATTCAGTTGAGGGCAACACCAGGGAGTGGCAGAAGCCGTTAGTAGGCCGGAACCAGCAATGTGTTTAAAAACAGCAGTTAATCAGAGCCGGAAGGTAGAAGCTCAGCTTTATTCAGTTGAGGGCAACACCAGGGAGGGGCAGAAGCCGTTAGTAGGCCCTAACCACCATTTTGTTTTTTAAAAAACACTTAATGAGAGCCAGAAGGTTGAAGCTCAGCTTTATTCAGTTGAGGGCAACACCAGGCAGGGGCAGACACCGTTAGTAGGCCGGAACCACCATTTTGTTTTTTAAAAAACACTTAATGAGAGCCAGAAGGTTGAAGCTCAGCTTTATTCAGTTGAGGGCAACACCAGGCAGGGGCAGACACCGTTAGTAGGCCGGAACCACCATTTTGTTTTTTAAAAAACACTTAATGAGAGCCAGAAGGTTGAAGCTCAGCTTTATTCAGTTGAGGGCAACACCAGGCAGGGGCAGACACCGTTAGTAGGCCGGAACCAGCAATGTGTTTAAAAACAGCAGTTAATCAGAGCCGGAAGGTAGAAGCTCAGCTTTATTCAGTTGAGGGCAACACCAGGGAGGGGCAGAAGCCGTTAGTAGGCCGGAACCACCATTTTGTTTTTTAAAAAACACTTAATGAGAGCCAGAAAGTTGAAGCTCAGCTTTATTCAGTTGAGGGCAACACCAGGCAGGGGCAGACACCGTTAGTAGGCCGGAACCACCATTTTGTTTTTTAAAAAACACTTAATGAGAGCCAGAAGGTTGAAGCTCAGATTTATTCAGTTGAGGGCAACACCAGGCAGGGGCAGACACCGTTAGTAGGCCGGAACCACCATTTTGTTTTTTAAAAAACACTTAATGAGAGCCAGAAGGTAGAAGCTCAGCTTTATTCAGTTGAGGACAACTTGAATTAGGGACTGCATACAGACTTAGCAGGCTGTCCCCTGTGTGGACCATGCATCCAATACATTAACCCATTGAGCCACAAAGGACACGTAACCTTCCGTGGCCATGCCTACAGGTTCATGTGTCTGTTGTCAGGTGTACCTTTGTCAGTGTAGGCCTATTGGAAGGAGGGACCGCAGACAGGCTTCGAAGGCCTAACACAATAAAATGGGCTGGCTGTAGGCACTTTAAAATTGGTTCCAGGGGTACACGGGCAGCAGTGGTCTGGTCAGTGGAGGCCTAGTGGAAGGAGGGACCGCAGACAGGCTTCGAAGGCCTAACACAATAAAATGGGCTGGCTGTAGGCACTTTAAAATTGGTTCCAGGGGTACACGGGCAGCAGTGGTCTGGTCAGTGGAGGCCTAGTGGAAGGAGGGACCGCAGACAGGCTTCGAAGGCCTAAAATAACAAACAATAGGCTCATGGCAGTTTTACAGCGGTTACATGGATACACGGGCAGGCAGCTTGGTGGTGAGTGGAGGAGTATTTAAAGTAGGGACCGCAGACAGGCTATCAAAGGCCTAAAATAACAAACAATAGGCTCATGGCAGTTTTACAGCGGTTACATGGATACACAGGCAGCTTGGTGGTGAGTGGAGGAGTATTTAAAGTAAGGACCGCAGACAGGCTATCAAAGGCCTAAAATAACAAACAATAGGCTCATGGCAGTTTTACAGCGGTTACATGGATACACGGGCAGGCAGCTGGTGATGAGTGGAGGAGTATTTAAAGTAGGGACCGCAGACAGGCTATCAAAGGCCTAAAATAACAAACAATAGGCTCATGGCAGTTTTACAGCGGTTACATGGATACACGGGCAGGCAGCTGGTGATGAGTGGAGGAGTATTTAAAGTAGGGACCGCAGACAGGCTATCAAAGGCCTAAAATAACAAACAATAGGCTCATGGCAGTTTTACAGCGGTTACATGGATACACGGGCAGGCAGCTGGTGATGAGTGGAGGAGTATTTAAAGTAGGGACCGCAGACAGGCTATCAAAGGCCTAAAATAACAAACAATAGGCTCATGGCAGTTTTACAGCGGTTACATGGATACACGGGCAGGCAGCTGGTGATGAGTGGAGGAGTATTTAAAGTAGGGACCGCAGACAGGCTATCAAAGGCCTAAAATAACAAACAATAGGCTCATGGCAGTTTTACAGCGGTTACATGGATACACGGGCAGGCAGCTGGTGATGAGTGGAGGAGTATTTAAAGTAGGGACCGCAGACAGGCTATCAAAGGCCTAAAATAACAAACAATAGGCTCATGGCAGTTTTACAGCGGTTACATGGATACACGGGCAGGCAGCTGGTGATGAGTGGAGGAGTATTTAAAGTAGGGACCGCAGACAGGCTATCAAAGGCCTAAAATAACAAACAATAGGCTCATGGCAGTTTTACAGCGGTTACATGGATACACGGGCAGGCAGCTGGTGATGAGTGGAGGAGTATTTAAAGTAGGGACCGCAGACAGGCTATCAAAGGCCTAAAATAACAAACAATAGGCTCATGGCAGTTTTACAGCGGTTACATGGATACACGGGCAGGCAGCTGGTGATGAGTGGAGGAGTATTTAAAGTAGGGACCGCAGACAGGCTATCAAAGGCCTAAAATAACAAACAATAGGCTCATGGCAGCTTTACAGCGGTTACATGGATACACAGGCAGCTTGGTGGTGAGTGGAGGAGTAGTGCAAGGAGTGTCTGTCCCAGTACTCCCAAAATATAAATAGATGTTAATGTCTCGCAAAACAACCAAAACAAAAAAAAAGGTGGCATACTTAGGTACAGGGGTGGGCTCATCTACTGAGTTTCTGACATAGTAATTTGGCAGTAACTATTTAATGGTGCCAATATAGGACACAGACACAGACTACTTTAAGTTGCATCATAGATGTCTACAAATTTGTATTGTCAGTGCCAGACATTGAATGATGTCAGCGAATAGACTAAAGATTGGTGGAGCTGTGCGACATAATTTTGCACGTGGTAGAGCACATTTTGAGCTGGGGTAGGGGGGAACTCTCTTGAGGCCGGCGGGACCGCCCCAGGGCCCCTCATGTTACAACGGTGTGTCTGACGTTGGGTGCGCACCGCCACCGCCAGAGACACTACATTGTACTATGAGGGACCCAGTAGCAATGCCGTCAACCAAAAGCGAGCACACCCACCTCTTCAGACAAACAGCAGTCTCACGGGTGCTTGCGCCAAGTCGCGATACCACGGCCCCGTGTGGGGAGTTTTGCCATTTAGGGAGGTGTAAACATGTCGTATGCTGTACAATCAGCTGCAGCAAATTAGACATTAGAAAAGTAATTCACAGGCAAGAGCTTTTCATAGGAAAGCTAGGTGTCGGCCGGGAAAGGTGGGGCAAAAGATTTCGAAATCCAGTTGTGGTTCATTTTAATGAATGTTAGATCGTCAACATTTTGGGTAGCCAGACGAGTCCTTTTTTCGGTTAATATTGAACCTGCAGCACTGAATACTCTTTCTGATAGGACACTTGCTGCCGGGCAAGCAAGCTCCTGCAATGCATATTCTGCCAATTCTGGCCAGGTGTCTAATTTGGAGGCCCAGTAATCAAATGGGAATGACGGTTGAGGGAGAACATCGATAAGGGATGAAAAATAGTTAGTAACCATACTGGACAAATGTTGTCTCCTGTCACTTTCAATTGATGCAGCAGTACCTGTCCTGTCTGCGGTCATAGCAAAATCACTCCACAACCTGGTCAGAAAACCCCTCTGTCCAACGCCACTTCTGATGTGTGCACCCCTAACACTCCTAGTCTGCTGCCCCCTGGAGCTCGTGTGAGAACGATCACGTGCGCTGTGTGCTGGGAATGCCTGAAGCAAACGGTCAACAAGAGTTGATTGTTTGGTTGCTAATATTAGTTCCAAGTTCTCATGTGGCATAATATTTTGCAATTTGCCTTTATAGCGTGGATCAAGGAGGCAGGCCAACCAGTAATCGTCATCGTTCATCATTTTCGTAATGCGTGTGTCCCTTTTTAGGATACGTAAGGCATAATCCGCCATGTGGGCCAAAGTTCCAGTTGTCAAATCTCCGGTTGTGATTGGTTGAGGGGCAGTTGCAGGCAAATCTACGTCACTTGTGTCCCTCAAAAAAACAGAACCCGGCCGTGACACGCAACCAATTTCCTGTGCCCCCGGGAAAGGTTCGGCATTAAAAATATACTCATCCCCATCATCCTCCTCGTCCTCCACCTCCTCTTCGCCCGCTACCTCGTCCTGTACACTGCCCTGACCAGACAATGGTTGACTGTCATCAAGGCTTTCCTCTTCCTCTGGTGCAGACGCCTGCTCCTTTATGTGCGTCAAACTTTGCATCAGCAGACGCATTAGGGGGATGCTCATGCTTATTACGGCGTTGTCTGCACTAACCAGCCGTGTGCATTCCTCAAAACACTGAAGGACTTGACACATGTCTTGTATCTTAGACCACTGCACACCTGACAACTCCATGTCTGCCATCCTACTGCCTGCCCGTGTATCCTCCCACAAATAAATAACAGCACGCCTCTGTTCGCACAGTCTCTGAAGCATGTGCAGTGTTGAGTTCCACCTTGTTGCAACGTCTATGATGAGGCGATGCTGGGGAAGGTTCAAAGACCGCTGATAGGTCTGCATACGGCTGGCGTGTACAGGCGAACGTCGGATATGTGAGCAAAGTGCACGCACTTTGAGGAGCAGGTCGGAGAACCCAGGATAAGTTTTCAATAAGCACTGCACCACCAGGTTTAAGGTGTGAGCCAGGCAAGGAATGTGTTTCAGTTGGGAAAGGGAGATGGCAGTCATGAAATTCCTTCCGTTATCACTCACTACCTTGCCTGCCTCAAGATCTACTGTGCCCAGCCACGACTGCGTTTCTTGTTGCAAGAACTCGGACAGAACTTCCGCGGTGTGTCTGTTGTCGCCCAAACACTTCATAGCCAATACAGCCTGCTGACGCTTGGCAGTAGCTGGCCCATAATGGGACAACTGGTGTGCAACAGTGTCATCTGCCGATGGAGTGGTTGGCAGACTGCGTTCTGTGGAAGAGCTGTAGCTTCTGCAGGAGGACGAGGAGGAGGAGGAGGAGGGGGTGCGAACGCCTACAGCCAACTGTTTCCTAGACCGTGGGCTAGGCACAACTGTCCCTAAATTGATGTCGCCTGTGGACCCTGCATCCACCACATTCACCCAGTGTGCCGTGATGGACACATAATGTCCCTGGCCATGCCTACTGGTCCATGCATCTGTAGTCAGGTGCACCTTTGTACTCACAGATTGCCTGAGTGCATGGACGATGCGCTGTTTAACATGCTGGTGCAGGGCTGGGATGGCTTTTCTGGAAAAAAAGTGTCGACTGGGTAGCTCGTATCGTGGTTCAGCGTACTCCATCAGGGCTTTGAAAGCTTCGCTTTCAACTAACCGGTAGGGCATCATCTCTAACGAGATTAGTCTAGCTATGTGGGCGTTAAAACCCTGTGTACGCGGATGCGAGGATAAGTACTTCCTTTTTCTAACCAGAGTCTCATGTAGGGTGAGCTGGACTGGAGAGCTGGAGATCGTGGAACTTTCGGGTGTGCCGGTGTACATGGCAGACTGAGAGACGGTTGGAGACGGTATTGTTTCCGCCGGTGCCCTAGATGCAATATTTCCTCCTACAAAACTGGTGGTTCCCTGACCCTGACTGCTTTTGGCTGGCAAAGAAACCTGCACAGATACTGCCGGTGGTGCGGAAAATGGTGGCCTTACAGTGACGGAAGGGATGTTGCGTTGCTGACTAGCTTCATTGGCCGAGGGTGCTACAACCTTAAGGGACGTTTGGTAGTTAGTCCAGGCTTGAAAATGCATGGTGGTTAAGTGTCTATGCATGCAACTAGTATTTAGACTTTTCAGATTCTGACCTCTGCTTAAGCTAGTTGAACATTTTTGACAGATGACTTTGCGCTGATCAGTTGGATGTTGTTTAAAAAATGCCAGACTGCACTCTTCCTAGACTCGGATCCCTTTTCAGGGATTGCAGACTGAGCTTTAACCGGATGGCCACGCTGTCCTCCAACAGGTTTTGGCTTTGACACGCGTTTTGGGCCAGATACGGGCCCGGCAGATGGAACCTGTTGCGATGTTGATGCCTGCTGCGGCCCCTCCTCCACCTCCGCTTCTGAACTACTGCCGCCTGCACCCTGTTCCCCCAATGGCTGCCAATCGGGGTCAATAACTGGGTCATCTATTACCTCCTCTTCGAGCTCGTGTGCAACTTCGTCTGTGTCACTGTGTCGGTCGGTGGTATAGCGTTCGTGGCGGGGCAACATAGTCTCATCAGGGTCTGATTGTGGATCTGTACCCTGAGAGGGCAATGTGGTGGTCTGAGTCAAAGGAGCAGCATAGTACTCTGGCTGTGGCTGTGCATCAGTGCACTCCATGTCAGAATCTACTTGTAATGGGCATGGCCTGTTAAATGTTTCACTTTCTAAGCCAGGGACGGTATGTGTAAAGAGCTCCATGGAGTGACCCGTTGTGTCGCCTGCTGCATCCTTCTCTCTTGTTGTAGTTTTTGCTGAGGAGGACAAGGAAGCGACTTGTCCCTGACCGTGAACATCCACAAGCGACGCGCTGCTTTTACATTTACCAGTTTCGGAAGAGGAGGCAAAAGAGCTAGAGGCTGAGTCTGCAATGTAAGCCAAAACTTGCTGTTGCTGCTCCGCCTTTAAAAGCGGTTTTCCTACTCCCAGAAAAGAGAGCGTTCGAGGCCTTGTGTAGCCTGACGACGAAACTGGCTCCACAGCTCCAGACTTAGGTGGAATATTTTTATCCCCACGACCACCTGATGCTCCACTACCACTACCATCATTACCAGCTGACAATGAACGCCCACGACGACCTCTTGCACCAGACTTCCTCATTGTTTTAAAATCTTAACCAAAGTAACTTTATTTGTTGCTGTCAAACAACTTACACGGTGAGCTATAACTTCAGTATGATTTCAATATCCCTTAACAGGTTGGTGAGACCACAAGGAAAATCAGGCACAATGTTACACACTCTGTTTTCTGTGGCACAAAATCACAGAGATGACACACACGCAGGACTGTCACTCAAGCACTAATGTCAATATTAATCTCCCACCTAATTTTTTTTTTTTCTTTTTCTCAGGGAGACTTTAGAAACCAAATAATATAAAAAAAACAACAAAAAAAAAAAGGCTTTCTATGGCCCACAATTAGAGAGAGAGAGGTGGCACACCCAGGAGTCAAGACTGGCGCACAAGCTGAAAGGGCAATATTACTCTCCCACTGTTTTTTTAAGTTTTTTTTTTTTATTTTCAGGGAGACTTTAGAAACCAAATAATATTAAAAAAACCAAAAAAATAAATAGCCTTTCTATGGCCCACTGAATGAGAGAGAGAGGTGGCACACCCAGGAGTCAAGACTGGCACACAAGCTGAAAGGGCAATATTACTCTCCCACTGTTTTTTTATGTTTTTTTTTTTTTCAGGGAGACTTTAGAAACCAAATAATATTAAAAAAACCAAAAAAATAAATAGCCTTTCTATGGCCCACTGAATGAGAGAGAGAGGTGGCACACCCAGGAGTCAAGACTGGCACACAAGCTGAAAGGGCAATATTACTCTCCCACTGTTTTTTTATGTATTTTTTGTTTTTTAAGGGAGACTTTAGAAACCAAATAATATTTTAAAAAAAAACAAAAAAGAAAAGGCTTTCTATGGCCCACAATTAGAGAGAGAGAGGTGGCACACCCAGGAGTCAAGACTGGCGCACAAGCTGAAAGGGCAATATTACTCTCCCACTGTTTTTTTATGTTTTTTTTTTTTCAGGGAGACTTTAGAAACCAAATAATATTAAAAAAACCAAAAAAATAAATAGCCTTTCTATGGCCCACTGAATGAGAGAGAGAGGTGGCACACCCAGGAGTCAAGACTGGCACACAAGCTGAAAGGGCAATATTACTCTCCCACTGTTTTTTTTATGTATTTTTTGTTTTTTAAGGGAGACTTTAGAAACCAAATAATATAAAAAAAAAACAAAAAAAAAGGCTTTCTATGGCCCACAATTAGAGAGAGAGAGGTGGCACACCCAGGAGTCAAGACTGGCGCACAAGCTGAAAGGGCAATATTACTCTCCCACTGTTTTTTTAAGTTTTTTTTTTATTATTTTCAGGGAGACTTTAGAAACCAAATAATATTAAAAAAACCAAAAAAATAAATAGCCTTTCTATGGCCCACTGAATGAGAGAGAGAGGTGGCACACCCAGGAGTCAAGACTGGCACACAAGCTGAAAGGGCAATATTACTCTCCCACTGTTTTTTTATGTTTTTTTTTTTTTTCAGGGAGACTTTAGAAACCAAATAATATTAAAAAAAACAAAAAAATAAATAGCCTTTCTATGGCCCACTGAATGAGAGAGAGAGGTGGCACACCCAGGAGTCAAGACTGGCACACAAGCTGAAAGGGCAATATTACTCTCCCACTGTTTTTTTATTTATTTATTTTTTTTCAGGGAGACTTTAGAAACCAAATAATAAGAAAAAAAATAAATAAATAAATAGGCTTTCTATAGCCCACTGAATAAGAGATAGCACACACAGCAGTGGCACACAAGCCCTGACTGAGGCCAATATTTTTCTACCACTGATTGATGTAGTGTTTTTGTGTTGAGGTAGAATTTAGAACACAAATCACGGAAAAAATAAATAGGCTTTCTATGGCCCACTCAGTGAGAGATGGCACACACAGGGATGGCACTGTAGCAGAAATGCCAATCTTAATCTCCCACAAAAAAAAAAAAAAAAAAAAAAAAACAGGGTCTGACCTACAATTACTATCTCCCTGCAGTAATCTAAGCCAGGTATGGCAGGCAGCAATAGGAGTGGACTGATGCACAAATTAAATAAAAAGTGTGGACAAACAAAAAAGATAGCTGTGCAGAAAGGAACAAGAGGATATGTGCTTTGAAAAAAGCATTGGTTTCCACAGTGGCGTACACACAGCAATACAGGTATCACGGAGCCTTCTAGGGCAGCCCAATGAGCTACAGCGCTGAGGAAAAAAAAAAAAAATAGCTTCCACTGTTCCTGCACACCGAAGGTGGTGTTGGACAGTGGAAATCGCTACAGCACAAGCGGTTTGGTGGTTAGTGGACCCTGCCTAACGCTCTCCCTGCTTCTGACGAAGCGGCAGCAACCTCTCCCTAAGCTCAGATCAGCAGCAGTAAGATGGCGGTCGGCGGGAACGCCCCTTTATAGCCCCTGTGACGCCGCAGACAGCAAGCCAATCACTGCAATGCCCTTCTCTAAGATGGTGGGGACCAGGATCTATGTCATCACGCTGCCCACACTCTGCGTTCACCTTCATTGGCTGAGAAATGGCGCTTTTCGCGTCATTGAAACGCGACTTTGGCGCGAAAGTCGCGTACCGCATGGCCGACAAGCACAGGGGTCGGATCGGGTTTCATGAGACGCCGACTTAGCCAAAAGTCGGCGACTTTTGAAAATGATCGACCCGTTTCGCTCAACCCTAGTCACTACCTACCACCAGCAAATGACACATGGCTCCCAAATCCACCGAAGGGGTGCCATAAATGTAGTGGCTGTGTAGCATGCCCGGTCATTGCAGTGGGATCCAAATTTGTGAGTGGAGTGACAGGGAGAGAATACCAAATATACCACTTCATAAATTGTAGATCAAAAGGAGTGATTTATAGAGCTGTTTGCCTTTG
The DNA here is from genome assembly GCF_051348905.1 of Ranitomeya variabilis. Lineage (NCBI taxonomy): Eukaryota > Metazoa > Chordata > Amphibia > Anura > Dendrobatidae > Ranitomeya > Ranitomeya variabilis. Next base: position 434,138,041 of record NC_135237.1, on the reverse strand, counting down.
TGGATTGGAATACATAGGCATATTTGCTGGGGGTAAGCTGCAGCCTGACAGAGTTTTGCTATTGACAGATATATCTTTTGCTGATCAGGACAGAGCGGCTTTTGCCAGTAATTATTTATATGTGTATACTATTTGATTATCTGCCATATTTGATGTATGAATATTGTGTATTGGGCAGTGTTGGGCACACGTATATGGAGGGAGTTTTGTATGTATGGTTTTAATTGTTTTTATATATGTTACCAATAAAGCTTGTTTGATTCATTATAACTTCTGGTGGTGTGCATACAGTATAATGGCTTTCTTTTTCTTGTTTATTATCCACATAGGCAAAACAATACGCAAATTCAGAAGGCGCGTTGGTGAACATTTGAGAGACATTGCTCTAAAAAGGGATACATCCCTGGCTAGACATATTAACAATGAACATAATGGTGACAGTCGGGGGTTAAAATTTATGGGGATCGACAGGATTGGGGCACCCAAGAGGGGAGGGAATTGGGATCAGATGTTACTACAATGTGAAACCAAGTGGATCTTCCGCCTCAAGACACAAACACCAAGAGATTTAAATGAAATTCTGACGTACAGTTGCTTCCTTGAAGGTTAGGTTAAACAATTAAGAACATAACATTGCTCTATTCTTCCTTCCCCCCCTTTCTCTCCCCCTCATTAGGCTTTAGTAGGGCTGTTGTTGTGAATTTGGTTTTTGGGCTCCCCCGGTGGTCACTGGTGGTACTGGACTTGTGTGCTTCACTTTCTCTGTTCACCTGTTTTCATCAGGATATGGGTGTATCCTATTTAGCCTTGCTGCTCTGTTATTCTAGTGCCGGCCATCAATGTAACCAGAGCCTTGTTCCTGCTTCTAGACTACTATCAGCTAAGTTGGACTCTTAGTCCTAAGTTTGTTTTGCATTTTTGTTCCAGTTCACAGTTATGTTATTTTTCAGTAGCTGGAAGCTCTTGTGGGCCGAAATTGCCACTCCGGTGTCATGAGTTGACACATGAGTCTTAAAGTAATTTCGGGATGGTATTTTAATAGGGTTTTCAGCTGACCGTGAAGTTCCCTATTGTATCTTCTTGCTATCTAGTAAGCGGACCTCGCTTTGCTGAACCTACCTTCATACTGCGTATGTCTTTTCCTCTGAACTCACCGTCAATATTTGTGGGGGGCTTCTGTCTCCTTTTTGGGGGAATTTCCCTAGAGGTAAGCCAGGTCTGTCTTTTCCTCTATTAGGGTTAGTTAGTCCTCCGGCTGGCGCTAGGCGTCTAGGGATAAAACGTAGGTACACCACCCGGCCACTGTTAGTTGTGTGGTAGGTTTAGCTCACGGTCAGCTCGAGATTCCATCACCCAAGAGCTGTTCCGTTATTTATGTTCTCTGACGTTCCCTTGCCATTGGGAACCATGACAGTATGGCCGGCCCAGTGTTAAAACCGTTGGCAGAAGAAAGGAGAGAAAAAGAAGTCTGCAGATTTTTTTTTTTTTTTCCTCTGAGCTTGCTCTATAGTTTACTCAGTTGCATTTCTGCTCTAATTGCAGCCTTTGTCTCTCTCTCTCCTTCTAATCCTTGAATGGCTCTGATCTCACCTGATCAATATGGATCCTCAGAGTTTGGCTACAGGTTTGAATAATCTTGCTACGAAGGTTCAAAATTTACAGGATTTTGTTATTCATGTTCCTATATCTGAACCTAGAATTCCTATACCAGAATTTTTCTCCGGGGATAGATCTCGTTTCCTGAATTTAAAAAATAATTGTAAATTATTTCTTTCCCTGAGATCTCGCTCCGCTGGAGATCCCGCACAGCAGGTTAGGATAGTAATTTCCTTGCTGCGGGGTGACCCTCAAGACTGGGCATTTGCATTGGCACCCGGGGATCCTGCGTTGCTCAATGTGGATGCGTTTTTTCTGGCTTTGGGGTTGCTTTATGAGGAACCTAACTTAGAGATTCAGGCTGAAAAAGCCTTGATGGCCCTATCTCAAGGGCAAGATGAAGCTGAAATATACTGCCAAAAATTCCGTAAATGGTCTGTGCTTACTCAGTGGAATGAGTGCGCCCTGGCGGCGAATTTCAGAGAGGGTCTCTCTGATGCCATTAAAGATGTTATGGTGGGGTTCCCTGCACCTACAGGTCTGAATGAGTCCATGACAATGGCTATTCAGATTGATCGGCGTTTGCGGGAGCGCAAACCTGTGCACCATTTGGCGGTGTCTTCTGAGAAGGCTCCAGAAAATATGCAATGTGATAGAATTCTGTCCAGAAGCGAACGGCAGAATTTTAGGCGAAAAAATGGGTTGTACTTCTATTGTGGTGATTCAACTCATGTTATATCAGCATGCTCTAAACGTACAAAAAAGGTTGATAAGTCTATTTCAATTGGCACTTTACAGTCTAAGTTTATTCTGTCTGTGACTTTGATTTGTTCATTATCGTCAATTACCGCGGATTACCTATGTCGACTCTGGCGCCGCTTTGAGTCTAATGGATTGGTCCTTTGCCAGGCGCTGTGGGTTTGATCTAGAGCCTCTGGAAGTTCCTATACCTCTGAAGGGTATTGACTCTACACCATTGGCTAGTAATAAACCACAATACTGGACACAAGTGACTATGCGTATGAATCCAGACCATCAGGAGATGATTCGCTTCCTTGTGTTGTACAATCTACATGACGTTTTGGTGCTCGGATTACCATGGCTACAATCTCATAACCCAGTCCTTGACTGGAAAGCAATGTCTGTGTTAAGCTGGGGATGTCAGGGGGCTCATGGGGACGTACCTTTGGTTTCCATTTCATCATCTATTCCCTCTGAGATTCCGGAATTTTTATCTGATTATCGTGATGTTTTTGAGGAGCCTAAGCTTGGTTCACTACCTCCTCACAGAGATTGCGATTGTACCATAGATCTGATTCCGGGCAGTAAATTTCCTAAGGGTCGTTTATTTAATCTATCTGTACCTGAACATGCTGCTATGCGAGAATATATTAAGGAGTCCCTGGAAAAGGGACATATTCGTCCTTCTTCATCTCCCTTAGGAGCCGGTTTTTTCTTTGTATCTAAAAAAGATGGCTCTTTGAGGCCGTGTATTGATTATCGACTCTTGAATAAAATTACAGTCAAATATCAGTATCCTCTGCCACTGCTGACTGATTTGTTTGCTCGAATAAAAGGGGCTAAGTGGTTCTCTAAGATTGATCTCCGTGGGGCGTATAATTTGGTGCGAATTAAGCAGGGGGATGAGTGGAAAACCGCATTTAATACGCCCGAGGGCCATTTTGAGTATTTAGTAATGCCTTTTGGTCTTTCAAATGCCCCTTCAGTCTTTCAGTCCTTTATGCATGACATTTTCTGTGAATATTTGGATAAATTTATGATCGTGTATCTGGATGATATTTTGATTTTTTCGGATGACTGGGATTCTCATGTCCAACAGGTCAGGAGGGTTTTTCAGGTTTTGCGGGCTAATTCCTTGTGTGTGAAGGGTTCTAAGTGTATTTTTGGGGTTCAAAAGATTTCTTTTTTGGGGTACATTTTTTCCCCCTCTTCCATTGAGATGGATCCTGTCAAGGTTCGGGCTATTTGTGATTGGACGCAACCTTCTTCTCTTAAGAGCCTTCAGAAATTTTTGGGCTTTGCTAATTTTTATCGTCGATTTATAACTGGTTTTTCTGATGTTGCTAAACCTTTGACTGATTTGACCAAAAAGGGTGCTGATGTTGCTGATTGGTCCCCTGCTGCTGTGGAGGCCTTTCGGGAGCTTAAGCGCCGCTTTTCTTCCGCCCCTGTGTTGCGTCAGCCTGATGTTACTCTTCCTTTTCAGGTTGAGGTCGATGCTTCCGAGATCGGAGCTGGGGCGGTCTTGTCGCAGAAAAGTTCCGACTGCTCCGTGATGAGACCTTGTGCGTTCTTTTCTCGAAAATTTTCGCCCGCCGAGCGAAATTATGATATTGGTAATCGGGAGCTTTTGGCTATGAAGTGGGCTTTTGAGGAGTGGCGTCATTGGCTTGAGGGGGCTAGACATCAGGTGGTGGTATTGACCGATCACAAGAATTTGATTTATCTTGAGTCTGCCAGGCGCCTGAATCCTAGACAGGCGCGCTGGTCGTTGTTTTTCTCTCGGTTTAATTTTGTGGTCTCATACTTACCAGGTTCTAAAAATGTGAAGGCGGATGCCCTTTCTAGGAGTTTTGAGCCTGATTCCCCTGGTGATTCTGAACCTACAGGTATCCTTAAGGATGGGGTGATATTATCTGCTGTTTCCCCAGACCTGCGACGGGCTTTGCAGGAGTTTCAGGCGGATAGACCTGATCGTTGCCCGCCTGGTAGACTGTTTGTTCCTGATGATTGGACCAGTAGAGTCATCTCGGAGGTTCATTCTTCTGTGTTGGCAGGTCATCCCGGGATCTTTGGTACCAGGGATTTGGTGGCTAGGTCCTTCTGGTGGCCTTCCCTGTCTCGAGATGTACGAGTTTTTGTGCAGTCTTGTGATGTTTGTGCTCGGGCCAAACCTTGTTGTTCTCGGGCTAGCGGATTGTTGTTATCTTTGCCTATTCCGAAGAGGCCTTGGACTCACATCTCTATGGATTTTATTTCTGATCTCCCTGTTTCTCAGAAAATGTCTGTCATCTGGGTGGTGTGTGACCGTTTTTCAAAGATGGTTCATTTGGTGCCCTTGCCTAAGTTGCCTTCCTCATCCGAGTTGGTTCCTCTGTTTTTTCAAAATGTGGTTCGCTTGCATGGTATTCCGGAGAATATCGTTTCTGACAGGGGGACCCAGTTCGTGTCTAGATTTTGGCGGGCGTTCTGTGCTAGGATGGGCATTGATTTGTCTTTTTCATCTGCGTTCCATCCTCAGACTAATGGCCAGACTGAGCGAACTAATCAGACCTTGGAGACTTATTTGAGGTGTTTTGTGTCTGCGGATCAGGATGACTGGGTTGCCTTTTTGCCGTTGGCGGAGTTTGCCCTCAATAATCGGGCTAGTTCTGCCACTTTGGTTTCTCCTTTCTTTTGCAATTCGGGGTTTCATCCTCGTTTTTCTTCCGGTCAGGTGGAGTCTTCGGATTGTCCTGGAGTGGATACTGTGGTGGATAGGTTGCATCGGATTTGGGGACAGGTGGTGGACAATTTGGAGTTGTCCCAGGAGAAGACTCGGCATTTTGCTAACCGCCGTCGTTGTGTTGGTCCTCGTCTTCGTGTTGGGGACTTGGTGTGGTTGTCTTCTCGTTTTGTCCCTATGAGGGTTTCTTCTCCTAAGTTTAAGCCTCGGTTCATCGGCCCGTATAAGATTTTGGAGATTGTTAACCCCGTGTCCTTTCGATTGGACCTCCCAGCATCTTTTTCTATCCATAATGTCTTCCATCGGTCATTATTGCGCAGGTATGAGGTACCAGTTGTGCCTTCCGTTGAGCCTCCCGCTCCGGTGTTGGTTGAGGGTGAATTGGAGTACGTTGTGGAGAAGATCTTGGACTCCCGTGTTTCCAGACGGAAACTTCAGTATCTGGTCAAGTGGAAGGGCTACGGTCAAGAGGATAATTCTTGGGTGACAGCCTCTGATGTTCATGCCTCTGATTTGGTCCGTGCCTTTCATAGGGCTCGTCCTGATCGCCCTGGTGGTTCTTGTGAGGGTTCAGTGCCCCCTCCTTGAGGGGGGGGTACTGTTGTGAATTTGGTTTTTGGGCTCCCCCGGTGGTCACTGGTGGTACTGGACTTGTGTGCTTCACTTTCTCTGTTCACCCGTTTTCATCAGGATATGGGTGTATCCTATTTAGCCTTGCTGCTCTGTTATTCTAGTGCCGGCCATCAATGTAACCAGAGCCTTTCTGTTGCATGTTCCTGCTTCTAGACTACTATCAGCTAAGTTGGACTCTTAGTCCTAAGTTTGTTTTGCATTTTTGTTCCAGTTCACAGTTATGTTATTTTTCAGTAGCTGGAAGCTCTTGTGGGCCGAAATTGCCACTCCGGAGTCATAAGTTGACACATGAGTCTTAAAGTAATTTCGGGATGGTATTTTAATAGGGTTTTCAGCTGACCGTGAAGTTCCCTATTGTATCTTCTTGCTATCTAGTAAGCGGACCTCGCTTTGCTGAACCTACCTTCATACTGCGTATGTCTTTTCCTCTGAACTCACCGTCAATATTTGTGGGGGGCTTCTGTCTCCTTTTTGGGGGAATTTCCCTAGAGGTAAGCCAGGTCTGTCTTTTCCTCTATTAGGGTTAGTTAGTCCTCCGGCTGGCACTAGGCGTCTAGGGATAAAACGTAGGTACGCCACCCGGCCACTGTTAGTTGTGTGGTAGGTTTAGCTCACGGTCAGCTCGAGATTCCATCACCCAAGAGCTGTTCCGTTATTTATGTTCTCTGACGTTCCCTTGCCATTGGGAACCATGACAGGCTGTTAACAGGGTTCAGCCGCCGAGGAATGGGGGCGCCATTCTTGCGTTTTTTCTGTCCTAGGGTGCCAACCTCCATTGTTAGGTAGGTGATAAATATCAGGAGCACATTAGGGTAAGAAGGGGGGTTCACATATGAGACTATCCCTCTAACTATATTTTTTCCATGCACCAATCTCTGTAGTAATTTTTTTAATTTTTTAATAATCCTGTACTACCTTCCCCCTCCATCTCTCTGAAATGTCCTCACTTTGGAGTCCTATTTTGGACCATCAAATGAATCAATTCCTTCTTTTCATTTTTTTTTTCCCCCTCTTTTTTTTGGGGGGGAACATCTTTGGAATATTAGATGGCTTAGATTGTACATTATCGGCCGCTTTACTCAGTGTTTCATTCCCTTTTTTGGGGTATAGCCGGCATGTGCCCGTTGTTATGATCCTCCTTCCTATTAGGAGGTCTGGTAGGATTTACATTGTTTAGTTGAGAAGAGACTCTGCAGAAACAGTCAGCTGACATGCCCTAATTAGGGTTTTTATAAAGAAATAGGAGTTAATATACTTCTCTTACTTTTACACTGCCTGTGAGAAGATTGAATGTATAAGTTCAAGGCAGCGTCTGTACCTGGACTCCAGTAGTCACGTAGCAACCGGCATGCCCCCTTTTGGAGGATATGGCTCGGTAGCGCGTTGCTATGGAAACAAAACTCACACGTGTCACCGGAAATGAGGCATGCGGTGCAGCTATGCGCTCCAGCCTGGGCACTTAGCATATGACATCATCAGCCTGCTAGCCTGGGTGAGAACTGGGCGGGCTATTTAAGAGCAGCGAATACTGCTCTCTATTGATTACCCCCGCATTGAGTGCCCAACACGGATTTGGAGGGACACCTTACAAATTTCCCCTGATGAGTTTATATAACGAAACGCGTAGGGAAATGGTTTCTTTAATTTGGGGTTAAGCAAAAATCCTTTTGGCAGCGTGGGTAGATGGATGTGTGGCCGGAATGTGCCCCTCCTCCCGGATGCAGCGCCAACAGTGAGCGGTCTTATCCATAGCAAAGAAAGAGAACTTTGAGGTGAGATCGTTCCATATGTCAATCACCACTACTGCTTTTCCATTCCACAAGAAGGTATTTGGAATACAAGACATGCGATGGTTGATTGCTTTTGTACTGCGATTCTCATGTTTATGAAAATCCTTTTTCCCCTATGAGATTGTTAAATTGAATGGTGGTGTAAAATCTCGGGGATTGTTGTGGTTTTACATTCCAAAGAATGTGATTTCTCTGTGAGTCCGTTTTTGTGTGTTTATTATGTTGGTTTATTATACCATTTTTAGACCTATATATTAAAAGTTAAATTTTAGCTATAGTCACACCCTGCTTGTATTTAACACACTGGTATATACCATATACAGGGGAGATGACTTACAGGTACATACTATATACAGGGTAGACGACACACAGGTATATACTATATACAGGGGAGATGACACACAGGTATATACTATATACAGGGGAGATGACACACAGGTAAATACTATATACAGGAGGAGATGACACACAGGTATATACTATATACAGGAGGAGATGACATACAGTTACATACTATATACAGGAGGAGATGACATACAGGTACATACTATATACAGGGGAGATGACACACAGATATATGCTATATACAGGAGGAGGTGACACACAGGTATATACTATATACAGGATGAGATGACACACAGGTATATACTATATACAAGAGGAGATGACATACAGGCACATACTATATACAGGAGGAGATGACACACAGGTATATACTGTATACAGGAGCAGATGACACACAGGTATATACTATATACAGGAGGAGATGACTTACAGGTATATACTATATACAGGAAGAGATGACACACGTATATACTATATACAGGAGGAGATGACATACAGGTATATACTATATAAAAGAGGAGATGACACATAGGTATATAGAGGAGGAGATGACATACAGCAAGTATATACTATATACAGGGGAGATGACATACAGGTATATACTATATACAGAAGATGACATACAGGTATATACTATATATAGGAGGAGATGACATGACATACAGGTATATAGTATATACAGAAGAGATGACATACAGGTATATACTATATACAAGAGGAGATGACATACAGCAGGTATATACTATTTACAGGGGAGATGACATACAGGTACTGTATATACTATATACAGGAGATGACATACAGGTGTATACTATATGTAAGGGAGATGACAAACATGTATATACTGAGGGGAAAATGAGGTGTGAGGTGAAAATGAGGGGTGTGAGGTGAAAATGAAAAAGTGTGAGTGCAAAATGAGAGCAGTGAGGGAAAATAGTGGATTGATCGGAAAATGAAAGATGTGAGGTCGAAATGACAAGTGTTAGGGGGAATGAGAGGAGTGAGGGGAAAAATAAGAGGAGTGAGGGAGAAAATGAGAGATGTAAGGGAGAAAATGAGAGATGTGAGGGGGAAAATGAGAGGCGTGATGGGAAAATAAGAGAAGTGAGGTGCTGTAACTAACCACAGATATTTACTATGCCCAGGCAATGCCGGGCTCTTCAGCTAGTATACTATAAAAATCAAGTAAAATAGCAAAAAAACAGTAATAATCATACCCAAAGAATAAAGAGAAATATATGACAAAGTCTGCATTAGAGGGAGTAAGATTTAGATGTTGAATTAAGTCCAATAACTTATGACTTAAAGTGAACATACATAATTATGCTATACACAATTCTTTTTATGTGATGTTATGGTTTTATGTAAGCATTAAAAAGTTTTTTTCAAGGTGGTGCTGGAAGAGGACTGTATCTGGCAACGCATGGAGTATGACTAGTGTTGAGCGATACCGTCCGATACTTGAAAGTATCGGTATCGGAAAGTATCGGCCGATACTGGCAAAGTATCGGATCTAATCCGATACCGATACCCGATACCAATACAAGTCAATGGGACTCATGTATCGGACGGTATTCCTGATGGTTCCCAGGGTCTGAAGGAGAGGAAACTCTCCTTCAGGCCCTGGGAACCATATTAATGTGTAAAATAAAGAATTAAAATAAAAAATATTGCTATACTCACCTCTCCGACGCAGCCTGTACCTTACCGAGGGAACCGGCAGCGTTCTTTGCTTAAAATGCGCGCTTTTTCTTCCTTCCGTGACGTCACGGCTTCTGATTGGTCGCGTGCCGCCCATGTGGCCGCGACGCGACCAATCACAGCAAGCCGTGACGTAATTTTCAGGTCCTTCTAGGCATTCAGTATTTTAAAATTACGTTCCGGCTTTGTGATTGGTCGCGTCGCGGTCACATGGGCGACGCGACCAATCACAAGCCGTGACGTCACGGGAGGCAGGAGACGCGCGCATTTTAAAATGTGCGCGTGTCCATCCTCCCGTGACATCATGGCTTGTGATTGGTCGCGTCGCCCATGTGGCCGCGACGCAACCAATCACAGCAAGCCGTGACGTAATTTCAGGTCCTTCAGGATTTTAAAATTACGTTCTGGCTTGTGATTGGTCGCGTTGCGGTCACATGGGCGACGCGACCAATCACAAGCCGTGACGTCACGGGAGGCTGGACACGCGCGCATTTTAAAATGCGCGCGTCTCCTGCCTCCCGTGACGTCACGGCTTGTGATTGGTCGCGTCGCCCATGTGACCGCGACGCGACCAATCACAAAGCCGGAACGTAATTTTAAAATACTGAATGCCTAGAAGGACCTGAAAATTACGTCACGGCTTGCTGTGATTGGTCGCGTCGCGGCCACATGGGCGGCACGTGACCAATCAGAAGCCGTGACGTCACGGAAGGAAGAAAAAGCGCGCATTTTAAGCAAAGAACGCTGCCGGTTCCCTCGGTAAGGTCCAGGCTGCGTCGGAGAGGTGAGTATAGCAATATTTTTTATTTTAATTCTTTCTTTTACACATTAATGTTGTTTCGATACCGATACCCGATACCACAAAAGTATCGGATCTCGGTATCGGAATTCCGATACAGCAAATATCAGCCGATACCCGATACTTGCGGTATCGGAATGCTCAACACTAAGTATGACACTTGTATTATTAAATTGATCAAATCTCATAGGACAAAATTACACATTGGTGTGCTCCACTGGAAAAATATAAATATAAGTTCAAGAGAAAAAGGAATGTGTAATTAAAATTTAACTTTTTTCCATATAAATTTGTAAATAATTATAAATTCTGTAAATACATCCAGTACAGATGTATTATTGGGCCACAAACTGATGTTAAATGTGACCCACTAATTCCTAGTTAATGATAAATGTGGTAAAACTTCATAAAATTAATTGGGATTTTTGACTGTTGTCCCTGTCAATTGTTAGTTAAATACTTCCCGTGTTAAATAAATGCCAAATCTTATGATAATGGGGAAGAGATAGATACTAATTGGTGTTACACGTGACTAAAATCATGTGTATGTATCATTAGACACACAGTCACTGTGCACCAAATTAAATAAAATTTTACTGACAAGTGACTGCTTATTGTTGCAGCACCTTATTGTAAATTCACCTTTCAATAGACACATTGATTTTGATTAAATGATCGCTTTTGCCTATAGGTACCGCACATGTGGACTCATCGATGTGAACATTGCCTGCTATCAAAGCCGCTGTCAGTATTGTTAACAAGCGTCAGCAGGGAGAGCGATATCATGCCAGTGTGTTGAAGCATGGTATCTAGGGTTGAGCGAAACGGGTCGATCATTTTCAAAAGTCGCCGACTTTTGGCTAAGTCGGCGTCTCATGAAACCCGATCCGACCCCTGTGCTTGTCGGCCATGCGGTACGCGACTTTCGCGCCAAAGTCGCGTTTCAATGACGCGAAAAGCGCCATTTCTCAGCCAATGAAGGTGAACGCAGAGTGTGGGCAGCGTGATGACATAGATCCTGGTCCCCACCATCTTAGAGAAGGGCATTGCAGTGATTGGCTTGCTGTCTGCGGCGTCACAGGGGCTATAAAGGGGCGTTCCCGCCGACCGCCATCTTACTGCTGCTGATCTGAGCTTAGGGAGAGGTTGCTGCCGCTTCGTCAGAAGCAGGGAGAGCGTTAGGCAGGGTCCACTAACCACCAAACCGCTTGTGCTGTAGCGATTTCCACTGTCCAACACCACCTTCGGTGTGCAGGAACAGTGGAAGCTATTTTTTATTTTTTTTTCCTCAGCGCTGTAGCTCATTGGGCTGCCCTAGAAGGCTCCGTGATAGCTGTATTGCTGTGTGTACGCCACTGTGGAAACCAACTGCTTTTTTCAAAGCACATATCCTCTTGTTCCTTTCTGCACAGCTATCTTTTTTGTTTGTCCACACTTTTTATTTAATTTGTGCATCAGTCCACTCCTATTGCTGCCTGCCATACCTGGCTTAGATTACTGCAGGGAGATAGTAATTGTAGGACAGTCCCTGTTTTTTTTTTTTGTTTTTTTTTTTGTGGGAGATTAAGATTGGCATTTCTGCTACAGTGCCATCCCTGTGTGTGCCATCTCTCACTGAGTGGGCCATAGAAAGCCTATTTATTTTTTCCGTGATTTGTGTTCTAAATTCTACCTCAACACAAAAACACTACATCAATCAGTGGTAGAAAAATATTGGCCTCAGTCAGGGCTTGTGTGCCACTGCTGTGTGTGCTATCTCTTATTCAGTGGGCTATAGAAAGCCTATTTATTTATTTATTTTTTTTCTTATTATTTGGTTTCTAAAGTCTCCCTGAAAAAAAAAAAAAACAGTGGGAGAGTAATATTGCCCTTTCAGCTTGTGTGCCAGTCTTGACTCCTGGGTGTGCCACCTCTCTCTCTCATTCAGTGGGCCATAGAAAGCCTTTTTTTTTTTTTTAAATATTATTGGGTTTCTAAAGTCTCCCTTAAAAAACAAAAAATACATAAAAAAACAGTGGGAGAGTAATATTGCCCTTTCAGCTTGTGTGCCAGTCTTGACTCCTGGGTGTGCCACCTCTCTCTCTCATTCAGTGGGCCATAGAAAGGCTATTTATTTTTTTGTTTTTTTTAATATTATTTGGTTTCTAAAGTCTCCCTGAAAAAAAAAACATAAAAAAAACAGTGGGAGAGTAATATTGCCCTTTCAGCTTGTGTGCCAGTCTTGACTCCTGGGTGTGCCACCTCTCTCTCTCATTCAGTGGGCCATAGAAAGGCTATTTATTTTTTTGGTTTTTTTAATATTATTTGGTTTCTAAAGTCTCCCTGAAAATAAAAAAAAAAAACTTAAAAAAACAGTGGGAGAGTAATATTGCCCTTTCAGCTTGTGCGCCAGTCTTGACTCCTGGGTGTGCCACCTCTCTCTCTCTAATTGTGGGCCATAGAAAGCCTTTTTTTTTTTTTTTTTTTTTTAATATTATTTGGTTTCTAAAGTCTCCCTTAAAAAACAAAAAATACATAAAAAAACAGTGGGAGAGTAATATTGCCCTTTCAGCTTGTGTGCCAGTCTTGACTCCTGGGTGTGCCACCTCTCTCTCTAATTGTGGGCCATAGAAAGCCTTTTTTTTTTTTTTTTTTTTTTAAATATTATTGGGTTTCTAAAGTCTCCCTTAAAAAACAAAAAATACATAAAAAAACAGTGGGAGAGTAATATTGCCCTTTCAGCTTGTGTGCCAGTCTTGACTCCTGGGTGTGCCACCTCTCTCTCTCATTCAGTGGGCCATAGAAAGCCTTTTTTTTTATTTTTTTTAATATTATTGGGTTTCTAAAGTCTCCCTTAAAAAACAAAAAATACATAAAAAAACAGTGGGAGAGTAATATTGCCCTTTCAGCTTGTGTGCCAGTCTTGACTCCTGGGTGTGCCACCTCTCTCTCTCATTCAGTGGGCCATAGAAAGGCTATTTATTTTTTTGGTTTTTTTAATATTATTTGGTTTCTAAAGTCTCCCTGAAAATAAAAAAAAAAAACTTAAAAAAACAGTGGGAGAGTAATATTGCCCTTTCAGCTTGTGCGCCAGTCTTGACTCCTGGGTGTGCCACCTCTCTCTCTCTAATTGTGGGCCATAGAAAGCCTTTTTTTTTTTTTTTTTTTAATATTATTTGGTTTCTAAAGTCTCCCTTAAAAAACAAAAAATACATAAAAAAACAGTGGGAGAGTAATATTGCCCTTTCAGCTTGTGTGCCAGTCTTGACTCCTGGGTGTGCCACCTCTCTCTCTAATTGTGGGCCATAGAAAGCCTTTTTTTTTTTTTTTTTTTAAATATTATTGGGTTTCTAAAGTCTCCCTTAAAAAACAAAAAATACATAAAAAAACAGTGGGAGAGTAATATTGCCCTTTCAGCTTGTGTGCCAGTCTTGACTCCTGGGTGTGCCACCTCTCTCTCTCATTCAGTGGGCCATAGAAAGCCTTTTTTTTTTTTTTTTTTTAAATATTATTGGGTTTCTAAAGTCTCCCTTAAAAAACAAAAAATACATAAAAAAACAGTGGGAGAGTAATATTGCCCTTTCAGCTTGTGTGCCAGTCTTGACTCCTGGGTGTGCCACCTCTCTCTCTCATTCAGTGGGCCATAGAAAGCCTTTTTTTTATTTTTTTTAATATTATTGGGTTTCTAAAGTCTCCCTTAAAAAACAAAAAATACATAAAAAAACAGTGGGAGAGTAATATTGCCCTTTCAGCTTGTGTGCCAGTCTTGACTCCTGGGTGTGCCACCTCTCTCTCTCATTCAGTGGGCCATAGAAAGCCTTTTTTTTTTTTAATATTATTGGGTTTCTAAAGTCTCCCTTAAAAAACAAAAAATACATAAAAAAACAGTGGGAGAGTAATATTGCCCTTTCAGCTTGTGTGCCAGTCTTGACTCCTGGGTGTGCCACCTCTCTCTCTCATTCAGTGGGCCATAGAAAGCCTTTTTTTTTTTTAATATTATTGGGTTTCTAAAGTCTCCCTTAAAAAACAAAAAATACATAAAAAAACAGTGGGAGAGTAATATTGCCCTTTCAGCTTGTGCGCCAGTCTTGACTCCTGGGTGTGCGACCTCTCTCTCTCTAATTGTGGGCCATAGAAAGCCTTTTTTTTTTTGTTTTGTTTTTAATATTATTTGGTTTCTAAAGTCTCCCTTAAAAAACAAAAAATACATAAAAAAACAGTGGGAGAGTAATATTGCCCTTTCAGCTTGTGTGCCAGTCTTGACTCCTGGGTGTGCCACCTCTCTCTCTCATTCAGTGGGCCATAGAAAGGCTATTTATTTTTTTGGTTTTTTTAATATTATTTGGTTTCTAAAGTCTCCCTGAAAAAAAAAAAACATAAAAAAACAGTGGGAGAGTAATATTGCCCTTTCAGCTTGTGTGCCAGTCTTGACTCCTGGGTGTGCCACCTCTCTCTCTCATTCAGTGGGCCATAGAAAGGCTATTTATTTTTTTGGTTTTTTTAATATTATTTGGTTTCTAAAGTCTCCCTGAAAATAAAAAAAAAACATAAAAAAACAGTGGGAGAGTAATATTGCCCTTTCAGCTTGTGCGCCAGTCTTGACTCCTGGGTGTGCCACCTCTCTCTCTCTAATTGTGGGCCATAGAAAGCCTTTTTTTTTTGTTTGTTTTTTTTTATATTATTGGGTTTCTAAAGTCTCCCTTAAAAAACAAAAAATACATAAAAAAACAGTGGGAGAGTAATATTGCCCTTTCAGCTTGTGTGCCAGTCTTGACTCCTGGGTGTGCCACCTCTCTCTCTCATTCAGTGGGCCATAGAAAGGCTATTTATTTTTTTGTTTTTTTTAATATTATTTGGTTTCTAAAGTCTCCCTGAAAAAAAAAAAAAACATAAAAAAACAGTGGGAGAGTAATATTGCCCTTTCAGCTTGTGCGCCAGTCTTGACTCCTGGGTGTGCCACCTCTCTCTCGCTAATTGTGGGCCATAGAAAGCCTTTTTTTTTGTTTTTTTTTAATATTATTTGGTTTCTAAAGTCTCCCTTAAAAAACAAAAAATACATAAAAAAACAGTGGGAGAGTAATATTGCCCTTTCAGCTTGTGTGCCAGTCTTGACTCCTGGGTGTGCCACCTCTCTCTCTAATTGTGGGCCATAGAAAGCCTTTTTTTTTTTTTTTTTTTAAATATTATTGGGTTTCTAAAGTCTCCCTTAAAAAACAAAAAATACATAAAAAAACAGTGGGAGAGTAATATTGCCCTTTCAGCTTGTGTGCCAGTCTTGACTCCTGGGTGTGCCACCTCTCTCTCTCATTCAGTGGGCCATAGAAAGGCTATTTATTTTTTTGGTTTTTTTAATATTATTTGGTTTCTAAAGTCTCCCTGAGAAAAAAAAAAAAATAAATTAGGTGGGAGATTAATATTGACATTAGTGCTTGAGTGACAGTCCTGCGTGTGTGTCATCTCTGTGATTTTGTGCCACAGAAAACAGAGTGTGTAACATTGTGCCTGATTTTCCTTGTGGTCTCACCAACCTGTTAAGGGATATTGAAATCATACTGAAGTTATAGCTCACCGTGTAAGTTGTTTGACAGCAACAAATAAAGTTACTTTGGTTAAGATTTTAAAACAATGAGGAAGTCTGGTGCAAGAGGTCGTCGTGGGCGTTCATTGTCAGCTGGTAATGATGGTAGTGGTAGTGGAGCATCAGGTGGTCATGGGGATAAAAATATTCCACCTAAGTCTGGAGCTGTGCAGCCAGTTTCGTCGTCAGGCTACACAAGGCCTCGAACGCTCTCTTTTCTGGGAGTAGGAAAACCGCTTTTAAAGGCGGAGCAGCAACAGCAAGTTTTGGCTTACATTGCAGACTCAGCCTCTAGCTCTTTTGCCTCCTCTTCCGAAACTGGTAAATGTAAAAGCAGCGCGTCGCTTGTGGATGTTCACGGTCAGGGACAAGTCGCTTCCTTGTCCTCCTCAGCAAAAACTACAACAAGAGAGAAGGATGCAGCAGGCGACACAACGGGTCACTCCATGGAGCTCTTTACACATACCGTCCCTGGCTTAGAAAGTGAAACATTTAACAGGCCATGCCCATTACAAGTAGATTCTGACATGGAGTGCACTGATGCACAGCCACAGCCAGAGTACTATGCTGCTCCTTTGACTCAGACCACCACATTGCCCTCTCAGGGTACAGATCCACAATCAGACCCTGATGAGACTATGTTGCCCCGCCACGAACGCTATACCACCGACCGACACAGTGACACAGACGAAGTTGCACACGAGCTCGAAGAGGAGGTAATAGATGACCCAGTTATTGACCCCGATTGGCAGCCATTGGGGGAACAGGGTGCAGGCGGCAGTAGTTCAGAAGCAGAGGTGGAGGAGGGGCCGCAGCAGGCATCAACATCGCAACAGGTTCCATCTGCCGGGCCCGTATCTGGCCCAAAACGCGTGTCAAAGCCAAAACCTGTTGGAGGACAGCGTGGCCATCCGGTTAAAGCTCAGTCTGCAATCCCTGAAAAGGGATCTGAGTCTAGGAAGAGTGCAGTCTGGCATTTTTTTAAACAACATCCAACTGATCAGCGCAAAGTCATCTGTCAAAAATGTTCAACTAGCTTAAGCAGAGGTCAGAATCTGAAAAGTCTAAATACTAGTTGCATGCATAGACGCTTAACCACCATGCATTTTCAAGCCTGGACTAACTACCAAACGTCCCTTAAGGTTGTAGCACCCTCGGCCAATGAAGCTAGTCAGCAACGCAACATCCCTTCCGTCACTGTAAGGCCACCATTTTCCGCACCACCGGCAGTATCTGTGCAGGTTTCTTTGCCAGCCAAAAGCAGTCAGGGTCAGGGAACCACCAGTTTTGTAGGAGGAAATATTGCATCTAGGGCACCGGCGGAAACAATACCGTCTCCAACCGTCTCTCAGTCTGCCATGTACACCGGCACACCCGAAAGTTCCACGATCTCCAGCTCTCCAGTCCAGCTCACCCTACATGAGACTCTGGTTAGAAAAAGGAAGTACTTATCCTCGCATCCGCGTACACAGGGTTTTAACGCCCACATAGCTAGACTAATCTCGTTAGAGATGATGCCCTACCGGTTAGTTGAAAGCGAAGCTTTCAAAGCCCTGATGGAGTACGCTGAACCACGATACGAGCTACCCAGTCGACACTTTTTTTCCAGAAAAGCCATCCCAGCCCTGCACCAGCATGTTAAACAGCGCATCGTCCATGCACTCAGGCAATCTGTGAGTACAAAGGTGCACCTGACTACAGATGCATGGACCAGTAGGCATGGCCAGGGACGTTATGTGTCCATCACGGCACACTGGGTGAATGTGGTGGATGCAGGGTCTACAGGCGACATCAATTTAAGGACAGTTGTGCCTAGCCCACGGTCTAGGAAACAGTTGGCTGTAGGCGTTCGCACCCCCTCCTCCTCCTCGTCCTCCTGCAGAAGCTACAGCTCTTCCACAGAACGCAGTCTGCCAACCACTCCATCGGCAGATGACACTGTTGCACACCAGTTGTCCCATTATGGGCCAGCTACTGCCAAGCGTCAGCAGGCTGTATTGGCTATGAAGTGTTTGGGCGACAACAGACACACCGCGGAAGTTCTGTCCGAGTTCTTGCAACAAGAAACGCAGTCGTGGCTGGGCACAGTAGATCTTGAGGCAGGCAAGGTAGTGAGTGATAACGGAAGGAATTTCATGGCTGCCATCTCCCTTTCCCAACTGAAACACATTCCTTGCCTGGCTCACACCTTAAACCTGGTGGTGCAGTGCTTATTGAAAACTTATCCTGGGTTCTCCGACCTGCTCCTCAAAGTGCGTGCACTTTGCTCACATATCCGACGTTCGCCTGTACACGCCAGCCGTATGCAGACCTATCAGCGGTCTTTGAACCTTCCCCAGCATCGCCTAATCATAGACGTTGCAACAAGGTGGAACTCAACACTGCACATGCTTCAGAGACTGTGCGAACAGAGGCGTGCTGTTATTTATTTGTGGGAGGATACACGGGCAGGCAGTAGGATGGCAGACATGGAGTTGTCAGGTGTGCAGTGGTCTAAGATACAAGACATGTGTCAAGTCCTTCAGTGTTTTGAGGAATGCACACGGCTGGTTAGTGCAGACAACGCCGTAATAAGCATGAGCATCCCCCTAATGCGTCTGCTGATGCAAAGTTTGACGCACATAAAGGAGCAGGCGTCTGCACCAGAGGAAGAGGAAAGCCTTGATGACAGTCAACCATTGTCTGGTCAGGGCAGTGTACAGGACGAGGTAGCGGGCGAAGAGGAGGTGGAGGACGAGGAGGATGATGGGGATGAGTATATTTTTAATGCCGAACCTTTCCCGGGGGCACAGGAAATTGGTTGCGTGTCACGGCCGGGTTCTGTTTTTTTGAGGGACACAAGTGACGTAGATTTGCCTGCAACTGCCCCTCAACCAATCACAACCGGAGATTTGACAACTGGAACTTTGGCCCACATGGCGGATTATGCCTTACGTATCCTAAAAAGGGACACACGCATTACGAAAATGATGAACGATGACGATTACTGGTTGGCCTGCCTCCTTGATCCACGCTATAAAGGCAAATTGCAAAATATTATGCCACATGAGAACTTGGAACTAATATTAGCAACCAAACAATCAACTCTTGTTGACCGTTTGCTTCAGGCATTCCCAGCACACAGCGCACGTGATCGTTCTCACACGAGCTCCAGGGGGCAGCAGACTAGGAGTGTTAGGGGTGCACACATCAGAAGTGGCGTTGGACAGAGGGGTTTTCTGACCAGGTTGTGGAGTGATTTTGCTATGACCGCAGACAGGACAGGTACTGCTGCATCAATTGAAAGTGACAGGAGACAACATTTGTCCAGTATGGTTACTAACTATTTTTCATCCCTTATCGATGTTCTCCCTCAACCGTCATTCCCATTTGATTACTGGGCCTCCAAATTAGACACCTGGCCAGAATTGGCAGAATATGCATTGCAGGAGCTTGCTTGCCCGGCAGCAAGTGTCCTATCAGAAAGAGTATTCAGTGCTGCAGGTTCAATATTAACCGAAAAAAGGACTCGTCTGGCTACCCAAAATGTTGACGATCTAACATTCATTAAAATGAACCACAACTGGATTTCGAAATCTTTTGCCCCACCTTTCCCGGCCGACACCTAGCTTTCCTATGAAAAGCTCTTGCCTGTGAATTACTTTTCTAATGTCTAATTTGCTGCAGCTGATTGTACAGCATACGACATGTTTACACCTCCCTAAATGGCAAAACTCCCCACACGGGGCCGTGGTATCGCGACTTGGCGCAAGCACCCGTGAGACTGCTGTTTGTCTGAAGAGGTGGGTGTGCTCGCTTTTGGTTGACGGCATTGCTACTGGGTCCCTCATAGTACAATGTAGTGTCTCTGGCGGTGGCGGTGCGCACCCAACGTCAGACACACCGTTGTAACATGAGGGGCCCTGGGGCGGTCCCGCCGGCCTCAAGAGAGTTCCCCCCTACCCCAGCTCAAAATGTGCTCTACCAAGTGCAAAATTATGTCGCACAGCTCCACCAATCTTTAGTCTATTCGCTGACATCATTCAATGTCTGGCACTGACAATACAAATTTGTAGACATCTATGATGCAACTTAAAGTAGTCTGTGTCTGTGTCCTATATTGGCACCATTAAATAGTTACTGCCAAATTACTATGTCAGAAACTCAGTAGATGAGCCCACCCCTGTACCTAAGTATGCCACCTTTTTTTTTGTTTTGGTTGTTTTGCGAGACATTAACATCTATTTATATTTTGGGAGTACTGGGACAGACACTCCTTGCACTACTCCTCCACTCACCACCAAGCTGCCTGTGTATCCATGTAACCGCTGTAAAACTGCCATGAGCCTATTGTTTGTTATTTTAGGCCTTTGATAGCCTGTCTGCGGTCCCTACTTTAAATACTCCTCCACTCATCACCAGCTGCCTGCCCGTGTATCCATGTAACCGCTGTAAAACTGCCATGAGCCTATTGTTTGTTATTTTAGGCCTTTGATAGCCTGTCTGCGGTCCCTACTTTAAATACTCCTCCACTCATCACCAGCTGCCTGCCCGTGTATCCATGTAACCGCTGTAAAACTGCCATGAGCCTATTGTTTGTTATTTTAGGCCTTTGATAGCCTGTCTGCGGTCCCTACTTTAAATACTCCTCCACTCATCACCAGCTGCCTGCCCGTGTATCCATGTAACCGCTGTAAAACTGCCATGAGCCTATTGTTTGTTATTTTAGGCCTTTGATAGCCTGTCTGCGGTCCCTACTTTAAATACTCCTCCACTCATCACCAGCTGCCTGCCCGTGTATCCATGTAACCGCTGTAAAACTGCCATGAGCCTATTGTTTGTTATTTTAGGCCTTTGATAGCCTGTCTGCGGTCCCTACTTTAAATACTCCTCCACTCATCACCAGCTGCCTGCCCGTGTATCCATGTAACCGCTGTAAAACTGCCATGAGCCTATTGTTTGTTATTTTAGGCCTTT
Source organism: Ranitomeya variabilis (assembly GCF_051348905.1). Classification (NCBI taxonomy): domain Eukaryota; kingdom Metazoa; phylum Chordata; class Amphibia; order Anura; family Dendrobatidae; genus Ranitomeya; species Ranitomeya variabilis. Next base: position 434,117,198 of record NC_135237.1, on the reverse strand, counting down.
GATAGCCTGTCTGCGGTCCCTACTTTAAATACTCCTCCACTCATCACCAGCTGCCTGCCCGTGTATCCATGTAACCGCTGTAAAACTGCCATGAGCCTATTGTTTGTTATTTTAGGCCTTTGATAGCCTGTCTGCGGTCCCTACTTTAAATACTCCTCCACTCACCACCAAGCTGCCTGTGTATCCATGTAACCGCTGTAAAACTGCCATGAGCCTATTGTTTGTTATTTTAGGCCTTTGATAGCCTGTCTGCGGTCCCTACTTTAAATACTCCTCCACTCACCACCAAGCTGCCTGCCCGTGTATCCATGTAACCACTGTAAAACTGCCATGAGCCTATTGTTTGTTATTTTAGGCCTTCGAAGCCTGTCTGCGGTCCCTCCTTCCACTAGGCCTCCACTGACCAGACCACTGCTGCCCGTGTACCCCTGGAACCAATTTTAAAGTGCCTACAGCCAGCCCATTTTATTGTGTTAGGCCTTCGAAGCCTGTCTGCGGTCCCTCCTTCCACTAGGCCTCCACTGACCAGACCACTGCTGCCCGTGTACCCCTGGAACCAATTTTAAAGTGCCTACAGCCAGCCCATTTTATTGTGTTAGGCCTTCGAAGCCTGTCTGCGGTCCCTCCTTCCAATAGGCCTACACTGACAAAGGTACACCTGACAACAGACACATGGACCTATAGGCATGGCCACGGAAGGTTACGTGTCCTTTGTGGCTCAATGGGTTAATGTATTGGATGCATGGTCCACACAGGGGACAGCCTGCTAAGTCTGTATGCAGTCCCTAATTCAAGTTGTCCTCAACTGAATAAAGCTGAGCTTCTACCTTCTGGCTCTCATTAAGTGTTTTTTAAAAAACAAAATGGTGGTTCCGGCCTACTAACGGTGTCTGCCCCTGCCTGGTGTTGCCCTCAACTGAATAAAGCTGAGCTTCAACCTTCTGGCTCTCATTAAGTGTTTTTTAAAAAACAAAATGGTGGTTCCGGCCTACTAACGGTGTCTGCCCCTGCCTGGTGTTGCCCTCAACTGAATAAAGCTGAGCTTCAACCTTCTGGCTCTCATTAAGTGTTTTTTAAAAAACAAAATGGTGGTTCCGGCCTACTAACGGCTTCTGCCCCTCCCTGGTGTTGCCCTCAACTGAATAAAGCTGAGCTTCTACCTTCCGGCTCTGATTAACTGCTGTTTTTAAACACATTGCTGGTTCCGGCCTACTAACGGCTTCTGCCCCTCCCTGGTGTTGCCCTCAACTGAATAAAGCTGAGCTTCTACCTTCCGGCTCTGATTAACTGCTGTTTTTAAACACATTGCTGGTTCCGGCCTACTAACGGTGTCTGCCCCTGCCTGGTGTTGCCCTCAACTGAATAAAGCTGAGCTTCAACCTTCTGGCTCTCATTAAGTGTTTTTTAAAAAACAAAATGGTGGTTCCGGCCTACTAACGGTGTCTGCCCCTGCCTGGTGTTGCCCTCAACTGAATAAAGCTGAGCTTCAACCTTCTGGCTCTCATTAAGTGTTTTTTAAAAAACAAAATGGTGGTTCCGGCCTACTAACGGCTTCTGCCCCTCCCTGGTGTTGCCCTCAACTGAATAAAGCTGAGCTTCTACCTTCCGGCTCTGATTAACTGCTGTTTTTAAACACATTGCTGGTTCCGGCCTACTAACGGCTTCTGCCCCTCCCTGGTGTTGCCCTCAACTGAATAAAGCTGAGCTTCTACCTTCCGGCTCTGATTAACTGCTGTTTTTAAACACATTGCTGGTTCCGGCCTACTAACGGTGTCTGCCCCTGCCTGGTGTTGCCCTCAACTGAATAAAGCTGAGCTTCAACCTTCTGGCTCTCATTAAGTGTTTTTTAAAAAACAAAATGGTGGTTCCGGCCTACTAACGGTGTCTGCCCCTGCCTGGTGTTGCCCTCAACTGAATAAAGCTGAGCTTCAACCTTCTGGCTCTCATTAAGTGTTTTTTAAAAAACAAAATGGTGGTTAGGGCCTACTAACGGCTTCTGCCCCTCCCTGGTGTTGCCCTCAACTGAATAAAGCTGAGCTTCTACCTTCCGGCTCTGATTAACTGCTGTTTTTAAACACATTGCTGGTTCCGGCCTACTAACGGTGTCTGCCCCTGCCTGGTGTTGCCCTCAACTGAATAAAGCTGAGCTTCAACCTTCTGGCTCTCATTAAGTGTTTTTTAAAAAACAAAATGGTGGTTAGGGCCTACTAACGGCTTCTGCCCCTCCCTGGTGTTGCCCTCAACTGAATAAAGCTGAGCTTCTACCTTCCGGCTCTGATTAACTGCTGTTTTTAAACACATTGCTGGTTCCGGCCTACTAACGGTGTCTGCCCCTCCCTGGTGTTGCCCTCAACTGAATAAAGCGGAGCTTCTACCTTCCGGCTCTGATTAACTGCTGTTTTTAAACACATTGCTGGTTCCGGCCTACTAACGGCTTCTGCCCCTCCCTGGTGTTGCCCTCAACCGAATAAAGCTGAGCTTCAAACTTCTGGCTCTCATTAAGTGTTTTTTAAAAAACAAAATGGTGGTTAGGGCCTACTAACGGCTTCTGCCCCTCCCTGGTGTTGCCCTCAACTGAATAAAGCTGAGCTTCTACCTTCCGGCTCTGATTAACTGCTGTTTTTAAACACATTGCTGGTTCCGGCCTACTAACGGTGTCTGCCCCTGCCTGGTGTTGCCCTCAACTGAATAAAGCTGAGCTTCAACCTTCTGGCTCTCATTAAGTGTTTTTTAAAAAACAAAATGGTGGTTCCGGCCTACTAACGGCTTCTGCCCCTCCCTGGTGTTGCCCTCAACTGAATAAAGCTGAGCTTCTACCTTCCGGCTCTGATTAACTGCTGTTTTTAAACACATTGCTGGTTCCGGCCTACTAACGGTGTCTGCCCCTGCCTGGTGTTGCCCTCAACTGAATAAAGCTGAGCTTCAACCTTCTGGCTCTCATTAAGTGTTTTTTAAAAAACAAAATGGTGGTTCCGGCCTACTAACGGTGTCTGCCCCTGCCTGGTGTTGCCCTCAACTGAATAAAGCTGAGCTTCAACCTTCTGGCTCTCATTAAGTGTTTTTTAAAAAACAAAATGGTGGTTAGGGCCTACTAACGGCTTCTGCCCCTCCCTGGTGTTGCCCTCAACTGAATAAAGCTGAGCTTCTACCTTCTGGCTCTGATTAACTGCTGTTTTTAAACACATTGCTGGTTCCGGCCTACTAACGGCTTCTGCCCCTCCCTGGTGTTGCCCTCAACTGAATAAAGCTTAGCTTCTACCTTCCGGCTCTGATTAACTGCTGTTTTTAAACACATTGCTGGTTCCGGCCTACTAACGGTGTCTGCCCCTGCCTGGTGTTGCCCTCAACTGAATAAAGCTGAGCTTCAACCTTCTGGCTCTCATTAAGTGTTTTTTAAAAAACAAAATGGTGGTTCCGGCCTACTAACGGTGTCTGCCCCTGCCTGGTGTTGCCCTCAACTGAATAAAGCTGAGCTTCAACCTTCTGGCTCTCATTAAGTGTTTTTTAAAAAACAAAATGGTGGTTCCGGCCTACTAACGGTGTCTGCCCCTGCCTGGTGTTGCCCTCAACTGAATAAAGCTGAGCTTCAACCTTCTGGCTCTCATTAAGTGTTTTTTAAAAAACAAAATGGTGGTTAGGGCCTACTAACGGCTTCTGCCCCTCCCTGGTGTTGCCCTCAACTGAATAAAGCTGAGCTTCTACCTTCCGGCTCTGATTAACTGCTGTTTTTAAACACATTGCTGGTTCCGGCCTACTAACGGCTTCTGCCCCTCCCTGGTGTTGCCCTCAACTGAATAAAGCTGAGCTTCTACCTTCCGGCTCTGATTAACTGCTGTTTTTAAACACATTGCTGGTTCCGGCCTACTAACGGCTTCTGCCCCTCCCTGGTGTTGCCCTCAACTGAATAAAGCTGAGCTTCTACCTTCCGGCTCTGATTAACTGCTGTTTTTAAACACATTGCTGGTTCCGGCCTACTAACGGTGTCTGCCCCTGCCTGGTGTTGCCCTCAACTGAATAAAGCTGAGCTTCAACCTTCTGGCTCTCATTAAGTGTTTTTTAAAAAACAAAATGGTGGTTCCGGCCTACTAACGGTGTCTGCCCCTGCCTGGTGTTGCCCTCAACTGAATAAAGCTGAGCTTCAACCTTCTGGCTCTCATTAAGTGTTTTTTAAAAAACAAAATGGTGGTTAGGGCCTACTAACGGCTTCTGCCCCTCCCTGGTGTTGCCCTCAACTGAATAAAGCTGAGCTTCTACCTTCCGGCTCTGATTAACTGCTGTTTTTAAACACATTGCTGGTTCCGGCCTACTAACGGCTTCTGCCCCTCCCTGGTGTTGCCCTCAACTGAATAAAGCTGAGCTTCTACCTTCCGGCTCTGATTAACTGCTGTTTTTAAACACATTGTTGGTTCCGGCCTACTAACGGTGTCTGCCCCTGCCTGGTGTTGCCCTCAACTGAATAAAGCTGAGCTTCAACCTTCTGGCTCTCATTAAGTGTTTTTTAAAAAACAAAATGGTGGTTCCGGCCTACTAACGGTGTCTGCCCCTGCCTGGTGTTGCCCTCAACTGAATAAAGCTGAGCTTCAACCTTCTGGCTCTCATTAAGTGTTTTTTAAAAAACAAAATGGTGGTTAGGGCCTACTAACGGCTTCTGCCCCTCCCTGGTGTTGCCCTCAACTGAATAAAGCTGAGCTTCTACCTTCCGGCTCTGATTAACTGCTGTTTTTAAACACATTGCTGGTTCCGGCCTACTAACGGTGTCTGCCCCTGCCTGGTGTTGCCCTCAACTGAATAAAGCTGAGCTTCAACCTTCTGGCTCTCATTAAGTGTTTTTTAAAAAACAAAATGGTGGTTCCGGCCTACTAACAGTGTCTGCCCCTGCCTGGTGTTGCCCTCAACTGAATAAAGCTGAGCTTCAACCTTCTGGCTCTCATTAAGTGTTTTTTAAAAAACAAAATGGTGTTTAGGGCCTACTAACGGTGTCTGCCCCTCCCTGGTGTTGCCCTCAACTGAATAAAGCTGAGCTTCAACCTTCTGGCTCTCATTAAGTGTTTTTTAAAAAACAAAATGGTGGTTAGGGCCTACTAACGGCTTCTGCCCCTCCCTGGTGTTGCCCTCAACTGAATAAAGCTGAGCTTCTACCTTCCGGCTCTGATTAACTGCTGTTTTTAAACACATTGCTGGTTCCGGCCTACTAACGGTGTCTGCCCCTGCCTGGTGTTGCCCTCAACTGAATAAAGCTGAGCTTCAACCTTCTGGCTCTCATTAAGTGTTTTTTAAAAAACAAAATGGTGGTTCCGGCCTACTAACGGTGTCTGCCCCTGCCTGGTGTTGCCCTCAACTGAATAAAGCTGAGCTTCAACCTTCTGGCTCTCATTAAGTGTTTTTTAAAAAACAAAATGGTGGTTAGGGCCTACTAACGGCTTCTGCCCCTCCCTGGTGTTGCCCTCAACTGAATAAAGCTGAGCTTCTACCTTCTGGCTCTGATTAACTGCTGTTTTTAAACACATTGCTGGTTCCGGCCTACTAACGGTGTCTGCCCCTGCCTGGTGTTGCCCTCAACTGAATAAAGCTGAGCTTCAACCTTCTGGCTCTCATTAAGTGTTTTTTAAAAAACAAAATGGTGGCTCCGGCCTACTAACGGTGTCTGCCCCTGCCTGGTGTTGCCCTCAACTGAATAAAGCTGAGCTTCAACCTTCTGGCTCTCATTAAGTGTTTTTTAAAAAACAAAATGGTGGTTCCGGCCTACTAACGGCTTCTGCCCCTCCCTGGTGTTGCCCTCAACTGAATAAAGCTGAGCTTCTACCTTCCGGCTCTGATTAACTGCTGTTTTTAAACACATTGCTGGTTCCGGCCTACTAACGGCTTCTGCCCCTCCCTGGTGTTGCCCTCAACTGAATAAAGCTGAGCTTCTACCTTCCGGCTCTGATTAACTGCTGTTTTTAAACACATTGCTGGTTCCGGCCTACTAACGGTGTCTGCCCCTGCCTGGTGTTGCCCTCAACTGAATAAAGCTGAGCTTCAACCTTCTGGCTCTCATTAAGTGTTTTTTAAAAAACAAAATGGTGGTTCCGGCCTACTAACGGTGTCTGCCCCTGCCTGGTGTTGCCCTCAACTGAATAAAGCTGAGCTTCAACCTTCTGGCTCTCATTAAGTGTTTTTTAAAAAACAAAATGGTGGTTAGGGCCTACTAACGGCTTCTGCCCCTCCCTGGTGTTGCCCTCAACTGAATAAAGCTGAGCTTCTACCTTCCGGCTCTGATTAACTGCTGTTTTTAAACACATTGCTGGTTCCGGCCTACTAACGGTGTCTGCCCCTGCCTGGTGTTGCCCTCAACTGAATAAAGCTGAGCTTCAACCTTCTGGCTCTCATTAAGTGTTTTTTAAAAAACAAAATGGTGGTTAGGGCCTACTAACGGCTTCTGCCCCTCCCTGGTGTTGCCCTCAACTGAATAAAGCTGAGCTTCTACCTTCCGGCTCTGATTAACTGCTGTTTTTAAACACATTGCTGGTTCCGGCCTACTAACGGTGTCTGCCCCTCCCTGGTGTTGCCCTCAACTGAATAAAGCGGAGCTTCTACCTTCCGGCTCTGATTAACTGCTGTTTTTAAACACATTGCTGGTTCCGGCCTACTAACGGCTTCTGCCCCTCCCTGGTGTTGCCCTCAACCGAATAAAGCTGAGCTTCAAACTTCTGGCTCTCATTAAGTGTTTTTTAAAAAACAAAATGGTGGTTAGGGCCTACTAACGGCTTCTGCCCCTCCCTGGTGTTGCCCTCAACTGAATAAAGCTGAGCTTCTACCTTCCGGCTCTGATTAACTGCTGTTTTTAAACACATTGCTGGTTCCGGCCTACTAACGGTGTCTGCCCCTGCCTGGTGTTGCCCTCAACTGAATAAAGCTGAGCTTCAACCTTCTGGCTCTCATTAAGTGTTTTTTAAAAAACAAAATGGTGGTTCCGGCCTACTAACGGCTTCTGCCCCTCCCTGGTGTTGCCCTCAACTGAATAAAGCTGAGCTTCTACCTTCCGGCTCTGATTAACTGCTGTTTTTAAACACATTGCTGGTTCCGGCCTACTAACGGTGTCTGCCCCTGCCTGGTGTTGCCCTCAACTGAATAAAGCTGAGCTTCAACCTTCTGGCTCTCATTAAGTGTTTTTTAAAAAACAAAATGGTGGTTCCGGCCTACTAACGGTGTCTGCCCCTGCCTGGTGTTGCCCTCAACTGAATAAAGCTGAGCTTCAACCTTCTGGCTCTCATTAAGTGTTTTTTAAAAAACAAAATGGTGGTTAGGGCCTACTAACGGCTTCTGCCCCTCCCTGGTGTTGCCCTCAACTGAATAAAGCTGAGCTTCTACCTTCTGGCTCTGATTAACTGCTGTTTTTAAACACATTGCTGGTTCCGGCCTACTAACGGCTTCTGCCCCTCCCTGGTGTTGCCCTCAACTGAATAAAGCTTAGCTTCTACCTTCCGGCTCTGATTAACTGCTGTTTTTAAACACATTGCTGGTTCCGGCCTACTAACGGTGTCTGCCCCTGCCTGGTGTTGCCCTCAACTGAATAAAGCTGAGCTTCAACCTTCTGGCTCTCATTAAGTGTTTTTTAAAAAACAAAATGGTGGTTCCGGCCTACTAACGGTGTCTGCCCCTGCCTGGTGTTGCCCTCAACTGAATAAAGCTGAGCTTCAACCTTCTGGCTCTCATTAAGTGTTTTTTAAAAAACAAAATGGTGGTTCCGGCCTACTAACGGTGTCTGCCCCTGCCTGGTGTTGCCCTCAACTGAATAAAGCTGAGCTTCAACCTTCTGGCTCTCATTAAGTGTTTTTTAAAAAACAAAATGGTGGTTAGGGCCTACTAACGGCTTCTGCCCCTCCCTGGTGTTGCCCTCAACTGAATAAAGCTGAGCTTCTACCTTCCGGCTCTGATTAACTGCTGTTTTTAAACACATTGCTGGTTCCGGCCTACTAACGGCTTCTGCCCCTCCCTGGTGTTGCCCTCAACTGAATAAAGCTGAGCTTCTACCTTCCGGCTCTGATTAACTGCTGTTTTTAAACACATTGCTGGTTCCGGCCTACTAACGGCTTCTGCCCCTCCCTGGTGTTGCCCTCAACTGAATAAAGCTGAGCTTCTACCTTCCGGCTCTGATTAACTGCTGTTTTTAAACACATTGCTGGTTCCGGCCTACTAACGGTGTCTGCCCCTGCCTGGTGTTGCCCTCAACTGAATAAAGCTGAGCTTCAACCTTCTGGCTCTCATTAAGTGTTTTTTAAAAAACAAAATGGTGGTTCCGGCCTACTAACGGTGTCTGCCCCTGCCTGGTGTTGCCCTCAACTGAATAAAGCTGAGCTTCAACCTTCTGGCTCTCATTAAGTGTTTTTTAAAAAACAAAATGGTGGTTAGGGCCTACTAACGGCTTCTGCCCCTCCCTGGTGTTGCCCTCAACTGAATAAAGCTGAGCTTCTACCTTCCGGCTCTGATTAACTGCTGTTTTTAAACACATTGCTGGTTCCGGCCTACTAACGGCTTCTGCCCCTCCCTGGTGTTGCCCTCAACTGAATAAAGCTGAGCTTCTACCTTCCGGCTCTGATTAACTGCTGTTTTTAAACACATTGTTGGTTCCGGCCTACTAACGGTGTCTGCCCCTGCCTGGTGTTGCCCTCAACTGAATAAAGCTGAGCTTCAACCTTCTGGCTCTCATTAAGTGTTTTTTAAAAAACAAAATGGTGGTTCCGGCCTACTAACGGTGTCTGCCCCTGCCTGGTGTTGCCCTCAACTGAATAAAGCTGAGCTTCAACCTTCTGGCTCTCATTAAGTGTTTTTTAAAAAACAAAATGGTGGTTAGGGCCTACTAACGGCTTCTGCCCCTCCCTGGTGTTGCCCTCAACTGAATAAAGCTGAGCTTCTACCTTCCGGCTCTGATTAACTGCTGTTTTTAAACACATTGCTGGTTCCGGCCTACTAACGGTGTCTGCCCCTGCCTGGTGTTGCCCTCAACTGAATAAAGCTGAGCTTCAACCTTCTGGCTCTCATTAAGTGTTTTTTAAAAAACAAAATGGTGGTTCCGGCCTACTAACAGTGTCTGCCCCTGCCTGGTGTTGCCCTCAACTGAATAAAGCTGAGCTTCAACCTTCTGGCTCTCATTAAGTGTTTTTTAAAAAACAAAATGGTGTTTAGGGCCTACTAACGGTGTCTGCCCCTCCCTGGTGTTGCCCTCAACTGAATAAAGCTGAGCTTCAACCTTCTGGCTCTCATTAAGTGTTTTTTAAAAAACAAAATGGTGGTTAGGGCCTACTAACGGCTTCTGCCCCTCCCTGGTGTTGCCCTCAACTGAATAAAGCTGAGCTTCTACCTTCCGGCTCTGATTAACTGCTGTTTTTAAACACATTGCTGGTTCCGGCCTACTAACGGTGTCTGCCCCTGCCTGGTGTTGCCCTCAACTGAATAAAGCTGAGCTTCAACCTTCTGGCTCTCATTAAGTGTTTTTTAAAAAACAAAATGGTGGTTCCGGCCTACTAACGGTGTCTGCCCCTGCCTGGTGTTGCCCTCAACTGAATAAAGCTGAGCTTCAACCTTCTGGCTCTCATTAAGTGTTTTTTAAAAAACAAAATGGTGGTTAGGGCCTACTAACGGCTTCTGCCCCTCCCTGGTGTTGCCCTCAACTGAATAAAGCTGAGCTTCTACCTTCTGGCTCTGATTAACTGCTGTTTTTAAACACATTGCTGGTTCCGGCCTACTAACGGTGTCTGCCCCTGCCTGGTGTTGCCCTCAACTGAATAAAGCTGAGCTTCAACCTTCTGGCTCTCATTAAGTGTTTTTTAAAAAACAAAATGGTGGCTCCGGCCTACTAACGGTGTCTGCCCCTGCCTGGTGTTGCCCTCAACTGAATAAAGCTGAGCTTCAACCTTCTGGCTCTCATTAAGTGTTTTTTAAAAAACAAAATGGTGTTTAGGGCCTACTAACGGTGTCTGCCCCTCCCTGGTGTTGCCCTCAACTGAATAAAGCTGAGCTTCAACCTTCTGGCTCTCATTAAGTGTTTTTTAAAAAACAAAATGGTGGTTAGGGCCTACTAACGGTGTCTGCCCCTCCCTGGTGTTGTCCTCAACTGAACAAAGCTGAGCTTCCACATTCTGGCTTTCGGCCTATACTATCAGATATTAAACTGCATTTGGCCTACTAGTGTGGTTAGGCCCTTGAAACAGTGTCTGCTGCTCTTGGGTTTGCTACTCCACTGAACAAAGCAATGCCGCCTGTTTAGTCCTGTTACCAATTTTGATCTGCATTTAGCCTACTTTATTCTTTGGCCCTATATCTGTTTCCTCATCATCCTGCCCATTGCCCAGCCACTGCTAGATGAGTCTGCTGGTACATTGACCTAGACCACTACATTCCCCTTGTACTCTACACAGCCAGAATCTGACCCTGCTGAAAGTAAGGTTCCCCTTCCCGCATATTATACCACCTTACACAGGGACAAAGAGGAAGGTGCAGATGAAAGTGCAGGTTCCTTCATCAGGTGGGGGGGCATACTCGTTGGCGACGTCACTGGCACAGGGCCACTCAGAGTACGCAAAAGTGTCGCTGCTGGTGGGAGGTGCCCCCGCCATGCAAACACACCGCCGTACTTTGAGGGGCCCTGTGCCAGTGCCAATGCGAACGAGTGGGCCCCCCCTGCTTGCTCAGGATCACAGCACTTGCAACGTTGAAATACTTACCTCTCCCTGCTCCACCGCCATGACGTAGTCCATGTTTCCTGGGCCCACTAAAACCTTGAACCAGCCCTACCCCCACAACTTTTGCCAAATGACCCCCAATTTCCAGTGCCCAACTATTATTATAAAGTTAATTAAGATTGACAAGCTTCAGAAAACAAGAATGGATGTTTTTGGCAGTAAAATGTGCACTGTAGGTGTTTTCCTGGCCTCCACTCACTGCCGGCTATGCTTCCCCATTGACTTGCATTGGGTTTCGTGTTTCGGTCGATCCCCGACTTTTAGCGATAATCGGCCGACTTCACTCGACTCGACTCTGGACTAAATCGGGTTTCACAAAACCAGACTCGATCTTAAAAAAATGAAAGTCGCTCAACCCTAATGGTATCTCCTCATCAGGTGCTGTTTTGAGCGGAGCACGAGCAGCAGGGCTGATCGCATGCTGTAGTGTCAGAGTGTGAGATCACTGCTGCACCTTGGTAAAAAGGCGGGTTATCACATAGTTTAAAGCAGGCTGGCGGCTCTGCTTCCTATTCCTGCGCTATGCTCAGTTACCTTAAGTCAGTCAATACTGGCTTTCCGACATAATCACTGACACCAGGACATGTGTCCTGACGCACGTTTTGCCGTATACCGTCTTTTTCTTAGGGCTCTTTCATAAAATCACTGTTTTATCTGCTGCAGATATACCAAATCTCTGAATGCTGAGCTCTGCATAATGCTGCCCCCACAACTTATTGAGAGCTTACTGTGTACATTATCTGCAGGCAGAAAACCTCCAATCAGTGGTGAATGTGGGGTTATACAGAGCTCATGAATGCGGAGCACTACAGGACAATAGATTTACATAGTCATAATCTCCTGCTGATAAAACTATAGGAAACAGTACAGTAATAGATACATCGCTGGAATCTTGGTCGTGATCTCTGCATTCTGATGCTTCCACATTAGATGGCAACAACCTGTTGACAGATTCTCTTCAGAAGCTCCCAGAAGACAAATATCTTCAGGCACTAAAGTGTTTCTGGACACTAATTCACTTTTACTGATACCAATGCTGACACACACAGCAAGCTCCTTGTGCTGACTGGGTCTAGGATGTTGTATTCTCTGGTCACTGACATGAGTTTTCCTGTAGGCCAAGTATCAGTTTCAGATATATGAAGAGCAAAATAACCCAGATGTTAAAGACTGCAATTTATATAAAGCTAATGTTGGCTGGACCAGCCAACAGAAATGAGTTCAGTCAAAAATCTAATGTGTATCGGGACCCTAGACAATTGTTTGATGTGGACGTTAAGGATCTGGCATGTTTGATTTGGGGCCGTTATATCTTTTTGTTTTCTTAGAGATACAGAAGTATTAGCATCACTCCTGTGGAAGAGATGGTTTAGATAGCTGCCGGCCGAATGCCCAACAGCCATTTATTATGTATGGCTGAGAGCAGGTGTGGGGTTAAGCCTGCATCCTCCCAGCTAACATCAGGTGATGAGAATAGAAACTTGTGTCTGACATTGCTTTGCATGCAATGCTGTTTGATTTAAGACCCACCATATTCAATCGGCTTTTCTAAACTTGTAGAGTCTAGTGCCTTGGTTGTCTGAACCCTCACATGTAGAAAATAACATGGCCACATTTTTTGAGGTGTACAATAATTTGGTGGGTCATAGTAATGCTTTGGAGGAGCACATTGATTTTCTCAAAGCTAAAATTGCAGATTTAGAGGACTGCTTGCGCAGAAACAATGTGAATCTCAGGGGAATTTCTCACTTACATAAAGTATATAGAGACTTAGTGTCTGAATGTACCAGAATCTATTACCTAGTTTAAGCACTATTAGTAAAAACATTATGTAAGGATGGTTGAAGCAGAGGAAAACCTAATGACGCTTCTTGTTGTTCTGTTGCTAACAGTCTCAAAGGCAATATCATTATAAATGGATAGAATATTATTCTCTCAGAATTTACTTATTTTCACAGCAGGAACATTAGTAATATTCCACATTAATGGATGAAATGTAAATACAGTAGTCTGGATTTCATATATAGGAAATATGAGAAGAAAAAATATATGGGAACAGTAATATGCTAACATTATAAACATTAATATTTATGAACAAAGGAAAAGACAATAATGGTTGCCAAACCATAGATTAATAATGTTTCAATATAGCATTATAGCATTTTTTTTATTTACACAAAATCAATGAATTTTGTATAACAATTTCTTGATTTTTTACATAAATGTACATTATGCATCAGCTATATGTCACGGGAAAACCTAGGTGTCACGGGAAAACCTAGGTAGGCAAGAGCTAAAAACCCGGGCCCCTGCGATTTCCCTCAACTCTAGGAAACCCTGACTGACCCTCTCCCAGAGTTTACACTGAAGGTGTGCATGTCTGGGCCTCCATCCTCACCCTGTCTCCTGTTACAACCTCTGGCTGAAACCACCACCCAGTGAAGAGACCACAAACCAATACCCACAGTTAGCACAGACAAGGATAACGGAAAATATACACCACGCCGCAGTCACACAGGAATACACAATAAGTGCACAGGGCAAAATAAATACAAATATAGGAAGGCGGAAAATATGACAAAGGGAAATATACACCACCAGATACGATACTCCTTCTCCTAGACCACCACTCCAGACCGAGATAACCAAGCACAAGACAGAAGATATAATCGGCGACGCCCAATGTTCAGAAGAACAATTTAAAGGCAGTGGGCGTGAACCAGCTTCCAATCCGAGCACCAGCTAAATTAACCCCGGACCAGCTAGATAAAATCTAGCCGACACCACTGAGCGCATAGTGGACAAAAGCGGAATTACCGCTGTCTGTCGAACGCCCTAGTATGATCAGCGTCCGACATGACACTATAAGTGTATAGGACCCACTTTCTGCATGGTGTGTTAGACAGCTGGCAGCTGCCTCAAATAGCAGTAATTTGAGCCAGCTCTGATCACTTCGGTTTACACAATTACATCCTGGGGGTGGGGTTCGGTTTTGGTGTCCAATCATATTGTGTTAATGGGTTACCATGGTATCCAGGTGGTACTATTTAAGGACCCCAATCGTAAACTGTAGAGATGAATAATTTTACAATTTAGTGCAATATTGAAGAAAAGTATATGATATATTGAAGTATATAAGTAATTGCATGTTCATTTCCCTGAGGCGACTAAAACAAATTTGAAAATATCATTGCAAACTTTTTTAAACATAGAAAACAAATAAATTACAAAAATAAAAAAGCACATTTGGTATTGCCCAAAAAAGTAAACACATAAAGAACAACACTCCTTAACACATGTACTGGAAGAAGATTAACTGTAATCTGAATTAAGACGGAATTGCAGAAATGATTATTATTGGAGGAATTGATGGGTTTTTTATAATTATTTTTGTGCTGTTAATGAGTTTTGTGTTCCATTTAGAAATGAACTAATTTTGGCCTTAAAGTGAAAGTATTCCTCGACTCACGCTTTTAACCCCTTTCCAATATCGGGCGTAATAGTACACCGATGTCGTTCTCCCCCTGTTTGGTGCAAGCTTTAATGCTGAGCCACCATCTTACTAGGCTCATGTCATCTGATAGATACAGCTGACATGTGCTCGCAACAGCCGCAGGTGGAATTACGATCGACCCATGGCTGTTAACTAGCTAAATGCAGCTGCCAATCTCTGACCTCAGCACTTAACTCACTCTTCCGGGAAGCGCGCCGGGAATCCCGCCCATTGATGTTCTCGGTTCACCGATGGGTTCTCATGAAAACCAGAGGTCTCTAGCAGATCTCTATGGTTGTCATAGCCAGATTGCTATGCGTGCCTCCCAATCTATGAATATAAAAAATTTACCCTATCGTTATACTGTGCAAATGTCAAAATGCCAGAATGACGTGTTTTTGGTCTCCACAAAATTGCATTAAATGCAATATCGGGTGATCAAAAGATCGTATCTGCACCAAAATGGTATCATTAAAAATAACAGTTCAGAACATAAAAAATAAGCCCTCACACAATCCCAGATTATGAAAAATGGAGAAACTATGGGTATCGTAAAATGGCGCAATTTTTTTAAACTAAATTTTGACCACTTAAATAAAGAACCTATACATGTTTGGTGTCTATGAACTCATAATGACCTGGTGAATCATAATGGCAGGTCAGTTTTAGCATTTAGAGAACATGGTAGAAAAACAAGCAAAAGCAACTGTGGGATTGCACTTTTTTGCAATTTCACCGCACTTGGATTTTTTTCCCGTTTTTCCAGTACACGATATGTTAAAACCAATGGTGTTGTTCAAAAGTAAAACTTGTCCCACAAAAAACAAGTCCTCACATGGCCAATTTAACGAAAAAAATAAAAAAGTTATGACTCTGAGAAGAAGAAGAGCAAAAAACAAAAATAACTCTGGTCGTTAAGGGGTTAATTAAAATATGTGAAAAATTCTGTTTAATTATATATTAATGTTTTTGGTGGTTTTGTTTTTTTAATATACAGACCAAATTCACTCCATGGGAAAATGGAAAACCAATTTTCAAAATAGATTATGTAAGTGTGTACAAGTTGATTATATACATATTGTATATCCTACAAAAATTCTACATCACTCAAATTTGCAAAACTATTGTTTATTGAAGATATTTAAAAACATATTTTTTCACGTGTAATATATACCAAGAAAGTGCAAAATTAATTAAGCAGCTACATTAGAGAAGAGGTTTGAGACATCAAATGAAAAAAGCAGCTTTACTTTACAAACAGCAGATAAGAATACCATTACAGAAGCAGCAGACCCCATGATAAAGGCTGGGGCAGCAGCATTCTTAGGGTATTTGCACACGTCAGGATTTCTTGCAGAAATTTCCAGAAGAAAACCGGAAATTTTCTGCAAGAAATCCGCATTTTTTTTTGCGTTTTTTTTTCGCGTTTTTTTTAGCATTTTGCAAGTGAAATTAGCTTGCAGAATGCTAAAGTTTTCCAAGCGATCTGCAGCATCGCTTGGAAAACTGACAGGTTGGTCACACTTGTCAAACATAGTGTTTGACAAGTGTGACCAACTTTTTACTATAGATGCTGCCTATGCAGCATCTATAGTAAAAGAAAGAATGTTTAAAAATAATTAAAAAAAATTAAAAAAATGGTTATACTCACCTGCAGACAGCGGATCTCCTCAGCGGCGTCCGTTCCTATAGATGCTGTGTGTGTGCAGGACATTCCATGATGTTGCGGTCACGTGAGCGGTCACATGACCGGTCTCGCGACCAATCACAAGACCGCGACGTCATCGCAGGTCCTTCACTGCACACCAGCTATAGGAACCGAAGCGGCAGCATGCACCGGAGGAGCGGGAAGACTCCGGAGGCCATCGAAGGTGAGTATATCACTATTTTTTATTTTAATTCTTTTTTTTTGACCAATTATATGGTGCCCAGTCCGTGGAGGAGAGTCTCCTCTCCTCCACCCTGGGTACCAACCGCACATGATCTGCTTACTTCCCGCATGGTGGGCACAGCCCTGTGCGGGAAGTAAGCAGATCAATGCACTCCTAGGTGTGCGGAATCCCCGCAATTCCGCATTTTTAATGAACATGTTGCTTTTTTTTCCGCGATGCGATTTTTTCGTGGAAAAAAATGCAACATTTGCACAAAAAATGCGGAATACACTGTAGATAATAGAGGCATATGTAAGCGTTTTTTTCGCATTTTTATCACGTTTTTATAGCGAAAAAACGAGAAAAAAACGCGAAAAATACTGAACGTGTGCACATGGCCTTAGAGTGGATGCTTGCTTAGTATTATAAATGCAGATGTACAGTATATATATATATATTTGCACAAAGAAGGTAAAATAAGTATTTTCTAAGTAAATATTTTCCTAAAATTGGTATTGACATGATATTCTCACCAGATGTTGGTAACAAACCATCCAATCCACACAGGCAAATAAATCAAACTATAGATGTCGATAAATTAAATCATATCTAAAAATGAGAAATGACATAAGGAAAATGTATTGAAAATGCTTAATGAAATATAATTAGCTTGTACAAAAGACTTTGTTGGTGATGACTAGTGATGAGCGAATATACTCGTTACTCGAGATTTCTCGAGCACGCTCGGGGGTCCTACGAGTATTTTTTAGTGCTCGGAAATTTAGTTTTTCTTGCTGCAGCTGCATGATTTATATCTGTTAGCCAGCATAAGTACATGTGGGGATTCCCTAGCAACCAGGCAACCCCCACATGTACTTATGCTGGCTAACAAATGTAAATCATGCAGGTGCGGCAAGAAAAACTAAATCTCCAAGCACTATCACTAGTGATGATTAGGGTTGAGCGAAACGGGTCGATCATTTTCAAAAGTCGCCGACTTTTGGCTAAGTCGGCGTCTCATGAAACCCGATCCGACCCCTGTGCTTGTCGGCCATGCGGTACGCGACTTTCGCGCCAAAGTCGCGTTTCAATGACGCGAAAAGCGCCATTTCTCAGCCAATGAAGGTGAACGCAGAGTGTGGGCAGCGTGATGACATAGATCCTGGTCCCCACCATCTTAGAGAAGGGCATTGCAGTGATTGGCTTGCTGTCTGCGGCGTCACAGGGGCTATAAAGGGGCGTTCCCGCCGACCGCCATCTTACTGCTGCTGATCTGAGCTTAGGGAGAGGTTGCTGCCGCTTTGTCAGAAGCAGGGAGAGCGTTAGGCAGGGTCCACTAACCACCAAACCGCTTGTGCTGTAGCGATTTCCACTGTCCAACACCACCTTCGGTGTGCAGGAACAGTGGAAGCTATTTTTATTTTTTTTTCCTCAGCGCTGTAGCTCATTGGGCTGCCCTAGAAGGCTCCGTGATAGCTGTATTGCTGTGTGTACGCCACTGTGGAAACCAACTGCTTTTTTCAAAGCACATATCCTCTTGTTCCTTTCTGCACAGCTATCTTTTTTGTTTGTCCACACTTTTTATTTAATTTGTGCATCAGTCCACTCCTATTGCTGCCTGCCATACCTGGCTTAGATTACTGCAGGGAGATAGTAATTGTAGGACAGTCCCTGTTTTTTTTTTTTTTTTTTTGTGGGAGATTAAGATTGGCATTTCTGCTACAGTGCCATCCCTGTGTGTGCCATCTCTCACTGAGTGGGCCATAGAAAGCCTATTTATTTTTTCCGTGATTTGTGTTCTAAATTCTACCTCAACACAAAAACACTACATCAATCAGTGGTAGAAAAATATTGGCCTCAGTCAGGGCTTGTGTGCCACTGCTGTGTGTGCTATCTCTTATTCAGTGGGCTATAGAAAGCCTATTTATTTATTTATTTTTTTTCTTATTATTTGGTTTCTAAAGTCTCCCTGAAAAAAAATAAATAAATAAAAAAACAGTGGGAGAGTAATATTGCCCTTTCAGCTTGTGTGCCAGTCTTGACTCCTGGGTGTGCCACCTCTCTCTCTAATTCTGGGCCATAGAAAGCCTTTTTTTTTTTTTTTTTTTTAAATATTATTGGGTTTCTAAAGTCTCCCTTAAAAAACAAAAAATACATAAAAAACAGTGGGAGAGTAATATTGCCCTTTCAGCTTGTGTGCCAGTCTTGACTCCTGGGTGTGCCACCTCTCTCTCTCATTCAGTGGGCCATAGAAAGCCTTTTTTTTTTTTTTTTTTTTTAATATTATTGGGTTTCTAAAGTCTCCCTTAAAAAACAAAAAATACATAAAAAAACAGTGGGAGAGTAATATTGCCCTTTCAGCTTGTGTGCCAGTCTTGACTCCTGGGTGTGCCACCTCTCTCTCTCATTCAGTGGGCCATAGAAAGGCTATTTATTTTTTTGGTTTTTTTAATATTATTTGGTTTCTAAAGTCTCCCTGAAAATAATAAAAAAAAAACTTAAAAAAACAGTGGGAGAGTAATATTGCCCTTTCAGCTTGTGTGCCAGTCTTGACTCCTGGGTGTGCCACCTCTCTCTCTCATTCAGTGGGCCATAGAAAGGCTATTTATTTTTTTGGTTTTTTTAATATTATTTGGTTTCTAAAGTCTCCCTGAAAAAAAAAAACATAAAAAAACAGTGGGAGAGTAATATTGCCCTTTCAGCTTGTGTGCCAGTCTTGACTCCTGGGTGTGCCACCTCTCTCTCTCATTCAGTGGGCCATAGAAAGGCTATTTATTTTTTTGGGTTTTTTAATATTATTTGGTTTCTAAAGTCTCCCTGAAAATAATAAAAAAAAAACTTAAAAAAACAGTGGGAGAGTAATATTGCCCTTTCAGCTTGTGCGCCAGTCTTGACTCCTGGGTGTGCCACCTCTCTCTCTCTAATTGTGGGGCATAGAAAGCCTTTTTTTGTTTGTTTTTTTTTTAATATTATTTGGTTTCTAAAGTCTCCCTTAAAAAACAAAAAAATACATAAAAAAACAGTGGGAGAGTAATATTGCCCTTTCAGCTTGTGTGCCAGTCTTGACTTCTGGGTGTGCCACCTCTCTCTCTAATTGTGGGCCATAGAAAGCCTTTTTTTTTTTTTTTTTTTAAATATTATTGGGTTTCTAAAGTCTCCCTTAAAAAACAAAAAATACATAAAAAAACAGTGGGAGACTAATATTGCCCTTTCAGCTTGTGTGCCAGTCTTGACTCCTGGGTGTGCCACCTCTCTCTCTCATTCAGTGGGCCATAGAAAGGCTATTTATTTTTTTGGTTTTTTTAATATTATTTGGTTTCTAAAGTCTCCCTGAAAATAAAAAAAAAAAACTTAAAAAAACAGTGGGAGAGTAATATTGCCCTTTCAGCTTGTGCGCCAGTCTTGACTCCTGGGTGTGCCACCTCTCTCTCTCTAATTGTGGGGCATAGAAAGCCTTTTTTTTTTTGTTTTTTTTTAATATTATTTGGTTTCTAAAGTCTCCCTTAAAAAAAAAAAAATACATAAAAAAACAGTGGGAGAGTAATATTGCCCTTTCAGCTTGTGTGCCAGTCTTGACTCCTGGGTGTGCCACCTCTCTCTCTAATTCTGGGCCATAGAAAGCCTTTTTTTTTTTTTTTTTAAATATTATTGGGTTTCTAAAGTCTCCCTTAAAAAACAAAAAATACATAAAAAAACAGTGGGAGAGTAATATTGCCCTTTCAGCTTGTGTGCCAGTCTTGACTCCTGGGTGTGCCACCTCTCTCTCTCATTCAGTGGGTGGGCCATAGAAAGCCTTTTTTTTTTTTTTTAATATTATTGGGTTTCTAAAGTCTCCCTTAAAAAACAAAAAATACATAAAAAAACAGTGGGAGAGTAATATTGCCCTTTCAGCTTGTGTGCCAGTCTTGACTCCTGGGTGTGCCACCTCTCTCTCTCATTCAGTGGGCCATAGAAAGCCTTTTTTTTTTTGTTTTTTTTTTAATATTATTTGGTTTCTAAAGTCTCCCTTAAAAAACAAAAAATACATAAAAAAACAGTGGGAGAGTAATATTGCCCTTTCAGCTTGTGTGCCAGTCTTGACTCCTGGGTGTGCCACCTCTCTCTCTAATTGTGGGCCATAGAAAGCCTTTTTTTTTTTTTTTTTAAATATTATTGGGTTTCTAAAGTCTCCCTTAAAAAACAAAAAATACATAAAAAAACAGTGGGAGAGTAATATTGCCCTTTCAGCTTGTGTGCCAGTCTTGACTCCTGGGTGTGCCACCTCTCTCTCTCTAATTGTGGGCCATAGAAAGCCTTTTTTTTGTTGTTTTTTTTTTGGTTTTTTTTTTAATATTATTTGGTTTCTAAAGTCTCCCTGAGAAAAAAAAATAAATAAATTAGGTGGGAGATTAATATTGACATTAGTGCTTGAGTGACAGTCCTGCGTGTGTGTCATCTCTGTGATTTTGTGCCACAGAAAACAGAGTGTGTAACATTGTGCCTGATTTTCCTTGTGGTCTCACCAACCTGTTAAGGGATATTGAAATCATACTGAAGTTATAGCTCACCGTGTAAGTTGTTTGACAGCAACAAATAAAGTTACTTTGGTTAAGATTTTAAAACAATGAGGAAGTCTGGTGCAAGAGGTCGTCGTGGGCGTTCATTGTCAGCTGGTAATGATGGTAGTGGTAGTGGAGCATCAGGTGGTCGTGGGGATAAAAATATTCCACCTAAGTCTGGAGCTGTGGAGCCAGTTTCGTCGTCAGGCTACACAAGGCCTCGAACGCTCTCTTTTCTGGGAGTAGGAAAACCGCTTTTAAAGGCGGAGCAGCAACAGCAAGTTTTGGCTTACATTGCAGACTCAGCCTCTAGCTCTTTTGCCTCCTCTTCCGAAACTGGTAAATGTAAAAGCAGCGCGTCGCTTGTGGATGTTCACGGTCAGGGACAAGTCGCTTCCTTGTCCTCCTCAGCAAAAACTACAACAAGAGAGAAGGATGCAGCAGGCGACACAACGGGTCACTCCATGGAGCTCTTTACACATACCGTCCCTGGCTTAGAAAGTGAAACATTTAACAGGCCATGCCCATTACAAGTATATTCTGACATGGAGTGCACTGATGCACAGCCACAGCACTATGCTTCTCCTTTGACTCAGACCACCACATTGCCCTCTCAGGGTACAGATCCACAATCAGACCCTGATGAGACTATGTTGCCCCGCCACGAACGCTATACCACCGACCGACACAGTGACACAGACGAAGTTGCACACGAGCTCGAAGAGGAGGTAATAGATGACCCAGTTATTGACCCCGATTGGCAGCCATTGGGGGAACAGGGTGCAGGCGGCAGTAGTTCAGAAGCGGAGGTGGAGGAGGGGCCGCAGCAGGCATCAACATCGCAACAGGTTCCATCTGCCGGGGCCGTATCTGGCCCAAAACGCGTGTCAAAGCCAAAACCTGTTGGAGGACAGCGTGGCCATCCGGTTAAAGCTCAGTCTGCAATCCCTGAAAAGGGATCCGAGTCTAGGAAGAGTGCAGTCTGGCATTTTTTTAAACAACATCCAACTGATCAGCTGTTATGACCCCAATGGCGAGGGTCTCAGAGGAACGTGGAAGTCTGCAGAATACAAAAATCCAGCTCATAGGGCAGTGGTAACTGGGTTGACCATATATCTACTCCTAACGCCAACACTAGAAGTAGCCGGGGATCATTCCTACATTGATTCTAGATGACACGCGCCAGCCGGAGAATCTAGCTACCCCTAGTAGAGGAAAACAAAGACCTTTCTTGCCTCCAGAGAAGGGGACCCCAAAGCTGGATAGAAGCCCCCCACAAATAATGACGGTGAGGTAAGAGGAAATGACAAACACAGAAATGAACCAGGTTTAGCACAGAGAGGCCCGCTTACTGATAGCAGAATAAAGAAAGGTAACTTATATGGTCAACAAAAACCCTATCAAAATCCACACTGGAAATTCAAGAACCCCCGAACCGTCTAACGGTCCGGGGGGAGAACACCAGCCCCCTAGAGCTTCCAGCAAAGGTCAGGATATAGATTTGGAACAAGCTGGACAAAAATACAAAACCAAAACAAATAGCAAAAAGCAAAAGGCAGACTTAGCTGATATAACTGGAACCAGGATCAGTAGACAAGAGCACAGCAGACTAGCTCTGATAACTACGTTGCCAGGCATTGAACTGAAGGTCCAGGGAGCTTATATAGCAACACCCCTAACTAACGACCCAGGTGCGGATAAAAGGAATGACAGAAAAACCAGAGTCAAAAAACTAGTAACCACTAGAGGGAGCAAAAAGCAAATTCACAACAGTACCCCCCCCTTAGTGAGGGGTCACCGAACCCTCACCACGACCACCAGGGCGATCAGGATGAGCGGCATGAAAGGCACGAACTAAATCGGCCGCATGAACATCAGAGGCGACCACCCAGGAATTATCCTCCTGACCATAGCCCTTCCACTTGACCAGGTACTGAAGCCTCCGCCTGGAGAGGCGAGAATCCAAGATCTTCTCCACCACGTACTCCAACTCGCCCTCAACCAACACCGGAGCAGGAGGCTCAGCAGAAGGAACTACAGGCACAATGTACCGCCGCAACAAGGACCTATGAAATACATTGTGAATAGCAAACGACACAGGAAGATCCAGACGAAAAGATACAGGATTAAGGATTTCCAATATCTTATAAGGCCCAATAAAACGAGGTTTAAATTTGGGAGAGGAGACCTTCATAGGAACAAAGCGGGAAGAAAGCCATACCAAATCCCCAACGCGTAGTCGGGGACCCACACCGCGGCGGCGGTTGGCAAAGCGCTGAGCCTTCTCCTGTGACAACTTCAAGTTGTCCACCACATGATTCCAGATCTGCTGCAACCTATCCACCACAGAATCCACCCCAGGACAGTCAGAAGGCTCCACATGACCTGAAGAAAAGCGAGGATGGAAACCAGAGTTGCAGAAAAAAGGCGAAACCAAGGTGGCGGAACTAGCCCGATTATTAAGGGCAAACTCAGCCAACGGCAAGAATGTCACCCAATCGTCCTGATCAGCAGAGACAAAACACCTCAAATAAGCCTCCAAAGTCTGATTGGTTCGCTCCGTCTGTCCATTAGTCTGAGGATGGAAAGCAGACGAAAACGACAAATCAATGCCCATCCTACTACAAAAGGATCGCCAGAACCTGGAAACGAACTGGGATCCTCTGTCTGACACAATATTCTCAGGGATGCCGTGCAAACGAACCACGTTCTGGAAAAACACAGGAACCAGATCGGAAGAGGAAGGCAGCTTAGGCAAAGGAACCAAATGGACCATCTTGGAGAAGCGATCACATATCACCCAGATAACGGACATGCCCTGAAATAGCGGAAGATCAGAAATTAAATCCATGGAGATATGTGTCCAAGGTCTCTTCGGGACAGGCAAGGGCAAGAGCAAACCGCTGGCACGAGAACAGCAAGGCTTAGCTCGAGCACAAGTCCCACAGGACTGCACAAATGACCGCACATCCCTTGACAAGGAAGGCCACCAAAAGGACCTGGCCACCAGATCTCTGGTGCCAAAAATTCCCGGGTGACCTGCCAACACCGAGGAATGAACCTCGGAAATGACTCTGCTGGTCCACTTATCCGGGACAAACAGTCTGTCAGGTGGACAAGACTCAGGCCTATCAGCCTGAAATCTCTGCAACACACGTCGCAGATCCGGAGAAATAGCTGACAAGATAACTCCATCTTTAAGAATACCAACAGGATCAGCGACTCCAGGAGCATCAGGCACAAAGCTCCTAGAAAGAGCATCGGCCTTCACATTCTTTGAACCTGGTAAATACGAGACAACAAAATCAAAGCGGGAGAAAAACAATGACCAGCGGGCCTGTCTCGGATTAAGGCGTTTAGCAGACTCAAGATACATCAGATTTTTGTGATCAGTCAAGACCACCACACGATGCTTAGCACCCTCGAGCCAATGACGCCACTCCTCAAATGCCCATTTCATGGCCAACAACTCCCGATTGCCCACATCATAATTTCGCTCGGCAGGCGAAAACTTCCTAGAGAAAAAGGCACAAGGTTTCATAACAGAGCAACCAGGGCCTCTCTGCGACAAAACGGCCCCTGCCCCAATCTCCGAAGCATCCACCTCAACCTGAAAGGGAAGTGAGACGTCAGGCTGGCACAAAACAGGCGCCGAAGTAAACCGGCGTTTCAACTCCTGGAAAGCCTCCACGGCAGCAGGAGCCCAGTTAGCTACATCGGAGCCCTTCTTGGTCATATCCGTCAAAGGTTTCACAATGCTAGAAAAATTAGCGATAAAACGACGGTAGAAGTTAGCGAAGCCCAAGAACTTCTGAAGACTCTTAACTGACGAGGGCTGAGTCCAATCAAGAATAGCTCGGACCTTGACTGGGTCCATCTCCACAGCAGAAGGGGAAAAAATGAACCCCAAAAAGGGAACCTTCTGTACACCAAAGAGACACTTTGAGCCCTTGACAAACAAAGAATTTTCACGCAAAATTTTAAAGACCAACCTGACCTGCTCCACATGCGAATCCCAATTATCAGAAAAAAACAAAATATCATCCAGATAAACAATCAAAAATTTATCCAGATACTTCCGGAAAATGTCATGCATAAAGGACTGAAAAACTGAAGGCGCATTGGAGAGCCCAAAAGGCATCACCAAGTACTCAAAATGACCTTCGGGCGTATTGAATGCAGTTTTCCATTCATCACCTTGCTTAATGCGCACAAGGTTGTACGCACCACGAAGGTCTATCTTGGTGAACCACTTGGCACCCTTAATCCGGGCAAACAAGTCAGACAACAGCGGTAAAGGATACTGAAATTTGACAGTGATCTTATTTAAAAGCCGATAATCAATACAAGGTCTCAAAGATCCGTCCTTTTTTGCCACAAAAAAGAATCCCGCACCAAGAGGGGAAGAAGACGGACGAATATGTCCTTTCTCCAGAGACTCCTTGATATATGAACGCATAGCGGTATGTTCAGGTACCGACAGATTAAACAGTCTTCCCTTAGGAAATTTACTGCCTGGGATCAAATCTATAGCACAGTCACAGTCCCTATGAGGAGGCAGTGCACTGGACTCAGACTCACTGAAGACATCCTGATAATCAGACAAATACTCCGGAACTTCCGAAGGCGTAGAAGAAGCAATAGACACAGGCAGGGAATCCCCATGAATACCACGACAGCCCCAACTTGAGACTGACATAGCCTTCCAGTCCAGGACTGGATTATGGGTCTGTAACCATGGCAGCCCTAAAACAACCAAATCATGCATTTTATGTAAAACCAGGAAACGTATCACCTCGCGGTGTTCAGGAGTCATGCACATGGTAACCTGTGTCCAATACTGCGGTTTATTTGCTGCCAATGGTGTAGCATCAATACCCCTAAGAGGTATAGGATTTTCTAATGGTTCAAGAGTAAAACCACAGCGCTTAGCAAATGAGAGATCCATGAGACTCAGGGCAGCACCTGAATCTACAAACGCCATGACAGGATAAGATGACAGTGAGCAAATCAAAGTTACAGACAGAATAAATTTAGGTTGCAAATTACCAACGGTGACAGGACTAACAACCTTAGCTATACGTTTAGAGCATGCTGAGATAACATGTGTAGAATCACCACAGTAGTAGCACAAGCCATTCCGGCGTCTATGAATTTTCCGCTCATTTCTAGTCAGGATTCTATCACATTGCATTAAATCAGGTGTCTGTTCAGACAACACCATGAGGGAATTTGCGGTTTTTCTATCACATTGCACCGAATTAGGTGTCTGTTCAGACAACACCATGAGGGAATTTGCGGTTTTGCGCTCCCGCAACCGCCGGTCAATTTGAATAGCCAGTGCCATAGTATCATTCAGACCTGTGGGAATGGGAAAACCCACCATAACATTCTTAATGGCTTCAGAAAGGCCATTTCTAAAATTAGCGGCCAGTGCACACTCGTTCCAATGTGTCAGCACGGACCATTTCCGAAATTTTTGGCAATACACTTCAGCCTCGTCCTGCCCCTGAGACATAGCCAGCAAGGCCTTTTCTGCCTGAATCTCAAGATTGGGTTCCTCATAAAGTAAACCGAGCGCCAGAAAAAACGCATCAAGATCAGCCAATGCCGGATCTCCTGGCGCCAGCGAAAAAGCCCAATCCTGAGGGTCGCCCCGTAAGAACGAAATAACAATTTTTACTTGCTGAGCAGAATCTCCAGATGAACAGGGTCTCAGGGACAAAAACAATTTACAATTATTCACGAAATTCCTAAACTTAAACCTGTCTCCGGAAAACAGTTCAGGAATCGGTATTTTAGGTTCTGACCTAGGATTTCTGATAACATAGTCTTGTATGCCCTGCACACGAGTAGCCAGCTGGTCCACACTTGTAATCAAGGTCTGGACATTCATGTCTGCAGCAAGCATAGCCACTCTGAGGTAAAGGGGAAGAAGAAAAAAAAAAAACTCAGAATCTTCTTTCTTATAATCCCTCTTCTGCAATGCATTAAACATTTAATATAGGCCTGGCAAACTGTTATGACCCCAATGGCGAGGGTCTCAGAGGAACGTGGAAGTCTGCAGAATACAAAAATCCAGCTCATAGGGCAGTGGTAACTGGGTTGACCATATATCTACTCCTAACGCCAACACTAGAAGTAGCCGGGGATCATTCCTACGTTGATTCTAGATGACACGCGCCAGCCGGAGAATCTAGCTACCCCTAGTAGAGGAAAACAAAGACCTTTCTTGCCTCCAGAGAAGGGGACCCCAAAGCTGGATAGAAGCCCCCCACAAATAATGACGGTGAGGTAAGAGGAAATGACAAACACAGAAATGAACCAGGTTTAGCACAGAGAGGCCCGCTTACTGATAGCAGAATAAAGAAAGGTAACTTATATGGTCAACAAAAACCCTATCAAAATCCACACTGGAAATTCAAGAACCCCCGAACCGTCTAACGGTCCGGGGGGAGAACACCAGCCCCCTAGAGCTTCCAGCAAAGGTCAGGATATAGATTTGGAACAAGCTGGACAAAAATACAAAACCAAAACAAATAGCAAAAAGCAAAAGGCAGACTTAGCTGATATAACTGGAACCAGGATCAGTAGACAAGAGCACAGCAGACTAGCTCTGATAACTACGTTGCCAGGCATTGAACTGAAGGTCCAGGGAGCTTATATAGCAACACCCCTAACTAACGACCCAGGTGCGGATAAAAGGAATGACAGAAAAACCAGAGTCAAAAAACTAGTAACCACTAGAGGGAGCAAAAAGCAAATTCACAACATCAGCGCAAAGTCATCTGTCAAAAATGTTCAACTAGCTTAAGCAGATTGGCCGCTGCGAATTCGAAGCAGTTTTCCATCAGGTTTACAGTACCATGTACACCTATGGAAAACCAAATCCGCTGTGCCCATGGTGCGGAAAATTCCGTGCAGAAACGCTGCGTTGTATTTTCCGCAGCATGTCAATTCTTTGTGCGAATTCCGCAGCGTTTTACACCTGTTCCTCAATAGGAATCCGCAGGTGAAATCCGCACAAAAAAACACTGGAAATCTGCTGTAAATCCGCAGGTAAAATGCAGTGCCTTTTACCTGCAGATTTTTCAAAAATCGTGCGGAAAAATCTCACACGAATCCGCAACGTGGGCACATAGCCTTAGGGTTAGGGTTGGAATTAGAGTTAGGGTTGGAATTAGGGCTAGGGTTTGAAATAGGGTTAAGATTAGGCTTGTGGTTAGGGTTACGGATAGGGTTAGGGGTGTGTTGGGGTTACAGTTGTGGTTAGGGTTGGGATTAGGGTTACGGTTGGGATTAGGGTTAGGATTAGGGTTAGGGTTGGAATTAGGGTTACGGGTGTGTTGCGGTTAGGGTTGTGGTTAGGGGTGTGTTGGGGTTAGGGTTGTGATTAGTGTTATGGCTACAGTTGGGATTAGGATTAGGGGTGTTTTGGGGTTAGTGTTGAAGTTAGAATTGAGGGGTTTCCACTGTTTAGGCACATCAGGGGTCTCCAAACGCAACATGGCGCCACCATTGATTCCAGCCAATCTTGCGTTCAAAAAGTCAAATGGTGCTCCCTCCCTTCCAAGCCCCGATGTGTGCCCAAACAGTGGTTTACCCCCACATTTGGGGTACCAGCGTACTCAGGACAAACTGGGCAACAACTCCTGGGGTCCAATTTCTCCTGTTACCCTTGCAAAAATAAAAAATTACTTGCTAAAACATAATTTTTGAGGAAAGAACAATTATTTTTTATTTTCACGGCTCTGCGTTATAAACTTCTGTGAAGCACTTGGGGGTTGAACGTGCTCACCACACATCTAGATAAGTTCCTTGGGGGGTCTAGTTTCCAAAATGGGGTCACTTGTGAGGGGTTTCTACTGTTTAGGCATATCAGGGGCTCTGCAAACGTAACATGATGCCCGCAGACCATTCCATCAAAGTCTGCATTCCAAAACGTCACTACTTCCCTTCCGAGCCCTGGCATGTGCCCAAACAGTGGTTTACCCCCACATATGGGTTATCAGCGTACTCAGGAGAAACTGGACAACAACTTTTGGGGTCCAATTTCTCCTGTTACTCTTGCAAAAATAAAAAATTCTGGGCTAAAAAAATATTTTTGAGGAAAGGAAACACATTTATTATTTTCACGGCTCTGCGTTATAAACTTCTGTGAAGCACTTGGGGGTTCAAAGTGCTCACCACACATCTAGATAAGTTCCCTTGGGGGTCTAGTTTCCAAAATGGAGTCACTTGTGGGGAGTTCCTACTGTTTAGGCACATCAGGGGCTCTGCAAATGCAACCTGACGCCCGCAGAGCATTCCATCAAAGTCTGCATTTCAAAACATCACTACTTCCCTTCCGAACCCCGACATGTGCCAAAACAGTGGTTTACCCCACATATGGGGTATCAGCATACTCAGGAGAAACTGGACAACAACTTTTGGGGTCCAATTTCTCCTGTTACCCTTGGGAAAATAAAAAATTGTGGGCTAAAAAATCATTTTTGAGAAAAGAAAAATTATTTTTTATTTTCATGGCTCTGCGTTATAAACTTCTATGAAGCACTTGGGGGTTAAAAGTGCTCACCACACATCTAGATTAGTTCCTTGGGAGGTCTAGTTTCCAAAATGGGGTCACTTGTGCGGGAGCTCCAATGTTTAGGCACACAGGGGCTCTCCAAACGCGACATGGTGTCCGCTAATGATTGGAGCTAATTTTCCATTCAAAAAGCCAAATGGTGTGCCTTCCCTTCCGAGCCCTGCCGTGCGCCCAAACAGTGGTTTACCCCCACATATGGGGTATCATCGTACTCAGGATAAACTGGACAACAACATTTGGGGTCCAATTTCTCCTATTACCCTTGGGAAAATAAAAAATTCTGGGCTAAAAATTATTTTTGAGGAAAGAAAAATTATTTTTTATTTTCACGGCTCTGCGTTATAAACTTCTGTGAAGCACCTGGGGGTTATAAGTGCTCACTATGCATCTAGATAAGTTCCTTGGGGGGTCTAGTTTCCAAAATGGGGTCACTTGTAGGGGAGCTCCAATGTTTAGGCACACAGGGGCTCTCCAAACGCGACATGGTGTCCGCTAATGATTGGAGCTAATTTTCCATTCAAAAAGTCAAATGGCATGCCTCCCCTTCCGAGCCTTGCCGTGCACCCAAACAGTGGTTTACCCCCACATATGGGGTATCGGCATACTCAGGAGAAATTTCCCAACACATTTTAGGATCCATTTTATCCTGTTGCCCATGTGAAAATGAAAGAATTGAGGCTAAAAGAAATTTTGTGTGAAAAAAAAGTACTTTTTCATATTTGCGGATCAATTTGTGAAGCACCTGGGGGTTTAAAGTGTTCACTATGCCTCTAGATGAGTTCCTTGGGGGGTCTAGTTTCCAAAATGGGGTCACTTGTGGAGGAGCTCCAATGTTTAGGCACACAGGGGCTTTCCAAACGCGACATGGTGTCCGCTAACGATTGGAGCCAATTTTTCATTCAAAAAGTAAAATGGCGCTCCTTCCCTTCCGAGCCCTGCCGTGCGTCCAAACAGTGGTTTACCCCCACATATGAGGTATCAGCGTACTCAGGACAAATTGTACAACAACGTCCGTTGTCCAGTTTCTCCTTTTACCCTTGGGAAAATAAAAAAATTGTTGCTAAAAGATCATTTTTGTGACTAAAAAGTTAAATGTTCATTTTTTACTTCCATGTTGCTTCTGCTGCTGTGAAACACCTGAAGGGTTAATAAACTTCTTGAATGTGGTTTTGAGCACCTTGAGGGGTGCAGTTTTTAGAATGGTGTCACTTTTGGGTATTTTCAGCCATATAGAACCCTCAAAATGACTTCAAATGTGAGGTGGTCCCTAAAAAAAATGGTTTTGTAAATTTTGTTGTAAAAATGAGAAATCAATGGTCAAATTTTAACCCTTATAACTTCCTAGCAAAAAAAAAATTGTTTCCAAAATTGTGCTGATGTAAAGTAGACATGTGGGAAACGTTATTTATTAACTATTTTGTGTCACATAACTCTCTGGTTTAACAGAATAAAAATTCAAAATGTGAAAATTGCGAAATTTTCAAAATTTTCGCCAAATTTCCGTTTTTTTCACAAATAAACTCAGAAATTATCGACCTAAATTTACCACTAACATGAAGCCCAATATGTCACGAAAAAACATTCTCAGAATCGCTAGGATCCGTTGAAGCGTTCCTGAGTTATTACCTCATAAAGGGACACTGGTCAGAATTGCAAAAAACGGCAAGGTCATTAAGGCCAAAATAGGCTGGGTCATGAAGGGGTTAATAAATAAGACCTATATTTAAAAACTGCATTTTGTGTTTACTTGTATTATCTTTGAATGATTTTTAAATTTGTTTGGTGATCTGTAACATTTAATGGTGACTGTTATGACCCCAATGGCGAGGGTCTCAGAGGAACGTGGAAGTCTGCAGAATACAAAAATCCAGCTCATAGGGCAGTGGTAACTGGGTTGACCATATATCTACTCCTAACGCCAACACTAGAAGTAGCCGGGGATCATTCCTACGTTAATTCTAGATGACACGCGCCAGCCGGAGAATCTAGCTACCCCTAGTAGAGGAAAACAAAGACCTTTCTTGCCTCCAGAGAAGGGGACCCCAAAGCTGGATAGAAGCCCCCCACAAATAATGATGGTGAGGTAAGAGGAAATGACAAACACAGAAATGAACCAGGTTTAGCACAGAGAGGCCCGCTTACTGATAGCAGAATAAAGAAAGGTAACTTATATGGTCAACAAAAACCCTATCAAAATCCACACTGGAAATTCAAGAACCCCCGAACCGTCTAACGGTCCGGGGGGAGAACACCAGCCCCCTAGAGCTTCCAGCAAAGGTCAGGATATAGATTTGGAACAAGCTGGACAAAAATACAAAACCAAAACAAATAGCAAAAAGCAAAAGGCAGACTTAGCTGAAATAACTGGAACCAGGATCAGTAGACAAGAGCACAGCAGACTAGCTCTGATAACTACGTTGCCAGGCATTGAACTGAAGGTCCAAGGAGCTTATATAGCAACACCCCTAACTAACGACCCAGGTGCGGATAAAAGGAATGACAGAAAAACCAGAGTCAAAAAAAACTAGTAACCACTAGAGGGAGCAAAAAGCAAATTCACAACAGTACCCCCCCCCCCCTTAGTGAGGGGTCACCGAACCCTCACCACGACCACCAGGGCGATCAGGATGAGCGGCATGAAAGGCACGAACTAAATCGGCCGCATGAACATCAGAGGCGACCACCCAGGAATTATCCTCCTGACCATAGCCCTTCCACTTGACCAGGTACTGAAGCCTCCGCCTGGAGAGGCGAGAATCCAAGATCTTCTCCACCACGTACTCCAACTCGCCCTCAACCAACACCGGAGCAGGAGGCTCAGCAGAAGGAACTACAGGCACAATGTACCGCCGCAACAAGGACCTATGAAATACATTGTGAATAGCAAACGACACAGGAAGATCCAGACGAAAAGATACAGGATTAAGGATTTCCAATATCTTGTAAGGCCCAATAAAACGAGGTTTAAATTTGGGAGAGGAGACCTTCATAGGAACAAAGCGGGAAGAAAGCCATACCAAATCCCCAACGCGTAGTCGGGGACCCACACCGCGGCGGCGGTTGGCAAAGCGCTGAGCCTTCTCCTGTGACAACTTCAAGTTGTCCACCACAAGATTCCAGATCTGCTGCAACCTATCCACCACAGAATCCACCCCAGGACAGTCAGAAGGCTCCACATGACCCGAAGAAAAGCGAGGATGGAAACCAGAGTTGCAGAAAAAAGGCGAAACCAAGGTGGCGGAACTAGCCCGATTATTAAGGGCAAACTCAGCCAACGGCAAGAATGTCACCCAATCGTCCTGATCAGCAGAGACAAAACACCTCAAATAAGCCTCCAAAGTCTGATTGGTTCGCTCCGTCTGTCCATTAGTCTGAGGATGGAAAGCAGACGAAAACGACAAATCAATGCCCATCCTACTACAAAAGGATCGCCAGAACCTGGAAACGAACTGGGATCCTCTGTCTGACACAATATTCTCAGGGATGCCGTGCAAACGAACCACGTTCTGGAAAAACACAGGAACCAGATCGGAAGAGGAAGGCAGCTTAGGCAAAGGAACCAAATGGACCATCTTGGAGAAGCGATCACATATCACCCAGATAACGGACATGCCCTGAGATAGCGGAAGATCAGAAATGAAATCCATGGAGATATGTGTCCAAGGTCTCTTCGGGACAGGCAAGGGCAAGAGCAAACCGCTGGCACGAGAACAGCAAGGCTTAGCTCGAGCACAAGTCCCACAGGACTGCACAAATGACCGCACATCCCTTGACAAGGAAGGCCACCAAAAGGACCTGGCCACCAGATCTCTGGTGCCAAAAATTCCCGGGTGACCTGCCAACACCGAGGAATGAACCTCGGAAATGACTCTGCTGGTCCACTTATCCGGGACAAACAGTCTGTCAGGTGGACAAGACTCAGGCCTATCAGCCTGAAATCTCTGCAACACACGTCGCAGATCCGGAGAAATAGCTGACAAGATAACTCCATCTTTAAGAATACCAACAGGATCAGCGACTCCAGGAGCATCAGGCACAAAGCTCCTAGAAAGAGCATCGGCCTTCACATTCTTTGAACCTGGTAAATACGAGACAACAAAATCAAAGCGGGAGAAAAACAATGACCAGCGGGCCTGTCTCGGATTAAGGCGTTTAGCAGACTCGAGATACATCAGATTTTTGTGATCAGTCAAGACCACCACACGATGCTTAGCACCCTCGAGCCAATGACGCCACTCCTCAAATGCCCATTTCATGGCCAACAACTCCCGATTGCCCACATCATAATTTCGCTCGGCAGGCGAAAACTTCCTAGAGAAAAAGGCACAAGGTTTCATAACAGAGCAACCAGGGCCTCTCTGCGACAAAACGGCCCCTGCCCCAATCTCTGAAGCATCCACCTCAACCTGAAAGGGAAGTGAGACGTCAGGCTGGCACAAAACAGGCGCCGAAGTAAACCGGCGTTTCAACTCCTGGAAAGCCTCCACGGCAGCAGGAGCCCAGTTAGCTACATCGGAGCCCTTCTTGGTCATATCCGTCAAAGGTTTCACAATGCTAGAAAAATTAGCGATAAAACGACGGTAGAAGTTAGCGAAGCCCAAGAACTTCTGAAGACTCTTAACTGACGAGGGCTGAGTCCAATCAAGAATAGCTCGGACCTTGACTGGGTCCATCTCCACAGCAGAAGGGGAAAAAATGAACCCCAAAAAGGGAACCTTCTGTACACCAAAGAGACACTTTGAGCCCTTGACAAACAAAGAATTTTCACGCAAAATTTTAAAGACCAACCTGACCTGCTCCACATGCGAATCCCAATCATCAGAAAAAACCAAAATATCATCCAGATAAACAATCAAAAATTTATCCAGATACTTCCGGAAAATGTCATGCATAAAAGACTGAAAAACTGAAGGCGCATTGGAGAGCCCAAAAGGCATCACCAAGTACTCAAAATGACCTTCGGGCGTATTGAATGCGGTTTTCCATTCATCACCTTGCTTAATGCGCACAAGGTTGTACGCACCACGAAGATCTATCTTGGTGAACCACTTGGCACCCTTAATCCGGGCAAACAAGTCAGACAACAGCGGTAAAGGATACTGAAATTTGACAGTGATCTTATTTAAAAGCCGATAATCAATACAAGGTCTCAAAGATCCGTCCTTTTTTGCCACAAAAAAGAATCCCGCACCAAGAGGGGAAGAAGACGGACGAATATGTCCTTTCTCCAGAGACTCCTTGATATATGAACGCATAGCGGTATGTTCAGGTACCGACAGATTAAACAGTCTTCCCTTAGGAAATTTACTGCCTGGGATCAAATCTATAGCACAGTCACAGTCCCTATGAGGAGGCAGTGCACTGGACTCAGACTCACTGAAGACATCCTGATAATCAGACAAATACTCCGGAACTTCCGAAGGCGTAGAAGAAGCAATAGACACAGGCAAGGAATCCCCATGAATACCACGACAGCCCCAACTTGAGACTGACATAGCCTTCCAGTCCAGGACTGGATTATGGGTCTGTAACCATGGCAGCCCTAAAACAACCAAATCATGCATTTTATGTAAAACCAGGAAACGTATCACCTCGCGGTGTTCAGGAGTCATGCACATGGTAACCTGTGTCCAATACTGCGGTTTATTTGCTGCCAATGGTGTAGCATCAATACCCCTAAGAGGAATAGGATTTTCTAATGGTTCAAGAGTAAAACCACAGCGCTTAGCAAATGAGAGATCCATGAGACTCAGGGCAGCACCTGAATCTACAAACGCCATGACAGGATAAGATGACAGTGAGCAAATCAAAGTTACAGACAGAATAAACTTAGGATGCAAATTACCAACGGTGACAGGACTAACAACCTTAGATATACGTTTAGAGCATGCTGAGATAACATGTGTAGAATCACCACAGTAGTAGCACAAGCCATTCCGGCGTCTATGAATTTTCCGCTCATTTCTAGTCAGGATTCTATCACATTGCATTAAATCAGGTGTCTGTTCAGACAACACCATGAGGGAATTTGCGGTTTTGCGCTCCCGCAACCGCCGGTCAATTTGAATAGCCAGTGCCATAGTATCATTCAGACCTGTGGGAATGGGAAAACCCACCATAACATTCTTAATGGCTTCAGAAAGGCCATTTCTAAAATTAGTGGCCAGAGCACACTTGTAATCAAGGTCTGGACATTCATGTCTGCAGCAAGCATAGCCACTCTGAGGTAAAGGGGAAAAAGAAAAAAAAAAAAAAAAACTCTGAATCTTCTTTCTTATAATCCCTCTTCTGCAATGCATTAAACATTTAATACTGGCCTGGCAAACTGTTATGACCCCAATGGCGAGGGTCTCAGAGGAACGTGGAAGTCTGCAGAATACAAAAATCCAGCTCATAGGGCAGTGGTAACTGGGTTGACCATATATCTACTCCTAACGCCAACACTAGAAGTAGCCGGGGATCATTCCTACGTTGATTCTAGATGACACGCGCCAGCCGGAGAATCTAGCTACCCCTAGTAGAGGAAAACAAAGACCTTTCTTGCCTCCAGAGAAGGGGACCCCAAAGCTGGATAGAAGCCCCCCACAAATAATGACGGTGAGGTAAGAGGAAATGACAAACACAGAAATGAACCAGGTTTAGCACAGAGAGGCCCGCTTACTGATAGCAGAATAAAGAAAGGTAACTTATATGGTCAACAAAAACCCTATCAAAATCCACACTGGAAATTCAAGAACCCCCGAACCGTCTAACGGTCCGGGGGGAGAACACCAGCCCCCTAGAGCTTCCAGCAAAGGTCAGGATATAGATTTGGAACAAGCTGGACAAAAATACAAAACCAAAACAAATAGCAAAAAGCAAAAGGCAGACTTAGCTGAAATAACTGGAACCAGGATCAGTAGACAAGAGCACAGCAGACTAGCTCTGATAACTACGTTGCCAGGCATTGAACTGAAGGTCCAAGGAGCTTATATAGCAACACCCCTAACTAACGACCCAGGTGCGGATAAAAGGAATGACAGAAAAACCAGAGTCAAAAAAAACTAGTAACCACTAGAGGGAGCAAAAAGCAAATTCACAACAGGTGACAAACATACAAAAGAATAAGAAATCAGGAAGGAGTCAAACACTTTTTCACACCAATATACCTTGCATATTATATATGTAAACACACACACATATATATAGGTTTAGAGTGATGCAATGATGTTACGGCATTATGCCACAATGCCAGGGATATAGTGAAGGAAGAAGAAGCTGGGTGGAAGTGGAAATTGGTGAAAGGGATAATTTTCTATTGTTTTAATTGTGAAGAGCACCAGGAGACATTTATATTGTATAATAACTTGTTATTGATTGGTGGAGGTCTAATTGCCAGAACATGATCTGATTGATAGAAAGGGGAATTCTAATCACTGTTAGAATGTAGTGGCAGTGTGCATGCTCAACTGCCAATCCATTTATTCCCAATGGGGCTTCTGAGTGCAGCACGCCACCCCTACAGAGAATGAATACAGCAGCTGTGGAACATTTGACCTACTCCTCCATTGTAAAATGGGTTAAAAATGTTTCGACAAGGATAAAAGTTTCCTGTTGCTCCTGTTGGTGTGATTCCCATTAGTCATGCCCACACTGATCAAGTTATAATCTATACTATAATTGGTTGTTAACTGGTTTTGATTGGAGAAACCTTGAAAAGGGCACAGTGGATGTGCAGGAGCCACCAGTACTTTACAGTCGACGCTGCACAAAAATGATGATATCAGCTAACAGGTAATTGCCTGAAGCTGTAGTGTGGACTCCTAAGGGACCAAGGCACCCCAGTCTGACACTGTCTATATTTCCATACAAAACCTCATAAGTTATTGCACTTGGGCGACTCAGTATAGAATTAATGCAAGTGCTTGGGAATCTCAGCATAGCTGCACAGCTGCTCTGCATTTCCCTTGGATATATGTTTGTGCACAGTATATTTTTCATTGTTTGCTGCCCTTAAGCAAAAGCTTTTTGAAGGTCTATTTCTCCCAGAGCACTGCTGGAGAACAAAAAAAAAGCATGAAAGATGCAGGATTATTTATATATGAGACTGTTAATTTTTACCTCCCTGGCATATTAAAAGGCACATTTCAGTGCTATCATCTTGTTGAAGAGAACATTTTTATGTTCAGGATTTGTGACAGATGGATGGAAATGTTGTTGCTTCTCTTTGTTTGATTTTGTAAAAATGAATATATTTCAGTCTTATTTCATGGAAAATGCAATGATTGGATTAGTCAAGTGGATTTCATGATTCTTAAGGCAAAATATAGCTTGAATTCGAAGCTAGCATTCAATTACTTATAAAGAGTTCTTAAAATAGCAAACCACTTTTTATTTAAACTTCTAAAAAATGAAATTAATTTATGTTGTTTGCTTTTACTACATTTTGATTTTTTATTTTGCCTACTGGGTGCAGTTTTGGCATAGTTTGTAATCTGTCTTCAATGGTGTCGGTGTAAAATCACCATTTTTTTGGTGACCTCACTGCTTGCACCCAAGTCACAGAACAAGGCTGAATTCAATCTGCATGTAATTTAATTCTGCATAATTTTCAATCCATCTGCAGATTATAATTTTTAATGTGATATTTGTCATGTACAACAAATCTTCCCTCTACAGCAGTCTAAAACCACTTGTGTACAGGCTTCAAGGAAATCAACCCTTGCAAGGAAACAAGTTTGATGACTGGCTCCATGATGCACAATGCAAAATTATATTATGGTACCGTGTTAGCTAGAAAAATCAATGTAAATACCCCTCGAAAAAATACTTTTGACTTTATTGGGCCTAAACGTATTTGCATTGACTATTTCTAGTTAAAATCATCATTGTGTAAAAAGCATTGTGCTATAATAAATAGTTAAAAGATAAAAATGGTAGTTCTTTTACTACTATTAGATTTAGATATTGTGTAGCATCATTTATATTGGGAATCAAAATAAATGTAATTTATTAGGACCTGACCTGAAGTCACTAAATAGCGTGATTGAGCTGGGGTGTTCTTAGTGCAGCCAGCCACTGCTTGAGTTTGCTACAATTGATCAATGGGGGTTCTAGGTGTTAGGCTGCCGTCATGCTAGCAGTATTTGGTCAGTATTTTACATCAGTATTTGTAAGCCAAAACCAGGAGTGGAACAATTAGAGGAATAGTATAATAGAAACATATGCACCACTTCTGTATTTATCACCCACTCCTGGTTTTGGCTTACAAATACTGAAGTAAAATACTGATCAAATACTGCTAGTGTGACGGCAGCCTTACACTCCAACCAAATTGATATTGATGATTTATACTCAAATTATAAGAGCATGTTCACATTGCATTTTTTCAACAGCTTTTGAGCAGAAAACCACCAAAAACACTAAAAAAGCTCAAAAAATGAACATATTCGTTTGTAAAAATAACTTTTTGATCATATATTCATGCTTTTGAGCTTCTTTGAAATGCTAAACTAAACTCCAAACACAGACATCTCCCAGAAGTCTGTTTTAATTTTTGGAGTTCGGTAGGAAGTCTGAGGACGAGAAAGAGAGAGATTTTTTTTCCAGATTCAAAGTTCAGGTTTCCATTGTTTTCAATGGGGTTTGAGTTCCGGTTCAGGATCGGGTACAGTTCTGGTAGCCGAACCAAACTTTGGACTAAATGTCGGGTGGGGCGCCAGAACCCTAACAAGGGTCCACTCAACCCTATTCACGTGTTTTCTGCTAGGAAGGCACTCAATACTTATTAATCAAATCAATGGGAGGGCTAAAAAGATACCAAGGAGAAGTTTTTAGCATTTCCACTACAAAAAATGCTAGTGTTTTCTTCAGTTTTTAATGGAATTAAAAAAATGTAAAAACAAGAAAAGAAATAGCAAAATAAGCCAATGAAAAAAACACTAGAAAAAAATGCTCACAAACTGACAATCAGTTTGCAATTGCAAGATCCCAAAGAAATAGAGAGTGTCCTGAGGCATTGTCTGCTTAAAAAATTATCAATTTTAACTTGCAGAAAACTACGCAGTGGGAACACTTAAATACAGAAGTGGTGATGTGTTTCTATTATATTTTTTCTCTGATTGTTCCACTGGTTTTGGCTTACAAATACAGATGTGAAATACTGACCGAAATACTGCTGTGTGAACGCAGCCTAATCTCTAACAGATTTGATGCTCAGCTCTAAAAAAATCTATATATATGTATATAAAATGGCAATTTTTCAAATTACAAATGTTACATGCATGCAGACATATTGGCTATAAAATATTCTCTGTCTCTAATTCATAATCAGGTGAGTATAGCGTTTTATTCATTGCTTAATGGAGTTCAAAAAAGGTACAGAAAATGCAAGAGACAAGAAGCGCAAAAAAAAACCATCAGAGAAAAATGCGCTTGAAAGATGACAATGTTTAATTAAAATAATGGAAAACTTTTGAAAAACACTGTATACATATAGGTTTTTTTAAATGGAAAGTATAGAAAGGCATTTTTACTTGCTATAATAAAAAAACGAAAATGGCTTTTCATAGATCCTCAGTACTAACAAGATAAAAACTAATGTAGCAATCTTCAGCAGTGACATTTTGGAATAGTTTGAAATGTGTTGCTGTCATGATAGTATAGTTTATGTGTTAGAAATGGCACACATTAAGTTTCTCACAGATTTGAGATTTGTGGATGTACAGAAAAAACTGTAGCCCTTGCAATTCTGCAATTATACATTTTTTATGTAAGTTAGCATATGAGTTAAAATTACAGTTCTCCCTCTCTATTTATAGCCAGGTGAGTTTGCATTAGCATGTTAGTCTGAATTTGTATCTATTTCCTCCCTATCTTCTCTCCATAGATTTTTATGAGAAAGAACTGTCATCATCCCATTCTTCTGTGAGCGCAAAATCTGTATTCACTAAAGGCAGATTTTACCAGTGAATTGAGAGTGAATGATCATTCTAGGAGCAGAGATGAGCGAACAATAACGGTAAAGTTTGGGGCTGTTACCGGACACCTAGTGTTCGGTGCTGAACTCCAAGCACAATTTTTTTCCTGAAGTCCGTATTGCAGTTTGAAGAGAGACAAATTTTTCCAGCTCCAAAGTTTGGGTCACCCTTGATTTCTATGGGGTTCAGATTCAAGTTCAGGTACAGTTCTGGTACCTGAACTAAACTTTGGACTAAATTCAGTCGAATCCAATGAGCGTTAACTTCCATGGATCTGCTCATCCCCATCTAGGAGAAGAAAGAGGCATTTTTCTGTTGTAAGATATAATGCAAAATTTCTTATCTTCTATTGTACTATTGATTTATAAAAGAAATAAATATTTTCAGGAGAAATCATATAAGAACCCAATAAAAGATATAAATTGTATTTAACCACTCATGACCCCAGCTTTTTTCGGTTTTGCATTTTCGTTTTTCCCTCCCCTACTTCCCAGAGCCATAACTTTTTTATTTTTTCTGTCAATATGGCCATGTGAGGGCTTTTTTTTGCGAGACAAGTTTTCCTTTTGAAAGACATCATTGGTTTTAGCATGTCATGTACTAGAAAATGGGAGAAAAATTCCAAGTGCGGTGAAATTGCAAAAAAATCCCACACTTGTTTTTTGTTTGGCTTTTTTGCTAGGTTCACTAAATGCTAAAACTGACCTGCTATTATTATTCTCCAGGTCATTACAGGTTCATAGACACCAAACATATCTAGGTTATTTTTTTGTAAGTGGTAAAAATTTTTTCCAAACTTTGCTAAAAGAGAAAAAATTGCGCAATTTTCGTGATCTGGGGTCAGGTGAGGGCTTATTTTTTTGTGTGCCGAGCTGATGTTTTTAATTATACCAATTTGGTGCAGATATGTTCTTTTGATCACCCATTATTGCATTTTAATGCAATGTCGCAGCAACCAAAAAAACATAATTCTGGCTTTTCAATTTTTTCTCTCGCTACGCCGTTTAGTGATCAGGTTAATCCTTTTTTTTATTGCTAGATAGAGCGATTCTGAATGCGGCGATACCAAATATGTCTATATTTGATCTTTTTATTGTTTTATTTTGAATGGGGCAAAAGGGGGGTGATTTAAACTTTTATTTTTTATTTTTTTCATATTTTTTAAAACATTTTTGCTTTACTTTTGCCATGCTTCAGGCTGGCATAGCCTGATCGGCTCTGCTACATAGGAGCGATGCTCAGGTTGCTCCTATGTAGTAAAATTGCTGCATTGCTGTGAGTGCCGACCACAGGGTGGTGCTCACAGCAATCCAACATCAACAACCATAGAGGTCTTCAATAGACCTCTGGTTGTCATGCTGATGCATCGCTGACTTCCAATCATGTGACCAGGGTCAGCGATGCACGCATTTCCGGCCCGATGGCTCGAAGCGCTAGTTAATTGCCGCTGTCAGCGTTTGACAGTGACATTTAACTAGTTCATAGCAGCAGGTGGATCGCGAATCCACCTGCCTTTATTGTAGGCACATGTCAGCCATGTCAGCTGTACAAAACAGCTGACATGCCCCGGTTTTGATGCGGGCTCACCGCCGGAGCCCGCATCAAAGTTGGGGTTCTGACCAAGGATGTACTATCCCATCTGAGGTCAGAAAGGGGATATACTCATTTAAAATCCACCAGCAGGTGGTTCACACCACAAACAAACACTGTGAAAACATAACTCGGAAAAACTTTGGTGTGTGCTAGGAATCCCTATTGTACTGCCTATGCTTACACCTTACTAACAGAGGGGGTTGGCACCCTAGGGGGAGAATTTTGGCACCCCATTCCACTATGGCTGCCTCTAGGATCCCTAGATAAACCCAATAGTCAATAAATTGTTCCCATGCGCAATCATCTCATCCTATCGAGACACATCAAATGTCATCAGGCCTCCTGATGAGCCCGAAGGGGCGAAACGCATTGAGGCAATGGAAGTCAGGTGGCAGTTTGACAGATGAGTACATTGAGATCTTTACGTTTATCATGACTCTCTGACATACAAGAGGTGTCAGTCCCTATGTTATCGGTGTGCAGTGTACTAAGGTCTTTGTCTATTTCCTGTGTTGCCATACACTGTAGATAAGGGATTTATCTATGTACCTGGATTTTTCTTTAAAGGCCCCATCACACATAGCGACGCTGCAGCGATACAGACAACGATGCCGATCGCTGCAGCGTCGCTGTTTAGTCGCTGTGTGGTCGCTGGAGAGCTGTCACACAGACCGCTCTCCAGCGACCAACGATGCCGAGGTCCCCGGGTAACCAGGGTAAACATCGGGTTGCTAAGCGCAGGGCCGCGCTTAGTAACCCGATGTTTACCCTGGTTACCAGTGTAAAATGTAAAATAACAAACAGTACATACTCACCTTCGTGTCCCCCGGCATCCGCTTCCTGCACTGACTGAGCGCCGGCCCTAACAGCAGAGCGGTGACGTCACCGCTGTGCTGTACTTTCACTTTCTGGCCGGCAGTCAGTCAGTGCGGGAAGCGGACGGCAAGGGACCTGATGGACACCGGAATGTGAGTATGTACTGTTTTTTTTTTTTACATTTACGATGGTAACCAGGGTAAACATTGGGTTACTAAGCGTGGCCCTGCGCTTAGTAACCCGATGTTTACCCTGGTTACCAGTGAAGACATCACTGAATCCGTGTCACACACACCGATTCAGCGATGTCAGCGGGACCTCAACGACGCTGGTACGTGTCAAACATAGCGAGATCGCTACTGAGGTCGCTGTTGCGTCACAAAACTTGTGACTCAGCAGCGATCTCGCTAGCGATCTCGCTATGTGAGACGGGGCCTTAAGAGTCCATACTGGATCACATAATGGGCTTATCATGAAATATGGTACTCAGTTATCTATGAATGCTACCAATGCCATAAGTGTACTCACACAATTTTAATTACCTTGGGATATAGGATCTCTTTAGCTGCAGGTGTGACCTATGTCTAGTATTATTGCTCATGGGGACAATTTATTGACTGTATGGGTTTATCTAGGGATCGTAGAGGCAGCCATCTGGGTGCGGGGGTGCCAAAATGCTCCCCCCTAGGGTGATAACCCCCGCTG
The DNA here is from genome assembly GCF_051348905.1 of Ranitomeya variabilis. Taxonomy (NCBI): domain Eukaryota; kingdom Metazoa; phylum Chordata; class Amphibia; order Anura; family Dendrobatidae; genus Ranitomeya; species Ranitomeya variabilis. Next base: position 434,073,916 of record NC_135237.1, on the reverse strand, counting down.
TTTCGAAGATGTAAGCATAAGCACAACACTAGGGATTCCTAGCACACAGCAAGGGTTTTTTTGGCCTATGTTTTCACAGTGTGTTTGTGGCGTGAACCACCTGCTGGTGGATTTTAAATGAGTTTAAATAAAATTTATATCTTTTATTGGGTTCTTGCATAATTTCTCTTTCAAACATTTTTTGGATACCGTACGACTAATAAAATGCATTTTTTTTAATAAATATAAATAAAATAAAATTAACCCCTTCACCCCCAAGGGTGGTTTGCACGTTAATGACCGGGCCAATTTTTACAATTCTGACCACTGTCCCTTTATGAGGTTATAACTCTGGAACGCTTCAACGGATCTTGGCGATTCTGACATTGTTTTCTCGTGACGTATTGTACTTCATGATAGTGGTAAAATTTCTTCGATATAACTTGCATTTATTTGTGAAAAAAACGAATATTTGGCGAAAATTTTGAAAATTTCGCAATTTTCCAACTTTGAATTTTTATGCCCTTAAATCACAGACATATGTCACGCAAAATACTTAATAAGTAACATTTCCCACATGTCTACTTTACATCAGCACAATTTTGGAACCAAAATTTTTTTTTGTGACGGAGTTATAAGGGTTAAAAGTTGACCAGCAATTTCTCATTTTTACAACACCATTTTTTTTTAGGGACCACATCTCATTTGAAGTCATTTTGAGGGGTCTATATGATAGAAAATACCCAAGTGTGACACCATTCTAAAAACTGCACCCCTCAAGGTACTCAAAACCACTTTCAAGAAGTTTATTAACCCTTCAGGTGTTTCACAGGAATTTTTGGAATGTTTAAATAAAAATAAACATTTAACTTTTTTTCACACAAAATTTGTTTCAGCTCCAATTTGTTTTATTTTACCAAGGGTAACAGGAGAAAATAGACCCCAAAATTTGTTGTACAATTCATCCTGAGTACGCTGATACCCCATATGTGGGTGTAAACCATTGTTTGGGCGCAGGGCAGAGCTCGGAAGGAAAGGAGCGCCATTTGACTTTTCAATGCAAAATTGACTGGAATTGAGATGGGACGCCATGTTGCATTTGGAGAGCCCCTGATGTGCCTAAACATTGAAACCCCCCACAAGTGACACCATTTTGGAAAGTAGACCCCCTAAGGATCTTATCTAGATGTGTGGTGAGCACTTTGACCCAACAAGTGCTTCACAGAAGTTTATAATGCAGAGCCGTAAAAATAAAAAATCATATTTTTTCACAAAAATGATCTTTTCGCCCCCAATTTTGTATTTTCCCAAGGGTAAGAGAAGAAATTGGACCCCAAAAATTGTTGTGCAATTTGTCCTGAGTACGCTGATACCCCATATGTGGGTGTAAACCATTGTTTGGGCGCAGGGCAGAGCTCGGAAGGGAAGGAGCGCCATTTGACTTTTCAATGCAAAATTGACTGGAATTGAGATGGGACGCCATGTTGCGTTTGGAGAGCCCCTGATGTGCCTAAACATTGAAACCCCCCACAAGTGACACCATTTTGGAAAGTAGACCCCCTAAGGATCTTATCTAGATGTGTGGTGAGCACTTTGACCCAACAAGTGCTTCACAGAAGTTTATAATGCAGAGCCGTAAAAATAAAAAATCATATTTTTTCACAAAAATGATCTTTTCGCCCCCAATTTTTTATTTTCCCAAGGGTAAGAGAAGAAATTGGACCCCAAAAATTGTTGTGCAATTTGTCCTGAGTACGCTGATACCCCATATGTGGGTGTAAACCATTGTTTGGGCGCAGGGCAGAGCTCGGAAGGGAAGGAGCGCCATTTGACTTTTCAATGCAAAATTGACTGGAATTGAGATGGGACGCCATGTTGCGTTTGGAGAGCCCCTGATGTGCCTAAACATTGAAACCCCCCACAAGTGACACCATTTTGGAAAGTAGACCCCTTAAGGAACTTATCTAGATGTGTGTTGAGCACTTTGACCCAACAAGTGCTTCACAGAAGTTTATAATGCAGAGCCGTAAAAATAAAAATCATATTTTTTCACAAAAATGATCTTTTCGCCCCCATTTTTTTATTTCCCCACGGGTAAGAGAAGAAATTAGACCACAAAAGTTGTTGTGCAATTTGTCCTGAGTACGACGATACCCCATATGTGGGGGTAAACCACTGTTTGGGCGCATAGCAGAGCTCGGAAGGGAAGGAGCGCTATTTTACTTTTCAATGCAAAATTGACTGGAATTAAGATGGGATGCCATGTTGCGTTTGGAGAGCCCCTGATGTACCTAAACATTAAAAAACCCCACAAGTGACACCATTTTGGAAAGTAGACCCCCTAAGGAACTTATCTAGATGTGTTTTGATAGCTTTGAACCCCCAAGTGTTTCACTACAGTTTATAACGCAGAGCCATGAAAATAAAAATTATTATTTTTTTTTCACAAAAATGATTTTTAGCCCCCAGTTTTGTATTTTCACAAGGGTATCAGGATAAATTGGACCCCAAACTTTGTTGTCCAATTTGTCCTGAGTACGCTGATACCCCATATGTGGGGGGGAACCACTGTTTGGGTGCATGACAGAGCTCGGAAGGGAAGGAGTGTAATTTGGAATGCAGACTAAAATGGATTGGTCTGCAGGCGTCACGTTGAATTTGCAGAGCCCCTGATGTACCCAAACAGTACAAACCCCCCACAAGTGACCCCATATTGGAAACTAGACCCCCCAAGGAACTTATCTAGATGTGTGTTATGGTTACCCCAATGACCATGGGAAAAAAAATACAAAACGGACTAGCTCTCGGGTGATGGAAACTAAGGTCGACCGTGACCTGAACCTGACCCAACACTTACAGTAGCCGGGGGATGTACCTACGATGCCCTAGACACCACGCGCCAGCCGGAGATCTAACTACCCCTATAAGAGGAACATACAGGCCTGCCTTACCTCCAGTGAGGAACCCCAAAGGATGATAGTAGGCCCCCACAGATATTGACGGTGAGTTCAGAGGAAATGACATACGTAGGATGAACAGCAGATTTAGCACAGTGAGGTCCGCTTACTAGATAGCAGAAGGACAGGAAAGAGTTACTTCACGGTCGACCTAAAAATCACTATTCAAAAACACCATCCAGAAATTACTTTAAACTCCAGTGACAACTCATGCCACTGGAGTAGTAATTTTCTGTCCACAAGAGCTTCCAGCACTGAAGAGTCACATTGCAGATAGCTGGACAAAAATAGCAAAACAAGAAACAAAATACAACTTAGCTGAACTGGAACTTGAGGCAGGTGAATGCAACAGAATGCTACTAGCACATTGTTGGCCGGCATGTGACTAACAGCCAAGCAGCCTTAAATAGGAAACTCCCCAAGAGGGTGGCGACAGGTAATCAGAGATGGAGGAAGGCACATAAGAGACACTACCATAACAGACCACCGGGGGAGCCCACAAACCGAATTCACAACAGTACCCCCCCCTTAAGGAGGGGGCACCGAACCCTCACCAGAACCACCAGGGCGACCTGGATGAGCACTATGAAATGCACGAACCAAATCGGGAGCATGAACATCGGATGCTGTCACCCAAGAATTATCCTCCTGGCCATAACCTTTCCACTTAACCAGATACTGAAGTTTCCGTCTGGAAACACGGGAGTCCAAGATCTTTTCCACCACATACTCCAATTCACCCTCAACCAACACAGGAGCAGGTGGATCAGCAGAAGGAACAACCGGTACCTCATACCTCCGCAATAATGACCGATGGAAAACATTATGGATATTAAAAGATGCTGGGAGGTCCAAACGAAAGGACACAGGATTAAGAACCTCCAGAATCCTATAAGGGCCGATAAACCGAGGCTTAAACTTAGGAGACGAGACCTTCATAGGAACAAATCGAGAAGACAGCCACACCAGGTCCCCAACACAAAGACGAGGACCAATACGCCGATGACGATTAGTGAACTGTTGAGTCTTCTCCTGGGACAACTTCAGATTGTCCACAACCTGTCCCCAAATCTGATGCATCCTATCAACCACAGCATCCACTCCAGGACAATCCGAAGACTCCAATTGACCGGACGAAAACCGAGGGTGAAACCCTGAATTACAAAAAAATGGAGAAACCAAAGTGGCAGAACTAGCCCGATTGTTAAGGGCAAACTCTGCCAATGGCAAAAAGTCAAGCCAATCATCCTGATCAGCGGACACAAAACACCTCAAGTAAGTCTCCAAGGTCTGATTAGTACGCTCAGTCTGGCCATTAGTCTGAGGATGGAATGCAGACGAAAAAGACAAATCGATACCCATCCTGGCACAGAACGTCCGCCAAAATCTAGACACAAACTGAGTACCCCTGTCAGACACTATATTCTCAGGAATACCATGCAAACGCACCACATTCTGAAAAAATAGAGGAACCAACTCAGAGGAGGAGGGCAATTTGGGTAAAGGTACCAAATGAACCATCTTGGAAAAACGGTCACAAATCACCCAGATGACAGACATCCTACGAGAAACCGGAAGGTCAGAAATAAAGTCCATAGAGATGTGCGTCCAAGGCCTCTTAGGAATAGGCAAGGGCAACAACAACCCACTGGCCCTAGAACAGCAGGGCTTGGCCCGAGCACAAACATCACAAGACTGCACAAACATGCGCACATCTCGAGACAAAGAAGGCCACCAGAAGGACCTAGACACCAAATCCCTGGTGCCAAAAATTCCAGGATGACCTGTCAACGCGGAAGAATGAACCTCCGAGATAACTCTACTGGTCCAATAATCAGGGACAAACAGTCTACCAGGCGGACAGCGATCAGGCCTATCCACCTGAAACTCCTGCAAAGAACGCCGCAGGTCTGGGGAGACAGCTGACAATATCACCCCATCCTTCAGGATGCCGGTAGGTTCGGAATCACCAGGCGAGTCAGGCTCAAAACTCCTAGAGAGGGCATCCGCCTTCACATTCTTGGACCCAGGCAGATATGACACCACAAAGTTAAATCGGGAGAAAAACAACGACCAGCGCGCCTGTCTAGGATTCAGACGCCTGGCCGACTCAAGATAAATTAGATTCTTGTGGTCAGTGAGGACCACCACCTGGTGTCTAGCACCCTCAAGCCAATGACGCCACTCCTCAAACGCCCACTTCATGGCCAGAAGTTCCCGATTTCCCACATCATAATTTCGCTCAGCGGGCGAAAATTTTCGGGAGAAAAGCGCACATGGTCTCATTACTGAGCAGTCAGGATCTTTCTGCGACAAAACTGCACCTGCTCCGATCTCCGAAGCATCCACCTCAACCTGGAACGGAAGTAACACATCAGGTTGGCGCAACACAGGAGCGGAAGAAAAGCGGCGCTTAAGCTCTTGAAAGGCCTCCACAGCCGCAGAGGACCAATTAGCAACATCAGCACCCTTTTTGGTCAAATCAGTCAAAGGTTTAGCAATGGCAGAAAAACCCGCTATAAATCGGCGATAGAAATTAGCAAAACCCAAGAACTTTTGCAGACTCTTCAAAGAAGTAGGTTGCATCCAATCACAAATAGCCTGGACCTTGACAGGGTCCATCTCCATAGATGAAGGGGAAAAAATATATCCCAAAAAGGAAATTCTCTGAACTCCAAAACTACACTTTGAGCCCTTTACAAAAAGAGAATTAGCTCGCAAAACCTGAAAAACTCTCCTGACCTGTTGAACGTGAGATTCCCAGTCCTCCGAAAAAACAAGAATATCATCCAAATACACAATCATAAACTTATCCAGATATTCACGGAAAATATCGTGCATAAAGGACTGAAAAACGGAAGGGGCATTTGCGAGACCGAAAGGCATTACCAAATACTCAAAATGGCCTTCAGGCGTATTAAATGCGGTCTTCCACTCATCCCCCTGCTTAATCCGCACCAAATTATACGCACCACGTAGATCGATCTTAGTGAACCACTTAGCCCCCTTTATACGAGCAAACAGATCAGTCAGTAAAGGTAACGGGTACTGGTATTTAACTGTAATCTTATTCAAAAGTCGATAGTCGATACAAGGTCTCAATGAACCATCCTTTTTACCTACAAAGAAAAATCCTGCCCCTAGTGGAGACAACGAGGGGCGAATATGACCCTTTTCCAAGGATTCTCTGATATACTCCCGCATAGCAGTATGTTCAGGTACAGACAAATTAAACAAGCGACCCTTAGGAAACTTACTACCGGGGATCAATTCAATAGCGCAGTCACACTCTCTGTGGGGAGGGAGAGAATCAACTTTAGGCTCTTGAAAGACATCATAAAAATCTGACAGAAATGCTGGGATCTCAGAGGGAGTAGATGAAGAAATAGGAACCAAAGGTGCATCCCCATGAATACCCCGACATCCCCAGCTCAACACAGACATAGATTTCCAGTCCAAGACGGGATTATGAATCTGTAACCATGGTAATCCAAGCACTAAGACATCATGTAGGTTATATAATACAAGGAAACGAATAATCTCCTGATGGTCCGGGGTAAGACGCATAGTCACTTGTGTCCAATATTGTGGTTTATTGCTAGCCAAAGGTGTAGAATCAATACCCTTCAGGGGAATAGAAACTTCCAACGGCTCCAAATCAAACCCACAACGCTTGGCAAAGGACCAATCCATGAGACTCAGAGCGGCGCCAGAATCCACATAAGCATTCACAGTCACAGATGATAAGGTACAAATCAATGTCACGGACAAAAGAAATTTTGACTGCAAGGTACCTGTAGAAAAAGATTTATCAACCTTTTTATCAACCTTATTTATACGTTTAGAGCATGCTGATATAACATGAGCTGGATCTCCACAGTAGAAGCACAATCCATTTTTGCGCCTGTAATTTTGACGTTCGCCTCTAGACAAAACACGATCGCATTGCATATGCTCTAATGCCTTTTCAGAGGTCACCGCCAAATGGTGCACAGGTCTTTGCTCAGAAGACACCGCCATATGGTGCACAGGTTTTTGCTCAGAAGATACCGCCATATGGTGCACAGATTCTTCCTCAGAAGACCCCGCCATATGGTGCACAGATTTGCGCTCCCGCAAACGCCGATCAATCTGGATAGCCAATTTCATGGCATCATTCAGACCTGTAGGCACAGGGAACCCCACCATGACATCCTTCACGGCATCAGAGAGACCTTCTCTGAAATTAGCTGCTAAAGCGCACTCATTCCATTTAGTAAGCACCGACCATTTACGGAATTTCTGGCAGTATATCTCAGCTTCATCTTGCCCTTGGGAAAGAGCTATCAAGGCTTTCTCAGCCAAAATCTCCAAATTAGGTTCTTCATAAAGCAACCCCAAAGCCTGAAAAAACGCATCTACATTTAACAACGCAGGATCCCCTGGCGATAATGCAAATGCCCAACTTTGTGGGTCGCCGCGCAGTAGAGAGATAACAATTTTAACTTGTTGAGTCTGATCACCAGCAGAGTGAGATCTCAGAGACAAAAATAATTTGCAATTTTCTCTGAAACTCAAAAACCGGGATCTGTCTCCGGTAAAGTATTCAGGCAGAGGAATCTTAGGTTCAGACATTGGAGCACGTATAACAAAATCTTGTAGGTTCTGTACTTTTGTCGCAAGGTTATTCAAACCCGCAACTAAACTCTGTGGATCCATGTCTCAAATGGGTGTAACCCAAGCATTCAGAGGTTAAGAGGAGAGGAGAAAAAAAAAAGGCTGAAGACTGCAGTTTAAGCAAGGAATACAAATGATTAAACTAAGGTGCACTTTCAAACACAGAAAAAAAAAAAAAACCTTTTCTTCTCCTTCCTACTTTAGTGCATATTTTAACACATAGATTTTTTACTGGCCGGCCAAACTGTTATGGTTACCCCAATGACCATGGGAAAAAAAATACAAAACGGACTAGCTCTCGGGTGATGGAAACTAAGGTCGACCGTGACCTGAACCTGACCCAACACTTACAGTAGCCGGGGGATGTACCTACGATGCCCTAGACACCACGCGCCAGCCGGAGATCTAACTACCCCTATAAGAGGAACATACAGGCCTGCCTTACCTCCAGTGAGGAACCCCAAAGGATGATAGTAGGCCCCCACAGATATTGACGGTGAGTTCAGAGGAAATGACATACGTAGGATGAACAGCAGATTTAGCACAGTGAGGTCCGCTTACTAGATAGCAGAAGGACAGGAAAGAGTTACTTCACGGTCGACCTAAAAATCACTATTCAAAAACACCATCCAGAAATTACTTTAAACTCCAGTGACAACTCATGCCACTGGAGTAGTAATTTTCTGTCCACAAGAGCTTCCAGCACTGAAGAGTCACATTGCAGATAGCTGGACAAAAATAGCAAAACAAGAAACAAAATACAACTTAGCTGAACTGGAACTTGAGGCAGGTGAATGCAACAGAATGCTACTAGCACATTGTTGGCCGGCATGTGACTAACAGCCAAGCAGCCTTAAATAGGAAACTCCCCAAGAGGGTGGCGACAGGTAATCAGAGATGGAGGAAGGCACATAAGAGACACTACCATAACAGACCACCGGGGGAGCCCACAAACCGAATTCACAACAGATGTGTTGTGAGAACTTTGAACCCCCAAGTGTTTCACTACAGTTTATAACGCAGAGCCGTGAAAATAAAAATTATTTTTTTTTTTCACAAAAATGATTTTTTTAGCCCCCAGTTTTGTATTTTCACAAGGGTATCAGGATAAATTGGACCCCAAAAGTTGTTGATCAATTTGTCCTGAGTACGCTGATACTCCATATGTGGGGGAGAACCACTGTTTGGGCGCATGACAGAGCTCGGAAGGGAAGGAGCGCCATTTGGAATGCAGACTTAAATGGATTGGTCTGCAGGCGTCACGTTGCATTTGCAGAGCCCCTGATGTACCCAAACAGTACAAACCCCCCACAAGTGACCCCATATCGGAAACTAGACCCCCCAAGGAACTTATCTAGATGTGTTGTGAGAACTTTGAACCTCCAAGTGTTTCACTACAGTTTATAACGAAGAGCCGTGAAAATAAAAATTCTTTTTTTTTTCACAAAAATGATTTTTTAGCCCCCAGTTTTGTATTTTCACAAGGGTATCAGGATAAATTGGGCTCCAAAAGTTGTTGTCCAATTTGTCCTGAGTACGTTGATACCCCATATGTGGGGGGGAACCACTGTTTGGGTGCATGACAGAGCTCGGAAGGGAAGGAGCGTCATTTGGAATGCAGACTTAAATGGATTGGTCTGCAGGCGTCACGTTGCATTTGCAGAGCCCCTGATGTACCCAAACAGTACAAACCCCCCCCAAGTGACCCCATATTGGAAACTAGACCCCCAAAGTAACTTATCTAGATGTGTTGTGAGAACTTTGAACCCCCAAGTGTTTCACTACAGTTTACAACGCAGAGCCGTGAAAATAAAAAATCTTTTTTTTCCCACAAAACTTATTTTTTGGCCCCCAGTTTTGTATTTTCCCAAGGGTAGCAGGAGAAATTGGACCCCAAAAGATGATGTCCAATTTGTCCTGAGTACGCTGATACCCAATATGTTGGGGTAAACCCCTGTTTGGGCACACGGGAGAGCTCTGAAGGGAAGGAGCACTGTTTTCCTTTTTCAACGCAGAATTGGCTGGAATTCAGATCGGATGCCATGTCCCGTTTGGAGAGCCCCTGATGTGCCTAAACAGTGGAAACCCCCCAATTATAACTGAAACCCTAATCCAAACACATCCCTAACCCTAATCCCAACGGTAACCCTAACCACTCCTCTAACCCAGACACACCCAACCCTATTCCCAACCGTAAATGTAATCCAAACCCTAACCCTATCTTTAGCCCCAACTCTAACTGTGGCTCCAACCCTAACCCTAGCCCTAACCCTAGCAATAACCCTAGCCCTAACCCTATCCCCAACCCTAGCCCTAACCCTAGCCCTAACCCTATCCCCAACCCTAACCCTAGCCCTAACCCTAGCCCCAACCCTAGCCCTAACCCTAGTCCTAACCCTTGCCCTAACCCTAGCCCTAACTCTAGTCCTAACTCTAGCCCTAACCCTAGCCCCAACCCTAGCCCTAACCCTTGCCCTAACCCTAGTCCTAACTCTAGCCCTAACCCTAGCCCCAACCCTAGCCCTAACCCTAGCCCTAACCCTAACCCTAGCCCTAACCCTAGCCCTAACTCTAGTCCTAACTCTAGCCCTAACCCTAATGGGAAAATGGAAATAAATACATTTTTTAAATTTTTTTATTTTTCCCTAACTAAGCGGGTGATGAAGGGGGGTTTGATTTACTTTTATAGCGGGTTATTTAGCGGATTTTTATGATTGGCAGCCGTCACACACTGAAAGACGCTTTTCATTGCAAAAAATATTTTTTGCGTTACCACATTTTGAGAGCTGTAATTTTTCCATATTTGAGTCCACAGAGTCATGTGAGATCTTGTTTTTTGCGGGACGCGTTGACGTTTTTATTGGTAACATTTTCGGACACGTGACATTTTTTGATCGCTTTTTATTCCGATTTTTGTGAGGCAGAGTGATCAAAAACCAGCTATTCATGAATTTCTTTTGGGGGAGGCGTTTATACCGTTCCGTGTTTGGTAAAATTGATAAAGCAGTTTTATTCGTCGGGTCAGTACGATTACAGCGATATCTCATTTATATCATTTTTTTATGTTTTGGCGCTTTTATACGATAAAAACTATTTTATAGAAAAAATAATTATTTTGGTATCGCTTTATTCTCAGGACTATAACTTTTTTATTTTTTTGCTGATGATGCTATATGGCGGCTCGTTTTTTGCGGGACAAGATGACGTTTTCAGCGGTACCATGGTTATTTATATCCGTCTTTTTGATCGCGTGTTATTCCACTTTTTGTTCGGCGGTATGGTAATAAAGCGTTGTTTTTTGCCTCGTTTTTTTTTTTTTTTTCTTACGGTGTTTACTGAAGGGGTTAACTAGTGGGCCAGTTTTATAGGTCGGGTCGTTACGGACGCGGCGATACTAAATATGTGTACTTTTATTGTTTTTTTTATTTTATTTAGCTAAAGAAATGTATTTATGGGAATAATTTTTTTTTTTTTTTCTTTATTTAGGATATTTTTTTTATTTTTTTTTTATACACATGTGGGGAATTTTTTTTTTTACTTTTTTACTTTGTCCCAGGGGGGGACATCACAGATCATTGATCTGGCAGTGTGCACAGCACTCTGCCAGATCTGCGATCTGCTGTGCAGGGCTGCAGGCTTACCAAGCGTCTGCTGTGAGCAGACACTCGGTAAGCCACCTCCCTCCCTGCAGGACCCGGATGCCGCGGCCATCTTGGATCCGGGACCTGCGGCGAGGAGGGAGGTAGGAGACCCTCAGAGCAACGCGATCACATCGCGTTGCTCCGGGGGTCTCAGGGAAGCCCGCAGGGAGCCCCCTCCCTGCGCGATGCTTCCCTATACCGCCGGTACACCGCGATCATGTTTGATCGCGGTGTGCCGGGGGTTAATGTGCCGGGGGCGGTCCGTGACCGCTCCTGGCACATAGTGCCGGATGTCAGCTGCGATAGTCAGCTGACACCCGGCCGCGATCGGCCGCGCTCCCCCCGTGAGCGCGGCCGATCGGCTATGACGTACTATCCCGTCGAGGGTCAGATAGGCCCAGGTCACCTCGACGGGATAGTACGTCCAAGGTCACAGAGGGGTTAATATTACTCTTTAAGTATCTTCAATATACCATAATGTTATTAGTTACAATAAAAAAAATTGGAATATTTTGTACAATATTGCCAAATTATTGAGTATTTATTATCTTAAAATCAGTTAAAGCTGCATTTTTGGATAGATAAAGTTTGTTTGAAAATGTAATACGGTATGTAATCCCTTTACCAGCAACAAAATTTTTCTGTCCTTATCTCTTGCCTCAGGTAATATTCTTTTTAAAGAGTAACCGCCAGACTGAGTCTACATTGATAGAGCATATGGTGACCACTTGATGACAGCCGACAGCTCTTTGGAAGGTATAAACGGCTTTCAGACTCAATTTTTATGTAGTGCAGCCTCTGAAGGCTCCGACATGGTAAACACGAAACAAAACTCACACTGTTTTAATCTTTTAAGACTTATGAACTCATATCTCACACAGAATTACCTTCCATGATTATTTGCTAAAAAAAGTAATACAAATTTATAGGCAATGTATGTTAGTCAAATTGAACATTAGCTTGCCTTTTAAAGGGAACCTGTCACTTGAATTTGGCGGGACCAGTTTTGGGTCATATGGGCGAGGTTTTTGGGTGTTTGATTCACCCTTTTCTTACCCACTGGCTGCATGCTGGCCGCAATATTGGATTGAAGTTCATTCTCTGTCCTCCAGAGTACATGCCAGCGCAAGGCAATATTTCAAAAGGTGCAAGCTAAAGCATTTATAATGGCCTTCACAGTCTCCTGATCTGAAATTCATTGAAAATCTGTGGCTAGACCTCAAAACAGAAGAGCATGCAAGGCAACCCAGGAATCTCACAGAACTGGAGGAGTTTTCCAAGGAAGAATGGATGAAAATCCATCAAGACTTGAAAGACTCTTGGCTGGCTACAAAAAGCATTTACAAGCTGTTAAATTTGTAGAAGGTGCTACTAAGCACTAACCATGCAGTGTGCCCAAAGTTTTGCATAAGGCCATTTTCCTTTCAGTAATTTTTGAAATGTAAAAGATTAACATACAGTATATATTCTATTTTGCCTAAAATACAAAGGGAATGTGTCATCTTTAACTTCAGACCTTTTGAAGATCATTTCATCTTCAATTTGCTTAACTGTTATCAGTAATTTTGACCAGTGGTGACCAAACATTTATATGCCACTGTAAATTATAGCTGAAACCCTGAAGAAACACTCACAATTGGTGTTAGCACCAATCGCGGGCGTTTAACCCCTGTGATGCCTCTGCCAATAGTGACAGAAACATCAATCAGCATTGCAGAGGAAGCTCCCTCTGTGTTCCAATTGACACAAAATGGTCTCCATGGTGACATCGGGCCAAAAGATGGCCACTGGGTCATCCAGGTATGGTGGCTTGTAAGTTCCTGCTCAGAGCGATTTAGGCTGCCGTCACACTAGTAGTATTTGGTCAGTATTTTACATCAGTATTTGTAAGCCAAAACCAGGAGTGGAACAATTAGAGGAAAAGTATAATAGAAACATACTTACCACTTCTGCATTTATCACCCACTCCTGGTTTTGGCTTACAAATACTGATGTACAATACTGACCAAATACTGCTAGTGTGACGGCAGCCTTACAGATCTAAAACCCTCCAATGCAAATCCATTGCAGACTATTAAATCAGCGATCAGACAATGGAAAGTTGATGGCCCTGGAACCATGTAAAAAAGCAAAAATAAAGTTATTAAAAATAATAAAAAAAATCACAAGATAAAGAGAAAAAAATATTATACAAGTATATAAATGTATTTAATGTAACAACAAAAAGAAACAAAGTATACATATTTAGTATCGCCGCATCCAGAATGACCAGACCAATAAAACTGTCCCATTAGTCAACCCGTTCAGTGAACATCTTAAAAAAATAAATAAAAAAGTGTCAAAAAATGATGCTTTTTATCATCCTGCTGAATAAAAATAGGTCAGTCATTAAAATAGTTTACATAGTTTAAATAGTGACCTGAACTGTCAAAATAAAAGTGGACGTGTAAAGGGGGAAGGATTAGAATTGTTAATAAGAGAGGAGGAATAGAAAATTACATGATTTGCATGTGTACCAATGTTAGAAGCCTCATCAATGAGGAAGAATTAGAATTAATATTGTAGCCAGAGAATTATGATATTTGGAGCACCATGAAGGCATGGCTTTATAATTGGGCTGCTGGTTCATAGGGCTATATTATTTTCAGGAGTGACTGTAAATTTTTTTTTTTTTAGGTAAAATCCATCCTGCATGATAACATATTTGAGGCAAATGAAAATGTAGAGTCACTATTAGGGTTGAGCGACTTTTATTTTTATAGGATCGGGTCGGGTTTCACGAAACCCGACTTTCTCAAAAGTCGGGTCGAGTGAAATCGGCCGATCCTATAAAAAAGTCGGGGTCGGGGTTGGCCGAAACACGAAATCCAATGCAGTGCAATGGGATACTATGGTTCCCAGGGTCTGAAGGAGAGGAAACTCTCCTTCAGGCCCTGGGATCCATATTAATGTGTAAAATAAAGAATCAAAATAAAAAATATTGATATACTCACCCTCGGACGCGCCCTGGTACTAACCGGCAGGCTTCCTTCCTAAGAATGAGCGCGTGAATGACCTGTGGTGACGTCGCGGCTTGTGATTGGTCGCGAGCGGTCACATGGACAAGCCGCGAAGTCATCTAAGGTCCTTCACGCGCTCATTCTTAGGAAGGAAGGCTGCCGGAAAGAAGCAGGGCGCGTCCGAGGGTGAGTATATACCTAATAGGAATATACTCACCCTCGGACGCGCCCTGCTTCTTTCCGGCAGCCTTCCTTCCTAAGAATGAGTGCGTGAAGGACGTTAGATGACGTCGCGGTTTGTCCATGTGACCACTCGCGACCAATCACAAGCCGCGACGTCACCGCAGGTCATTCACGCGCTCATTCTTAGGAAGGAAGCCTGCTGGTTAGTACCAGGGCGCATCCGAGGGTGAGTATATCAATATTTTTTATTCTTTATTTTACACTTAAATATGGATTCCGATACCGATTCCCGATATCGCAAACATATCGGAACTCGGTATCGGAATTTCGATACCAGATTCAGAAGATCGCCGACCTCATGGCCGACCCCACACAGGGGTCGGGTCGGGATTCATGAAACCCGACTTTGCCAAAAGTCGGCGACTTCTGAAAATCGCTCAACCCTAGTCACTATAGATGGAGAAAAGATGAGGGAAAATTAATAATAAAGTACTGATAGGAGTTTGTCATAAGTCTCCAAACATAATGGAAAATCTACTCATAAAGCAAATAAATGAGGCAGCAAATCAAGGAGAAGTAATAATTATGAGGGACTTCAACAACCATGATGTAGGTCCAGAAAAAGAAACTGATTTTTGATAATAATAATAATAATAATAATAATAATAATAATAATAATAAAAAAAGACAATTATCTTTCTCAAATTGACTTTAGGAGCCCATACTACAGCTATATGCAAATACCTATTACCCATTATCCCCTTTATATTGAAGTATCGACTGTAAAAAACAGGAGGCTCCAGCACATCTGCTGTGCACACACCATAACTGAGATATGAAATTACAATAATTTGTATTAAAGGGATTCTTTGGTTAAAACACACCGATCCATGGGCTCTACAAGATAGGTGAAAACTTATTAATGTATTAGGTCCGACCACTGAAAACCGCACCGATTGGAAGATTGGGGAAGTTTTATCCCTGACAGAACCAGAACATTTATCCCAATTTTAAAATGCAGAGGCATGTGGGATGTCTGACCGAAGATCCATTAATTCTCTTTGGAGCTTATAAAAAAAAAGCAAGAGCAGTGCTCGCAGCCACTAAGAGAAAGAATGGATCGGTGGTGAAGTTGCACATGCCACTCCAGTGTAATGGAGATAAAACCTCTACATTCTACAGATAGGGTCCCAGAAGTCAGACCCACACCAATCAATTCATTATCACTTACCCTGTGGAGAGGTGATTACTTTTTTTCAGTGGATAACCCCTGTAAGTGCATCTTGTTCCAAGTATTTAATCTCTAATGGAAATAAAAAAATGTTCTCCTAATTAATATCAGAAAGAACAAATGACTGCCATACACAACACAATCCACTATACCAAGACTAATAATGCCACACAAAAGGGAGAAATACCACCACACCATGACCAGACCACATCTTGCATACAACGACCAAATAATAAATAATGTTGTCAAAATTTATTTCAGTTCAACAATAGAAAAACTGAAACTCATACAGTATATTATATAGAATCATTGAAAACAGAATGATCTATTTCAAGTGTTTATTTCTGTTAATGTTGATGATTATGGCTTACAACCAATGAAAACTCCAAAGTCATTAACTCAGTAAATTAGAATAATAAACAAAAACACCTGCAAAGGCTTCCTAAGCATTCTAAGCATTGAAAAAGGCCCCTTAGTCTGTTTCAGTAGGCCCCACAATCATGGGAAATACTGCTGACTTGACAGGTGCCCAGAAGTCAGTCATTGACACACTCTGTAAGGAAAGTAAGCCACAAATCGTCATTGCTTAAGAAGCTGGCTGTTCACAGAGTGCTGTATCCATGCATATTAATGGAAAGTTGAGTGGAAGGAAAGTGTGTCGTATAAAAAGGTGCACAAGCAACAAGGATAACCACAGCCTTTAAAGGTTTGTTAAGGAAAGACAATTCAAACATTTTGTGCAGATTCACAAGGAGTGAATTGCTTGTCATTGCTTGAAGAGCCACCACACACAGACGTATCCAGGACATGTGTACAAGTGTCGCATTCCTTGTGTCAAGCCACTCATGACCAATAGACAATGTCAGAAGTGTCTTCCCTGGGCCAAGGAGAAAAAGAACTGGACTGTTGCTCAGTGGTCCAAGGTGTTGCTTTCAGATTAAACAAAATTTTGAATTTCATTTGGAAATCAAGGTCCCAGAGTCTGGAGGAAGAGTGGAGAGGCACACAATCCAAGCTGCTTGAGGTCAAGTGTGAAGTTTCCACAATCAGTGATGGTTTCGAGAGGCATGTCATCTGCTGGTGTAGGTCCACGGTGTTTAATCAAGACTGAAGTCAGCACAGTCGTCTACCAGAAAATTTTAGAGCACATCATGCTTCCCTCTGCCGACAAGTGTTTTGGAGATGGAAATTTCATTCTCCAGCAGGACTTGGCACCTGTCCACACTGCCAAAAGTACCAATACCCAGTTTAAAAACAACAGTATCACTATGCTTGATTAGCTAGTAAACTCACCTGACCTTAACCCCATAGAGAATCTATGGGGTATTGTCAAGAGGAAATGAGAGACACCAGACTCAACAATGCAGACAAGCTCAAGGCTGCTATCAAAGTAACTTCAGCTTTCATACACCCTCATCAGTGCTTTTGGCTGATCACCTCCATGCCACTCTGCATTAATGCAGTAATTGATGTAAAAGGAGCCCTGACCAAGTATTGAGTGCATTTACTGAACATACATTTCAGTAGGACAATATTTCAGATTTTACAATAATTTTTCAAGCTGGTGTGTTAAAGTATTCTAACTTACTGAGATAATGACTTTTGGGTTTTCATTGGCTGTAAGGCATAATCATCAACATAAACAGAAATAAACACTTGAAATCGATCACTCAATTTGTAATGATTCTATATAATATATGAGTTTCAATTTTTCTATTGAAGAACTGAAATATGTTTTCTTTTTGATGATATTCTAATTTTGTGAGAATTACCTGTATACTCCAAAATGATAGGAATAAAAGTATATTATATAGAATCATTGAAAACAGAATGATCTATTTCAAGTGTTTATTTCTGTTAATGTTGATGATTATGGCTTACAACCAATGAAAACTCCAAAGTCATTAACTCAGTAAATTAGAATAATAAACAAAAACACCTGCAAAGGCTTCCTAAGCATTCTAAGCATTGAAAAAGGCCCCTTAGTCTGTTTCAGTAGGCCCCACAATCATGGGAAATACTGCTGACTGCATTTAAAAAGAAGTGCTCACACAACGTCATTGATGAAAAAATATAAAAGTTATGAGTCTCAGAAAATGGCAATACAAATGCAGATTTTTTTATTGCAATGCTATGGTGCTATGTAAACTGACTAACATTTGAAACCCCAGAAAAAAAGATAATTGAATAAAAATTAACTTTTATTAAGTGATTAAAAAGACTAGCAACAAACAAAGAGACACACAGACAAAAATCAACGAAAGGTGCACAATAGGCCACCCTATAAATACAGCTCTGGCAAAAATTAAGAGACCACTGCAAAATTGTCAGTTTGTCTGATTTTTGTAAACTTTTGACAACATGCCTCCGAATTTCCAAGCAATAAACTTTGTATTTTTTTTTCCTAAAAGGAGAAATGGTCAAAATAAAAAAAAAAAATACCAGTGATTTCAGACTTCAAATAATGCAAAGAAAACAAGTTCATAATCATTTAGAAACAACAATACTAATGTTATAACGCAGGAGGAGTTCAGAAATAAATATTTTGTGGAATAACCATGATTTTTAATCACAGCTTTCGTGCGTCTTGGCATGCTTTCCACCAGTCTTTCACACTGCTTCTGGTGCAAAAATGTAAGCAATTCTTCTTTGTGTGATGGCTTGTGACTATCCATCATCCTCTTGATTACATTCCAGAGGTTTCCAATGGGGTTCAGGTCTCGAGATTGGGCTACCCATGACAGGGTTTTGATGTGGTGGTCTCTTAATTTTTGCCAGAGCTGTATGATACTTATTCTGTTGCCTGCCTATCAGCGGAGGCACCCTTGGATAGCGTAATTGTTGTCCCCGCTCAATAGCGGCTGTCCCTTGCTGCCCTACAAAGTCAAGTGTTAACAACCTATCCATGTGGTCAGTCCATAGTTGTTTCATATTTTCTGCTAATAGTAGGACTGCTGCAAGCTCCCTTTTCACTTAGCAGTTAGTCAATTGGTTTCTTCTATGCTGTCTGGTGTCTGAGTGTTGTAATCACTTGTCTAGGGCTTTGTAGGGCAGCAAGGGACAGCCGCCATTGAGTGGGGGTGCCAATTATGCTATCAAATGGTGTCATCCTCCACTGTTAGGCAGGCATCAGGATAGCTATCATATTTATAGGGTTGCTTAGTGTGCACCTTTTGTTGTTTTTGTCTGTGTGTGTCCATGATTGATTGTTAGTCTTTTTAATCGCTTAATAAAAGTTAATTTTTAATCAATTATAATACAAATTGCTTAAAAAATGTTCACTATGCACTTTTGGTATGGCATTAATCGTACTGACCTGAAGGATGAGGTTGAAAAATCTTTTTTATAGCAACTTCATTTATCAATAAATGTTAAAGCAAAAACCTACCAAAAATTGCAGTTTTATTCAAAATTTCATACCATTTGTTATTTTGTTGGGTTTTCAGAACAGGATATACATGATATGGTGAAAGGAATTATGTCATTCAAAGCAAAAAAAGACGTCATATAACTATACCAATGGGAAAATAATTAAAAAAAAACATGGCTCTTGGAGAAAGGAGAGGAAAAAACAAAATGACAAAAATAAAAGATCAGCTGGGTCCCAAAGGAGTTACGGTAAGTTGTTTTTAGAATTAAACAATAGTTTAAACAAATCATATTTGGTGAAAAGTTTCCTTCCTGGACCCTGACAGAATGAACCCCTGAAGACATGTGAATTTGGCTGTTCCGGTTACTGCATGGAAGTCTCATTCACTTGAATTTACCTTCATGTAGAATATACAAAATGCTGCATAAAAAATTGTTTGAAACTGCTTTATGACTAGTGTTGAGCATTCCGATACCGCAAGTATCGGATATCGGCCGATACTTGCGGTATCGGAATTCTGATACCGAGATCCGATACTTTTGTGGTATCGGGAATCGGTATCGGATCCATATTACTGTGTAAAATAAAGAATTAAAATAAAAAATATTGATATACTCACCTCTCTGGAGGCCCCTGGACATCACCGCTGGTAACCGGCAGCCTTTTTTGCTTAAAATGAGCACGTTTAGGGCCTTCCGTGATGTCACGGCTTCTGATTGGTCGCGTGCCGCTCATGTGACCGCCACGCGACCAATCACAAGCCGTGACGTCATTCTCAGGCCCTAAACTCCTCATTCTAGGAATTTAGGACCTGAGAATGACGTCGCGGCTTGTGATTGGTCGCGTGGCAGTCACATGAGCGGCACGCGACCAATCAGAAGCCGTGACGTCATGGAAGGCCCTAAATGCGCTCATTTTAAGCAAAGAAGGCTGCCGGTTACCAGCGGTGATGTCCAGGGGCCTCCGGAGAGGTCCTTCAGACCCTGGGAACCATCAGGATACCTTCCGATGCTTGGTGTCCCATTGACTTGTATTGGTATCGGGTATCGGTATCGGCGATATCCGATACTTTTCGGGTATCGGCCGATACTATCCGATACCGATACTTTCAAGTATCGGACGGTATCGCTCAACACTATTTATGACCTCTCGCAAGTTTAAGTTTTTGTCACAAGACAAGTGATATTATTTATTATTATCGAGAGGCGAGTGCAGCACTTATTTTATTCCAAGTTATTTTGGAAATCATCTAAGTACCGTATATTACATTTTTTAAAATGAATTATAATAAAATATATTCCAAAATGTGGCAGACAATATGCATAAGTCATACAAGCACAGCAGAAGCAGCTGTTCAGGGAGAACTACAACTACCTTCATGCTTTATTGATCATGTAATCATTGCAACTTTCTTGCAACATCTGTCTCTAAATCAATGTGAATTTAGTGTAGAGGACATGTAGTACTCAGGATTATAATTCTATTTACTAGACCATGCTAATGTAGGTTCCATTGATTGATTCTTGGACAGTAATGATGAATGTCATAAGCATAAATTCGACAGTTAAAGAGAATGTCTGGACAGTGGTCAGATATATTTCGGCATACACATTGCTCAAATAAACACAGTAATATGCATGCAGTAGAATATTTTTGTTTGAGGACTGTAAAATATTATGTAAATCACAACAAACGTAAGAAATGAATTTAGTGCTTTCAGTTTTTTAATTTAGGGATATGCTCACCCTCACCAGGTTTTTGCCACGTAATCTGACAGCAGCATAATGTAGACCCCCATTCTATGAGTTTTGCACTTGTCCTTGTTAGGCCAGGTTTGGCTCCTTTTGCCTAAGAAAGCCACCCTTTGCTTTACGCCATATCATTTTTTATAAGTCACCTGTTTAATTAACATCATATCCATCCCTCTCTTAACCCCTTCACGACACATGACATATATTCACGTCATATGCTGTGACCCTAATTTTGATGCAGGCTAAGGTGTTGGGCCCTCATCTTTTCCCGCACATGGCGGCTGATCCACAGCCATGGATTGGAGCTCTGACAGCTGCATTTAACACGAGACAATCAGAAGCATGTCATAAATTCCACCCATTAGCACCTGTGTCACTTGATCGGGGGGCACCAATACCAGTGCCTGTCATTATGATATGCCTTTGAAAACCGGCTCATGGGCGGCATTCATAGGAGATCGTGATTTTGCTATATATAGTAGTTTCTTCAGTAGTGCTGCAGAAAAAAATCGAAACGCTATAATTATGTTGTTTTTGCTACTGCAACATTGCAATAAAATGCAATATGAGGCGATTAAAACATCATATTTACCACAAAATGATATCAATAAAAACCAGCTCAGGGTGCAAAAAATAAGCTATCATTCATTTCCAGGTCTCAAAAAATGAAAACATTTTTTCATACAAATTTCGGAATTTTTTTTCACCACTTAAATAAAAAAGAAAGTACAAATGTTTGTATTTTAGATACTTGTACAGATCTGAAAATCATATTGCCATGTCAGTTTTACCATATAGTGAACATGGTAAACAAAAAACCCAAAACACAATTGTGGAATTGCACTTTTTTGCAATTTCATCGCACTTGGACTTTTTCCCTGTTTTCCAGTATAATTTTTGAGGAAAATGGGATGCATCTTATGGTTGCAATATACTTACAAATGCTGTGGCGGTGCGGTGGGGAACTGTGGTGTGGTGGTTGCGGGCTTTGCTCCGGGGCAGTGGCAGTGGCTCTCTGTGCTCTGTGGGGGTTCTGCCAGCATTTCGTCAAAGCTCAGAGGCCCCCACACAGCCGTTGCTGCCATGTTGTGATGGCCTCCGGGAACATGGCCAACTGGCAAGGCTCTGTGTGGTGGTGGCGTTGCTGCCATGTTGCAGTGGTGGCCTCCCGGAGCATGGCCTCTGGGAAGATGGCCGCAGGGCCGGGGGCAGCGCATGCTCAAATTCAGATCTCGTCCGGAGATCTCAGTAGATGAGATCTCGGGATGAGATCTCGTTGACGAGATTTAAATCTGAGCATGCTCCTCCCCCGGCCTGGTGGCCATCTTCCCGGAGGCCATGTTCCCGAAGGCCACCACAACATGGCAGCAACAGATGTATGGGGGCCTCAGGGCTTTGACAAAATGCCAGCGGAACCCCCCACGAAGTACAGATAGCCTCTGCCACTGCCCCGGAGCACAGCCCACCACCACCACACCACAGAGCCTGGCCCAGCAGCCATGTTCCCAGAGGCCATGTTCCTGGAGGCCACCGCAACATGGCAGCAACGGATGTGCGGGGGCCTCTGGGCTTTGAAGAAATGCCAACGGAGCCCCCACAGAGCACAGAGAGCTGCTGCCACTGCACCAGAGCACAGCCCCTGCCCTGGAGCACAGACCCCTAGCCCCAGCACAGACTCCCTGCCCCAGCACAACCCCCTATCCCACGATAACCCCCCTGCCACAGCGCAGCCCCCTGCCCCAGCACAGAGCCCCAGCACAGCCCCCTGCCCCAGCTCAGAGCCCCAGCACAGAGCCCATGCCCCAGCACAGAGCCCCTGCCACATCACAGCGCCGCCACCCCTGCCCGCACCAGCTTGGGATGGGATTTCCCAGGGGCCACCGAACCAGTCTGGACCACTGAACGACCTCTGTGACCACTCCTCCACCTGTGCCCATCCCTTCCCTGGTAAGCTGAATTTGGACTGTAGGACGGACCCGCATTTGACACATTTTTTCCCTATTTTCCTTCTGAAAATTTGGGGTGCATCTTATAGTCCGAAAAATACGGTTTATGGTAAAATCAATGATGCCATTCACAATTACAACTCGTGCAGAAAAAAAGAAGCCCTCATATGGCAATATTGATGGAAATATAGAAAAGTTATGGCTCTTGGAAGAAGGGAGGGATAAACAAAAAAAATGGAAAATGGCCATGGCGTGAAGGGATTAAGGCTTAGTTAGAGGCACATCCATGTTCTAGTATTGAGACTCCTAAGTCCAATTGTTGTTTGAAGTGCTCACCTTCCCTTCACACTGTGCAGTTATCTTACACTGCTCCTGTTATTCCTGTATACCTTCAGTCTTGTCAGTTAACTTTATGCTAGCCACTTTCTGGATTAACTCATCAGTTGCAGTAAGCATAACAAATTGTTTTTGGACTGTGCTCATATTTTACATTCATAATGCAAAGCTTCTGTGACTCCTACAGACCATCAGTCCCATTGTTTAACCTTCTGCTTGCTGCATTCTGGGCAACCCATCAGTTACAGTATGTCTCAAACTGTTATTGGACTCATTATGGATTCATCTTTGTAAATCTTCTGTGATTTCTGTGCCTTCCACTGTGTGCTGGTTAAGAATTGCCATTTTCGTCTTCACCTACCCTCCAGGTTCTGTGGATTCCAGTGTGTCCAAGTCTTTGCTGTTCTGTGTGCTCCCTCACATTGCAGGCATCACCAACCAGTGCACCCAGGCAAGTGCCGGACGTCTGGACAAATGGGGGGCGCACTCGCTGTTGGGGACACCAGCATATTATGGAGTCCATGAGTCAGGGGAGCCCGCTGTTAGCACTGGCACCGGTTCCCCCCTTAAATACTCACTTCTTATTCCCCGCTGCTCTAGTCTCTTCAGCATCTTCTGACTTTCTGTGGCATTTCAGGTCAGAGGGCACAATGCGTCACTACAGCACGTCCTCTATGCTAAGCAGTGCAGAAAGTCAGAAGACACTGAAGAGACCGGAGCATTGGGAAAACAGCGAGAGGTGAGTATTTGATTATTATTATATTTTTAATGTATGGAACATTATATGAGGCCCATTATTCTGTACGGAACATTATATTGAGCCCATTATTCTGTATGTAGAATTATATGGGACCAATATACTGTATGGAGTATTATATGGGGCATATTATATTATGTGGAGCAATATATGGGGCCCACTATTATATATGGGGCCCACTATTATGTATGGAGCAATATAAGGAGCCCATTATATTGTATGAAGCAATATATGGGGCACATTATACTGTATGGAATAAAATGTAGGCTCCACAATACTGTATAGAGCAATATATGGGCCCGCAATACTGCATGGAGCAATATATGGGGCCCATTATACTGTATGAAGCACTATGTGGTGCCCATTATACTGTATAGAGGACTATGTGGTGCCCATTATACTGTATAGAGAACAATGTGGTGCCCATAGTGCTGTATAGCGGACTATACTGTAATACTGTAATACTGTATGGAGGACTATTCCGTCCAGTCTAGAATGAAAAGTCTGCAGTCACTCTTTGTGACTGCAAACTTTTCACTCCCCCCAATGCACACACTGTGAGCTACGAGGATCCGCTGATTTCTGAGCTATTGTAAAATTTATAATTGATGTCCCTCATGTAATGTAAGGAGTAACTGAAATATTTGCCTTTGTACTATAACTGTGTTTCTTATCAGTACATCATGAATTGTACAAGGTCAAGCTGGTCAGCAAAGAAAATATCAAGTTGTCTGCTTTCCCTATCTCACCATTCTTAACTTGAAGTAGTCACTTGAGCAGTTCAGAGCAATGCATTCCTTACTTCCTGGTTTCTAGTAGGATGAACTTTCTTCCTTGCGTGACATCTTTGGTGAATAATATTAATAGAACTATAAATCTCGGCACAAGTTGTTCTGTAACACATTTAGCTATCAGTGGTTTATTCAGATGCTAGGTATTATCAGGCTGGCAGTTTTAAACTGATTAAAATGATTCTTTGGGTGAAGAAATCTGTCTTGTGGTTCTTGCGTAATCAGTGTTAGACATTTTCAGTTAATGAGATGTCCATGCTCCTAGGCGGGAATGTAGTCAGGGTCTTATCTTCCTGCTGTAAGGCAGAGAAACCAAGGACAGACCTGCCCACAGGCCCGCCTCAAAGCACAAACGTTCCTCATCATAGAGACAGACTGTTATTATTACCACCGGTAAGAGAGCTGCAGTTCCCATGCTAATGAAAAGACTGGGAAACAAAAGATCGCAATAGGGTCTTATCCGATGATAACAGAATCTAAGACTAAGGAACTCACACGCCTGGTAAGGTTGCAATGAGGCAACATATGATAGGCAGGTAATATCATCTGCTGCAAGATACCGGTCGCGGAGAGACCAAGAGATATATAGAAATGGATGAAGGTTACATAGTTACATAGTTATTAAGGTTGAAGGAAGACTGTAAGTCCATCTAGTTCAACCCATAGCCTAACCTAACATGCCCTAACATGTTGATCCAGGGGAAGGCAAAAAAAACCCATGTGGCAAAGAGTAACTCCACCATGGGGAAAAAAATTCCTTCCCGACTCCACATGCGGCAATCAGACTAGTTCCCTGGATCAACGCCTTATCAAGGAATCTAGTGTATATACCCTGTAACATTATACTTTTCCAGAAAGGTATCCAGTCCCCTCTTAAATTTAATTAATGAATCACTCATTACAACATAATACGGCAGAGAGTTCCATAGTCTCACTGCTCTTACAGTAAAGAATCCGCGTCTGTTATTATGCTTAAACCTTCTTTCCTCCAGACGTAGAGGATGCCCCCTTGTCCCTGTCTCAGGTCTATGATTAAAAAGATCACCAGAAAGGTCTTTGTACTGTCCCCTCATATATTTATACATTAAAATAAGATCACCCCTTAGTCTTCGTTTTTCCAAACTAAATAGCCCCAAGTGTAATAACCTATCTTGGTATTGCAGACCCCCCAGTCCTCTAATAACCTTGGTCGCTCTTCTCTGCACCCGCTCCAGTTCAGCTATGTCTTTCTTATACACCGGAGACCAGAACTGTGCACAGTATTCTAAGTGTGGTCAAACTAGTGACTTGTATAGAGGTAAAATTATGTTCTTCTCATGAGCATCTATGCCTCTTTTAATACATCCCATTATTTTATTTGCCTTTGTAGCAGCTGCCAGACACTGGCCACTGAATATGAGTTTGTCATCCACCCATACACCCAGGTCTTTTTCATTGACGGTTTTGCCCAGAGTTTTAGAATTAAGCACATAGTTATACATCTTATTACTTCTACCCAAGTGCATGACCTTACATTTATCCCCATTAAAGCTCATTTGCCATTTATCAGCCCAAGCTTCTAGTTCACATAAATCATCCTGTAATATAAAATTGTCCTCCCCTGTATTGATTACCCTGCAGAGTTTAGTGTCATCTGCAAATATTGAAATTCTACTCTGAATGCCCCCTACAAGGTCATTAATAAATATGTTAAAAAGAAGAGGGCCCAATACTGACCCCTGTGGTACCCCACTGCTAACCGTGACCCAGTCCGAGTGTGCTCCATTAATAACCACCCTTTGTTTCCTATCCCTGAGCCAGCTCTCAACCCACTTACACATATTTTCCCCTATCCCCATTACTCTCATTTTATGTAACAACCTTTTGTGTGGCACCGTATCAAAAGCTTTGGAAAAGTCCATATATACTACGTCCACTGGGTTCCCTTGGTCCAGTCCGGAACTTACCTCTTCATAGAAGCTGATCAAATTAGTCTGACATGAACAGTCCCTAGTAAACTTGTGCTGATACTGGGTCATGAGGTTATTCCTCTTCAGATACTCCAGCATAGCATCCCTTAGAATGCCCTCCAGGATTTTACCCACAGTAGAGGTTAAGCTTACTGGCCTATAATTACCGAGTTCAGTTTTTGCCCCTTTTTTGAATATTGGCACCACATTTGCTATACGCCAGTCCTGTGGTACAGACCCTGTTATAATGGAGTCTTTAAAGATTAAAAATAATGGTCTATCAATGACTGTACTTAGTTCCTGCAGTACTCAGGGGTGTATCCCATCAGGGCCCGGAGATTTGTCAATTTTAGTTATTTTTAGACGCCGCTGTACTTCCTGCTGGGTTAAGCAGGTGACATTTAATGGGGAATTTTTATCACTAGTCATTTTGTCTGCCATGGGATTTTCTTTTGTAAATACTGATGAAAAAAAGTCATTTAGCATATTGGCTTTTTCCTCATCCTCATCCACCATTTCACCCAGACTATTTTTAAGGGGACCAACACTGTCATTTTTTAGTTTCTTACTATTTATATAGTTAAAGAATATTTGGGGATTATTTTTACTCTCTCTGGCAATGAGTCTCTCTGTCTCAATATTTGCTGCCTTGATTTGCTTTTTACAGAATTTATTTAATTTTCTGTATTTATTTAATGCCTCCTCACTACCTACTTCCTTTAATTCTCTAAATGCTTTCTTTTTGTCCCTTATTGCGCCCCTTACAGCTCTATTTAGCCATATTGGTTTCCTCCTATTTCTAGTATGTTTATTCCCATACGGTATATACTGTGCACAGGTCCTATCCAGGATGCTAATAAATGTCTCCCATTTTCTTTGTGTATTTTTGTGTCTCAGGATATCGTCCCAGTTAATTGCACCAAGATCCTCTCTCATCCGTTGGAAATTTGCCCTCCTGAAGTTTAGTGTCCTTGTCACCCCCCTACTACCCATCTTATTAAAGGTTACATGAAAACTTATTATTTTGTGATCACTATTCCCCAAGTGACCCCCAACCCTTATATTTGATATGCGGTCTGGCCTGTTGGTTAATATTAGGTCTAGCAGTGCCCCCCAAAAGGTGTCATTCAATGCACTGCTGAAGAAGAAGATGCAGATTAAAACTTGAGAAAGTTTAATGTGCACATTTACAATGTCAATGCGTTTGAAAGCTACGCAAAATCTCTTCATCAGGACGAAAACCTAACCTATGGTTTTTGCCCTGATGAAGAGGTTTTGTGTAGCCTCAAAACGCATTGACACTGTAAACCTGTACATTAAACTTTCTCAAGTTTTAATCTGCATCGAATCTTCATCAGAAGCGCATTGAATGACACCTTTATCCCGTTCCATATCGCGATTCCCATGCTGTCAGATGACAGCGTGAGCCAGCAACTATGACCAGCAAAAAAAAGGATACCGCCGGTCACAGGCGTTGGCTGATGAGAGAGTACTATTCTCATCAGCATACGCCTGCTGTCACTAATAACAGCGAGAGAAGGTGCCAATGATGGGAGTATTCATCAGCTGGCACCTGTGTTATAAACAAACAAATAACAAAAATAATTATGTGGAGTCTCTTCAATTTTTGATAACCAGTGCAGGCAAAACTGATAGCTGCGGGCTGCAACCTTCAGCTGATAGCTTCATCATGGCTGGTTATCAAGAATACAGGGGTCCCATGCCATTTTTTTTTAAATAAATAATTTAAATAAATATAAAAATACAGTGTGGGTTTCCTACCATTTTTGATAACCAGCTAAGTTAAAGCAGACAACTGAGAGCTGGTAAGGAGACATGGATATTGGCCCCCTAGCCTAAAAATAGCAGCCCACTGCCACCTCAGAGAAGGCACATCTATTAGATGTGCCATTTCTGGAGCTTTGATTGGCTCTTCCCACTTGCCCTGGTGCAGTTGCAAGTGGCATAATAGGTTTGGGGTCGATGCCAACTGTTTTATGGCTGTTGGCATCAAGCCCAGAGGTTAATAATGGAGAGGTGTCTATAAGACACCCTCATTACTAACTCAATAGTCAGATTGCAAAAAAAACAAATACAGCCATAATATGACTTTATTCTGGCTGTATTTTTTTTTACAATCTAACTACAATAGAGTCTTTAAAGCTTCAGTTAGGGTGTCTGTCATTTAGACAGAATGAACATAGCTTTAAAGGATTTGAACCAAGATAGCACATTTTCACATATTCATTGTATATAGAATTTCATATTCTTTTGCATGTTTGTCACACTTAAATGTCTCAGATCACCAAACAAATTTTAACCCCTTCATGGATTTTCCGTGTTCGTTTTTTGCTCCCCTCCTTCCCTGAGCCATAACTTTTCCGTCAATATGGCCATGTGAGGGATTATTTTTGGTGCAGATACGTTCTATTGATCGCCCGTTATTTCATTTTAATGCAATGTCGTGGCGACCAAAAAAACGTAATTCTGGAGTTTCAAATTTTTTTCTCACTACGCTGTTTAGCGATCAGGTAATGCCTTTTTTTATTGATATATGGGGCGATTCTGAACGCGGCAATACCAAATATGTGTATGTTTGATTTTTTTAATTGTTTTATTTAGGATGGGGCGAAAGGGGGGTGTTTTAAACTTTTATATTTTTTTTATTTCTTTCACTTTTTTTTTACTTTTTTTTTTACTTTTGCCATGCTTCAATAGCCTCCATAGGAGGCTAGAAGCTGGCACAACGCGATCGGCTCTGCTACATAGCAGCGATCATCAGAAATGCAGGTGCGCTATGAGCGCCGACCACAGGGTGGTGCTCACAGCTACCGGCGATCAGTAACCATAGAGGTCTCAAGGACCTCTATGGTTACTCTGCAGAAGCATCGCTGACCCCCAATCATGTGACGGGGTCAGCGATGCACTCATTTCCGGCCACCCGGCCGGAAGCGCCGGTTAAATGCCGCTGTCTGCGTTTGGCAGTGGCATTTAACTAGTTAATAGCGGTGGGTGAATCGTGATTTCACCCGCCGCTATTGCGGGCACATGTCAGCTGTTCAAAACAGCTGACATGTCCAGGCTTTGAAGCGGGCTCACCGCCGGAGCCCTGCATCAAAGAGGGGGATCTGACCTCGGATGTACTATCCCATCCGAGGTCAGAAAGGGGTTAATATCAGACAATGATAACACAAGTAAACACAAAATGCAGCTTTTCAATGAATGTCTTTATTATTAAAGGAAAAAAAAATCCAACCTTACAGGGCCCTGTGTGAAAAAATGATTGCCCCATCCCCCTCCTTAAAACATAAATTAACTGTGGTTTATCACATATTTAGAAAGCTTAGTTCAAATTGCCAAGCCACACCCAAGCCTGATTACTGCCACACCTGATCTCAATCAATAAATCACTTAAATAGGATCTGCCTGACACAGTGAAGTAGACCAAAAGATACTCAAAAGCTAAACTTCATGCTGTGACCAAAGAAATTGTGGAGCAAATGAGAAACAAAGTAATTGAGATCTATCTGTCTGGAAAAGGTTATAAATCCATTTCTAAAGCTTTGGGACTCCACCGAACCACAGTGAGAGACATTATCCACAAATGGTGAAAACATGGAACAGCGGTGAACCTTTTCAGGAGTGGCCGGCCGACCAACATAACCTCAAGAGCGCAGCGATGACTCATTCAAGAGGTCATAAAAGACCCCATAACATCCAAAGAACTGCAGGCCTCTCTTGCTTCTGTTAATGTCACAGTTCATGACTCCAGAAAGAGACTGGGCAAAAATGGCCTGCTTGGCAGAGTTGCAAAACAAAAACATAAGGGTTTGTCTCAGTTTTGCCAGAAAACATCTTGATGATCCCAAACACATTTGGGAGCATACTCTGTAGAGTGAAGAGACAAAAGTTAAACTTTTTGGAAGGTGTACAGTATGTTCCATTACATCTGGCATAGAAGTAACACAGCATTTTATAAAAGGAACATCATACCAACAGTAAAATATGGTGATGGTATTGTGAAGGTCTGGAGGTGTTTTGCTGCTTTAGGACCTAGAAGACTCACTGTGGTAAATGGAACCATGAATTCTGCTGTCTATTAAAAAATCCTGAAGAAAAATGTCTGGCCATCTGTTTGTGACCTCAAGCAGAAGTGCACTTGGGTTTTGCAGCAGGAAGGACAATAATCCAAAACACACCAGCAAGTCCACCTTTGAATGGCTTAAGAAAAACAAAATTAAGACTTTGGAGTGGCCTAGTCAAATTCCTGACCTTAATCTTATTGAGATGCTGTGACATGGCATGCAAAAGAATGGGAAATCCTGAAGGGTCAAACACTTTTTCAAACAACTGTGTATAACATTTAACATATTTAATATAATAATTAATTGAGGTGCCACCAAAATGACTCCTATTATTCTGAGAATGGGGTTCTGCTGTACCTTGCCTCAACGGAGCAATGATGAAGCATGCATACAACCAATCAATTCATTGTCAGAGACAGAACAGCACTTGGCTGTCTCCAACATTCACATGGACAGTGAATGAACCAGTGGAAAGTATGCTTTGGAGCCTTGTTTTCAGAATATCAGGGGAAGCAATAGTCTTGGTCGCAGTGATGGAACTTCCAGCCATCAGAGTATACATGCTTTAAAAATATAAGCTAACACATAATTTTGGCTCAATACAGATTAACCCCTTCACCCCGAAGCCTGTTTTCACCTAAGTGACGGCCAATTTTTACAATTCTGACCACTGTCACTTTATGAGGTCATAACTCTGAAACGCTTCAACGAATCCTGGTGATTCTGACATTGGTTTCTCGTGACATATTGTTCTTCATGATAGTTGTAAAACTTCTTCGATATGACTTGCATTTATTTGTGAAAAAAACAAAAATTTGTCGAAAATTATGAAAATTTAGCAATTTTCAAACTTTTAGTTTTTATGCCCTTAAATTACAGAGTTATATCACATAATATAGTTAATAAGCAACATTTTTCACATGTCTGCTTTACATCAGCACAATTTTGGAAACATAATTTTTTTTTTGTTAGGGAGTTATAAGGGTTAAAAGTTGACCAGCGATTTCTCATTTTTGCAACAAAATTTGCAAAACCATTTTTTTAACGGACCACCTCACACTTAAAGTGACTTTGAGGGGTCTATATGACAGAAAATGCCCAAAAGTGACACCATTCTAAAAACTGCACCCCTCAAGGTACTCAAAACCACATTAAAAAGTTTATTAACCCTTCAGGTGCTTCATAGGAATTTTTGGAATGTTTAAAAAAAATTGAACATTTAACTTTTTTTTCACAAAATTATTACTTCAGATCCAATTTGTTTTATTTTATTAAGGGTAACAGGAGAAATTGGACCACAAAAGTCGTTGTACAATTTCTCCTGAGTACACCGATACCTCAAAGTTGGGGTAAACCAATGTTTGGGCACATCGCAGAGCTCGGAAGGGAAGGAGCGCCATTTGACTTTTCAATGCAAGATTTGCTGGAATTGAGATCAGAACCCATGTCACGATTGGAGAGCCCCTGACGTGCCTAAACAGTGGAAACCCCCACAAGTGACACCATTTTGGAAAGTAGACCCTCTAAGGAACTAATCTAGATGTGTGGTGAGCACTTTGAACCTCCAAGTGCTTCACAGAAGTTTATAATGTAGAGCCGTAAAAAAAATTTCATATCAATTTTCACAAAAAATGATCTTTTTGCCCCAAATTTTTTATTTTCCCAAGGGTAACAGGATAAATTGGACCCCAAAAGTTGTTGTGCAATTTGTCCTGAGTACGCTGATATTTCATATATGGGGATAAATCACTGTTTGAGCACATGGCAGAGCTCGGAAGGGAAGGAGCGCCGTTTGACTTTTCAATGCAAAATTGGCTGGAATTGAGATCGGAACCCATGTCGCATTTGGAGAGCCCCTGACGTGCCTAAACAGTGGAAACCCCCCACAAGTGACCCTATTTTGGAAAGAAGACCCCCTAAGGAACTTATCTAGATGTGTGGTGCTCACTTTTAACCCCCAATTGTTTCACTAAAGTTTAGAATGTAGCGCTGTGAAAATTAAAAAATCATTTTTTCTTTCCACAAAATGATGTTTTAGCATGCAATTTTTTTTTCTGCCAAGGGTAACAGGAGAAATTGGACCACAAAAGTTATTGTCCAATTTGTCCTGAGTACGCTGATACCCCATATATGGGGGGGAACCACTGTTTGGCGCACGGCAGAGCTTGGAAGGGAAGGAGCGCCGTTTGAAATGCAGACTTAGATGGATTGGTCTGCAGGCGTCATGTTGCATTTGCAGAGCCCCTGATGTACCTAAACAGTAGAAACCCCCCACAAGTGACCCCATATTGGAAACTAGACCCCCCAAGGAACTTATCTAGATGTGTTGTGAGAACTTTGAACCAACAAGTGTTTCACTACAGTTTATAACGCAGAGCCGTGAATATAAAAAATATTTTTTTTTCCACGAAAATTATATTTTAGCCCCCACATTTTTATTTTCCCAAGGGTATCGGGAGAAATTGGACCCCAAAAGTTGTTGTCCAACTTGTCCTGAGAACGCTGATACCCCATATGTTGGGGGGAACCACTGTTTGGGCGCACAGGAGAACTCGGAAGGGAAGGAGCACTGTTTTAGTTTTTCAAAGCAGAATTGGCTGGAATTGAGATCGGACGCCATGTCGCGTTTGGAGAGCCCCTGATGTGCCTAAACAGTGGAAACTCCTCAATTCTAACTGAAATCCTAACCCCAACCTTAACCCCAGCCCTAACCCTAACTCTAGCCCTAACCCTAGCCCTAACCCTAACGGGAAAATGGAAATACATACATTTTTTTAAATTTTATTATTTTTCCCTAACTAAGGGGGTGATGAAGGGGGGTTTGATTTACTTTTATAGCATTTTTTGGCGGATTTTTATGGTTGGCAGCCATCACACACTAAAATACGCTTTTTATTGCAAAAAATAGTTTTTGCATCACCACATTTTGAGAGCTATAATTTATCCATATTTTAGCCCACAGAGTCATGTGAGATCTTGTTTTTTGCGGGACGAGATTACATTTTTATTGGTACCATTTTCGGGCACATGACATTTTTTGATCGCTTTTTATTCTGATTTTTGGGAGGCGGAATGAACAAAAACCAGCAATTCCTGAAATTCTTTTAGGGGGGGCGTTTATACCATTCCACTTGTGGTAAAATTGATAAAGCAGATTTATTCTTCGGGTCAGTACGATTACAGCGATACCTCATTTATGTAATTTTTTAATGTTTTGGCGCTTTTACACAATAAAAACTATTTTATATTAAAAAAAATTGTTTTTGCATCGCTTTATTCTGAGAGCTATAACTTTTTTATTTTTCTGCTGATGATGCTGTGTGGCAGCTTTTTTTTTGCGGGACAAGATGACGTTTTCAGCGGTACCATGGTTATTTATATCCGTCTTTTTGATCGTGTGTTATTCCACTTTTTGTTCGCCTGTATGATAATAAAGCGTTGTTTTTTGCCTTGTTTTTTATTTTATTTTTTTGCGGTGTTCACTGAAGGGGTTAACTAGTGGGATAGTTTTATAGAGCGGGTCGTTACGGATGCGGCGATACCAAATATGTGTACTTTTATTGTTTTTTTTTTATTTACATAAATAAATGGATTTATTGGGAAATGCTTTTTTTTCTTTATTTGGGGCTTTTTTTATTTTATTTTTATACATCCTATTTTTTTTTTTTACTTTCTACTATTGTCCCAGGGTGGGACATCACTGTTTTAGATCAGATCGTTGATCTGACAGTGTGCATAGCACTCTGTCAGATCAACGATCTGACAGGCACGTTCCAGAGGCTTGCCGGCGCCTGCTATTAGGAACTCTCAGCAGGCGCCGGCAAGTCAGGTGATTTCATGACCCGGAAGGAGTCCCGCGGCCATCTTGGATGTTACAGACGCCGCTCTCCTGCGGCGCCGCTCTCACCGCTCTGACCCTAGCGCTGCGCTCCTGCGTCCTCGATCCACCGCTGCACTCCTGCGGCGCCGTCCTCACCGCTCTGTCTCCAGCGCTGCGCTCCTGCGTCCTCGCTCCACCGCTGTACTGCCCGGGTCCCACCGCCCTCACCGCTCTGCTCCGGCGCCTGCTCCCTCTCGTCCCCAGCAATCCATTTCCGGTCCTGGTCGCTCCTCTGTTTCCCCAGCACTTCCGGTGGCCAGGTCCTCTGCAGGTATTCCTTCTTTGTGCAGGCGCTCTAACCTCTCTCAGGGTCGCAGGCTCAGCGTCTCTGTTACTCCTCCCTGAACTCGTCCTTTCTCACCCAATCCCGTTCCTGCCCCTACTTTAAAAGGAAGTCTCTCCTGCTTCCTGGTGCCTGATTGTTTTAGCACCTCTGCTATTGCGTCTGGCCCTCTGTAGGTTCCCTGCTCGGTATTCGCACTCCGTTCTTGTCCGTGCTACCTTCCCTGCAGTTCCTCATCCTCCCTGGTTGTTACTTTTCTGTTCCTGTTGTTTATCTATGCTTTTGTTCTGTTTTCTCCCTCAGTGCTCGCTCCGTTTCCGGCCTCCCAGTTCTCCAGGTTTTGTTGCAGCTTCCCGTGTTCCTCTCCAGTATCCAGCCTTCTTTTGTCTCTCTTCCTGGAGCCGTCCCTCCTGGTATCTCACCGTGGGTAAGTGACCTCTGGGCTTGCTCCTTGCAGTCCCTGTATAGGGGTCGTTCTCATCTAGGCCGCTCGCCCAGGGGTAGGTCCCCCACGGTCCAGAGGGTCCACTCTTGTTTCCTTTAGTCCGCTACAGTACAATCAGGCAATGGACCCCGCAGGTACACCTTTTTCGGCCCAGAAAGAGCTAGCCCATTTGCGCGATAACCAACAGCGCATAGTGGCTTTTTTGAAATCTATGGAGTCTCGCCTTATGTCTATTCAGACTTCTGACCCTGTAAACGCCGCTCAGTTAGCTAGCCTCCAACAAGAGCTTGTTCAGCAGCGTGACACCCAGTCCCGCATGCTGAATTATATGGCCTCTATAGATGACCATTTGTTTAGTCTTCTGTCCGCCCCAGCTGTGGGCGCACAGGCACCTTCCCTTGACTCCAGTTCTCCGTCTACCGCTCACCCTCCCCCTCGTTTAGGTAAACCTCCCAGGTACTCCGGCGATCCTAAACTCTGTAGGGGGTTTTTAAATCAATGCCGCCTCCACTTCGAGCTTCTGCCTCTTCAATATCCATCTGACCGGGCGAGAGTGGCGTTCATAGTGTCTCATTTAGAGGGAGAGGCATTAGCTTGGGTGAATCCCTTGTGGGAGCGTGACGATCCCGTAGTTTGTCACCTGGAGGAGTTTCTTGAAACCTTTCGGAAGGTTTTTGACGAACCCGGTCGTTTAGCCTCTACGACCGAGTCTCTCTTTAATTTGCGTCAGGGTTCTTCTTCCGTTGGGCAATATGCCATTCGCTTCCGTACACTAGCCTCGGAGTTAGGGTGGAACAATGAAGCTCTTGTGGGTGCCTTCTGGCGGGGCCTGTCCAGCCGTATTAAAGACGAGCTCGCCGGTCGTGACACTCCCACTACTCTTGAGGATCTTATCTCCCTCGCTACCCGGATTGACCTCCGTTTTCAGGAGCGATCCCGGGAGTCTGCTGGAGAGAAGAGACCTATGCCTGTCTCTGCTTCTTTCCGTCTGTCCAGCTCTCCTCGTGCTCCTGTTTCTGTTCCCTCTTCTGTTCCGGCCTCTGAACCTATGCAAGTGGATCGAGTTAAAATGGCGGAACAACGCCGCAAGGAGAGGCGCACTCAGGGTCTCTGCTTCTATTGTGGTAGTGCCGCCCATTTACTCCGCAGCTGCCCTGACAGACCGGAAAACTCTTCCGCCTAGGACAGGTAAGAGAGGCCTCCCTAGGTGCCCGCGTATCCTCTCAACCTTTGACTCTCTCCATTCTTTTTATTTCTAACCAGCATCAGTCTTCCGAGGTGGCGTATGTGGATTCAGGTGCGGCAGGCAATTTTATCAGTCTTGAGGCAGCTCGGAGGCTTCGCGTACCTGTAATTTCTTTGGACTCTCCTCGCCTAATCGCCTCCGTGGATGGAAGACCTTTACAGGAAGCTATTTCTTTCGTCACTGAAGAGGTGGAGATACAAGTTGGGGCCCTTCATCGCGAGAAGATTGCTTTTTATGTTTTGCCTAACCTTTCCTACGCCTTTTTGCTGGGTCTTCCTTGGCTTCGAGTTCATGAGCCTACACTGAATTGGCGCACTGGAGACGTGCTTCGATGGGGCCCTTCATGCCATGATCGTTGTCTTCAGTCCGTATGTCCGGTTTCTCGTACCCAGACTGCTGAAGTTCCTAGTGGATTACCTTCTCCTTACTGGTCTTACGCTGACGTCTTCAATAAGCGAGAGGCTGAGAACCTTCCCCCCCATCGCTCTTACGATTGTCCTGTGGAGCTCCTTCCTGGTCGTTCACCACCGAGGGGAAGAATTTATCCGCTTTCTGCAGCTGAGACTAAGTCTATGTCTGAGTACATACAGGAGAACCTAGCTAAAGGATTCATCCGGAAGTCCTCTTCCCCTGCTGGAGCTGGGTTCTTCTTTGTGAAGAAGAAGGATGGTTCCTTAAGACCATGTATAGACTATCGGGGATTGAACAGCATCACGATCAAGAATCGGTATCCTCTGCCACTTATACCGGAGCTCTTCGATCGCCTCCGAGGCGCTCGTATTTTTACTAAGCTGGATTTACAAGGCGCTTACAATTTGGTCCGGATCCGCTCCGGCGATGAGTGGAAGACCGCCTTTAACACCCGGGATGGACATTACGAGTATTTAGTTATGCCTTTCGGTCTCTGCAATGCCCTCGCGGTTTTCCAAGAGTTCGTCAACGAGGTGTTCCGGGATCTTCTTTATTCTTGTGTTTTGGTTTATTTGGATGATATCCTTGTTTTTTCTTCTGATCTTCCGTCACATCGCAGGAGTGTTCGCGAGGTCTTGCAACGCTTAAGACATAACCACCTGTATGCCAAGATTGAGAAATGCTTATTCGAGCAAACCTCACTGCCCTTCCTTGGATACATTGTCTCTGACTCTGGCCTTAAGATGGATCCTGAGAAGGTGAATGCCATTATTAACTGGCCGCGACCCTGCGGAGTGAAAGCCATCCAACGCTTCATCGGATTCGCCAACTACTACAGGCAATTCATTCCGCATTTTTCCTCCATGATTCGTCCTCTTTCTTTCCTCACTCGCAAAGGTTCCTGCTCCAAGGGATGGACTCCTGAGGCAGAGGAGTCCTTTGTTCAACTCAAAAAGTCTTTTTCTTCTGCTCCAGTCTTGCATCACCCGGAGGTGAACAAGCCCTTTATTTTGGAGGTAGACGCCTCCTCTACCGGGGCTGGAGCTGTGCTCTCTCAAAAGACTCCTGAGGGCCTAACAGCACCATGTGGCTTCTTCTCAAGAGCTTTTTCACCCTCTGAACGAAATTACACGATTGGAGATCGAGAATTGCTGGCCATCAAATTGGCTCTAGAGGAGTGGAGATATCTACTGGAGGGCTCGGTGCACCCTTTTGTTATCTTCTCCGATCACAAAAATCTTACTTACCTGCAGACTGCGCAAAGATTGAATCCACGTCAAGCTAGATGGTCTTTGTTTTTTGCTCGCTTTGAATTCGAACTTCGTTTCCGGCCCGGCAACAAGAACATAAGAGCGGACGCCTTGTCTCGGTCATTCCAGTCATCTGATGCCGTAGAGGAGCCAGCTTACATCATTGACCCTATTAAGATGGTAACCGTTGCTCCTTTACAGATGCTCCATCCTCCACCGGGTAAGACTCTTGTCTTGGATGTTGACACTAGGAGGGTCTTATCTTGGGGTCATTCCTCCAAACTGGCTGGTCATGCTGGTACGAGAAAGACTTTTCTTCTCATTTCACGGTACTATTGGTGGCCTACCTTACGTCAAGACGTGAAGGACTTCGTAGCCTCTTGTCCTTCTTGTGCCAGAAACAAGGTACCTAGACGACTACCGCTTGGAAATCTGCATCCTCTCCCAGTTCCGTCCGCACCATGGCAACACATTGCAATGGACTTCATCACCAATCTTCCCTGCTCTTCCGCCTGTACGGTCATCCTCGTAGTTGTGGACAGATTCTCTAAGATGGCTCACTTCGTTCCTTTGTCTGGTTTACCTTCAGCTCCTGAGTTGGCAAATATTTTTATTCTTAACATCTTCAAATTTCATGGTCTACCTCAGTACATCGTGTCTGATAGAGGCGTTCAATTTACTTCCCGTTTTTGGAGAGCCTTGTGCAAACTTTTAAAGGTGAATCTGGACTTCTCTTCCTCGTATCACCCTCAAACTAACAGCCAGGCAGAACGTACCAACCAGACTTTGGCTGTTTATCTTCTGCATTTTTCTAATGCTCACCATGATGACTGGGTCAAACTGCTTCCTTGGGCGGAGTTTGCCTATAACAACCATTCCAGCGAATCTTATGCAAAATCTCCGTTTTTTATTGTTTTTGGACAGCATCCTGGTGTTCCTCTACCGGTCTCTCCTGCCTCTGGTGTTCCTGCAGCCGATTCTATGGCTCTCGAGTTTTCTTCCATCTGGGACGAGGTCAAAGAGACGTTAAACCAAGCTTCGTCTAGAATGAAGAGACAAGCAGACAAGAGGCGTTTAGATTCTCCTCCTTTTTCCCCAGGTGATAAGGTTTGGCTTTCTTCAAGATTCATCAGACTCAAGATTCCTTCCTACCAGCTAGGTCCATGTTTCATCGGTCCTTTTGAAATTCTATGTCGAGTCATCGATGTCGCCTACAAGCTGAAATTGCCTGCCTCACTTCGTATACCCAATACGTTTCATGTCTCTCTTCTCAAACCAGCCGTCTTTAACCATTTTCATTCCCCCTCTTGTTCCTCTTCTCTACCAGTCAGCTCCGACAATATTTTTGAGGTTAAGGATATTTTGGCTGTTAAAAAAGTTCGGGGAAAAGAGTTTTTTTTCTGGTGGACTGGAAGGGTTTTGGTCCGGAGGAGAGGTCCTGGGAACCCTTGGAGAACATTGATGCTCCTCGTATTCTTAATAAATTTTTTGCTACTCTTCGTAAAGGGGGGCGTAAGAAGGGGGGTACTGTTACAGGGGGGGGTACTGTTATTCTGAGAGCTATAACTTTTTTATTTTTCTGCTGATGATGCTGTATGGCAGCTTTTTTTTTGCGGGACAAGATGACGTTTTCAGCGGTACCATGGTTATTTATATCCGTCTTTTTGATCGTGTGTTATTCCACTTTTTGTTCGCCTGTATGATAATAAAGCGTTGTTTTTTGCCTTGTTTTTTATTTTATTTTTTTGCGGTGTTCACTGAAGGGGTTAACTAGTGGGATAGTTTTATAGAGCGGGTCGTTACGGATGCGGCGATACCAAATATGTGTACTTTTATTGTTTTTTTTTTATTTACATAAATAAATGGATTTATTGGGAAATGCTTTTTTTTCTTTATTTGGGGATTTTTTTATTTTATTTTTATACATCCTATTTTTTTTTTTTTACTTTCTACTATTGTCCCAGGGTGGGACATCACTGTTTTAGATCAGATCGTTGATCTGACAGTGTGCATAGCACTCTGTCAGATCAACGATCTGACAGGCACGTTCCAGAGGCTTGCCGGCGCCTGCTATTAGGAACTCTCAGCAGGCGCCGGCAAGTCAGGTGATTTCATGACCCGGAAGGAGTCCCGCGGCCATCTTGGATGTTACAGACGCCGCTCTCCTGCGGCGCCGCTCTCACCGCTCTGACCCTAGCGCTGCGCTCCTGCGTCCTCGATCCACCGCTGCACTCCTGCGGCGCCGTCCTCACCGCTCTGTCTCCAGCGCTGCGCTCCTGCGTCCTCGCTCCACCGCTGTACTGCCCGGGTCC
Source organism: Ranitomeya variabilis (assembly GCF_051348905.1). Lineage (NCBI taxonomy): Eukaryota > Metazoa > Chordata > Amphibia > Anura > Dendrobatidae > Ranitomeya > Ranitomeya variabilis. The sequence continues at coordinate 434,033,458 of NC_135237.1, read as the reverse complement.
CACCGCCCTCACCGCTCTGCTCCAGCGCCTGCTCCCTCTCGTCCCCAGCAATCCATTTCCGGTCCTGGTCGCTCCTCTGTTTCCCCAGCACTTCCGGTGGCCAGGTCCTCTGCAGGTATTCCTTCTTTGTGCAGGCGCTCTAACCTCTCTCAGGGTCGCAGGCTCAGCGTCTCTGTTACTCCTCCCTGAACTCGTCCTTTCTCACCCAATCCCGTTCCTGCCCCTACTTTAAAAGGAAGTCTCTCCTGCTTCCTGGTGCCTGATTGTTTTAGCACCTCTGCTATTGCGTCTGGCCCTCTGTAGGTTCCCTGCTCGGTATTCGCACTCCGTTCTTGTCCGTGCTACCTTCCCTGCAGTTCCTCATCCTCCCTGGTTGTTACTTTTCTGTTCCTGTTGTTTATCTATGCTTTTGTTCTGTTTTCTCCCTCAGTGCTCGCTCCGTTTCCGGCCTCCCAGTTCTCCAGGTTTTGTTGCAGCTTCCCGTGTTCCTCTCCAGTATCCAGCCTTCTTTTGTCTCTCTTCCTGGAGCCGTCCCTCCTGGTATCTCACCGTGGGTAAGTGACCTCTGGGCTTGCTCCTTGCGGTCCCTGTATAGGGGTCGTTCTCACCTAGGCCGCTCGCCCAGGGGTAGGTCCCCCACGGTCCAGAGGGTCCACTCTTGTTTCCTTTAGTCCGCTACATTGGATCCGGGGACTCCTTCCGGATCACCGGAGCAGCCGGAGCAGCGCGATCTCATTGCGTTGCTCCGGTGGGAGAGCGCAGGGAGCCCCCGTCCCTGCGCAATCCCCCTCTATGCCGCTGTCACTACTGACAGCGGCATCAGAGGGGTTAAATGCCCGCGATCAGTGATAGCGCCGATCGTGGGCATTGCTGCGGGGTGTCAGCTGTCATATACAGCTGACACCCATACCCGATCACCGCGGCGCTCAGCGCGAGACCGCGGTGATCGATGCGCCGTACTAGTACTGCGGCTGGCACAAATGCAGTGCCGGCAGCGCAGTACTAGTACGGCGCATGTCACGAAGGGGTTAAAAATAGCATTTTTTTTGCTGGTAAACATATATATTAGAGTTAAGAAACAGTTTTTCAAACTGTTAATTTTGTTATGAAGGCTCTTTTTTATACAAATACAGTAAAGCAAAAAATGATCAAACCCTTGTACAGTACTTGAGTGTCCACCATTTGACACATCATCATTAACAGTTAACTGTTATCAAAGATCTGTACCAGTATATTCATCTGCAATGAGTGGCACAATGCTATATTTTTGTCCTTTTAAAATAATTTTTCTTTCAATCAAATAAAACTGCTACTACATTCAACCAAAAATCTCACCTCACGATGTAACACCTTTGTGTCTTTGTGTAACTTTTTCTTGCCTGCTAAGTTTTTTCGTTTTATACTGCTGCAGCAGACTTCTGACCGCTATAGATCAATATCTTTATGACCTTAACAAGAATTAAACTAGTTATCTACCTTCTACAGTCTGTTCTCGCAAAGCCATCAATTCACTAAATCGTTCTGACTTTTATTGTAAATTCAGATGAAATATTGGCTTGCTTGCCTTTGACTTTTTGATCAACATTTTTCTACAAACTTTTTCTTGTAAACAAACTGAAAATACCCTTATTTACAACCCAGTTGATGCAGTATATAATTGCTTAGATTAAACATTCAACTTTCGTGTTAGCAAAACTTCTTTACAGTCATGTAAGGCAGATTCAACTTGCTCGCAAGAAATCATAAAAGAAACTAGACTATTTATAATGTATTATGGTTTTCATAATTTAAGATTAACAGTAATATTTAACACATTTCCAAGAATATCCATTTTTGTATTATAATTTTTCCCATTATGATATAAAATTGAAGCAATGTTATTAAAATTCTCAAATTATTGCAATAGTTTCTACCTATTGATTGATATTTTACATCAAATTTACTATGTTTGACCTTTTTTACATTCTAAAGCTGCGAACACTGTAAAACTTTGATAGGAGTCCAGATACACCAAGAACATTATATTGAAAGGAAAGACATTTTACAGCTTCCGAAACCACACTTTAAAAAATAAAACCATTTTAATTGTATATAAACAATTAACTGCTGGTCTGGACTGGAAGTGCTGGTGATGCATATAAAAATTGTGTCAGTGATATTCCAACTCAATTTTAAGGATAGCTTTATCTATATATATAATTGTCTAAGGGGTACTTCCGTCTTTCTGTCTGTCCTTCTGTCGGCAACTTCCATCACGGTTATTCATTCGCTGATTGGTCTGCCAGCTGCCTGTCATGGCTGCCGCGACCAATCAGCGACGGGCACAGTCCTATTAGTCCCTCCCTACTCCCCTGCAGTCAGTGCCGGGTGGCCACTCCATACTCCCCGCAGTCACGGCTCACACAGGGTTAATGCCAGCGATCACGGACCGCGTAATGCCGCGGGTAATGCACTCCGTTACCGCTGCTATTAACCCTGTGTGACCAAGTTTTTACTATTGACGCTGCCTATGCAGAGTCAATAGTAAAAGGATCTAATGTTAAAAATAATAAAACAAATCATTATATGCTCACCTTCCGCCGCCTTTCCCGCTCCTTGCCACCCTCCAGTAACCGCTCTGTGTAAGCGGCAGGTTCCGGTAGCAAGGATCATATGGCAGAAGGACCTGCCATGACGTCACGGTCATGTGACTGCGACGTCATCACACCCTGGGACCGGAAGCTGCCACCTGTACCATGCACAGGAGACAGAACTACAAGTATGGTGAGTATGTTAGAACTACGAGAGGCCCTCGGATCGGAAGGTGAGTATGTTTATTTTTTATTTTTTAACCTGTGACATACGTGGCTGGGCAATCTACTACGTAGCTAGGCAATATACTACGTGGCTGGGCAATATACTACGTGGCTCTGTGCTGTATACTACGTCGCTGTGCAATATACTACGTCACTGGGCAATATACTATGTCACTGGGCAATATACTACGTCACTGGGCAATAAACTACATGGCTGGGCAATATACTACGTGGCTGGGCAATATACTACATGGCTGGGCAATATACTACGTCACTGGGCAATATACTACATCACTGGGCAATATACTACGTGGCTCTGTGCTGTATACTACATCACTGGGCAATATACTACATCACTGGGCAATATACTACGTGGCTCTGTGCTGTATACTACGTCACTGGGCAATATACGTCACTGGGCAATATACTACATGGCTGGGCAATATACTACATGGCTGGGCAATATACTACGTGGCTGGGCAATATACTACGTCACTGGGCAATATACTACGTCACTGGGCAATATACTACGTGGATCTGTGCTGTATACTACATCACTGGGCAATATACTACGTCACTGGGCAATATACTACATGGCTGGGCAATATACTACATGGCTGGGCTATATACTACGTTGCTGGGCAATATACTACATGGCTGGGCAATATACTACATGGCTGGGCAATATACTACGTGGCTGGGCTATATACTACGTGGCTGGGCAATATACTACGTCGTTGGGCAATATACTACATTGCTGGGCAATATACTACGTGGGCATGCATATTCTACAATACCCGATGAGTTAGAATCGGGCCACCATCTAGTATCTTATAAAGACACGGAGATGGAATTCTCATCCGTTAACGACATCTTTGGTCACTAATGGTATAGTCATTAAATTATTTATTTAGGTGTCTGAAAGGCTGAGGAGCTAAATGCTTGCCCAACTAAAATCTTTGTTCAACAGAGACATTAAACATATATATTTTTTTTATTAAATCAGAGGTTCAAATCATCAGATAGTGGAATCTGTTCACGGAAATATTGGAGTGTGCCTTTAATTGTAAAAAAAAACCCTGAATTCTACTAAGTCCAATTTTTTTCAATTTGCATTGCAGGAATTTAGCAGGATGATGGCCAGCTGGGTGCCATTTTGCTAAATTGTAGCAAGCTAAAATATGCTCACTTTATTTCTCATCTACTGTGCCCTTGCAGTTTAGCATCTGGTGCTTTACGTGTCCTTTTCATGATCTTCACTTGGCACTCTTGTGTCATCTTCATGACCTCCACTCATTGCCGGGGATTCTGACACATAACAGTGGTACTACTACCTGGGTTATGTTGTGTGGTGGCATAATGTATGGTAGCCAACCATTATTCCAGGTGCACTAATAGCTTGGTGTTACACTGTTTTGGTCATAGAACAGTAGTAAGGCCATCTTTAAAGTGTCACAGAAGCCATTTTTCACCACAACAACACCCAAATGCATTTTGCTCATTCTACTGTGAGTTGTCTATGTGGCCTAAATTATTAAGCCTGTATTTCTATGGCCTGGAGTGTTTTTCGACATCTAGGAAATTATTGGTCGGTAATTGAAAAGGGAACTGCCAGCAGTGGATGTTGATTATTTGGATGTTCAAGTGCATTAAGTGTATCAGAACATTCTTAAGACAACCATTAATAACTTAATTGATAGCAGTCAAGGCAATTTACTGCTTGTATTTCTGCCCATGATGCTCATATTCAATACCAAATAAACTGAGATGAATTGAAATTGTTGTTTCTATTTTTCAATCATGTAATTTCATAATTCCATGACTTTTCCTTCAAGGTGTTGCAATCTCATTGTTGAGGAGTGTAGTAAGGAGCTGTGTATATAATAGTATATGATGTAGCGTTGTGTATATAATAAGGAGTTTTGTATATAGTACATAGTTTACAATTGTCTATATATGCTATACAGTGTATCGTGTTTTGTTATTTGTTTTACTCACTTATATCACACCATTTATCTCACAGCACTTTACAGACATCAACATCCCAATCTAGGTTCCCTATCAGTATGTCTTTGGAGTGTTGGAGGAAACCGGAGAACCCGAAGGAAACCCATGCAAACACGGGAAGAACATACAAACTTAGATGTTGCAGATGTTGTCCTTGGAGGGAATTGAACCCAGGACCCCAGCACTGTAAGGTTGCATTGTTGACCCCTGAATCAGCGTGCTGCCACACTATATAATGTATACGCTTTACACAATCAAAGCGCCACATAATATAATATATACACAGCTTAAAACTATATATTATATACACAGCTCCACACTATATACTGTATATACATTAATCTATATTATATACTACATACACTACACTATATGCACACACATATATATATATATATATATATATATATATATATATATATATATATATATACTGTATATATATATATATATATATATATACAAACACACATATAGGTCTGCACTATGAACTGTGCTATAAGCACAGTCCTACTGTCACGGGAAGCCTAGGTAGGCAAGATCTAATAACCCAGGCCCCTGCGATTTCCCTCAACTCTGGGAAACCCTGACTGACCCTCTCCCAGAGTTTACACTGATGGTGTGCATGTCTGGGCCTCCACCCTTACCCTGTCTCCTGTTTCAACCCTAGGCTGAAACCTCCACCCACCACCCAGTGAAGAGACCACTAACCAATACCCACAGTTAGCACAGACAAGGATAACGGAAAATATACACCACGCCGCAGTCACTCAGGAATACACAATAAGTGCACAGGGCAAAACAAATACAAATATAGGAAGGAGGAAAATATGACAAAGGGAAATATACACCACCAGATACGATACTCCTTTTCCTAGACCACCACTCCAGACCGATAACCAAGCACAAGACAGAAGCTATAATCAGCGATGCCCAATGTTCAAAAGAACAATTTAAAGGCAGTGGGCGTGGCCCAGCTTCCAATCCGAGCACCAGCTAAATTAACCCCGGATCAACTAGACAAAATCTAGCCGACGCCACTGAGCGCATAGTGGACAAAAGCGGAATTACCGCTGTCTGTTGAACGCCCTAGTATGAACAGCGTCCGACATGACAGTACCCCGCCTTCTATGAAGGACCCCAGGGCCCTCACGACATATAGGACCCGGCTTGTCCGGATGGCGGCGATGAAACATACTGACCAGCCGATCTGCATGAATGTCCAAGGCTGGTACCCAAGACCTCTCCTCCGGCCCATAACCACGCCAGTGTACCAAGTACTGTAAGGTGCGGCGCACTACACGAGAGTCAACCACCTTGGAGACTTCAAATTCCAAATTACCATCCACCAAGACTGGAGGAGGCATCGGTGTCGCGTCCACAAGACCCACCATCTTTTTTAGCAACGATCTGTGGAACACGTTGTGTATCTTATACACCGTAGGAAGCTCCAATCGGTAAGCTACTGGGTTAATGACAGTGGTGACCTTAAACGGACCAATAAACCTAAGACCCAATTTAAGGGATGGTATTTTGAGTCTTATGTTTTTTGTGGATAACCACACCCAGTCATCCACACTCAGGTCTGGACCTGGCACATGCCTACTGTCAGCCACACGTTTGTACCTAGCACCCACGCTCAACAAGCGCTGCTTAACTCTCCTCCAGACTGATGACAGTTGTGCTCCTAACTGGTCTTCCTCCGGGATGCCGGAAGAGCCCCCCTGACTCAAAGTACAAAATTGAGGATGTAACCCATAAACACAAAAAAACGGAGACTCCCCAGAAGACTCCTGGCGGTGATTATTGATGGCAAACTCAGCCAAAGGAAGGAACGTCGACCACTCCTCCTGGTTATCAGAAACAAAGCAGCGTAAGTACTGCTCCAAATTTTGGTTCATACGCTCGGTCTGACCATTCGACTGAGGATGAAATGCCGAAGAATGAGACAACTTGATCCCCAGCCGTGAGCAAAACGCTTTCCAAAATTTTGCCACAAACTGAGTACCTCTATCGGAAATGATGTCAGACGGAACCCCATGAAGTCTGACCACCTCCTGCACAAATACCTGAGCCAAAGTCTTAGCGTTAGGCAACGAAGGCAAAGACACAAAGTGCGACATTTTTGAGAACCGATCAACATTCACCAAAATGACCATGTTCCCAGCTGAGGAAGTCAAGTCAGTGATAAAATCCATGGAGATCTCCATCCAAGGCTTGCTAGGTACCTCGAGAGGAAGTAGTGTGCCAACAGGACGGGACCGGGGCGTCTTAGCCCTAGTGCATGTGGTGCAAGCTGACACGTATAAGACCACGTCCTGTTGGATTTTGGGCCACCAAAACCGACGTGACACCAACTCCAAAGTACCCCTGACCCCTGGGTGGCCAGCCAGGACAGCATCATGATGCTCCGCCAAAACCTTTAAGCGGAGATGAAGCAGTACAAACGATTTGTTGATGGGAATCTCAGATGGTACCTCCTCCTGAGCCTCGGCAATCTCAGCCTCAACCTCGGTTGTGAGAGCCAAAACCACAACACCCTTTTGGAGGATGGGTACCGGATCTTCCCGAGGTTCTCCCCCCGGAAAACACCTGGACAGAGCATCCGCCTTAGTATTTTTAGACCCAGGTCTGTAAGTAACAACAAAGTTGAAAAGCGTGAAAAACAATGCCCAGCGAGCCTGCCTGGGAGATAGACGCTTGTCAGACTCCAAATAAAGCAGATTCTTATGGTCGGTAATTACAGTAACCTGATGAACCGACCCCTCCAAGAAGTTTCGCCATTCCTCAAAGGCCAACTTGATTGCCAACAACTCCCTGTTGCCGATATCGTAGTTATGTTCGGCAGACGACAGTTTCTTGGAGAAATAGGTGCAAGGACGCAAATCGCTCAAGGATGAGCCTTGTGACAACACCGCCCCCACACCAACCTCAGACGCATCGACTTCCACAACAAAAGGTTTTGATATGTCTGGCTGCACAAGAATGGGGGCCGAAACAAAACTGTTCTTAAGAAATTCAAATGCGCGTACAGCGGCCTCAGGCCAAACAGAGAAATTGGTACCCTTTTTAGTCATGTCTGTTAGCGGTTTAGCAATGATAGAAAAATCCTTGATAAACTTCCTATAGTAGTTGTAAAACCCAAGGAACCGCTGAAGTGCTTTTAGGTTATCAGGCCGTTCCCAACGCAACACCGCTTGCACCTTAGCAGCGTCCATTTTAAACCCAGAAGCTGACACAATATAACCCAAGAAAGGCAACTCCTGAACCGAAAATACACATTTCTCAAGTTTTGCATAGAGCTTATTCTCACGGAGAAGCTGTAACACCTGCCTGACATGATCTAAATGAGTATCACGGTCGCAAGAATATATAAGAATGTCATCCAGGTATACAATAACGAATTTCCCCAAAACATGCGAGAACACATCATTTATGAAATGTTGGAACACTGCTGGTGCGTTTGTCAACCCAAATGGCATCACCAAATTTTCAAAATGACCCTCAGGGGTATTAAAAGCCGTCTTCCACTCATCACCTTGAAGGACTCTTATGAGGTTATACGCCCCCCTGAGGTCAAGCTTGGTAAACCACTTAGCACCTGCCACCTTGTTGAACAAATCTGGTATCAGTGGCATAGGGTATGGATCACGAACCGTAATCTGGTTCAACTCCCTGAAATCCAGACACTGGCGTAGTCTGCCATCTTTCTTCTTAACGAAGAAGAACCCCACTGCCACAGGCGAGGATGAAGGCCTGGTGTGCCCTTTGCTCAAACTGTCAGCAATGTAATCCTTTAACGCTTGTCTCTCCCGACTGGAGATGTTAAACATCCTTGCTTTAGGCAATTTGGCCCCTGGTTTAAACCTGATAGTACAGTCATAGGAGCGATGTGGTGGCAACTCTGAACAACCCTTCTCAGAGAACACATCCGCAAAATCCAGAAGTGACTCAGGAACGCTTGAAGTCACAGCAGACACACATGTGGCCAAGTAATTCTCCTGGCAGAATTCGCTCCACTGAATTATGTCCTGAGTTTTCCAATCGATAACCGGGTTGTGCATAGACAACCATGGGAAACCCAGAACCACCTGTGCAGGAAGATTCCTGAGCACCTTATATGTAACCTGCTCGAAATGTAGAACCCCAATGTGGAGTTTCACCTCAGCCACAAACTCAGTAATCTCCCCCTGTGAGAGAGGAGCTGCATTGATGGTTACCAAGCGGATAGGATGAGGCAGTTTTTCGATCCTAAAACCTGCTGTGCGCGCAAACTCCTCATCAATGAGATTTGTGGCAGAACCACTGTCCACAAAAACAGTGATTGGCAGCTCTCTGCCAGCGATAATAACTTTGGCAGGGAGCATGCATTGAGAAACCACCATAGAGGATATGCATAAGCTCAGATTGGTCTCCTCCACACCCTCTGAGCTTAGAAGTTTTCCGCCGTTGCATTTTTCCTTAGACAGCAGAGGACAAATGTTAACAAAATGACCAGTTTTACCACAGTAAAAACAGGCTCCCTGCTTCTTGAGCACAGGGGCTCGATGCTTAACAAGTGACACCCCTGCGATTTGCACAGGCTCCGTGGGCTCACCTGCAGCAACCTCATGTGAACCTACACCTTCTCCCATAGGCGGTGTCTCAGGCTCCCCCTGATGCAAACGGCGATCAATGCGGACAACAAGACTCATAGCGGAATCCAGAGAAGCAGGAGCCTCGTACATCAGGAGGGCTTCTTTAACCCTTCCAGAAACCCCATGAATAAACTGACTCCGCAGCGCGGGATCATTCCACTGAGTGTCAACTGTCATGGTTCCCAATGGCAAGGGAACGTAAAAAACACATAAGTAACGAACGAGCTCTCGGGTGATGGAAACTCGAGGTGACCGTGAGCTAAATCTACCACACAACTAACAGTAGCCAGGGAGCATACCTACGGCTTCCTATATGCCACGCGCCAGCCGGAGGACTAACTACGCCTGGTAGAGGAAGAAACAGACCTGGCTTACCTCTAGGGAAATACCCCAAAAGATGATAGCAGCCCCCCACATGTAATAACGGTGAATTAAGAGGAAAAGACATACACAGTATGAAAGTAGATTTAGCAAAGAGAGGTCCACTTACTAGATAGCAGAAGGATACAAAAGAGGACTTCACGGTCAACTGAAAACCCTTTCAAAAACCATCCTAAAATTACTTTAAGACTCCTGTGTCAACTCATGACACAGGAGTGGCAATTTCAGCCCGCAAGAGCTTCCAGCTACAGAGACTTACAAAAACTGCAAACTGGACAAAAGGTACAAAACAAAAGGACAAAGTCCACTTAGCTGATCAGCAGACTAGTAGCAGGAACATGCAACCGAAGGCTCTGGTTACAATGATGACCGGCAAGGAAATGACTGGAGAGCAAGGCTAAATAGGAAACTCCCAAACACTGATGGAAGCAGGTGAACAGAAGAAGCAAAGTGCAAACAAGTCACCAGTACCACCAGCAACCACCAGGGGAGCCCAAAAAGCGGATACACAACAGTACCCTCCCCTTAAGGAGGGGGCACCGAACCCTCACAAGAACGGCCAGGGCGATCTGGATGAGCCCTATGAAAGGCACGAACCAAATCCGAGGCATGAACATCAGAGGCAGTTACCCAAGAATTATCTTCCTGACCATAGCCTTTCCATTTAACCAGATATTGAAGTCTCCGTCTGGAAATACGGGAGTCCAAGATCTTCTCCACGACGTACTCCAATTCACCCTCCACCAGCACAGGAGCAGGAGGTTCAGTAGAAGGAACCACCGGTACCTCATATCTCCGCAACAACGACCGATGGAACACATTATGGATAGCGAAAGATGCCGGGAGGTCCAAACGAAAGGAAACAGGGTTAAGAATCTCCAAAATCCTATAAGGACCGATGAACCGAGGCTTAAATTTGGGAGAAGAAACCCTCATAGGGACAAAACGGGAAGACAACCACACCAAGTCCCCAACGCGAAGGTGGGGACCAACACGACGACGACGGTTAGCAAACTGCTGAGTCCTCTCCTGGGACAATTCCAAATTATCCACCAGTTGTCCCCAAATCTGATGCAACCGATCCAACACCGCATCCACTCCAGGACAATCCGAAGATTCAACCTGACCAGATGAAAAACGCGGATGAAACCCTGAATTGCAAAAGAAAGGAGAAACCAAAGTGGCAGAACTAGCCCGATTATTAAGAGCAAACTCCGCCAACGGCAGAAAGGCAACCCAATCATCCTGATCCGCAGACACAAAACACCTCAAATAAGTCTCCAAAGTTTGATTAGTTCGCTCCGTCTGGCCATTGTTCTGAGGATGGAATGCAGACGAAAAGGACAAATCAATGCCCAACCTGGCACAGACTGCCCGCCAAAATCTAGACACGAACTGGGTACCCCTGTCAGAAACGATGTTTTCCAGAATACCATGCAAGCGAACCACATTTTGAAAAAACAGAGGGACCAACTCAGATGAGGAAGGCAACTTAGGCAATGGCACCAAATGAACCATTTTAGAAAAACGGTCACACACCACCCAGATGACAGACATCTTCTGAGAAACAGGGAGATCCGAGATAAAGTCCATAGAGATGTGCATCCAAGGCCTCTTTGGAATAGGCAAGGGCAACAACAACCCACTAGCCCTAGAACAACAAGGCTTGGCCCGAGCACACACATCGCAAGACTGCACAAAAACACGCACATCTCGAGACAGGGAAGGCCACCAGAAGGATCTAGCCACCAAATCTCTGGTGCCAAAAATTCCCGGATGACCTGCCAGAGTAGAAGAATGAACTTCCGAGATGACTCTAGTGGTCCACTCGTCAGGAACAAACAGTCTACCAGACGGACAACGATCAGGTCTATCCGCCTGAAATTCTTGCAAAGCACGTCGCAAATCTGGAGAGACAGCAGACAAAACCACTCCATCCTTAAGGACACCAGCAGGTTCAGAATTCCCAGGAGAGTCAGGCTCAAAACTCCTAGAAAGAGCATCTGCTTTCACATTCCTAGAACCCGGTAAGTACGAGACCACAAAATTAAACCGGGAAAAGAACAACGACCAACGTGCCTGTCTAGGATTCAGGCGCCTGGCAGACTCCAAATAAATTAAATTCTTGTGATCAGTCAAAACTACCACCTGATGTCTGGCACCCTCAAGCCAATGATGCCACTCCTCAAATGCCCACTTCATGGCCAAAAGCTCCCGATTACCAACATCATAGTTTCGCTCGGCGGCCGAAAATTTTCGCGAAAAGAACGCACAAGGTCTCATCACTGAGCAGTCGGAAATTTTCTGCGACAAAACCGCCCCCGCTCCGATCTCGGAAGCATCAACCTCAACCTGAAAGGGAAGAGAAACATCAGGCTGGCGCAACACAGGGGCAGACAAAAAGCGGCGCTTAAGCTCCCGAAAGGCCTCCACGGCAGCAGGGGACCAATTGGCAACATCAGCACCCTCTTTAGTCAAATCCATCAGAGGTTTAGCAACGCCAGAAAAACCAGCTATAAATCGACGATAAAAATTAGCAAAGCCCAAGAATTTCTGGAGACTCTTCAGAGAAGTAGGCTGCGTCCAGTCGTAAATAGCCCGAACCTTGACAGGGTCCATCTCAATAGAAGAAGGGGAAAAAAATATACCCCAAAAATGAAATTTTTTGAACCCCAAAAACACACTTTGAACCCTTTACACACAAAGAATTCTCCCGCAAACCTGAAAAACCCTCCTGACCTGCTGAACATGAGACTCCCAGTCATCAGAAAAAAATCAAAATATCATCCAAGTACACAATCATAAATTTATCCAAATATTCCCGGAAAATATCATGCATTAAGGACTGAAAGACAGAAGGTGCATTAGAAAGGCCGAAAGGCATTACCAAATACTCAAAATGGCCCTCAGGCGTATTAAATGCGGTCTTCCACTCATCCCCCTGCTTAATTCGCACCAAATTATACGCCCCACGAAGATCAATCTTAGAGAACCACTTAGCCCCCCTTATGCGAGCAAACAAATCAGTCAGCAAAGGCAACGGATACTGATATTTGACTGTAATTTTATTCAGGAGACGATAATCAATACAAGGCCTCAGAGAGCCATCCTTTTTAGAGACAAAGAAAAAACCGGCTCCTAAAGGTGATGAAGAAGGACGAATATGTCCCTTTTCCAGGGACTCCTTAATATACTCGCGCATAGCAGCACGTTCAGGTACAGATAGGTTAAACAAACGACCCTTTGGAAATTTACTGCCAGGAATCAGATCTATGACGCAATCACAATACCTGTGAGGAGGGAGTGAACCAATCTTAGGGTACCGTCACACATTGAAATTTTCATCGCTGCGACGGCACGATTCGTGACGTCGCAGCGTCGTATGAATATCGCTCCAGCGTCGTAGACTGCGGTCACACGTTGCAATCACAACGCTGGAGCGATGCCGAAGTCCCCGGGTAACCAGGGTAAACATCGGGTAACTAAGCGCAGGGCCACGCTTAGTAACCCGATGTTTACCCTGGTTACCAGCGTAAACGTAAAAAAACAAACAGTACATACTCACTCGTCGGTGTCCTTCAGGTCCCTTGCCGTCTGCTTCCTGCTCTGAGTGCAGCCGTACAGTGAGAGCAGATCGCAGCACCGCTGCGCTCTGCTCTCACTTTCCGGCCGGCACTCAGAGCAGGAAGCAGACGGCAAGGGACCTGAAGGACACCGACGGGTGAGTATGCACGGTTTGTTTTTTTACGTTTACGCTTGTAACCAGGGTAAACATCGGGTTACTAAGCGCGGCCCTGCGCTTAGTTACCCGATGTTTACCCTGGTTACAAGCGAAGACATCGCTGGATCGCTGTCACACACAACGATCCAGCGATGTCAGCGGGTGATCAAGTGACGAAAGAAAGTTCCAAACGATCTGCTACAACGTACGATTCTCAGCAGGGTGTCTGATCGCAGTAGCGTGTCAGACACAGCGATATCGTAACGATATCGCTAGAACGTCACGAATCGTAACGTCGTAGCGATGGAAATTTCAATGTGTGATGGTACCCTTAGGCTCTTCAAAAATATCACGATAATCAGACAAAAATGCCGGAATCTCAGATGGAATAGATGATGAAATGGACACCATAGGAGTGTCCCCATGAGCCCCCCGACATCCCCAGCTTAACACAGACATAGCCTTCCAGTCAAGGACTGGGTTATGAGACTGTAACCATGGTAATCCAAGCACCAAAACATCATGTAAATTGTACAACACAAGGAAGCGAATCACCTCCTGATGGTCTGGAGTCATACGCATAGTCACTTGCGTCCAGAACTGTGGTTTATTACAAGCCAAAGGTGTAGAATCAATACCCTTCAGAGGTATAGGGACTTCCAGAGGCTCTAAATCAAACCCACAGCGCCTGGCAAAGGACCAGTCCATAAGACTCAGAGCGGCGCCCGAGTCCACATAGGCATCCACAGTAATAACTGATAATGAACAAATCAAGGTTACAGACAAAATAAATTTGGACTGTAAAGTGCCAATTGAAATGGACTTGTCAACCTTCCTAGTACGCTTAGAGCATGCCGATATAACATGAGCAGAATCACCACAATAGAAGCATAACCCATTTTTACGCCTATAATTCTGCCGCTCGCTTCTGGACATAACTCTGTCACATTGCATTTTCTCTGGCGTCTCTTCAGAAGATACCGCCAAATGGTGCACGGGTTTGCGCTCCCGCAAACGCCGATCAATCTGAATTGCCATTGTCATGGACTCATTCAGACCTGTAGGCGCAGGGAACCCGACCATAACATCTTTAACGGCATCAGAAAGGCCCTCTCTGAAATTTGCCGCTAAGGCGCACTCATTCCACTGAGTAAGCACAGACCACCTACGAAATTTTTGGCAGTATATCTCCGCTTCATCTTGCCCTTGAGATAGGGCTATCAAAGCTTTTTCAGCTTGAATCTCCAAATTAGGTTCCTCATAAAGCAACCCTAAAGCCAGGAAAAACGCATCCACATTGAGCAACGCAGGATCCCCTGGTGCCAATGAAAATGCCCAATTTTGAGGGTCACCTCGCAGCAAAGAGATTACAATCTTAACCTGCTGGACAGGATCTCCTGAGGAGTGAGGTCTGAGAGAAAGGAATAATTTACAATTATATTTGAAATTCAAAAACCGAGATCTATCTCCGGAAAACACCTCTGGTGTAGGGATTTTAGGTTCAGAAATAGGAGCATGTATAACAAAATCTTGTAAATTTTGAACCTTCGTAGCAAGATTATTTAAACCTGCAGCCAAACTCTGGACATCCATGTTAAACAGCTAAGGTCAGAGCCATTCAAGGGTTAAGAGGAGGTAAGAAGCAGCTAGACAGCAGTTAAGGGCTAGGCAGCAAAACTCTGAGGGAAAGAAAAAAAAAAATTTCCCTTCAACACTTCTTTTTCTCCTGCTTCAGCCCAAACAATTAACACTTTGTAGGCCGGTCATACTGTCATGGTTCCCAATGGCAAGGGAACGTAAAAAACACATAAGTAACGAACGAGCTCTCGGGTGATGGAAACTCGAGTTGACCGTGAGCTAAATCTACCACACAACTAACAGTAGCCAGGGAGCATACCTACGGCTTCCTATATGCCACGCGCCAGCCGGAGGACTAACTACGCCTGGTAGAGGAAGAAACAGACCTGGCTTACCTCTAGGGAAATACCCCAAAAGATGATAGCAGCCCCCCACATGTAATAACGGTGAATTAAGAGGAAAAGACATACACAGTATGAAAGTAGATTTAGCAAAGAGAGGTCCACTTACTAGATAGCAGAAGGATACAAAAGAGGACTTCACGGTCAACTGAAAACCCTTTCAAAAACCATCCTGAAATTACTTTAAGACTCCTGTGTCAACTCATGACACAGGAGTGTCAATTTCAGCCCGCAAGAGCTTCCAGCTACAGAGAATTACAAAAACTGCAAACTGGACAAAAGGTACAAAACAAAAGGACATAGTCCACTTAGCTGATCAGCAGACTAGTAGCAGGAACATGCAACGGAAGGCTCTGGTTACAATGATGACCGGCAAGGAAATGACTGGAGAGCAAGGCTAAATAGGAAACTCCCAAACACTGATGGAAGCAGGTGAACAGAAGAAGCAAAGTGCAAACAAGTCACCAGTACCACCAGCAACCACCAGGGGAGCCCAAAAAGCGGATACACAACAGTACCCTCCCCTTAAGGAGGGGGCACCGAACCCTCACAAGAACGGCCAGGGCGATCTGGATGAGCCCTATGAAAGGCACGAACCAAATCCGAGGCATGAACATCAGAGGCAGTTACCCAAGAATTATCTTCCTGACCATAGCCTTTCCATTTAACCAGATATTGAAGTCTCCGTCTGGAAATACGGGAGTCCAAGATCTTCTCCACGACGTACTCCAATTCACCCTCCACCAGCACAGGAGCAGGAGGTTCAGTAGAAGGAACCACCGGTACCTCATATCTCCGCAACAACGACCGATGGAACACATTATGGATAGCGAAAGATGCCGGGAGGTCCAAACGAAAGGAAACAGGGTTAAGAATCTCCAAAATCCTATAAGGACCGATGAACCGAGGCTTAAATTTGGGAGAAGAAACCCTCATAGGGACAAAACGGGAAGACAACCACACCAAGTCCCCAACGCGAAGGTGGGGACCAACACGACGACGACGGTTAGCAAACTGCTGAGTCCTCTCCTGGGACAATTCCAAATTATCCACCAGTTGTCCCCAAATCTGATGCAACCGATCCAACACCGCATCCACTCCAGGACAATCCGAAGATTCAACCTGACCAGATGAAAAACGCGGATGAAACCCTGAATTGCAAAAGAAAGGAGAAACCAAAGTGGCAGAACTAGCCCGATTATTAAGAGCAAACTCCGCCAACGGCAGAAAGGCAACCCAATCATCCTGATCCGCAGACACAAAACACCTCAAATAAGTCTCCAAAGTTTGATTAGTTCGCTCCGTCTGGCCATTGTTCTGAGGATGGAATGCAGACGAAAAGGACAAATCAATGCCCAACCTGGCACAGACTGCCCGCCAAAATCTAGACACGAACTGGGTACCCCTGTCAGAAACGATGTTTTCCAGAATACCATGCAAGCGAACCACATTTTGAAAAAACAGAGGGACCAACTCAGATGAGGAAGGCAACTTAGGCAATGGCACCAAATGAACCATTTTAGAAAAACGGTCACACACCACCCAGATGACAGACATCTTCTGAGAAACAGGGAGATCCGAGATAAAGTCCATAGAGATGTGCATCCAAGGCCTCTTTGGAATAGGCAAGGGCAACAACAACCCACTAGCCCTAGAACAACAAGGCTTGGCCCGAGCACACACATCGCAAGACTGCACAAAAACACGCACATCTCGAGACAGGGAAGGCCACCAGAAGGATCTAGCCACCAAATCTCTGGTGCCAAAAATTCCCGGATGACCTGCCAGAGTAGAAGAATGAACTTCCGAGATGACTCTAGTGGTCCACTCGTCAGGAACAAACAGTCTACCAGACGGACAACGATCAGGTCTATCCGCCTGAAATTCTTGCAAAGCACGTCGCAAATCTGGAGAGACAGCAGACAAAACCACTCCATCCTTAAGGACACCAGCAGGTTCAGAATTCCCAGGAGAGTCAGGCTCAAAACTCCTAGAAAGAGCATCTGCTTTCACATTCCTAGAACCCGGTAAGTACGAGACCACAAAATTAAACCGGGAAAAGAACAACGACCAACGTGCCTGTCTAGGATTCAGGCGCCTGGCAGACTCCAAATAAATTAAATTCTTGTGATCAGTCAAAACTACCACCTGATGTCTGGCACCCTCAAGCCAATGATGCCACTCCTCAAATGCCCACTTCATGGCCAAAAGCTCCCGATTACCAACATCATAGTTTCGCTCGGCGGCCGAAAATTTTCGCGAAAAGAACGCACAAGGTCTCATCACTGAGCAGTCGGAAATTTTCTGCGACAAAACCGCCCCCGCTCCGATCTCGGAAGCATCAACCTCAACCTGAAAGGGAAGAGAAACATCAGGCTGGCGCAACACAGGGGCAGACAAAAAGCGGCGCTTAAGCTCCCGAAAGGCCTCCACGGCAGCAGGGGACCAATTGGCAACATCAGCACCCTCTTTAGTCAAATCCATCAGAGGTTTAGCAACGCCAGAAAAACCAGCTATAAATCGACGATAAAAATTAGCAAAGCCCAAGAATTTCTGGAGACTCTTCAGAGAAGTAGGCTGCGTCCAGTCGTAAATAGCCCGAACCTTGACAGGGTCCATCTCAATAGAAGAAGGGGAAAAAAATATACCCCAAAAATGAAATTTTTTGAACCCCAAAAACACACTTTGAACCCTTTACACACAAAGAATTCTCCCGCAAACCTGAAAAACCCTCCTGACCTGCTGAACATGAGACTCCCAGTCATCAGAAAAAAATCAAAATATCATCCAAGTACACAATCATAAATTTATCCAAATATTCCCGGAAAATATCATGCATTAAGGACTGAAAGACAGAAGGTGCATTAGAAAGGCCGAAAGGCATTACCAAATACTCAAAATGGCCCTCAGGCGTATTAAATGCGGTCTTCCACTCATCCCCCTGCTTAATTCGCACCAAATTATACGCCCCACGAAGATCAATCTTAGAGAACCACTTAGCCCCCCTTATGCGAGCAAACAAATCAGTCAGCAAAGGCAACGGATACTGATATTTGACTGTAATTTTATTCAGGAGACGATAATCAATACAAGGCCTCAGAGAGCCATCCTTTTTAGAGACAAAGAAAAAACCGGCTCCTAAAGGTGATGAAGAAGGACGAATATGTCCCTTTTCCAGGGACTCCTTAATATACTCGCGCATAGCAGCACGTTCAGGTACAGATAGGTTAAACAAACGACCCTTTGGAAATTTACTGCCAGGAATCAGATCTATGACGCAATCACAATACCTGTGAGGAGGGAGTGAACCAATCTTAGGGTACCGTCACACATTGAAATTTTCATCGCTGCGACGGCACGATTCGTGACGTCGCAGCGTCGTATGAATATCGCTCCAGCGTCGTAGACTGCGGTCACACGTTGCAATCACAACGCTGGAGCGATGCCGAAGTCCCCGGGTAACCAGGGTAAACATCGGGTAACTAAGCGCAGGGCCACGCTTAGTAACCCGATGTTTACCCTGGTTACCAGCGTAAACGTAAAAAAACAAACAGTACATACTCACTCGTCGGTGTCCTTCAGGTCCCTTGCCGTCTGCTTCCTGCTCTGAGTGCAGCCGTACAGTGAGAGCAGATCGCAGCACCGCTGCGCTCTGCTCTCACTTTCCGGCCGGCACTCAGAGCAGGAAGCAGACGGCAAGGGACCTGAAGGACACCGACGGGTGAGTATGCACGGTTTGTTTTTTTACGTTTACGCTTGTAACCAGGGTAAACATCGGGTTACTAAGCGCGGCCCTGCGCTTAGTTACCCGATGTTTACCCTGGTTACAAGCGAAGACATCGCTGGATCGCTGTCACACACAACGATCCAGCGATGTCAGCGGGTGATCAAGTGACGAAAGAAAGTTCCAAACGATCTGCTACAACGTACGATTCTCAGCAGGGTGTCTGATCGCAGTAGCGTGTCAGACACAGCGATATCGTAACGATATCGCTAGAACGTCACGAATCGTAACGTCGTAGCGATGGAAATTTCAATGTGTGATGGTACCCTTAGGCTCTTCAAAAATATCACGATAATCAGACAAAAATGCCGGAATCTCAGATGGAATAGATGATGAAATGGACACCATAGGAGTGTCCCCATGAGCCCCCCGACATCCCCAGCTTAACACAGACATAGCCTTCCAGTCAAGGACTGGGTTATGAGACTGTAACCATGGTAATCCAAGCACCAAAACATCATGTAAATTGTACAACACAAGGAAGCGAATCACCTCCTGATGGTCTGGAGTCATACGCATAGTCACTTGCGTCCAGAACTGTGGTTTATTACAAGCCAAAGGTGTAGAATCAATACCCTTCAGAGGTATAGGGACTTCCAGAGGCTCTAAATCAAACCCACAGCGCCTGGCAAAGGACCAGTCCATAAGACTCAGAGCGGCGCCCGAGTCCACATAGGCATCCACAGTAATAACTGATAATGAACAAATCAAGGTTACAGACAAAATAAATTTGGACTGTAAAGTGCCAATTGAAATGGACTTGTCAACCTTCCTAGTACGCTTAGAGCATGCCGATATAACATGAGCAGAATCACCACAATAGAAGCATAACCCATTTTTACGCCTATAATTCTGCCGCTCGCTTCTGGACATAACTCTGTCACATTGCATTTTCTCTGGCGTCTCTTCAGAAGATACCGCCAAATGGTGCACGGGTTTGCGCTCCCGCAAACGCCGATCAATCTGAATTGCCATTGTCATGGACTCATTCAGACCTGTAGGCGCAGGGAACCCGACCATAACATCTTTAACGGCATCAGAAAGGCCCTCTCTGAAATTTGCCGCTAAGGCGCACTCATTCCACTGAGTAAGCACAGACCACCTACGAAATTTTTGGCAGTATATCTCCGCTTCATCTTGCCCTTGAGATAGGGCTATCAAAGCTTTTTCAGCTTGAATCTCCAAATTAGGTTCCTCATAAAGCAACCCTAAAGCCAGGAAAAACGCATCCACATTGAGCAACGCAGGATCCCCTGGTGCCAATGAAAATGCCCAATTTTGAGGGTCACCTCGCAGCAAAGAGATTACAATCTTAACCTGCTGGACAGGATCTCCTGAGGAGTGAGGTCTGAGAGAAAGGAATAATTTACAATTATATTTGAAATTCAAAAACCGAGATCTATCTCCGGAAAACACCTCTGGTGTAGGGATTTTAGGTTCAGAAATAGGAGCATGTATAACAAAATCTTGTAAATTTTGAACCTTCGTAGCAAGATTATTTAAACCTGCAGCCAAACTCTGGACATCCATGTTAAACAGCTAAGGTCAGAGCCATTCAAGGGTTAAGAGGAGGTAAGAAGCAGCTAGACAGCAGTTAAGGGCTAGGCAGCAAAACTCTGAGGGAAAGAAAAAAAAAAATTTCCCTTCAACACTTCTTTTTCTCCTGCTTCAGCCCAAACAATTAACACTTTGTAGGCCGGTCATACTGTCATGGTTCCCAATGGCAAGGGAACGTAAAAAACACATAAGTAACGAACGAGCTCTCGGGTGATGGAAACTCGAGTTGACCGTGAGCTAAATCTACCACACAACTAACAGTAGCCAGGGAGCATACCTACGGCTTCCTATATGCCACGCGCCAGCCGGAGGACTAACTACGCCTGGTAGAGGAAGAAACAGACCTGGCTTACCTCTAGGGAAATACCCCAAAAGATGATAGCAGCCCCCCACATGTAATAACGGTGAATTAAGAGGAAAAGACATACACAGTATGAAAGTAGATTTAGCAAAGAGAGGTCCACTTACTAGATAGCAGAAGGATACAAAAGAGGACTTCACGGTCAACTGAAAACCCTTTCAAAAACCATCCTGAAATTACTTTAAGACTCCTGTGTCAACTCATGACACAGGAGTGTCAATTTCAGCCCGCAAGAGCTTCCAGCTACAGAGAATTACAAAAACTGCAAACTGGACAAAAGGTACAAAACAAAAGGACATAGTCCACTTAGCTGATCAGCAGACTAGTAGCAGGAACATGCAACGGAAGGCTCTGGTTACAATGATGACCGGCAAGGAAATGACTGGAGAGCAAGGCTAAATAGGAAACTCCCAAACACTGATGGAAGCAGGTGAACAGAAGAAGCAAAGTGCAAACAAGTCACCAGTACCACCAGCAACCACCAGGGGAGCCCAAAAAGCGGATACACAACAGTCAACCGCCCAGCGGCGAAATTCAGAACAGTAATCCTCTGCAACACGCTCCCCCTGTTGAATAGTGCGTATCTTAGATTCTGCTAGAGCCATTCTATCAGGATCATCGTAAATGTGTCCAAGAGCAGAAAAAAACCTCTCCACTGAGCTAAATGCAGCAGAATCAGAAGGCAAAGAAAACGCCCATGCTTGAGGATCCCCGTTTAGTAATGACAACACCAGACCCACACGCTGAGCCTCATTACCTGAGGAGATCGGGCGCATACGAAAATAAAGTTTGCAAGCTTCACGAAAAGTAACAAATTTACTGCGTTCCCCAGCAAACCTTTCAGGCAAAGGAAACTTAGGCTCAGCAACTCTACCTGCCGCTCCAGCTTGCACATTAGATACTGCTAGTCCCTGTTGCTGCACTGCCCCCCTCAACTCAGTGACCTGTAGGAACAGCGCCCTCAACTGGCGGGTTACGGAAGTCATGGGATCCATGGAATTCAAATAATGTTGGCCGATTATAACGTCACGGGAAGTGTTGTGAACTCTATTTCTGGGCTCCCTCTTGTGGTCACAAGTGGTACTGTATGAGTGCTGTCTTTCTGCAGGTTTGTGACTGGCATCAGCTGTCTCGTTATCTGTGGGCTGGTTTTCTATTTAAGCTCACTTGGACTCTCAGTCTAAGCCTGCTGTCAATGTATTCAGTGCTATTCTGATTCCTTCTGACTACCTTGCTCCCAGTCTCTTCAAGAGAAGCTAAGTTTCCGTTTTGTTCATTTTTTGATCATCAGTGTTCTATATGTTTCTTGTCTAGCTTGCTAATATGTGATTTCCCAGCTTGCTTGTAGCTCTGGGGGGCTGAGTTTCTCCCCCCACACCGTTAGTTGGTGTGGGGGTTCTTGAATTCTCAGCGTGGATATTTTGGTAGGGTTTTTTACTGACTGCACAGTTCACTATCTGTCTTCTGCTATCTAGTATTAGCGGGCCTCATTTGCTGAATCTGTTTTCATTCCTACGTGTGTCTTTTCTCCTTACCTCACCGTTATTATTTGTTGGGGGCTTCCTATATCTTTGGGGTTATTTCTCTTGAGGCAAGTGAGGTCTTGCTTTCTCTTTAGGGGTAGTCAGTTTCTCAGGCTGCGTCGAGACGTCCAGGATTTTAGGCACGTTCACCGGCTACCTTTAGTGTGTTTAGATAGGATCAGGTTTTGCGGTCAGTCCAGTTACCACCTCCCTAGAGCTCGTGTCTATATTTAGTTACTTAGCTAGTATTTCCTGTGATCCCCAGCCACTGGGATCATAACTGTTATGACCCCAATGGCAGAGGGTCTTAGAAATAAATACCAAGTCTGCAAACACAAAAAACCAGCTCATAGGGCAGTGGTAACTGGGCTGTCCGTATAGCTAATCCTAGCACCACAAATAGCAGCAGCCGGGGAACGTGCCTACGTTGGTTCTAGACGTCTCGCGCCAGCCGGAGAACTAACTAACCCTAGAAGGGAAAAGATAGACCTTTCTTGCCTCCAGAGAAAAGACCCCAAAAGTTGGATACAAGCCCCCAACAAATAATAACGGTGAGGTAAGAAGAAAAGACAAACGTAAGAATGAACTAGGTATTTAGCAAAGAGAGGCCCACTGACAAATAGCAGAATATAGTAAGATGACTTATACGGTCAGCAAAAATCCTATCAAAAATATCCACGCTGGATATTCAAGAACCCCCGAACCGTCTAACAGCCCGGGGGGAGAATACCAGCCCCCTAGAGCTTCCAGTAAAATCAGGAATCACATTTAGTACAAGCTGGACAAAAAATAAGAGCAATACAAATAACCAAAAAACAAGGAAGCAGGACTTAGCTTAATTTTGCAAGAACCAGGACCAGCAGACAGGAGCAAACAGAAAGGACTGATTACAACGATGCCAGGCACCAGACTGAGCATTCAGGAAGTTCATATAGCAACACCCCTGGACTAACGACCCAGGTGGGTGCCAAACTGAGGAAAGACAATCCCAGAGTCATATCACTAGTGACCACAAGAGGGAGCCAAAAAAGTCTAATTCACAACAGTACCCCCCCTTTAAGGAGGGGTCACCGAACCCTCACCAAGACCACCAGGGCGATCAGGATGAGCAGCGTGAAAGGCACGAACCAAATCGGCCGCATGCACATCAGAGGCAACCACCCAGGAATTATCCTCCTGACCATAGCCCTTCCACTTGACCAGATACTGAAGCCTCCGCCTGGAGAGACGAGAATCTAAGATCTTCTCCACCACGTACTCCAACTCGCCCTCAACCAACACCGGAGCAGGAGGCTCAACAGAAGGAACCACAGGTACAACGTACCACCGCAACAAAGACCTATGGAACACGTTGTGAATGGCAAACGACACCGGAAGATCCAAGCGAAAGGACACAGGATTAAGGATTTCCAATATCTTGTAAGGACCGATGAAGCGAGGCTTAAATTTAGGAGAGGAGACCTTCATAGGAACAAATCGAGAAGACAGCCATACCAAATCCACAACACGAAGTCGGGGACTCACACCGCGGCGGCGGTTGGCAAAACGCTGAGCCTTCTCCTGTGACAACTTTAAGTTGTCCACCACATGATTCCAAATCTGCTGCAACCTATCCACCACAGAATCTACCCCAGGACAGTCAGAAGGCTCCACATGTCCCGAGGAAAAACGAGGATGGAAACCAGAGTTGCAGAAAAATGGCGAAACCAAAGTAGCGGAACTAGCCCGATTATTAAGGACAAACTCAGCCAACGGCAAGAAGGTCACCCAATCATCCTGATCTGCAGAAACAAAACACCTCAAGTAAGCCTCCAGAGTCTGATTAGTTCGCTCCGTTTGTCCATTAGTCTGAGGATGAAAGGCAGACAAAAATGACAAATCAATGCCCATCTTAGCACAAAAGGATCGCCAGAACCTGGAAACAAACTGGGATCCTCTGTCAGACACGATATTCTCAGGAATGCCGGAACCAGATCGGAAGAGGAAGGCAGCTTAGGTAAAGATACCAAATGGACCATCTTGGAAAAGCGATCACATACCACCCAGATGACAGACATGCCCTGAGACACCGGAAGATCTGAAATGAAATCCATGGAAATGTGTGTCCAAGGCCTCTTTGGGACAGGCAAGGGCAAGAGCAACCCGCTGGCACGAGAACAGCAAGGCTTAGCTCGAGCACAAGTCCCACAGGACTGCACAAATGACCGCACATCCCGTGACAAGGAAGGCCACCAAAAGGACCTAGCCACCAAATCTCTGGTGCCAAAAATTCCCGGATGCCCTGCCAACACCGAGGAATGAACCTCGGAAATGACTCTGCTGGTCCACTTATCAGGAACAAACAGTCTGTCAGGTGGACAAGAGTCAGGTCTACCAGCCTGAAATCTCTGTAACACACGTCGCAAATCCGGAGAAATAGCTGACAAGATTACTCCCTCTTTAAGAATACCAACTGGTTCTGCGACTCCAGGAGAGTCAGGCACAAAGCTCCTTGAAAGAGCATCAGCCTTCACATTCTTTGAACCTGGTAAATACGAGACCACAAAGTCAAAACGGGAGAAAAACAATGACCAACGGGCCTGTCTAGGATTCAGGCGTTTAGCAGACTCGAGATACATCAGATTTTTGTGATCAGTCAAGACCACCACACGATGCTTAGCACCCTCGAGCCAATGACGCCACTCCTCAAATGCCCACTTCATGGCCAGCAACTCCCGATTGCCAACATCATAATTCCGCTCAGCAGGTGAAAACTTCCTAGAGAAAAAAGCACATGGTCTCATTACAGAGCAACCAGGGCCTCTCTGTGACAAAACGGCCCCTGCCCCAATCTCAGAAGCATCCACTTCAACCTGAAAGGGAAGTGAGACATCAGGCTGGCACAAAACAGGCGCTGAAGTAAACCGGCGCTTCAACTCTTGGAAAGCCTCCATGGCTGTAGGAGCCCAGTTAGCAACATCAGAACCTTTCTTGGTCATATCCGTCAAAGGTTTAACAATGCTAGAAAAATTAGCGATAAAACGACGGTAGAAGTTAGCAAAGCCCAAGAACTTCTGAAGACTCTTAACTGACGTGGGTTGAGTCCAATCATGAATAGCTCGGACCTTGACTGGTTCCATCTCCACCGCAGAAGGGGAAAAAATAAAACCCAAAAAGGGAACCTTCTGTACTCCAAAGAGACACTTTGAGCCCTTAACAAACAAAGCATTCTCACGCAAAACCCGAAACACCATCCTGACCTGCTCTACATGCGAGTCCCAATCATCAGAAAAAAACAGAATATCATCCAGATAAACAATCATAAATTTATCCAGATACTTCCGGAAAATATCATGCATAAAGGACTGAAACACTGAAGGAGCATTAGAGAGCCCAAAAGGCATCACCAAGTACTCAAAATGACCTTTGGGCGTATTAAATGCAGTTTTCCATTCATCTCCTTGCTTAATGCGCACAAGGTTGTACGCACCACGAAGATCTATCTTGGTGAACCACTTGGCACCTTTAATCCGGGCAAATAAGTCCGACAACAGAGGCAAAGGATACTGAAATTTAACAGTGATTTATTCAGAAGCCGATAGTCAATACAAGGTCTCAAAGATCCGTCCTTCTTGGCCACAAAAAAGAATCCTGCACCAAGAGGGGAAGAGGATGGACGGATATGCCCCTTCTCCAGAGATTCCTTGATATACGAACGCATTGCGGTATGCTCAGGTACAGACAGATTAAATAGTCTTCCCTTAGGAAATTTACTACCTGGAATCAAATCTATAGCGCAGTCACAGTCCCTATGAGGAGGCAGAGCACTGGACCTGGACTCGCTGAATACATCCTGAAAATCAGACAAATACTCAGGAACTTCCGAAGGAATAGAGGAAGCAATAGACACCGGCGGGGAATCACCATGAATTCCCTGACAGCCCCAACTTGACACAGACATTGCCTTCCAATCCAAGACTGGATTATGCGTCTGTAACCATGGCAGACCCAAAACGACCAAATCATGCATTTTATGCAGAACAAGAAAACGAATCACCTCCCGATGTTCAGGAGTCATGCACATGGTTACCTGTGTCCAAAACTGCGGTTTATTTTCCGCCAATGGCGTAGCATCAATACCTCTAAGAGGGATAGGATTTACCAACGGCTCAAGAACAAAACCACAGCGCTTGGAAAATGACAGATCCATAAGACTCAGGGCAGCACCTGAATCCACAAACGCCATAACAGGGTAGGAAGACAATGAGCAAATTAAAGTCACAGACAAAATAAATTTAGGTTGCAAATTACCAATGGCGACAGGACCAACAACCCTTGTTAGGCGTTTAGAACATGCTGATATAACATGTGTAGAATCACCACAGTAAAAACACAACCCATTCTGACGTCTATGATTTTTCCGTTCATTTCTAGTCTGAATTCTACCACATTGCATTAAATCAGGTGTCTGTTCAGACAACACCACAAGAGGATTAGCGGCTTTGCGCTCCCGCAAACGCCGGTCAATTTGAATAGCCAGCGCCATGGAATCATTCAGACTTGTAGGAATGGAGAAACCCACCATCACATTCTTAATGGCTTCAGAAAGGCCATTTCTGAAATTTGCGGCCAGAGCACACTCATTCCACTGAGTAAGCACGGACCATTTCCGAAATTTTTGGCAATACACTTCAGCTTCATCCTGGCCCTGAGAAATAGCCAGCAAGGCTTTTTCTGCCTGAATTTCAAGATTGGGTTCCTCGTAAAGCAATCCGAGCGCCAGAAAAAACGCATCAATATTTGCCAATGCCGGATCTCCTGGCGCTAGCGAGAAGGCCCAATCCTGAGGGTCGCCCCGTAAAAAAGAGATAACAATTTTAACTTGCTGAGCTGAGTCTCCAGACGAACGGGGTCTCAGAGATAGAAACAATTTACAATTATTCCTGAAATTCCTAAACTTAAATCGGTCTCCAGAGAACAGTTCAGGAATAGGTATTTTAGGTTCAGACCTAGGACTACTGGTAACAAAATCTTGTATGCCCTGCACACGAGCAGCAAGCTGGTCCACACTTGTAATCAAGGTCTGGACATTCATGTCTGCAGCAAGCTCAAGCCACTCAGAGGTAAAGGGGAGGAAGAAAGAGAGGAGAAAAAAAAAAACTCAGAATTTCCTTTCTTATTATCCCACTTCTGCAATGCATTAAACATTCAACTTAGGCCTGGCATACTGTTATGACCCCAATGGCAGAGGGTCTTAGAAATAAATACCAAGTCTGCAAACACAAAAAACCAGCTCATAGGGCAGTGGTAACTGGGCTGACCGTATAGCTAATCCTAGCACCACAAATAGCAGCAGCCGGGGAACGTGCCTACGTTGGTTCTAGACGTCTCGCGCCAGCCGGAGAACTAACTAACCCTAGAAGGGAAAAGATAGACCTTTCTTGCCTCCAGAGAAAAGACCCCAAAAGTTGGATACAAGCCCCCAACAAATAATAACGGTGAGGTAAGAAGAAAAGAGAAACGTGAGAATGAAATAGGTATTTAGCAAAGAGAGGCCCACTGACTAATAGCAGAATATAGTAAGATGACTTATACGGTCAGCAAAAACCCTATAAAAAATATCCACGCTGGATATTCAAGAACCCCCGAACCGTCTAACGGCCCGGGGGGAGAATACCAGCCCCCTAGAGCTTCCAGCAAAATCAGGAATCACATTTAGTACAAGCTGGACAAAAAATAAGAGCAATACAAATAACCAAAAAACAAGGAAGCAGGACTTAGCTTAATTTTGCAAGAACCAGGACCAGCAGACAGGAGCAAACAGAAAGGACTGATTACAACGATGCCAGGCACCAGACTGAGCATTCAGGAAGTTCATATAGCAACACCCCTGGACTAACGACCCAGGTGGGTGCCAAACTGAGGAAAGATAATCCCAGAGTCATATCACTAGTGACCACAAGAGGGAGCCAAAAAAGTCTAATTCACAACACATAACAGTACAGCAGGCCAAAAAAGTGTTTAATGCATCGCATGAAGTGGGATAAAAGAAGTCCTGAGTACAATTTTTTTTTTTTCCTCCTTTGCTGCAGTCTGTCTAGCTTCTCTCATCCCCTTAATCTCCGGGTGGTTTTGAGCTCAGCTGCAGACATGGATATTCAGAGTCTGACTTCTAGTGTGGATCATCTTGCTTCAAAGGTGCAAAATATTCAGGATTTTGTTGTTCATAGCCCTATGTCTGAGCCAAAGATACCTATTCCTGAGTTGTTTTCTGGAGATAGATCTAGGTTTCTGAATTTTAGGAATAATTGTAAATTGTTTCTATCTTTGAGACCTCGTTTCTCTGGTGATTCCGCTCAGCAAGTTAAAATTGTTATCTCCTTGTTACGCGGCGACCCTCAAGATTGGGCTATCTCTGGCGCCAGGAGATCCTGCATTGCTGAATGTGGATGCGTTTTTTCTGGCGCTTGGACTGCTTTATGAGGAACCTAATCTTGAGAACCAGGCAGAAAAGGCTTTGCTGGCTATCTCTCAAGGTCAGGATGAAGCTGAGGTGTACTGTCAAAAATTTCGGAAATGGTCAGTGCTTACTCAATGGAATGAGTGTGCCCTGGCTGCAAATTTCAGAGAGGGTCTTTCTGAAGCCATTAAGAATGTTATGGTGGGGTTCCCCACGCCTGCAAGTCTGAGTGATTCAATGGCTTTGGCCATTCAGATTGATCGGCGTTTGCGGGAGCGCAAATCTGCGCATTCTCTGGCGGTGTTCTCTGAACAGAGACCTGAGTCAATGCAATGTTACAGAATTCTGACTAGAATTGAGCTACAAAGTCATAGACGTCAAAATGGGTTGTGCTTTTACTGTGGTGATTCTACTCATGTTGTCTCAGCATGCTCTAAGCGCTTAAAAAAATCGCTAAACCTGTCACCATTGGTACTATACAGCCTAAGTTCATTTTGTCTGTTACTTTAATCTGTTCTTTGTCATCCTACTCGGTTATGGCTTTTGTGGATTCAGGTGCTGCCCTGAATCTTATGGATTTGTCGTTTGCCAGGCGCTGTGGTTTTGTTCTGGAGCCTTTGGAATTTCCTATTCCACTGAGGGGAATAGATGCTACGCCATTGGCTGAGAATAAGCCTCAGTATTGGACTCAAGTGACCATGTGCATGACTCCTGTACATCAGGAGGTGATTCGCTTTCTTGTGCTGCATAATTTGCATGATGTTGTAGTTTTGGGTCTGCCATGGCTGCAGGCCCATAATCCAGTTCTGGATTGGAAAGCCATGTCTGTGTCAAGTTGGGGTTGTCAGGGGATTCATGGTGATGTCCCTTTGGTGTCAATTGCTTCTTCCACTCCTTCTGAGGTCCCTGAGTTTTTGTCGGACTACCAGGATGTATTTGATGAGCCCAGATCCGGTGCCCTGCCTCCTCATAGGGATTGTGATTGTGCTATGGATTTGATTCCTGGTAGTAAGTTCCCTAGGGGACGACTTTTTAATTTGTCTATACCAGAACATGCCGCGATGCGGAGTTATATAAAGGAGTCTTTGGCGAACGGACATATTCACCCATCCTCCTCCCCTCTTGGTGCAGGATTCTTTTTTGTGGCCAAGAAGGATGGTTCTCTGAGACCTTGTATAGATTATCGTCTTCTAAATAAAATCACGGTCAAATTTCAGTATCCTTTGCCATTATTGTCTGATCTGTTTTCTCGGATTAAGGGATCCAGTTGGTTCACCAAGATAGATCTTCGTGGTGCGTATAACCTTGTGCGTATCAAGCAGGGGGACGAATGGAAAACAGCATTTAATACGCCCGAAGGCCATTTTGAGTACTTGGTGATGCCTTTTGGACTCTCTAATGCTCCTTCTGTGTTTCAGTCCTTTATGCATGACATTTTCCGAGAATATCTGGATAAATTTATGATTGTGTATCTGGATGACATTTTGGTCTTTTCTAATGATTGGGAGTCCCATGTGAAGCAGGTCAGGATGGTGTTTCAGGTCCTGCGTGCTAATGCTTTATTTGTGAAGGGCTCAAAATGTCTCTTCGGAGTACAGAAGGTTTCCTTTTTGGGTTTTATTTTTTCTCCTTCTACTATTGAGATGGACCCAGTCAAGGCCCAGGCTATTCATGACTGGACTCAGCCTGCATCTGTTAAGAGTCTTCAGAAGTTCTTGGGTTTTGCTTATTTTTACCGTCGCTTCATCGCTAATTTTTCTGGCGTGGTTAAGCCCTTGACGGATTTGACCAAGAAAGGTTCTGATGTGACTTATTGGTCTCCTGCGGCAGTGGAAGCCTTTCGGGAGCTGAAGCGCCGGTTTTCTTCAGCTCCAGTCTTATGTCAGCCTGATGTGTCTCTTCCTTTCCAGGTCGAGGTGGATGCTTCTGAGATTGGAGCAGGGGCTGTTTTGTCGCAGAGAAGCTCTGATGGCTCTGTGATGAAGCCTTGTGCCTTCTTTTCAAGAAAGTTTTCGCCTGCCGAGCGGAATTATGATGTTGGTAATCGGGAGTTGTTGGCTATGAAGTGGGCATTTGAGGAGTGGCGACATTGGCTCGAGGGAGCTAGGCATCGTGTGGTGGTCTTGACTGATCACAAAAATCTGATTTATCTCGAGTCTGCCAAGCGCCTGAATCCTAGACAGGCTCGTTGGTCGTTGTTTTTCTCCCGTTTCGATTTCGTGGTCTTGTACCTGCCGGGTTTGAAGAACGTGAAGGCTGATGCCCTTTCTAGGAGTTTTGTGCCTGACTCTCCGGGAGTTTCAGAGCCGGCTGGTATCCTCAAAGAGGGAGTGATTTTGTCTGCCATTTCCCCAGATTTGCGACGAGTGCTGCAGAAATTTCAGGCTGATAGACCTGACCGTTGCCCACCAGAGAGACTGTTTGTCCCAGATAGATGGACCAGCAGAGTTATTTCCGAGGTTCATTCTTCGGTGTTGGCAGGTCATCCTGGGATTTTTGGTACCAGAGATTTGGTGGCTAGGTCCTTCTGGTGGCCTTCCTTGTCGCGGGATGTGCGTTCCTTTGTGCAGTCCTGTGGGATTTCTGCTCGGGCTAAGCCTTGCTGTTCTCGTGCCAGCGGTTTGCTTTTGCCTTTGCCTGTCCCGAAGAGGCCTTGGACGCACATTTCCATGGATTTTATTTCAGATCTTCCAGTATCTCAGAGAATGTCTGTCATCTGGGTGGTGTGTGATCGTTTTTCCAAAATGGTCCATTTGGTGCCCTTGCCTAAGTTGCCTTCCTCCTCCGATTTGGTTCCTTTATTTTTTCAGAATGTGGTTTGCTTGCACGGCATCCCTGAAAATATTGTGTCTGACAGAGGATCCCAGTTTGTGTCCAGATTTTGGCGGATTTTTTGTGCTAAGATGGGCATTGATTTGTCTTTTTCGTCGGCCTTCCATCCTCAGACGAATGGCCAAACCGAGCGAACTAATCAGACGTTGGAAACTTATTTAAGATGTTTTGTTTCTGCTGATCAGGATGATTGGGTGACTTTTTTGCCATTGGCCGAGTTTGCCCTTAATAATCGGGCTAGTTCTGCTACTTTGGTTTCGCCTTTTTTCTGCAATTCTGGTTTTCATCCTCGTTTTTCCTAGTGTCAGGTTGAGCCGTCTGACTGTCCGGGGGTGGATTCTGTGGTGGATAGGTTGCAGCAGATTTGGAACCGTGTGGTGGACAATTTGAAGTTGTCACAGGAGAAGGCTCAGCGCTTTGCCAACCGCCGTCGCGGTGTTGGCCCCCGACTTCGTGTTGGGGATTTGGTATGGCTGTCTTCTCGGTATGTTCCTATGAAGGTTTCCTCTCCTAAATTCAAGCCTCGCTTCATCGGTCCTTATAAGATTTTGGAAATCCTTAACCCGGTGTCTTTTTGTTTGGACCTCCCAGCATCGTTTGCCATTCATAATGTGTTCCATAGGTCTTTGTTGCGGAGGTATGTGGTGCCTGTGGTTCCTTCTGTTGAGCCTCCTGCTCCGGTGCTGGTTGAGGGCGAATTGGAGTACGTGGTGGAGAAGATCTTGGATTCTCGTATTTCCAGACGGAGGCTTCAGTATTTAGTTAAGTGGAAGGGCTATGGTCAGGAGGATAATTCCTGGGTTGTCGCCTCTGATGTCCATGCGGCCGATTTGGTTCGTGCCTTCCATGCGGCTCATCCTGATCACCCTGGGGGTCTTGATGAGGGTTCGGTGACCCCTCCTCAAGGGGGGGGTACTGTTGTGAACTCTATTTCTGGGCTCCCTCTTGTGGTCACAAGTGGTACTGTGTGAGTGCTGTCTTTCTGCAGGTTTGTGACTGGCATCAGCTGTCTCGTTATCTGTGGGCTGGTTTTCTATTTAAGCTCACTTGGACTCTCAGTCTATGCCTGCTGTCAATGTATTCAGTGCTATTCTGATTCCTTCTGACTACCTTGCTCCCAGTCTCTTCAAGAGAAGCTAAGTTTCCGTTTTGTTCATTTTTTGATCATCAGTGTTCTATATGTTTCTTGTCTAGCTTGCTAATATGTGATTTCCCAGCTTGCTGGTAGCTCTGGGGGGCTGAGTTTCTCCCCCCACACCGTTAGTTGGTGTGGGGGTTCTTGAATTCTCAGCGTGGATATTTTGGTAGGGTTTTTTACTGACCGCACAGTTCGCTATCTGTCTTCTGCTATCTAGTATGAGCGGGCCTCATTTGCTGAATCTGTTTTCATTCCTACGTGTGTCTTTTCTCCTTACCTCACCGTTATCATTTGTTGGGGGCTTCCTATATCTTTGGGGTTATTTCTCTTGAGGCAAGTGAGGTCTTGCTTTCTCTTTAGGGGTAGTCAGTTTCTCAGGCTGCGTCGAGACGTCCAGGATTTTAGGCACGTTCACCGGCTACCTTTAGTGTGTTTGGATAGGATCAGGTTTTGCGGTCAGTCCAGTTACCACCTCCCTAGAGCTCGTGTCTATGTTTAGTTACTTAGCTAGTATTTCCTGTGATCCCCAGCCACTGGGATCATAACAGGGAAGCCTAGGTAGGCAAGAGCTAATAACCCAGGCCCCTGCGATTTCCCTCAACTCTGGGAAACCCTGACTGACCCTCTCCCAGAGTTTACCCTGATTGTGTGCATGTCTGGGCCTCCACCCTCACCCTGTCTCCTGTTTCAACCCTAGGCTGAAACCTCCACCCACCACCCAGTGAAGAGACCACTAACCAATACCCACAGTTAGCACAGACAAGGATAACGGAAAATATACACCACGCCGCAGTCACTCAGGAATAAACAATAAGTGCACAGGGCAAAACAAATACAAATATAGGAAGGAGGAAAATATGACAAAGGGAAATATACACCACCAGATACAATACTCCTTTTCCTAGACCACCACTCCAGACCGAGATAACCAAGCACAAGACAGAAGCTATAATCGGCGATGCCCAATGTTCAGAAGAACAATTTAAAGGCAGTGGGCGTGACCCAGCTTCCAATCCAAGCACCAGCTAAATTTACCCGGACCAGCTAGACAAAATCTAGCCGACGCCACTGAGCGCATAGTGGACAAAAGCGGAATTACCGCCGTCTGTCGAACGCCCTAGTATGAACAGCGTCCGACATGACACCTACATGCAGGGGATCCACTTTGGCTACGTGAGAGATCTCTGACAGTGGGTCTAAAGGGTGAAATTACTGTTTATGAAGATTGTCAATTCAGGATCACTAGACTTATAAGCCATGCAATGCTCCTCTGGGAATTTAAATATACAAATAGCCTCTTTATGCAGTAAGAGCTCAGGAAGTTTCATGCAACCTTTTTAATGTGGAAAGCCTAAAAGTCAATATACAAAAAAATGTTTAAATGTAGAAATACAACTCTGGCAACAATTAAGAGACCACTGCACAGTTTTATAAAAATAAGCTTCTCTACATGTCTGACAGCCTTTCCATTCCAGTGTCGGTTGAATTCCAACCAGAGGAGACCTCATTCAACTTAATGTGCTTCTGATTAGGTGATCACCTGAACCAAATATTATTTAATGAAGGAAAGTATAAAAAACACTGCTGTGGTGTTCACAATCCTCTTGCAATAGGACAAGCTGGATAGCAAAACAAGTGTTAGTAATATTGCAAAAGTAATAGGAATGAAAATATAACTTTTAACCATGCCAAAAGAGTTGAAAATAAGTTTTGAGTGAGGAAAAGAAGGGCTCAATTCTGGCTTTGCTAGCAGAGGGTCATGTTGCCTCCATCCTTAAAATTTCTAAGATGGCAGTTCATCACACCAAGGTCAAGCAGCAGACATTGGGTACAATAAAGCTTCAGACCAGCAGAGGGTGAAAACGACTCTCCACTGACCGGGATGACATCAAATGACCTACAGAAGGAATTGCAAATGGCAGCTGAGGTGAAGTGCATGGTAAGACCAGTTCATAACAGGCTCCTAGAGGCAGGACTCAAGTCATGTAAAGCTAGAAAAAAAGCCTTTCATACCAAAGGAGAGCCAGGCTGAAGTTGCCAAAGACCATAAGGATTGGACCATAGAGGACTGGAGTAAGGTATTCTTCTCTGATGAGTCTAATTTTCAGCTTTGCCCAATACCTGGTCGATTAATGGTTAGACGGAGACCTGGAGAGGCATACATGCCACAGTGTCTTGCACCCACCGTGAAATTTGGTGGAGGATCGGTGATGATCTGGGGATGCTTTAGCAAGGCTGGAATTGGGCAGGTTGTTCTTTGCAAAGGATGTATGAATCAAGCCACATACAAGGTTATTCTGGAAAAACAGTTGATTCCTTCTGCTCAAGCAATGTTCCCCAACTCTGAGAACTGGTTTTTCCAGCACGACAATGCGCCATGCCACACAGCTAGGTCAATCAAGGTGCGGATAAAGGACCACCACATCAAATCCCTGTCATTCCCAGCCCAATCTCTAGACCTGAAACCCATTAAAAACATAAAAGAACAATTTATATTTTACTCAAAAATATACCTATAAAGAGAAAAATCAGACAAACTGAACATTTTGGTTTCTTAATTTTTTCCAGAGCTGTATATGTTACTACATTGTCTAGCTAAAGGTACCTTCACACTAAACGATATCGCTAGCGATCCGTGACGTTGCAGCGTCCTGGCTAGTGATATCGTTCTGTTTGACACGCAGCAGTGATCAGGATCCTGCTGTGATATCGCTGGTCATTGAACAAAGTTCAGAACTTTATTTGGTCGTCAGACCGGCGTGTATCGTCGTGTTTGACACCAAAAGCAACGATACCAGCGATGTTTTACACTGGTAACCAGGGTAAACATCGGGTTACTAAGCGCAGGGCCGCGCTTAGTAACCCGATGTTTACCCTGGTTACCAGAGTAAAATGTAAAAAAAACAAACAGTACATACTCACCTTCGCGTCCCCCGGCATTCGCTTCCCACACTGACTGAGCGCCGTAAAGTGAAAGTGAAAGTACAGCACAGCGGTGACGTCACCGCTCTGCTGTTAGGGCCGGCGCTCAGTCAGTGTAGGAAGCGGACGCCGGGGGACACGAATGTAAGTATGTACTGTTTGTTTTTTTTACATTTTACGCTGGTAACCAGGGTAAACATCGGATTACTAAGCGCGGCCCTGCACTTAGTAACCCGATGTTTACCCTGGTTACCCGGGGACCTCGGCATCGTTGGTCGCTGGAGAGCGGTCTGTGTGACAGCTCTCCAGCGATCAAACAGCGACGCTGCAGCGATCGGCATTGTTGTCGCTATCGCTGCAGCATCGCTTAATGTGAAGGTACCTTAAGATTACCAAACAGAAGCATTACTTATCCGCCCGTTTCTAGCAAACAGGGAGAGGGCCCTGGTTCAGAAATCCATTCTGTGAAATCTGTATTTTTTACAAAATGAAAATAATAATTCTATCCAAGGTAAGAAAGGAAATACAATAAGCATTACAATTTCCTTTTTGGGAAACTTCAAACAGCCTCAGATGAAAGCATTCATATACACATTCCTCAGATTATGCTGAATGATTTAATAATATTACTTTATTAGTATAGGAATGATAACAAATTATTTTCTCTTGATAAAATGAGAGTAGTTTAAAAGGATGCTGTGTGTAGTTAATAAAATATGTTCCAATTAGTCTATGTTACTTCATATTTTATTTTGTTTTGATACTGGTAATGGCATAATGTGATTAAAACTGAGTGTTATAAATTATGGCTTAGTTATCTATAAAAATAATACATTAATTTATGTTAGCTTTTTGGAGAGCAAATACAGTACCTTTTATTTAACAGTGTTTACAGGGGTTGGCTCAACTCCTTTCTTTCAATTTCGCATTGCTCCTAGCCCCCGGTATCCTGTTTTGTTGGGGGACAGTGCACTTCCAACAGTTTAGGCCAGTTGTATAGTCATGCCACTGGACCAAACTGGGCATATTGCCAGTTTGCTTTGTCTCTGTAGAATGGAAGAAGTGAGGATCCAGTGATTTGGCTGGCTTCAGAATGATACAAGCAGGCTCTAGATCTTAGAGCTTGCTATTGGTGCAAGCTCCTTATAGGCGTAATGGCTACTCTGAGACCACAGGTAGGCTGATAACCTAGAAAATTAACATACACTATAGAATTAAATATGCCTCCATTCTTAACAATGCAAGATCTTTTTTCTTAAACAGCAATGTTGCTTGCTTTCTAACAGCATATTTGCAATTATAACCAAATGAGGACTTGAAAGAACCCCTTTAACTCTGCCATTTTAAAATACTTTTTTATCTACTGTTGTCAAAAAGCAGTGATGTTTTGCAAACCAAAAAAGTTACCCTTCACTCCAAAAAAAGAGCAACAGATGAAATTCATCCATGGACCATTAGACACACATGTTGGATTTTTACAGGTTTGAAAAAGCAGAAAAAGCACTAAATCAGGGCATTGCACCTTCTAGAATATTAGCTGGGGCATCAATGACATAAAGACATCCATAGCAATTGTTTTTACACATCAAATCATGATTATTGTTATAATCATTATTATGTCTCATTTATATAAAATTCTTTTGTATTCTCATGAAATTAAACAGAAAAAGTTGCTAGCTCCAAGACCTCTGAACTTGGAACAGTCTTTTGGCACAAGACATGATGAAATCCACTTTACGTAATTCACAGCACAGTTCACTCAGGATAGTCCACAGTTTCACCTCAGTATCTCACTATAGATAG
This sequence comes from Ranitomeya variabilis, assembly GCF_051348905.1. Classification (NCBI taxonomy): domain Eukaryota; kingdom Metazoa; phylum Chordata; class Amphibia; order Anura; family Dendrobatidae; genus Ranitomeya; species Ranitomeya variabilis. Next base: position 433,995,579 of record NC_135237.1, on the reverse strand, counting down.
TTGTAGGGCAGGCAGACTCATTTCACCAGGGTGTCCTTTTTACTAGCCCTTTAGTCAGGTAGTAGTCAGCAACCACTTGTAAAATATAATAGATAGCTGTAAGCCTAACAATGGCCAGACAGTGCTTGTTCAGCCAAATGCTTCTGTGCACGCTATGAAAGACCTGCTGCCACACATAATTGGTGGCATCTTTTCTCTGAGAGGATAAAAGGATCTACTGTTTGAAATCGTACATGCCAGATCCTCAAATCCCCCAACAATCAATTGCTTGGCGCCCCATACATATTAGACTTTTGGCCAAACCCACCAATATCAATGCATTTGGCTGATTTGTCTAATCTGTATGGTGGGCTTAAAAGTTAATGTGTTCCAGTGCTTTTAGTTGACTTTTCAGCAAAAATTATGGCATTTGTGTGTAGATGAGGGATGACACTGCTTATGGTAATTATACTGTTAGTTCCATATATATTTGGACAGAGACAACATTTTTCTAATTTTGGTTATACACATTACCACAATAAATTTTAAACAAAACAATTCAGATGCAGTTGAAGTTCAGACTTTCAGCTTTCATTTTAGGGTATCCACATTAAAATTGAATGAAGGGTTTAGGAGTTTCAGCTCTTAACATGTGCCACCCTGTTTTTAAATGGACCAAAAGTAATTCGACAGATTCAATAATTTAAAATAAAATGTTCATTTTTAGTACTTGGTTGAAAACCCTTTGTTGGCAATGACTGCCTGAAGTCTTAAACTCATGGACAACACCAGATGCTGTGTTTCCTCCTTTTGGAAGCTCTGCCAGGCCTTCACTGTGGTGGTTTTCAGTTGCTGTTTGTTTGTGGGCCTTTCTGTCTGAAGTTTAGTCTTTAACAAGTGAAATGAATGATCAATTGGGTTGAGATCAGGTGACTGACTTGGCCATTCAAGAATATTCCACTTCTTTGCTTTAACCCCTTCCCAACCTGTGACGCCACGTAGGCATCATGAAAGTCGGTGCCAATCCGACCTGTGATGCCTATGTGGCATCATGGCAGGATCGCGTGCCTGCAGATCGGGTGAAAGGGTTAACTGAAATTTCACCCAACCTGCAGGGACAGGGGGAGTGGCTTCACCCCCCCCCCCGTGGCTATGATCACTCTTATTGGCTGTTGAAAGTGACGTTTCACTTTCACTTTCAATCAGAGCAATCGTAATATTTCACCAATGAAAATTGGTGAAATATTACAATCCAACCATGGCCGATGCTGCAATATCATCAGCCATGGCAGGAGACCATGATCTGCCCCCATCACTGCCACCGATCTCCTCCCCTCCATCCTCTGTCCTGTCCTCTGCTCCCCTTCATCCTCCTGTCTGCTCTCCCCGTGCTCCGATACCACCCCCGTGCTCCAATCCTACCCCCTCATACTTACAGACCTCCGGTGTCCCTCCCAGTGTCCATCCGTCTTCTGCATGGGTGCCGCCATATTCCAAAATGGTAGGCAAATGCGCAGTGCGCCTGCCGAATCTGCCGGCCAGCAGATTCGTTCATTCATTTTGATCACTGTGATAGATCATATCACAGTGATCAAAATAAAAAAATAGTAAATAAACCCCCCTTTATCACCCCCATAGGAAGGGAACATAATAACTTAAAGAAAATATATTTATTTTTATTTTTCCACTAGGGTTAGGGTTAGAACTAGGTTTAGGGTTAGGGGTTAGGGTTAGAACAAGAGTTAGGGTTAGGGTTAGAACTAGGGTTAGGGTTAGAACTAGGGTTAGGGTTGCAATTAGGGTTAGGGTTACAGTTAGAATTAGGATTAGGGTTAGAATTAGGCAATGTGCACATAGTGTGGATCTGGCTGCGGAGCCACATAGGATTGGCCGCTGCAGATTTGTAGGAGTTTTCCATCTCGTTTACAGTATCATGTAAACCTATGGAAAATCAAATCCGTTGTGCCCATGGTGCGAAAAATACCGCTCGGTATTTTCCGCAGCATGTCAATTCTTTGTGCTGATTCCGCAGCATTTTACACCTGTTCCTGTATAGGAATCCACTGGTGAAATCCGCACAAAAACACTTTTTACGCGTTTTACCTGCGGATTTTTCAAAAACGGTGCGGAAAACTCCACGCACAAATCCGCAACGTGGGCACATAGCCTTAGGGTTGGATTTAGAGTTAGGGTTGGAAAAAGGGTTAGGGTTGTAATTAGGGTTAAGATTAGGGTTAAGGGTGTGTTGGGGTTAGGGGTAGGCTCGTGGTTAGGGTTATGGTTGGGATTAGGGTTAGGGGTGTGTTGGGGTTAGGGTTGTGGTTAGGGTTGGGATTAGGGTTAGGGGTATGTTGGGGATAGGGTTGTGGTTAGGGGTGTGTTGGGGTTAGGGTTGTGATTAGGGTCATGGTTAGAGTTGGGATTAGGGTTAGGGATGTATTGGGGTTAGTGTTGGAGTTAGAATTGAGGGATTTATACTGTTTAGGCACATCAGGGGGTCTCCAAACGCGACATGGCGCCACTATTGATTCCAGCCAATATTGAGTTCAAAAAGTCAACTGGTGCTCCCTCCCTTCCGAACCCCGACATGTGCCCAAACAGTAGTTTACCCCCACATATGGGGTACCAGCATACTCAGGACAAACTGGACTACAACTTTTGAGGTTCAATTTCTCCTGTCACCCTTGTGAAAATAAAAAATTGTGGGCTAAAAAAATCATTTTTGAGGATAGAAAAATGATTTTTTATTTTCACAGCTCTGCGTTATAAACTTCTGTGAAGCACTTTGGGGTTCAAAGTGCTCACTATACATCTAGATAAGTTCCTTGGAGGGTCTAGTTTTCAAAATGGGGTCAATTATTAATAATAATAGAAAATCATTTTTCTTTCCTCAAAAATGATTTTTTAGCTCACAATTTTTTATTATTATTATTATTTATTGTTATAGTGCCATTTATTCCATGGCGCTTTACATGTAAGGAGGGGTATACATAATAAAAACAAGTACAATAATCTTAAACAATACAAGTCATAATGGTACAGGAGGAGTGAGGACCCTGCCTGCGAAGGCTCACAATCTACAAGGAATGGGTGAGAATACAGTAGGTGAGGATAGAGCTGGTCATGCAGCGGTTTGGTCGATCGGTGGTTACTGCAGGTTGTAGGTTGTCAGAAGAGGTGGGTCTTCAGGTTCCTTTTGAAGGTTTCGATGGTAGGCGAGAGTCTGATGTGTTGTGGTAGAGGGTTCCAGAGTAGGGGTGATACGCAAGAGAAATCTTGTATACGATTGTGGGAAGAGGAGATAAGAGGGGAGTAGAGAAGGAGATCTTGTGAGGATCGGAGGTTGCATGTAGGTAAGTACCGGGAGATGTATGGAGGAGACAGGTTGTGGATGGCTTTGTACGTCATGGTTAGGGTTTTGTACTGGAGTCTCTGAGCAATGGGGAGCCAGTGAAGGGATTGACAGAGGGGAGAGGTCGGGGAATAGCGGGGGACAGGTGGATTTTAGAATAGATTGGAGGGGTGCGAGAGTGTTAGAGAGGAGGCCACAGAGCAGGAGGTTGCAGTAGTCAAGGCGAGAGATGATGAGGGCATGGACTAGGGTTTTTGCAGATTCTTGGTTGAGGAATGAACGGATTCGTGAAATATTTTTGAGTTGAAGTCGGCAGGAAGTGGAAAGAGCTTGGATATGTGGTTTGAAGGAGAGATCAGCGTCAAGGATTACCCCGAGGCAGCGAGCTTGTGGACTGGGGAGAGTGGGCAGCCATTTACTGTAATGGTTAGGTTCGTTGGGGGGGGGGTCGCGTGAGATGGGGAAAGATGATGAATTCTGTTTTGTCCATGTTAAGTTTGAGAAATCTAGCGGAGAAGAATGATGAAATAGTGGACAGACATTGAGGGATTCTGGTTAGTAGGGAGGTGATATCTGGTCCAGAGATGTAGATCTGTATGTCATCAGCATAGAGGTGATACTGAAAGCCATGAGATTCTATGAGCTGTCCCAGGCCAAAGGTGTAGATGGAGAAGAGCAGGGGCCCAAGGACTGAACCTTGTGGGACTCCGACAGATAGGGGGCGAGGTGAGGAGGTGGTGTGTGAGTGGGACGCTGAATGTCCGGTCTGTTAGGTATGATGAGATCCAGGATAGGGTCAAGTCTGTGATGCCAAGGGATGAAAGGGTCTGTAATAATAGGGAATTGTCCACTGTGTCAAAGGCAGCCGACAGGTCGAGGAGGAGGAGGACAGAGTAGTGTCGCTTGCTCTTGGCGGTTAAGAGGTCGTTGGTGACCTTAGTTAGGGCAGTTTCAGTGGAATGGTGTAACCTAAAGCCAGATTGTAAGCGGTCAAAGAGGGAGCAAGAAGAGAGATGGGAGGACAGTTTAAGGTAAACATGTTGTTCCAGTAGTTTGGAGGCATAAGGGAGAAGTGATATAGGGCTATAGCTAGATACAGAGGATGGGTCAAGAGAGGGCTTTTTGAGGATAGGTGTGATGGAGGCATGTTTAAATCTTGAGGGGAACACACCAGTTGTTAGTGATAGGTTGAAGAGATGGGTTAGGGTTGGGATGAAGACTGTGGTGAGGATTGGGATGAGGTGGGATGGGAGCAGGTCAAGTGCACAGGTGGTGAGATGCGATCCTGAGAGTAGAGTGGAGAGTTGATCTTCTGTAATGGTGGAGAAGTTGGCTTTGGAGGTGGAGGGCTGGGAAGTCGGGAGGAAGGGCTCTGGGGGTTGTTGACCAAAACTGTCTCTGATGATATCAATCTTCTGCTTGAAAAATGAGGCAAAGTCATCAGCAGAGATAAGTGGGGAGGGAGGGAGGTGCTGGGGGACGGAGGAGAGAATTGAAGGTGTTGAATAACTGTTTAGGGTTGTGAGACAGGGAGGATATGAGAGATGAGAAGTAGGTTTGTTTAGCTGTGGCAAGTGTGGTCTTGAAACTAGTGAGGGACTGTTTTAATACGATGAAGTGCTCATTGGAGTGGGATCTTTTCCATCTGCGCTCAGCAGCCCTGGAAGCTCGCCTCAGTTCTTTGGTCAGGCTGGTGCCAGGGCTGTCTGTTGATTTTGCAAGCTTTGGTATGTGTAAGTGGGGCAGCAGATTCCAAAGCTGCAGCTATTGTGGTGTTATATAGAGCGGCAGCGTCATCCGCATTGTGTATGGAACTTATGTCTGTGAGAGGGAGGAGGGATTCAGAGAATGAATGTAGGTTAAGATGTTTAAGATTTCTGCGAGGGTGTGAAAGTGTGTGGGGTGGGGATTGTAGACATGGAGTGGAAAGAGATGAGAATGTGAGAAGGTTGTGGTCAGAGAGTGGAAGAGGTGAATTAGAGAGGTTAGATAGGGAGCAGAGGCGGGTTAAGATGAGGTCCAGTGTGTGACCATCTTTGTAAGTGGCTGCAGAAGACCATTGAGTGAGGCCGAAGGAGGAAGTGAGAGATAGAAGTTTAGTAGCAGCTGAGAGGGAAGTGTCAATGGGGATGTTGAAATCGCCCATGATGATAGTGGGCATGTCCGCAGAAAGGAAATGAAGTAGCCAGGTGGTGAAGTGGTCAAAGAAGGTGGTGGCTGGCCCTGACAGCCAGTTGGAGGTTGGAGGGGAGTAGATGCGCACAGAGTGCACCTCAAAGGAAGGGAGGGTAACAGAGGGTGGCAGTGGGATTGGGGTGAAGGAGCAGTTATCTGACAGGAGAAAACCAACTCCTCCGCCATGCTTGCTGCTGGGGCGGGGTGTGTGAGAAAAGTTGGAGCCACCGTAAGAGTGTGCAGCAGGGGAGGCTGTGTCAGAAGGGGTGAGCCAGGTTTCGCTGATGGCGAGGAAGGAAAGTTTGGCAGTAACAAAAAGATCATGGATGTAGGAAAGCTTGTTACAGACAGAGCGAGCATTCCACAGAGCTCCTTTTAGTGGGACAGGGGAAGCGGTGGCTGGGCGAATTGGTATAAGGTTAGAGAGGTTACGGAAGTTTGTGATGGAGCGTGGATGGGAGGTAGAAATGACTGTGGGAATATGGTGAGGAGGACCAGGATTTGGAGAGATATCACCAGCAGTGAGAAGGAGCAGAGATAGTGTTAGCAGGTGGGAGCAGGAGAGGGCATGAGGGGGCTTCCTGTGCTTACACAGCGTACACAAGACAAACTGGACAACTTTTGGGGTCCAATTTCTCCTGTTACCCTTGTGAAAATAAAAAATTGCGAGCTAAAAAATCATTTTTGAGGAAAGAAAAATTATTTTCTATTTTCACGGCTCTGCGTTATAAACTTCTGTGAAGCACTTGGGGGTTCAAAGTGCTCACCACACATCTAGATAAGTTCCTAGGGGGTCTAATTTCCAAAATGGGGTCACTTGTGGGGGAGCTCCAATGTTTAGGCACACGCGGGATCTCCAAATGTGACATCGTGTCCGCTAATGATTGGAGCTAATTTTCCATTCAAAAAGTCAAATGGCACTCCTTCCCTTCTGAGCCCTGCCGTGCGCCCAAACAGTGGTTTATCCCCTCATATGAGGTATCAGTGTACTCAGTAGACATTGCCCAACAAATTTTAGGAACCATTTTATCCTGTTGCCCATGTGAAAATGAAAAAATTGAGGCTAAAAGAACTTTTTCATTTTTACGGTTCAATTTGTGAAGCACCTTGGGGTTTAAAGTGCTCACTAGGCATCTAGATAAGTTCCTTGGTGGTCTAGTTTCCAAAATAGGGTCACTTGTGGGGGAGCTCCAATCTTTAAGCACACAGGGGCTCTCCAAATGCAACATGGTGTCCGCTAAAGATTGGAGCCAACTTTCATTCAAAAAGTCAAATGGCGCTCCTTCCCTTCTGAGCCCTGCCGTGCCCCCAAACAGTGGTTCCCCCCCACATATGGGGTATCGGCGTACTCCGGACAAATTGGACCACAACTTTTGGGGTCCAGTTTCTCCTTTTACCCTTGGTAAAATAAAAACATTGTTGCTACATGATCATTTTTATGACTAAAAAGTTAAATGTTCATTTTTTCCTTCCATGTGGCTTCTGGTGCTGTGAAACACCTGAAGGGTTAATAAACTTCTTGAATGTGGTTTTGGGCACCTTGAGGGGTGAAGTGTTTAGAATAGTGCCACTTTTAGGTATTTTCAGCCATATAGACCCCCCCTCAAACTGACTTCAAATGTGAGGTGTTCCCTAAAAAAAAATGGTTTTGTAAATTTTGCTGTAAAAATGAGAAATCGCTGGTCAAATTTTAACCCTTATAACTTCCAAGCAAAAAAAAACTTTGTTTCCAAAATTGTGCTGATGGAAAGTAGACATGTGGGTTATGTTATTTATTAACTATTTTATGTCACATAACTCTCTGGTTTAACAGAATTAAAATTAAAAATTTGAAAATAGTGAAATTTTCCAAATTTTTCACCAAATTTCCATTTTTTTCACAAATAAAGGAAAAAATCATTGACTTAAATTCACGATTAACATGAAGCCCAATATGTCACGAAAAAATCTCAGAATCGCTACGATCCGTTGAAGCGTTCCTGAGTTATTACCTCATAAAGGGACACTGGTCAGAATTGCAAAAAATGGCCAGGTCATTAAGGTCAAAATAGGCTGGGTCATGAAGGGGTTAATAAACTCCTGGGTTGCTTTGGCTTTATGTTTTGGGTCATTGTCCATCTGTAGTATGAAATGACGACCAATCAGTTTTGCTGCATTTGGCTGAATCTGAGCACACAGTATGTCTCTGAATACCTCTGAATTCATTCGGCTGCTTCTGTCCTGTGTCACATCATCAATAAACACTAGTGACCCAGTGCCACTGGCAGCCATGCATGCCCAAGCCATCACACTGCCTCTGCCGTGTTTTACAGATGATGTGGCATGCTTTGGATCTTGAGCTGTACCACGCCTTCACCATACTTTTCTCTTTCCATCATTCTGGTAGAGGTTGATCTTGGTTTCATCTCTCTAAAGAATGTACTTCCAGAACTGTGCTGGCTTTTTTAGATGTTTTTTAGCAAAGTCCAGTCTAGCCTTTTTATTCTTGATGCTTATGAGTGGCTTGCACCGTGCAGTGAACACTCTGTATTTACTTTCATGCAGTCTTCTCTTTATGGTAGATTTGGATATTGATATGCCTACCTCCTGGAGAGAGTTGTTCACTTGGTTGGCTGTTGTGAAGGGGTTTCTCTACACCAGTGTTTCCCAAGTTCGGTCCTCAAGAGCCACCAACGGGTCATGTTTTCAGGATTTCCTTAGTGTTGCCCAGGTGAGAATTCCATCATCTAGACAGGCAACAATTCCATCACCTGGGCCATACTAAGGAAATCCTGAAAACACGACCTGCTGGTGGCTCTTGAGGACTGGAGTTGGGGAACACTGCTCTACACCATGGAGATTATTCTGCAATCATCCACTACTGTTGTCTTCTATGGGCGCCCATTTTGCCTTTTTGCATTGATGAGTTCACCATTGCTTTCTTTCTTTCTCAGGATGTACCAAACTATAGATTTTGCCACTCCTAAAATTGTAGCAATTTCTCGGATGCTCCTTTGACCACATGTTTACTTCACAGCAAAACCTTCCAAATGCAAGCACCACACCTCAAATCAACTCCAGGCCTTTTATCTGCTTAATTGAGAATGACATAACAAAGGGATTGCCCACACCTGTCCATGAAATAGCCTTGGAGTCAATTGTCCAGTTACTTTTGGTCCCTTTAAAAACAGGGAGGCACATTTAGGAGCTGAAACTCCTAAACCCTTCATCCAATTTTAATGTGGATACCCTCCTATGAAAGCTGAAAGTCTGAACTTCAACTGCATCTGAATTGTTTTGTTTAAAATTCATTGTGGTAATGTCTATAACCAAAATTAGAAAAATGTTGTCTCTGTCCAAATATATATGGACCTAACTGTATGATTTGAATCTAGCATTTTATCAACTTTCTTGACTTGTAATTTTCAATTGTGTTTGAGCTAATGGGTAGAAATTAACTGTATTTATATTTCCCATACACAGTCCATAGAGTCATGAGAAATCCACATAACAATTCAGAAGCAGCAGCAGTATTTGGGGATATTATACAGCACTACTGAGCAGTGTAGAAGTAACTTCTAGGGTTGAGCGAAACGGGTCAGCAATTTTCAGAAGTCGCCGACTTTTGGCAAAGTCGGGTTTCATGAAACCCGACCCGACCCCTGTGTGGGGTCTGCCATGAAGTCGGCGATCTTCTGAATCTGGAATCGGAATTCCGATACCGATTCCCGATATGTTTAAGATATCGGGAATTGGTATCGGAATTCAGATTTAAGTGTAAAATAAAGAATTAAAATAAAAAATATCGCTATACTTACCCTCTGACGGGCCCTGGTACTAACCGGGAACCTTCCTTCCTTAGAATCAGCCTTCCAGGACCTTGCGGTGACGTCGGGGTGACGTCGCGGCTTGTGATTGGTCGCGCGGCCGCCCATGTGACCGCTCGCGCGACCAATCACAAGCCGCGACGTCACCGAAGGTCCTGGAAGGGCTGATTCTTAGGAAGGAAGGCTGCCGGAACGAAGCCGAGGGTGAGTATATTCCTATTAGGTATATACTCACCCTCGGACATGCCCTGCTTCTTTCCGGCAGCCTTCCTTCCTAAGAATCAGCCCTTCCAGGACCTTCGGTGACGTCACGGTGACGTCGCGGCTTGTGATTGGTCGCGCGAGCGGTCACATGGGCGGCCGTGCGACCAATCACAAGCCGCGACGTCACCGCGACGTCACCGCTAGGTCCTGGAAGGCTGATTCTAAGGAAGGAAGGTTCCCGGTTAGTACCAGGGCCCGTCAGAGGGTAAGTATAGCGATATTTTTTATTTTAATTCTTTATTTTACACTTAAATATGGATCCCAGGGCCTGAAGGAGAGTTTCCGCTCCTTCAGACCCTGGGAACCATTGGAAACCCAATGCACTGCATTGGGTTTCGAGTTTCGGCCAACCCCGACTTTTTTATAGGATCGGCCGATTTCACTCGACCCGACTTTTGAAAAACTCAGGTTTCGTGAAACCCGACCCGATCCTATAAAAGTAAAGGTCGCTCAACCCTAGTAACTTCATCACTGATCACTGCTGTTTAACTCCACAAATGTCGCTGTCAATCACCGACTTTTTGATGGTTTCTATCACTGTTATATTTACACTTAATCACTCAGTGTGCTAGCAGCATATGAAAATATAAAAGCTGGGCTACACAACAGGCCATTGTTAGTACTGTATACAGCAGTCATAAAGTATTGCAGTATATAGTGCAAGCAATTACACAATTCCAAGTTTAGGGACTAAAAAATAAGTTGAAATGTAAATGTAAAGTTTTTTTAAAAATCCTAATAAAATAGAAGCATAAAAGTTAGAAACAGCTAACTTTTTTGCCTTTTTCCCAGTTGAAAATAAAGTAATACAAATAATAAAAATAATCATATTCAATATTTATATATCTGTAAAAGTTTGATCTATGAAAATATAAAATTGTGTAACTCGTATGTTAAATGACATAAAAATACTTCTAATTTGTTCTCTATAACCCTTTTATTACATTTCTTCCTGCCTAATTCTAGCGTATTCCTATCCTTCAAAACCCGCTAACAAACGAAAATAACTGAGTGGTAGTACCCGTTTATGCAGTTCGCCAGCACTCTGCAACACACAGTCACTTTCCAATAGGTAGCACTTTTCATTCAGCAGTGTGCATTCACTGCAGTCTTATCAGGACACATCGAGTCCAATAACACCCCTCTAGAGAGCATAAATCATTGTCCAGCTTAATAAGGCTTAATCCCTTCGCTTCGCAGCCCATTTTGGTTTTTGTGTTTCTGTTTTTCGCTCCCTTCCTTCTGTAATTCTGGCATTTTGTCTTTTTTTCTCGCTATGTCATTTAGCAATCAGGTTAATCTTTTTTTATTGATAGAATGGGCGATTCTACTAAATAATTGTATGTACTGCGCATGTCGCATCCCCTGCTTTGATGTGCGCTCCGGCGGTGAGCGCACATCAAAGTCGCGACATGTCAGCTGTTTTGAACAGCTGACATGTGCTCGCAATAGCGGCGGGTGAAATCGCTATTCACCCGCCGCTATTAACCTGTTAAATGCCGCTGTCAAACTCAGACAGCGGCATTTAACTACCGCATCCGGCCGGGCGGCCGGATATGACGTCATCGCCGACCCCCGTCACATGATCGGGGGTCGGCGATGAGTCAGGAAGGTAACCATAGAGGTCCTTGAGACCTCTATGGTTACTGATCGCCGGTGGCTGTGAGCGCCCCCCTGTGGTCGGCGCTCACAGCACACCTGCATTTGAGCTACATAACAGCGATCTGATGATCGCTGTTATGTAGCAGAGCCGATCGGGCTGTGCCTGCTTCTAGCCTCCCATGGAGGCTATAGAAGCATGGCAAAAGTGGGAAAAAAAAGTTTTTAAAAATGTGAAAAAAATATTAAAAATATAAAAGTTTAAATCACCCCCCTTTCGCCCCATCCTAAATAAAACAATAAAAAAAAAACAAAACCTACACATATTTGGTATAGCCGCGTTCAGAATCGCCCGATCTATCAATTAAAAAAAAGCATTAACCTGATCGCTAAACAGCGTAGCGAGAAAAAAATCCGAAACGCCAGAATTACGTTTTTTTGGTCGCCGCGACATTGCGTTAAAATGCAATAACGGGCGATCAAAAGAACATATCTGCGCCAAAATGGTATCATTAAAAACGCCAGCTCAGCACGCAAAAAATAAGCCCTCACCCGACCCCAGATCACGAAAAATGGAGACGTTACGGGTATTGGAAAATGGCACTTTTTTTTTTTTTTTTTTTTAAGCAAAGTTTGGAATTTTTTTTCACCACTTGGATAAAAAATAACCTGGTCATGTTAGGTGTCTATGAACTCGTAATGACCTAGAGAATCATAATGGCAGGTCAGTTTTAGCATTTAGTGAACCTAGCAAAATAGCCAAGCAAAAAACCAGTGTGGGATTGCACTTTTTTTGCAATTTCACCGCACTTGGAATTTTTTTCCCGTTTTCTAGTACACGACATGCTAAAACCAATGATGTCGTTCAAAAGTACAACTCGTCCCGCAAAAAATAAGCCCTCACATGGCCATATTGACAGAAAAATAAAAAAGTTATGGCTCTGGGAAGGAGGGGAGCGAAAAACGAAAACACAAAAACGAAAAAGGGCCGCGACTTGAAGGGGTTAATGGGGTGAAAGGGGGGTGATTTAAACTTTTAGCATTTTTTATTTTTCTAACATTTTAAAAACAATTTTTTTTCACTTTTGGCATACTTCAATTGTCTCCATGGGAGACTAGAAGCTGCCATAACCCGATTGGCTCTGCTACATACAGGCGATGATTAGATCACCTGTATGTAGCAAAGTACATCACAGCAAGCAGACAGTGACATCCATAGCGGTCTCTAGGAGACCTCTGGCTGTCATACTAACCCATCAGTTACCCGTGATCAAGTGATGGGGTAACCAATGGGCGGATTTCCAGCCCGATGGCTGGAAGCGCACTTCAAATGCTGCTGTCAGATTTTTACAGTGGCTGTTCCGGGCACATGTCAGCTGTTCAAAACAGCTGACATGTGCAGGGAAAGATGTGGGCTTACCGCCGGAGCCCACATCAAAGAGGAGACACATGTACTGCGCATGTCATGAAGGATAATTACATTAATTGTGGTTACATTGCATCTTTTTTGGGGAATCATAGCATTTTTTTAAAACAATTTAAATGTGTGTCTGCATTGTATGAACACAGCCTGTTAGTTATGTTCCTGAAGGACGAGTACACACTGAGACACAGCACAAATTATGGGCATGGACATTTCAGGAAGGTCTTCCCTTCAGCCAGTGCAGTTGAGTCCTGAATTAATAGCAATATAACAGAAATATTGATAGGAAAAAGGTATAGGGGCAGCACATTGACAGTGTGGCAGGAGAAGAAAAAATAAAATAATGCACTACACAACTTCCCGACATGACTATTTTCTTTTATTTGTGTATATGTTTTAGCTTTTTTAACTTCTTCATCCAAGAGCCATAACTTTTTTAATTTTCCATTGACAAATATATGAGGGCTTGTTTTTGTGGGACAAACTGTACTTTTAAATGACACCATCCATTTTGTCATGTAATGTGCTAGAACAGACAAAAAATTCCAGTTGCGTCAAAATTGCGAGGAGAAGCACAAATCCACAATTGTTTTTATGAGATTTTTATTAACTATGTTCTCCAAAGGGTAAAACTTACCCATCAATTTGATTATTCAGGGCAGTTTGATTATGGAGATACCAAACATCTATAGTTTTTTTCTTTATTTAAGTGGCAGAAAATATTCTGAAATTTGTAAAAAAAAACAACTAATTTTGCTCATGTCACCACTTTCCAAGGCCCAAGACATTTTCAATTTTTGGTCGATAGAGCTGTGTGAGGCCTTACTTATTTGTGCCCTGAGCCAACATTTTGTAATTATACCATTTTGGGGTAGATACTATGTTTTGATCGCCTCTTCTTGAATTTTTAGTGCAATGTTGCTACTGCTGAAAAAATGTAATTCTGGAGTTTACATTTTTTTTTCTCATGACATCAATTACCGATTGGGTTACTTAATTTTATAATTGAAAGATTGGACATTTATGGACATAAGGATATCATATCTGTGTATTTTTAATTTCTTTATTTTTATTAGGGAAAAAGGAGAGAGATTTGAACTTCTATATATTTTTTATATTTCAAAAAGTTCAATGTATTTGTTAGTCCCCTTTGGGGACTTGAACTTATGATGTCTTACTGCTTGTGCTATATACAGCAATGCTTCAGTACTGCTGAATATAGCAAAAAATCACAGTGTTCACAGACGTACAGTCTTGACAAGCACAGGGGTGTTCAGCAGATCTCCCAGCCATTATGGCACCCCATAAATTAATCAATTTCACAAGGTCAGTTGCTAAGTTATCTCACTTAAATAGTACCATCATACTCCACAGAGCTTTACAAATATTGTCATCAACGTTCCCATTAGGGCTTTGAATATAAACTCACGATCAATACATCTTTGAAGGAAACTGAGGAGAACATGAAAACTCCTTAGACTTGGTGCCCTTAGTGGGATTCAAACTAATAGTATGATGGAAATTAACATAGAAATATGTATCTAGAACCTGAGTGTTAGGAAATATCGGAAATATCTAGAAGTATATTTATATTCCTTCACTGTCAAAAAACCTTCCTTGCTACATGTAAGAATTGAAATTCTGCCTCTATTTTAAATGCAAAACTAAAGGTAAGATGATTTTCTTGTCAGTCACTGGGATGTTTGCTTTTGGCCAAGTTATTCTTATAGATGATTATGACGATCAGAATGTCTAAAGCTCTAAATGGTGGGTGACTGCTGGTGCAATCTGCATATTCATGCTGTAAGTGGCCATTAGCTTGCCATCTGCATGTTGATTCTCTAAACCCTCAGCAGGCACAGAGCCTTTGGCTAAAACTGACATAACTTGTTTTAAAAATAATATGAAAAGGCTTAAATCTAAGGAGAAAATTTGTTTGAAAGTATTTTATTACGCTTAGCATGTGCGGTCCTGTAGTAACTTCTATGGAAACCTGTGATCTCAGACAAATCCAGCCAATTTCCCCTGTAGTTTTACATAGTACAGAAAAAAATGGAGAATAATGTATGCATCCGTTTTACAGACTAATTTCTGGTATGGGAAGAAAACATGAAAACTGTTCAAAAACAGATATACTGTATATGTTTTGTTGCCCTGTCTGTGCCATAGAAGTGAATGGAGCAAAAAACGTTCTAATTTCTTTATTTTTCTCAGCATGCTGATGAGAAATTTAATGTGCAGAGGTGGGTGTAGCAATGGTGTTCTAAAGAAAACTGGTTTTATATGCACTGGTGTTAAAAGGGTTTTCTCAAGATTAGGGTTGAGCGAAACAGATCGGCACTTTTCAATAGTCGCCGACTTTTAGCAAAGTCGGGTTTCGTGAAACCCCACCCGATCCCACTCTGGGATCGGGTCGGCGGTACACGATCTGTAATCCAAAGTCGGGTTTCATTATATATATATATATATATATATATATATATATATATATATATATATATATATATATATATATCATAGAGACACATATATATATATTTATATTTACTTCAGTGCGATAATGTTGAAAAGCCGGTAATTCAATTGCCGGCTTTTAATTTCTCCTGCCTAAACCTGACATGATATGAGACATGGTTTACATGCAGTAAACCATGTCATATCCCCCTTTTTTTTTGCATATTCCACACTCCTAATGTTAGTAGTGTGTATGTGCAAAATTTTGGCGCTGTAGCTATTAAATTTAAGGGTTAAATCGCGGAAAAAATTGGCGTGGGCTCCCGTGCAATTTTCTCTGCCAGAGTGGTAAAGCCAGTGACTGAGGGCAGATATTAATAGCCAGAAGAGGGTCCATGGTTATTGGCCCCTCCGTGGCTAAAAACATCTGCCCCCAGCCACCCCAGAAAAAGGCACATCTGGAACATGCGCCTATTCTGGCACTTGGCCACTCTCTTCCCACTCCCGTGTAGCGGTGGGATATGGGGTAATGAAGGGTCAATGCCACCTTGCTATTGTAAGGTGACATTAAGCCAGATTAATAATGGAGAGGCGTCAATTATGACACCTATCCATTATTAATCCAATTGTATGAAAGGGTTAAAAAACACACACACACATTATTAAAAAGTATTTTAATGAAATAAACACACAGGTTGTTGTAATATTTTATTGCTCTCTCAATCCAACTGAAGACCCTCGCTCTAAAAATAATAAACCAACAATATACATACCATCCGAGGATCTGTCAGGTCCCACGATGTAAATCCTTCTGAAGGGGTTAAAATATTTTACAGGCAGGAGCTGTGCTAAAGCACTCGCTGCTGCCTGTAAACCCCGGCGAATGAATGAAGGTAATGTAGGTCAATGACCTGTAGTTACCTTCAGTCGCGGTGATGCGCCCTCTGCTGGATGTCCTCATGACCTGCAGCCTGGGAACTTTTTCCCACGCTCCAGGTCATATGAGGACATCCACCAGGGGGCGCATCACCGCGACTGAAGGTAACTATAGGTCACTGACCTACATTTCCTTCATTCGCTGGGGTTTACAGGCACGAGCACAGCTGCATTATAGCAGAGCTCCTGCCTGTAAACTATTTTAACCCCTTCAGATGGATTTACCTCGTGGGATGTGACAGTTCATCAGAGGGTATGTATATTGTTGGTTTATTATTTTTCCAAGCGAGGGTCTTCAGGTGGATTGAGAGAGCAATAAAATATTAAAACAACCTGTGTGTTTATTTCATTAAAATACTTTTTAATCGTGTGTGTGTGTTTTTTAACCCTTTCATACAATTGGATTAATAATGGATAGGTGTCAGAATTGACGCCTCTCCATTATTAATCTGGCTTAATGTCACCTTACAATAGCAAGGTGGCATTAACCCTTCATTACCCCATATCCCACCGCTACACAGGAGTGGGAAGAGAGTGGCCAGGTGCCAGAATTGGCGCATCTTCCAGATGTGCCTTTTCTGGGGTGGCTGGGGGCAGATGTTTGTAGCCAGGGGGGGGCAATAACCATGGACCCTCTCTAGGCTATTAATATCTGCCCTCAGTCACTGGCTTTACCACTCTGGCGGAGAAAATTGCGCGGGAGCCCACACCAATTTTTTCCGTGATTTAACCCTTAAATTTAATAGCTACAGCGCCGAAATTTTGCACATACACACTACTAACATTAGTAGTGTGGAATATGCAAAAAAAAGGGATATGACATGGTTTACTGTATGTAAACCATGTCTCATATCATGTCGGGTTTAGGCAGGAGAAATGAAAAGCCGGCAATTGAATTACCGGCTTTTCAACATTATCACACTGAAGCAAATATTAAAAAAGTATGCTTCCCCATTGAATTGCATTGGGTTTCGTGTTTTGGCCGATCCCCAACCCCGACTTTTCAATAAGATCGGCCGATTTCACTCGACCCGACTTTTGAGAAAGTCGGGTTTCGTGAAACCCGACGCGATCTCAAAAAATGAAAAGTCGCTCAACCCTACTCAAGATAGTAAGTTATCTCGCATTCCATGGGATAGGGAATGTTCACTGGGGATCGGGCCACAAAGCCCAATTTTAATAGCGAAGGGGTTGATTATGCGCACCTCCGATACAGTAATTGTCTATGGAACTGTTGTTGATTGCAGAGTACAGAAAGAATAGCTTCCTTAAAGTCTTAATAATATGTATGTTGGGTAGCCACTTAATTGTACCAAAGTGCGCAATAATTATAACATATTAAGAATAACATAAGAGAATGGTGAAAGTTAATTTTGACATTACATTTCATTTAATTTTTTTTATACATAATTTAATAAAATAAAAAACATGCATAAAATAAAAAACAAGGACTAAGACAAAAAAGTAATTGAAAAAGTTACAGTTCTATTAATATACCATGATAACCCCCCTAAAGAAAACAAACAAACAACAACAACAACAAAAAAAAAACAAAGCAGGAAAACTACAGGGTGCAGCTTGTAGGAAAAAATTAGCTGAATACTTCAAATGTTATTACTGGGAACTCAAAAATTCATTTTGGGACTAATAAACACAAAGTTTTCGTATTCTCCATATTCAATGGCAATCCTTCAGATTCTCATGCTGTTGTCGTATTTGGTCATGAGTCTGTTAAGACAAGTTTATATTTTGTACTACAACCCCTGGCAAAAAATTATGAAATCACCGGCCTTGGAGGATGTTCATTCAGTTGTTTAATTTTGTAGAAAAAAAAGTAGATCACAGACATGGCACAAAACTAAAGTAATTTCAAATGGCAACTTTCTGGCTTTAAGAAACACTAAAAGAAATCAAGAACAAAAAAATTGGTAGTTAGTAATGGTTACTTTTTTTTAACCAAGCATAAGGGAAAAAATATGGAGTCACTCAATTCTGAGGAAAAAATTATGGAATCACCCTGTACATTTTCATAACCATAACTAACACCTGCATCAAATTAGATCTGCTTGTTAGTCTGCATCTAAAAAGGAGTGGTCACACCTTGGAGAGCTGTTGCACCAAGTGGACTGACATGAATCATGGCTTCAACAGGAGAGATATCAATTGAAACAAAGGAGAGGATTATTTAACTCTTAAAAGAGGGTAAATCATCACACAATGTTGCAAAAGATGTTGGTTGTTCACAGTCAGCTGTGTCTAAAATCTGGACCAAATACAAACAACAATGGAAGGTTGTTAAATGCAAACATACTGGTAGACCAAGGAAGACATCAAAGCGTCAAGACCGGAAACTTAAAGCAATATGTCTCCAAAACAGGAAATGCACAACAAAACAAATGAGGAACGAATAGGTGGAAACTGGAGTCAACGTTTGTGACCGAACTGTAAGAAACCGAATAAAGGAAATGGGATTTACATACAGAAAAGCTAAATGAAAGCCATCATTAACACCTAAACAGAAAAAAACAAGGTTACAATGGGCTAAGGAAAACCAATCGTGGACTGTGGATGACTGGATGAAAGTCATATTCAGTGATGAATCAGGAATCTGCATTGGACAAGGTGGTGATGCTGGAACTTTTGTTTGGTGCCATTCCAATGAGATTTATAAAGATGACTGCCTGAAGAGAAAATGCAAATTTCCACAGTCATTGATGATATGGGACTGTATGTCAGGTAAAGGCACTGGGGAGATGGCTGTCATTACATCTTCAATAAATGCACAAGTTTATGCTGATATTATGGACACTTTTCTTATCCCATCAATTGAAAGGATGTTTGGGGATGATGAAATCATTTTTCAAGGTGATAATGCATCCTGCCATAGAGCAAAAACTGGGAAAACATTCCTTGAAAAAAGACACATAAGGTCAATGTCATGGCCTGCAAATAGTCCGGATCTCAATCCAATTGAAAATCTTTGGTGGAAGTTGAAGAAAATGGTCCATGACAAGGCTCCAACCTGCAAAGCTGATCTGGCAACAGCAATCAGAGAAAGTTGGAGCCAGATTGATGAAGAGTACTGTGTGACACTCATTAAGCCAATGCCTCAGAGACTGCAAGCTGCAATAAAAGCCAGAGGTGGTGCAACAAAATACTAGTGATGTTGGAGAGTTTTTTTGATTGTTTGTTTTTCATGATTCCATAATTTTTTCCTCAGAATTGAGTGACTCCATAATTTTTGCATATGCTTGGTTAAAAAGTAACCATTAGGGACTGCCACATTTTTTGTTCTTGATTTATTTTAGTGTTTCTTAAAGCCAGAAAGTTGCCATTTGAAATGACTTTAGTTTTGTGCCATGTCTGTGATCTGCTTTTTTTCTACAAAATTAATCAACTGAATGAACATGCTCCAAGGCCCGTGATTCCATAATTTTTGCCAGGGGTTTGTATAAGGGATAGTATTTTAAACCAATGACACCATGAAATCTCATGCACACACCTTGATTTTTTTCCCTGTTTTGTCAAAGAGCTGTGTTTTTGTAAAATGCAGCATGTCACTTGTTTCACCATTTTTTTCACCCATTGAAAGCAATGGGTAGTGCAAAAAAATGATGCAAAAAAAAACAGATTTCAGGTTTTGCTGCCTTTTTTGTGCCAAATCCTGATGAAATTAAATCAGATTATTTTTTATTACACACTAAACTTTATCAGCATGCACAAGAGACAAATGTACCCTGACAAAAAGCAGCAATAAAAACACAGCAAAAACTAAGCAAAACCTGCTTTTTGTATGCAGCCAAAAGTTTGCATAAAAAAATGCCGCAAAAACACAACATGTGAACATAGCCTAAAGCTCCATTAAAAGAACTCCACCCCCAGAGATTTTGATTCTGGATTTTCTTTTACAAAAAATATTACAGTTTTTTGTATACTGTATAAATCATTTATGAAGATTAAAATCTTTGACCTACCAAACTGGTAATAGAAGTTAAAAGAATGTATGTGTATGGCCATGGACACATTGAAATAATTCTAGGTACAAGAATAGATTGCTACCCCCAAACAAGATAATTTGTATAAGAGAAAAACAATAAGCTTATTACGATAGAACTAAAGCAACAACTGCTGCAAATTTGGTTTATCTTCAGAAGCCCTAACTGAGCACTTCACACCAACTTCAATCTCCAAACATTTTCAAATTATGTGCAAATAATTCTGCAGTGATGTACCTTGTATTTCCTTTCCAAAACTAATTGCACATTTTATTCATTTTTCTCCTCCATGTATTTCGGGAACTTGTACTTGTCACTGAGGGCTTGTCAGTGTGTCTATAAAACATGAAGCAATACTGATAACGTTGTATCGCTGTGCAGTTCACTACACATAAATTGTCAATGCAAATTGGACTATGCAATAAGAATTAAACGAGAAAGTGTCATTGTCAGTGTTCATAGAGTGTATGACATTAACTCCTGCAACTCTGTCATCCATAAACACCAAAAAGAGAATTAGTCAATGAATTATGAATCTGGTTTATTAAAAAGTCTAAAATATTGCAAAAATGTAGTAAAAACATACAATAAATAAAATGATGGTTTAAAATCATACTATGGATTTACTTCATAATTGACATAACTTATGACAATGTTGTATGGGAACTTAATAGAACAATTGTAAAAAAAATTATAGTATGTAGTATTTATGTGATATGTAAACATGCTATTTTAATTTACATGTTTTGAAATTGGTTTCAATTTAAAGGGAACTTGTCACCAGAAATAACGCTGTTAACAATTAGATATGGGGTTAATCTGCAGTTTAATAGCATTATGATGCTGTCCGGTGCCTGCACTCAGTCATGTGCAGCAGGTAGAATATAATCTTTATTTTTCTCACCAGCATTCGGTATTCAGTCATTGGGGGGCGGTGACGGTTCAGTCACCGCTCGAGAATACAGAGCGGCCGCTGTAACCATGCCCCCGGCACTAAAAGACAGCTGGCCGCAATTCAGAGCCAGTGTCAGTCAGGGCTGTGGACACAGTTACAGCGGCCACTCTGTATACTCAGAGCGGTGACTGGACCGACACCGCCCCGCACTCATGACTGAATATCGAATGATGACAGGAGAATAAAGATCATTTTCTTCCCGCTGCATTTGGCTGCATGCAGGTGCCAGACAGCATCAAAACACTGTTAACCTGCAGATTAACCCCATATCTGCAGGTTAACAGCGTTATTTCTGGTGACATGTCCCCTTTAAACTTGACTTTAAAACTTCATTCACATGTCTGTGTAACATGGTTTGTGTGGTATCCATCATGCGCTAGCTGGCCATGGGTCTCCTGACTTGAACTTCACAGGCTCATATATTTCCATGAAGCTGTCAAGTTTGAGTCAAGAGACCTGCAACCAGTCAGTGTATCACGGTACTAACACGGACCATGTTATACCAACGTCTAAATGGGGTATTAGTTTGTTGTATAGATAAATGTGAAAATAAAAAATATTTCTGAAGAAATGGGGAGTCTCATTGTCTGGCTCTAAAGTTGTTTGTTCCTGTAGCAGCTAGCAGTATATATTTTGAAAGAGGTGTTTTAACATTAATAAAATGCAACCTAAAACACTCGCCACCAAAATATTGAATAAGAAGCATATACAACTTAGTAGAAGTTGTCCACTAAACTGACTTAGTTATTGGCTTTGTCATAATTGCTTAAAGATAATGCCCATAAATAACCATACATACCATTTTTTCCATGTTTCATGTTGTTTTTTGCCTCTCTGTTTCACTTTCTGTGAATCAATTGTTAGGCTAGAGTCAAACTAGAGCGGAATACGAACGAGTGCTAGGCGATAAAAAATCGCATAGCACTCGGACCAATGTTAATCTATGGGACAGCTCCCATCATCCGTTTTTTTCTCAGGCATATTATACTTGCGAGTGAAATTGCACCATGCTGCGATTTGCACCGTAAATCGGCCGAGAATCGCCAATGATAGTCTATGGGTGGGAGAAAAACTCGCACATCACACGGACCATCAGTGTGATCTGCGAGAAATATGCACCAGTGTCCTATAGAAAAGCCGGCAATTCAATGCGGTGTACAGTAAAATCACACTGACAGGTTAGAATAGAATAGCTAAAATAAATGTCTACACATAGCATATATATATATATATATATATATATATATATAGTTACATGAAAAAGTTTGGGCACCCCTATTAATCTTAAGCTTAATGTTTTATAAAAATAGTTTTTTTTGCAACAGCTATTTCAGTTTCATATATCTAATAACTGTTGGACACAGTAATGTTTCTGCTTTGAAATGAGGTTTATTGTACTAACACAAAATGTGCAATCTGCATTCAAAAAAATTTGACAGGTGCATAAGTATGGGCACCCTTATGATTTTCTTGTTTTAAATACTCCTACCTACTTTTTACTGACTTACTAAAGCACTTTTTTGGTTTTGTAACCTCATTGAGCTTTGAACATCATAGCCAGGTGTATGCAATCATGAGAAAAGCTACTTAAAGTGGCCACTTGCAAGTTGTTCTCCTGTTTGAATCTCCTCTGAAGAATGGCATCATGGGCTCCTCAAAACAACTGTCAAATGATCTGAAAACAAAGATTATTCAACATAGTTGTTCAGGGGAAGGATACAAAAAACTGTCTCAGAGATACAACCTGTCAATTTCCACTGTGAGGAACATAGTAAGGAAATGGAAGAACACAGCTACAGTTCTTGTTAAGGCCAGAAGTGGCAGGCCAAGAAAAACATCAGAAAGGCAGAGAAGAAGAATGGTGAGATCAGTCAAGGACAATCCTCAGACCACCTCCAGAGAGCTGCAGGATCAACTTGCTGCAGATGGTGTCACTGTGCATCGGTCAACTATACAACGCACTTTGCACAAGGAGAAGCTGTATGGAAGAGTGATGCGAAAGAAGCCGTTTCTGCAAGCACACCACAAACAGAGTCAGCTGAGGTATGCAAAAGCACATTTTGGAGAAGCCAATTTCTTTTTGGAAGAAGGTCCTGTGGACTGATGAAACCAAGATTGAGTTGTTTGGTCATACAAAAAGGCGTTATGCATGGCAGCAAAAAAACACAGCATTCCAAGAAAAACACTTGCTACCCACAGTAAAATTTGGTGGAGGTTCCATCATGCTTTTGGGCTGTGTGGCCAATGCCAGCACCGGGAATCTTGTTAAAGTTGAAGGACGCATGGATTCCTCTCAGTATCAGCAGATTCTTGACAATAATGTTCATGAATCAGTGACAAAGTTGAAGTTACGCAGGGGATGGATCTTTCAGCAAGGCAATGATCCAAAACACCGCTCCAAATCTACTCAGGCATTCATGCAGAGGAACAATTACACTGTTCTGGAATGGCCATCCCAGTCCCCAGACCTGAATATCATTGAACATCTGTTGGATCATTTGAAGAGGGCTGTCCATGCTCGGCGACCATCAAACTTAACTGAACTGGAATTGTTTTGTAAAGAGGAATGGTCAAAAATACCTTCATCCAGGATCCAGGAACTCATTAAAAGCTACAGGAAGCGACTAGAGGCTGTTATTTTTGCAAAAGAAGGATCTACTAAATATTAATGTCACTTTTCTGGTGAGGTGCCCATACTTATGCACCTGTCAAATTTTGTTTGAATGCAGATTGCACATTTTCTGTTAGTACAATAAACCTCATTTCAAGGCAGAGACATTACTGTGTCCAACAGTTATTAGATATATGAAACTGAAATAGCTGTTGCAAAAAAACAATTGTGATAAAACATTAAGCTTAAGATTACCACTTGGTCTCCTGACTGTTGCACATCCATCACCTCTTCCTCCCACTCTATTTGTTCCTCGGCTCCGGCACCTTTACTAACAGTTTGTGGTACCATGGGCCCTCCTCAATTGCTGTGATTCACCCTCCCATGGCACCCATCTGTGCAATGCCAGTCCAGAACTTAGAGATGTTGTTATCTCTTTTGCATCCTCCTCTGCTTCCACCTCTTCCTCTGGGACTGCCACCTCCTCACACAGACTATTCAAAGTGTGGTCCAGCATGTAGATGACCGGAATAGCAATTCTGATGATGGCGTCATCAGCGCTAACCATCTTAGTAGCCATTTCGAAACTGTGCAGAAGGTTGCATAGGTCCTTCATCTGTGCCCACTCTGCAAGCATGATTTGTACAACGTCCGCAATGCTTTGGCCCAGGCTATGCAAAGGGATATACTGCACCAGAACTTGTTGCTGCTGCCACAGTCATTGCAACATATGCAGAGTGGAATTCCCCCTTGCCAGAACATCACAAATCAAGCAGTTAACAGTGAGGCTGAAAGACATCTGTAGTGATGCAAGTCGATAGCCTGTGGGGTGTGATCATCGGAAGTGAGCGCACAGTGACTGTGCTTTCTACAGCAGGGCATCCAGGCTGGGATAGTGGCAGAGAAATTGTTGTTCCACCATGTTGAGGATGTGAGCCATGCAAGGCACGTGTGTGAGATTGCCCAGGCATTGGGCTGCCTCCAGGTTTACACCATTATCGCACAAGGCCTATCCTGGCTCCAGGTTCAGTGGAGAAAGCCATTGCTCTAATTCGACCTGGATAGCTGGCCACAACTCTTGTGCTGTGTGACTGCAACTTACAAAGCATTTTAACATTTCCTGATTGAGGTGAGCCCTGGCTACACAGTACAGAAGTGGGGGAAATTCTATCTGCACTGTTGGAACGCATGCCTCATTAAGGGTAAGGTTGAGGGCACAGGTGGAGGCCCTAGAGGAGATGGAGAAACCAGAAGCAGCAGAGGAAGTGTTAGATACAGAGGTTTGTCCTGCAAGGCTTAGGAATTCCAAGAATTGTGGAGCAGCCCTTTGACCGTCTGCTCCCACAGCCACCAAAATCACCCAGTGCCCAGTCAGCAAGATGTAACGTTCCTGCCCATGTTTGCTCGTCCAGGTGTCAGTGGTGAAATGCACCCTGGCAAACATAGATTTTTTTCAGGGAACAGGTGATGTTGCCAGCGACATGCTGGTGTATTGCAGGTACAGCTTTCTTAGACAAGTAATGGTGACTGGGCAACTGGTGCTGATGGATGGCAATGGCAATAAACTTTCTGAAGCCATCTGTATCCACAAAGTGGAAAGGCAGCATTTCCGGGGTCAACAGATTGGAGATGGTAGAGTTCAAGCTCTTAGCTTTGCATTGTGTAGACTGGCTGCTGTGCTGAGAAAGGGTGGAGTAGGGTGAACAGGACAAGCTGCTGTACTGTGAGTGTGGTGCAGGCAGAGATGTTATGGGTGATTGAGAAAGATGTGTTGTGCTCTGTGAAACAAAAACAGCAGTCACTCCACTTCTGTAACAGCTGAAGAGCTCTCACTCACCCCTACTGTAGGGGTAAACAAGTGGAGTTTCTGCGGCTGCAGACTTGTGTGAGAAAACTTGGCATGATGACGGAGGAGGAAGAAGCAGCAGATGTGGCTGATGGGATGGCTGGTGGTTGGCAAGGCCCTATAGTCTGCATTTTAGTGCAGTGAAATTCCCACACTAAGGCATATTGATCATGCATGAGCTGGTTCATGCATGCAGTAGTCAAATTAACGCAATTTTTACTACTGAGTCTTATTTTGCAAAATTGTCAGATAATGTGAGTTGGGTCATTCATTACAGTATCATAAAAGCCGCAACATAACCTTCTAGTCTTCCTCCACCTTCTCTGCTGAGCTACTCAACTGCGTACCTCTGGGTTCACAACAAGTGGGATCTACAACCATATCGTCATCCTCTCTGTTCTCCCACTCCTCACCCTGAGAGTCACCCTTAAAACTCTTCATGCCCTGACACGACAGTAGAGTCCACATGCACCTCTGGCTAACGTTTGGTTTCTGCTGGGACCTTAGTTTGTCCGGCCCTGGATCCAACATGAGAAAAATTTTGGACATTGGTACAGATGCTTTCTTCCCCTGTATTCTGTTAAATTTTGGGGCAGACTTCTGATGCCCATGGAATAGAATGTTTTGACAGCTCTGCAGAATGACCCATCTGTTGTTCCTCAGAATGAGTTGGGCGTTTGGAAATTTGTGATCTGTGGGAAAAAAAGGGTGATTGGGGTGCCACCTCTGAGGATTGTACTGTGTGTGATGTTAGGGAGACGGAAGAGGAGGATAGGCCACTTGATGCAGTGCTTACCATCCACTCTTTTTGAGCCTCATCTACAAGGCGTACCACTGTGCACCCAAAGAGAGTAGATTAGCCCATCCAGTAACAGATGTTGTCAGTGGTCTTTGGATAGGACAAGATGGTATTTGTTCAGATGAGTTTTCATTAACACCTAACTCACGTACTCCTGGTACACCAAGCCTATTCACCCTTCCACCATGACCTCTGTTTTTCCTCACTCATATCCTATGAACCCTTCCCCTCTTTTAACTTGCTATTTCACCAGCTTAGGTCCACACCTGTCAGTGATTGTTCATTTAGTGACAGGTGACTATTTATTTTCTTATATAGTATGCCTGAACAGCAACTCTTATACCTAACTATTTTTAAGAGGAAATGTGGCCTTCTGATTCCTTACTGCAGCACAGTTTTATCACAGACGATTTGGATTAGCAAATAGGGACTCCTAGCTGAACCCCAATATTTGGCCTAATGAATTTTAAGAGGAAATGTGTCCTCCTGATTCCTCACTGCAACACAGTCATATCACAAACAATTTAGATTAGCAAATAGTTAATCCTGGCTGAGCCCCTATACTAGGCCTAGCGATTTTTAAGAGGAAATCTGGCCTTCTGATTCCTCACTGCGACACAGTTTTTTACCAAACAATTTTGATTAGCCAATGGTGCTTCCTGAAGCTGCAACACAATCCATTTAGATGTTGGAAACTAGCTAACTGACAAGTTCACTTTCAGCAGCAGTACTAGGAGCTGCCTCTCTACACTATGGCACTGAGAAAATGGCGGCAGCAAAACAAGATGTTTTTTTTATATGGACAGGGACATGTGACTTCAGCAGCCAATCACAAAAGAACTTGTGTGATGACACTGTGGATGGTTTCTGTGCCCTGATTGACTGCTGGAATGTACACACATACATTTATTAAAGAAAAGAAATTACACTTAGCAACACCTCTGACCTATACACATCCCCTCCCGTCATAAAACACATCCCTCCCACTCATCATACATCACCACTATCCTAGACTATCCTAGGGGCAGCATGGTGGCGCAGTGGATAGCACAGCAGCCTTGCAGCGCTGGAGTCCTGGGTTCAAGCCCCACGAAAGACAACATCTGCAAAGAGTTTGTATGTTCTCTCCGTGTTTGCGTGGGTTTCCTCCCACATACCAAAAGACATACTGATAGGGAATTTAGATTGTGAGCCCCAATCGGGACATTGACGATATTATGTGCAAACCTGTAAAGCACTGCAGAATATGTTAGCGCTATATAAAAAAAAATAAAGAAAAAATAAAGATCCTAGACAAAGTGAAAACAAAAGCTTTCGTGGAAATGCAATCATTTACCAATCTGTGACAGAATTTTGCTGACTTTGAGAAGAAATGCTTGAGATATCGAACATGAATCCGAATGTGCTACGTTCGTGCCGAATTTGAGATTAGCAAACTCCTTCCAAACAATTTAGCTCATCTCTATTTGCAAGTAGCAAACATTTAGCATGAGTATGACTTAATGCATTTACAGTGGTCTAAACAATCATTGGGTATGCGTAATATAGTCATCAAATTACTTTAGCTGATAATTGTTTTATAGACTTCATTCACTTGTATGAATCTCCTATAATAATGATGATACAATGTCAGATATGATTAGTTGCTGAGTATTTCAAAGCAAAACAGTTATGAGAGTAAAATCCAGTTCTGTTCATAAGAGGACAGGGCAGTAGCTTGATTCAAAAACTGATGACAGAAAAAGTCTGTTGGATAAGTGACTAGACTTGCAAAGTGAAAAAACATACAGTTTTACAAAGGGGTTCATGAGAAGTCTGCATTTGTTAGTTTTGTCTACAGGTATGTTTAAATTGTACACTACAGTATACGAAGGTT
This sequence comes from Ranitomeya variabilis, assembly GCF_051348905.1. Lineage (NCBI taxonomy): Eukaryota > Metazoa > Chordata > Amphibia > Anura > Dendrobatidae > Ranitomeya > Ranitomeya variabilis. The sequence continues at coordinate 433,967,509 of NC_135237.1, read as the reverse complement.
TTTGGGTCCATATTGGTGGTTTTTGTTTATATGTGGAATCTGTTTTGTGGTAATTAAATTATTCTTTTTATCTATTATTCATCTCTTTTCTTTTATTAAAAAAGAGGCTATATACTTTGGTTGGATCTAATAAATTAAAATCATATGTATATCTCGATTTGTGTTTTGTATAATTTATAACCTATAGGATTAGCAGATAACTGTATCTGAAATCAGAGTCTGGTGCTTTCAATCAGTGGGATAACAATCAAGCTTGAGTTATATATAGAATGGTTAATGCAGGCTGTAACCTTTCCTGAAGCGATGGATTTTCAGGTTCCTTCTGAAGGATACGAGGGTGGTGGATAATTGGACGTGTTGAGGCGTGGAATTCCAGAGGATGGGGGATATTCGGGATAAATATTGGAGGAGGTTGTGTGAGGAACAAATAAGTGTGGAGGAGAGTAGGAGAATCGAAGATTATGTGTTGGGAGATTAGTTCAGAGATATAGGAAGGGAACAGGTTGTGGATGGCTTTGTAGGTCAATGTTAGTAGTTTGAACTGGATTAGTTGGCAAATTGGGAGCCAGTGGAGGGATTTGCAGAGGGGAGAAACAGGGGAGTAGTGAGGAGAGAGGTGCTTTAGTCGGGCAGCAGAGTTGAGGACAGACTGGAGTGGTGCAAGAGAGGTAGCAGGGAGGCCACAGAGGAGGGTGTTGCAGTAATTGAGGCGGCAGATGATGAGGGCATGCATAGAATCATAGAATGTTAGAGTTGGAAGGGACCTCCAGGGCCATCTGGTCCAACCCCCCCTGCTCAAAGCAGGATTCACTAAATCATCCTAGACATATGTCTGTCCAGCCTCTGTTTGAAGATTTCCATTGAAGGAGAACTCACCATCTCTCATGGCAGCCTGTTCCACTCATTGATCACCCTAACTGTCAAAAAGTTTTTTCTAACATCTAGTCTGTGTCTCCTCCCATTCAGTTTCATCCCATTGCTTCTAGTCTTTCCTTGTGCAAATGAGAATAAAGATGATCCTTCTACAATGTGACAGCCCTTGAGATATTTGTAAACAGCTATTAAGTCTCCTCTCAGTCTTCTTTTTTGAAAGCTAAACATTCTTAAATCATGTAAAGGTTTCTCATAGGACATGGTTTTCAGACCAGTCACCATTCTGGTCGCTCTTCTCTGAACTTGCTCCAGTTTGTTGATGGCTTTTTTAAAATGTGGTGCCCAAAACTGGACACAGTATTCCAGATGAGGTCTGACCAAAGAGGAGTAGAGGGCAATAATGACTTCATGTGATCTAGACTGTATGCTTCTGTTAATACATCCCAGAATTGTATTTGCCCTTTTTGCTGCTCCATCACACTGTTGACTCGTGTTCAGTCTGTGATCTATTAGTATACCCAAGTCTTTTTCACATGTGCTGTTGCTTAGCCCTATTCCTTCCATTCTGTATATACTTTTTTCATTTTTATTGCCCAGATGTAGTACTTTGCATTTTTCCCTGTTAAAAATCATTCTGTTAATTGCTGCCCACTGCTCCAGTTTATTTATATCTTTTTGAATCCTCTTTCTCTCTTCTCCTCTCTTCTCTAGTATTAGCTATCCCTCACAAGCACAAGAGTTTTAGTAGATTGATGGCTAAGGATGGGATGGATTCAGGAACTATTTTTGAGTTGGAGGAGACAGGAGGTGGCAAGAGTTTTGATCTGCAGTTTTTAGGACAGGGCAGAATTGTGAGTTACTCTGAGGGAGTGGATTTCAGGTGAGGGAGAGAGCGTGATGCCGTTTACCATAATAGATAGGTCGGGTAGGGGAGGTAAGTGAGATGGAGGAAAGATGATGAGTTCGGTTTTGTCTACAGTGAGGTTTAGGAAGCTAGAGGTGAAGAAGGAGGATATGGCTGATAGACACTCCAGGATTCTGGACAGCAGAGAGGTGACATCTGGGCTAGAGAGGTAGATCTGAGTGTCATCTGCATACAAGTGGTACTGGAAGTCATGGGACTTTAAGAGTTGTCCTAGGCCAAGGGTATAGATGGAAAAAAGTAGGGGTCCCAGGACAGAGCCTTGAGGCACTCCAAAAGAGAGAGGGTGGGATGAGGAGGTAGTGTGGGAGTGGGAAACGCTAAATGTGAGTTGGAAAAATATGAGGCAATCCAGGACAGGGCAAGGTCTTTGATGCCAAGGGAAGAAAGAATCTGTAGCAGTAGGCAGAGGTTGACTGTGTCGAAGGCAGACGACAGATCGAGAAGGAGGAGGATGGAGAACTGTTTGTTAGCTTTTGCTGTAAGTCATTAGTAATTTTGGTCAGGGCAGTTTCGATGGAGTGGTGGGGCCAGAAGTCAGATTGGAGGCTGTCAAGGAGAGCGTTAGATGATAGGACGAAGGAAAGTTGAGCATGGACATGCTGCTCAAGGAGTTTGGAAGCAAATGGGAGAAGTGATAAGGTGCGATAGCTGGGCATAGCTGTTGGATCAAGGTTTGTATTTTTGAGGATGGGTGTGATGGTGGCATGTTTGAAGGTTGCCACCGTGCCTCCTGGGTATAAGGTCGGGCAGCTAATGTGGAATTAACTATCCTGCCGGTCTCTGGAGCCAGGCTTGGAGATGATGACTCCCTCGGTGTTCCAGCTACCAGATCCTGCGCCTCAGAAAGGAGGCAGCCTTTTTCAGGGCAGAACTCCTTCTGGTTTCCTCTCCTTTTGCTATGACTTAGTTTCTCACTCTCTACAATACAATTCCCTTCTAATGTCTCTTTCTTAGGATGCTGCCGCACTTGGGGCAGGCGCAGCTCCCTGGCCTTCTGTCTAGGCCTCTGACAGGATCCCACCCCTGTCAGGGACCCACTACCTGAGCGGAGCCCAGATAGCAGCTTACTGGGTGAAGCCCAGCTCGCTTCTGCCTTACTTCCTATCCAGCCCACCAGTTTTACCTAATTGTGAGGAGTGCCCTAATAAATAGGAGCATAGCTCCCCATGGCGGACTGAAGTGTGAAGTGTGTTGTGTGATTTGTTATACCTGGTAAAGAGACCTCCTTTATTGCCTTCACATGTAACATCACTCCCCCTGGTGGAAGAATGACATTACTGCAATGACCAGGACTCTGGGGCGCTGCATATACCTTGAGTCCTAGTTGTTATTTATCTTTATTTCATACATGGATTTTTGATCTGTTCACGTGACTTCTGTACCAAACACTATTTAATGGGACTGTTTCCTCTTGGGAACTATGCTGCACTATCATTAAGAACAGGATAGTTTGAAGTGCATAAGACTGCACATATTCACTGGAATGTGAACTTTTAACCCTTGAATTTTAAATGAAACAATAAACAGGTATTTTAATTACCTACTTCGGATCTGCTGCTTGAAAAACTTCCTCTATTTGTCTCAGAGTGAGACAGGTTATTTGAATGAGAAGAGAACTCCAAAGGGAAAATAGTTCTTGGGCTAACAAATTAAAGCTGCACTCTGAAACACTATAGTATGCGAACATTGAATATATGAAATTGGAACTGCATTACTGCTTCAGAAAATATGCTAAAATATACAGGTACTTGGTGCAAAAATTGGCTAATAAAGCTTGATCCTACCTGCACATATAATTGTAGGTTTTTAGCTAATGAGAGGTATCATGTTACATCGGGGTCCCAACAACTTGGTATGCCTTGTCTCTGGCTGTTCGGCACCTTCCTTTTTTAACTTAATTTCTCCAGCAGTAATGCAGTTCCAATTTCACATATTCAATGTTTGCATACTATAGCGTTTCAGAGTGCAGGTTTATCTTATTAGTTATGCGTACATATAGAGTGGTTCTCTTAGCTTGTACGTGTTCAAGAAGAAACCAAACTACGGTAGGTCGAAATCCTAGAAAACTATGAAAACCAAAGAAGAACAAGGATCCCTAAAATATAACTTTTAATCAAAATAGTATAAAAACTTTATTTAACATAATCATCATTTAAGAAAGTGAAAAGGTATTCAATGTACCTAAACAACCCTAGGTCGCACTACAATGAGAACTGCCTGACAGTGGAGGTTGACACCCTACTTTTTCTCGGTCGGCGCCCCCACTCCTCGGCGGCTCACCCTTTTGTACCCTAGAAAATACCTATAATAGAGAAGGAACTAGTGAACCCTAAAAATACTGTACCTATGCTGCCACCTGCCTGGCAGTGGAGATAGACACCCTAATTTGCTGCGGTAGGTGCCCCCACTCAACGAAGACTACCCCTAGGGTCCCTCACAATCCCTACAGTAACAGATAGACAAAGAATAATGTCCCATACACACCTCCGATACCCAAAAAAATGTGTACGTGTTCACATTTGTCTTTTTTTTTTAAAGTGACAATCAGTCTTTTGACATTTCTTGGACTAGTTACATTGTCCTTGGCCATGCTTCCAGCTAAGTTTTATGGGAAATACCACATTATTTCAAATGAAAACAAATAAGTTTGTAATACAAGAGCCTCTGATACCTGTAGTTCGAGCTGTATGAATTTTGTGACAAGCTTCCTGCCCTCTTTTGTACTTCAAATAGGAAAGAAATGCAAAACGCAGATGTAAGAAGAAAAACAACTAAAATTATTTATGTTTTTCATCCATGTTTGTTTGAAATCACAAACTGAATGAATCAATTTCAGAATAAAAAATCAAATACAAACCATGGCAACAGAATCAGAACAAAATTAAACACGGTATTTGCTCTTCTTTGATCATAGCAATTATACTCCAGCAGTTAAGAGTGAGGAAATATAAATATTAGCCTTATCTGCCCTATGTCATATTATGTCAGTGGATCACTCAGAATTTTTGACAGTTTTATATAACAACACAAAATAAGAAAATCCTTTCTGTTATAATGTGAAAGTTAGTAGTGTTGTTAAGATAGTAGAAGTAGCTCATACCGAAACAACATGGCCTTTCAGATGTGGTGTCATGGGGATGAAAAATCTATATCTCAAATTTCTTTCTTTTTACTGCTCATAGGCTCTGATCACAACAGTGAACATAGGCATGACAGCAGGGACAGACCTGTTTTCTAATGAATACTGATGAACCTTGATAAACTCCAGATTGCACTATTTTTGCTGAAAAGAATACTGGAAAGGGCGGTAGAAAATCTGATGAAGGCTCTGAACAATAGTGTGAACAGATCTGATCCTTTCTGTTAGGGCTGGCGGGACGCACCAAATAATATTAAAGAGGATATAAGGTGCGTTCGCAGCCCGGGGTCCACCGGGCTGCTTAGTAATGACGGACAGTATATGGCAGTATAACATAAACACACGTGGGTCAACTTCACCAGGTATGTAGGGGCGAACCCTATACAGCAGAATGAACGCTAGTGTTTTGGTCACAGGACTCTGCCCCAAGGACACGGGATTAGAGTCCCTCTTGACCCACTAGCGTTCGGTGCCGCAACTGCGGTGCCAGGGAAAAACAAACTAAAGCGCACAGCGTCGCTCTGACGGACGCTGCTGTAGATGCAGTACTGTCGTGTCTTGTGCTGGATGGCACAATCTGGCGCTAGTTAGCTCCAATCACCCACACTCAGTCAACAACGCTAGGGAAGGGGATCATTTAGGAGCTTTCATCAGATTGCATTCACACATCCACAATTCTGGATTTATACTAGCTGCCAAGTGAACCTTTTATAGCTGCGTCCTTCCTGGACCTTCCCCGTGGTCCAATCAGGACCACTTCAGGACCTGAGCATGTGACCCCCGACCTCCAATGAGAGGCCGTCCCACCGACATGGTCAGTTGAAAAAAGCAGGACTTATTCCCTGGAGTGTCTGCTCGCTGCTGATTAATGCTGGTTACAATAGCTGAACCTGGGTCGTCAGCCGGAACCAGAGGCTCAGCATTAGCTTGAGCAAGACGCTGGGAACAACGTCTCTGCTGAGCAGGCTCCACTGTGGCTGGGGAACAATGGGAGATCGCTGAGGACTTGGCTCGAGATTCCCCCTGTGCAGCGGTGGGAAATCGACACCTAACACTTTCTATTAAAATTAGTGAATCTGTTCAAAATGAAAGAATATATATTTTTGGACAATTTTTTTTGTCCATATTCAGAAATAAGAAATTCTGTAAGAAATATTTTAGAAATTATTTGGCCATTATAAATGTTATAAAACTCTGCATTAGATCTGAAATCAGTGCATAAAATATGTAAATATATACAGTTGTGGCCAAAAGTATTGACACCCCTGCAATTCTGTCAGATATTACTCAGTTTCTTCCTGAAAATGATTGCAATCACAAATTCTTTGGTATTATTATCTTCATTTAATTTGTCTTAAATGAAAAAACACAAAAGAGAATGAAGCAAAAAGCAAAACATTGATCATTTCACACAAAACTCCAAAAATGGGCCAGACAAAAGTATTGGCACCCTCAGCCTAATACTTGGTTGCACAACCTTTAGCCAAAATAACTGCTACCAACCGCTTCTGGTAACCATCAATGAGTTTCTTACATTGCTCTGCTGGAATTTTAGACCTTTCTTCTTTGGCAAACTGCCCCAGGTCCCTGATATTTGAAGGGTGCCTTCTCCAAACTGCCATTTTTAGATCTCTCCACAGGTGTTCTACGGGATTCAGGTCTGGACTCATTGCTGGCCACCATAGAAGTCTCCAGTGCTTTCTCTCAAACCATTTTCTAGTGCTTTTTGAAGTGTGTTTTGGGTCATTGTCCTGCTGGAAGACCCATGACCTCTGAGGGAGACCCAGCTTTCTCACACTGGGCCCCAGATTATGCTGCAAAATTTGTTGGTAGTCTTCAGACTTCATAATGCCATGCACATGGTCAAGCAGTCCAGTGCCAGAGGCAGCAAAGCGACCCCAAAACATCAGGGAACCTCCACCATGTTTGACTGTAGGGACCGTGTTCTTTTCTTTGAATGCCTCTTTTTTTCTCCTGTAAACTCTATGTTGATGCCTTTGCCCAAAAAGCTCTACTTTTGTCTCATCTGACCAGAGAACATTCTTCCAAAGCATTTTAGGCTTTTTCAGGTAAGTTTTGGCAAACTCCAGCCTGGCTTTTTATGTCTCGGGGTAAGAAGTGGGGTCTTCCTGGGTCTCCTACCATACAGTCCCTTTTCATTCAGATGCCGACGGATAGTACGGGTTGACACTGTTGTACCCTTGGACTGCAGGGCAGCTTGAACTTGTTTGGATGTTAGTTGAGGTTCTTTATCCAACATCCGCACAATCTTGCATTGAAATCTCTTGTCAATTTTTCTTTTCTGTCCACATCTAGGGAGGTTAGCCACAGTGCCATGGGCTTTAAACTTCTTGATGACACTGCGCACGGTAGACAAAGGAACACTCAGGTCTTTGGAGATGGACTTGTAGCCTTGAGATTGCTCATGCTTCCTCACAATTTGGTTTCTCATGTCCTCAGACAGTTCTTTGGTCTTCTTTCTTTTCTCCATGCTCAATGTGGTACACACAAGGACACAGGACAGAGGTTGAGTCAACTTTAATCCATGTTAACTGGCTGCAAGTGTGATTTAGTTATTGCCAACACCTGTTAGGTGCCACAGGTAAGATACAGGTGTTGTTAGTTACACAAATTAGAGAAGCATCACATGATTTTTCAAACAGTGCCAATACTTTTGTCCACCCTCTTTTTTATGTTTGGTGTGGAATTATATCCAATTTGGCTTTAGGACAATTCTTTTTGTGTTTTTTCTTTTAAGACAAATTGAATGAAGATAATAATACCACATAATTTGTGTTTGCAATCAATTTCAGGAAGAAACTGAGTATTATCTGACAGAATTGCAGGGGTGTCAATACTTTTGGCCACAACTGTATATGTGCATCAAGTAGTCAGAAAGAAAAGATTTTCTATCAAGAAGCTGCAACCTTGACACAGCGTTCGTTCCCTGATCAATATCTTTTTCACACATTTTTCATTGTTTAAATGATAGGACTCTAATATAAAACTAATCTTGTTCTTAATCTATTCTGTGCTTGAAATAAAATCACTGTCAAGGTTTCTGCATATAAACAGAACTTGGGATCAGATAAATAAATGTCTGTCTGCAAGCTATATAATTTTTAAAGACCACAAATGCTATTTTGAAGTTGTCATTCAAACAAAGAGTATTAAACAGACAGAATGAATTCCAAGCACATCATCATGATAAACGTCCTTATAGAAGAGGTTCTATTTTTTGGAAGTTCGTCTATTGACTTGCAGCTAAAATGGAAAAGCAAAGTAATTGAAATGAAATATTGCTTAAAATAAATGTTAAAAACATTTAAACATTTAATATTTACTTGTCAGAGATCTGCCTCAAGCTTCTGGTATCACATTATTGAACCCTTTAGAGCAGGGGTGGGGAACCTCAGGCCCCAGTGCAATTTACGGCCCTCGATGACCTTTTATCAGGCCCCCGGGCAGATTCTCAGGGACCATATTCTTGGGCATGGAGCTGTATTTTGATTGCCACAAGCTCATTAATTTCTTCTTGCTCTGTTAGCACACACATGCAGTGTTCACTACTGGACACTAAAGGGCATGCAATGAAAGATTACATCCTGACACCAGTGCCAGAGTCAGGATGTACTTTGTGGGTGGACTTTGTACGGCCCCCAAAGGATGGTATAAATATCCAAATGGCCCTTCACAGAAAAAAGATTCCCCACCCCTGCTTTTGAGGATGGTTTGTAATTTATTATTATTAGTAGTTGTAGTAGTAGTCGTTAGGGTTGAGCGAAACGGGTCGGCCATTTTCAGAAGTCGCCGACTTTTGGCAAAGTCGGGTTTCATGAAACCCGACCCGACCCCTGTGTGGGGTCGGCCATGAGGTCGGCGATCTTCTGAATCTGGTATCGGAATTCCGATATCGAGTTCCGATATGTTTGCGATATCGGGAATCGGTATCGGAATCCATATTTAAGTGTAAAATAAAGAATCAAAATAAAAAATATTGATATACTCACCCTCGGACGCGCCCTGGTACTAATCGGCAGGCTTCCTTCCTAAGAATGAGCATGAATATAATATATATAATATAATAATAAAATCCATATAAAATAAAAGTCGCTCAACCCTAGTAGTCGTAGTATTAGTAGCAGTAGTAGTACTTAGAGATGAGGGAATCAGTTTGCCAAAAATGTGAATTCCTCCAAAGAGGTAAAGCTAGACTAGACAATTTACTTGTGCTAAAACTGGCGCATTTTCTGACATACTGGTTTAAGTTTACACTGTCTAACTATGGCGCAAGATAAATTGATAGTCTTCTATATGTTAACCATTAAACTCTGCATGACATATATATCCATCATGAGCTCTTCTTAAAGGGCTTGTCCTTTAATTTTATATTTATGGCCTATCCTTAGGATAGGTCATGTGGGTGCAACCGGCTCTCCAGAGGTAATATGCAAGGCTGGAAAAGCAGTGTTTTGATGAACGAGTTCAAAGAATCAGGAGACATACAGTGTCCAGCAAGAGATTCCACTTTATTGAAATGCAGGTGGAGGTTATATGCACCCCTGAACAGAGAGGGCTTTATGCTAAGAAACTGTTTTGGGGAATTTAGAGATAGATGTGTCTGTGTTGGAAGGGGGGTTCTGTGTAAAGGTTCTAATAGATTTAGAGCATAAAATGGGGACTAAGAAGACAAAATGGATCCTGATTTCCCAAAGCCATCAATTTCACATCAATGGCAGTGTAACACCTGGCACCCTTGTGAACTGCTGTCCCTGTTGTCGCTGGTGGCTGGTTGTGATTTTTGTGGAGCTTCACAGCACAGCTCTGTTAACTGTATAGTGGCTGCTGCTGGGCACTGCACATACAATCTACTCAAATCAATAGGGATGGATCTGCATCACCCGGCTGTGGCCACTGTACAGCTGAAGGAGCTACTAATCTTAAATTGATGACAAATCGTTAGGACTGTGCCATCAATATAAAAGTACTGGACAATCCATTTACTTAGCACTCCAAAAGGCATATATAAATTCTGATCAGGGAGGGACCACATATCTTAACTTTTAACCATCTGAAGTAGCCCAACTGACATAGCGGAGCTCATGTTGAATCTGGGAAGATCAGTTTTCTCACAGATTGTTTAACCTCTTTGATACTGCAACCAATAGCAACAGCGGAATCTAAGTTTTAGACACAGGAACTCCTTTTATCAGACTGTGGCCCCCGGACCTCGGGGACAATAATGGGTCCCCAAGGCTGTCATCTCACTCCTCCTATTAGTCCCATCCAATGATTGTAAGACACCGTACACTGTACTATTGCCGTGTGTTATATAAGTGATTAAAGGCGCTATTTGGACTAAAACAAAAATTTAAAAAAGTTTAAATACATTTCAAAGAATTTAAAAAATGCAGAAAACAAATTGTTGGATTTTTCCTACCTCTTTCTATATTATGTGAAAAAATCAAATATTTAAAAATACACAATTCACATTCATTATGATCCCAGCCATTAAAAAAAAAATAATGTTATTTAACTGGCAATATGATTACAATGAAAAAAAAATCAACATATTCACTCTCACATGTACTGTAACTCAAAATGGAACCGATTAAAAATATGCCCTTTCACAGCACTGAGAATATGGACACACGAAAACAAATTATTTTTCTTTAATGATTTTATTACAAAAAATAGGAAATCATTAAAAAGAAATAAACTGGTATCTCAATACTTGTACTGACCCTTAATATAAAGGTGACATGTCACTTTTTTCAGGAAACACCTGAAAACCCAATTCCAATTCCATATCTTAAAACGAGTTAAAGGTTTATATTATTTTCACAAAATAGTTGTTACTCAAAGAACTATTATGCACATTGCTATGTTGACTAAAATAAACAGGTATAGCTAATAGTAATAAAATAAAGAAAAAAGTATGATGTTTTTGCCACTTAATGTGAGATCTGAGAGCAACATGATGTAGGGTTACAGACCCTGATTCTAGCAGTGTCACTAAATGTGTTGCTTGCAGTTTAGACAAAATCACTGTTTTATCAGCAGGAGATTATCCCTAGATTACTAATAAATCTGCTGCCATGTAGTCCTCCATATTCACACCCCACCACTGATTGGCAGCTTTCTGCCTATGCACAGTGTACACAGAAAGTTGTCAATCAGTGCTGTGGGCAGGTTAGGCTACGTTCACACTAGCGTTGTGCGCCGTTGCGTCGGCGACGCAACGCACAACGCACGCAAAAACGCGTCAAAACGCACGCAAAAACGCTGCGTTTTGCGACGCATGCGTCGGTTTTTGCCGAAAATCGGACGCAAGAAAAATGCAACTTGTTGCGTTTTCTTGGTCCGACGCTTGCGGCAAAAAAGACGCATGTGTCGCACAACGCAACAAAAAAAAACGCATGCGTCCCCCATGTTAAGTATAGGGGCGCATGACACATGCGTCGCCGCTGCGTCGCCGACGCAAACCCGACGCACATTAGCTTAACGCTAATGTGAACGTAGCCTTATACAGAGCTCCACATTCAAAGAACTGGTAGATCTGCAACAAATAAAACAGTAATGTTATCAAAACTACAGCAAGCAACCCAGTGATGTCCCACTAGTGGTGTGAGCTCAATGTATTCCAGCACTGCACACACTACAAGTGGTGGTCATAGGTCAAAAAGCAACAATACTTTTCTCCCTTTGCACATAAAGCTTCAAAGGTATTCTCTATTCTTCTTAGTTCAATGAACTTGACTTAATCTAAGGAGAGAGTTTTTTCTATCTCTTGATCCCTCTCTAAGTGCAAGTTTTAGTTGTCTTCTCTATAGTAAAACAGCATAGATAGGGAGCTTTTGGGAATAGGAAAATTAAAGTCCTGAATGGTAATATTCACAGTGTCCGATTCCTGGTGGACAGATCAGTGAGTGGACCCAAACAACACCAAAAATAAAAAATTGGAAGTCAGGCCGCACCCTAAATTAATAACGTCTCTATGGACAACAGGGTGCCCGTCCACACCAGGGGATCCATCCCAGTATAAAGTCCAAATGCAAAAGAAGAAACGGACAGCACCACAGCAATTGTGACAGAACAGCTTACGTGTTTATTCTGCCATCTGCAACGTTTCGGTCCTGAGACCTTTATCAAGCAGCTTCTTTTGCAGATCAGTGAGTGGGTCACCTACACAGGCAAAGCTGAAACTGATAATGACAGCCCCACAATGACAGCTTTTACAGCTAGACAGGGCTCGGGCCCGATCATAACAATCATGGCAATATGAACACAGCACCTGTACTCTGCCAGAGCAGCTCAGAAGCAATCAGAGTTCTGAAGGTTGCCAATAAAGCGCAAAAAATGTGAAAAGGAGCCTGGAAAGTTTTGTGTACATCCTTACTCCTACCTACACCTTTCCTGCACTCTTGCTGTTCTGGGAATTATATGAAAGGGTTAAGAGCTGCTACAATAGGAAGGATTTGGAAGGGGACCATGCTGATACAAGTAGGGAGAGGGAGATTTTAGGGGGAGATTGATGTGGCCACCCCTAGTGTTGAGAGGGCTTTGTTCAATGGTGCTTTTTTTACTAGACAGCCACCCCCTGTTAGGACTGGCGGAACGCACCGAGTAAATAGTGAGATGTTATTAGGTGCGTTCGCAGTCCGGTGTCCACCGTGCAGGAGAGAACCTGCTGCTAGCAAATGGCAGCGCTATATGGTGGTGGAAGCGTACTCTGTTAAGTCACAGGGCCGCGGAACCGCACAAAGAGGGCAAGCTAGGAGTCACCGAACTCAGTCCCAAGACTCGGGATTTGAGTCCATCTAGACTACTTGCACTCAACACCGCTACTGGGTGTAAGAGATTAACTGCAAACAATATTTTGAGCACAAGAGTGCAAGCTGTGCCGTACTGGCGGATGCCACCAACCACCCAGGCTTGGGCTAAGAAAGCGCTCTAGTGGTGCGTGGCGCCATACTGGCGGTCACAGCAGTAGACGCTGTTGTGTGTAATAGTGCTGACAGTTCAGCAGGGCGCTAGATAGCAGCCATACTCGAACAGTCATACAATAGGGAAGGGATATTTAAGAACGACTTGCACTCATCAACACACACACGTATACAAATGTACACTAGCGCATGGCCGTGCAGTCATGCGAACCTTTTTTAGCTGCAGCATGTACAGGACCTTCCCAGAAGGACCAATGGGAGGCTGCCACAGAAGCTGAGCACCTTCAGGACTTTCCTGGAGGACCAATGGGACCTGCTGCAGTATCTGAGCATGTGACCCTCGATCTCCAACAGGAGATCTTGCCCTGGGCATGCTCAGAAGAGGAAAAGCAGGACTTAGTCCCAAAAGCGTCTGCTCGCCGCTGCCCAGCACTGGCTTCAATGGCAGAAGCTGGAAAAGCAGCAGTAACCCTTTGCACAGAGTGAGACTGGGCAAGACACTGGGACCGACGTCTCCGCTGAGCAGGCAGAAGAAGAATGGGAGACCGCAGCGAAAATGGCCCAAGATTCCCCCTGTGCAGAGGCGGGAACTTGACCCCCAACACCCCCTCCATTAATTGGAAGGTTTGCGAGTGGCTGCTTCCATCAGTACTTTGCACCTGTGCTGCCCCTGCCTTTATCATGGGGGGTCTGCTGCATTTTGTTAGTGCATTTTGTATTCTGACTTGGTGTTGGTAAGGCTGTTTCTTTTTCTGGTATGTTTTTTTGGAAATAAAAGCCCACCTGCCAGAACTGCTCGATTGCGGAGCTGCTTCGTCTTCTGATAGTGGCCGTGGCAAGGTATAGCACATCCACCTCCTATTCAAATCAATTGGAGGCAAATGTGCAGTACCCAGTGGATGCATTGTACACCCAGAGTAGGGCTGAGTAGGGGGGACAGGTGTCGGACCCCAATCGATCAGCTATTGATGACCAATCCTAAGCAAAGGTCAATCATTGAAAAATTAGTGGGCAACCTCTTTATCTTTATGGTATTTGTGCTTGCTTTGCTAGTTCATATGGATAGTGACATTATTCATAAATAAGAAATAATTCTATCACTTTTCAATGTACATTTACTCAGGAACTGCACTGGTCATGTATTGGAAATAGCAGTAGCTTCAAAAAATGCTTTCAGAATGTTTTTCCTTATGTTCCATTTAGAAAGTATTGAGTTCAGCGTTTTTTTAAAGGCTTCACTGACTGATGTAAATATAGATCCTGTTGCTTTGTTGTCATTTTTAAGCTCTAACAATGCATATATCAATTTTACCTGCATCAACTGAGCCGACAGTATGTTTATTTTTTTCTGATAAAGTAAAGGTTGCTGAAGCAGAACAATACATTTTACTTTAACAGTGCATGTATATAGAAAGTTTAATGCTTTCAGAGGGAACATACAGAGTGATAGTAAGACATAACAACTCTGTAACTTCAAACATGCAGCAAAAAGGCAATTACAAATGCTGTAATGCCAATACGCTATGCAAAAGAAGTCTGGATACTGTGCTAACAGATATGTGTAATCATAAATAAATTTGTCCTACAGTATATAGGGAATTGTTTGCCATGTATAATTCTTAGCCGTTTCAAATGTAGCTTGTCCTACCTAGAATATGAGTCAGTAATATGGCTTTACATCTTGGCACTTTTATTTTCTTTTTAGGAAAGACTAAGAATCTGACGATACTATAAGACATCATTTTGAATGCCAGTGTTAATGATGGGCATGCTGGAGTAAATGCTGCTAATTTATTGAGAGACGCATACCACTTAATGAATTGGGCGCTTTTTACAATTGGTGTGCGCGTCCATGCGCCTCTGCCAGAATTATTACTCCACATTGTTAATATGTTACTACAGTATATGCATACCCTAAGAGCATTAAAGGTCTTGTCTCATGATGGCAACTCCCATACATATGTCCTTTAGGGCATTTGGGTGACATAAAGTAGCATTTCCCACTCTACAGTTGTGCCCATAAATTTACATACCCGGCCGAATTTTTGCTTTCTTGGTCTTTTTTTCAGAGAATATGAACGATAACAACAAAACATTTTCTCCACTCATGGTTAGTGGTTGGGTGAAGCCACAATTGTCAACTGATCTACAAGAAAAAGTAGTTGAACTATATAAAACAGGAAAGGGATATAAAAAGATATCCAAGGAATTGATAATGCCAGTCAGCAGCGTTCAAACTGTGATTAACAAATAGAAAATCAGGGGCTCTGTAAAAACAAAACAACGGTCAGTTAGACCAACAAAAATGTCATCCACAACTGCCAGGAAAATTGTTCAGGAAGCAAAGAAAAACCCACAAATAACATTAGCTGAAATACAGGTCTCTCTGAAAACTAGTGGTGTGGCTGTTTCAAGGGGCACAATAAGGAGGCACTTGAAGAAAAATAGGCTGCATGGTTGAGTTGCCAGAGGAAAGCCATTACTGCACAAAAGTCTCAAAGTATCTTGCCTACAATACGCAAAACAGCACAGAGTCAAGCCTTAAAACTTCTGGAACAAGGTAATTTGGAGTGATGAGACCAAAATTTAACTTTTTGGTCACAACCATAAACATTAAATTTTTATGTAAGGAGAGAGGTCAACAAGGCCTATGATGAAAGGAACACCACTCCTACTGTAACGCATAGAGGTGGATCGCTGATGTTTTGGGCATGTGCGTGCTACAAAGGCACAGGAAACTTGGTCAAAAGTGAAGGAAGAATGAACGCAGCATGTTATCAGCAAATACTGGAGGGAAATCTGCATTCATCAGCCCAGAAGCTGCACATGGGATGTACCTGAACGTTCCAACATGACAACAACCCAAAACACAAGGCCAATTCAACCTGTCATTGGCTACAGCAGAACAAAGTGAAGGTTCTGGAGTGGCCATCTCAGTTTCCTGACCTCCATATCATTGAGTGGGCAGCTTTACCATCTGAGAAAATAAAAAACCTCATCTACAACTACCACAAAAGACTTCAAACTGTCATTGGTGTTAGAGGGGGCAATACACGGTATTAAGAAATGGGGTATGTGAACTTTTGAGCAGGGTCATTTCGATGTATGGGGTTGTCATTAGGGTTGAGCGAAACGGGTCGACCATTTTCAGAAGTCGCCGACTTTTGGCAAAGTCGGGTTTCATGAAACCCGACCCAACCCCTGTGTGGGGTCGGCCATGAGGTCGGCGATCATCTGAATCTGGTATCGGGATTCCGATACCGAGTTCCGATATGTTTGCGATATCGGAAATCGGTATCAGAATCCACATTTAAGTGTAAAATAAAGAATTAAAATAAAAAATATTGATATGCTCACCTCTCCGACGCAGCCTGGACATCGCCGCTGGTAACCGGCATCTTCCATTCCTAAAAATGGCGCTTGAAAGACCTTTCAAATGCTTCACGGCTTGTGATTGGTCGCGGCGGCCCACGTGACCGCTGAGCGACCAATCACAAGCCGGTGACGTAATTCTCAGGTCCTGTTCTGGTTCTCAGGTACATGAGAATTAAGTCACGGCTTGTGATTGGTCGCTGAGCGGTCACGTGGGCCGCCGCGACCAATCACAAAGCCGTGACGTCATCGGAAGGTCCTTCACGCATTCATTCTTAAGAAGGAAGGCTGCTGGAAAGAAGCCGAGGGTGAGTATATTCCTATTAGGTATATACTCACCCTCGTACGCGCCCTGCTTCTTTCCGGCAGCCTTCCTTCTTAAGAATAAACGCGTGAAGGACCTTCCGATGATGTCACGGCATTGTGATTGGTCGCGGCGGCCCACGTGACCGCTCAGCGACCAATCACAAGCCGTGACTTAATTCTCATGTACCTGAGAACCAGAACAGGACCTGAGAATTACGTCACCGGCTTGTGATTGGCCGCTCAGCGGTCACGTGGGCCGCCGCGACCAATCACAAGCCGTGAAGCATTCGAAAGGTCTTTCAAGCGCCATTTTTAGGAACGGAAGATGCCGGTTACTACCAGGGTGCGTCAGAGGGTGAGTATATCAATTTTTTTATTTTAATTCTTTATTTTACACGTAAATATGGATCCCAGGGCCTGAAGGCGAGTTTCCTCTCCTTCAGACCCTGGGAACCATAGTATCCCATTGCACTGCATTGGGTTTCGCGTTTCGGCCGACCCCGACCCCGACTTTTTTATAGGATCGGCCGATTTCACTCGACCCGACTTTTGAGAAAGTCGGGTTTCGTGAAACCCGACCCGATCATATAAAAATAAAAGTCGCTCAACCCTAGTTGTCATGATTTAAAAAGAGAAAACACAGTAGTTTGACTATAAGTGGCTTCACCCAACCACTAACCATGAGTGGAGAGAAAGTTTTGCTGTTAGCATTCATATTCTCTGAAAAAAGGCCAAGAAAGCAAAAATTCTGCCGGGATATGTAAACTTTTGAACACAACTGTATACTGGTCTATAGGAAGAGCGCAATTTGTGTAGGTTGTTTATGCATTAGGAAAAACACTATTTCTGGCAATAATTTTACTTGCATTCTGCATTTTTAGCAATTTTTGCCTTTGCTCTCAAAGACTCACAGTTGGCCTTTGTCTCTCTCTGCTCTACTCTCCCTCCAGCTTCTCTCCTTTCCCCTCTCCATAGACTTTCACAGGCAGTGAGTGTAATGTAATCTGAAGATAGAAAATAAGACAAGTTTGAATAGATTTAAGAGTGAAATATCAATGTAGGAATAAAAAAGTTTTTTTCTGTAATAAGATTATTGTAAACTTTCTTTGTTTGTACTACTGACGTAAAAAAATTAAAGTGCTTTTACTATTTATGTGAAAGCCGCATGTAAGCAAGCTCAGATTGGCCCCCAGTAGACCAGTGATTCCCTCGGTGAGTACATGGTTTTAAATGGGCCCTTAAACCAGGATGTCCCTTTGTCAGGTGTGGTGGGTGCCTGGACTGCCCCTGCCATTTAGGTAAGATATGTGACTCTGTTAAGCATAGGGTTGTGCCAATCATTCTTTTAGACCTTTGGGTTATAATTATATGCCGTACATTTGGTGTATACTTCCTTTGGGATTATTGTTGTCCAATTTATTTATATTAGGTGTGTCTTGCCCCTTTGAATATTCATATATATAGAGTGTTTGTTATCGCTCTTGTAACTGCCTTAAGTCATATATACACACTATGTAATGTTGTTCAGCCCAGGTGTCCCACCTATTGTTGTTTGATTGCGGTGCTTACTGGTTTTTACTCAAACATGGTTTTAATATTATTGAAATAAAGCATTTATTTTACTTTTGTGGCTTTATTTACATGTTTTTTGGTGGTGTTAAACTATATGGGGGCAAAAGACAGCAACATTATAAAGTATGGAGTCCAAAGTGGGGGACATTAAACGATATTGAGGCCATAGAGGAGGACATAATGCTATATGAGGGCAAACAATAGGGAAATTGCTTAGTATGGGGGCCATAATGTGGGACACTATATGACATGGCGCCCACATAGAGAGACATTACACTCTATAAGGGCCAGAGAGGGACATTACCATCTATGGAACTGTAATGTCAGTATTGATCACTATAAACATAAGGATGAATGACCTCGGGGAGATCAAAACATCCAACACCGCGGAGACACCATCACATGTTTCTCAACGCAATGATCCAGAACACTGCCCCATCCCTTAAGGGAAATATGCAAATGCATGTAGAAAAGCTGCAGAGACACCATGACGTGTTTCTCAACGCAAGATGAGTATACATCTATACAGTATATACTATCTACGATATATACAGCTCCTGCATTAAATGTCACCAATGATCACTTTATTACCTGTACACTTACGCTATACATTGTTTGCTATCTACTGAGCTCCTGTGTATAATGTATCTGGTGATCACTGTATTTACCTGTACACTTACGCTATATATTATATACTACCTACTGAGCTCCTATGATCACTGTATTAAATGTAAACTTAAACTATACAATGTACATTGCTCCTATGCATTATTGTCAATGGTGATAATATTAGTGGTAGTACTGTGGTCATCGTATGATAGTAAAATTTGGTCACTATGTGGTCTGGTCTTGGTCTGGCTGTAATTGTCCCTTGTATGTGGTATTATTAGTATATTGGTCTTAATATAGTGGATTGTGTTGTGGATGGAGATCACTTGTTTTCTTTGCTATCAATAAGAAGATTCTTTATATTTATAATAGAGATTAAATACTTCAAAGTTTAATGCCTTCCTATCCTGTAACATAATTTTACACAATGTTGGAGATGCACTTTAAGGAATTATCAACTATCCACAGGATAATTGAATGACTGGTGGGAGTGTGACTCTTGTGGCCACACTGAGAGAATGAGGAACTTTTATCCTTGTTAAAACAGAGTGGCATGTTTGACCACTGCTCCAATCATTCCTTATGTGGCTGGCGAGGTCTGTGCTCAGCTTCTTCTGGTATCCTCAAAGAGCATAATTGGAGAGAAGGTAAGACATCCGACCTGCTATTTCATTTTTAAACTAGCGTGAAAGTTTCACACTGGGGATAAAATTTCCCCATTCTTCCGACTGGTGCAGGTCCCAGTGATCGAACTTCCTCCGATCAATAAGTTATCTTCTACTATTTAGACAGCTGATAACTTATTTTTACTGAAGCACCCCTTTAATGTACATCAACATATTTGAACATCTCAGTTATGGTGTGGGCACAGTAGCCACCTGTATTTTACCGTCAATACTCTACTCTAACAAGAATACTACCTAACAGTTATTTGCAAGTAATTATAGTGTAGTCAATTCTTCCCATGGGACAAAGGCACTAAAGACGTACACAGCTGAAAGCATACCATAAAGAGAAAAAATCAAACAGCAAACAATGTGAAATTACTATAACGTATAATTAAAACAATACTTTAATTAAAAAGTTAATTGATTAACAATTCACTGTTTCTAACAAGGAATGAGTAGCAAGTAGTGGTAACCTAAAATGCCTATTCTCTGGGATTTAATAAGTAGAGCTTTTTTATTTTTTTATTTTGTTACCTGCACAATAAACCCATGAATTTTCTATAGTATTTGTTGCAATTGTTGAATGGCAATGTTGCTCAAGAAATCTATTTTGGAATGAATGCCTCCTAGCTAAAAAACAGATCGCTAGAAGGCATTTATACCAATAGAGAACTGCAAAATTTCCAACCTTATTTTCAAAAGGTTGCCAAAAAAATCAACAGTAGATCAACACTTTTAATTCACAGCATTTACCGTACTTTAGGTACAATATACTTATGTGGCAAGTATTTAAAACTGAAAATCATTCTGTTAATTCACATAATTGATTGTTCAATGTATTTCAGATGATCTTTTTCCAGCCATCACTTCGAAATAAGTAATTTCACTAAGAAATTCCTTTTTAGGTGACATTTTTAGTGAATACTTTAAAAATGGTAAATAATAATAATAATAATAATAATAATAATAATAATAATAATAAAACCTTTCCCACCTTCCTCCCCTTCTATCCCAAACTGGAGCAAAATGTCCAAAACAATCATAAAAGTCTTCAATATAGTCCTTATTCGGACATCTGAAAAGAGAGCTTATTGATTGTTTGTACTCATTATAGCTTACCATCTAGTGGTTTGTGTCAGTGCCATTCCTGTTTTCTACTTGCGGTACTAGTTTGTTGTCTTTCACTTTTTCAATTGTGTCTACTTACTATTTTAATAGTGTTTTAATCTGTTTTTTATTGTCTTTAATAAAATTGATATTGTGTATATTGTGCTCTAGTGCCTATTTTGGGGGGGTTTCTGGAAAATTATATTAACATCAACAATTGAAATTTACATTTCATCAGATTTAGCAAAAAAGTACAAGAGACACTCAAAGACTTAGATCAGGTAGGTGGTGACATGTGCACCCAAAATATCAGACATTTATATGGTAAAGTGCATAGTGCAATTTTTAGATCTGGGGGTCTCCTGGGGTAATAGGATGGTAACCATTTTTATAGGATGCTAATAAAGTGCAAAGTGCATACCGCCCCAAAAACATATACACATCCCATGCCCTCCAGATTCTTATCCAATGTCTGGTACTTAAGGTGTCAAGATGCAAATATTTTATTTTTCAAATAAAATGAATTTTCATTTAAAAAATGTGCAAATTGCCTCTTCAGAGAGAAAGAGGACTTGAACTCTTTAGCGCCACCTGTTGGAAGCAGCGATCCTACAAGTCACAATCACAACCTTTAACCAGTCTTGCAATATGACTTAGGATAAAAGCCAAATCAGATTCTCACTTTGCAGACACTGTGTTTCGGGCTGATATACACTGTATATATATATATATATATATATATATATATATATATATCTACTATATAATTGTCTAAGGGTCACTTCCGTCTGTCTGTCCTTCTGTCTTTCTGTCACCGTTATTCGTTCGCTGATTGGTCTCGGCATCTGCCTGTCAGGGCTGCCGCGACCAATCAGCGACACGCACAGTCCGGAAGAAAATGGCCGCTCCTTACTCCCCGCACTCACTGCTCGGCGCCCGCATACACCCCTCCGCTCACCGCTCACACAGGGTTAATGCCGGCGGTAACGGACCGCGTTATGCCACGGGTAACGCACTCCGTTACTGCCGCTATTAACCCTGTGTGACCAAGATTTTTACTATTGAGCCTGCCTATGCATTGCCAATAGTAAAAACATCTAATGTTAAAAATAATTAAAAAATTATTATATACTCACCTACGCCGCCTTTCCCGCTCCTTGCGATGCAACCGCCACGTTCCGGTGCACGGATGGTCTGGCAGAAGGACCTGCCATGACGTAATGGTCATGTGACCGCTGTCAGGATCACACTCAGTCGGAGCAGCCTTTGGAAGTGGGGAATCACCAGAAATAATACACAAGACACGTCTTGTATAGTGTATCACTGGGAAGTCTCTGAAGCACGCCTGCCTTCAAGGTGCTATCCCTTCTTTATATAGTTGTATCGGTAGGTTCAGTGGTTATACAAGTTTTGCATGTTTAAACAAAGAGACAAAACAGGAAAGAAAGAAAAAACAGTTTAGTGGGCGGCAGTTTCACAACAAACAGTACAAAGGCAATTCCACAGACAAGAAAAACAGGATTTCATACTATAGCTAAAATGTCCTTGAATGGACAGGTCAATATTTATCACAAATTCTTTTTTGTGGTTCATTGAGGTAACCATTTTTGTTCTGCTCTTCACAATCCTCCCTTTGACATATTCCATTCAAAACCTTGTCATATAGACGATCATTTTAGTCATTCTTTTTGTGATATTACAACAAAAAAAAAAACTTTATATTCTCGCATCCATTACATAAAATTTATTTGTGCATACCGAGATACCCTTGAGTACAACCTTGAATAATACATATATAATTACAATAACTATAACTGTATGTATTAGGCTTTGCATAATCCCGGTAACCCACCCACCGATTCCCCTGAACCAATTGGCCGGGTTAAGAAAGGAAAAGGTATCTGACCACCAGCTATCCTTATTTTGGTCATTGTCTTTGTCATACTGATCCCTGAGTCGTTGTACGTCTTCTAATTTAAATCTCATACTCATAGTACTATTCGGGTCTATATAATGACAGCAGGTGGGTCCGATGATTTGACACATACCCCCTTGTGAGGCAGTTAGGTAATCCAATACCAGGGTATGTTGGTTAGTGACTATTATAAGCTGATTCTGTACAGCTATACTAGTATTTAATATGTCCAATATATCCCAAATCTGGTCATCTAGATAATCCGTGGCTCTAACTAATTTATCCCACATCTGTGTTAACATAGGATAAATAAAAATGGTACTAGCAATTTTGTTGGGAATTCCCATTTGTACTATATGCGGCCTCCCCGAGGGACGTGGTGAGTTATCTGCAGCTCTTTTATACAATGTGTGCTTGGGCACGGCTTGCATATTCACTTGTTTATTTGAAATTATGAAAGTAGCCGGGGTTAGGCGTCCTAATGTACAAGTACCCTTTATACCTACGGGAAGCCATTTATATGCTCCTTCTCCGCATATCCAAAATGTACCCTCAGGCAGATCCCACAAAGCTGAGTGCTGCAATACCAATCTGTGAGCCAAATCCACAAAACTAGATACATTCTGAAGCATACACCAAGAGGGTTTTTGTCCCAAGGGGCTACAGTACCCGGCTGCGGGATTCCCACATACATGCATTCCGTTGAGGTTAACATTATTAACATCAATATCATGAGTCTTATACTGCTTTTTTGCAATGGCTTGCATGTATCCATGATGCCTTTCCTTCAAGCTTGACTGCTGTTGGAGTTGTTAACAGGACTTGGAAAGGTCCGTCAAATCTCGGTTCCAGAGTCTTTCTGGTGTGTCTTTTCACGTAGATTTGATCACCAGGTTCCAACTTGTGGCCTCCTTCGAGATTTTCTGGATCTGGAAGGGAAGCAAAAACTTGCGAATGCACTTTAGTTAAACGTTTTTGTAATTCTTGTACATAAGCAGTTAAAGTCTCAGTATTCAACATCAGTTGTTGTGGAAAATAACAACCCAAATTTGCTGCTCTACCAAAAAGAATCTCATGTGGTGACAGCTTAGCCTTCCCCCTTGGGGCATTTCGGATGGAATACAGGGCAAGTGGTAGACACTCGGTCTAAGGCTTTCCTGTTTCTGCCATGGCCTTCTGGATTTTTAATTTTATTGTTCCATTTAATCTTTCCACTTTACCTGAACTCTGTGGGTGATACGGAGTGTGAAACTGGTTTTCTACTCCCAACATTTTCATAACATTCTGGAATATTTCCCCAGTAAAATGGGTACCCCTATCTGACTCGATCACCTCAGGCATGCCGTAACGGGGTATCAGTTCATGTGCTATTTTAATGGCAGTAGTTTTTGCTGAGGCTTTACGAACTGGATAAGCCTCTGGCCACCCTGAGAACATGTCCACACACACAAGCACATGTTCGTATCCATTGTACCTAGGAAGTTGGATGTAGTCGATCTGGAGTCTTTGAAAGGGATACAGTGGTCTTACATGATGCTTGGTTGGGGTTTTAATGGTCTGACCTGGATTGTGTGCCAGGCATATAGCGCATGCAGCACACATGTTCCGAGCAAAATTACCAAAGCCTGGAGCCAACCACCTTTCTTTTACCTTGAGCGTCATACCATTTGCCGACACATGCGTGGGTAGGTGGAGGTCACTTGCCACTGCGGGGTACCAGGCTCTGGGTAAACACAACAAAGTTCCTTTTTTCCATAATCCTTGCTGATCTTCTGCCCCTTTTTTCTGCCACTGCCCTCGTTCTTCGTCGTCTACCTGTTTCTGAGCTTCCTTCAATCTCTCCTCATCATCTTCAGAGCTATCTAGTGTGTGGGCATGATGTAAGGGTTTACGTGCTGCCTGTTTTGCTGCCTTGTCGGCTTTATCGTTACCCCTGGCTTCCTCGGTGTCGAGTCTCACATGTGCAGCTACCTTTATCACCGCTATTTCTTTAGTTTCTTGTGCTGCCTCCAGAATCTGTCTAATGAGGGAGGCATGTTTAACAGGTTGGCCTGAAGCAGTCATATAACCTCTGGCTCTCCATATTACGCCAAAATCGAAAATAATGCCATGTGCATATCTAGAATCAGTGTATATGTTTGCTGTCTGATCTTTGGCTATTTTTAGAGCTTCAACCAATGCCGTAAGTTCTGCTTCTTGTGCAGACTGATTAGCAGGGAGAGGTTCTGCTTTCAGCACTTCATGCTGAGTTACTACCGCAAAACCTGTATGAAATTGTCCATTCATATCTGCATATCTACTGCCATCTATGAAAAGTTCAAATGTAGCATTACAGAGTGGCTTGTCACGTACATTACATAAGCCCTGAGTCTCTTGTTCCATTAATTGTACACAATCATGCATTGACTTTGATGGGTCAAAGGAGTTGGAGAGTGCAGTTTCCTCAGGTATGGTACCCCCCTCAGACTCTAAAGGGAGCAAAGACGCGAGATTAAGAGTCTGAATCCTGGCAAAGGAAATGTTGGGCGGCAGTAGTAGGGAACATTGGAGACGGAGGTGTCTGGCCATTGAAATATGTTTAGGTTGGACCTGGTTAAGAATGCCATGTACATCATGAGTGGTCTGAACTAGAAGTGGGTGATCAAGAACAATCTCAGAAGCTTTATCTAATAACAGTGAAATTGCGGCTACTACTCTTACACAAGAAGGTGCGGCTCTAGCTACAGGGTCCAGATGAGCTGATATGTTTGCCACCGGTCTCTGTTTGTTTCCATGTTTTTGTGTGAGCACCCCTGTAGCATGTGAGGATATCTCAGCTGCCATCAATTGAAAAGGTTTAGTGTAGTCTGGGAGTCCCAAAGCCGGAGCTGATACCAGTGCTGTTTTCAAAGAGGAAAATGACTGTTTAGCCTCTTCACTGAGTGAATATGGCGTGTTGGCAATACAGTCATATAAAGGCTGCATGAGTTGACTTGCATGTATGATCCACTGTCTACAGTGTGAAACAATACCTAGGAAAGCACGCAGCTGTTTGTGATTCCTGGGTTCAAGCATGTTACGTATGGCTTCCGTACGTTGAGGTGTGAGGTGTCTGATGCCCTGTGATATGCAGTGACCTAAAAACACGACTGTTTGTTGACAAGCCTGGAGTTTCTGTCTATTTACTTTACAGCCTTCTTGCGCTAGGAAAATTAAGAAATTAACAGTTGAGGTAACTGCCGTCTGCTCATCAGGGCAACAAATAAGTAAATCATCTACATACTGTAGAATGACTACTCCTGGTTCTGGGGTGAAATTTTTTAGCACGGTCTGCATTGCTTCAGAGTACAAAGTTGGTGAGTGTACCATACCTTGTGGCAATCTTGTCCATGCTAATTGTTTACCCTTGAATGTAAAGGCAAACAAATGCCAACAGTTCTTATGTAGTGGCACAGAAAAAAATGCGTTTGATAAGTCAATTACCGTAAAATATGCAGCAGTGCTGGGAATTTGAGACAGTAAGGTATGAGGATTCGGTACCACAGGGGTGACCGGTGCCAAAACCTTATTGATTTCCCGTAAGTCGTGCACCATGCGATATTTCACCATAGTTTCTTTGGAGGACACTTTCTTTTTAACAGGATATAAGGGTGTATTGGCGGGTGAAAAAAAATCCTATATAGAAAAGAAATACCAAATAATTTTCAAAATATAATCTATCCAGTAAATATTACAAAGCAAACATGTACCCCAAGAAAATATTTACTGACAACTCAATAAATAATTTTTGATCAAATTCATTTTATTTATATTAAGGACATTACACAACAATTGTCAATATTTATTTATAAAAAGTTTTTACCGTTAAAATAACCAAAGATATATAAAAGTATATAAAAATTTAATTATTAAGACTGTATGTGGGGGGCTGTGGCACACAGAAACTGACTGGCAAAGTCAATAACAATAAATGAAATAAAGTGCTAATGCAATCAAATCAAAGTTAGTCTATACATTGAATATACAAAACACAGTCATGAACCGGCCATAATGTGCAAAATATGCAAAAGAATTGGAGGAAAAGTTTTTATATATATGTGCCAGATACAAATATGAGAACCTATCTGATATACAATTGGAAAAATCAAATAAATATATGAATATATATAAATATAAAATAAAAAATAAAATATAAAAATATATTTTATATAAAAAGAGATAAGTGGTATATATTGACCATATATAAGTGGTCAATATATACCACTTATCTCTTTTTATATAAAATATATTTTTATATTTTATTTTTTATTTTATATTTATATATATTCATATATTTATTTGATTTTTCCAATTGTATATCAGATAGGTTCTCATATTTGTATCTGGCACATATATATAAAAACTTTTCCTCCAATTCTTTTGCATATTTTGCACATTATGGCCGGTTCATGACTGTGTTTTGTATATTCAATGTATAGACTAACTTTGATTTGATTGCATTAGCACTTTATTTCATTTATTGTTATTGACTTTGCCAGTCAGTTTCTGTGTGCCACAGCCCCCCACATACAGTCTTAATAATTAAATTTTTATATACTTTTATATATCTTTGGTTATTTTAACGGTAAAAACTTTTTATAAATAAATATTGACAATTGTTGTGTAATGTCCTTAATATAAATAAAATGAATTTGATCAAAAATTATTTATTGTATTGGCGGGTGACCTGATTTCTACCAAAACACCTTGTAACACATAATCCTGAATTTGTTGAGAAATCGCCTGTTCTTGCTGGGCGCTGATGGGGTATTGCCTGAGCTGAGGTAAAATGGTTCCCGGGGCAGTTTCTAACAGTATAGGAGCTACTGATAAAAATCCTACATCAGTGTCTCCTTTTGCCCATAGGCTGTCAGGAACCCGAGACAAGTCAATTTTTGCTTGTTGAGTGTAGATTTCGGGAAAATCCTCCATTGCCTGTATTCTAACATATGGTTCCAGAGTTTCTGCATCTTCAGGGATGGTCAGCATAACTGTGCCATCTTCTCTAAAATGGATGTTTGCATGCATTTTACTTAAGACATCAGTACCCAACAAGCAGGTAGGTGCACCTTTAGCAAATAAAAATTTGGATACAAAAGTTTTAGGGCCAAAGCTCACATTTAAAGGTTTTGTAAAGGGCAACGCCTGAATTTTACCATCATACCCTTCTGCATATGTAACCTTTGAGGATATATTGTCAGGATATGGTAAAAAGTCCTGATTTAAAATGGAGGATGTTGCTCCCGTATCTATCAGAAAAGGTACATTTTTACCCTCAACCTCAACTTGTATTATTGGTCTTCTAGAAGGAAGAGAGACCTGCATAACTTTCAGTCATTCTGAGCTGTCTGTTTGATCAGGCACTGGGTTATTTATCCTATTTTTGGGTACAAAGGTTCCTGAATCTATATCTGCTTTTCTCTTCCTACATTCCCTTTGGAAATGTCCTGGCTTCTTACAGTAATGACAAGTAAACTTTTGATTAGCAGAGCCAGTATTAGCCTGTGCAATTCTTACTGGCTTAGAATTTTCTCTTAAGTCCATTTCTATCCCTACAGCTTTCTGTCTAGCCAGGTGTGGGTCTTCCGAAGTTCTCCAAGCAGGGGTTGCGGCCTTAAGCTTTTCCTTCACTTTTGGAGACAATCCATCTATAAAGGTTTTTGTAACTAACCTCATCATTCCTGGAGCGGTTAGATCCATGCCTTCATCTCTGAAATTATTTTCTACACTTAGATAATATTCGTCTACTGATTGTCCAGATTTCTGAGCCACCACTCCCATTGTTCCTCTCTGCCTCTGTCTCTCCCTCATGAAAACCATTAAGTGATCTACAAATTGCGTACCTGATTCTATCGTTTGTAAGGCACCATCTCCTGCTTGGGGCCTATGTACCTGTAGATTTGCTAATAGCTCCTGGAAGAGTCCAGGAGTCATTTTCATTCTACATAATTCTTCTCCATCTGCCCAAACTCCTGCGTGAGTCTGCATAATTTGCTGTATATATTGTGCAAATCTAACTGGACACTGGGTGGGATCTGGTGCGTTATGCAAGAGAGACATGCCTTCAGCGGGGGACCAAGGGAAATATTGTCGAGTTTGGTGGTATCTAGTTCCCATTACTCCGTCAGCACCAGGTTCCCTAAAGGGTCTTGGTACTACCCTAACAGGGGCAAGTACAGCGCCATGTCTAGGTGTACCACAGGCTAGGCAATCATTTCTCCAGTCTGGATTTTGTTGTCCACAGTGCGGACATACCCATCCTCCTGGTCCGGCTAAACTTTGAGGTGGTGTTTGGAGAAAAGATGGGGCATGTGGGTTAAGGTATGGGGGTGGGGTATTTTTAGATTCCACATTTAGTTTTTCTCCACAGCCTGCGGGTCTAATACACCACTTTTTACTCTGTTGATTATATGTCCATCCCTCATTTTCTGCTACCCTAGAGACATCAATCAATGCTTGGATCTGATCTATCCATTTCTTGTCTCTGATTATGCCTTTTTTTCTTTCCTGAATTCCTTCCTATAGTTTTCTACTAAAAGCTTCTGCCCTAGTAACTCCAAACTTACTAAAAATCTTTCTCAGCCCCTTAGTGGCATCTTCACCACTTCTCTCCTTTATGATAGTATAGATATCTAATTCTTCTGGTTCCGACTTTGTTTGCTTATTCCCCATTTTCTTATCCTGAGATTTCTTGCCCTAGGTGGCGTTTGAGTATGAGAATACCTCGTTACCTTCTTCCTAAGGAGCTAGGATGTCTTTTCTTGCCCTAGGTGGCGTCTGGGTATGAGAATACCTCGTTACCTTCTTCCTAAGGAGCTAGGATGTTTAAACTGTGTTGATGTAAGAAAATCCTGATTCCTACACCTATAGCAAACAACACAAATGCAACCAGACAGAAAAAGAAAAAGAACATACAACGTATCTTGTCCCAGGCTAATTTATCTGTCCTGGGCTCATACTATCATACACAACGTATTCTTGTCCCAGGCTAATTTATCTGTCCTGGGCTCATACTATCATACACTTATCCGTCACCAGGTTTTCGTCAAAGACAGGATCAGAGATTGAACATAGGCGTGGAGGTCTCCCCGAAAGGACGCAACCACGTTGCCCAGTGGGACAGTCACTTCTTCTGTTTCAACACCCTGGGCGGCTTATAGGGCTATTCCCAACTTCCACACACCTTCTATTCACATTCACTCTCATTCAATGCCGTACTCCGTGAGGTGATCAATTCCTAAATAGTTCAAGAACCCGAGCTATAGGTATCCTCCTCTACTAGAACTACCCGCTAAAGAACACGACACAGAAAATCTTACGGACAGTGCAGGGCAGATATAAGAGATCTAACAGTGTCTCTTACCTGGCCAGGTTTTTGTTCATCTGCCGTCCATTATCCCAGATTCTCTTTTCGTTCGTATTCTGCCGGTGTTCTTGAAGGAATACACAGACCTCGGGTCCCTGTTCAGGCGCCAGGAAATGTCAGGATCACACTCAGTCGGAGCAGCCTTTGGAAGTGGGGAATCACCAGAAATAATACACAAGACACGTCTTGTATAGTGTATCACTGGGAAGTCTCTGAAGCACGCCTGCCTTCAAGGTGCTATCCCTTCTTTATATAGTTGTATCGGTAGGTTCAGTGGTTATACAAGTTTTGCATGTTTAAACAAAGAGACAAAACAGGAAAGAAAGAAAAAACAGTTTCGTGGGCGGCAGTTTCACAACAAACAGTACAAAGGCAATTCCACAGACAAGAAAAACAGGATTTCATACTATAGCTAAAATGTCCTTGAATGGACAGGTCAATATTTATCACAAATTCCTTTTTGTGGTTCATTGAGGTAACCATTTTTGTTCTGCTCTTCACACCGCGATGTCATCAGAAGTCCTGCGCACCTGCGCGGAAAGGACCTACCGTGACGTCACGGTCATGTGACCGCTACACGGTCATGTGACCGCGATGTCATGACAGGTCCTGCGCTACAAGGACCTGCCAGTCGACAGAGCTACAACGCACTGGCAAAAGGTGAGTATATGTTTATTTTTTATTTTTTTACCTGTGTCATACGTGGCTGGGCAATATACTACATAGCTGGGCAATATACTACATAGCTGGGCAATATACTACATGGGCTGTGCAATATACTACATGGCCTGTGCAATATACTACGTGGCTCTGTGCTGTATACTACGTCACTGGACAATATACTATGTGGCTCTGCTGTATACTACGTCACTGGGCAATATACAATGTAACTGGGCAATATACAGTACTACATAGCTGGGCAATATACTACGTGGCTGGGCAATATAGTACATAGCTCTGCTATATACTACATAGCTGGGCAATATACTACGTGGCTGGGCAATATACTACGTGGACATACATATTCTAGAATACCCGATGCGTTAGAATCGGGCCACCATCTAGTATATATATATATATGTGTGTGTATGTATATATATATACAGTATATATATATATATATATATATATATATATATATATATATAATGGACATTCCTAGAGGCTGGATTTACTTTTCCTAATCTTTGACATCAGTTGTCTCACCTACTGTTCTATGCCTCCGGATCCTGCAAGTGCGTGAGCTGTCTCTCCTCTTCTCTTACTTGAATCACTGGTTTAGAACATTCTGACCTTCCAGAAGGTCAAAGTAGGAACATTTCACCGAGTAGGCATAAGGACACTTAAAGGTCATGCAATGCTCCTCTGGGGATTTATATATGCAAATAGCCTCTATAGAGAGAAAAGGGACTTAAGGTACCTTCACACTGAGCAACTTTACAATGAGAACGACAACGATCCGTGACGTTGCAGCGTCCTGGTTAGTGATCTCGTTGTGTTTGACACGCAGCAGCGATCTGGATCCCGCTGTGATATCGTTGGTCGGAGCTAGAAGTCCAGAACTTTATTTGGTCGTCAGATCGGCGTGTATCGTTGTGTTTGACAGCAAAAGCAACTATGTCAGCAATGTTTTACATGGAGCTAACGACCTGTGAGAACGATAAGTGAGTCACCGCTACATCACAGGATCGCTCCTGCATCGTTGTGGAGCTGCTGTGTTTGACATCTCTACAGCGACCTAAACAGCGACGCTGCAGCGATCGGCTCGTTGTCTATATCGCTGCAGCGTCGATGATTGTGACGGTACCTTAAAACTCTAGTGCCACCTATTGAAGATAGCAATCCTAAAAGTCAATATCAACCTTTAATTAATTAGGCTTGCTGCATGATTTACAATAAGAAGCCAAACCAAAAACTACAGTTGATGACTTGTTTAAAGATGTTTGCCCCTCCTAGGCACAAAGAGTCAATATTCATGTTTATAATTGCTACATCCAATAGGTGGTTCTAAAGTTCATGTCCCCTTCCTCTCTGAAGAAGCTATCTGCCAGAATGTAGAATTGACATACAACTGTGTCAACTAAAAGACGCAAATGAAAAAAACAAAAAGGGTAAAAATTCCAGACTGTGGATGTTAAAAAAACAAATTTGTATGGCATGTCTTAGATTGATTAATGAAAGTGAAAATAATTTTAGTTACCTAATTATGCATTGCATAGATTTAATGGAGCAAGTAATCAGAAAACTACCTTTTTCCAAATCGATTGTATTATTATTATTATTATTATTATTATTATTGCTATTATAAAAATAATCAGAAATTATAGAATTCTCCCACTGGCAGCTAGGCTCATCATTACAGAACTTTTTAACAGCCACACGGTCATACATTTCAATATACTTTCTCTGACTTATTGACTACAGCAGAGCATTCTAGGCATGCTCTGATTGTGGGGAAGGAAATAATCTGCAACATCACCTTCTGCGAATATTGGATTGTGTTATTTGCTGCATATAGAGGTGTTACCTGTCATTGTTCTCCTGTCTGTAAAGATAATAATTGGAAAAGAGTGGATCAATTTGGGAAGGATAGAGTTTGAGTTAAATTTCCAGAAGTTTGTGTTTCCATGCTAATTTAATCACATTGAAATTCACCCAATATAAAAAAAAAAGCTTGCATAGCACCATCCCTGAGTGGGGTAATGTTGTTTTGTGTAGATGCTCCTACTTTCCCACAATCACCTGTGGTGCATCTGGGATTAGAAGATCACAGCAGTTATTGTTCATTGTGGTATGAAAGGGGTTAAGCATTCTTTTTTTGTTTAAACTCTGCTGTATTTTCCATTGGCTCCTGTGTCAGCTGCAGCTCATTGAGACTACCCTCCTTTCATTACTTAAACCCTCTTCTAGCTTTGCTCCAAGCCAGCTATAGAGTTTCTATTCCGTGCCTTACTTCTCTGGAGAGTGTGTTCCTGGAGTAGCTGTTGTGTTCCTTTTGATACCCATGCAGTTCCATTTGTTTGTGTGTTTTCCCCTATCTGTCTCATTCCCCATGTTGTCTTATCATAGGAGTAATACTAGTGTCCTGCTGCCCTTCACAGTATCCAAGGTTAGGCCCAGGGTCAGCCAGGGCTTGGGCACTTGATTGCACACAGGAATAACTCATCTAGGGCAAGATGTATAGCAGGGTTTAGCATTGATTGAGTGTTTAGGGATCACCATCTGCTCTCTCTCCCTTTCATTACGGCTCCCCTTTACATGTTTCCCCATCTCTTACTTTGCATCACACAACGGGCATCTCCTTGCCCTGTTGTGACATAATAGCTAGCCCACCATATTTCACAATAGATCCTGTTG
This sequence comes from Ranitomeya variabilis, assembly GCF_051348905.1. Lineage (NCBI taxonomy): Eukaryota > Metazoa > Chordata > Amphibia > Anura > Dendrobatidae > Ranitomeya > Ranitomeya variabilis. The sequence continues at coordinate 433,934,336 of NC_135237.1, read as the reverse complement.
CAGCACTTTCTAAACACATGCAGATTCTATTTTTGGAAGTAAAAGACCTGCGGTCTTTAGCTGTGAAATGACAACAGCAGACATCGGGTCTAGTGGTCTCAGCAGTCAGTCCCGGCCTGAACTCAAGGTGGCCCTCACGGAATCTGTTTTCACAAGGATGGGTTAAATTTGTGGTATTCAGAGAAGGCTGCAAACTTTATTTTAGGCTGTGTCTTCTTCTGGCCTACGCATAGTCCATTCAATCAGTAGATGTGCTTTTTGTGGACCAGGGTCTTATGTATGATGATAACAATATATACATTGATTGATACATTGTTAAAAACAAACAGGACTCATACATATTGCACACATCAACAAAAAGAACTCTCAAGGTATTTCAATATCTGATCAGGGTTCATCTTGTTTTGCCAGACAGTGGTATAGATACACCTATCAAGTCTCTAGTCATCCCTTTCTCTCACCCTACCTGGCAGGGGAGGTTGGCACCCTAGTATTTTGTGAATTGGCGCCCCCGCTCAATGTTGTTGTCCCTGATGGACACAGACAGTAAAATAATGACAGTATATTAGAATTTATCTGCCAAAGATTCCAAATGACAGGCCAAATGATATACCATGTATGAGGCTGTCACCTTTTTGATGTTTCAGCTTCAAAAAATATTGTCCCATTGACTCTAAGTTACAGAATAGTGAAGAGCGAATATACTCATTACTCGAGATTTCCTGAGCACGCTTGGGTGACCTCTGAGTATTTTTTAGCGCTCGGAGATTTAGTTTTCATCGCTGCAGCTGAATGATTTACATCTGTTAGCCAGCATAAGTACATGTATGGATTGCCTGGTTGCTAGGGAATCCCCACATGTAATCAAGCTGGCTAAGAGATTTTTTTTGGTAGAGCATTGAACAATAAGGGGGATTGTTGCTGAGGGGAAAAAAAAATCTTTACATTTTCAGCTTAGTGAGTGTGAACGAGCTGAATGTGACCTGAGCGTAAGTGTGATCGGCGGTAAGTGTGACTTGTGATTCAGTGACTTTGGATTCAGGGAGTTTCCAAGGGAAGAATTTCTGAATTGCTGTCTGTATTTTATTAATACTTTGTATTTATTTTTATTTAACGTTTCTGTCTGGGTGACATTCAGAAAGCGGGGTAGAGGGAAGAGTGCCAGGGAGGCTAGTCCTGATCTGGCACACCTCAATAAGTTTGCTAAGTTGGCAGATGAGGGGGGTGCCAGTACAGGGGTAGCATTGCTGCAGCCAGGCATGTCCTCTGAAAGCCGGAGGAGTGACTGCTACAATAAGAAGGGAAATAGGGGAGCAGTACAGGCCAGACAGGTGCTGGTAGTTGGGGACTCAATTATTAGGGGAACAGATAGGGCAATCTGTCACAAAGACAGGGATCGTCAGACGGTGTGCTGCCTACCTGGCGCATCGCTGATCGGGTGGACAGCTTACTGGGAGGGGCTGGTGAGGACCCAGCGGTCATGGTGCACATTGGCACAAATGACAAAGTTAGAGGTAGGTGGAAGGTCTTTAAAGATGATTTCAGGGAATTAGGCTGCAAGCTGAAAGCAAGGACCTCCAACGTGGTATTTTCCGAAATACTGCCTGTACCACGTGCCACGCCAGAGAGGCAACAGGAGATTAGGGAGGTTAATAAGTGGCTCAAGAATTGGTGTAGGAAGGAGGGGTTTGGATTCCTGCAGAACTGGGCAGACTTCTCAGTTGGCTACAGGCTCTACGCTAAGGACGGGCTGCACCTCAATGGGGAAGGTGCAGCTGTGCTGGGGGAGAAAATGTCTAGAAGGTTGGAGGAGTGTTTAAACTAGGGATTGAGGGGGAGGGTATACAATTTATAGGAGGGGAAGATAGGGCAGATAGAGACCTGGGCACAAATAAGGAAGTTGGGGGTGGCGGTGGCATGGGGGGTGGGGTTAGAACAGTTAATAATTTAAGAAAGAATAGAGGTACAGAGAGGAACATCAAGTGCATGCATACTAATGCCAGAAGCCTCGCCAACAAAATGGACGAATTAGAATTAATGTTGTTGGAGCATAATTATGACATGGTGGGGATATCTGAAACATGGCTGAGTGAGAGCCATGACTGGGCTGTTAACTTGCAGGGCTATAGCCTTTTCAGAAATGACCGTACAGATAAGCGAGGGGGAGGGGTGTGTCTGTATGTAAAATCATCCTTAAAACCCATCCGGCGTGATAATATAGGTGAATTTAATGAAAATGTAGAGTCCCTGTGGGTGGAGATAAGGGGAGGGGGAAAAATAATAAATTACTGATAGGGGTTTGTTATAAATCTCCAAAAATAATGGAAGCAATGGAGAATATCTTCGTAAAGCAAATAGATGAAGCTGCGACTCAAGGAGAAGTCATTATTATGGAGGACTTCAACTACCCTGAAATAGATTGGGGAACAGAAACCTGCAGTTCCAGCAAAAGTAATCGGTTTTTGACAACTATGAGAGACAATTACCTTTCACAACTGGTTCAGGACCCAACAAGAAGGGGGGCACTGCTGGGGGGCACTGCTAGACCTAATATTAACAAACAGGCCAGACCGCATATCAAATATAAGGGTTGGGGGTCACTTAGGGAATAGTGATCACAAAATAATAAGTTTTCGTTTATCCTTTAATAAGATGTGTAGTAGAGGGGTGACAAGGACACTAAACTTCAGGAGGGAAAATTTCCAACGGATGAGAGATGATCTTGGTGCAATTAACTGGGACGATATCCTGAGACATAAAAATACACAAAGAAAATGGGAGACGTTTATTAGCATCCTGGATAGGACCTGTGCACAGTATATACCGTATGGGAATAAACGATACCGTATGGGAATAAACATACTAGAAATAGGAGGAAACCAATATGGCTAAATAGAGCTGTAAGAGGCGCAATAAGTGACAAAAAGAAAGCATTTAGAGAATTAAAGGAAGTAGGTAGTGATGAGGCATTAAATAAATAGAGAAAATTAAATAAATTCTGTAAAAAGCAAATCAAGACAGCAAAAATTGAGACAGAGAGACTAATTGCCAGAGAGAGTAAAAATAATCCCAAAATATTCTTTAACTACATAAATAGTAAGAAACTAAAAAATGATAGTGTTGGCCCCCTTAAAAATAGTCTGGGGGAAATGGTGGATGAGGATGAGGAAAAAGCCAATCTGCTAAATGACTTTTTTTCATCAGTATTTACACAAGAAAATCCCATGGCAGACAATATGATCAGTGATAACAAAAATTCCCCATTAAGTGTCACCTGCTTAACCCAGCAGGAAGTACGGCGGCGTCTAAAAATCACTAAAATTGACAAATCTCCAGGCCTGGATGGGATACACCCCCGAGTACTGCAGGAATTAAGTACAGTCATTGATAGACCATTATTTTTAATCTTTAAAGAGTCCATAATTACAAGGTCTGTACAACAGGACTGGCGTATAGCAAATGTGGTGCCAATATTCAAAAAGGGGACAAAAACTGAACTTGGAAATTATAGGCCAGTAAGCTTAACCTCTACTGTGGGTAAAATCCTGGAGGGCATTCTAAGGGATGCTATACTGGAGTATCTGAAGAGGAATAACCTCATGACCCAGTATCAGCACGGGTTTACTAGGGACCATTCATGTCAGACTAATTTGATCAGCTTCTATGAAGAGGTAAGTTCCGGACTGGACCAAGGGAGCCCAGTGGATGTAGTGTATATGGACTTTTCAAAAGTTTTTGATACGGTGCCACACAAAAGGTTGATACATAAAATAAGAATAATGGGGATAGGAGAAAATATGTGTAAGTGGGTTGAGAGCTGGCTCAGGGATAGGAAACAAAGGATGGTTATTAATGGAGCACACTCGGACTGGGTCGCGGTTAGCAGTGGGGTACCACAGGGGTCAGTATTGGGCCCTCTTCTTTTTAACATATTTTTTAATGACCTTGTAGGGGGCATTCAGAGTAGAATTTCAATATTTGCAGATGACACTAAACTCTGCAGGGTAATCGATACAGGGGAGGACAATTTTATATTACAGAATGATGTATGTAAACTAGAAGCTTGGGCTGATAAATGGCAAATGAGCTTTAATGTGGATAAATGTAAGGTTATGCACTTGGGTAGAAGTAATAACATGTATAACTATGTGCTTAATTCTAAAACTCTGGGCAAAACCGTCAATGAAAAAGACCTGGGTGTATGGGTGGATGACAAACTCATATTCAGTGGCAGCTGCTACAAAGGCAAATAAAATAATGGGATGTATTAAAAGAGGCATAGATGCTCATGAGGAGAGCATAATTTTACCTCTATACAAGTCACTAGTTCGACCACACTTAGAATACTGTGCACAGTTCTGGTATTCGGTGTATAGGAAAGACATAGCTGAACTAGAGCGGGTGCAGAGAAGAGCGACCAAGGTTATTAGAGGACTGGGGGGTCTGCAATACCAAGATAGGTTATTACACTTGGGGCTGTTTAGTTTGGAAAAACGAAGACTAAGGGGTGATCTTATTTTAATGTATAAATATATGAGGGGACAGTACAAAGACCTTTCTGATGATTTTTTTAATCATAGACCTGAGACAGGGACAAGGGGGCATCCTCTACGTCTGGAGGAAAGAAGGTTTAAGCATAATAACAGACGCGGATTCTTTACTGTAAGAGCAGTGAGACTATGGAACTCTCTGCCGTATGATGTTGTAATGAGTGATTCATTACTTAAATTTAAGAGGGGACTGGATGCCTTTCTTGAAAAGTATAATGTTACAGGGTATATACACTAAATTCCTTGATAGGGCGTTGATCCAGGGAACTAGTCTGACTGCCGTATGTGGAGTCGGGAAGAATTTTTTTTCCCCAATGTGGAGCTTACTCTTTGCCACATGGTTTTTTTTGCCTTCCTCTGGATCAACATGTTAGGGCATGTTAGGTTAGGCTATGGGTTGAACTAGATGGACTTAAAGTCTTCCTTCAACCTTTATAACTATGTAACTATGTAGATCATTCAGCTGAGGTGAGGGAAAATAAATCTCCGAGCACTAAAAAATACTCGGAGGTCACCCGAGCGTGCTCGGGAAATCTCGAGTAATGAGTATATTCGCTCATCACTATTACAGAAGCTTCAGCATCAGAGATCTGCCAGCAGACAAGTTCTATTCAAAATTATGGAGATTGCCACTGACACTAGGTGGAATGATCTGGTCCTTAGAAGCCATTTTTGTCAGGGTCTGTTAGAAAGGCTAAAGGACGCTTTTTTCTTGTATGAGACTCCTGAGTCCTTAGAAGCTGCTATGGCCTTAGCTATCTGGATTAACAGATGCCTCATGGATAGACCAATGTTGTTCCATTCAACTGTAGTACTCCCTATGCTTGAAAACCCTCCTTTGTGTCCTGATGAACCCATGCAGTTTGAGAGGACCTCTGTTCAGTCTGAGTCTCCTGCAGTAAGCCGTAGGATAGGGGTTTGTTTCTTTTGGGGTCAGAGGGGTCACTTCATTAGGGTCTGGCCTTCCGCACTTAAACTGAAGAGGCCAGAGCAAAACTTCTCACCCCAGGTTGTGTGGAGGATTACAACATGGGTGTATATATTTCCTCCGTATGTACAGTATCTCTCAGTTTGTCTTACCTGCAGAGGTTGTTTTAGGTGCTAAAGCTGAAAGGGTTTCTTTCCTTTAGGATAATGGAGCAGGGGTCAATATGATGGATGCTCAAGTTTGCCCGGACTCATGGTCTATCTTGTAGTTTTCTGGCAAAACCCATTCCCATGTTTGCTATTGATTCTGCACCTCTTGATCAGGGGTGCTTCACGCAAATAGTGCATAACTTATATCTTCATAAGGGGCCCTTGATAAGGAGCTCATTTCTTTCTAGGAGCTGGATGGCCTTCCTAATCATATTGTATTGGTTCTCCTGTGATTGCTTATGCATAATCCTACTGTAGATTGGCAATCCAGGGAGATTGTTAGGTGGAGTGACTACTGTAATGGTAACTGCCTGAATACCCATCTTTCTACTGTATTCACCAAGACTCTACTTTGTTTTCTGTCCAGTTTTAAGGATGTGCTCTCAGAAAAAGGATGTCAGGAATTGTCTCCTCAACATGCTTATGGTTGTCCCATTAACTTGCTTGCTGGTGCAAAACTAGCAAAGACTAGTTATACAATCTTTCTGGAAAATCTTTTCTGAAAGACAGGCTATAAAGGAGTATATTGCCGATTGTCTTGCTAAAGGACATATCAGATCTTTCTCTTCCCCTGTTGCAGCAGGGTTCTTTTTTGTCATGAAAAATTATGGGGGTCTGTTTCCTTGTTTGGACTTTCAGGAGTTAAATTAGATTACCATCTGAGAAACGTATCCCCTTCCATTTATTCCTGATTTATTTAATCAGATTGTTGGAGCAAAATGATTCACCAAGGTGAATTTTTTGAGGCTTATAAACTTATTTGAATCAGAGAAGGGGATGAGTACTGTTGCTAGGTTTTGAGTGTTTGATAATTCCCTTTCTTCTCCTACTTTTGCTTAACCCCATCCTTCGCTCTGTGGTGCATTCCTCTGTTGTATGCGTGAGTATATTTGCATGTTTGGTATTTTTTGTTACCTCTGTTTATATTACCTTGTTAGTCTGGTTGGTGAATTACAGTGTACTACTACTCCCTCTTCCCTGGATGGGGGAAGGGTACAGACTGAGGGCGGATTTAGGAGCTAAGGCAAGGTACATGGCCCTGGCGTCTTCACCTTCAGAAGTAATCTAGGGCACCCCTTGTGTTAGGCAACGGGTAGGAGCCCCTGGCCCCAGGGTACCCAAAAATAGAGTTGTAACATATATGATCCTCAGGAAAATTTGAAATCCCTACAACACTTTCTAGGGTTTGCTAATTATTATCGAAAGTTTATCCAGATTTTTTGTTGATTGTCACTGTTAGAGAAGGGATTTCCAACCTACTCAGGTGTTCTGTTTTTTAGGTACCTACGCAATGAAGCAATAATCAGAGAGACACATGCTCGTTGTCTGTCCAAATAGTCTCTGGTCTTTATTTTTAGGGCTGGGCTTTTTAAAGCCCCAAGATCAAAAGGAAATATAGAGTTACATAATAAATTGGCAAGGAGATATGTTATACAATGAGTTGTCATACACATCCTGGTATCCAAGATAGATCACATGAGAAGAATGTGGAGGGGGTGCTTTGCACATGTCTGCATTTTATGAGATTTTGGGTGAATAAAGACAAAAACAGGCATAGAATCGGCGATTCTGAGAAATTCTGACCACTACTATGTGGAATGTGTGGGAAATTGTCCACAAGGAGAGACAGATGATAAAATCTTGCATAATACTTGTTTTTCTGTAATTCTGTTATTTTTCTGTTATATAAAAGTGAAGAATAACTATTTCTTTAACATCACAAACATAATAAAAAATGATACAGACTTTTCTAATTGGTCTGACCTTGCTCATCAGGCATTTAGTTTCTGAAGAGATGTTTTTCCTCAGCTGCAGTACTCATTCAGCCCGATGTTTTGCAACCATTTATTGTAGAGTTCAATGCATTTGATGTGGGGGTTGGGGCTGTTTTGTCTCGGGGTCATCTACTGGTAAGGGCACCAGTGTGCATTCTTCTAAAGACTATCACTGGCCAAAAAAACTATGACATTGGCAATAGAGAACTTTTCGCTATTAAGTTGGCCTTTGTGGCATAAAGTCATTTTCTCAAGGGGGAAGCTCACACTGTTATGGTGATTATCTACCAAAGAAATTTAATTAAAACCTTTTTTAAAAACGTAGAATCTGTTAAACGTCTCACTCCGACACAAGCTAGGTTAGATTTATTTTTTACTAGGTTTAATTTCTTTTTCACCTACTGTCATAAGGTTAAAAACATAAAGGAGGATGTTTTATCCTGTAGTTTCCCTGGGGTAGGACTCTGCTCCTATTCTTCAAGAGAGAGTGGTTATTTGTACCTTATGCTCAGATCTTGAGTGATTTATTGAAGCTCAGGGGGACGTTCCTGCTTCCTGTCCATCAGGGAAATGGTTTGTTCCTTTACATTTGCATCTTAAAAATTTTAGGAGAACATTATCACTTGGTTCCTGCAGGTCACCCAGATAGCAAAGCTACTTTGGACCTCATTTTCATAGTTTTTGGTGGCCTAGGTTTTATCAGTATGTTGTTGATTTTGTGTCTACCTGCAATTCTTGAGTGTGTTCCAAGATCCCGCAAACTCTTCCATCCATGTTTCTCCTACTATTAGTTATTCCTTATAGACAGTGGATGCATCTGTCTGTGGATTTTATTACCAATCTTCCTCTATCTGCTGGAAAAACGATGATTTTAGTGGTGGTGGCTAGGTTTAGCAAGATGGCATGCCTTTACCAGCTCTACCGAATGCTAAGACTTTGGCCCTGGTGCTAACCAGTGACATTGTGAAGCTTCACGGGGTTCCCTCTGATGTGGTCTCAGATTGGGGGACCCAGCTTGTGTCTACATTTCATCCTCAATCGAACAGTGAGACTGAACGTATGAACTAAAGTCTATAAACATACCTTAGGTGTTTAGTTTCTGAGATCCCAGAATATTGGTCATCATACTTACCTTTGGCTGAATTTAAGCTGATCAATCGTAACCCTGAGTCCACTGGTAAATCACCATTTTTTGGTGCATACAGTTTTCACCATCAGTTCTGCACTTTTAGTAGGGAGGTGTCTTCGAGGTTTCTTGGGAAAGAGAGTCATTAATGAGATAAACACGTTTATGGTTTGATGTGGTATGGAAGGAGTGAATGATTCTTTGTTTTAATTCTGCTGAGTTTCCCATTGACTTTTGTGACAGCTGCGGCTTATTGGGACTATTCCTTTTTCATTATTTAAATCAGCATTGCCAGTTGACAGTTTGGCTACCCAATAATGCCCTGCTGACTTGGATTGCATCTCCAGATTCCACAGGTAAGTGGAATATATCATATTGAGCATCACTAAAGGTGAATTTCCTTTGCCTGATACCATTGCTGAACAGGCGAAAGTAATTTTTGCATGACTGCACTCTCTTCCACATAATGATTGTCTTTCTGTCTCCATTTCAGAATTGAAATTCACCACAAATCTAATTTTTAGGGAAAGTTTTGCGAACCCAGCAAATTTAAATTTCAAAATATGCACCCATCGCCAATAAAGATAACTGTTGAAAAGTTATCTGCGCAGGACAGAAAGCATGTATTTTAAGTAGTGTTGAGCATTCCGATACCGCAAGTATCGGATATCGGCCGATATTTGCTGTATCGGAATTCCGATACCGAGATCCGATACTTTTGTGGTATCGGGTATCGGTATCGAAACAACATTAATGTGTAAAATACAACATTAATGTGTAAAATAAAGAATTAAAATAAAAAATATTGCTATACTCTCCTCTCCGACGCAGCCTGGACCTCACTGAGGGAACCGGCAGCGTTCTTTGCTTAAAATGCGCGCTTTTCCTTCCTTCCGTGACGTCACGGCTTCTGATTGGTCGCGTGCCGCCCATGTGGCTGCGACGCGACCAATCACAGCAAGCCGTGACGTAATTTTCAGGTCCTTCTAGGCATTCAGTATTTTAAAATTACGTTCCGGCTTTGTGATTGGTCGCGTCGCGGTCACATGGGCGACGCGACCAATCACAAGCCGTGACGTAACGGGAGGCAGGAAACGCGCGCATTTTTAAAATTACGTCGCGGCTTGTGATTGGTTGCGTGCCGCCCATGTGACCGCGACGTGACCAATCACAGCAAACCGTGACGTAATTTCAGGTCCTGAATGCAGAAATAGGCATCAGGACCTGAAATTACGTCACGGCTTGCTGTGATTGGTCGCGTCGCGGTCACATGGGCGGCACGCAACCAATCACAAGCCGTGACGTAATTTTAAAAAATGCGCGCGTCTCCTGCCTCCCGTGACGTCACGGCTTGTGATTGGTCGTGTCGCCCATGTGACCGCGACGCGACCAATCACAAAGCTGGAACGTAATTTTAAAATACTGAATGCCTAGAAGGACCTAAAATTACGTCACGGCTTGCTGTGATTGGTCGCGTCGCGGCCACATGGGCGGCACGCGACCAATCAGAAGCCGTGACGTCACGGAAGGAAGGAAAAGCGCGCATTTTAAGCAAAGAACGCTGCCGGTTCCCTCGGTAAGGTCCAGGCTGCGTCGGAGAGGTGAGTATAGCAATATTTTTTATTTTAATTCTTTCTTTTACACATTAATATGGATCCCAGGGCCTGAAGGAGAGTTTCCTCTCCTTCAGACCCTGGGAACCATCAGGAATACCGTCCGATACATGAGTCCCGTTGACTTGTATTGGTATCGGGTATCGGTATCGGATTAGATCCGATACTTTGCCGGTATCGGCCGATACTTTCCGATACCGATACTTTCAAGTATCGGACGGTATCGCTCAACACTAATTTTAAGTACAATGAAAAAATTGCAAGATTTTAGATTTTTTTAAAAATATATTAATATGGAAAATGGGAAGAAAATCAGATAAAAACCTGGTCTAAATAGATAATTTTAATTAATCATTTTTTCATGACACATTCACTTTATTAAGGATATAAAGCTGTGATTAATTATCCAGAACATCTTGCTCATCATACTTTTTTTAAGTAGAAAAACTCACCATTTGCCCCTACTTAGCTTCCTTGGCCAGCAATTAGAGCAAGTATTTCCATCCATTTTAAGTTTGTCAAGGTAGGACCAGAAATGCCAGTATCGATCAGGTAAGCATGCAAAAGTTAAGGTTATAGGAATTGGTGAGCATGACTTATTTTTCTAAAAGTTTTTACTGCTTTAATTTTTTTCTTACTAGTATGAGCACTTTACTAAGTGAAGACAGATTTTTACAATAATCAGAAGATGGCAGATGCTACTGTTAAGCTTCTTTGTAGATTTGAGGTGGGAGGTAAACTCCCGTTTGCATAGAATCTTATCAATAGCAGCTGCCATCTCCTGTCTGAGTAATGTATGAATCTGTCTTCACTGAATACAGATTTTACTTATGAATTTTGAGAATGATTGATCATTCCTGGAGGAGGAAGAAGTAGAATTCTCTGACAATATATGTTAGAAAACTAGGACTATGTGGTGATAGGTAAAATATATGTTAGAAAAGTAGCATTTTTTCCCATGTATTATTGATTTATTAAATACAAATTAAAACAACAGACACTCTTTAAATAAGAAATGCAGTTTTAACAAGGTTTCCATAACTCTATAATAAGGACAATGACAAGAAACTTAATATGCAGTGGTATGTAAAAGTTTGGGCACTGTTATTGTGAACAGTTAAGCAATTTGAAATGATCTCTAAAAGGCCTAAAGTTAAAGATGACTAGAGATGACTGGGTGGACACCTGGATGTTCGGGTCTGGCGGATTCTGCAGAACAGTTACATAAAGTTTGGGTTCAGGTAGCAGAACAGTACCCTGACCTGAATTCGAACCTGTACACTATTTACTTGAATGGGGGCCTAGAACATCCAGTGCATGACAGCAAGGCAAACACCGCTTCTGATTGGTGGTGAAATCATTGCTGCCGATCAGAGAGCCGCGGTTCCCACACTGTCAAAAGACAGCATGAGCATGCAGCTGTGATCGGAGGTATAAAGTTCACCTCCGGTCATTGGTGTCAGCGGATGGGACTACTGCTCCCATCATCCGATGCCTGCTGCCGCTAATAACAGCTAGTGCAGGAGCTGCTGATGGGAGTATTCATTAGCCAGCTCTTGCGCTGTAAGTAAATAATAAAAAAATTAACTGTTTAAAAAAATGGCATTTGATCACCCCATTTTTGACAACCAGCCTTGCTAAAGCAGACAGTTGAGGGCTGGTATTCTCAGGATGGTAAGGGGACATGGATATTGGCCTCCCCAGCCTAAAAATAGCAGCCTGAAGCTGCCCAGAAAAGGCACATCTATTAGATGCACCAATTCTGGTGCTTTGCCCGACTCTGCCCACTTGCTCTGCAGCAGTGGCAAGTGGGGTTAATATTTGTGGTGTTGATATCACCTTTGTATTGTCAGGTGACATCAAGCCCACTGCTTAGTAATGGAGAGGCTTATATAAGACACCTCTCCATTACTAATCCTATAGTCATATGGTAAATAAACACACAGCAAGTATAAAGTCCTTTATTAGAAATAAAACAAAGCAAAATTTTACTTTTTTATTTAAAATAACAAACACAGTTATACTCACTTAACGCCTAATTCCACTGAATCCCTCGTCTCATGTAATAAAACTAAAATAAAAAACAATATCCCTCACCTATCTGTAGTTCTGTCCCACGCCATAATCCATGTCTGGGGATAAACAGTTTTCAACCTGGATGATGCTATGATGCGACCGTCAAGGCTGAGAACCACTGGTGACTGTACTGCTGCAAGCCCAGTACTGCATTATAATTTCTGCCATGCTGCTGCTTCTGTTTTTGTGCTAATTAAAAAATGTAGAGAAGTCTCCTTCTACTAACTCAGGATCAATTGCAAATTCAGAGATAGAACCTGCAAAGCAGAAAACTAATAAAAATGCAGAACACTCATGCACAAAAGTTTGACGATTCTTACTTATGGCATGAATGAGCAACTAGCCCACACTGAATACTCTCCCATGCTCCAATCAGAGGAAGCTTTTAACTAAACCATGGGAGAAGCACAGGAGGACTAAAGCTCCCTGGATTAAGTTCCTGCAATTTTCTGTACTTAGTAAAAAGAAAAAGTGTTGCAATGAATTCCCTGCTTGGTACCTTACACCTGTCAGAAAATGTATTTTAACTTGATACAAAATACAAAAAAGTATTGGGAAATAAAAACATGCAATGTTTATTTCCTCATCTTTTAAAATCGATTGTGTTGGAGTAGATGTTATCCACTACTGACATATTTCAAGTGCAGTCAACGCTAATAATTAAAGATGATTGAATTTTTGGAAATTCTAGTTTGCCAGGATTGGTAATTTATTCCCAAAATATCACTGCATATCCAATTGCCATTAAAAACAACATGTGTAGGACATTCTGAGATTTCCTAGGACTGTATCAAATGCATTCCAGTGCCTTTAATGCAAACACAGCCTTAGTAATATTAAATTGACCTCACCTTAGAAACCAATGGCATCTTGGTAGTAACCAACAGCCTCGGAGTCATTAATAATTTGTTTTAATAAAGACAGTCAAAAAATTTACCCAATTGGAAATGTGTGATCAGGCAGTCTGTTAAACGCAGAACATCGACTCAAATTGACATTGTTGCTGTAAGAAGTAACATCATGCAGCTGTGACTGAGACAAGTCTTATATTCCATAATACCCTTCACTTCCTCCTTATTAATAAGCTTGCAAGAGACAAAAAAGAAAAACCTACAAAAACAAGGATCCCTAAAATATAACCTTTATTAAAGCTAAATAAAAAGAACTCTTTTCAACAACAATACAACGATACAGAAAACCACAAAATATGTACCTGTTGGGGCCTAGGGGAACGCTAAACTCCAAACTGCCTGACAGTGGGGGTAGGCACCCTAAATTACTGCGATAGGCACCCCCACTCCTCGGTCTTCACGTGGCACGTCTAGCTCTCTTACTTCCGGCAGCTTCACGCGGATAATGGCTGCACTTTATCTGTAGCACCATTATAAAAAGGTGAATAGTAAGTGCTTTTCCACAGCTATCATCACATTTACTACTGCTGAACCCCTGATGAACCCCCGTCATATCCATGGGGGGAAATGCGTCAGGCATTGGGGAGCCTGCTGACTAGAGCTTCATTTATCAGCTCAATCCACACAATCGTGCCTTTTGGATATCAGGATGATACACCACAACTAAGAGATGAGTACTGAAATTGCTGGCTATGCTTTAAAGGGATGATTGTGTCCTATACTAGTTTTACTGAAGGCTAGAGGAATTTTTGCCCACGGTTTTCAAACAACTCCTAGTGGAGCCCAAGATTGCTCTAATGGATGGGTTTTCTGAGGATTGGGATAAGTTTGTTGTTTTCAGGGATGCCTGTAAACTCTAATTTAAATTACTTCATCACACCTCAGGTACTAAGGACAATGGGCGGGGGATTGCAATTTCTCTCCTCCAGGATGACCATCTAGCCTGGGCATTTTCTCTCCTTTTGGACTTTCAATCACTTCCTGTGGTTGAGGAATCTTTTGTGGTTCTGAGTTATATATATGCCCCAACTGTGTCTCCATGGTTGAATCTACTACTCTTCTGGGTAGGAGGGTGGGGTTTAGTCTGTTTGATGCCAGGTTCATCCAGGACCAGGGTCACCAGCCACATAAACTGTCCAGACCTATACCCATAATCACCATTGACTCAGCATACCTGAGCCAGGGCTGTTTTGCTCAGGTTATCAGAAGGATACATCTGCAGGTAGAAACAACAAAATCTTAAAGACAAAGTACACATATATAACTAATGATATGAATAGTAAAGTAGAAAAATATATAGTGTTTGTTTCACCACTTATGTATAATAGACATGGTATCTGACAATGATACTTTTAAGATTTGTCAGAAGCTCCCTGTCCTCTCAAACAGCTGCAGGAACCCTCTTTGTAACCAGAAAACATGTAAACCCTGTCCATTTATAATGACCACGGACAAGATAAGGATCCCCAATTCACATCAGGACTACAAGATCCCAGATACTTTCAGCTGCATCACATCTAATGTGCTGTACCTAATTATTGGTACTAAATTTCCAACTGTATGTAGGGGGAGACAGGGCAAAAACTGAGAACAAGGATGAACTCTTATAGCCACACAATAAGAGAAAAAAAAATGGATCTAACTGTGGCAATACCTTTTTGTCTCCCTGATCATAGCATTATGGACATGAAATTACTTGTATTTAAAGGTAACTTCAAATCTCAGAGAGACAGAAGAGTTTGGGAATATAAGCTGATGATAACCTTTGACACACTCAGTGCAGGAATGAATGTGTCGCATGGATTTATGTCTTTTTACATCAATTAAGGAATGTGCTCCTCAGACCGTGTGGGGGCATCATATCATAGAACCAGACCCCAATCAGAGGAGAATAAAACATTCACACTCCTTATCTATAAACTGTTCCGATATTTATGGACTGCTTATCACTCACATAATGGTAGTTCTGCTTCACGTCACCTGTCTTATCTATGGCATTATTTCTGTGCTGTGTTGTGCATAAATATGTAATTCTTCAGAATCTCTATTAGTCTATGCCTGATGAAGGGACCTGAGTAGTCTTGAAAGCTTTCAATTTGTTACCATCTTTTCAGTTAACTATTAAATGGTATCAAACACTTAGGACTCTAAATTCTAAATTTTTTTCTATCCACTGGCTAACACGGTACTAAGATGTATATCTTTCCTGTATCAAGTAATATAAATAATTTTGAATAATTAGGACCTCAATAAAGTAGCAGGTTACATATGTCAGAGAAAGTATGATAAAAGTAAGATACAGTATGTGAAGTGCCAGTGCATATAGTATCACTCTGAATCAAATGGTGATCACATGGTGTGTAGCTAAAAAGGGGAAACCATTCATAAAAAAATGGTGCCTATCATAGGTATATATAGATTAGCTGTAATACAGCTATAAAATTGTGCCTGAATTACACTTGGTGAAATTGGCCTTAGCCTCGCATATCAATAAAAAATGTTAAAAGATGTGCAAATTATTAACATTGCTCTACCTCTGTCTATTTTCAGCATAAAAAAGTGCCTTTTAAGAAAATATGCGTTTTTTCTGCAAATTCTTCTTTTACCCCCTTCATGACCTTGGGATTTTCCGTTTTTCCATGTTCGTTTTTCGCTCCCCTCCTTCCCAGAGCCATAACTTTTTTATTTTTCCGTCAATATGGCCATGTGAGGGCTTCTTTTTGTGAAACAAGTTGTACTTTTGAAAAACATCATTGGTTTTAGCATGTCGTGTACTAGAAAATGGGAAAAAAATTCCAAGTGCGGTGAAATTGCAAAAAAAGTGCAATCCCACACTTGTTTTTTGTTTGGCTTTTTTATTAGGTTCACTAAATGCTAAAACTGACCTGCCATTATGATTCTCCAGGTCAGTACGAGTTCATAGACACCTAACATGTCTAGGTTATTTTTTATCTAATTGGTGAAAAAAATTCCAAACTTTGCTAAAAAAAAAAAAAAAATGCGCCATTTTCCTGTACCCGTAGCGTCTCCATTTTTCACGATCGGGGGTCAGTTGAGGGCTTATTTTTTGTCCTGTATGAGCGGTCACGTGGTACCGCTCATTACAGTGATGAATATGCGGCTCCACCCCTATGGGAGGTGGAGCCGCATATTCATCACTGTAATGAGCGGCACCACATGACCGCTCATACAGGAAGAGCTGCGATGCTGAGAGGAAGCATCGAGGGAGCTGGGTGAGTATTTTATTTCCGACGGGCGGGCGCACAGGGGGTGGGCGGGGGTTGGTTACCGGGAACTTTATTTCAACCGCAAAAAAAAAAAAAACAATGATTTTTCATTCCTTCTCTCCAGCGAACGCTGCTGGAGAAAAGAAATGAATGGCGGCTTCAGCACATAAAGCAGGGGACAGCGCTTACTGTAGTGCTGTCTCCTGCATGGTCCGTGTGGTACTTAGTCGGCACACGGGCGGCACACGGCTGCCGCACGTGTGCCACACTGATGTGCCACGTGAGCACACGGACACACGGTCACGGATAACTCTGGTACCGATTTTTCCGGTACCGGAATTATCTGGACGTGTGAAACTGGCCTAACAGTGATCCGTATGCAATACGTTTGCAATTCGAGGATGCGATGTTTTTGCATCTAAGCATCCGTGTGACATCCATGTGACATCCGTATGATGAGATCTTCTGTCCGGCTTGCAAAATGGACATATAATGGATCCTGAACCAGAAAATCAAGAATAGATAATGTGGAAGCCTATTGATTGGCTCCACAAATTCCATTGTACAAGCAAAAAAAAATTGCGTGGTCTCCCATACAATTTTGTTAGCCAGAGTGGGAAAGCCGACGGCCGGGGCTGATATTTGTAGCCTGGGAAGGGGTTAATACGTATGGATCTTCCCAGACTATGAATAACAGCCCGCAGCTGTGTATTTAGCCTTTACTGTCCATTCTAATAGGGGACACCCCCCAAAAAATGACTTGGGGTTCCCCTATAATTAATAGCCAGAAAAGCTACACAGACAGCTGCCGAGTTCACCTCAGGTCATGTTGGGCTGCTGCACAGCCTCAATGACTACCGCTGATATCACTGAGCATGCATAGACTCACAGCCTGACCTGAGGTGAACGCGGCAGCATAGAAAAATGTTCAGAAACTTTCCAACACTTAAGAGTTTATGTCCGGTCAGGCGGGGAGGCTGCGCAAGCAGCTTTTCATTCATTACACAGTGGTTTACAGCCGAGGCAGTAGCATTAGCATTGCTCCTGGTTGTAAACTATTTAACCCCTTGAGATGGATTGCAGCGTGGGACTTGACTGTACAGCGGACAGGTATGAGATATTGTTGCTTTTTGATTTTTGATTTTTTACAGAAGAACAAGGGCTTCTCTTTGATTGAGAGTGTACTAAAGATGGAAAATTTGTGTGTTTAAGAATAAAGTCTTTTAATTAATTAATTAATGTGTGTGTATTTTTTAACCCTTTCATACTATTGGATTAATAATATATAGGTGTCTTATTGACACCACTCCATTATTAATCTTACAATAGCAAGGTGATATTAACCCCTTATTACCCCATATGCCACCACTACAGGGCAATGGGAAGAAAGAGGCTATGTGTCAGATTTGGCGCATCTTACAGATGCACCTTTTCTGGGGTGACTGGAGGCAGATGTTTTTAGCTGGGGGGGCAATTACAATGGTCCCTCTCTAGGCTGTTAATATCTGCCCTCAGTCACTGGCTTTCCCTCTCTGGCAAAGAAAATTGCGCCGGAGCCCACGCAATGTTTTTCTTTGAATAAATTTGTTAATTTAACACCTACATCTCCAAAATGTAACACACATAGTAATTATATTATTAGTCAGGGACATATATAAATCTAACTGATATGCAATGGTTTATTGTATGTATCCATGTGTCATCCTTTGAATTGAATTGAATTATCGGCTATTCTGCTACCTAACTCTCTATGAAATATAAATATATATATATGTGTCAATGACACCTATACTATGTGTAGACATTTATTTTTTCTATTCTATTTTAACCTGTCAGTGTGATTTTACATTATAGTGCCCTGAATTGCTGGCTTTTCTAAAGGACACCGGTGCAAATTTCTCGCAAGTCACAATTATGCTCCTTGTGGTGTTTTTCTCTCACCGATAGACTTTCATTGGCGAGTCTCGGCCGATATAAGGTGCAAATCGCAGTATGCTAGATTTCACTCCCACTTATAATAAGGCCGAGAAAAAAAAGGGATGATGGGAGCTGACCCATAGATTAACATTGGTCCGAGTGCTATGCGATTTTTTTATAGCATAGCACTCATCCGTATTATACGGTAGTGTGACTCTGGCCTTATACTGAGGATAATATGCCAGGCTGCTGTATTTTAGTTTGTGTGAAATACCCATCGAGATAATGGCTATGCAGATAATTTAGTCATGGTTCATTAGATCAAATATTACTTTCTGCATTGAATCTATTTGTTACATTTTTTATTATTCATACTTGCTATTTTATGAACACACTTGACTATATAGAAAAATTAGAATCAATTTTGTGCTTTTACTGAATAGAAATGTAGTTTTATGCAGTAAACTGAAAGCAGTATTAGGCTTAGCCTAATAGCACTTAAAATCAGCATCTTACAAAGGTATCTAAAAGGATTTGGTGGTATGAACATGTGAACAATTTTATGGAAAAAAAGCTTCTTCCATATCTAAGTAATTGACAGATGCAATCCAAAACTGCCAGGTTGGAAAAATTGGCATATTGAAGAGGCATTCTGGAGAATTAGCCATGCTTTCTAAAAAGTAAGCTTCTTTTATATGAAACCACTGCAGCTGCAAGGAATAGAATTCATTCTGTAAAATCAATGCACACTTGTCTTATTTAGATCGTTGTCTGAGTAGCTAAAACAAAAGTATAGAAAGAACAGGGAGTTTTCACATGCATCTTAATAGGATGCTTTTTCTAGGATGCTTTGATGTGAATATTAAATTGCAATGCAAAAAAGTATAAATTTCAGTACATTTTGTTGATTACAGCTGTTTCTTCAGTGTCTGCATCTTAGCTAATTTGCCTCGTACATTTATCCAATGTAATATGTTTGCATTTTTATCTATTATGACAATATATATAAGAAGATACGTATCTATGCATCTTCCATGTTTTTAAAATATCAAATGAAATAAGCTATTTTAGAAAATAAACTTTAGGTTTTACAAAATGATGCACTGGAGCACTGCAGGTTTTTTTCTTCTTCTTGCATTCATATTAAGAATCAAATATGAAATAATTTGCTCATTTGGTGAGAGACAATAATCTTTCAGCATGGAAATATGTCACATACACATTTTAATTACAGAGAAGAGAATAAATATGAGTGGCATTTAACTTTACAATTACAAAAAGCTCACAGACACAAAAAGAGGACTTAGAAATCCTCCAAACATTAAAAAACAAAATCACAGAAAAAAGGCAGAGATGCTTACCTGCCCAGGCCTCCAAACAAATTCACTCAGGGTGCAGTGGGCCAGATTAAAGATGGCAGCAACACAGGTGCAGCAATACCGATGAAACAACCACTCACATCCTACCAATCCATGGAGGGGTGATTGTCTGGTATAATAGTGCACAAAATATAATGATCTGTATGCCGCGTTATTCACATTCAGGAAATGCAGAGCATCCGGCTTACAGCCTATTAGCAACGCCCATACTTTTAGATCAGGCAAGCTGTCCAGTGCTAACCAAAATGCATCCTGTGTGAACAGAGGCCCAGGGCCGTATTTGCCACTAGGCACTTGAGGGCACGTGCCTAGGGCGGGGACAATGCAGGGGGCGGCACCTGAGCAAGGTTTTTTTTTTTTTGTAAATCCTTGGTCACCTCCCGACCGACCATGCATACAGGGGGGAATATGAGCCATGCATACAGGGGGAATATGAGCAATGCATACAGGGGGGAAATGAGCCATGCATTCAAGGGGGGAATATGAGCCATGCATACAGGGGGGAATATGAGCCAAGCATTCAGGGGGGGAATATGAGCCATGCATACAGGGGGGAATATGAGCCAATCATACATGGGGGGAATATGAGCCATGCATACAGGGGGGGGAATATGAGCCATGCATACAGGGGAGGGGGAATATGAGTCAAGCATACAGGGGAGGGGGAATATGAGCCATGCATACAGGGGGGGAATATGAGCCATGCATACGGGGGGATATGAGCCATGCATACAGGGGGGAATATGAGCCATGCATACAGGGGGGAATATGAGCCAAGCATACAGGGGGGAATATGAGCCATGCATACAGGGGGGAATATGAGCCAAGCATACAGGGGGGGAATATGAGCCATGCATTCAGGGGGGGAATATGAGCCATGCATACAGGGGGGAATATGAGCCAAGCATTCAGGGGGGGAATATGAGCCAAGCATACAGGGGGGAATATGAGCCATGCATACAGGGGGATATGAGCCATGCATACAGGGGGGGAATATGAGCCATGCATACAGGGGGGAGATGAGCCATGCATACAGGGGGGAAAATGAGCCATGCATACATTGGGGGGAATATGAGCCAAGCATACAGGGGGGCAATATGAGCCAAGCACACAGGGGGGAATATGAGCCATGCATAGAGGGGGGAATATGAGCCATGCATACAGGGGGCAATATGAGCAATGCATACAAGGGGGGAATATGAGCCAAGCATACAGGGGGGATATGAGCCATGCATACTGGGGGGATATGAGCCATGCTGTCAGGACTCTGAACATTTTTTATTACTTTTTGTGCATTACTGCCCTTTTCCAAGATGGTCTCATGTGCACTGTGTCTTCCTGCTATAAAACTCCACCCCAGCCTTCAGTCTGTGCTAGAGTATTCTGCCTTGCATCCAGCTCCTAACCTCTGGTGACTCCCTGGCTATATACCTGCTCCTGTGAACCTGTGGGGTTATCCTGCTACTCTGCTCTGAGTACCTGCTGCATACACCAGTTCCAGTAATCCTCCTTCATCTGCTGCTCGTGTTTAGTTCCATCTGCATTTGCTGGACATGTAAGCTGTTTCTGCTCTGCAAGAACCTGAGACTATTCCCCAGACCTCCCTGGTTGAGCTAAGATATTATTTGAACTGCCTTATAAGCATATCTATCTGTGTTTTGGACTAAGCAAGGACTTATTCGTGTCAAGTATCCTCAAGAATAACTGTGCTTCATAGACTTTCTGCGTGATTGCGTTTTCCTCTGAAGTTTCCTATAGACTGCTGAGCTGCATTTGATATTTGCACCTAGTGTAGTGGACTTGAGTTTCTCTCTGCACCTGTTTGAATCACCGTGTGATAATATAGACTTTACCACTTATAAAACTGTGTCCTGTAGTTGTCTTGTTCCACGCAAAGTCTCCTGAGTTATCCCCTATAATTATTACACCCACCCTCCTCCCCCAATATTCATTAACACGATAACCCATAACTAATCCGCTGTTGTTTTCACCTCTCTTATCAGAGAGTAGGTAGTCAAGCGTCTAGCTACCCTTCCCTCAGTACCTGTAATCCACTGTAACTAGAACACCACCCCAACCCCTCCGTATATTAAACAACATTATGACAATAAGTCCTATGAGAACCGCAATAAACTATTAAACCATAGTCTTGAGGTAGCAATAAGGCATCATCTTCATCTCTAGAATCTTACTTTCACTTCCCTCCTTCTTTGTTAGCTGTGAGCTTCTGCTTATTTAAGTCCAGCCACTTAGTGGCTTCTTCTGGTGTTGGAAAAAAATGAACCGCCCCCAGGGCTACAACCCTTAATTTCGCCGGGTAGAGAGTAGAATAAATCAGTTTCAAGTCTCTCAATCTCCTTTTAACTGCTCCATAACTCATCCTCTGTTTTTGCACCTCAGCCGAGTAATCAGTAATCTGGGTAAATAGAGATCTTCTGGCCATTAATGCACATGTCCTCAGCTGCATGAGCACTCCTCAATATGGCATCTGTGTCCCTATAGTTCAGAATCCTAGCAAGGATAGTACAAGGGGGGGACCCCGGCGGGAGAGGTTTCATAGGAACGCAGTTCGCCCTTTCCACCGCAAATAACTTAGACAGGTTATCAGCACCTATCTTGTCCTAGAGCCATTTTTCAAACAATTTTGTAGGGTTATTTCCTACAGTCTTCCCAGGGATACCCACTAGTCTCACATTATTCCTCCGTGAGCGATTCTCCAGATCATCATTCTTATTAATCAAAGCAGCACATTTTTGCAGACACTGAGTGTGGGACCTCTGCATTTTAGAGAGTTGATCCTCCAGCACACTTACTCTCTCCTCCACCTCACCCACTCTTTTAACCATTTTAGTCATGCCTGCCTTTATTGTATTTACTTCTGCTATAGTCCCATCCACTCTGTAAGTGAGAGTTGTTATCGCAGTTTTGCATGATCTGATCAGAACATAAATGTCCTGCAAAGTGGGTTCCCCTGTTATAAGCTCCTCCACAGCTTCTTGCTCCACACCATCATTTTCCTGCCTTCCTTCCTCCCCCTCTGGCCCCCCTGTACCATGTCATCCTCTGAAACTTCTTCTTGCACTTTCATTTTCTCTCCAGCCTGTTACTCTTTCTCTTCAGCCAGCTCTTTCCCTGCTCCATTCACCCAGGCATACTTTTCAAGCTTAGCAGCCACTTCTAGCCTCTTTGCATATGAGGCATTTTCAGCGTCTGCTCTCTCAGCTCTCTCCACACTGTCGGCGCCATCTTGGTTCTGGGTAATTGCTCCTGCCTTGGCATCCTGCTGCCTTTTCCGGACCATATCTGCAGCTCTGCACAGCTTCACATGTCGGGGCTGACCTCCAGTAACCTCCCTCAGCCACACAATGTGTTATCAGCTCCCAGAGAGATCTTATCTTCAGGATAAATGCAGGGTCACAGCGGAGAAGCTCCAGAAGCCGACCGCTCACATCAGGTGCTAGGCCAAGCCCCCCTGGACCAGGATATTTAAATTCATTTAAATTACCTAATTGTTCCCTCACCATCTCTCTGTTTATGGATAGTGTGCATTCTTTTATTCTATCGATGACACCATGAAGATCAGTTGATGTGCATTTGCATTCTTAGAGAACACATGCAAAATAGGAATTTAAAAGTTCAGCCTTCTCAACATCATTTTTGACCACTTCACCCTTTTCATCCTATATCCTATAGCATCTTTGACTTGTTTTGCTTTTAACATACCACCAAAATCCTTTTTGATACTTTTGGTCTCCCTTAGAAGCCTTTCTTTATTACGGGATTTAGCTCTTCTAACTCTTGCCCTGCATTCCCTGCAAAAAGCATTACAGTCTTCTTTAGATATGCCACCCTCTTTCCATTTGATATACATTTCTTTTTTCCTTTTTAACAAGTGAATAAGTTTTGTGTTCATCCATCATGTTCTTTTTAAATGCTTCCAATTCTTCCTTCTTTTTGGGATTGTTACCGATTGTGCAGTGAAAAATTCATTTAGCAAAATCTCCCATCCTTCCTGGACATTTCTGTCCTTTAGAACATCCAGCCATTGGACCTTTCCTACCCTCTTTCTGAGTCCATTAAAATCTGTCTTAAAGAAGTCGTACCTTAAAGTCTGAGTCCTCGCTGGTCTTCACCCTCTTGCAATCCAAAATTTGAGGGTAGCATGATCGCTGCTTCCTAAATTCCCAGCCACCTTTACTTCCTCAACCATTTCCTCCCCGTTGGTAAGGACTAGGTTCAAGACTGCAGATCCTCTTGTTTTCTCTTCTACCTATTGAAAGATAAAGTAATGTAGGAGAAGAAAGGAATTTTCTGGACCCAGTACTTTTGCCTGAGACAGATTTCCAACAAATATCTGGATAGTTAAAATCCCAATGATCACTATGTCAAACTTTTTTGAGAGCAGAGACATCTGATATAAAGAAAGTTCATCCATATCTTCAGTCTGACCAGAGTGAGCTCAGCCTGTGGTGCAATAGGTCCACACCCACTAGCGTTACATTTAATTGGTAGAAAAAGTTGAAAATTTGTAAAAGAAAAAATTGATTTGTGTCTCATTATTATGAAAACTCCAAGTTTTATTTTTCTGTCAATGGAGTTGTGATAGGATTTCCTTACACGGGAGCTGTAGTTTCTATTGATACTGTTACTGGTTAAATAAGATTGCTTTATATTGCATCTTTCTTTGGTAACTGATTTCTTTATTTTTAATGGGGGAAGAAAAGGTTAATTGAATTTGTATAATTTTAAAAAACTTTATTTTTAATTATTTTCTTTATTTTTAGTGCCTTAGGGGACTTGAAAGAATTTGCGATTATCTTATGGTGGTGGGTTCAAAATGCGTAGTCCAGGTGGCTATCTCCCCTTCTCTCCCCTTCAACATGTTTTTATTATTTATCCATTTTTAACAGCTGAAATCAATGTGATATTTTAATATACTTACTCACTTTGCTGCTGATGCTGGGCTCTTCCTTCTCCTTTGCATTCATTACACTTATTAGCAAAGCCACAAAAAGAGGACTAGAAATCCTAACCCTGAAAAATAAAGTTCAGAAAATACATATAAATATGTGAGGTATTGGTCGATATTTTGGCCAAAATATGCAAGCTCACAACCCACGTCAAGGGTCCTTACACTTGCGAGTCCTAACACTAAACTTAATAGCAAAGCCACGAAAAGAGGACTACAAATCTTCAAAAATTCATGAATTAATACCACAGAAAAGGGGCAGCAGTGCTTGCCTGTCCAGATCACATCACTCTCACAACCCGTGACAAGGGCTTACACGTGCGAGTCCAAAAAGTGGCTTGGATCACTGTTCACATACAGGTAATGCACAATATCTAGTTTACAGCCTATTGTGATGCCCATATTATTAGATCAGGTGGACTCTCCAGCACTTTCTAAATGCACCTAAATGCATAAATGTAACTCTTTTTGCATTGATTGCCCAGAGGCCAGTCTGGAGTCTCCGTGCACTGCAACCTAATAAAGACATTTTCCTACATTTGGTGAACGAATACCACTGTTTTTTCTTCAAGCGAAGCCAGACTAATCTAATTTCCTTCTATGATGGAATCACTGACTGGGTAGATGAGGAAAATGTGGCAGATATATTATATCTGGACTTCAACAAAGCATTTGATAAAGTATCTCATAGTATCCTTATTGAAAAAAATGACCAAAGATGGGATTGGCAAGGCTATGGTTAGATGGATTCATAACTGGTTTAGTGAGTGTACTCAAAGCGTGATAATAAATTGTTGCACATTCAATTGGAATAATGTTTCAAGTGGAGTGGTACAAGGCTTTGCCCTGGCCCCAGTGTTTTCAACAATTTTATAAATGATCTATGTAAGGGAGCTGAAGGTAAACTAATCAAATTTGCAGATGATACAAAGCTAGGAGGGATAGCTAACACTAGAGAAGACAGAGAAAGGATTCAGAAGAATCTACATAAGCTTGAACAATGGGCAGAGACTAATAGAATGGGATTTAACAGGTAGAACCTCAAGATTCGATATCTGGGAAAGAAAAATGAAAATTACATCTATAGAAAGGGAGGAATAGAACTAAGCAACAGCATGTGTGAAAAAGACTTCGGTATACTAATAGATCACACACTGCAAGTGAGTCAACAGTGTGATGCAGCAGAAAAAAGGCAAACACAGTTTTTGAATTTATTAGGAGAAGCATAGAGTCTAGATCAGGAGAAGTCCCCATCTACTCCTCCTTGGTCTGGCCTGAGCTGGAATGCTGTGTCCAGTTCTTGGCATGACATTTTAAAAAATACTATGAAAAACTGGAGCAAGTTCAGAGAAGAGCTATCATGATGGTAAGCAAACTGCAAAGTATGTTTTATGAGGATCAGTTTAAAGATCTGGGAATCTTTACCAAAAATATCTGAAGGTAAGTCACAGAGTAGAGAGATCATCATTATTCTCATTTGCACATGAAGCACTCGAATGAAACTGAAAGGGAGACGACACATTAGAAAAAACTTTTTGACAGTGCGGGTGATCAATGAATGGAACAGGCTGCCCCTAGAGGTCATGAGTAGGGTTGAGCGAAACGGGTCGTGCATTTTCATAAGTCGCCGACTTTTGGCAAAGTCGGCGTCTCATGAAACCCGACCCGATCCCTGTGCGGGGTCGGCCATGCGGTACGCGATCTTGGCGGCAAAGTCGCGTGTTGTATGACGCGTCTAGCGCCATTTTTTCAGCCAATGAATGAGTGTGGGCAGAGTGATTACATAGGTCTTAGGGGAGTGAACGCCTATTGTCATGTTATCGCTTGTGCGCAGTAGGGATTTGGAATGTGCAATACGAAATTTTCTGTGCTGGGACGGAGGAGGAGGAGGAGGAGGAGGAGAAAAAAAAAAATCCCCATTGAGGTGCATAGGGTTTCGTGTTCCGGCCGATCCTCGACTTTGCGCAGTAATCGGCCGATTTCGCCCGACTCGACTTTTCCAACAGTCGGGTTTCGCGAAACACGACTCGACCCTAAAAAAGTCAAGGTTGCTCAACCCTAGTCATGAGTTCTCCTTCAATGGATGTCTTCAAGCAGAGGCTGGACAGACATCTGTCTGAGATGGTTTAGTAAGTGTTAGGAGTCGAGTTCCCATTACTGCACAGGGAAAATCTCGAGCCATGTCTGCTGCGGTCTCCCATTCTTCTCCAGCCGCAGTGAAGCCTGCTCAGCAGAAACGTTGGTCCCAGCATCTGGCTCAAGCTGATACTGTGCACTTGGTTACTGCTGCCTTTCCAGGTTCTGCCTTTGTAGCCAGTACTAATCAGCAATGAGCGGGCGTTTCAGGGACTAAGTCCTGCTATTCCCATACTGAGCATGCCCACAGGATGACCTCCCATTGGAGGTCGGGGTCACACGCTCAGGTCCTGTAGCAGCTCCTATTGGACCACTAGGAAGGTCCTTGAGTGCTACAGCTATAAAAGGTTCGCATGGCCACAAGGCCATGCGCTAGTATAAACCTATTATCGTGTGTGTGTGGATGTGTGCTTGTTCTCATGATTGCTCCGTAATCATTCCCATTCCTTGTGTTGTTGAATGTTCGAGAATGTTGGAGCTACCTAGCACCTGACAGTGCTATCCTACACCAGAGCACAATCTGTACTGCGTCAAACCAGCAGTGTCCACCTGCACGGCACTTCACGCACTCTGTGCTGTAATCTTAACTTATCCTGACAACTGGTCAGTGTAGGGTGGGAATTCCCGCTTGATCTCTGCATCTGACTCGCGGCGTCCTCAGGCGCGGGCTCAAAAGCCACCAAGGGTCAGAGCGGGATCAATCACCAGCTTAGTGGGGGTGAGTCTCAGGGATCCCACTAGCGTTCGTCTGCTGCATCCTGTGTTTGCTAACAGGGCACAGTGCTTCATTTGTTTCACTGCAACTCTGTGAAGCAACAGAGTTTGCTTTAGTTCTTACCGGGTGTCTGAACCCGAGTTTACTCCAGCGTAGTACCGACATTTAGTGCCGCCATTACTTAGCAGCAGGTTCCATCTCTGCACGGTGGACCCCGGGCTGCGAACGCACCTTTATCATCTTTAATCTATTCGGTGCGTTCCGCCAGCATAACAGTAAGCCCTACATCGAGCAGGGGGTTTGACATGATGACCTTTAAGGTCCCTTCCATCTCTAACATTCTATGACTCTATGTAAGCAAAAAACCTGATGACAGATTCCTTTTAATATATTGTTTGTGATATTAGCCTAAAAAAGGAAGGATACATAATCAGATATAAAGAGTCCTTATCTCCGCAGCTAATTGCTTCCCCATATTCCTGTGCTGTAAAATTTACTCAGGAACTTTCTGGATTCCAGTGCATGTCTATATAGATGCTACATAAATGCTATATAGTTTATTTTACTTACTTATGTAGCACCATTAATGCCACCAGTGTTTTTGATAGCTACAAAATATCAATATATACTTTGAGTAAATGTGGTTGCTTAACCCCTTTACCCCCATAGGTGGTTTGCGTGTTAATGACCAGGCCAATTTTTACAATTCTGAACACTGTCCTTTTATGAGGTTATAACTCTGGAATGCTTCAACGGATCCTGGTGATTCTTTCACTGTTTTCTCATGACATATTGTACTTCATGATAGTGGTAAAATTTCTTTGATATGATTTGCGCTTATGTGTGAAAAAAATTGAACTTTGGTGAAAATTTTGAAAATTTTGCAATTTTCCAACTTTGAATTTTCATGCCCTTAAATCACACAGATATGTCACACAAGATACTTAATAACTAACATTTCTCACATGTCTACTTTACATCAGCACAATTTTGGAACCAACATTTTTTGTTAAGCAGTTATTATAAGGGTTAAAAGTTGACCCATTTTGACTCATTTGACTCATTTGACTCAAGTTGACTCATTTTTACAACACCATTTTTTTAGTGACCACATCACATTTGAAGTCACTTTGAGGGGTCTATATGATAGAAAATACCCAAAAGTGACACTATTCTAAAAACTGCACCCCTCAGAGTGCTCAAAACCACATTAAAGATGTTTATTAACCCTTCAGACGTTTATTTTAATGGTGCTCACTGAAGGAGCTAACTAGTGGCACAATTTTATAGGTTGGGTCATTACAGATGCGGCAATACCAAATATGTGTACTTTTATTGCTTAGATTTTTTTTTTATTCAAATAGAATAAATATTGATTTTTTTATTATTATTTTTTATTTTTTTAAAATATTTTTACAATTATTTTTTTTTTTATTTCATTGTTAGTTTTACACTTTATCCCACTATGGAACAATCATTTTGTGCAGGCTGATTACTTCTATAGCATGCAGATCTGCACTAACCTTAGAGACTTCATGCACTGTGCATGACAGGATGTCTCTCAGATCTGGAGACCCAGATGTCATCAATACGACATCGGGTCTTCATGGTAGCGAGCGGGACTCCGCGGCGTTCCACAAGGTCTCCCATCCAAAGACAGAGGGACTGTCAGCCCCTGTGCCGGCTGCGGAATGCTGCAATCATGTTTGATCACAGTGATCTTGGGGTTAAAGTTTTGGGAGCAGTCCGTGACTGCTTCTGGCATTTAGTGCCTGGTGTCAGCTGTGACAATCAGCTGACATCTGTCCCCGATCGGCCGCACCCAACCCGTGTGCGCAGCCGATTGGCTGTGACGTACTATCCCGTTCATGGTCAGACGGGCCCAGTCCTCATGGATGGAATAGTATGTTGGATGTCAGAAAGGGGTTAATTCAGACTCTATGTGATAGCCAATCAATGAGGATAAGTAGCATCGACAGACACATGTACATGTACAGAATCATTTTTCAGTGACTATTGAGTTGGTTCCAAATTACTGTGAATTGAAGATGTTGTTGAAATTATAGAATCCATTCTTATGAATATATCTTTGTTTGCTGAAGTTCTTCTATTTTAAACCTTCATTAAAACAGTGAGGTACCATCAAATTACATTGAATACTTAATATTATTATAATAACTGAACTTGAACAGAAGCAACAAAGTGAATTTCTACAATGGAGATGCAACTTTCTTCATGATAGAATTAAGGAGGCAATTGCATCAATTTCTATAATCTTATCAGATTGCAATTCACAAAGCAAAAGAGCGCAGTTTTATTTTTCTTTTGTGCACTATTGATTGTATTTTATGTAATGATGAACTTGCCAGCAGTTACTTTAGTGCACAGATTGGAAGTCGGTAATTTACTTCTCTCATACCCGAGAGACAAATTATAATAGACTTCAGAAGAATTGAACTGAATTATTAGTAAATAATATAGCGCACAAATCCTCTAACACATTAAGTGCTTAACATTGTTTGATCTTATCATAGGTGTTAACATTCATTAGATGATATAAATGCCAGAGTATTACAAAGAATATACTTTCCTTTGTTTTTATGTTCATGATCTCTATTGGGGGATGTCCCACATGCATGAGCAACTTACACTGAAATTCTGACTGGAGAGGGAAGTAGCTTACCAACTCGTGGCACAGTGGTGAAGAAGTATGCTGTGGCAATAAGGTGTAGTTCCCAACTATGTGATGCTGCAGCAGATGTGCAGGATAGAATGGTGGAGTCTGAATGAATGAGGAAAGGTAGTCTGCATTTCTCTAGTTCTCTTATTTAAAGGAACTTAGCCTCAGTGAATGATTATTCATGATTGGGGTGCATCTCAGCCAAGTGGAATGAAGTCTGCGATGAGGAATAGTATGGATGCTCAACTGAACAGTTAAAGTCTGTCAGCAGGATTTTGCTATGTAATCTTAGAGCAGCATATTGTAGAAACATAGACTCTGATTTCTGTGATAGACCCTGATTCCTGGAGAGCTACAGTACAGACCAAAAGTTTTGACACACCTTCTCATCTAAAGAGTTTTCTGTATTTTCATGACTATGAAAATTGTACATTCACACTGAAGGCATCAAAACTATGAATTAACATATGTGGAATTATATACGTAACAAAAAAAATGTCTTATATTCTAGGTTCTTCAAAGTAGCCACCTTTTGCTTTGATGACTACTTTGCACACTCTTGGCATTCTCTTGATGAGCTTCAAGAGGTAGTCACCGGAAATGGTCTTCCAACAATCTTGAAGGAGTTCCCAGAGATGCTTAGTACTTGTTGGCCCTTTTGCCTTCACTCTGCAGTCCAGCTCACCCCAAACCATCTCGATTTTGTTCAGGTCTGGTGACTGTGGAGGCCAGGTTATCTGGCGTAGCACCCCATCACTTTCCTTCTTGGTCAAATAGCCTTTACACAGCCTGGAGGTGTGTTTGGGGTCATTGTTCTGTTGAAAAATAAATGATGGTCTAACTAAACGAAAACGGGATGGAATAGCATGCCGCTGCAAGATGCTGTGGTAGCCATGCTGGTTCAGTATGCCTTCAATTTTGAATAAATCCCCAACAGTGTCACCAGCAAAGCACCCCCACACCATCACACCTCCTCCTCCATGCTTCACGGTGGGAACCAGGCATGTAGAGTCCATCCGTTCACCTTTTCTGCGTCGCACAAAGACACGGTGGTTGGAACCAAAGATCTCAAATTTGGACTTATCAGACCAAAGCACAGATTTCCACTGGTCTAATGTCCCATTCCTTCTGTTCTTTAGCCCAAACAAATCTCTTCTGCTTGTTGCCTGTCCTTAGCAGAGGTTTCCTAGCAGCTATTTTATCATGAAGGCTGTTGTGAATTAGACTTTTTTGGCTCCCTCTTGTGGTCACTAGTGATATGACTCTGGGATTGTCTTTCCTCAGTTTGGCACCCACCTGGGTCGTTAGTCCAGGGGTGTTGCTATATAAACTTCCTGGATCCTCAGTCCAGTGCCTGGCATCGTTGTAATCAGATCCTTTCTGTTTGCTCCTGTCTGCTGGTCCGGGTTATTGCAAAATTAAGCTAAGTCCTGCTGTTTTTTGGTTATCTGTATTGCTCTTATTTTCTGTCCAGCTTGTACTAAATGTGATTCCTGATTTTGCTGGAAGCTCTAGGGGGCTGGTATTCTTCCCCCGGGCCTTAAGACGGTTCGGGGGTTCTTGAATATCCAGCGTGGAAATTTTGATAGGGTTTTTGCTGACCGTATAAGTCATCTTACTATATTCTGCTATTAGTCAGTGGGCCTCTCTTTGCTAAATATCTAGTTCATTCTTACGTTTGTCTTTTCTCCTTACCTCACCGTTATTATTTGTGGGGGGCTTGTATCCAACTTTTGGGGTCTTTTCTCTGGAGGCAAGAAAGGTCTATCTTTTCCCTTCTAGGGTTAGTTAGTTCTCCGGCTGGCGCGAGACGTCTAGAACCAACGTAGGCACGTTCCCCGGCTGCTGCTATTTGTGGTGCTAGGATTAGATATACGGTTAGCCCAGTTACCACTGCCCTATGAGCTGGTTTTTTATGTTTGCAGACTTGGTATGTACTTTTGAGACCCTCTGCCATTGGGGTCATAACAGTATGCCAGGCCTAAGTTGAATGTTTAATGCATTGCAGAAGTGGGATAATAAGAAAGGAAATTCTGAGTTTTTTTTTCCTCTCTTTGTTCCTCCCCTTTACCTCTGAGTGGCTTGTGCTTGCTGCAGACATGAATGTCCAGACCTTGATTACAAGTGTGGATCAGCTTGCTGCTCGTGTGCAGGGCATACAAGATTTTGTTACCAGTAGTCCAATGTCTGAACCTAAAATACCTATTCCTGAACTGTTCTCTGGAGACCGATTCAAGTTTAGGAATTTCAGGAATAATTGTAAATTGTTTCTATCTCTGAGACCCCGTTCATCTGGAGACTTAGCTCAGCAAGTTAAAATTGTTATCTCTTTCTTACGGGGCGACCCTCAGGATTGGGCCTTCTCGCTAGCGCCAGGAGATCCGGCATTGGCAAATATTGATGCGTTTTTTCTGGCGCTCGGATTGCTTGACGAGGAACCCAATCTTGAAATTCAGGCAGAAAAAGCCTTGCTGGCTATTTCTCAGGGCCAGGATGAAGCTGAAGTGTATTGCCAAAAATTTCGGAAATGGTCCGTGCTTACTCAGTGGAATGAGTGTGCTCTGGCCGCAAATTTCAGAAATGGCCTTTCTGAAGCCATTAAGAATGTGATGGTGGGTTTCTCCATTCCTACAAGTCTGAATGATTCCATGGCGCTGGCTATTCAAATTGACCGGCGTTTGCGGGAGCGCAAAACTGCTAATCCTCTGGTGGTGTTGTCTGAACAAACACCTGATTTAATGCAATGTGATAGAATTCAGACTAGAAATGAACGGAAAAATCATAGACGTCAGAATGGGTTGTGTTTTTACTGTGGTGATTCTACACATGTTATATCAGCATGCTCTAAACGCCTAACAAGGGTTGTTAGCCCTGTCGCCATTGGTAATTTGCAACCTAAATTTATTTTGTCTGTGACTTTAATTTGCTCATTGTCTTCCTACCCTGTTATGGCGTTTGTGGATTCAGGTGCTGCCCTGAGTCTTATGGATCTGTCATTTGCCAAGCGCTGTGGTTTTGTTCTTGAGCCTTTGGTAAATCCTATCCCTCTTAGAGGTATTGATGCTACGCCATTGGTGGAAAATAAACCGCAGTTTTGGACACAGGTAACCATGTGCATGACTCCTGAACATCGGGAGGTGATTCGTTTTCTTGTTCTGCATAAAATGCATGATTTGGTCGTTTTGGGTCTGCCATGGTTACAGACCTATAATCCAGTCTTGGATTGGAAGGCAATGTCTGTGTCAAGTTGGGGCTGTCAGGGAATTCATGGTGATTCCCCGCCGGTGTCTATTGCTTCCTCTACTCCTTCGGAAGTTCCTGAGTATTTGTCTGATTATCAGGATGTATTCAGCGAGTCCAGGTCCAGTGCTCTGCCTCCTCATAGGGACTGTGACTGCGCCATAGATTTGATTCCAGGTAGTAAATTTCCTAAGGGAAGACTATTTAATCTGTCTGTACCTGAGCATACCGCAATGCGTTCGTATATCAAGGAGTCTCTGGAGAAGGGGCATATCCGTCCATCCTCTTCCCCTCTTGGTGCGGGATTCTTTTTTGTGGCCAAGAAGGACGGATCTTTGAGACCTTGTATTGACTATCGGCTTCTGAATAAAATCACTGTTAAATTTCAGTATCCTTTGCCTCTGTTGTCGGACTTGTTTGCCCGGATTAAAGGTGCCAAGTGGTTCACCAAGATAGATCTTCGTGGTGCGTACAACCTTGTGCGCATTAAGCAAGGAGATGAATGGAAAACTGCATTTAATACGCCCGAAGGTCATTTTGAGTACTTGGTGATGCCTTTTGGGCTCTCTAATGCTCCTTCAGTGTTTCAGTCCTTTATGCATGATATTTTCCGGAAGTATCTGGATAAATTTATGATTGTTTATCTGGATGATATTCTGTTTTTTTCTGATGATTGGGACTCGCATGTAGAGCAGGTCAGGATGGTGTTTCAGGTTTTGCGTGAGCATGCTTTGTTTGTTAAGGGCTCAAAGTGTCTCTTTGGAGTACAGAAGGTTCCCTTTTTGGGTTTTATTTTTTCCCCTTCTGCGGTGGAGATGGACCCAGTCAAGGTCCGAGCTATTCATGATTGGACTCAGCCCACGTCAGTTAAAAGTCTTCAGAAGTTCTTGGGTTTTGCTAACTTCTACCGTCGTTTTATCGCTAATTTTTCTAGCGTTGTTAAACCTTTGACGGATATGACCAAGAAAGGTTCTGATGTTGCTAACTGGGCTCCTGCAGCCGTGGAAGCTTTCCAAGAGATGAAGCGCCGGTTTACTTCGGCGCCTGTTTTGTGCCAGCCTGATGTCTCACTGCCCTTTCAGGTTGAAGTGGATGCTTCTGAGATTGGAGCAGGGGCCGTTTTGTCGCAGAGAGGCCCTGGTTGCTCTGTAATCAGACCATGTGCCTTTTTCTCTAGGAAGTTTTCGCCTGCTGAGCGGAATTATGATGTTGGCAATCGGGAGTTGTTGGCCATGAAGTGGGCATTTGAGGAGTGGCGTCATTGGCTCGAGGGTGCTAAGCATCGTGTGGTGGTCTTGACTGATCACAAAAATCTGATGTATCTCGAGTCTGCTAAACGCCTGAATCCTAGACAGGCCCGCTGGTCATTGTTTTTCTCCCGTTTTGACTTTGTGGTCTCGTATTTACCAGGTTCAAAGAATGTGAAGGCTGATGCTCTTTCAAGGAGCTTTGTGCCTGACTCTCCTGGAGTCGTAGAACCAGTTGGTATTCTTAAAGAGGGAGTTATCTTGTCAGCCATTTCTCCGGATTTGCGACGTGTGTTGCAGAGATTTCAGGCTGGTAGACCTGACTCTTGTCCACCTGACAGACTGTTTGTTCCTGATAAGTGGACCAGCAGAGTCATTTCCGAGGTTCATTCCTCGGTGTTGGCAGGGCATCCGGGAATTTTTGGCACCAGAGATCTGGTGGCTAGGTACTTTTGGTGGCCTTCCTTGTCACGGGATGTGCGGTCATTTGTGCAGTCCTGTGGGACTTGTGCTCGAGCTAAGCCTTGCTGTTCTCGTGCCAGCGGGTTGCTCTTGCCCTTGCCTGTCCCGGAGAGGCCTTGGACACACATTTCCAGGGATTTCATTTCAGATCTTCCGGTGTCTCAGGGCATGTCTGTCATCTGGGTGGTATGTGATCGCTTTTCCAAGATGGTCCATTTGGTTTCTTTGCCTAAGCTGCCTTCCTCTTCCGATCTGGTTCCTTTGTTCTTTCAGAATGTGGTTCGTTTGCACGGCATTCCTGAGAATATTGCGTCTGACAGAGGATCCCAGTTTGTTTCCAGGTTCTGGCGATCCTTTTGTGCTAAGATGGGCATTGATTTGTCGTTTTCGTCTGCCTTTCATCCTCAGACTAATGGACAAACGGAGCGAACTAATCAGACTCTGGAGGCTTATTTGAGGTGTTTTGTTTCTGCAGATCAGGATGATTGGGTGACCTTCTTGCCGTTGGCTGAGTTTGCCCTTAATAATCGGGCTAGTTCCGCTACTTTGGTTTCGCCTTTTTTTTGCAACTCTGGTTTCCATCCTCGTTTTTCCTCGGGACATGTGGAGCCTTCTGACTGTCCTGGGGTAGATTCCGTGGTGGATAGGTTGCAGCAGATCTGGAATCATGTGGTGGACAACTTAAAGTTGTCACAGGAGAAGGCTCAGCGTTTTGCCAACCGCCGCTGCGGTGTGGGTCCCCGACTTCGTGTTGGGGATTTGGTATGGCTGTCTTCTCGATTTGTTCCTATGAAGGTCTCCTCTCCTAAATTTAAGCCTCGCTTCATCGATCCTTACAAGATATTGGAAATCCTTAATCCTGTGTCCTTTCGCTTGGATCTTCCGGTGTCGTTTGCCATTCACAACGTGTTCCATAGGTCTTTGTTGCGGCGGTACGTTGTGCCTGTGGTTCCTTCTGTTGAGCCTCCTGCTCCGGTGTTGGT
Organism: Ranitomeya variabilis; assembly: GCF_051348905.1. Lineage (NCBI taxonomy): Eukaryota > Metazoa > Chordata > Amphibia > Anura > Dendrobatidae > Ranitomeya > Ranitomeya variabilis. Next base: position 433,898,193 of record NC_135237.1, on the reverse strand, counting down.
TGAGGGCGAGTTGGAGTACGTGGTGGAGAAGATCTTGGATTCTCGTCTCTCCAGACGGAGGCTTCAGTATCTGGTCAAGTGGAAGGGCTATGGCCAGGAGGATAATTCCTGGGTGGTTGCCTCTGATGTGCATGCGGCCGATTTCGTTCGTGCCTTTCACGCTGCTCATCCTGATCGCCCTGGTGGTCCTGGTGAGGGTTCGGTGACCCCTCCTTAAAGGGGGGTACTGTTGTGAATTAGACTTTTTTGGCTCCCTCTTGTGGTCACTAGTGATATGACTCTGGGATTGTCTTTCCTCAGTTTGGCACCCACCTGGGTCGTTAGTCCAGGGGTGTTGCTATATAAACTTCCTGGATCCTCAGTCCAGTGCCTGGCATCGTTGTAATCAGATCCTTTCTGTTTGCTCCTGTCTGCTGGTCCGGGTTATTGCAAAATTAAGCTAAGTCCTGCTTCCTTGTTTTTTGGTTATCTGTATCGCTCTTATTTTCTGTCCAGCTTGTACTAAATGTGATTCCTGATTTTGCTGGAAGCTCTAGGGGGCTGGTATTCTCCCCCCGGGCCGTTAGACGGTTCGGGGGTTCTTGAATATCCAGCGTGGAAATTTTGATAGGGTTTTTGCTGACCGTATAAGTCATCTTACTATATTCTGCTATTAGTCAGTGGGCCTCTCTTTGCTAAATATCTAGTTCATTCTTACGTTTGTCTTTTCTCCTTACCTCACCGTTATTATTTGTGGGGGGCTTGTATCCAACTTTTGGGGTCTTTTCTCTGGAGGCAAGAAAGGTCTATCTTTTCCCTTCTAGGGTTAGTTAGTTCTCCGGCTGGCGCGAGACGTCTAGAACCAAGGTAGGCACGTTCCCCGGCTGCTGCTATTTGTGGTGCTAGGATTAGATATACGGTTAGCCCAGTTACCACTGCCCTATGAGCTGGTTTTTTATGTTTGCAGACTTGGTATGTACTTTTGAGACCCTCTGCCATTGGGGTCATAACAGAAGGCCTGCTGCACAAAGTCTCCTCTTAACAGTTGTTGTAGACATGTGTCTGCTGCTAGAACTCTGTGTGGCATTGACCTGATCTCTAAACTGAGCTGCTGTTAACCTGAGATTTCTGAGGGTGGTGACTCAGATAAACTTATCCTCAGAAGCAGAAGTGACTCTTGGTCTTCCTTTCCTGGGGCGGTCCTCATGTGAGCCTGTTTCTTTGTAGCGCTTGATGGTTTTTGCAACTGCACTTGGGGACACTTTCAAAGTTTTCCCAATTTTTCGGACTGACTGACCTTCATTTCTTAAAGTAATGATGGCCACTCATTTTTCTTTACTTAGCTGCTTTTTGCTTGCCATAATACAAATTCTAACCGTCTATTCAGTAGGATTATCAGCTGTGTATCCACCACAACACGACTGATGGTCCCAACCCCATTTATAAGGCAAGAAATCCCACTTATTAAACCTGACAGGGCACACCTGTGAAGTGAAAACCATTTCGGGTGACTACCTCTTGAAGCTCATCAAGAGAATGCCAAGAGTGTGCAAAGCAGTCATCAAAGCAAAAGGTGGCTACTTTGAAGAACCTAGAATATAAGACATATTTTCAGTTGTTTTACACTTTTTGTTAAGTATATAATTTCACATGTGTTAATTCATAGTTTTGATGCCTTAAGTTTGAATTTACAATTTTCATAGTCATGAAAATACAGAAAAATCTTTAAATGAGAAGGTGTGTCCAAACTTTTGGTCTGTACTGTATTTACAGGTCCTTTTGTTGGCAGAGTGCTTGAAAGGATGTTGATGAGTATGTCCATAGACAGGGCCGGCATAGCAGCAGGAAGACCAGGCAGCTGCCTAGGGCCCTCGCTCCCCCAGGGGCCCCAGCCAGTCACCTGCCGCCAGTGCCAATTGCCCCCCGCCAGCGCTGATGCATTCAACTATACCGGTGTCTATGACCCTGTACAGTTCAATGCAATGATGGAGGAGAGAGCATCAGCTGACACTCCCTCCCCATCATTCCCCTCTGCCTCTGATACTGCGGGTGTGCGATGATGTCATATCATCGCGTACCTGCTTTGTCTCAGGCAGACTGAAGCTCCTTAGACCAGAGCCAGAGCCTGGACCACAGGGAGCAGCGAGGGGGAAGGGGAGAGGAGAGGTGAGGATTGTATGTGGGTTTTTTTTTTTTTTAATCTATCAATGAGTGAGTACTGGACTGTGGGGCCATTCTCGGGGGGTCGGCTACATTATATTCTATTGGGGGCTGTATTATGTTCTATGGGGGGCTGTATTACATTCTATGGGGGGCTGTATTATATTCTATGGGGGCTGTATTACATTTTATGGGAGGGCTGTATTATATTCTATGGGGAAGGCTATATTACATTCTATAGGGGCTGCATTATATTCTATGGGGAGCTGTATTACAATCTCTGGGGGACTGTATTACATTCTATGGGGGGCAGTATTACATTGTATGGGATGCTGTTTACATTCTATGGGGGCTATATTATATTCTATGGGGGGCTGTATTACATTCTATGGGGATGTACTACATTCTATGGGGAGCTATATTTTATTCTATGGGGCTGTATTATATTCTATGGGGGGCTGTATTACATTCTATGGGGCTGTATTATATTCTATGGGGTGCTGTATTACATTCTATGGGGGGCTGTATTTTATTCTATGGGGGACTGTGTTATATTCTATGGGGGGCTGTATTACACTCTATGGGTTGCTGAATTATATTCTATGGGGGCTGTATTATATTCTTTAGAGGGCTGTATTAAAATCTGTGGGGGGTTGTATTACATTCTATTAGGGAACTGTATTATATTTTATTATATTATGCATTATACTATGGGAAGTGAATTGTTCTACATGGATGACTATGGTGGTGCATTATACTATATGGAGCACTATGAAGAGTGTATTATACTATATGGAGGACTGAGCAGTGTATTTTAATATATGGAGGGCTATGAGGAGTGTATTATTCTTTATGGAGGACTGAGGAGTGTATTATACTTTATGGAGGACTGAGGAGTGTATTTTAATATATGGAGGACTATGAGGAGTGTATTATACTATATGGAGGACTGAGGAGTGTATTATACTATATGGAGGACTGAGGAGTATATTTTAATATAAGAAGGACTATGAGGAGTTTATTATGCTATATGGAGGACTGAGGAGTGTATTATACTATATGAAGGACTGAAGAGTGTAGTTTAATATATGGAGGACTATGAGGAGTGTATTATACTATACGGAGGACTATGGGTAGTGTATAATACTATATGGAGGACTAAGGAGTGTATTTTAATATATGGAGGACTATAGGGAGTGTATTATACTATATTGAGGACTATGGGGAGTGTATTATACTATATGGAGGACTATGGGGAGTGTATTATACTATATGGAGGAATATGGGGAGTGTATTATACTATTTGGAGAACTGTGGGGCACATTATATTATATGGAGGACTATGGGATGTGCATTTTACAATATGGAAGACTGTGGTGCACATTATGCTATGTGGAGGACTACGGGGTATATTATACTAAACAAGCAAAATGCTGCATATTCATCGAGTGATTGGACTGTTTATGTGGGAACAAAAATCATTGTTCTCAGTAGCACATCACCCAGTGTAAACTGTAGATGTGCTGCTGATTACATAATACTGTATGGGGACAGATTAATCTAATAGTGATTGTTGTGTTCCCATCATTCTTTGTCAGTTGATGTAAAGAGGCCGGGAAACAAGCGAACAACTTCAATATTGTCGATCACACCCATTTAGCGGCCTGAACTCAGCGAGAAATGCTTCTGTGTAATGTGCAATATGTTAGCAGTTGGGGCCCCATTTCAAACTTTTGTCTAGGGTCCCACTTTGCCTAAAACTGGCCCTGTCCGTAGGTGCAGAATTTACGCCAGGTCTAAAGTCTCTCGCCAGGCCTACAGCCTCTCACCAGGCCCCAGCAGGGTTTCCTTTGCCTAACAAGGTTCTGTCTCAACCTTGGGCTCATTTGAACCTTGATTTCATAATGAATATATTAGGAATATTTCATTCTCCTTAGGTAATCATCCTGAGACTGATGGGCAAACAGGGAGGATGAACCAAGAATTAGAACAATATATAAGATGTTTTGTTTCATCTAATCAAGAGGACTGGGTGGATTTTCTTCCTCTGGCTAAGTTCACTCTTATTAACTGCACCTCTACTTTTACCAGTAACTTGCTTTTTTTTGTTGTGGAGGTTTTCATCCAGTTTTTGGAAATTTGTCTGGTTTAAAGTCTACAGTCCCAGGTAAGAAAATACATTCTTCTTATTTGAATAAGATCTGGAGAGAAGTTAAAAAGGTATTTTGACAACTTGTGATTTGACCAAAAGAACTGTGAACCACAGACAAAGGACCCTGTTGTTATGGTGGGAAATTTTATTTGGCTATCCTCAAAAAATGTTCGTCTTAAAGTTTCATCAAGTAAATTTGTTCATAATTTTTTTTGTCCATATAAGATAATTAACCCCTTAATCCCATATGACGTACTATCCCGTCAAGGTGACCTGGGACTTAATTCCCAGTGACGGGATAGTACATCATATGCGATCGGCCGCGCTCACGGGGGGAGTGCGGCCGATCGCGGCCGGGTGTCAGCTGCCTATCGCAGCTGACATCCGGAACTATGTGCCAGGAGCGGTCACGGACCGCCCCCGGCACATTAACCCCCGGCACACCGCGATCAAACATGATCGCGGTGTACCGGCGGTATAGGGAAGCATCGCACAGGGAGGGGGCTCCCTGCGGGCTTTCCTGAGACGATCGGTACAAGGGAATGTACTCACCTTGTACCGAGCGTCTCCTCCCTGCAGGTCCCGGATCCAAAATGGCCGGGGGCTGCATCAGGGTCCTGCAGGGAGAACTTCCGGGTCAAGAAAAGGGCGGCAGCTGCAGCTCTGTAAGCCTGCGGCGATGTGAATGAGATCGCCGATCTGATAGAGTGCTATGCAAACTATCAGATCGGCGATCTGTGATGTCCCCCCCTGGGACAAAGTAAAAAAGTGAAAAAAAAAATTTCCACGTGTGTAAAAAAAATAAAAAAAATTCCTAAATAAAGAAGAAAAAAAATATATATTATTCCCATAAATACATTTCTTTATCTAAAAAAACCCCCAAAACAATAAAAGTACACATATTTAGTATCGCTGCGTCTGTAGCGACCCAACCTATAAAACTGTACCACTAGTTAACCCCTTCAGTGAACACCGTTAGAAAAAAAAAATTGAGCCAAAAAACAACGCTTTATTATTATACCGCCGAACAAAAAGTGAAATAACACGCGATCAAAAAGACGGATATAAATAACCATGGTACCGCTGAAAACGTCATCTTGTCCCGCAAAAAACGAGCCGCCATATAGCATCATAACCAAAAAATAAAAAAGTTATAGTCCTCAGAATAAAGCGATGCCAAAATAATTAGTTTTTCTATAAAATGGCTTTTATCGTATAAAAGCGCCAAAACATAAAAAAATAATATAAATGAGATATCGCTGTAATCGTACTGACTCAACGAATAAAACTGCTTTATCAATTTTACCAAACGTGGAACGGTATAAACGCCTCCCCCAAAAGAAATTCATGAATAGCTGGTTTTTGGTCATTCTGCCTCACAAAAATCGGAATAAAAAGTGATCAAAAACTGTCACATGTCCGAAAATGTTACCAATAAAAACATCAACTCGTCCCGCAAAAAACGAGACCTCACATGACTCTGTGGACCAAAATACGGAAAAATTATAGGTCTCAAAGTGTGGAGACGCAAAAACTTTTTTGCTATAAAAAGCGTCTTTTAGTGTGTGACAGCTGCCAATCATAAAAATCCGATATAAAAAATGCTATAAAGGTAAATCAAACCCCCCTTCATCACCCCCTTAGTTAGGGAAAAATAATAAAATAAAAAAAATGTATTTCCATTTTCCCGTTGGGGTTAGGGCTAGGGTTAGGGCTAGGGTTAGGGCTAGGGCTAGGGTTAGGGCTAGGGTTAGGGCTAGGGCTAGGGTTAGGGTTAGGGTTAGGGCTAGGGTTAGGGTTAGGGTTAGGGCTAGGGTTAGGGCTAGGGTTAGGGTTAGGGTTGGGGCTAGGGTTGGAGATAAAGTTAGGGTTGGGGCTAAAGTTAGGGATAGGGTTGGGGCTAAAGTTAGGGATAGGGTTGGGGCTAAAGTTAGGGTTGGGGATAAAGTTAGGGATAGGGTTGGGGCTAAAGTTAGGGTTGGGGATAAAGTTAGGGTTAGGGTTGGGGCTAAAGTTAGGGTTAGGGTTTGGATTACATTTACAGTTGGGATTAGGGTTGGGATTAGAATTAGGGGTGTGTCAGGGTTAGGGGTGTGGTTAGGGTTACAGTTGGGATTAGGGGTAGGGGTGTGTTTGGATTAGTTTCAGGTGGAATTGGGGAGTTTCCACCGTTCAGGCACATCAGGGGCTCTCCAAACGCGACATGGCGTCCGATCTTAATTCCAGACAATTCTGCGTTGAAAAAGTAAAACAGTGCTCCTTCCCTTCCGAGCTCTCCCGTGCGCCCAAACAGAGGTTTACCCCAACATATGGGTCATCAGCGTACTCGGGACAAATTGACAACAACTTTTGGGGTCCAAGCTCTCTTGTTATCTCTGGGAAAATAAAAATTTTGGGGGCTAAAAATCATTTTGTGGTAAAAAAAGGATTTTTTATTTTCACGGCACTGCGTTGTAAACTGTAGTGAAACACTTGGGGGTTCAAAGTTCTCACAACACATCTAGATAAGTTCCTTGGGAGGTCTATTTTCCAATATGGGGTCACTTATGGGGGGTTTATACTGTTTGGGTACATCAGGGGCTCTGCAAATGCAACATGACGCCTGCAGACCAATCCATCTAAGTCTGCATTCCAAATGGCGCTCCTTCCCTTCCGAGATCTGCCATGCGCCCAAACAGTGGTTCCCCCCCACATATGGGGTATCAGCGTACTCAGGACAAATTGGACAACAACTCTTGGGGTCAAATTTATCCTGTTACCCTTGTGAAAATACAAAACTGGGGGCTAAAAAATCATTTTTCTGAAAAAAAAAAAAAGAATTTTTATTTTCACGGCTCTGCGTTATAAACTGTAGTGAAACACTTGGGGGTCAAAGCTCTCAAACACATCTAGATAAGTTCCTTGGGAGGTCTAGTTTCCAATATGGGGTCACTTGTGGGGGGGTTGTACTGTTTGGGTACATCAGGGGCTCTGCAAATGCAACGTGACGCCTGCAGACCAATCCATCTAAGTCTGCATTCCAAATGGCGCTCCTTCCCTTCCGAGCTCTGCCATGCGCCCAAACAGTGGTTCCCCCCCACATATGGGGTATCAGCGTACTCAGGACAAATTGGACAACAACTTCTGGGGTCCAATTTATCCTGTTACCCTTGTGAAAATACAAAACTGGGGGCTAAAAAATCATTTTTCTGAAAAAAAAAAGAAATTTTATTTTCACGGCTCTGCGTTATAAACTGTAGTGAAACACTTGGGGGTCAAAGCTCTCAAAACACATCTAGATAAGTTCCTTGGGGGTCTACTTTCCAAAATGGTGTCACTTGTGGGGGGTTTTAATGTTTAGGCACATTAGGGGCTCTCCAAACGCAACATGGCGTCCCATCTCAATTCCAGTCAATTTTGCATTGAAAAGTCAAATGGCGCTCCTTCCCTTCCGAGCTCTGCTATGCGCCCAAACAGTGGTTTACACCCACATATGGGGTATCGTTGTACTCAGGACAAATTGCACAACAACTTTTGGGGTCTAATTTCTTCTCTTACCCTTGGGAAAATAAAAAATTGGGGGCGAAAAAATCATTTTTGTGAAAAAATATGATTTTGTATTTTTACGGCTCTGCATTATAAACTTCTGTGAAGCACTTGTTGGGTCAATGTGCTCACCACACATCTAGATAAGTTCCTTAAGGGGTCTACTTTCCAAAATGGTGTCACTTGTGGGGGGTTTCAATGTTTAGGCACATCAGAGGCTCTCCAAACGCAACATGGCGTCCCATCTCAATTCCAGTCAATTTTGCATTGAAAAGTCAAATGGCGCTCCTTCCCTTCCGAGCTCTGCCATGCACCCAAACAATGGTTTACACCCACATATGGGGCATCAGCGTACTCAGGACAAATTGCACAACAATTTTTGGGCTCCAATTTCTTCTCTTACCCTTGGGAAAATAAAAAATTGGGGGCGAAAAGATCATTTTTGTGAAAAAATATGATTTTTTATTTTTACGGCTCTGCATTATAAACTTCTGTGAAGCACTTGGTGGGTCAAAGTGCTCACCACACATCTAGATAAGTTCCTTAAGGGGTCTAATTTCCAAAATGGTGTCACTTGTGGGGGTTTTCAATGTTTATGCACATCAGGGGCTCACCAAACGCAACATGGCATCCCATCTCAATTCCAGTCAATTTCGCATTGAAAAGTCAAATGGCGCTCCTTCGCTTCTGAGCTCTGTCATGCGCCCAAACAGTGGTTTACCCCCACATATGGGGTATCGGCGTACTCAGGACAAATTGTACAACATCTTTTGGGGTCCATTTTCTCCTGTTACCCTTGGTAAAATAAAACAAATTGGAGCTGAAGTAAATTTTGTGTGAAAAAAAGTTAAATGTTCATTTTTATTTAAACATTCCAAAAATTCCTGTGAAACACCTGAAGGGTTAATAAACTTATTGAATGTGGTTTTGAGCACCTTGAGGGGTGCAGTTTTTAGAATGGTGTCACACTTGGGTATTTTCTATCATATAGACCCCTCAAAATGACTTCAAATGAGATGTGGTCCCTAAAAAAAAATGGTGTTGTAAAAATGAGAAATTGCCGGTCAATTTTAACCCTTATAACTCCCTAACAAAAAAAAATTTTTGTTCCAAAATTGTGCTGATGTAAAGTAGACATGTGGAAAATGTTACTTATTAAGTATTTTGCGTGACGTATCTCTGTGATTTAAGGGCATAAAAATTCAAAGTTGGAAAATTGTAAAATTTTCAAAATTTTTGCCAAATTTCTGTTTTTTTCACAAATAAACACAAGTTATATCGAATAAATTTTACCACTATCATGAAGTACAATATCTCTCGAGAAAACAGTGTCAGAATCGCCAAGATCCGTTGAAGCGTTCCAGAGTTGTAACCTCATAAAGGGACAGTGGTCAGAATTGTAAAAATTGGCCCGGTCATTAACGTGCAAACCACCCTCGGGGCTTAAGGGGTTAAAATCATTAATCCTGTGACAGTCAAGCTACAACTCGAGGTTGCCTTGAGGATTAATAATTCTTTCCATTCCTCTCTTCTTAAAAAAATTGCGGGGATGCTGGGTCTTCAGGACATCATTGAGATTGACTTGTAGGAGTACAAAGAGTATGAGGAGGAATGAGTTTTGGCTTTCAGGCGTGTCAGATGTAGACTGCAATATCTCATTGAATGGAAGGGTTTTTGGCACAGAAGATAATTACTTGTTTGATCATGAAGATTTGCATGTAGATTGCCCAGTGAGGGAGTTCTGTCAGTGGCATCAGTGGTTGGGGATCTCAGTGGATCCTCTCAGAAGAAGGGGTACTGTCATGTGTCTGGGTTTGAACCCTTGAGGCTATGCATTGTGTTCGGCTTCTCTGTCTGCTGAGCCACAACAGATACTCCTTTTTTCTTGGTGTTTAGTTCCTGTTACCTCTCTCTATTTAGGGTAACAGGTGTTTTCATTCAGTTGCTCATTTGTTACTCACCTTTTGAGTGTGTCTTTATATACTTTATATACTTTACCCAAGTCAGTGAAAGACCAGCTAGGGTTTATTTCTCTGCTGTTTATGTTCTTTACCCTATCTTCTGCTTCTTTTTAGGAAGTAAGTGATATATTTTCTAACAGTACATAGTTAATCATTTATTTAGGATTTCGTGATTTGATTTAAACACTCTGGGATCTCTTTCTATTTCAACACACTTTCCTTTCTGTAGGTAATTTGCATTCTGCTCTGCCTGCCGGTTCTTTAGGAGGAAAGTGAAGCACTTGACAGTCTTTCAGGCTGCAGAGGTCCGAGTTGCCATCTTAAAGTTTGTGGGTTTGTATCTCAGCTCATGCAGGAACCACTAGGCTCTGCGGGATCAGGATCTCTAGTCTGTACAAGAACCGGCAGGGCCAGTTACAGTTTTTAGTGTGTTACCTATTTTCCAGAGTGAGTTGCTACACTATCATAACATTTATAAACTGCGTGCAGAATTATTAGGCAATTTGTATTTTTGAGGATTATTTTTATTATTGATCAACAACTATGTTCTCAATCAACCCAAAAGACTCGTAAATATCAAAACTTAATATTTTTGGAAGTTGGAGTGGGTTATTTTTAGATTTGGCTATCTTAGGAGGATATCAGTTTGTGCAGGTAACTATTAATGTGCAGAATTATTAGGCAATTTAATAAAAAACAAATATATCCCCATCTCACTTGCTTATTTTCACCAGGTAGACCAATATAACTGCACAAATTTAGAAATAAACATTTCTAACATGCAAAAACAAAACCCCAAAAAATTAGTGACCAATATAGCCACCTTTCTTTATGATGACACTAACAGCCTTCCATCCATAGATTCTGTCAGTTGCTTGATCTGTTTACCATCAACTTCGCGTGCAGCAGCCACCACAACCTCCCAGACACTGTACCGAGAGGTGTACTGTTTTCCCTCCCTGTAGATTTCACATTTTATGAGGGACCAAAGGTTCTCTATGGGGTTCAGATCAGGTGAACATGGGGGCCATGTCATTATTTTTTCTTTTTTGAGACCTTAACTGGTCAGCCACACTGTGGAGTAGTTGGAGACATCTGATGGAGCATTGTCCTGCATGAAAATCATGTTTTTATTGAATGATACCAACTTCTTCCTGTACCACTGCTTAAAGTTGTCTTCCAGAAACTGGCAGTAGGTCTGGGAGTTGAGCTTCACTCCATCCTTAACCCGAAAAGGTCCCACAAGTTCATCTTTGATGATACCAGCCCATACCAGTACCCCACCTCCACCTTGTTGGCGTCTGAGTCGGAGTGGAGCTCTCTGCCCTTCACTGATCCAGCCTCTGGCCCATCAAGAGTTGCTCTCATTTCATCAGTCCACAAAACCTTTGAAAAGTCAGTCTTAAGATATTTCTTGGCCCAGTCTTGACGTTTTATCTTATGTTTCTTGTTCAAAGGTGGTCATTTTTCAGCCTTCCTTACCTTGGCCATGTCCCTGAGTATCGCAAACCTTGTGCTTTTTTTACTCCAGTAACGTTGGAGCTCTGAAATATGGCACAATTGGTGGCAAATGGCATCTTGGCAGCTTCATGCTTGATTTTCCTCAATTCATGGGCAGTTATTTTGCGCCTTTTTTACCCAACACGCTTCTTGCGACCCTGTTGGCTATTTGCCATGAAACGCTTGATTGATTGGTGATCATGCTTCAAAAGTTTGGCAATTTCAAGACTGCTGCATCCCTCTGCAAGACATCTCACAATTTTGAACTTTTTAGAGCCCGTCAAATCTCTCTTCTGACCCATTTTGCCAAAGGAAAGGAAGCTGCCTAATAATTAAGCACACCTTTTGATGTCATTAGACAACACCCCTCCTCTACAGAGATGCACATCACCTGATTTACTTAATTTGTAGTTGGCTCTCAAGCCTGAACAGCTTGGAGTAGGACAACATGTATAAAAAGTATCATGTGATCCAAAAAACAACTTGCCTAATAATTCTGCACGCAGTGTATTGTGAAGAGAGGATGCTTCCCAGCACCTTTATATTATAGCTATAGAACACAATGAGCAGGCAAGATATGTGTGGCTAGCATAGTTGTGCTGTAGCAGAAACCTCATGGTCGAAATTCAGGCAGGGCAGATAAGACGATGTCTGGCAGTGTAGGGCCAGAAATTGCAGCCCTAGGAGCAGCAGTCCTACAGTATAGATGACATGAAAGACAAGTAGTAAATGCCGAACTGAGCACTGGTGGCAGCAGAACTGGGTAGAAAATAATTAGACAGGCAGATTTACTAATTGTCATCAGCAGTAGGTGAATAATAGTCTGCCCTGAACCATGCCTGATTGATTTTGACGAATGTAATGTTTTCCACACTTGTGGAGGGTAACCTGGTCCATGTGGGTGTGAAAAAAACACTGATCACACCAAACCCGATCTCTGACAGTAAGACAAAATCTGGACATGGCAGTATGCCCTTTGCAAACAGAGCAATGTCTTGTAACTAGTGTTGAGCGATACCGTCCGATACTTTAAAGTATCGGTATCGGAAAGTATCGGCCGATACCGGCAAAGTATCGGATCCAATCCGATACCGATACCCGATACCAATACAAGTCAATGGGACTCAAGTATCGGACGGTATTCCTGATGGTTCCCAGGGTCTGAAGGAGAGGAAACTCTCCTTCAGGCCCTGGGAACCATATTAATGTGTAAAAGAAAGAATTAAAATAAAAAATATTGCTATACTCACCTCTCCGAGGGAACCGGCAGCGTTGTTTGCTTAAAATTTGCGCTTTTCTTTCCTTACGTGATTTGGCTTTGTGATTGGTTGCGTCGCAGTCACATGGGCGACGCAACCAATCACAGCAAGCCGTGACGTAATTTCAGGTCCTTAAGGATTTTAAAATTACGTCCCGGCTTTGTGATTGGTTGCGTCGCAGTCACATGGGCGACGCAACCAATCACAAGCCGTGACGTCACGGGAGGCTGGACACGCGCGCATTTTAAAATGCGCGCTTGTCCAGCCTCCCGTGACGTCCCAGCTTGTGATTGGTTGCATCGCGGTCAACCAATCACAAGCCGGGAGGCTGGACACGTGCGCATTTTAAAATGCGCGCTTGTCCAGCCTCCCGTGACGTCCCGGCTTGTGATTGGTTGCGTCGCGGTCAACCAATCACAAGCCGGGAGGCTGGACACGCGTGCATTTTAAAATGCGCGCTTGTCCAGCCTCCCGTGACGTCCCGGCTTGTGATTGGTTGCGTCGTGGTCAACCAATCACAAGCCGGGAGGCTGGACACGCGCGCATTTTAAAATTTTTAAAATGCGCGCGTGTCCAGCCTCCCGGCTTGTGATTGGTTGACCGCGACGCAACCAATCACAAGCCGGGACGTCACGGGAGGCTGGACAAGCGCGCATTTTAAAATGCGCGCGTGTCCAGCCTCCCGTGACGTCACAGCTTGTGATTGGTTGCGTCGCCCATGTGACTGCGACGCAACCAATCACAAAGCCGGGACGTAATTTTAAAATCCTTAAGGGCCTGAAATTACATCACGGCTTGCTGTGATTGGTTGCGTCGCCCATGTGACTGCGACGCAACCAATCACAAAGCCGGGACGTAATTTTAAAATCCTTAAGGACCTGAAATTACGTCACGGCTTGCTGTGATTGGTTGCGTCGCCCATGTGACTGCGACGCAACCAATCACAAGCCGGGACTTCACGTAAAGGAAAGAAAAGCGCGAATTTTAAACAAAGAACGCTGCCGCTTCCCTCGGTAAGGTGCAGGCTGCGTCGGAGAGGTGAGTATAGCAATATTTTTTATTTTAATTCTCTCTTTTACACATTTTTACATTAATGTTGTTTCGATACTGATACCTGATACCACAAAAGTATCGGATCTCGGTATCGGAATTCCGATACCCGCAAGTATCGGCCGATACCCGATACTTGCGGTATCGGAATGCTCAACACTACTTGTAACTGTTCCAAACTGCTGAGACAAAAGTCAATGAGATTAGGTCAAAAGGTATCTTCTGGAGAAAGGACACAGTGCAGGTACAACTGAACAAGGCTATTCAGGCAGGCAACTATTTGTTGATGTGCATATGGTAGGTACAGTAGCAGATAAAACATCTGGTCCATCATGTCATATATACTGTAATCACTTCTGTTGCCTTGGTTATTTTTGTATCTGTAACGATAGCATATGTAGGAGAGTGCCACCCCAAATTATCATTCATAATTTCAGCAAAAATTACAAAATTTATCATGATCCAGACAGAGTTTTGAGTCCTGTCTTCCCTTTTCACGGTCTGATCATGTCAGGAGTTAACTTTTCTCAGCTTCAGTCTGGTTTCAGGGTTTGCTATTTATCTCTGTGGCATCCTGCAGGCGGTGTCAGTTACAGTTCTGCCTACAGTGTGTGTAGCTCACTCTGGTATATCCTGATTTGTCCTGCTGCGTTAGCTGCCTGAACCCATGTCTCTGTTTTCTCCAATCTCTGTCTTGACTCAGTGTTCCCCTTTTACATGTATTTACTCTCTGGTTTTGACTCGGCTTGTTTTTTTTTCTTTGCTTTGCTCCTTATGGATTCACTGCACACTCTTGCGAGTCAGATGTTAAATCTGACCCAAATGATGCAGGATTTGTCAGTGGAACATGGGACTCTTGTTTCCTCTCACAATCAACTCCAGCAGGAGCTTACTGAAACTGTAAAATCTTTTCAGGGTTCCATGACTAAATCAGCTGATAGGCAATCTAACACCACTGATGTTTCCTTACACTATCCTGAACCTACGGTCCAGCTCCCTGATGCTTTATCCGGAGAGATGGAGAAGTTTGTTACATTCAGAGAGGGTTGTAAGCTACATTTTTCCCTCAGACTCAAATCCTCAGGAGATGAGTCAACGGGTGGGGATAAATATTTCATTACTCTGGGAGGGTCCTCTAACCTGGGCTTTTTCTTTTCTTGCTACTGCCCCTGAACGTATGTCTGTGGATAAGTTCTTTGAGGCTTTAGGACTGATTTATGATGAACCAGACCAGGTCAGGGTGGCAGAGGACATGATTATGAGTCTCTCCCAGAGCAAACTCACTGCTTAATGGTATTGCTCTGTTTAGATGGTGGTCCACAGAGTTGTTTTGGGATGACTCTGCATTGAGATGCCAGTTCAGAAAAGGACTTTCGGATTATCTCAAGGATGTGCTGGCCCTCCATCTGCCACCCAGTTCCCTGGGGGAGGCCATGACCGAGGCCATTCGTATGGACTGGAGGTTATGGGAAAGAGTAATTATCCAGCGTGAGATTCCTGTGTTGCCTGCTAAGTCTGAGGTGATGCCATTCACGGAGACTATAGAGGTTGATGCCACCAAAGAGAAGGAGAGGAAGCGACAACGCAATGGAAAATTATGTTTTTATTGTGGAGATTCGGGACATTGGAAGAAGGACTTCCTCTCTTGTCCATCGATTAACAAGCTTCCATGTCTGGGTGATTGTCGAGGAGGTCACCCAGACTCTCAAGTACCATTTTCATCATTTCAAAAAGTTTTGTTAGTGATGGAACTGTGTTATGGAGGTGGTTACATATCCACTTCAGCTTTTGTGGACTGTGGTTCTTCCATGAACTTCATTGACTCTAGTCTGGTGTCCAAGTTAAAGTTAAGGACAGTTAGGCTAGAGACTCTCATCCATATTGTTGCCATTGATAAGACACCGTTGGCTCAAAATGTTATTAAGTTTGTCTCTGAGGAGTTCCTCCTCAAGGTGGGTTCCTTGTGCCAGGAACAAATCTCATGTTATGTTATGAATAATCCTCCTGCGGGACTGGTGTTGGGGTTCCCCTGGTTACTGAGGTAAAATCCTGTTATTGACTGGGAATCTTGTGATATTTTTAAATGGGGTCCTAATTGTTCCAATTGTTGTCTTACTGCTGTTTTTGTGCGTGCCATTAATCTGAAGGCTATTCCGGAGTGCCTGAAGGATTTTGGGTACGTGTTCTCCGAACAAGAGGCTGAGGTCTTGCCATATCGTCCGTATGATTTTACGATTAATTTTATTCTGGTTTCTAAATTACCCAAAGCCTGTTTGAACAATCTTTCTGGCCTGGAACGTACCTATATGAAAAACTATATCTCTGATAGTCTACGCAAAGCTCTTATCCGTCCTTCTGTCTCACCTGTGGCCCTGGATTCTTTTTTGTTAAGGAAAAAAGATGGTGGTTTACGCCTGTGCCTTGATTTCCGGGAACTAAGTAAAATTACGGTGAGAAATACCTACCCTCTCCCACTCATTCCTGATCTTTGTAACCAATTGCCTGGGGCTAAGTGGCTTTCCAAACTCGATCGCAGGGGAGCAAGGCTATTCAGACAGGGCAACTGTTTGTTGATGTGCATATGGTAGGTACAGTAGCAGATAAAACATCTGGTCCATCATGTCATAAATATTGTAATCACTTCTGTTGCCTTGGTTATTTTTTTAGCTGTAATGATAGCATATGTAGGAGAGTGCCACCCCAAATTATCATTCATAATTTCAGCAAAAATTACAAAATTTGTCATGATCCAGACAGAGTTTTGAGTCCTGTCTTCCCTTTTCACGGTCTGATCATGTCAGGAGTTAACTTTTCTCAGCTTCAGTCTGGTTTCAGGTTTTGCTATTTATCTCTGTTGCCTCCTGCAGGCGGTGTCAGTTACAGTTCTTCCCACTGTGTGTGTAGCTCACTCTGGTATATCCTGATTTGTCCTGCTGTGTTAGTTGCCTGAACCCATGTCCCTGTTTTCTCCAATCTCTGTCTTGACTCAGTGTTCCCCTTTTACATGTATTTACTCTCTGGTTTTGACTCGGCTTGGATCCTGACCTGTTGTTTGCCTCTTGTCTTTGGCATATCTGCTCCTGACTGGTACTGACCCATTTTGCATACTATTGACCCTGTGTTTGCTTATTCCCTTTGTTCTGCGCTACAGTCTTACATCTACCTGGCTTGTTTTGACTATTCTGCTGCCACCGAGTGGTGGCCTCGCCGCTGCATTGCAGGTCTGGTCCTGCTGTGTGCAGTCCTCCCTCCACTCTATTGCCACCTAGTGGAGCTTGTATTACCTGCATTGCAGAGGCATGACATTGTTAAAGAAAAATGCATTTGCTCAATTTCCAATATTTTTGTTTGATAATTGATGCATGTGTGCAAGTACTCATTCTGATGAGGGAGGAGAGGGTTCTCCAGGTTGGCGGTTGGCAAAAGCCTTGCGGAGCAGAGAACACCGCTTATCCGGGTAATTTGATCATTCACCCCAACAAAAACTCATTAACAATTTGGACAAAAACTGAGATTTTTAATAAGGAAAATTTTATTTGTGGATTTCTAAGAGATTTTATTTGATAAATTTATATAATTCTGCCATTAATGTCCAATCTTGCACAAAGAAAATCAACCAATTTTCAAACACAATAAAATTTAAAGTCACATAAAATTACAATGAAGGTGAGAGTCCTGAAATATAAAAAAAATTTGATGCACAGAACAGAAAAAAATTTGTTTTGAAAATATTTTTTGCCGAAACTTTTCAGGCACAGTATATTTCAATGAATAATGTACAGTTATATGAAAAAGTTTGGGCACCCCTATTAATCTTAAGCTTAATGTTTTATAAAAATTGTTGTTTTTGCAACAGCTATTTCAGTTTCATATATCTAATAACTGTTGGACACAGTAATGTTTCTGCCTTGAAATGAGGTTTATTGTACTTACAGAAAATGTGCAATCTGCATTCAAACAAAATTTGACAGGTGCATAAGTATGGGCACCCTTATCATTTTCTTGTTTTAAATACTCCTACCTACTTTTTACTGACTTACTAAAGCACTTTTTTTGGTTTTGTAACCTCATTGAGCTTTGAACTTCATAGCCAGGTGTATGTAATCATGAGAAAAGCTACTTAAAGTGGCCACTTGCAAGTTGTTCTCCTGTTTGAATCTCCTCTGAAGAGTGGCATCATGGGCTCCTCAAAACAACTGTCAAATGATCTGAAAACAGAGATTATTCAACATAGAAAAGAT
Source organism: Ranitomeya variabilis (assembly GCF_051348905.1). Taxonomy (NCBI): domain Eukaryota; kingdom Metazoa; phylum Chordata; class Amphibia; order Anura; family Dendrobatidae; genus Ranitomeya; species Ranitomeya variabilis. The sequence continues at coordinate 433,880,366 of NC_135237.1, read as the reverse complement.
ACAAAAAGCTGTCTAAGAGATTTAACCTGTCAATTTCCACTGTGAGGAACATAGTAAGAAAATGGAAGAACACAGGTACAGTTCTTGTTAAGGCTAGAAGTGGCAGGCCAAGAAAAACATCAGAAAGGCAGAGAAGAAGAATGGTGAGATCAGTCAAGGACAATCCTCAGACCACCTCCAGAGAGCTGCAGCATCAACTTGCTGCAGATGGTGTCACTGTGCATCGGTCAACTATACAACGCACTTTGCACAAGGAAAAGCTATATGGGAGAGTGATGCGAAAGAAGCTGTTTCTGCAAGCACGCCACAAACAGAGTCGGCTGAGGTATGCAAAAGCACATTTGGAGAAGCCAATTTCTTTTTGGAAGAAGGTCCTGTGGACTGATGAAACCAAGATTGAGTTCTTTGGTCATTCAAAAAGGCGTTATGCATGGCGGCAAAAAATCATAGCATTCCAAGAAAAACACTTGCTACCCACAGTAAAATTTGGTGGAGGTTCCATCATGCTCTGGGGCTGTGTGGCCAATGCCAGCACCGGGAATCTTGTTAAAGTTGAGGGACGCATGGATTCCTCTCAGTATCAGCAGATAATGTTCATGAATCAGTGACAAAGTTGAAGTTACGCAGGGGATGGATCTTTCAGCAGGACAATGATCCAAAACACCACTCCAAATCTACTCAGGCATTCATGCAGAGGAACAATTACACTGTTCTGGAATGGGCATCCCAGCCCCCAGACCTGAATATCATTGAACATCTGTGGGATCATTTGAAGAGGGCTGTCTGTTGTGAAATTGGATTCTGGGCTCCCCCGGTGGCCACTTGTGGAATTTAACTTGTGTGCATCATCCCCTCTGTTCACCTGCTCCTATCAGGATGTGGGAGTCGCTATATAACCTTGCTCCTCTGTCAGTTTCATGCCGGTCAACAATGTAATCAGTAGTCTTTCTGTGCATGTTCCTGCTACTAGACAACTCCCAGCTAAGTAGGACTTTTGTCCTTGTGTGTTTTTGCATTTTGTTCCTGTTCACAGCTGCTGTTTCGTTACTGTGTCTGGAAAGCTCTTGTGAGCGGAAATTGCCACTCTGGTGTTATGAGTTAATGCTAGAGTCTTAAAGTAATTTCTGGATGGTGTTTTGATAGGGTTTTCTGCTGACCATGAAAGTGCCCTTTCTGTCTTCATGCTATCTAGTAAGCGGACCTCGATTTTGCTAAACCTATTTTCATACTACGTTTGTCATTTCATCTTAAATCACCGCCAATATATGTGGGGGCCTCTGTCTGCCTTTTGGGAAAATTTCTCTAGAGGTGAGCCAGGACTGTCTTTTCCTCTGCTAGGATTAGGTAGTTCTCCGGCTGGCGCTGGGCATCTAGGGATAAAAAAACGTAGGCATGCTACCCGGCCACTTCTAGTTGTGCGGCAGGTTTAGTTCATGGTCAGTATAGTTTCCATCTTCCAAGAGCTAGTTCTCATATATGCTGGGCTATGTTCTCTCGCCATTGAGAATCATGACAGTTTGACCGGCCCAAAAAAGGGTTAAATTACTGGCTGAGAAAGGAGAGAAAAAAGAAGTCTGCTACAATTTTTTTTTTTTTTCTTCCCTCTAGTTCTGAGTGTGCTCTTAATTGAATCACTTGCTAGTCTGCCTATACTGCAGCCTTCCTCTCTTCCTCTCCTTCTAATCCTTGAATGGCTCTGTGTTCACCTGTTTCAAATGGATCTTCAGAGTGTAGCTACAGGTTTGAATAATCTCGCCACAAAGGTACAAAATTTGCAAGATTTTGTTGTTCATGTACCTATGTCTGAGCCTAGAATTCCTTTGCCTGAATTCTTCTCGGGGAATAGATCTCACTTTCAAAATTTTAAAAATAATTGCAAATTGTTTTTGTCCCTGAAGTCTCGCTCTGCCGGAGACCCTGCACAGCAGGTCAGGATTGTAATTTCCTTGCTCCGGGGCGACCCTCAAGACTGGGCTTTTGCATTGGCACCAGGGGATCCTGCGTTGCTCAATGTGGATGCGTTTTTTCTGGCCTTGGGGTTGCTTTATGAGGAACCTCATTTAGAGCTTCAGGCGGAAAAGGCCTTGATGTCCTTGTCTCAGGGGCAAGATGAAGCTGAAATATACTGCCAAAAATTCCGCAAATGGTCTGTGCTTACTCAGTGGAATGAGTGCGCCCTGGCGGCGATTTTCAGAGAAGGTCTCTCTGATGCCATTAAGGATGTTATGGTGGGGTTCCCTGTGCCTGCGAGTCTGAATGAGTCCATGACGATGGCTATTCAGATCGATAGGCGTCTGCGGGAGCGCAAACCTGTGCACCATTTGGCGGTGTCTACTGAGAAAACGCCAGAAAATATGCAATGTGATAGAATTCTGTCCAGAAGCGAGCGGCAGAATTTTAGACGAAAAAATGGGTTGTGCTTCTATTGTGGTGATTCAACTCATGTTATATCAGCATGCTTTAAGCGTACTAAGAAGCCTGACAAGTCTGTTTCAATTAGCACTTTATAGTCTAAGTTTATTCTATCTGTGACCCTGATTTGTTCTTTGTCATCTATTACCGCGGACGCCTATGTCGACTCTGGCGCTGCTTTGAGTCTTATGGATTGGTCCTTTGCCAAACGCTGTGGGTATGATTTGGAGCCATTGGAGGCTCCTATACCTCTGAAAGGGATTGACTCCACCCCATTGGCTAGTAATAAACCACAATACTGGACACAAGTGACTATGCGTGTTAATCCGGATCACCAGGAGGTTATTCGCTTTCTGGTGCTGTATAATCTACATGATGTTTTGGTGCTGGGATTGCCATGGCTGCAATCTCATAACCCAGTCCTCGACTGGAGAGCTATGTCTGTGTTAAGCTGGGGATGTAAAGGAACTCATGGGGTCGTACCTTTGGTTTCCATTTCATCATCTATTCCCTCTGAGATTCCTGAATTCTTGTCTGACTTTCGTGACGTTTTTGAAGAACCCAAGGTTGGTTCACTACCTCCGCACCGGGAGTGCGATTGTGCCATAGACTTGATCCCGGGTAGTAAATACCCTAAGGGTCGTTTATTTAATCTGTCTGTGCCTGAACACGCTGCTATGCGAGAATATATAAAGGAGTCCTTGGAAAAGGGACATATTCGTCCTTCATCATCTCCCTTAGGAGCCGGTTTTTTCTTTGTGTCTAAGAAAGACGGCTCGTTGAGGCCGTGTATTGATTATCGACTTTTGAATAAAATCACGGTTAAATATCAATATCCGTTACCACTGCTTACTGATTTGTTTGCTCGTATAAAGGGGGCCAAGTGGTTCTCTAAGATTGATCTCCGTGGGGCGTATAATTTGGTGCGAATCAAGCAGGGGGATGAGTGGAAAACCGCATTTAATACGCCCGAGGGCCATTTTGAGTATTTGGTGATGCCTTTTGGTCTTTCAAATGCCCCTTCAGTCTTCCAGTCCTTTATGCATGACATTTTCCGCGATTATTTGGATAAATTTATGATTGTGTATCTGGATGATATTCTGATTTTTTCGGATGACTGGGACTCTCATGTCCAGCAGGTCAGGAGGGTTTTTCAGGTTTTGCGGTCTAATTCCTTGTGTGTGAAGGGTTCTAAGTGTGTTTTTGGGGTTCAGAAGATTTCCTTCTTGGGATACATTTTTTCCCCCTCTTCCATCGAGATGGATCCTGTCAAGGTTCAGGCTATTGGTGATTGGACGCAACCCTCTTCTCTTAAGAGTCTTCAGAAATTTTTGGGCTTTGCTAACTTTTATCGTCGATTTATTGCTGGTTTTTCTGATGTTGTAAAACCATTGACTGATTTGACTAAGAAGGGTGCTGATGTTGCTGATTGGTCCCCTGATGCTGTGGAGGCCTTTCGGGAGCTCAAGCGCCGCTTTTCTTCCGCCCCAGTGTTGCGTCAGCCTGATGTTGCTCTTCCTTTTCAGGTTGAGGTCGACGCTTCTGAAATCGGAGCTGGGGCGGTGTTGTCGCAGAGAAGTTCCGACTGCTCCGTGATGAGACCTTGTGCTTTTTTTTCCCGTAAATTTTCGCCCGCCGAGCGGAATTATGATATTGGGAATCGGGAGCTTTTGGCCATGAAGTGGGCTTTTGAGGAGTGGCGTCACTGGCTTGAGGGGGCCAGACATCAGGTGGTGGTATTGACTGACCACAAAAATTTAATTTACCTTGAGTCTGCCAGGCGCCTGAATCCAAGACAAGCGCGCTGGTCGTTGTTTTTCTCTCGGTTTAATTTTGTGGTGTCTTACCTACCGGGTTCTAAGAATGTTAAGGCGGATGCCCTTTCTAGGAGTTTTGAGCCTGACTCCCCTGGTAATTCTGAGCCCACAGGTATCCTTAAAGATGGAGTGATATTGTCTGCCGTTTCTCCAGACCTGCGGCGGGCCTTGCAGGAGTTTCAGGCGGATAGACCTGATCGTTGCCCACCTGGTAGACTGTTTGTTCCTGATGATTGGACCAGTAGAGTCATCTCTGAGGTTCATTCTTCTGCGTTGGCAGGTCATCCTGGAATCTTTGGTACCAGGGATTTGGTGGCAAGGTCCTTCTGGTGGCCTTCCCTGTCACGAGATGTGCGAGGCTTTGTGCAGTCTTGTGACGTTTGTGCTCGGGCCAAGCCTTGTTGTTCTCGGGCTAGTGGATTGTTGTTACCCTTGCCTATCCCGAAGAGGCCTTGGACGCACATCTCGATGGATTTTATTTCGGATCTGCCTGTTTCTCAGAAGATGTCTGTCATCTGGGTGGTGTGTGACCGTTTCTCTAAGATGGTCCATCTGGTTCCCTTGCCTAAGTTGCCTTCTTCTTCCGAGTTGGTTCCTCTGTTTTTTCAAAATGTTGTTCGTTTGCATGGTATTCCGGAGAATATCGTTTCTGACAGAGGGACCCAATTCGTGTCTAGATTTTGGCGGGCATTCTGTGCTAGGATGGGCATAGATTTGTCTTTTTCGTCTGCTTTCCATCCTCAGACTAATGGCCAGACCGAGCGGACTAATCAGACCTTGGAGACATATTTGAGGTGTTTTGTGTCTGCGGATCAGGATGATTGGGTTGCTTTTTTGCCTTTGGCGGAGTTCGCCCTCAATAATCGGGCCAGCTCTGCCACCTTGGTGTCCCCGTTTTTCTGTAATTCGGGGTTTCATCCTCGATTTTCCTCCGGTCAAGTGGAATCTTCGGATTGTCCTGGAGTGGATGCTGTGATGGAGAGGTTGCATCAGATTTGGGGGCAGGTGGTGGACAATTTAAAGTTGTCCCAGGAGAAGACTCAGCTTTTTGCCAACCGCCGTCGTCGTGTTGGTCCTCGGCTTTGTGTTGGGGACTTGGTGTGGTTGTCTTCTCGTTTTGTCCCTATGAGGGTTTCTTCTCCTAAGTTTAAGCCTCGGTTCATCGGCCCGTACAAGATATTGGAGATTCTTAACCCTGTGTCCTTCCGTTTGGACCTCCCTGCATCCTTTTCGATTCATAATGTTTTTCATCGGTCATTGTTGCGCAGGTATGAGGTACCAGCTGTGCCTTCCGTTGAGCCTCCTGCTCCGGTGTTGGTTGAGGGTGAGTTGGAGTACGTTGTGGAAAAGATCTTGGACTCTCGTGTTTCCAGACGGAAACTCCAGTATCTGGTCAAATGGAAGGGATACGGTCAGGAGGATAATTCTTGGGTCACTGCCTCTGATGTTCATGCCTCCGATCTTGTCCGTGCCTTTCATAGGGCTCATCCTGATCGCCCTGGTGGTTCTGGTGAGGGTTCGGTGCCCCCTCCTTGAGGGGGGGGTACTGTTGTGAAATTGGATTCTGGGCTCCCCCGGTGGCCACTTGTGGAATTTAACTTGTGTGCATCATCCCCTCTGTTCACCTGCTCCTATCAGGATGTGGGAGTCGCTATATAACCTTGCTCCTCTGTCAGTTTCATGCCGGTCAACAATGTAATCAGTAGTCTTTCTGTGCATGTTCCTGCTACTAGACAACTCCCAGCTAAGTCGGACTTTTGTCCTTGTGTGTTTTTGCATTTTGTTCCTGTTCACAGCTGCTGTTTCGTTACTGTGTCTGGAAAGCTCTTGTGAGCGGAAATTGCCACTCTGGTGTTATGAGTTAATGCTAGAGTCTTAAAGTAATTTCTGGATGGTGTTTTGATAGGGTTTTCTGCTGACCATGAAAGTGCCCTTTCTGTCTTCATGCTATCTAGTAAGCGGACCTCGATTTTGCTAAACCTATTTTCATACTACGTTTGTCATTTCATCTTAAATCACCGCCAATATATGTGGGGGCCTCTGTCTGCCTTTTGGGAAAATTTCTCTAGAGGTGAGCCAGGACTGTCTTTTCCTCTGCTAGGATTAGGTAGTTCTCCGGCTGGCGCTGGGCATCTAGGGATAAAAAAAACGTAGGCATGCTACCCGGCCACTTCTAGTTGTGCGGCAGGTTTAGTTCATGGTCAGTATAGTTTCCATCTTCCAAGAGCTAGTTCTCATATATGCTGGGCTATGTTCTCTCGCCATTGAGAATCATGACAGCTGTCCATGCTCGGCGACCATCAAACATAACTGAACTGGAATTGTTTTGTAAAGAGGAATGGTCAAAAATACCTTCATCCAGGATCCAGGAACTCATTACAAGCTACAGGAAGCGACTAGAGGCTGTTATTTTTGCAAAAGGAGGATCTACTAAATATTAATGTTACTTTTCTGGTGAGGTGCCCATACTTATGCACCTGTCAAATTTTGTTTGAATGCAGATTGCACATTTTCTGTTAGTACAATAAACCTCATTTCAAGGCAGAAACATTACTGTGTCCAACAGTTATTAGATATATGAAACTGAAATAGCTGTTGCAAAAAAAAAACAATTTTTATAAAACATTAAGCTTAAGATTAATAGGGGTGCCCAGATTTTTTCATATAACTGTATTAGGTGCTGGGATTCTCCCGCTGTACAGGTTAGATCCCAAGCCTTGTCTGCATCTGTGGTCTCCCATCCAGCTTTGGAAGCTGCGGGTGCTACTGAGCATAGACGTCGGTCCCAGCATCTTTCTCAGGCTTGTGCTATTCATCTGGTTACTGCTGGCTCTTTAGCCAAGCCTATGGTATTCAGCAGTAGGCAGTGACGCGCAAACGCTCTGGAGACTAAGTCCAGAAATCACCCTACTGAGCATGCTCGCGATGTGGTGACATCTCATTGGTGGTCGGTAGTGTTGAGCATTCCGATACCGCAAGTATCGGGTATCGGCCGCGACCAATCACAGGCCGTGACGTCATCTAAGGACTTTCAAGCGCTCATTCTTATGAACGGAGGCTGGCGGTTATATCGGTAAGGTCCAGGCTGCGTCGGAGAGGTGAGTATATCAATATTTTTTATTTTTATTCTTTATTTTACACATTAATATGGATCCCAGGGCCTGAAGGGGAGTTTCCTCTCCTTCAGACCCTGGGAACCATCAGGATACCTTCCGATACTTGGTGTCCCATTGACTTGTATTGGTATCGGGTATCGGTATCGGCGATATCCGATACTTTTCGGGCATCGGCCGATACTATCCGATACCGATACTTTCAAGTATCGGACGGTATCGCTCAACACTAGTGGTCGGTCATCAGCTGCTCATGTGATGTGGCAGGCAGCTCAGGAATTGGTCCACGGGCAAGGTCCTGTCAGACATGGACTTGAGCTTTATGTATAAAAGGCTTTCAAAGGCAAACGCTGGTGCACTAGTATCAACCTCTTTCCATTTGAGAATGAGACATTGCAACAGTGTGGTCTTTGTCAGCATGTACTCAGGGTCGGTGGTAAGCTGTTAGAATTCTGGCCCCTCAGGAGAGGAGTTTGTTTGTATAGATTCAGGGCTGTTGTCTAGCTATATAGAGTTCCAGCACCTCCGGAAAGGATTTGGTTGAGTGCTGTTGCTGACTGTTTGACCACTGTTTTCTACTTGCCCTGTTAGTGGGCCTCGATTCCCTGCGAGTTTAAAGGGAGTCTGTCACCCCCACAATCGTATATATATGAGCTGTGGCCACCGGCATCAGGGGCTTATCTACAGCATTCTGTAATGCTGTAGATAAGCCCCCAGTGTAACCTGAAAGATGAGAAATAAAGGTTATATTATATTCACCCAGGGGCAGTCCCGCTGCAGTCTGGGTCCAATGGGTGTCGCGGTCCAGTCCAGCGCCTCCTATCTTCATATGATGACATCCTCTGGCGCAGGCGTACTTTGTGCTCTGTTGAGGGCAGAGCAAAGTACTGCAGTGCGTAGGCGCCGGGAAAGGTCAGCGCCTGCGCACTGCAGTACTTTGCTCTGCCCTCAACAGGGCACACAAAGTACGCCTGCGCCAGAGCTTCGGCAAGAAGACAAGTAGAAAATGTCATCATATGAATATAGGAGGCGCTGGACCGGACCACGACACCCATTGGACCCGGACTGTAGCAGGACCTCCCCTGGGTGAGAATAATACAACCTTTATTTCTCATCTTTCAGGTTACATTGGGCGCTTATCTACAGTATTACACAATGCTGTAGATAAGCCCCTGATGCCGGTGGCTGCAGCTCATATACACTTTTGGGGGTGACAGATTCCCTTTAACAGGGATCGTGTCTAGCGTCAAATCTTCTTTGTTACTGTGTTTGAGTAACACAGCTTTATTGCAGAGCATCTGCTTCATTACTGTGTGTGACTGACACTGTTCTATTGCAAAGCATCTGCTTCGTTACTGTGTGCGAGTGAGACAACTTTGCTTGCTGTTCACTGAGTCGCGTTTAGTGTGAGCTAGCAATCACTCGCTGCATGCTCCACCATTGTTCACATTAGCTGCAATTTTACATCTCTGCATGGTGGACCCTGGGTTACGATTGCACTTCTTTATTACATTGATTTTGTTCAATCCGCCAACCCTAACATAATGGCAGCTAGTAGTGTTGAGCATTCCGATACTGCAAATATCGGGTATCGGCCGATATTTGCTGTATCGTAATTCCGATACCGAGTTCCGATATTTTTGCGGTATCGGAAATCGGAATCGGAAGTGTGCGGTGCGTATGGTTCCCAGGGTCTGGAGGAGAAGAGACTCTCCTTCAGGCCCTGGGATCCATATTCATGTATAAAATAAAGAATAAAAATAAAAAATATTGATATACTCACCCCTCCGGTGGCCCCTGCTCTTAGTGGTGCCTCCGTTCCTAAGAATGCCGAGTTTAGGACCTGCGATGACGTCTGTTATGGACTGGTAATTTAGGAGCGACATGCGACTAGCTCTGAGCAGGTGGTAACTAGACAGACCGCAGTTCCTGATCTTAGCACAACACTAGCAGTAGCCGTGGGATGTTCCTGTCACTCCCTGGACACCTCATCACAGCTGGAGAGCTAGCTACCCCTAAAGGTAGGAATAGGAAAGCTATCTTGCCTCAGAGAACATTCCCAAAGGATAGGACAGCCCCCCACAAATATTGACTGTGAGAGGAGAAGGAAATGACATACGTAGTATGAAACAAGATTTAGCAAAGGAGGCCACTACTAGCTAGATAGATAGTACAGGAAAGAACACTGTGCGGTCAGTAATAAAAACTAGAAAAAGTCCACCGCAGAGATATGCAAAAATCTCCACACCTGACTAAAGGTGTGGAGGGCAAAATCCGCAGCCCAGAGCTTCCAACTTAGCTGAATAGATCCATTCTGATAAGCTGGACAAATGAGCAAAACATAGAATGTGCTGAACAAATAAGTCCACAACAAGTGGACTGCAAAAGGACAAGCAAGGACTTATCTTTGCTGAACTGGACAGTCAGGGAAATCCAAAAGAGCAGTGGCTCCAAGCAGGAACAATTGGAAACTGGCATTGATTGAGAGATAAGGCCAGACTAAAATAGCCGAGCCAGAAAGACGATCAGTGGAAGCAGCTGCTGATACTAAATCCAAGAAGCAGCTATACCACTCAAAACCACAGGAGGGAGCCCAAGAGCAGAATTCACAAAAGTGCCACTTACAACCACCGGAGGGAGCCCAAGAGCGGAATTCACAACAGTACCCCCCCTTGAGGAGGGGTCACCGAACCCTCACCAGAGCCCCCAGGCTGATCAGGACGAGCCAAGTGAAAAGAACGAACCAAATCGGCAGCATGGACATCGGAGGCAACCACCCAAGAATTATCCTCCTGGCCATAACCCTTCCACTTAACAAGATACTGAAGCCTCCGCCTCGAAAGACGAGAATCCAAAATTTTCTCAACCACATATTCCAACTCCCCCTCAACCAACACCGGGGCAGGAGGATCAACAGAGGGAACAAAAGGTACCACATATCTCCGCAACAAAGATCTATGGAAAACATTGTGGATGGCAAAAGAGGCTGGAAGGGCCAAACGAAAAGACACTGGATTGATAATCTCAGAAATCTTATAAGGACCAATAAACCGAGGCTTGAACTTGGGGGAAGAAACTTTCATAGGAACATGATGAGAACATAACCAGACTAAATCCCCCACACGAAGCCGAGGACCAACACACCGACGGCGGTTAGCAAAACGCTGAGCCTTTTCCTGAGACAACGTCAAATTGTCTACCACATGAGTCCAAATCTGCTGTAACCTGTCCATCACAGAATCTACACCAGGACAATCAGAAGGCTCAACCTGCCCTGAAGAAAAACGAGGATGGAAACCAAAATTACAAAAAAAAGGCGAAACCAAAGTAGCCGAACTGGCCCGATTATTAAGGGCAAACTCGGCCAACGGCAAGAAAGCCACCCAATCATCCTGATCAGCAGACACAAAGCATCTCAAATAGGTTTCCAAGGTTTGATTAGTTCGCTCAGTTTTGCCATTTGTCTGAGGATAGAAGGCCGAAGAAAAAGACAAATTAATGCCCATCCTAGCACAAGAGGCCCGCCAAAACCTGGAAACAAACTGGGAACCTCTGTCAGACACAATATTTTCCGGAATGCCATGCAAACGAACCACATGCTGAAAAAACAATGGAACCAAATCAGAGGAGGAAGGCAATTTAGGCAAAGGTACCAAATGGACCATTTTAGAGAACCGGTCACAAACCACCCAGATAACAGACATCCTCTGGGACACAGGAAGATCCGAAATAAAATCCATGGAAATATGCGTCCAGGGCCTCTCAGGGACAGGCAAAGGCAAAAGCAACCCACTAGCGCGGGAACAGCAAGGCTTAGCCCGGGCACAAGTCCCACAGGACTGCACAAAAGAACGCACATCCCGCGACAAGGAAGGCCACCAAAAGGACCTAGCCACCAAATCTCTGGTACCAAAAATCCCAGGATGACCGGCCAACACCGAACAATGGACCTCAGAAATTACCTTACTTGTCCATCTATCAGGAACAAACAGCTTCCCCACAGGACAGCGGTCAGGTTTATCAGCCTGAAATTCCTGAAGCACCCACCGTAAATCAGGGGAGATGGCAGAAAGAACCACCCCTTCCCTAAGAATGCCAACCGGTTCAAGAACTCCAGGAGAATCAGGCAAAAAACTCCTAGAGAGGGCATCCGCTTTAACATTCTTAAATCCCGGAAGATATGAAACCACAAAATCGAAACGGGAGAAAAACAGGGACCATCGAGCCTGTCTAGGGTTCAGCCGCTTGGCCGACTCGAGGTAAATCAAATTCTTATGATCGGTCAAGACCACAACGCGGTGCTTGGCTCCCTCAAGCCAATGTCGCCATTCCTCAAATGCCCACTTCATAGCCAACAACTCCCGATTGCCGACATCATAATTGCGTTCCACAGGAGAAAACTTTCGGGAAAAGAAGGCACATGGTTTCATCAAGGAACCATCAGAATTCCTCTGTGACAAAACGGCCCCTGCCCCAATCTCAGAAGCGTCAACCTCAACCTGAAAAGGAAGAGACACATCCGGCTGACGCAAGACAGGGGCAGAAGTAAATCGACGCTTAAGCTCCTAAAAGGCCTCAACAGCCTCAGAGGACCAATTTGTTACATCAGCGCCTTTCTTCGTCAAATCGGTCAGGGGCTTAACCACACTAGAGAAGTTGGCAATGAAACGGCAATAAAAATTAGCAAAGCTCAAAAATTTCTGAAGGCTCTTCACAGATGTGGGTTGAATCCAGTCATGAATGGCTTGGACCTTAACAGGATCCATTTCTATAGACGAAGGAGAAAAAATAAACCCCAAAAAAGAGACCTTCTGAACTCCAAATAGGCACTTAGACCCCTTCACAAATAGAGCATTATCATGAAGGATCTGGAACACCATCTTGACCTGCTTCACATGAGACTCCCAATCATTGGAAAAAATCAAAATATCATTCAAATACACAATCAAGAATTTATCAAGATAATTGGGAAAAATGTCATGCATGAAGGACTGAAATACAGAAGGAGCATTAGAAAGCCCGAAAGGCATCACCAGGTATTCAAAATGGCCTTTGGGCGTATTAAATGCAGTTTTCCATTCGTCACCCTGTTTAATACGAACAAGATTATATGCCCCTCGAAGGTCAATCTTGGTAAACCAACTAGCCCCCTTAATCCGAGCAAACAAATCAGAGAGCAAAGGTAAAGGGTATTGGAATTTGACCGTGATCTTATTAAGAAGGCGATAATCAATACAGGGTCACAAGGAGCCATCCTTCTTGGCAACAAAAAAGAATCCCGCTCCCAATGGTGACGAAGACGGCCGAATATGCCCCTTCTCCAAGGACTCCTTAACATAGCTCCGCATAGCGGTATGTTCTGGCACAGACAGGTTGAAAAGTCGGCCCTTAGGGAACTTAGAGCCTGGAATCAAGTAAATAGCACAATCACAGTCCCTATGTGGAGGAAGGGAACTGGACTTGGGCTCATCGAATACATCCTGGAAATCTGACAAAAATTCAGGAACATCAGAAGAGGCGGAAGAGGAAATTGACATTAAAGGAACGTCACTATGTACCCCCTGACAACCCCAACTAGTCACAGACATCGATTTCCAATCCAACACTGGATTGTGTACTTGTAACCATGGAAAACCCAGTACAACAACATCATGTAAATTATGCAACACCAGAAAATGACAATCTTCCTGATGTGCTGGAGCCATGCACATAGTCAGCTGAGTCCAATACTGAGGTTTATTCTTGGCCAACGGTGTAGCATCAATACCCCTCAGAGGAATAGGGCTCTGCAAAGGCTGCAAGGAAAAACCATAGCGCCTGGCAAATTCTAAGTCCATTAAGTTCAGGGCAGCACCTGAATCCACAAATGCCATGACAGAGAAAGATGACAATGAGCAGATCAGGGTCACAGACAGGAGAAACTTAGGCTGTACAGTACTAATGGTAACAGATCTAGCGACCCTCTTAATACGCTTAGGGCAATCAGAGATAGTATGAGCTGAATCACCACAGTAAAAACACAGCCCATTCTGACATCTGTATCCCCTTTGTTCCACTCTGGTCAGAATCCTATCACATTGCATAGTCTCAGGACTCTGTTCAGAGGATGCTGCCATATGGTGCACCACTTTGCGCTCGCGCAGGCGCCGATCAATCTGAATAGCTAGAGACATAGATTCGCTCAGACCAACAGGCGTGGGGAACCCCACCATAACATCTTTAAGGGCTTCAGAAAGACCCTTTCTGAAAATTGCTGCCAGAGCATCCTCATTCCATTTAGTGAGCACAGACCATTTTCTAAATTTCTGGCAGTATAATTCTGCCGCTTCCTGACACTGGCACAGGGCCAACAAGGTTTTTTCCGCATGATCCACAGAGTTAGGTTCGTCATACAATAATCCGAGCGATTGAAAAAAATGCATCTACATTAAGCTAAGCCGGATCCCCTGACTCAAGGGAGAATGCCCAGTCCTGAGGGTCACCACGCAGTAGAGAAATAACTATTTTAACTTGCTGAGTGGGGTCACCAGAGGAACGGGGTTTCAGAGCAAAAAACAATTTGCAGTTATTTTTAAAGTTCAAAAACTTAGATCTATCCCCATAAAACAAATCTGGAGTAGGAATTCTAGGCTCTAAGGCTGGAGTCTGAACAACATAATCTTGGATACTCTGAACTCTTGCAGCAAGCTGATCCACACGAGAAAACAAACCCTGAACATCCATGTCCGCGCCCAAATCCACCCAGAGATTAAGAGGAAGAAAAAAGACAAAACAGACTAAAGAAAAAAAAAATGGCTCAGAACTCTTTTTCTTTTCCTTCTTTTAAGATGCATTCAACTCATTTTAGGCCAGTTGTACTGTTATGGACTGGTAATTTAGGAGCGACATGCGACTAGCTCTGAGCAGGTGGTAACTATACAGACCGCAGTTTCTGATCTTAGCACAACACTAGCAGTAGCCGTGGGATGTTCCTGTCACTCCCTGGACACCTCGTCACTGCCAGAGAACTAGCAACCCCTAAAGGTAGGAATAGGAAAGCTATCTTGCGTCAGAGAAGATTCCCAAAGGATAGGACAGCCCTCCACAAATATTGACTGTGAGAGGAGAAGGAAATGACATACGTAGTATGAAACAAGATTTAGCAAAGGAGGCCACTACTAGCTAGATAGATAGTACAGGAAAGAACACTGTGCGGTCAGTAATAAAAACTAGAAAAAGTCCACCTCAGAGATATGCAAAAATCTCCACACCTGACTAAAGGTGTGGAGGGCAAAATCCGCAGCCCAGAGCTTCCAACTTAGCTGAATAGATCCATACTGATAAGCTGGACAAATGAGCAAAACATAGAATGTGCTGAACAAATAAGTCCACAACAAGTGGACTGCCAAAGGACAAGCAAGGACTTATCTTTGCTGAACTGGACAGTCAGGGAAATCCAAAAGAGCAGTGGCTCCAAGCAGGAACAATTGGAAACTGGCATTGATTGAGAGATAAGGCCAGACTAAAATAGCCGAGCCAGAAAGACGATCAGTGGAAGCAGCTGCTGATACTAAATCCAAGAAGCAGCTATACCACTCAAAACCACAGGAGGGAGCCCAAGAGCAAAATTCACAAAAGTGCCACTTACAACCACCGGAGGGAGCCCAAGAGCGGAATTCACAACAGACGTCGCGGCTTGTGATTGGTCGCGTGAGCGGTCACATGAGTGGTCACGCGACCAATCACAAGCCGCGACGTCATCGAAGGTCCTTAACTTGGCATTCTTAGGAACGGAGGCACCGCTAAGAGCAGGGCCGCGGGAGGGGTGAGTATATCAATATTTTTTATTTTTATTCTTTATTTTATACATGAATATGGATCCCAGGGCCTGAAGGAGAGTTTCCTCTCCTTCAGACCCTGGGAACCATTCCGATATTTTGTGTCCCATTGATATGCATTGGTATCGGGTATCGGTATCGCCGATATCCGATATTTTTTGGATATCGGCCGATCCAATCCGATACCGATACCTTTGCATATCGGAAGGTATCGCTCAACACTAGCAGCTAGGTATCTTTTATTGATGCTGAGAGAATGCAATTCAACTTAGACATGTGGGAGTTCATTTTCCACACAAATGGACGATTGGATGTATGTTTCTTGGGCACATATAAAGCTACCGGACAACATAATAGAGGTATAGGAGAGATAGTAAGGAAAGCATTAAATTATGATGATGATAGGGCTGATGACAACAACAAGGAATTACTCGCAGGTGCAAACTGGTTACCAGAAAGATGATTATGAGGAGTGAGTAAAGGATAGCTTGAACCTTTCGCAACAGGATGTTTTTTCCACATGAGATGCCGTTTTATGTGCTGACATAGTGACATAGTATAAAATCAATGTGAGACAGAATTTACACAGCTTATTTTCCAACAACACAGCCTGCACACTTCAGCAGACTGGACCTCCTGCACTGTGGAGAAAGAGTTCTCATGTCCGCACATGACGCGCCACTTTGGGTTTGGGTTTGTATTCTTCTTTTGGTAAATATTAGAGGTTATATTGCAGGACACTTATATTGCAGGACACTTCTGTCTGTGTATTGCAGGACACTTCTGGAAGTCTGATAGGGGTTTGTTCAGTATTGTATTTTGTTTAGTGAAGATGTGCAATGTGTAAGTGATAACTAATGTATATTTACAACCATTACAGGATTCCACCTTCTTACAGTGACTGTACTAATAAGATTTTGTACCACTTTATTTGTAGTTGTGAATAGTTAGGTCACATGGTAAATTAATCTGGTTTGTGATTGCTCTTTCATCCCCTTTCTGACATGTGTCGAAATAATGCGCACGTCGGAATCCCCCTTTTTGGTGTCCCTTCTGGGCACATGACAGCTGATCTATACAGCTGAATCACGATCCACCCCTCACTGTTAACTAGGTAAATACCACTGTCAATCTCTGACAGCGGCATGTAACTCGCGCTTATAGGAAGCTCATCATTGGCTCCACCCATCGGTGACCCGTCACATGATTGCACGTCACCAATGGGTCGGCATGACAACCAAGGGTCTGCAACAGACATCTCTGGTTTTCATTACCAGATTGCTGTGAGCGTTGCCTCATGGTCAGCGCTCATAACAAGTGAGCATTTCTGCTACACACAGGCAATCTGATCATCGCCTGTATGTAGCAAAGCCAATTAAAGTACTGCAGCTTGTAGTCTCCCATGCAGACTATTGATGGATGCAAAAAGTAAAAAAATTAAAAAAATATATAAAAACTTCAAATCACCCCACTTTTGCCCCATTCAAAATAAAACAATAAAAAAGTAAATATGCAGACATTTGTTATCACCTCATTCAGAATCACTCACTCTATCAATATAAAAAAGAAATAACCCTATCCCTAAATGGCTTAAAGAGAAAAAAAAATAAAAACACCAGAATTACATTTTTTTGGTCCCTGCTACAAGGTAATAAAATGCAAGAACTGGCGATCAAAAGGTTGTATCTAAACCAAAATTGTATCAATTAAAATGTCAGCTTGCCGTCCAAAAAATAAGCCCTCATACAGCTCCAGATCACAAAACTGGAGACAGCCTATACATGTTTGGTGTCTGTGAACTTGTAATGACCTAGAGAATCATAATGGCAGGTTAGTTTTAGCATTTAGTGAACATGGTAAAAAAAAACTGTGGAATTTTACTTTTTTTTGCAATTCCACCGCACTTGGATTTTTTTTCTTGTTTTTCTGTACACGATATGTTAAAGCCAATGGTGTTGTTCAAAAGTACAACTTGTCCTGCAAAAAACAAGCCCTCACATGGCCATATTGGCTGAAATATACAAAAATGCAAAAATGGAAAATGGCATTAAGGGATTAAAGGGCAACCCCTTATGAGACACCAACCGACATGCAGTTTAACTTAACACATTTCTTTGCTACTATCTTCAATTTGGAAAGATAAAGTCAAAAGGTAATCATGCATGAAATGATTGTCTGTTGAATTGAGTATGCATGAGTTTGGCAATGTTAAGAATTCTGTTCACCAAGAAGGCACTTTTGTGACTTCAATCTGAGCTACAGAGCCACCCTAAGATTTAATAACTGTTGAATGACACAAACGTCCTGAAATGTAGTCTCATTGTCCACTAGTTATTAATGCTAAGAATAAATCTCAACATAGAACATCAGATTGCATTCAAACCACATTTTCCACACCAGATTTTGTTGATTGCAGATACCAAATGATTGGGCCTGATTATCTTTGCATACATACATTTTACAGAGTAAACTCAAATGACAATCTTCAAAGTATAGACATCAATGATATATCTCAATGTTTTATACATATGAAATCTTTAGTCTTTAATTTTCCCTTAACTTGCACAGAATTTGTGATCATCAGAGTTACAATACAGTCTTTTTGCTTCTAAACTTTATCAAATAAATAGGCCTTAAGCAAATCTGTTTCCAAAACTCCCCGTTACACTATTGATTGTGTTGTTCCAGTCTGTATCTTATTAAACATGTAGTGTGCGTTCATAAGATGAGCTGTCTGGGAACAGTGTAGGCTTAGAAATAAATGCAACTTTAAGTTGATCAGTAAAAATACTGAAGTAAAATGCTGGTGGAAAATACCTTTATACTGTTTAGTTAGGAAATTAGAATTTTACATTTTTAAATTTTAGATACTGCTATGGATTTCATTTTGGAAAATGTACTGCTTCTCTTAATGTTTTTGACAAATTACAGCCATTATGATTAGATAAGAAACATTATAATGTGTATGCCAAAATAAAGACCTGTAGCTGTGACTGTAGATTGAGCTCCCATAATTAATGTTGCTAGTTGTCCTTTGGCACCCCAGTCTGACAATGGTCATGTGTATATAAAGGAATCCATCTGTAACTAACAGACAAGTCCTGTTATTTAAATTCTTATATGCCACTATCAATAGCAGCCATGACTTCTAATGGGTTTGAAAGAGATACTTGCAACTCTATAAACCTGTCTAAAGTAGGGTGCCTGTTAAATTAACAGACAAAATACTCTGCAATGCAAAACTATTGCAGTGCATTGCATTATAGCAAAGGTAAGACTAAAACAAAAAGTAACTAGAATGAAATAAATTAAAAAAAGAATAGAAAGTCACATACAGAAAACATGTTTCCCGTTAACTCCTTTCTGGTGTAAATACAGCTCTGGCAAAAATTAAGAGACTGATTTTTCTCTATATAGGTATTCTAGCTGAAGAGCCCGGCGTTGCCCGGGCATAGTAACTAACTGTGGTTAGTTATACCAAATTATAATGATTATCTTCCATCCCATAGTCCCGTGCCCATATATCCATCATACATATCCTCCATCTCATAGTCCCATGCTCATATACCCATCACACATCCTCCATTCCTTAGTCCTGTGCCCATCATACACATTCTCCGTCCAATAGTCCCATGCTCACATACCCATCATACACATCCTCCATCCCATAGTCTGTGCCCATATACCCATCACACATCCTCCATCACATAGTCCCGTGCCCATATACCCAACATACACATCCTCCATCCCATAGTCCTGTGCCCATACAGTATACCTATCATACATATCCTCCATCCCATAGTCCCATGCCCATATACCCATCACACATCCTCCATCCCATAGTCCTGTGCCCATATACCCATCATACATATCCTCCATCCCATAGTCCCATGCCCATATACCCATCACACATCCTCCATCCCATAGTCCTATGCCCATATAGCCATCATACACATCCTCCATCCAATAGTCTCATGCCCAGATACCCATAAAACATCCTCCATCCCATAGTCCATGCCCATATACCCATCTTACATATCCTGCATCCCATAGTTCCATGCCCATATACCCATCACACATCCTCCATCCCAGAGTCCTGTGCCCATATACCCATCATACATAGCCTCCATCCCATAGTTCCTTGCCCATATACCCTGTTATGGACCTGGTGGTTAGGAGCACCCGGAATGACCTGATGGTTAAACTATCACACAGGACGAGCTCTGGGAAATGGGAGCTCTGCTGACCATAAGCCTAATCCTATCACACAAACACTAGAAATAGCCGTGGAGCGTACCTAACTCTGCCTAGACGCCTCTTCACAGCCTAAGAGCTAACTACCCCTAAAGATAGGAAATAAAGCCTAACTTGCCTCAGAGAAATTTCCCCAAAGGAAAAGGCAGCCCCCCACAAATATTGACTGTGAGTTAAGATGAAAGTCACAAACATAAGAATGAAACAGGTTTCAGCAAAGGAGGCCAGACTTCACTAAACAGACTGAGGATAGAAAAGGTATATTTGCGGTCAGCACAAAACACTACAAAAAGCCACGCAGAGTGTGCAAAAAGACCCCCGCACCGACTCACGGTGCGGAGGTGCCACTCTGCCTCCCAGAGCTTCCAGCTAGCAAGGCAATATCATGATAGCAAGCTGGACAAGAAAACAAAGATAAGCAAATAAACTAGCAGGGACTTAGCTTCTGCTAGAGTAGACAGGTCCTCAGAAAGATCCAAGAGAGATCTGAACCAGTACTAGAACATTGACAGCTGGCATCAAGTAATGATCTGAGTGGAGTTAAATAGAGCAGCCAGCCTGGGACCAAACGAGGTCAGCTGAGGAAGGAACCTCAGAACCAGCAGCTCCACTCACAGCCACCAGAGGGAGTCCATGGGCCGAACTCGCCGAAGTACCATTCATGACCACAGGAGGGAGTTCGAGAACAGAATTCACAACAGTACCCCCCCCTTGAGGAGGGGTCGCCGAACCCTCACCGGAGCCCCCAGGCCGATCAGGACGAGCCAAATGAAATGCACGAACTAGATCGGCAGCATGAACATCAGAGGCAACAACCCAGGAATTATCTTCCTGACCATAACCCTTCCACTTGACCAGGTACTGAAGTTTCCGTCTCGAAATACGAGAATCTAAAATCTTCTCCACCACATACTCCAACTCCCCCTCAACCAACACCGGGGCAGGAGGGTCAACGGAGGGAACCATAGGCGCCACAAATCTCCGCAACAACGACCTATGGAACACATTATGGATGGCAAAAGAAGCTGGAAGGGCCAAACGAAATGACACAGGATTGAGAATTTCAGAAATCTTATAAGGACCAATGAAACGAGGCTTAAACTTAAGGTACCGTCACACTAAGCAACGTCGCCAGCGATCTGTGACGTTGCAGCGTCCTAGGGAGCGATATCGCTGTATTTGACACGCAGCAGCGATCAGAATCCCGCTGTGAAATTGCTGGTCGCTGCTAGAAGGTCTGCACATTATTTGGTCGCTAGGTCGCCGTGTATCGCCGTGTTTGACAGCAAAAGCAACCATACCAGCGATATTTTACACTGGTAACCAGGGTAAACATCGGGTTACTAAGCGCAGGGCCGCGCTTAGTAACCCGATGTTTACCCTGGTTACCAGCGTAAAAGTTAAAAAAACAAACAGCACATACTCACCAGCGCGTCCCCCAGCCTCTGCTTCCTGACACTGACTGAGCGCCGGCCCTAAACTGAAAGTGAAAGCACAGCGGTGACGTCACCGCTCTGCTGTTAGGGCCGGAGCTCAGTCAGTGTCAGGAAGCAGAGGCTGGGGGACGCGCTGGTGAGTATGTGCTGTTTGTTTTTTTAACTTTTACGCTGGTAACCAGGGTAAACATCGGGTTACTAAGCGCGGCCCTGCGCTTAGCAACCCGATGCTTACCCTGGTTACCCGGGGACCTCGGCATCGTTGGTCGCTGGAGAGCGGTCTGTGTGACAGCTCTCCAGCGACCAAACAGCGACGCTGCAGCGATCGGCATCGCTGTCGCTATCGCTGCAGCGTCGCTTAATGTGACGGTACCTTAAGGAGAAGAAACCTTCATAGGAACATAACGAGACGACAACCAAACCAAATCTCCAACACGAAGTCGGGGACCAACACAGTGACGGCGGTTAGCGAAGCGTTGAGCCTTCTCCTGGGACAATGTCAAATTGTCCACTACGTGAGTCCAAATTTGCTGTAACCTGTCCACCACAGAATCTACACCAGGACAGTCCGAAGGCTCAACCTGCCCTGAAGAAAAACGAGGATGGAAACCAGAATTACAGAAAAAAGGCGAAACCAAAGTAGCCGAGCTGGCCCGATTATTAAGGGCGAACTCAGCCAAAGGCAAGAAGGACACCCAATCATCCTGATCAGCAGAAACAAAGCATCTCAAATATGTCTCCAAAGTCTGATTGGTTCGTTCGGTTTGTCCATTTGTCTGAGGATGGAAAGCTGAAGAAAAAGACAAATCAATGCCCATCTTAGCACAAAAGGACCGCCAAAACCTTGAAACAAACTGGGAACCTCTGTCCGACACGATGTTCTCCGGAATGCCATGCAAACGAACCACATGCTGGAAAAATAATGGAACCAAATAAGAGGAGGAAGGCAATTTAGGCAAGGGTACCAAATGGACCATCTTAGAGAAGCGATCACAAACCACCCAGATGACCGACATCCTTTGAGAGACAGGGAGATCTGAAATAAAATCCATGGAAATATGCGTCCAGGGCCTTTTCGGGACCGGCAAGGGCAAAAGCAACCCACTGGCACGAGAACAGCAGGGCTTAGCCCGAGCACAAGTCCCACAGGACTGCACAAAAGAACGCACATCCCGTGACAAGGAAGGCCACCAAAAGGATCTAGCCACCAAGTCTCTGGTACCAAAGATTCCAGGATGACCAGCCAACACCGAACAATGAACCTCAGAGATAACTCTACTAGTCCATCTATCAGGGACAAACAGTTCCTCTGCTGGACAACGGTCAGGTCTATCAGCCTGAAACTCCTGCAGCACCCGCCGCAAATCAGGAGAGATGGCAGACAAAATTACCCCCTCTTTGAGAATACCAACCGGCTCAGGAACTCCCGGAGAATCAGGCATGAAACTCCTTGAAAGAGCATCAGCCTTCACATTCTTAGAACCCGGAAGGTATGAAACCACAAAATCGAATTGGGAGAAAAACAGCGACCATCGAGCCTGTCTAGGATTCAACCGCTTGGCAGACTCGAGATAATTCAGATTCTTGTGATCCGTTAAGACCACCACGTGATGCTTGGCTCCTTCAAGCCAATGTCGCCACTCCTCAAATGCCCACTTCATAGCCAACAACTCTCGATTGCCCACATCATAATTGCACTCAGCAGGCGAAAACTTTCTAGAAAAGAAAGCACATGGTTTCATCACCGAGCCATCAGAACTTCTTTGAGATAAAACAGCCCCTGCTCCAATCTCAGAAGCATCAACCTCGACCTGAAACGGGAGCGAAACATCTGGCTGACACAACACAGGGGCAGAAGAAAAACGACGCTTCAACTCCTGAAAAGCCTCAACGGCCGCAGAGGACCAATTGACCACATCAGCACCTTTCTTGGTCAAATCAGTCAATGGTTTAACAACACTAGAAAAATTAGCGATGAAGCGACGGTAAAAATTAGCAAAGCCCAGGAATTTCTGAAGGCTCTTCACAGAAGTAGGCTGAGTCCAATCATAAATGGCCTGAACTTTAACAGGGTCGATCTCGATAGTAGAAGGGGAAAAAATGAAGCCCAAAAATGAAACCTTCTGAACTCCAAAGAGACATTTAGACCCTTTCACAAACAAGGAATTAGCACGAAGGACCTGGAACACCATCCTAACCTGCTTCACATGAGACTCCCAATCATCCGAAAAGACCAAAATATCATCCAAATATACAATCATGAATCTATCCTGGTACTTTCGGAAGATGTCATGCATAAAGGACTGAAACACAGAAGGAGCATTAGAAAGCCCGAATGGCATCACCAGGTACTCAAAATGGCCCTCGGGCGTATTAAATGCTGTTTTCCATTCATTGCCCTGCTTAATACGCACAAGATTATACGCACCTCGAAGATCTATCTTGGTGAACCAACTAGCCCCCTTAATCCGAGCAAACAAATCAGACAGTAGCGGCAAAGGGTACTGAAATTTGACCGTGATTTTATTAAGAAGGCGGTAATCTATACAAGGTCTCAGAGAACCATCCTTTTTGGCCACAAAAAAGAACCCTATTCCCAACGGTGACGACGATGGGCGAATATGCCCTTTCTCCAAGGACTCCTTTATATAACTCTGCATAGCGGCATGCTCTGGCACAGACAAATTGAACAGTCGGCCCTTAGGAAACTTACTACCAGGAATCAAATTAATAGCACAATCACAGTCCCTGTGAGGAGGTAGGGCACTGGACTTGGGCTCATCAAATACATCCCGGTAATCCGACAAAAACTCAGGGACTTCAGAAGGAGTGGAAGATGAAATTGACAACAATGGAACATCTCCATGTACCCCTTGACAACCCCAACTGGACACAGACATTAATTTCCAATCCAATACTGGATTATGGACCTGTAGCCATGGCAAACCCAAAACGACCACATCATGCAGATTATGCAACACCAAAAAGCGAATATCCTCCTGATGTGCAGGAGCCATGCACATGGTCAATTAAGTCCAGTACTGAGGCTTATTCTTGGCCAAAGGCGTAGCATCAATTCCTCTCAATGGAATAGGATACTGCAAGGGCTCCAAGAAAAAACCACAGCGCCTGGCAAACTCCAAGTCCATCAAATTCAGGGCAGCGCCTGAATCCACAAATGCCATAACAGAATAGGATGACAAAGAGCAAATCAGAGTAATGGACAAAAGAAATTTAGGCTGTACCGTACCAATGGTGGCAGACCTAGCGAACCGCTTAGTGCGCTTAGGACAATCAGAGATAGCATGAGTGGAGTCACCACAGTAAAAACACAGCCCATTCTGATGTCTGTGTTCTTGCCGTTCAGCTCTGGTCAAAGTCCTATCACATTGCATAGGCTCAGATCTCTGCTCAGAAGATACCACCAAATGGTGCACAGCTTTGCGCTCACGCAAGCGTCGATCGATCTGAATGGCCAAGGACATAGACTCATTCAGACCAGCAGGCGTGGGAAATCCCACCATAACATCCTTAAGGGCTTCAGAAAGACCCTTTCTGAAAATTGCCGCCAGGGCACATTCATTCCACTGAGTAAGCACAGACCACTTTCTAAACTTCTGACAATATACCTCTGCTTCATCCTGACCCTGACACAAAGCCAGCAAGATTTTCTCTGCCTGATCCACTGAATTCGGTTCATCATAAAGCAATCCAAGCGCCAGAAAAAACGCATCCACATTACGCAATGCAGGATCTCCTGGCGCAAGGGAAAATGCCCAGTCTTGAGGGTCACCACGTAACAAAGAAATAATGATTTTTACTTGCTGAATGGGGTCACCAGAGGAGCGGGGTTTCAAAGCAAGAAACAGTCTACAATTATTTTTGAAATTCAGGAACTTAGATCTATCCCAAGAAAACAAATCAGGAATTGGAATTCTAGGCTCTAACATCGGATTCTGAACTACATAATCTTGAATGCTTTGTACCCTAGCAGTGAGTTGATACATACAAGAGGACAGACCTTGAATGTCCATATCTACACCTGTGTCCTGAACCACCCAGAGATTAAGGGGAAAAAAAAGACAAAACACACTGCAGAAAAAAAAAATGGTCTCAGAACTTCTCTTATCCCTCTATTGAGATGCATTAACACTTTAGGGGCCAGCTGTACTGTTATGGACCTGGTGGTTAGGAGCACCCGGAATGACCTGATGGTTAAACTATCACACAGGACGAGCTCTGGGAAGTGGGAGCTCTGCTGACCACAAGCCCAATCCTATCACACAAACACTAGAAATAGCCGTGGAGCGTACCTAACTCTGCCTAGACGCCTCTTCACAGCCTAAGAGCTAACTACCCCTAAAGATAGGAAATAAAGCCTAACTTGCCTCAGAGAAATTTCCCCAAAGGAAAAGGCAGCCCCCCACAAATATTGACTGTGAGTTAAGATGAAAGTCACAAACATAAGAATGAAACAGGTTTCAGCAAAGGAGGCCAGACTTCACTAAACAGACTGAGGATAGAAAAGGTATATTTGCGGTCAGCACAAAACACTACAAAAAGCCACGCAGAGTGTGCAAAAAGACCCCCGCACCGACTCATGGTGCGGAGGTGCCACTCTGCCTCCCAGAGCTTCCAACTAGCAAGGCAATATCATGATAGCAAGCTGGACAAGAAAACAAAGATAAGCAAATAAACTAGCAGGGACTTAGCTTCTGCTAGAGTAGACAGGTCCTCAGAAAGATCCAAGAGAGATCTGAACCAGTACTAGAACATTGACAGCTGGCATCAAGTATGATCTGAGTGGAGTTAAATAGAGCAGCCAGCCTGGGACCAAACGAGGTCAGCTGAGGAAGGAACCTCAGTACCAGCAGCTCCACTCACAGCCACCAGAGGGAGTCCATGGGCCGAACTCGCCGAAGTACCATTCATGACCACAGGAGGGAGTTCAAGAACAGAATTCACAACAATACCCATTATGACATCATCTTCACCATGGCAACCATTCTGACATCATCGTCACCATGGCAACTTATTATGACATCATCATCACCATGGCAATCATTATGACATAACGGTCACCACTACAACCTATTATGACATCATCGTCACCATTGCAACCATTATGACATCACCGTCACCATTGCAAACTATTATGACATCATCATTACAACCATTATGACATCATCATCGCCATGCAACCTTTATGACATAATCATCGCCATGGCAACCTTTATGATATCATCGTTGATACACACACACACACATACACTCATATATATATATAGATTTTTGAGTAAAATGTAAATTGTTTTTTTATTATATAAACTACTGACAACATGTCTCTGACATTCCCATCAATAAGTTTTGTATTTATTTTCTGAAAATGAGAAATGGTCAAAATAACAAAAAAATTCATTGCTTGCAGACCTCAAAAAATGTAGAAAAACAAGTTCATAATCATTTAGCAACAACAATACTAATGTTTTAAGTCAGGAAGAGTTCAGAAATGAGTATTTTGTGGAATAACCATGATTTTTAATCACAGCTTTCATGTGTCTTGGCATGCTTTCCATCAGTCTTTCACACTGCTTTTGGGTGATCTTATGCCACTCCTGGTACAAAAATTTAAGCAGTTCTTCTTTGTTTGATGGCTTGTGACTATTGATCTTGCTTACATTCCAGAGGTTTTCAATGGGGTTCAGGTCTGGAGATTGGACTGGACATGACAGGGATTTGATGTGGTGGTCCTTCATCCACACCTTGATTGAGCTAGCTGAGTGGCATGGCACATTGTCCTGCTGGAAAAACTAGTCCTTAGTATTGGGGAACATTGCCTGAGCAGAAGGAATCAACTGTTTTTCCTGGATAACATTTTATGCGGCTTGATTCATACATCTTTCACAGAGATTAACGTGCCCAATTCTAGCCTTGCTGAAGCATCGCCAGATCATCACTGATCCTTCACCAAATTTCACAGTGGGTGCAAGACACTGTGGTTTGTACGCCTCTCCAGGTCTCCGTCTAACCATAAGACAACCAGGTGTTGGGCAAAACTCAAAATTAGGCTCATCAGAGAAGATTACCTAACTCCAGTCCTCTATGGTCCAATCATTTTGGTCTTTGACAAACTTCATCCTGGCTCTTCTTTGCTTCTCATTGATGAAAGGCTTTTTTTCTAGCTTTACATGACTTGAGTCCTGCCTCTAGGAGCGTGTTACAAACTGTTCTTGCAGTACACTTCACCCCAGCTGCCATTTGCCATTCCTTTTGTAGGTCACTTGATGTCATCCTGGGGTTGCTGAGTGACAATCAAATAAGATGACAGTCATCCCGGTCAGTGGAGAGTCATTTACACCCTGCTGGTCTGTAGCTTTGTTGCCCCCAATGTCTGCTGCTTGACCACAAGGTAATGTAATGGACTGCTGTCTTAGAAATTTTCCGGATGGAGGCAACATGATGCTCACTGTGTCCCTCTGCTAGCAAAACCAGAATTGAGCCCTTCTTTTCCTCACTCAAGTCTTTTCTTTTTAACTCCTTTGGCATGATTAAAATTTACTTTTTAATTCATATTACTTTTGGGATATTACTAGCACTTGTTTTGCCATTCAGCTTGTCCTATTGCAAGAGGATTGTGAACACCACAGCAGTGTTTTTTACACTTTCCTTCACTAAATAAGATTTGGTTCAGGTGATCACCTAATCAGAAGCACATTAAGTAGAATGAGGTTGTGCTCTGGTTGGAATTCAACTGACGCTGGAATGGAAAGGCTGTCAGACAGGTAGAGAAGCTGATTTTTATAAAATGGTGCAGTGGTCTCTTAATTTTTGCCAGAGCTATATATACTGCAATACTAAAGTAATAAAGTACATAGCACAAATGATCACAAGTTCCAGGTCCTTAGGAAAACGGAAATAAAAATTAAAAAAAACTAAAAAGTGTAGAAATTTAAAAAATAAACATATTTGTTAGTACTTCATTTGTAACAAATCTATCTATAAAAATCTAAAATTAGTTTACCCATACATTAAACACTGTGAAGAAAAAAATTAAATGCTTAACTCTGATCCTAAAACAATAGTATGTAAAGCGAAGAAAACATAGTTTGTACAGTTAGGTCCAGAAATATTTGGACAGTACACAAGTTTTGGCATTCCAGCTGTTTACCAAAACATATTCAACACACAGTTATGTAATCAATATGGGCTTAAAGTTTAGTCTCTCAGCTTTAAATGAGGGTATCCATATCCTAATTGGAGTAAGAGTTTAAGAATTACAGCTCTTTAATAAGTAGCTGCATCTTTTTAACCCCTTCCCGATGTGTACCGCACATATATGGCGCTGTGGGAGCTGCGTTCCTGCAAACCGCAGTATGTGTACAGTGTTGCAATTGCATGGGCTCATGCTGAGCGTCGCGGCGATTGGCTGCAGGTGTCAGCTCTATGTGAGAGATGACACCCTGCAGCAACATCCATGATTGCTACTAGCTCCGATCAGACGTCTAACCCCTCTGATGCCACTGTTAGTAGTGACAATGACATTGAGGAGCATGGCACAAGACGTGACCTCCCTGTCTGCTTCCATCAGCACAATGCAATGTGATTGCGTTGTGCTGATGGTCACCATGGTGATCCTCGGACATAAGATGGTTCTTCAGGGTCCTGCAGGAATTGACACTCCTCCTCCCTTTCCTGTCAGATGCTGAGTATCAGATCAGCGATCTGTCAGTATAACGATAATGTCCCATAGTGAGACAATGTAAAAAAGTTATTTGAAAATGTAAAAATATTTTTTAGAAATCCCCAAATAAAGAACAAAAACAAAAAAAAAAATATTATTCCAATAAATACATTTATTTATGTAAAAAAAGTAAACAGAAAAAGTACACATATTTTGCATCTCTGAGTTTCAAGCAACATAAAACTGTCACACTATTTAACCTCTTCGGTGAGCAACAATAAAGCAAAAATTTAGCTTTTTTTATCATATTGCCAAACAAAAAGTGCAATAAAATGCAATGAAAAAGACGAATGTAAATAAAAATGGTACTGCTGAAAACATCATCTTGTCCCGCAAAAAAAAAAAAAACTGCCATAAAGCTCTGTCAGCAGAAAATAAAAGAATTACAGCTCTTAGAATAAAATGATACAAAAATAATTATTTTTACTATAAAATGCTTTTTATTGTATAAAAGCAACAAAACATAAAAAACTATATAAATGGGGTATAGCTGTAATCGTACTGCCTTGAAGAAAAAAGCTGCCTTACCAATTTTAACATGTGCGGAGCAGTATATAAAAAAACAGACAATTCCTGAATTGCTGTTTTTTTGTTCATTCTACCTCCCAAAAATTGGAATAGAAAGCGATCAAAAAATGTAATGTGGCCAAAAATGGAACCAATAAAAACATCAACTCGACCCATAAACAAGAAGCTGTCACATGATTGTGTCAGCCAAAATATGGAAAAATTATAGCTGTCTAAATATGGGGATGCAAAAACTAGTTTTAGCCATAAAGAGTGTCTTTTACTGTGTGACAGCAGTAAATCGTAAAAACCCGAGATAAGTCTGGTATCTCCGTAATCGCACAGGCCCGAAGAATAAAGTGGTCTAACAACTTATACCGCACAAAGAGATTTCATAAAAATAAATAAAACCAATTCTTCACCTGCTATGGATTTGTTCATTCTGCCTCTCAAGGGTCGCGGTATTCTCGGCTCACATTTGTCCTGCACTCTGCGCTGAGCACTTACAGCAGGGTTTCCATGTAAATCTCTGAAATATGTGATACAGAATGCACCCCTGGTGGAAGATTCTCTCTAATGAGGCAGATGGAGGCACTGTGGATGCCACAGGATCTGTGATCTGGTGGTGTCCGTCTTTATAGGGGAGCATAAAAGTGCCGTCGACCACAGTTTTGTGCACTTCTGAAAACGGACAATGCTGAACAAAGGGCAAACGGAGTCCATAGTAACTCTGTTGCCTCATTATAGTGAATGGATGCCTAGGGGATTTCATCTGTCATGTCACTTGGAGATTTAGATGGAAACCCCAAAGTAAGTGCTCAGTGTAGTGCGCCGGATTATTGTGATTCTAATTGTTATGTAAAATGTTCCCAATAAAAGCTTCTACTCAGTCCACAAAAAAGCAAGTCCCCACTTAGTTCTGACATCTTCATCTATTTAGGCTGGGGTCACACATGCGTGTTTTACGTACGTAAGAGCGCAAAAACTACGTACGTAAAACTCGCATTACATACGGCACAATGCTTCTCAATGGGGCTGCTCCTATTAGCCGTATATTACGGTTCAGTATTATACGGCGTTCTACGGCCGTACAAAATCGCAGCATGCTGCGTTTGTCAGCGTATTGCGCAAATAATACGCCAATGAAAGTCTATGGGGGCGAGAAAAATACGGATTCCACACGGACCAGCAGTGTGACTTGCGAGAAATACGCAGCGTTGTTAGTGAAAAGTCGGTAATTCAATTGCCGGCTTTTCATTTCTCCTGCACAAACCCGACAGGATATGAGACATGGTTTACATACAGTAAACCATCTCATATCCCCTTTTTTTTTGCATATTCCACACTACTAATGTTAGTAGTGTGTATGTGCAAAATTTCAGCGCTGTAGCTGCTGAAATAAAGGGTTAAATGGCGGAAAAAATTGGCGTGGGCTCCCGCGCAATTTTCTCCGCCAGAGCGGTAAAGCCAGTGACTGAGGGCAGATATTAATAGCCAGGAGAGGGTCCATGGTTATTGGCCCCCCGTGGCTACAAACATCTGCCCCCAGCCACCCCAGAAAAGGCACATCTGGAAGATGCGCCTATTCTGGCACTTGGCCACTCTCTTCCCACTCCCTGTAGCGGTGGGATATGGGGTAATGAAGGGTTAATGCCACCTTGCTATTGGAAGGTGACATTAAGCCAGATTAATGATGGAGAGGTGTCAATTATGACACCTATCCATTATTAATCCAATTGTAGGAAAGGGTTAAAAAACACACACACATGATTGAAAAGTATTTTAATGAAATAAACACAGCGGTTGTTGTAATAATTTATTGTTCTCTCAAATCCATTTGCAGTCCCTCGCTTGGCAACATAATAAACGCACAAGATACATACCTTCTGATGTACTGTCAGGTCCAACGATGTAATCCATCTGAAGGGGTTAACTAATATTACAGGCAGGAGCCTTGCTATAATGCAGCTGTGCTCGTGCCTGTAATCCCCGGCGAATGAATGAAATGTAGGTCATTGACCTACATTTCCTTCAGTCGCGGTGATGCGCCCCCTGGTGGATGTCCTCATATGACCTGGAGCGTGGGAAAAAGTTCCCAGGCTGCAGTTCATGAGAACATCCACCAGAGGGCGCCTCACCGCGAATGAATGAAATGTAGGTCAATGACCTACATTTCATTCATTCGCAGGGGAATTACAAGCACGGAGCACAGCTGCATTTAGCAGGGCTCCTGCCTGTAATATTAGTTAACCCCTTCAGATGGATTACATCGTTGGACCTGACAGTACATCAGAAGGTATGTATCTTGTGCGTTTATTATGTTGCCAAGCGAGGGACTGCAAATGGATTTGAGAGAACAATAAATTATTACAACAACCGCTGTGTTTATTTCATTAAAATACTTTTCAATCATGTGTGTGTGTTTTTTAACCCTTTCCTACAATTGGATTAATAATGGAGAGGTGTCATAATTGACGCCTCTCCATTATTAATCTGGCTTAATGTCACCTTCCAATAGCAAGGTGGCATTAACCCTTCATTACCCCATATCCCACCGCTACAGGGAGTGGGAAGAGAGTGGCCAAGTGCCAGAATAGGCGCATCTTCCAGATGTGCCTTTTCTGGGGTGGCTGGGGGCAGATGTTTTTAGCCACGGGGGGGCCAATAACCATGGACCCTCTCCTGGCTATTAATATCTGCCCTCAGTCACTGGCTTTACCGCTCTGGCGGAGAAAATTGCGCGGGAGCCCACGCCAATTTTTTCCGCCATTTAACCCTTTATTTTAGCAGCTACAGCGCAGAAATTTTGCACATACACACTACTAACATTAGTAGTGTGGAATATGCAAAAAAAAGGGGGATATGAGATGGTTTACTGTATGTAAACCATGTCTCATATCCTGTCGGGTTTGTGCAGGAGAAATGAAAAGCCGGCAATTGAATTACCGGCTGTTCACAGATATCGCGCTGATTGAAATCTAAATACAGAATATATATATATGTGTCACAATGACATATATATATATATATATACTGTATATATGTTTTCCCGAACATTTGAGCACATAAATCCATTAGATGTCGGTTTTGCAAGCCTGCGCGAAAATCTCGCAGTACGGATGCCATACGGATTACATACGGAGGATGCCATGCGCAAAATACGCTGACACACCCTGACTACGGATCACTATTTTGGGAACATTTCTCCGTATTACGGCCGTAGTACGGACGTATAATACGTGGCGTATTGTCTTACGCCATGTGTGACCCCAGCCTTACAGAAATATAGGGAGCTTCCACGTTACTGGTAGCACAAAGGATTTGGAAAAGCAAAATGGCTACTCACTCCGCAAAAGAAATTCAGCAAGTTCTTTGATCCCAAATCCAAATGCATCCCTCGACTTCTGAGCTCCAGTGTGTCTAAACCACATTTAGCACCCACATGTTTGGTATTTCTGTAGTGATGCCTAATTTAGGGGAGCATGTCTCCAGAAGCATGTACTGATCACTACAACGTACTAGTCACTTCAACATACTGGTCACTACAATGGCAGTTTGCAATTTTCACTCAGCAACATCCACTACTGCTTGTTTCTGGAAAACTCGTCACTACACCTGTTAATAAATTCCCAAAGGGGTATAATTTCCAAAATGGGGTCACTTAAGGGTGGACTCTGCTTTTCTAGCACTTTAGAGCTCCGTATAAGGAGTCTGCAAACTATTCTAGGAAAATATGCACTTCAGGAGGCAAAGAGTGCTCCTTTCCTCCTGAGTCTCTATGTGTGGCTAATAGTGTTGAGCATTTCGATACCGCAAGTATCGGGTATCGGCCGATACTTGCGGGTATCGGAATTCTGATACCGAGATCCGATACTTTTGTGGTATCGGGTATCGGTATCGAAACAACATTAATGTAAAAATGTGTAAAAGAGAGAATTAAAATAAAAAATATTGCTATACTCACCTCTCCGACGCAGCCTGCACCTTACCGAGGGAAGCGGCAGCGTTCTTTGTTTAAAATTCGCGCTTTTCTTTCCTTTACGTGAAGTCCCGGCTTGTGATTGGTTGCGTCGCAGTCACATGGGCGACGCAACCAATCAAAAGCCGTGACGTCACGGGAGGCTGGACACGCGCGCATTTTAAAATGAGCGCTTGTCCAGCCTCCCGTGACGTCCCGGCTTGTGATTGGTTGCATCGCGGTCAACCAATCACAAGCCGGGAGGCTGGACACGCGCGCATTTTAAAATGAGCGCTTGTCCAGCCTCCCGTGATGTCCCGGCTTGTGATTGGTTGCACCGCGGTCAACCAATCACAAGCCGGGAGGCTGGACAAGCGCATTTTAAAATGAGCGCTTGTCCAGCCTCCCGGCTTGTGATTGGTTGACCGCGATGCAACCAATCACAAGCCGGGACGTCACGGGAGGCTGGACAAGCGCTCATTTTAAAATGCGCGCGTGTCCAGCCTCCCGGCTTGTGATTGGTTGACCGCGATGCAACCAATCACAAGCCGGGACGTCACGGGAGGCTGGACACGCGCGCATTTTAAAATGAGTGCTTGTCCAGCCTCCCATGACGTCCCGGCTTGTGATTGGTTGCATCGCGGTCAACCAATCACAAGCCGGGAGGCTGGACACGCGCGCATTTTAAAATGAGCGCTTGTCCAGCCTCCCGTGACGTCCCGGCTTGTGATTGGTTGCATCGCGGTCAACCAATCACAAGCCGGGAGGCTGGACAAGCGCATTTTAAAATGAGCGCTTGTCCAGCCTCCCGGCTTGTGATTGGTTGACCGCGATGCAACCAATCACAAGCCGGGACGTCACGGGAGGCTGGACAAGCGCTCATTTTAAAATGCGCGCGTGTCCAGCCTCCCGGCTTGTGATTGGTTGACCGCGATGCAACCAATCACAAGCCGGGACGTCACGGGAGGCTGGACAAGCGCTCATTTTAAAATGCGCGCGTGTCCAGCCTCCCGGCTTGTGATTGGTTGACCGCGATGCAACCAATCACAAGCCGGGACGTCACGGGAGGCTGGACAAGCGCTCATTTTAAAATGCGCGCGTGTCCAGCCTCCCAGCTTGTGATTGGTTGACCGCGATGCAACCAATCACAAGCCGGGACGTCACGGGAGGCTGGACAAGCGCTCATTTTAAAATGCGCGCGTGTCCAGCCTCCCGTGACGTCACGGCTTGTGATTGGTTGCGTCGCCCATGTGACTGCGACGCAACCAATCACAAAGCCGGGACGTAATTTTAAAATCCTTAAGGACCTGAAATTACGTCACGGCTTGCTGTGATTGGTTGCGTCGCCCATGTGACTGCGACGCAACCAATCACAAAGCCGGGACTTCACGTAAGGAAAGAAAAGCGCGAATTTTAAGCAAACAACGCTGCCGGTTCCCTCGGAGAGGTGAGTATAGCAATATTTTTTATTTTAATTCTTTCTTTTACACATTAATATGGTTCCCAGGGCCTGAAGGAGAGTTTCCTCTCCTTCAGACCCTGGGAACCATCAGGAATACCGTCCGATACTTGAGTCCCATTGACTTGTATTGGTATCGGGTATCGGTATCGGATTGGATCCGATACTTTGCCGGTATCGGCCGATACTTTCCGATACCGATACTTTCAAGTATCGGACGGTATCGCTCAACACTAGTGGCTAAGCAGTACTGTACAGCCATATATAGGGTAATTCTACATTCAGCACAATTGTAGGACAAATTTTGCTGCCATTTTTACCCATTTTCCAGTATGAAAATGTAAAATTTTTGGCTAACACACAATCTTGGTGGTAAAAATGTGATTACTTTTTTCTTCACTGCCCAATAGTATAAAATTCCACACCTGTGGTGTCAATATGATCACTGCACACCTAGATGAATTCATTGAGATGTGTAGTTTGAAAAATTGAGGTCATTTGTTGGGGGTTCTGCTGTTCTGGCACCTCTGGGGCTCTGCCAATGCGACATGGCACCCTCAAACCACTGCAGAAAATCTGCACTGTAATATGGCTCTCTTTCCCTTCTGCGTTTTGCACTGTGCACTTCCAACCACATAATGGGTATAGGGGAACCCAGTAGAAAATTGCATAACAAATTTTGTGGTCCATTTTCTCCTGTTACCCTTGTGCAAATACAAAATTTGGAGCTAAAAAAACATTTTTGTGGGAAAAATTAGATTTTTTTTATTTTCACGGCTCAATGCTATAAACTTCTGCAAAGCAATTGGGAGTTCAAGGTGCTCATCACACAAATAAATAAGTTTCCAAAATGGTATCACTTATGAGCAGTTTCCACTGTTTAGGCACATCAGTAGCTCTCCAAATGCAACATGGTGTCCACTAACTATTCCAGCAAATCTTACATTCAAAAAGTCAAATGGTACTCCTTCCCTTCCAAGCTCTGCCATGTGCCCAAACAATCATTTTCCCCACATATGGGGTATCGGCATGCTCAACAGAACTATCACAACAAATTTCAGGTCCATTTTTTCCTATTGTTTCAAGAAAATTTAAAAAAAATGGATCTAAATTTTTGTGAAAAAAAGTTAAATGTTCATTTTTTTCCTTCCACATTCCATTAATTTCTGTGAAGCACCTGAAAAGTTTTTTTTTAATACATTTCTTGAATGTGGTTTGAATACCTTGAGTGGTGCAGTTTTTAGAATGATGCCCCTTTCAGGTATTTTTTGTCATATAGACCCCTCAAAGTCTCTTGAAATGTGATGTGGTCCCTAAAGAAATGATTTTTTAAATTTTGTTGGAAAAATTAGAAATTGCAGGTCAAATTTTAACCCTTTTAACTTCCTAACAAAAAAATTATGTTTCAAAAATTGTACTGCTGTAAAGTACACATGCAGCACATGTTTTTTATTAACTATTTTGTGTGACATAAGTCTCTGATTTAAGGGCGTAAAATGTAAAATTTGCAATGTTCAACATTTTTGCCAAATATCCAATTTTTGACAAATAAGTGGAAGTCATATTGAATAAATTTTACCCCTATTATGAACAGGGCTGTGGAGTCGGTAGGCTAAATCTCCCACTCTGTGTAACAATAATAGGGGATAATTCAGGAGACTCTTTGCGTGAAACAAGACAACAGGACACAGTTTTATAAGTGGTAAAGTTTATATTATCACACGGTGATTCAAACAGGTGCAGAGAGAAACTCAAGTCCACAACACTTGGTGCAAATAATAAACGCAGCTTAACAGTCAATAGGAAACTTCAGAGGTAGATGCAAACAAACAGAAAGTCTATGAAGCACAGTTATTCTTGAGGAAACTTGACACAAATAGATCCTTGACTTAGTCCAGACACAGATAGATATGCTTATAGGCAGTTCAAATCATATCCTAGCCCAACCAGGGAGGCCTGGTTAATAGTCTCAGGTTTTGCAGAGCAGCAAACAGCTTACATGTCCAGCAAATGCAGATGGAAGTAACACGAGCAGCAGATGAAGGAGGATTACTGAACACTGGTGTATGCAGCAGGAACTCAGAGCAGAGTGGCAGGATCTCCAACACAAGAGCAGGTGCAGGTGCAAGGCCAGGGAGTAATCAGGAGCTGGATGCAAAGCAGAATAATCTAGCACAGACTGAAGGCTGGGGTGGAGTTTTATAGCAGGAAGACAAGTGCACATGAGACCAAAGACACCATGTTGGAAAAGGGCAGTAATGCACAAAAGGTAAAAAATGTTCAGAGTCCTGACATTACTCCCCCCTTAGAAGCGGCCTCAGGACAATCCTGGACCTGGTTTCTCAGTGAATCTCTGATGAAAACGAGAAATCTTCTGTTGGGCATTGATGTTTTCCACAGGTTCCCAAGAGTCTTCCTCAGGGGGATATCCCTGCCATCTTATCAGATATTGGAGCCGATTCCTGCGAATCCTGGAATCAATAATTTCCTTCACCACAAATTGTTCTTGCCCATCAATCAACACAGGCTGCGGAGGTGGAACAACACGTCCTTGGAAGGTATTAGGAGATACAGGCTTTAGTAAAGATACATGAAAAACTGGGTGTAAATTCATTGTCCTAGGTAGCTTCAGCCGGCAGGCCACAGAGCTCACAATACCGTTGATCTTGAAAGGGCCAATGAATTTCTGTCCAAGTTTTTGTGAAGG
This sequence comes from Ranitomeya variabilis, assembly GCF_051348905.1. Classification (NCBI taxonomy): domain Eukaryota; kingdom Metazoa; phylum Chordata; class Amphibia; order Anura; family Dendrobatidae; genus Ranitomeya; species Ranitomeya variabilis. Next base: position 433,843,145 of record NC_135237.1, on the reverse strand, counting down.
AACTTTTAACTTCAGATTCTTAGTTGCTAACCACACGGAATCTCCTACCTTGAACATGGGTGCAGGTTACGGAATCTATCAGCTGATCTCTTATAACGTTCTTGAGCCGTGGTCAGGGATTCCTTCAGAACCTCCAGATTTTGTCTCATCACAGTCAGCCTTTCCTTCACTGCTGGAACCGGAGAAGTAATTGGAGACCTAGGTAAAATACATGGATGATAACCCAGATTGGCAAAGAAAGGTGTAAATTTAGTGGAGGCACTCTGAGAATTATTATATGAAAATTTGGCTAACGGCAACAACTCCAACCAATCATCCTGGAGATGGCTGACATAGCATCTTAGATATTTTTCCAGCGTCTGGTTGGTACGCTCAGTCTGACCATTTGTCTGGGGATGTGTTGTGAATTTGGATTCTGGGCTCCCCCGGTGGCTACTGGTGGAATTGAACTTGTGACATCATCTTCCCTGTTCACCTGTTCTGATTAGATCTGGGTGTCGCTATATAACCTGGCTTCTCTGTTAGATGCTTGCCGGTCAACAATGTTATCAGAAGCCTCTCTGTGCTTGTTCCTGCTCCCAGACATCTACTAGATAAGTTGGACATTCGTCCATTTTTTGTTTTTGTATTTTGGTTCCAGTTCACAGCTGCAGTTTCGTTACTGTGTCTGGAAAGCTCTTGTTGATCAGGAATTGCCACTCTGGTATTATGAGTTAATGCCAGAGTCCTAAAGTAATTTCTGGATGTGTTTTGTTAGGGTTTTCTACTGACCATGAAAGTATGCTTTCTGTCTTCTGCTATCTAGAAAGCGGACCTCAAATTTGCTAAAACTATTTTCCTGCTGCGTTTGTTGTTTCATCTCATATCACCGCCAATATATGTGGGGGGCTTCTGTCTCCTTTTTGGGCATTTCTCTAGAGGTGAGTCAGGTCTTATATTTCCCTCTGCTAGCATTATTTAGTTCTCCGGCCGGCGCTGGGCATATAGGGATAAAAAGTAGGACATGCTACCTGGCTACTTCTAGATGATGCGGTAGGTTTAGTTCATGGTCAGTACAGTTACATCTTCCAAGAGCTTGTTCCTATTGAGGCTTATGCTAGTTCTCTGGCCATGGAGATCATGACAGTTTGACCGGCCCACTAAAGGGTTAAAATCCTTGGCTGAGAAAGGAGAGAAATAAGAAGTCTGCTGAAAATTTTTTTTTTTTTTTTTTTTTTTTTTTCTCTAGTAGTTAGTGTGCTCTTAATTGGATCACTTGCCAGTCTGTCTATGCTGCAGTCTTTCTTTTTTTTCTCTCTCCTTCTAATCTTTGAATGGCTCTATGTTCACCTGTCTATAATGGATCTACAGAGTGTAACTGCAGGTTTGAATAATCTCGCCACGAAAGTACAAAGTTTGCAAGATTTTGTTGTTCATGCTCCGGTATCAGAGCCGAGAATTCCTTTGCCGGAATTCTTCTCAGGGAATAGATCTAGCTTTCAGAATTTTAGAAATAATTGTAAGTTATTTTTGTCCCTGAAATCTCGTTCTGCTGGAGACCCTGCACAGCAGGTTGGGATTGTGATTTCCTTGCTCCGCGGCGACCCTCAAGATTGGGCTTTTGCATTGGCACCAGGGGATCCTGCGTTGCGCAATGTGGATGCGTTTTTTCTGGCCTTGGGCTTGCTTTATGAGGAACCTCATTTGGAACTTCAGGCAGAAAAAACTTTGATGTCCCTATCGCAGGGGCAAGATGAAGCTGAAATTTACTGCCAAAGATTCCGTAAATGGTCTGTGCTTACTCAGTGGAATGAGTGTGCCTTGGCGGCTACTTTCAGAGAGGGTCTTTCTGATGCCATTAAGGATGTTATGGTGGGGTTCCCTGTGCCTGCAAGTCTGAATGAGTCCATGACAATGGCCATTCAGATCGATAGGCGTCTGCGGGAGCGCAAACCAGTGCACCATCTGGCGGTGTCCACTGAGAAGACGCCAGAAAACATGCAGTGTGATAGAATTCTGTCCAGAAGCGAGCGGCAGAATTTTAGACGGAAAAATGGGTTGTGTTTCTATTGTGGGGATTCTACTCATGTTATATCAGCATGCTCTAAGCGTACTAAAAAGCTTGATAAATCCGTTCCCATTGGCACTTTACAGTCTAAATTTATTTTGTCTGTGACCCTGATTTGCTCTTTGTCATCTATTACTACGGACGCCTATATCGACTCTGGCGCCGCTTTGAGTCTTATGGATTGGTCCTTTGCCAATCGTTGTGGGTATGATTTAGAGCCTTTGGAGACTCTTATTCCTCTGAAGGGGATTGACTCCACCCCATTGGCTAATAATAAACCACAATACTGGACACAAGTGACTATGTGTATTAATCCGGATCACCAGGAGACTATTCGTTTTCTGGTGCTGTATAATCTACATGATGATTTGGTGCTAGGATTGCCATGGCTGCAGTCTCACAACCCAGTCCTTGACTGGAGAGCTATGTCTGTGTTGAGCTGGGGATGTAAGGGGACTCATGGGGACGTACCTTTGGTGTCCATTTCATCATCTATTCCCTCTGAAATCCCTGAGTTCCTGTCTGATTATCGTGACGTCTTTGAAGAACCCAAGCTGGGTTCGCTACCTCCGCACCGTGAGTGCGATTGTGCTATAGATTTAATTCCGGGTAGTAAATACCCAAAGGGTCGTTTATTTAATCTGTCTGTGCCTGAACATACTGCTATGCGAGAATATATAAAGGAGTCCTTGGAAAAGGGACATATTCGTCCATCGTCATCTCCCTTAGGAGCCGGTTTTTTCTTTGTGTCAAAAAAAGACGGCTCTTTGAGACCATGTATTGATTATCGGCTTTTGAATAAAATCACGGTTAAATATCAATACCCATTGCCGTTGCTGACTGATTTGTTTGCTCGCATAAAGGGGGCCAAGTGGTTCTCTAAGATTGATCTCCGTGGGGCGTATAATTTGGTGCGGATCAGGCAGGGGGATGAGTGGAAAACCGCATTTAATACGCCCGAGGGCCACTTTGAGTATTTGGTGATGCCTTTTGGTCTTTCTAATGCCCCTTCAGTCTTCCAGTCCTTTATGCATGATATTTTCCGCGATTTTTTGGATAAATTTATGATGGTGTATCTGGATGATATTCTGATTTTTTCGGATGATTGGGACTCTCATGTCCGGCAAGTTAAGAGGGTTTTTCAGGTTTTGCGGTCTAATTCTCTGTGTGTCAAGGGTTCTAAGTGCGTTTTTGGGGTTCAGAGAATTTCCTTTTTGGGATATATTTTTTCTCCCTCTTCCATTGAGATGGATCCTGTCAAGGTTCAAGCTATTTGTGATTGGACGCAGCCCTCTTCTCTTAAAAGTCTTCAGAAATTTTTGGGCTTTGCCAACTTTTATCGTCGATTTATTTCTGGTTTTTCGGATGTCGTTAAGCCATTGACCGATTTGACTAGACAGGGTGCTGATGTTGCTAATTGGTCCCCTGATGCTGTGGAGGCCTTTCAGGAGCTTAAGCGCCGTTTTTCTTCTGCCCCTGTGTTGCGTCAGCCTGATGTGACTCTTCCTTTTCAGGTTGAGGTCGACGCTTCTGAGATCGGGGCTGGGGCAGTGTTGTCGCAGAAAAGTTCTGACTGCGCCGTGATGAGGCCTTGTGCCTTCTTTTCCCGTAAATTTTCGCCCGCTGAGCGGAATTATGATGTTGGGAATCGGGAGCTTTTGGCCATGAAGTGGGCGTTTGAGGAGTGGCGCCATTGGCTCGAGGGGGCCAGACATCAGGTGGTGGTATTGACTGACCACAAAAATTTGATCTATCTTGAGACCGCCAGGCGCCTGAATCCTAGACAGGCGCGCTGGTCATTATTTTTCTCTCGGTTTAATTTTGTGGTATCGTACCTACCGGGTTCTAAGAATGTTAAGGCGGATGCCCTTTCTAGGAGTTTTGAGCCTGATTCACCCGGCAACTCTGACCCCACAGGTATTCTTAAGGAGGGAGTTATCTTGTCAGCCGTTTCTCCAGACCTGCGGCGGGCCTTGCAGGAGTTTCAGGCGGATAGACCGGATCGTTGTCCGCCTGATAGGTTGTTTGTTCCTGATGATTGGACCAGTAGAGTCATCTCTGAGGTACATTCTTCTGCATTGGCAGGTCATCCTGGAATTTTTGGTACCAGGGATTTGGTGGCAAGATCCTTCTGGTGGCCTTCCCTGTCACGAGATGTGCGAGGCTTTGTGCAGTCTTGTGACGTTTGTGCTCGGGCCAAGCCTTGTTGTTCTCGGGCTAGTGGATTATTGTTGCCCTTGCCTATTCCTAAGAGGCCTTGGACACACATCTCGATGGATTTTATTTCAGATCTGCCTGTTTCTCAGAAGATGTCTGTCATCTGGGTGGTGTGTGACCGTTTTTCTAAGATGGTCCATTTGGTTCCCCTGCCCAAATTGCCTTCTTCTTCCGAGTTGGTGCCCCTGTTTTTTCAAAATGTTGTTCGTTTGCATGGTATTCCTGAGAATATCGTTTCTGACAGAGGTACCCAATTTGTGTCTAGATTTTGGCGGGCATTCTGTGCTAGGATGGGCATAGATTTGTCTTTTTCGTCTGCTTTTCACCCTCAGACTAATGGCCAGACCGAGCGGACTAATCAGACCCTGGAGACATATCTGAGGTGTTTTGTGTCTGCTGACCAGGATGATTGGGTTGCTTTTTTGCCATTGGCGGAGTTCGCCCTCAATAATCGGGCCAGCTCTGCCACTTTGGTGTCCCCGTTTTTCTGTAATTCGGGGTTCCACCCTCGATTTTCCTCCGGTCAGATGGAATCCTCGGATTGTCCTGGAGTGGATGCGGTGGTGGAGAGATTGCATCATATCTGGGGGCAGGTGATGGACAATTTAAAGTTGTCCCAGGAGAAGACTCAGCTTTTTGCCAACCGTCACCGTCGTGTTGGTCCTCGGCTTTGTGTTGGAGATTTGGTGTGGTTGTCTTCTCGTTTTGTCCCTATGAGGGTCTCATCTCCTAAGTTTAAGCCTCGGTTCATCGGTCCGTATAAAATATTGGAGATTCTTAACCCTGTTTCCTTCCGTTTGGACCTCCCTGCATCCTTTTCTATTCATAACGTTTTTCATCGGTCGTTATTGCGCAGGTATGAGGCACCGGTTGTGCCTTCCGTTGAGCCTCCTGCTCCGGTGTTGGTTGAGGGTGAGTTGGAGTACGTTGTGGAAAAAATCCTAGACTCCCGTGTTTCCAGACGGAGACTCCAGTATCTGGTCAAGTGGAAGGGATACGGCCAGGAGGATAATTCTTGGGTCACTGCATCTGATGTTCATGCCTCTGATCTGGTTCGTGCCTTTCATAGGGCCCATCCTGATCGCCCTGGTGGTTCTGGTGAGGGTTCGGTGCCCCCTCCTTGAGGGGGGGGTACTGTTGTGAATTTGGATTCTGGGCTCCCCCGGTGGCTACTGGTGGAATTGAACTTGTGACATCATCTTCCCTGTTCACCTGTTCTGATTAGATCTGGGTGTCGCTATATAACCTGGCTTCTCTGTTAGATGCTTGCCGGTCAACAATGTTATCAGAAGCCTCTCTGTGCTTGTTCCTGCTCCCAGACATCTACTAGATAAGTTGGACATTCGTCCATTTTTTGTTTTTGTATTTTGGTTCCAGTTCACAGCTGCAGTTTCGTTACTGTGTCTGGAAAGCTCTTGTTGATCAGGAATTGCCACTCTGGTATTATGAGTTAATGCCAGAGTCCTAAAGTAATTTCTGGATGTGTTTTGTTAGGGTTTTCTACTGACCATGAAAGTATGCTTTCTGTCTTCTGCTATCTAGAAAGCGGACCTCAAATTTGCTAAAACTATTTTCCTGCTGCGTTTGTTGTTTCATCTCATATCACCGCCAATATATGTGGGGGGCTTCTGTCTCCTTTTTGGGCATTTCTCTAGAGGTGAGTCAGGTCTTATATTTCCCTCTGCTAGCATTATTTAGTTCTCCGGCCGGCGCTGGGCATATAGGGATAAAAAGTAGGACATGCTACCTGGCTACTTCTAGATGATGCGGTAGGTTTAGTTCATGGTCAGTACAGTTACATCTTCCAAGAGCTTGTTCCTATTGAGGCTTATGCTAGTTCTCTGGCCATGGAGATCATGACAGGGATGGTAAGCAGAAGAGAGACAGACATTAATATTGAGTGCAGAGCAAAACCCCCTCCAGAATCTTGAAGTGAACTGTACTCCATGGTCAGAGATGATCTCATCCGGCACCCCATGCAACCGAAAGACATTCTGTATAACCAAGTTCACTGTATCTTTAGCTGAGGGGAGGCCGGTGCACGGAACAAAATGAGCAGCTTTAGTCAGGCGATCAACTACCACCATGAATGTATTCATGCCCCCCGATGTAGGCAGCTCCACAATAAAGTCCATTGATATAGACCCCCAAGGGCAGGATGGAACAGGTAATGGTTGTAGAAGACCTGTAGGTGCCACATGAGGAGTCTTGTAACGGGCACATACCTCGCAAGAGAGAACATAGTCCTTGGTATCCTTCAGGCAAGTTGGCCACCAGAAGAATCTGCTCAGGAACTCTTGTGTCTTCTGTACCCCCCTGTGACCAGCCAACTTGGAGTCATGTACCAACTTGAGGATCTGCAGACGGACGACCTCCGGGACATAGATACGTCGATCTCTGAACCACATGCCACCCTTAAAGACAAGATTAATATCCACAGGTGGGTTGGCCAGAAATACATCACCTTCATAGGCCTCCCTGCACTCCTTCCACAAGTCCTGATCGTGGATAACTCTGATGAAATTGGCATCAGATAGAATGGTCTTGGACAGGGCTCCATTTACAGAATCCGCAGCATGGATTCGGGATAAAGCATCAGCCTTCCCATTACGAGAACCTGGACGGTATGAAATAACAAAGTTAAATTGATTTAAGAATAAGTTCCAATGAGCCTGATGAGGAGAAAGACATCTAGCAGATCTAAGGAACTCTAGATTGCGATGGTCAGTTAGCACTATGATCTGTTGTGCAGCTCCTTGCAGATGATGCCTCCATTCTTTGAAAGCCGCAATAATAGCCAGCAATTCTTTGTCTCCCACGTTGTAATTCTTCTCTGCTGAGGTTAGTCTACGGGAAAAGAAAGCACAAGGATGTAGCAGACCCTTCTCTCCAGTTCTTTGGGAGAGAATAGCCCCCAAAGCATTATCAGAAGTGTCCACCTCCACAATGAATGGATGTGTTGGATCTGGGTGTATCAACAGCGGTGCTGATGTGAAAGAGATCTTCAGCCGATCAAAAGCTTCTTGAGCCTGTGATGACCACTTAAAGGGCTTTTCCTTCTTTGTCAAGGAAGTAATGGGACGGACAATATCAGAAAAATTTCGAATGAAGCGTCTGTAGAAATTTGCAAAACCAATAAAACGTTGGACCTCCTTAACGTTCTTGGGTGCCGGCCAGTCAAGGATAGCCTGAATCTTACCAGATTCCATGTTCAGCCCCTGGGGAGAGATAATATAACCCAAGAACTGTATCTCAGAACGATGGAACTCACATTTCTCCGGCTTGATATACAGTTGGTTCTCTTTCAGACGTCTTAAAACAGTTTTGACATGTTCTTCATGTTCCTGTAGAGAGTCAGAAAAGATTAGTATATCGTCCAAATAGATCACCACAAACTGGTCCAACAAATCTTTGAAGATGTCATTAACAAGGTGTTGAAATGCTGCAGGGGCGTTACAAAGCCCGAAGGGCATCACAAGAGATTCAAAGTGTCCATACCGGCATCTGAATGCTGTCTTCCACTCATCCCCTGGACGAATACGCACCAAATTATAAGCCCCACGAAGATCCAGCTTAGAGAACACCTTAGCATGGCAGACTCTTTCCAGTAATTCAGGAATCAGAGTCAAAGGGTAACGGTTTTGTACGGTTACCTTATTGAGTTCCCGCCAGTCAACACAGGGTCTCAGGGTCCCATCCTTCTTCTTTACAAAAAAAATGGGTGCCCCTGCTGGTGAGGAAGAAGGACGTATGAAGCCTTTGGCCAGATTTTCATCAATATACTCCTTTAAGGCTTGAAGCTCAGGTGCCGCCAAAGGGTATACGTGACCAATAGGAATATCTGCCCCAGGACGCAACTCAATGGAACAGTCATAATGCCTGTGAGGAGGAAGCTGATCTGCACTCTTCTTGTCACAGAGGTCAGAGAACTCTTTATATGCTGGAGGTAAAGAAAATAACTGTACATGTGGTTCCGTAGCCGTGGACTCAGGGACAGCTTCTGTTAATGCTGAGTTGCTCCTTGTTGGAAAGATAATCTCCTTTGTCTCCCAGTTGATAATTGGGTTCTGAGAACGCAACCAAGGAATGCCTAAAATCACAGGAAAATGAGTAGAAGAAATTAGCAAGAAAGAAAGTTGCTCCTGATGATTAGGCTCCAACAAAATTTTAAGGGGTACGGTCTCCTGATCCACAGGCCCAGAGATTAAAGGTGACCCATCCACTGTTTCCATGGTAATTGGAGAGGCTCTTTGCTGAATTTTAATACCATGTTCCTTGGCAAATGCAATATCCATGAAATTGCCACCTGCACCAGAGTCAATCATAGCTGAACTGGAAATCCACTGTCCTGAACACAGTATCTTAATAGGGAGAGAACAGTGAGAGTTCTTTTCCTTCAGCTCCTTGGGGGGTGAAGTCATAGAAAGTGAATGGAATACAGCGTTTAAAGGCAGGCTACATTCAGAGATGTCAGATTCATCATCACAGTTGTCATACTCCCCTATTGCTGCTAGCACCTTGTTAGGCCGTCTAGGACACTTAGGACAATTGATCAAGAAGTGGTCAGACTGGCCACAGTAGAAACATAGACTTTCACGAAGACGATGCTCCCGTCACTCATTGATCTCGCGTCTCTGAATGGAATCAGTTTGCATGGGCACCTCCTCCACTTCCCGAGATGTTTTAACTGCAGGCTCTTTGGAAGGAAGTGAAAAGTTAGAAATACGGTTATATGCAGCAAATTTCTCCTGCCTACGCTCAGTAAGGCAAATGTCTATGCGCACACAATGCTGTATAAATGTCTCTAGTTCTTGTGGTGACTCCGAGCGAGCTAGTTCATCTTTTATAATACTAGACAGACCCCTTTTAAAAACAGGCAATTGTGCATAACTGTCCCAATTGGTATATACCGCCAATCTCCTGAATTCAGTGGCATACTCAATAACAGAACGTTTAGCCTGGCGTAAAGACAACAAAGCAGATTCAGCGGTTGCACGGCAATTAGGGTCATCAAACATTAATGCCATAGCGGCCAAGAAATCATCCAAGTCATTTAACCGTGGGTCACGAGACTCAATCATCGGATTCGCCCAGGTGAGCGCTCGTGAGGTCAGTAGCATTATTACACACAATACTTTGGATCTATCAGTAGGAAAACGGTCAGCATGCACATCAAAATATAGCATACATTGATTCACACAGCCATGAAATTTGTCGCAATCACCATTAAATCTGAATGGGGGCAACTTAGGTGGGCTAGCTGGTGGCGGTTGCCCAGAGGGTAAAGTCACTTGTGCAGCTATTTGCATGCTTATGTCCTGAAAAGCCGTCCATACTGGGACTCTATGCCAGCAAGCTTGTTTTCCTGGGCTGCCATGCGATTGCTTAAGTCCTGCAAAGTTTGTCCAAACACTTGTTGATTGTGTTCAAAGCTTCCAAACTTCTTTTGCAGACCTTCTACATCTTTCTGCCGTGATCTAATTATGGAAAACACCTGCTCTAATCTGCTCTCTGCAGTCATTGTTCCAGCAGTCTCCTTTTATTTATGGCTAAATTATCCTGTAACAATTATAGGGGATAATTCAGGAGATTCTTTGCGTGGAACAAGACAACAGGACACAGTTTTATAAGTGGTAAAGTTTATATTATCACACGGTGATTCAAACAGGTGCAGAGAGAAACTCAAGTCCACAACACTTGGTGCAAATAATAAACGCAGCTTAGCACTCAATAGGAAACTTCAGAGGTAGATGCAAACAAACAGAAAGTCTATGAAGCACAGTTATTCTTGAGGAAACTTGACACGAATAGATCTTTGACTTAGTCCAGACACAGATAGATATGCTTATAGGCAGTTCAAATCATATCCTAGCCCAACCAGGGAGGCCTGGTTAATAGTCTCAGGTTTTGCAGAGCAGCAAACAGCTTACATGTCCAGCAAATGCAGATGGAAGTAACACTAGCAGCCGATGAAGGAGGATTATTGAACACTGGTGTGTGCAGCAGGAACTCAGAGCAGAGTGGCAGCATCTCCAACACAGGTTCACAGGAGCAGGTGCAGGTGCAAGGCCAGGGAGTAATCAGGAGCTGGATGCAAAGCAGAATAATCTAGCACAGACTGAAGGCTGGGGTGGAGTTTTATAGCAGGAAGACAAGTGCACATGAGATGAAAGACGCCATGTTGGAAAAGGGCAGTAATGCACAAAAGGTAAAAAATGTTCAGAGTCCTGACACTCTGACTCCTCAATTTCCATGACACCAACTCTGAGTCCAACTCGACGACTCCGACTCCTTCATACATGGCTCATGTTTAAGTTTAAGTGACAAATTTACTGTGGTAAAATGGAAACATCAGGCTTTTAATCATTATTATGATAAAATAATCAAGCCATTTAGATAGAACATAAAATATATTTATTGGAATACTAAAATATATTTATTGGAATACAACTTTAGAACAAAAAACTTTTTTACATTTAACATTTTTTGTACACTATGCAGTAAGTGTAAAAAAAAGTTTTCAACAAAAACTTACTGAATAATATTGGTGCAGTCTATGAATTTGTTCTGAGAAACAGTATCGCCTCCATCAGATCCTCCTTTATAGATTACCTCAAATCTGACCTATTTTTTAAGGCTAGAGAATAACCTCTCTACATTAATTTGGGTTGATGGCAAAGCAGTAACCACATGGGTGACATCTCTAATAATTTCAGGGTATAAAGGATTGCCTCGTGCACAGTCAGTTTTCATGAACTATTGAACTCTTCTACTTCTTTGAGAGAAAGTGAAAAATGTTGCTGAAGTATGGTCAATCTTTTTTTTCTAGGGGAGTAGAATCTTTTTCCCTGTGGCAATGCTTTGCCTGCTCCATGTCATCCAAATACTTGTTGAAATCAAACTCCTCATCTGATAAAGATGAAGGAATGGCAGCAGCAGCACTGGCAGGACCCAAGTCCTCTTGCTCTTGGCCATCTTGTAGCCCACTCATTATAACTGCTATGTCAATCAAAGCTTCTTTTCCTTTAGTAAGATGTTGATCATCCAGCAATATACGATGACTCGGGTCCACATAAACAGCTGCCAGAAGAATTTCCTTTTCTAATAGCAGTTCTCTCTCTGTTTCATTGAAGCAGCAATGTCATCTGTGATTAAACCTCCTCTTTGGGACAGGCAAAACAACAAGTTCTTCCACTTCTTTATAAAAATGCCAGGAGTTAAATCTCAGCTTATAACATTTTAGTCACTGTAAATGGGTGATGAAGAAATTCCTTCAATTCAGCCACCTGTGTCCATTGACCTTCATGTAATGTTACCTGACAGTTGGCCATATCTACAAGGAAGAATTTCAGCTTAAGCAATCACTCAATCATTAAATAGGTGCTGCCCCACCGCGTGGCTTGATCCACAATTGACCCTTTTCCAGCACATCTCTTCAAGATGGAATCAATTTTAGGGGTTCAGGCAGCAATAGCCAATTTCTTCACTTGGCTAATCAGAGTTCCAGCATGTCCCTCTTGCAAACTATCTCTTATTGCCAGCTGCAGCGTGTGCACAACACAGCGCATGTGATGAATAGGAAAGAGGTGTAAAGCAGCTTCAACAAGATCATCTAATTGTAAAGAATAATTTTGCTGTTCTTCTGTAGTAATATCTGTTTTTTCTTCCGTTATGGGAACAGGACTGTGGCCTTCCATTTCCAACATACTGAATGTGAAATGTTCTTCTAGCTGCTGTTCACCTTCATTATTCTCATTCAGCACTTTAATTTCACTTATCATGTTTTCAGCATTATCAGTTGCAATAGCAAGAACCTGTTCTTTTTTTGAGTTCATAATCTTGCAGAACTTTTTCCATTAAGATGTGGAGAAACTGGCTGCTGTGAAGAGTTTTAGTATATTTTACTGCCAGCGTCTTAGTAACAATTTTTTTGTTTGTTGTCACAAACATATCGAATGTTGATAGCAATATAGTTCACTATATAACACAAAGCGTCTCTTGAGAGTCTTTTTAAGATCTTCCTTTTGGTTAAAGGTTTCTTCAATCACTAATTTTCTAATACTTTCTCAAGAGAAACACCATGTTTGTGGGCCATTTCTCCATTAAGAGCTGTAAAAGCTGGTCGTGCAAATAATGATAATGGTACACTGTCCTTCACAGCAAGCTCGATGAGCTGTCTTTTAAACATATCTTCTGTCATTGTTACAGTATCTTTGTCACTTACAAATATCTTGTAACTGATGTTTGAAACGTTCTTTCCTCCTCCTTTGCCTGGCGGGAGTGCTGGTCTCTGTTTTCTTGGTGTGGCTGTGATCTTTTTCAATCACAGCTTTGTAAACTTCTGGGTGGCAGCATTGTAGATGTCTTCTTAGATTGGAAGCTCTTGAAGGAGCATTTTTATCACTGCCTGATTTTGGCATCACAGCATTTGTTTTCATCTTGGTTCACTTATACACTGACGCACAAAATGTTTTTTACCTTGAGCCACTGTGAAATGCTCAAATACATCTGTCTTCATAGGATGCTTCTTAGATATTTTGTAATTATGTAAATTCGCTCTCAAAATAACTTTGTCCTGTAAAAAAGTAAGGTATATTGTAATTCTTGCAAGAATAGGGAATCATGCACTGTATAATTTAGGATATAAATAAAACAATCTTTGCATAAAACAATAGTACAGATGATATGTATAAAGTTTGTAAAATATGTTAGATAACTTTATGCTGAACTTTCAATGTCAGGCTTGTCTTCACAGTCTATGAAGAGGGGAGGAGAGAAGGAGCATGTTTGTGCTCAATCATATTGCAGAACGCACACACACACAAATATATATGTCCTCATCGATCATGTTACTGTATTTCTGAATTTGAGATGGTAGAAAACAGTTTTTCCCCTTATATTCTATGTACTAGAATATACTAGTACGTAGTATATAGCAGCCACATAGTATATAGCAGCCACATAGTATATAGCACAGCCCACATAACACAGACAGCCACGTAGTATATGGAACAGACACATAGTATAGCACAGCCACGTAGTATATAGCAGCCACATAGTATATAACACAGCCCACGTAATATATAGCACAGCCCACATAATATATAGCACAGCCCATGCAGTATATAACACAGGCCACGTAGTATATAACACAGCCCACGCAGTATATAACACTGCCCACGTAGTATACAGCAGCCAGGTAGTATATAACACAGCCCACGTAATATATAGCACAGCCCATGTAGTATATAACACAGCCCACGCAGTGTATAACACAGCCCACGCAGTATATAACACAGCGCATGTAGTATATAGCAGTGTGGGCACCATATCCCTGCTAAAAAAATAAAATAAAAAATAGTTATATACTCACCCTTCAGCATCCACCGAAGCTGTCCCGATGCGCGTGATGCTGCCGCCAGCTTCCGTTCCCAGTGATGCATTGCAAAATTACCCAGATGACTTAGTGGTCTCGCGAGACCGCTAAGTCATGTAGGTAATTTTGCAATGCATCTCTGGGAAGGAAGCTGGTGGCAGCATCGCGTACATTGGTGGATGGTGGAAGGTGAGAATAGCACAATTTTTTATCTTTTTTTATTACTTTTAACATTATATCTTTTTACAATTGATGCTGCAAGGTTGCATCAATAGTAAAAATTTGGTCCGGGATGGGGCGACACACTGGCACTGACTGGAGGGGAGTAGGGAGGGGGCACTGACTTGAGGAGAGTAGGGAGGGGCCAATTCGCGGCTGGACTAAGCCTGTCGCTGATTGGTTGCGGCCGGCCAGCCGTGACCAATCAGCGACGTGGGATTTCCGTTACAGACAGACAAACAGACAGACAAACAGATGGAAGTACCCCTTAGACGATTATATACATAGATAGTGTATATAAGTCATCAGGGCATCTAATTTCTCCAAACATGAGCTAAGAGGAAAAACAAAACATCAAAAATACAGATACAACATATACTGGACTATTGATTTATGCACAGTTTATTGAAAGTTTAGATATGTTTTAAGAAGTACTTGCCTTACTCCTGCTTCCCTGTTCACTCCAGAAGTTCTGAGATAAATGCAGGCATTCCTTCCCTGTGTGTTTGTTATTTTTCCCCTTATCTGTAGAGGAGTAGCTTCACTACTTATCATGAACATAAACTACAGTACAGATTCATCTCAGCTGAAAGTCTAGAACTAAAATCAGGAATAGGACAAACATTTATAGGACATTTCATAACTTCCCAAATTCTTATGATAAAAATATTCCCTACAAACTGCATTGAACTACCGTACCGAATTTATTATATATTTTAGGAGTCAGAGTCGGTCCATTTTATACCGACTCTGACTCCAACTCCGACTCCACCAAAATGTACTCAAACTCCGACTCCGACTTCATGACTCCGACTCCACAGCCGAGATTATGAAGTACAAAATGTCACTAAAAATGGTCTCAATCAGTGGAATCTGTTGAAGCATTCTAGAGATCTTACCACTTAAAGTGACAGTGGTCTGAATTGTAAAATTTGACCTGGTCATGAAGGTGAAAACAGGCCAGGGGGGTAAAGGGGTTAAACTACAGAAAACATACTTCTGAAGAAATATGTACCCTTGAAAAAATTCAGATCCCCAAATGAGACCCAATTTTAAACCCAGAATTAAATTTGTTTCTGATCTCCAACTCTGTTGTTCTATTCTTAAATCACCATCCCAGTGCTTTTTTTTTCAGTCCTGGATTGACTTACGATCCACCCAGCAAACACAGTAGTGATACAGCATGCCTCAATTAGGAGAGGACCAGATTAACACGAAGAACGGCAGAAGATGGATACTGATAAGTATTTTGTAATGATACACAGCGCATGTGTTACCGGAGATGGAGTCTAGGGGCTGCTTTAGCAGACAAAACAGGCCAGCGAGAAAGTACTAAGAGCATCTCAAGGTGCCTTGCGTACCATACTAAAGCTTAGCAGGACGTGTGAGGTCAGAGGGAAGGATGGAGCAGAGCCAACCACCATGCGACGGAATGGGAGCCGGCTGGAAGTGGTAACGGAGATGTAGTCAAGAGCAAGCAGAGGATCGGAAGCCAGATGGGGTTCATGGGAGCCGAAGGGTGAGACAAGAGAGTAGTCAATAACAAGCCGGGGGTCAGAGGCCAGGAGGGAGTGCGGTATCTGAAGGGCAAGACAGGAGAATAGTCAGGAGAGGAGCCGAGTGTCAGAAACCAGAGAAGTCAGGATGGTACAGAAACAGGACACAGAAACGAGTTAAGGAACAAACCGGGTCATACACAGATAAGCACACTCATACAAAGGAACAACGATAGTTAACTGAGTAACCTGGGTCAGCTACACTAGCAAAGAGTAATGGAAGTATCACCAACACCAGACCCAGGAACAACCAGCATTAAATAGCCGCCCCGAACCAAAGAGAGGCGAACTAGCATTAACTCTGACCTGACCAGGACGGAGGCAGAACCATCCTGTCCTTAGTCATAACATATTTTAATACAGGAAGAGAATGTACATTAGTGATAGCAATCTCAGGGTGAAATAACTAAAACACCGAAGTTGTGCTTCATAATAAGAGATTAGCGAACGTGTTCCGAAAACGTTCACCAATCTCAAATTTGGCACAAACGTAACACATTGGTGTTCGGTTTCACAAGCATTTTTACTCAAAGTCAGCAAAACTTGGTCACAGTTTGGTAAATCATCACATTTCCACTACTGCTTTTGTTATTACTTTGACTGTGAAAGTGATGCTGTATGTTGAACGAGGAAGGACGGGGGACGTGTTTGATGAGGGGTGGGGTTGTGGAGAGGTTAGAGGAGCAGCGCTCTCTTTTTTGTGATAAAACTGCTTTTCTGAGACAAATTAGAAGACCAGATTTCCACTTAAAAACATTAGGCCTAATATTGGGGTGCAGCCAGGAGGCCAAGTTAGCTAATCCAAATCATTTGTGATAAAACTGTGTTTCAGTAAGAAAGCAGAAGGCCAGATTTCCACATAAAAATCATTAGGCATAACAGTGATGTTCAGACACACTAAATAAGAAAATAAATAGTGATTGTTCATTTAGTGACAGGTAACTGACAGCTGTGGGCCTAAGGTTGTGAAACAGCAGGTTACGAGAGTGGAAGGCTACTTAAAACATGAGTGTGAAAAGGTGAGGTCTTGGAAAGGGGAATAGGCATGGTATTTGAAGGGTTAGGTGCCAATGTTAATGAAAGCTCAACTGAACAAACACTGTCTCTTTTGTTGTGAAATTGGATTTTGGGCTCCCCCGGTGGCCACTGGTGGAATTGAACTGGTGTGCATCATCCTCTCTGTTCACCTGTTTCCATCAGGATGTGGGAGTCGCTATTTAGCCTTGCTCCTCTGTCACTTCCATGCCGGTCAACATTGTAATCAGAAGCCTTTCTGTGCATGTTCCTGCTGCTAGACAACTCCCAGCTAAGTTGGACTTTAGTCCTTGTTTGTTTTTGCATTTTGTTCCAGTTCACAGCTGTAGTTTCGTTTCTGTGTCTGGAAAGCTCTTGTGATCTGAAATTGCCACTCTGATGTTATGAGTTAATACTAGAGTCTTAAAGTAATTTCAGGATGGTGTTTTGATAGGGTTTTCAGCTGACCATGAAAGTGCCCTTTCTGTCTTCCTGCTATCTAGAAAGCGGACCTCAATTTTGCTAAACCTATTTTCATACTACGTTTGTCATTTCATCTAAAATCACCGCCAATATTTGTGGGGGCCTCTGTCTGCCTTTCGGGGAAATTTCTCTAGAGGTGAGCCAGGACTATATTTTCCTCTGCCAGGATTAGTTAGTCCTCCGGCCGGCGCTGGGCGTCTAGGGATAAAACGCAGGCTACGCTACCCGGCTACTGTTAGTTGTGCGGCAGGTTTAGTTCATGGTCAGTTTAGTTTCCATCCTTCCAAGAGCTAGTTCTTATGTTTGCTGGGCTATGTTCTCTTGCCATTGAGAACCATAACACTCTTCCTATCAAAAGACTAATGACAATATCTCTTACTGGACAGAGTTCTCCACTCCCTTACTTTGGCAGTCACACAGCGGTACATTTTGTAGGTGTGAGCCAAAAAGAGCATGTGCTCCAGCAAAAGGCAAACGCTGCGTCAAGTGGCCTCTCCTCATCTTCATTCACCTTAAAATCACACATAGTATAATCCTCAGAGGTGGCACCCCAATCATCCTTGTTTCCCCGGCATCACAAATTTCCAAACACCAAACTAACTGTGGGAAATCACAGATGGGCCATTCTGCAGGGCTGTTCACACATTCTATTCCATGGGCATTAGAGGTCTGCTCAAAAGATTCACAGAATCCAGAGGAGGAAAGCATCTACACCGAAGCTGAAATTCTTTCATGTTTGTTCTGCTGCTTGATGAAGTAGGGTCCAAGCAGAATCCAGAACCTAATCACTAGATGTTAACCACCGAGAATAGAGGTGATCATGATGAGACTCGGATACTAGAGGCGCTGGCAGACTGTACTGTGGTATCAGGGCAGAAAGAGTAGGAGTGTGACTCTCATGGTGAAGACTATGAGAACCGAAAGAATGACTATGAGGTTGTAGATCCCACTTGGTGTGAACCCAGAGATATGCATCTGAGTAGCTCAGCAGAGAAGGTGGAAAAGGAAGAAGACAAGCAGGTTATATTGCTGCTTCCCACTCTGATATGAAGTGGTGCAACCATGACAAGCACTGCATGCTCATCCCCAACTCTGGCTGTGGTCAGTACTGGTCATGAGTGTGCAGTTTGCAGGGTCAGAAAGGGGTTGCGTAGCTTGGGCCTTTTTAGAGACGGCATAGGATGACACAACTCATGTTTTCTACCAAATTTTAAAAAAAAACTTCAGTAGAGGCAAAAATTGCAATAATTTGACTATTACATGCATGATCCAACGGCCGTCCCATCAACCACATGTACTGCTTCGTCCTCCTCCATCATCGTGCCAAATCTTCCCACACAGGTCTTTGGCTGCAGAAACTCCACTTGTTTACCCTCTACAATCAGGGTGAGTGAGATCCCATCAGCTGTTATGGAAGTGGATATACCTGCTGTTTTTGTGTCACCTAGGGCAACACATCTTTCTCAATCCACCTTAACATCTCTGTCTGCACCTCACTCACAGTCCAGCAGTCTGTACTCCAACCTCATTCAGCACAGAATCCAGCTCTCTCTCCCGCAGTTGTGGTCACGTAAAATAATGTTTCCTCCTACACATGCCAATGCTAAGAGCTTGAACTACACCTTTTCCAATCTATTGGCCACGGAAATGCTGCCTTTCTGCCTGGTGGATACAGACGGTATCAGAAAGTTGACTTCCATCGCAGTCCCCCAGTACTAGTTGCCCAGATACCATTACTTCTTTAAGAAAGCTGTGCCTGGGCTACGCCAGTTTGTCGCAGACAACATCACACTTTCCCTGAAAAAATCTGTCTCCAGTATACATTTCACCACTGACACCTGGACAAGCAAAGCAGAGTTAATAATAATAATAATAATAATAATAATAATAATGATGATCTTTATTTTTGTATAGCACTGACATATTCCACGATGTTTTACAGTTTTGCACACATTATCATCACTGTTCCCGATGGGGCTCACAATCTAAATTCCCTATCAGTAGGTCTTTGGAATGTGGGAGGAAACTGGAGTACCCGGAGGAAACTCACGCAAACATGGGGAGAACATACAAACTCCTTGCAGATGTTGTCCTTGGTGGGATTTTAACTCAGGACTCCAGCGCTGCAAGGCTGCAGTGCTAACCACTGAGCCACTATGCTGCCCCATGCTGCAGCATGCTAAATATCACTGACTGAGCACTGGGTGACTCTGGTGGCTGTGGGGGGAGGTGTTCAAGTGGCTGCTCCACAAGTCTTTGAATTCCCAAGGCTTGCGGGACAAACCTCTTTATCTAACAGTTCCTCCACTGCTCCTGGCTCCTCCACCTGTGCTCTCAACCTCTCCCTTAATAAAACACAAGTTCCAACAGAGCAGATAAAATCTCCTCCACCTGCCCAGCCATGGATGAATGCAATCAGGCAGTGTTTAAATTAATATGCCTTGGAGATCGCAGTCATGCATCTCAAGCGTTGTGAACAGGTATCCCGGCCAATTTAGAGCAATGGCTGTCTCCACTAAACCTGCCAAGGAAGGCCGAGTGCAATAATGGTGGAAACCTGATAAGAGGGGAAGAGGTAGAAGCAAGGAAGGATGCAGAAGGGGTAATAATTTCTCAAATTTCCAGACTGTCGTCTCAAAGGCAGGTGCCATGGGAAGATGGTTTACAGCGAGGAACAAATGGAGGATGAGGTGATGAACTTGCAACAGTCAGGAGACGAAGAGGATAATTATCCCCTCTCTGTTGTCCGTTGTTGGCCGAAGGGTATGGAGGAAGCAACCTTGAGTGTTACCCTACCACCAACACATCATGGACTTGGACCTCTTGGAAGCGCCCAACACATGAGCGCCTTCTTGCTGCAATTCAATGTGATGCTCATATTCTTAGGGTTAGAAATAGTGCTGACTACTGGGTTGCCACTCTGTTAGATCCACATTACAAGAGTAAATTTGGCCAAATGCTTCCCCCCTGGAAAGGGACACGTGCATGCTAGAGTATCGAAACACGCTTGTGGACAATCTTAAGAGAGGTTTTCCACAAGACAGCAATGAGGCACAGTGTGCATCCCAGTTCTAGACATCCAATGCAGGGAACATCAAGATGTCATCGCAAAAATATTAGCAGCAGCAGTGTAAGTGGAATAAGCAATTTCTGCGAGGCCATTCACACATTTTTTAGGCCAACCCATGCACCAGTAGAACAGAGTACAAGTCTAACAGGTTGTGAACGACTGGAGAGGATGTGCAGGAGTATCTGGAGCTCAATTTCAATGACATCAGAAGGGGTTTGTACTATTTTGCATTTTAGTCTTCAAAAATGGAAGAGTGGCCTGAGATTGCCTGTCACGCCTTGAAGATTTCGTCATGCCCTGCGCTGCTGGTGGGGTCCTGACAGGTAAGCTCATCTGGCTGTCCCCTGAAAGTGTAGATCGCCTAACTTTTATCAAGATGAACAAGTCATGGATCTCCAATGATTTTTGCACCCCAGTCGCAGACTTGGCGATTTTCTAGTTTTTATTGTCATGCATTGATTTCACATCATTGCAGTCTGTGCCACCTTTGTGGTGTTTTCTCTGCCTGCTTTTGCTACTGCTGCTGATCTTACAAAGCGTTTTTTGGAATGTGGAAACTTCAAGTTGGACCTCCATCTGTTGGGTTGCATGCGATGGAAGATGTGTCAGAGGTTTACCTAGTATAATATTTCTACTTTGTGGAAATTGATGCCACTTTAGTGGTGTGTGACTATAATTTTTTGAAATGTGGAGACTCCAACTTGGGTCTCCATCTGGTGGGTTGCCTGTGTAAGTAGGGCTCCCAGACAGGCAGGCCTGCAGTTACTTTCAATCAACTCCCTGTGTTATTTTGGTTACAATTTTCTAGCAATATTACTGAATGAAACTTATGTTTGTGCCATCTGAGTGTGGCTGGAATGCAAAAAAAAACTGGAGGTGTTGCCTGAGATATTAGGGCTTCCATATAAGAAGGCTTACACCACTCCCTAAACCACAGGTCCTCATTGAAACCTCAATTCCAAAATGTAAATGCTGGGCCAGACCGTGATACCTCATGCATGGCCCATGGCTGACTGCTGCTGTGCCATTTGCAAATTTCTAGCATGGGTCAATTTTTGCAACTTTTCATGGAGTCTGTGACTAATTTTAGTTATTTGGGATGCTTTTTGTCACCCCTTAAGGTGTTGTTTTGTATATTAGGTTTGGCTTCCCATTGAATCTAATGCATAGCTCCTAACCAACCCTCATATTGTGGGGCTGTCCTGATTTTGAGGCTGTGCCCCGCAGTTCCAGACTGGACTCTGCTTCTCCAGCACAGCCATCAGAAGTAGCCTACACACCCGCTTATAGTAGGCCATGCCCCCTCCATATCTTCTTCTCCAGTGGTTCAGAGAGGGAGAAAGGACCTTCTGAGGTACATGTGCTTGTGTGTGTGTACTGCACACATACATGCAGCTGGCCTTGCTGTGCTTACAGTACAAGGCATTGTAACCAGGAGTAGTGGCAGCAGTTAGTGCAATCCAGTGCAACCTGTTAGTAATAGGCACAGTATATATATGTATCCTTTATATACTACAGCAGTTATGGAGTGGAGCCAGAAGATAGCGGTGTTGTCTTAGTGCATGCAGAGTTTGCAGAGTTAAGCTACATTGCAATGTGCAGAATCTGTGAGGCAGCAGTGTGGACAGTGACAGGTGGTGAAATCTTTGCCTGCATTGTAAGCAGAGCTGCTGGGACACATCTACAGGCCCGACTGTACACTGGCATCATCATGTGGGGCCAATATACTGTACGTAGCATCATGTGGGTCCATTATACAGTATGGAGCATCATGTGTGGCCATTATACTGTACGCAGCATCATGTAGGGCCATTATACAGTATGGAGCACTGTGTGACCATTATACATTATTGAGCATCATGTGGGGCCATTATACTGTACGCAGTATCATGTAGGTCCATTATACAGTATGGAGCACTGTGTGGCCATTATGCAGAATTGAGCATCATGTGGGGCCATTATTCTGTACGCAGCATCATGTGGGGCCATTATACAGTATGGCGCACTGTGTGACCATTATACAGTATTGAGCATCATGTGGTGCAATTATACGTATGGAGCACTGTGTGGCCATTATACAGTATTGAGCATCATGTGTGGCCATTATACAGTATGGAGCACTGTGTGGCCATAATACTGTATGCAGCATCATGTGGGGCAATTATAGAGTTTGAAGCATCATGTGGGGCCATTATACAGTAATGAGCATCATATGTAGTCATTATACTGTAGTCAGCATCATGTAGGGCAATTATATAGTATGAAGCATCATGTAGGGCCATTATACAGTATTGAGCATCATGTGTGGACATTATACAGTATGGAGCATCATGTGGGGCCATTATACAGTATGGTGCATCATGTGGGGCCATTTTACAGTATGGAGCACTGTGTGGCCATATTTTTTTCTGTTTATAATTATTGTTTATGAAACAGTGTGATCAGCAGTGCTAAATTAGTGTGGTTGGGGCATGGATATGGGTGTGACTAGTTGTGAAATGGGCTTGGTTAGGGGGTGTAGCCTAAAATTTGCTATGTGCGCCGCTACCTTTGTCACTCTTTGCATTCATTCAACAGTTGGGAGGTATGTCTAATTGGGTTCTGGTACGTTTGTTGAATCGAATCTTAAAAGGTTTGCTCTTCTCTAATGTCTGCATGTGCTAAAATGTGCTGTCTGTAAATATGTTTTTTCACACTTTATGGTTTTGTCTGTAAGCGCACTATACATATATTCAGATGTTTATACTTACAGCTATTTAAAAATAATAAATACCTGTATTATACTTCAATTTTTATTTATTTATTTTACTCACTTTTAGGCCAGGGTCACACCAAGCGTAGTAAAATACGGTCCGTTTTTTACGTGCACAATACGCAGAAATCTTCCCAAAACAGTGTTCCGTTTGCAATCCGTTGCTAAGGTGGGGCTGTGTATTTTGCGCAACTAAACCAGCGTATGTAATCCATATGATATCTGTAATTCTTTTTTTTTTAACGCAACCTTACTAAATGGACATTTAACGGTTTTATGGCCTGCAATTCATTTAAATAATCATCAGCGACTCTATTTAAGGCCTCTACAACAGGTGTAACCACCCATCTGGCCATTTTGCTGCTGTGCTTCTATTGTAGTGTTGGTGGTACTTTGGCAACATGTGTGACCTCCTGCATTTCACACCAACTGAGCGGGTGTTATTTATCTGGGTGTTGTCACGTCGCTTTGGCCAGCCATACCCCGTGATAGTAGATCCGCGAAGGAGGAGAAGTTTGTGGGTGCATCCACTTTTACAACAACGCCTCACTAAAGGCCATTTCCACAGGCTCTATACATCACTGCGGACACATCCCTCTAAATTCTACCATTACTGTCACATGACCATACCCACCTTTGACATCCTGTTGGAGAAAGTACGACCAGGCATAACCTACCAGGATACCAGGATGCGTAAAGCTATATCCACAGAGGAGCGTCTTCTACTTACTTTACGGTATGTATTCACCATTCTCACATACTGTATGTTGATGATGTGTTAAAAAAGCCCTTTTTTTGACTGTTTCATACAACTTTAGTTGTTGTTACACAAAATAGATTGGTAAAGTCAAGCAAAATAACATTAAAACAATATTTGTAAAGCCAAATTTATGTTGTCAATGTATATTTTTAAAGGTACACTGTTAAGCACCCTTAGAAAATACAAACATTACTAATTGTTTACCATATGATTTCACACAATCATTAGTACATTGCTAATTAGAGATTTTCATTGTTCTTTCAGGTTCCTGTCAACTGGCTTGTCTTATGCCGGACTCTATCTGGAGTTTCTTATTGGGAGGTCCACTATTTCCGGCATAGTGCAGGCTACGTATATGGAAATTTGGTCCAGACTACAACAACCTGTGATGCCAGAGCCCAAAATGGAAGATTGGCTTAAAATATCCTGTGGATTTAAGGACAATTGCGATTTTCCCCACTGTATTGGAGCCCTTGATGGGAAACATATCAGGGTGCGTAAGCCGCCAAACTCTGGGTCCCAATTCTACAATTATAAGCAGTTTTTCTCTGTAGTTCTGTTAGCTGTAGTTGACAGTCACAACAGGTAAATAATTGTAGATATTGGGGCCTATGGTTGAACTGGAGACTCTAGAGTCTTCAATTCGTCCATTATGGGTCAGCGGCTGCGTGAAAACCAGTTGGACCTACCACCACAACAACTCCCAGGCTCCAATGTTGAAGCAGTGCCATATGTCCTTGTGGCAGATGAGGCCTTCCAGTTGACAAGGCATGTCATGAGGCCTTATCCCCATCGCAACCTGGACCACCAGCGCCGGGTGTTTAATTTGAGGCTTTCACGGGCACGGCGACTGGTGGAGTGCGCCTTTGGAATTCTGTGTGCCAAATGTCGGGTCCTACAGTCTGCCATTCAGCTGAGTGAGGCTAATGTTAATGAAGTAATCAAAGCTTGTGTTGTTTTACACAACTTCACAAGAATTCATGAGTAGTGTTGAGCGATACCGTCCGATACTTGAAAGTATCGGTATCGCATAGTATCGGCCAATACCCGAAAAGTATCGGATATCGCCGATACCGATACCCGATACCAATACAAGTCAATGGGACACCAAGTATCGGAAGGTATCCTGATGGTTCCCAGGGTCTGAAGGAGAGGAAACTCTCCTTCAGGCCCTGGGATCCATATTACTGTGTAAAATAAAGAATTAAAATAAAAAATATTGATATACTCACCTCTCTGGAGGCCCCTTGACATCACCGCTGGTAACCGGCAGCCTTCTTTGCTTAAAATGAGCGCGTTTAGGGCCTTCCATGATGTCACGGCTTCTGATTGGTTGCGTGCCGCTCATGTGACCGCCACGCGACCAATCACAAGCCGTGACGTCATTCTCAGGTCCTAAATTCCGAATTCTAGGAATTTAGGACCTGAGAATTACGTCACGGCTTGTGATTGGTCGCGTGGCGGTCACATGAGCGGCACGCGACCAATCAGAAGCCGTGACGTCATGGAAGGTCATCGGAATTCCGATACCGCAAGTATCAGCCGATACCCGATACTTGCGGTATCGGAATGCTCAACACTATTCATGAGTGCTCCTCAGCTGATAGTGTTGAAGGCATGTTGAGCAATGTTCATAGGCCTACACCACATGGCCCTCTTCCACGGCATCCCCTTTCTGGATTAAAAGTGCGTGATATTTTTACCAATTATTTTGATTCTCCTGAGGGAGCTACTCCCTGGCAAGATAATGCTGTTTCTATGTTGTAATGTGTTTCTTGATGTATATGTTTCGTAATGTTAAATTTTCATTACAAACGTAACAGTGTGTGTTTCTTTTTTATCATTTTCTGATGTTTAGGAAAATAGTAATTGAGTCTTATTTAATAATGATTGTCCAAACAACAAAATTTTGCCTTTAAAATATAATTTTTACTTAGAGCAAAACTCTTTTTTTGGGGAAAAAAACATAATTGGTTCATATGTCTTTTTGGGCCAGTGAAACTTGGCACCTATTTTTTTGTTAAACTATTAACCAAACATGTGCAAACACAGCACAAGAACAATATTTTTGTGAAAACCATGCAAATTTGGTAAAAAAAAAAACCATTACAGATTTCTATAAGTTGGTGGAGGTGAAGGTTGCAGCTGGGTGTCTTGGTCAGGTGGCCTTTGTTGGGCCAATTGTCCTTCGGTCTGTGTGGCTGATATGTGGGGCTGCTCAAAATAGTGGCCTTGCTTGGATTGGCCATATGAGTATGGGCCTCATGATGCTGAAAATAGGGCTGTGATTCATACCCTCCCCCAATATGGCCAAGTCGTCCAAACCCAGGTTGGGACCAGCCTCCAGCTCTGGGTCTGGACAAGTGGCCATATTGGGAAGGTTGGTGGTAGGCATATGGTACGGTGCTGGCCTTGGTGGGTTTTGGGTGGGAAGGGGTTGAGGTGTAGGCACACGTGGAGGAGGTGCTTCAAGTCCTGGTTGACCATGCACCTGTTGAGTTCGTGGAAGGCACATGTGGTTATATAGTGACAGCTGCCTTGTCTCAATAAATTCTAACACCTCATAGGGGTCATTTGGGAAGGTGCATAAATCAATCAGGATTTGAATACACCCTCTCACACGTAGCCTCACCTCATGGAGAAGGGGAAAGGGCCAGGCTGTGAACAAAGGCCGCCTCACCATCATCATGGGCTGCCCTGGCCAAATAATTAAGGACCATAGCATCCACATTCCTCCTACTCTCTTGCAGCTCTCTCCTTCTGCGGCCTCTGCTAAAGCCCCAGTAGCCTGTGGGGAGGACACCAGTGGGACGGTAGGGCTGCTGCTGTGTCCATGATCTTCCTGGCTTACAGGATCTGGTACTGCTGTGGGTGGTGGTGCTGCATCTTGGTCTGTTGTTGCTGGATCTTGGGATGCTGAAGGAGATGGTCCAGGAAGGATGGAGCTAGAAGAGGCCAAAGATGGGCCTGCCACCTCTTCTTCTACACCAACCGGATCAATGACAACCTCTGACCCGGTCTCCCTCTCATTGAAGTTGGACTGTGTTCTGTTATGAAATAATTAAAATTAATACCCATAATTAAGAGTTTAGACAATTGCTAACATATGTGTATTGTGTTGTGAGGTTTTTACTTACGGTCTTAGATCCATACTGGGATCCAAAAAGGAGAGGCGATCATAGTATATGTATTTTCTTTTTTTGCTTGGAGCTGCTGACCCACTCCTGGCCCGCTGCTGCCTTTCCCTTCGATACTGGTCCCTCATGCTGCGTCATCGTCTCATAACATCTTCCACTGCAATGACATAGAATCAAATATTCTATAAGGTTATTGTGCACATTGTTTACAAAAGTTGTCATTGATTGATCATATTTTAACGTGGATACTAAAATGCCTTTTTAAATTAATTTTGTAAATTCAAAATGGATAAAAAAACAAACAAAAAAAGGATACACAATAAAATGTAACCCCACAAGGACAGGGTCCACTCCCCTCTGTACCAGACTGGCGTTCCAAAAAGTATTACCGTAAGCAACATCTCTATCTCTTTACGTAACCCCTTTCTCATGTCCACCATCATGTTTTTTTTTATAAAATACAAAACCAAAAAATACCAGACTAACCCAAAAAATAATCTGCTTGAAATCATGTAGGTAAAGCATTTTTCTATGTTAATTAATGTCGAAACTAGTGTTGAGCGATACCGTCCGATACTTGAAAGTATCGGTATCGGATAGTATCGGCCGATACCCGAAAAGTATCGGATATCGCCGATACCGATACCCGATACCAATACAAGTCAATGGGACACCAAGTATCGGAAGGTATCCTGATGGTTCCCAGGGTCTGAAGGAGAGGAAACTCCCCTTCAGGCCCTGGGATCCATATTAATGTGTAAAATAAAGAATAAAAATAAAAAATATTGATATACTCACCCTCTGACGCGCCCTGGTTGTAACCGCCAGCCTTCGTTCCTAAGAATGAGCGCTTGAAAGACCTTAGATGACATCACGGCTTATGATTGGTCGCGTGGCGGTCACGTGACCGCTCCGCGACCAATCACAGGCCGCGACATCATCAAAGGTCTTTCAAGCGCTTGAAAGACCTTAGATGACGTCACGGCTTGTGATTGGTTGCATTGCGGTCACGTGACCGCTCCGCGACCAATCACAGGCCGCGACGTCATCTAAGGACTTTCAAGCGCTTATTCTTATGAACGGAGGCTGGCGGTTACAACCAGGGTGCGTCAGAGAGTGAGTACTGTATATCAATATTTTTTATTTTTATTCTTTATTTTACACATTAATATCGATCCCGATACCGATTCCCGATACCACAATAGTATCGGATCTCGGTATCGGAATTCTCAACACTAGTCGAAACATGACTGTACTTACAAAGTTGTGTCTGTACCGCATGTGTTCGTTGTTCAAAATCTGGGAATAGGATCCCACAGATGGTACTCCAAGCTGCCTCTTTCCTGGCCCAGTTAGAATAGTTGGGATCCCGCTGGTCCCATATTTTCTTGGACCAAGATGAGGAGCATATCTACATTAATAATGGATGCCATGCTGCTTGTGACTCCATGGAGGCATGCGGCAGATTTCCAGGATGTCTGTCTGGCTTTTTCAGCTAATTAGCATGTCTGAGCTTCCTAATTGAGGGCTTGACACATTTCCTGTCACCTGCTGTACTCTTGCGTATTTTACGAAAGTCACACTGTTGCTCTGTGTGTAATCTGTATTTTTCTCGCCCCCATAGCGATTTATTTGCGCAATACGCTGACAAACGCAGCATGCTGCGATTGTCTACGGCCATACAAGACCGTAAAATACAGATGCGTAAAATACGCCAGATAGGAGCTGGGCCATAGAGAATCACTGTACGATGTGCAATGCGTATTTTCTGCGCCTCTCATACATCCGTTAAACACACTAGTGTGACCCCGGCCTTATAGTGCCATTATTCCCACAGCTCTTTACAGACATTTTCACAACTGTCTACACCTGTATTATACTTTCATTTATATTTATTTATTTTACTCACGTATATAGTGCCATTATTCCAACAGCACTTAACAGACATTATCATCACTGTCTCCATTGGGGATCACAATCTAAATTCCCTATCATTATGTATTTGGTGTGTGGGAGGCAACCAGAGTACCCGGAGGAAACCCACGCGAACACCTGGTGAACATACAAACTCCTTGCAGATGTTGTCCTTGGTGAGAGTTGAACCCAGGACCCCAGCACTGCATGGCAACAGTACTAACCACTGAGCCACCATGCTGCAGTGTCACTGAGCCACTTTATATTTGAGTTGTAATAGCTCCTAATTTTTTTAATGTCTGACTGTTAAACAGATCCATATATTGTAATATTGTAATTGACCTGTCTCGCCAATTTTCTGTACACCTATTTTGTTACTTCAATAAAGCATTTTTTAAATGAAGTAAAAAGAAAGGATTGTCCGAGCAGTGGACAACCCTTTTAACTTTGCTTCAGCTTTATAATATTTCATTTATAAAGTATCCATTTTCTAAATCCAAGCTGCAGAGCAAAGAGCTAAACATTTTTTTCAAATTTCAATTCTGAGTTTTAGACAAGTCACACATCGTCTTATGAATTATTTGCTATGTGACCTCAAAAATTCACTTTCTGATGTCTGTCTGCAAAATGAATGCATTAAATATATTTTTGCAGTTATTAACATTTTTAATTATAGATTACATTGTTCTGTTCTTTCCTGGAATACTTATGCATTATTAATGCAATTTTCCTGTCAAGAAGCCACAGTTATGTCAACTATTGGTCCAGACTAAGGCGTGACCACACAACATGTCATCTGTCCTAGTGGCTTAACTAAAAAGATGCTTTTTACACTTAATTGCATGGCTTATAGCCCATCAACAACACAATTAGTATAGAACATTTCACCTTAACATGCATTTTGATGAAAATACATTGAAAATGCATTGATGAGAAACTCCAAGTACAAGACCATCCTTACAACGACATACAAAGGTAGATAATGACTAGAGATGAGAAAATTTGCTTGGTTTCCCTCTTAATAAGCTGCAGAGGGAACCCGGCTTCCTGGATCGCGCCGGCCGATCAACTGATTGGCGCTGCAGCTGCATGGGTCACGGCTGTGTCAGTCACAACACGTGTATGGACAGCCTGTTTGTTGGGCTCTCCATGCATATGTCGTGACTGTAACACAGCTGAGACACATACCGCTGCGGCACCGATCAGCCGGCATGAACCAGGAAGTTCCCTCTGCAGATTATTTGGCAAGCGCTATAGCTTGTCGAATAAGAGGGAACCTGAACAAATTCGCTCATCTCTAATAATGACCCCATATACCTAAGTGGGTGCTGTAATACGATTCAGTGGAACTTAAAGCTTGCAAGAAACCATGTTACAGTCATGTGCATTAGTCTGTAGTGTATTGCATCCAGTTAACCCAAACAAGGGTTTTTGTTGCAGCACTCTTTTACACCACAAATAATTTAGACAGATGAAAAAGTGATTGTGTGTCATGTTTCTTCAGGCTAATACCACAGTTGCCACTTATCAATGAGCCAAAAACAATGGATGAACTGGTGTCCTTTAGCTTCATGGTTTTCCCTGTGATTTAGTACAGTAGTTTTACTTTTAATCTTGGTGATCCCATAAGATCCCAAAGGTGTCTAGTGGTTATCACTGTTGATATTTTTTGTACTTAGCATTTGTCATTAGGTTTAACTATTTTCCAACTTCCTTTCCTAGAACCAACCAGACATGTCAAGTTATTGTTTAATATTTGAAAGAAAAGATGCAAACTCAATTTGTCATGTTTTTTATTAACAAAATATTAACTGCAAACCAGCCTAAAATGACGAAAGTTGCCCTACGAAAGTCACACTACCAAAGTTTTCTGGGTGTTGCTTCTACATCCCAACGCAATGCACCTAAATTGTTACCACAAGAGTACTGCAACTAACAAGTAACAAAATGTCCAACCACGTTAAATCTTTTGTGTGTTACGTTTCACAGTCACAGTACCCTGGGGGAGCACAAACTTCTAGCGAACTTTGGTCATAGCCAATGACATTGTGCAGCCTCAGGCTAGGTATGGCATCCTGGGCACTATCATGTGCTTCTTAGACCTACAGTAGTAGAAATTTAGAATCTCAATTTACTGCTGTGAAAAATGTTTCATGCTTCTTACATTAATTTTTGGAGAACAAACATGAAATATTATCATTTTTATTATAGTAAGTAGCTCTAAGAATACCATGCAAAAATGCTATACAAGTGGTTTCAAGCTTTCCTCTGATGCTGTATTTATACAAGCATGCTGGTTAAAACTACACAGTTGTTTTCAAGTCATTGGTTTTGCTTGTATATTTGACAGTCAAGCAAGACTGACTACTGTATGTCAGAGTAATCCTATGTGTGGCAGTTTCATTTTCTTAAAATTACCGACAATAAACTTGCATTTACTGAGCTTGTCATTCAAATAACTTTTATCCCATTATATAACTTATGATTGATACCTTTCTAAAAACTCTGAACAATTGTATACGAAATATGCATTACAAGTTAAGTTCTTATATTGATAGTTGCATGCTGTACAATATATTGCAGTCATATGCAGTATGTGACCGATATACAGTATACTTCCTATTTAGAGAGGAGTGAGTAAATCTATAATAAATCAAATTCATTACAATTTTTCCTAAAATTTCAGATTCCAAAATTTTGTGGATTTGATTCATGCAAATTCAATAGGTATTTTACTGGATTCTTTTGAGAGCAAGATAGTGGGTTAAATACATTATATTCACCTTTCCCAGGCCCTCACCTAAGTGTTTCATCTCATTGGCCTTAGCGATAGTCATGTGTGGGTTGACATATGTTATGAGATTGCCCTAACCCCAATAAGACTATTCACTGGCCTCAGTTCAAGATAGGTACCGCCTGAAGCAAAAAATTAGTGGATAGCACCAGGGCACTGCGATCATTGTGGCAGAAGTTGTGTTAGACGGGTGAGGTCCTAGAACAGGTCATTACTATGTATTTTATTGCTTTTAACTAGTGATGAGCGAGCAATAAAATGCTCGGGTGCTCGTTGCTTGGGTTGAGCAAATCGGAATACTCGGGTACTCGATCCGAGCAACGAGCCTAATGTAAGTCTATGGGAGACCCGAGTATCTTTACCACGATCCCCCCAGGGGATCTTTTAAGGTCTAAAAACATCTGAAAATGATGGAAACACTGCTCAAATGACACAGGGACATCATGGGGATCGCCCCTGGAAGCATTCCTGACTCCTAGTTCACAGCTGTAAACAATTTTTTTCCGAGATTCATGCCATTTTTCTTGATGCCACAAAAAACACACTAAAACGAAACCAAAATGGATTTTGCAGGAAGGTACATCCTTTGCAGGTTAATGACTTGCCTGTAAGCAAAATAATTAACCCCAGACGGAAAATTTCCTCCACCACTTGGGCTTAGTTCAGATGCAGCATTTTTGAAGCATTTTCCAACTTTAACATTGCTTTCAACCACTACAAATGCATTCACTGGGAAATGTAATTGCAACATTTCACAGCCCTAGCTGGCCATGTGGTGTGTGACACATAAGCAGATCCATCTTGTTTCATTTATGAAGGAGGGACTCAGTCACAAAACCTATTTTACTGGTGCATCAGGCGGCATTAATCTTCTTAAAGGGCCATTATTAAACTGTGGGTCTCCTAAGCTGTTGTAGCCTATGGTGTGAGTGGATGGGCTGCCAAGAATTACGAAACACCACAATACCCCTTTCATAAAATGTCCAGGATGGCCTCCTAAAAACATGTTGCATTGAAGGCAAAGCCTGCCCAGCTACCAATTCATATGCACCCCAATAAGCAGTGACAGCAAGGCCAGCCCTGCTGTATAGTCATAATCACCCCATTACGCCTTGGAACCTACATACTGGATGGGCCCATGAAAATCCACTTCACAATATGCATTTTGTACTCCTATACTCTTTTGTTTACACAGTTACAGCAAGGCCAGCCTTGCTGCATAGTCAGTCATAAGCATCCCATTACGTCTTGGAACCCACGTACTGGATGGGTCCATGAAAATCCACTTCACAATATGCATTTTGCACTCCCGTACACCTTTGTTTACACAGTGATAGCAATGTCTGCCCTGCTGCATAGTCAGTCATATCCACTGACCCGTGGAAGCGCTGTGTCGAGCGCGAAACGGCCGTCGTCGGTACCTGCACACTTCTTTGCCTTGCACACCCCCGAGCTGCGTAAGGCTTTTTTATTATGATTCAATAAAGGAACCACACTACTTCAAGGATCGGTGTGTGCTTCTGCATCTTTTCTTGTTCGTGGACAGTGATAGCAAGGCCAGCGCTGATGCATATTCAGTCATATGCACACCATTACGCCTTGGAACCCACATACTGGATGGGCCCATGAAAATCCACTTCACAATATGCATTTTGTACTCCCGTACTCTTTTGTTTACATCGTGACAGCAATGTCTGCCCTGCTGCATAGTCAGTCATATGCACCCCATTATGCCTTGGAACCCAGATACTGGATGGGTCCATGAAAATCCACTTCACAATATGCATTTTGTACTCCCGTACACCTTTGTTTACACAATGACAGCAAGGCCAGCCCTGCTGCATAGTCATATGCACCCCATTACGCTTTGGAACACACATACTGGATGGGCCCATGGGAATCCACTTCACAATATGCATTTTATACTTCCGTACTTCTTTGTTTACACATTGGCAGGAAGGCGAGCCCTGCTGCATTGTCAGTCATATGCACCCCATTACGCCTTGAAACCCACAAACTTAATGGGCCCATGAATATCCACTTCACAATATGCATTTTGTGCTCCATACTCCTTTGTTTACACAGTGACAGCAAGGCCCGCACTGCTGCATAGTCAGTCATATGCACCACATTACACCTTGGAACCCACATACAGGATGGGCCCATGAAATTCCACTTCACAATATGCATTTTGTACTCCCGTACCCCTTTGTTTACACAGTGACAGCAATGTCTGCCCTGCTGAATAGTCATATGCACCCCATTACACCTTGGAACCCACATACTGGATGGCCCATGAAAATCCACTTCACAATATGCATTTTGTATTCCCGTACTCCATTGTTTACACTGTGACAGCAATGTCTGCCCTGCTCCATAGTCATATGCACCCCATTAGGCCTTGGAATCCACATACTGTATGGGCCCATGAAAATCCACTTCACAATATGCATTTTGTACTCCCGTTCTCCTTTGTTTACATAGTGACAGCAATGTCTGCCCTGCTGCATAGTCAGTCATAGGAACCACATTATAGCCTTGGAACCCACATACAGGACTGGCCCATGAAAATCCACTTCACAATGTGCATTTTGTACTCCTTCGCCTTTGTTTACACATTGACAGCAATGTCTGCCCTGCTGCACAGTCATATGTACACCATTACACCTTGGAACCCACATACTGGATGGGCCCATGAAAATCCACTTCGCAATATGCATTTTGTACTACCGTACTCCTTTGTTTACACAGTGACAGCAAGGCCAGCCCTGCTGCACAGTCAGTCATATGCACGCCATAATGCCTAGGAACCCAGAGACTGGATGGGCCCATGAAAATCTGCTTCACAATATGCATTTTGTACTCCTGTACTCCTTTGTTTACACAGTGACAGCAATGTCTGCCCTGCTGCATAGTCATATGCACTCCACTACACCTTGGAACCCACATACTGAATAGGCCCATGAAAATCCACTTCACAATATTCATTTTGTACTCCCGTACTCCTTTGTTTTACTCATTGGCAGCAAGGCCAGCCCTGCTGCATAGTCATATGTACCTCATTCCGCCTTGGAACCCACATACTGGATGGGCCCATGAAAATCCACTTCACAATATGCATTTTGTACTCCTGAACTCCTTTGTTTGCACAGTGATAGCAATGTCTGCCCTGCTGCATAGTCATATGCACCCCACTACACCTTGAAACCCACATACTGAATAGGCCCATGAAAATCCACTTCACAATATTCATTTTGTACTCCTGTACCCCTTTGTTTTACTCATTGGCAGCAAGGCCAGCCCTGCTGCATAGTCAGTCATATGCACCCCATTACGCTTTGGAACCCAGATACTGGATGGACCCATGAAAATCCACTTCACAATATGAATTTTGTACATACATAAGTCGCCAATAATAGACATAAAAGGTCTAACTTAATCTACCCAAGTTATTATTAATGGGGCTTCAGTGCAAGATTTCCAACATATAAAAGTAAATGGCATTTCTACGCCAAAAAAATTAGTTACACCTCCATGCAAAGTGTGCGTTTTCTCCACAGAAACACTTGAAGATCATGATATTTTTTTCAACTGTTATTGTATCAGGTAAAGAAAATAATGTTGCTTCCCTGAAATCGTCTTCTGATGGAAAAGAAAAGCATTCAGTGAACTGTTAAACTGTAGGCACAGATCGTAGATTGCAAGATGGTGGACGTAAAACAAGGCATGGTTCCAAAAGTTTTTTTTTCAAATGTAAGAAAAGTGTGTTCTTCCCCTACAAAATCCATTTCTCGATGTTCAAGTAAAAAATCACATATAAAATCACACAGAGTTAAGGAGAACTGACTGCAAGGAAAAAAAGGGAAAGGATTTTTTTTTCTCTTCCACCAAAACTTGCCAACACTTCAGAGTTGTAGCTGACGAAAATATCACCAATCAGTCCAAAAGCGAGTGAAACAGATTACCTTTAATCCTTACAAGACTATGAAGTTTACTAATGTGACACAAAATTATTTCTGTTTTCAGTTAAGCTTTTGAGAATACTCATCAATGCAGTCTGAATGACGTGATGGGAGACAGGAGACTGTTACTTTGAAAAAAAGAAATTGTGTACCATGAAACCTCAAGCTGTCAAACCCTTTCTTGGTTTTCAAATGGTAATGGAATCCCGACAATAGGTTGAGAGCAGGATGCACTACATTGAAGGACGATCAACTTTTTGTCTTTTTTACTGGTATGATGGTTCCCTCTTTACAGAATGATTTACAGGAGAATTTGGCAATTTTATTTGCCAAGTTTTTAACACTAAGGTTCAGATACGGCTTTAAAGAAGGCTAATACTTGCAATACAATGCAATTTATTTCAAAGTAAAAAATTCAAGGAATAGTATGATTGAATAGTATGAGTGCGTACACTTTTGTATATGTTAACATACAAAGGTTAAGTACATATTTGGATTAAATACAGATAATGATTAAGTATATATAAAGATTAACTACTTAAAGTATACTTACATCATCACCAAGAGGCTTTTAAACATCATCTGTCTGGAATATCAGAGAAGCAACATCAAGACAGAGAACCCCTGGGAGATTACTTACACTGCATGGGTGTCCCCAATTTTGCAGGTATGAGCACACTGTACATGTACAGGTACCCCAGTTTTGGCATCTGTCTTAGTCATGAATTTCTGGTCTTATATAGTGATTTACACTATGTAGTAACTCTAGTTTCACCCAGCCCTTCAAGTGGCCAGCTATCAAGGTTGTATGAAACTGAGATATCATGGAGTCATCAGACGAGGGGCCATAAACCGTTAGAATATAAAAGCCACAAGGATTTAGATGAAACCACCACAGGCAGAGGTTCAGTAAACCTTAATGTTTTACAATGCCAAACAACAGACACATAGAAGTATAGAACTCTTTATGAAGTGAATAAACAAACATTTCTCAAGATTGTGTCACTATGAGCATTGTCTGTAACATCTGTAAATGTTTTACAAGAAATGCAGCTATGTAATTGTCTGAATGCATTTGGTATATTTCAATCTGGATTCCAGATCGCCATTTGTATAATTGCACTACGCTATTAACAGCAATCATATCTATATTCAGCCTTTCTAGAAAAACTTAAGCTTAACCCATTGAGTACTCTGGATAATCATGACAATCTTCTTGACCAGTATCTATAGGTAAGTAAAATTAAAAATAGCTGCTACTTTGTATTCCAGAAATACAAGTGAGAACTGCAGGAATGTGAAGATGTTCTAAAAAATAACTGTGACCATGCTCAATTTTCCATAACTGTTCCGTTTGGCTGTGTAGTAAATATTGGAGACACAATAGATGATCTGACATCCTTTTAAATAATTACTTTACAGATAAAAAGAGCATTTATTATTATTCCTGTTTATTATCCTAGAAAGAAAGAAGGAACATGCAGTCTCCCTCATACAAGTTATCTCAACCAAAATTGATTAAGTCCTCTGCATCTACAAGCATTCACACATCACTTTTTTGTATTGAAATCTTACCATTTGATGCAGCCAAAGTTATGGTTCTCACGGAAAGAAACTAATATAGTGGACAAAGAAATATTTGTAATGCACTACTGAGCCTAACTAACAGCAATGCTTTATCAAATTTATATGAAGTGTATTGTGTCCAATGTGAGCAACCAGGCAACACAAAAAGGAGCTTTTCTAGTGAACTCTTTAAGGTACACAAATGTTATGACGTTTTTGCCAACAAGGATGTGTTTTCACCAATGATGGGTACCTTTTTAAAAAATATGCTTTTGCCATCACAGCCCCCCTTGCTCAACATTCATCGGTAGGGTTGAGCGACTTTTACTTTTTCAGGATCGAGTCGGGTTTCGCGAAACCCGACTTTGTCAAAAGTCGGGTCGGGTGAAATCGGCCGATTATTGTGAAAAGTCGGGGATCCGACCGAAGCACGAAACCCAATGCAAGTCAATGGAGAATCAAAGTCGGCAGTGAGTGGAGGACAGGAAAACACCAACAGAGCCCATTTTAATGCCAAAAACATCAATTCTTGTTACTTAAGCTTGTCAATCTTAATTTACCTTATAATAATAGTTAGTCATTGAAAATTTGGGGGTCATTTGGCAACAGTTGTGGGGGGAGTAGGGCTGGCTCAAGTTTTTCGTGGGCCCAGGAACCGCGGACTACGTCACGGCGGTGGAGCAGGGAGAGGTAAGTATTTCAACTTTGCAAGTGCTGTGATCATGAGCAAGCAGGGGGGGCACACTCTTTCGCATTGCCACTGGCACAGGGCCCCTCAAAGTACGGCGTTGTGATTGACGGCGGGGGCGCCTCCCACCGGCAGAGACACTTTTGCGTACTATGAGGGGCCCTATGCCAGGGACGTCGCCAATGAGTATGCCCCCCCACCTGTTGAAGGAACCTGCACTTTCATCTGCACCTTCCTCTTTGTCCCCATGTAAGGTGGTATAGTATGCGGGAATGGGAACCTGAGTTTCAGCAGCGTCAGATTCAGGCTGTGTAGAGTGCAAGGGGAATGTAGTGGTCTGTGTCAATGTACCAGCAGACTCATCTAGCATTGGCTGGGCAATGGGCAGGAATGAGGAGGAAACAAAGATATAGGCCCAAAATAAAAAAAGTAGGCTAAAAGCTGTTAAAAATTGGTAACAGGAGTAAACAGGCGGCATTGGTTTGTTCAGTGGAGGAGAACAACAATCAGCGGCAGACACCGTTAGTAGGCCCAACCAAACAAGTAGGCCAAATGCAGTTTCATATTCTAAATATAGGCCGAAAGCCTGAAGATTGAAGCTCAGCTTTGTGTAGTAGAGGAAAACAAGAGGCAGCAGCAGACAACGTTACTAGGCCCAAACCAAGAACTAGGCCAAATGTAGTTTCATATTGTTGTTACAGGCCGAAAGCCTGAAGCTTCAAGCTCAGCTTTGTTTAGTAGAGGAAAACAAGAGGCGGCAGCAGACAATGTTACTAGGTCCAACCCAACAAGTAGGCCAAATGCAGTTTAATATAAAAAATATTTAAACGAAAGCCTGAAGATTGAAGCACAAGAAAAATAAACCAGGAGAACACCAAGGAGCGGCAGACACCGTTAGTAGGCCCCAACCCAACAAGTAGGCCAAATGCAGTTTAATATTTGAAACGGGACAACAGTTGAAGTTCAGCTTTGTTCAGTGAAGGAAAAAAAAGAAGCAGCGGCAGACACCGTTATTATGCCCAAATAATAAAGACAGTGGTAGTAGGCGCAAAGTATTAAATGGAGGCCAGGGCCCCTGTATATTTTAACTATCATCTATCATTTCAAATAATTCGTATTGGCAGTGCCATTTAAGGTTTTAACCGCACAGACTACACAGTGGTGGAGCTGGGAGAAGTAGTATTGCAAGTGGTAGAGCACTGTTCAAGCAGGGGGGGAACTGTTGTGAATTCAGCTTTTGGGCTCCCTCCGGTGGTTGTAGGTGGTAATGCAGTTGCCCCTGTTGCAGTCCTGGTCAGGTGTATCTGCTGATTGCAGTTCTGACTGGGGTATTTAGGCATGCAGGATTCATTAGCCCTTGCCAGTTGTCAATTGTTGTTGGGAGGTGTTGGACCTCTGCTTGGTTGCTCCTGCCTTTCTGCCAAATCAGCAAAGATAAGTGTCTGTTTTTTTTTTCCTGTGGCACACATGCTATGTGCTTCACAATTCAGTGCTATTCTTTGTGTTTTCTTGTCCAGCTTAGATTGTGTCAGTATTTTCTCAGTCTTGTTGGATTCTCTGGAGTGGCAGATATACATTCCATGTCTTTAGTTAGATTGTGGAACTTTTTGTATTATCTGCTGTGGATATTTTTGGAAGGGTTTTAATACTGACCGCCTAGAAATCTGTCCTATCCTTTCCTATTTAGCTAGAGTGGCCTCTTTTGCTAAATCCTGTTTTCTACCTGTGTGTGTCTATTCTTCTCCTACTCACAGTCATTATTCATGGGGGGCTGCCTATCCTTTGGGGGTCTGCTCTGTTGTGAATTCTGCTCTTGGGCTCCCTCCGGTGGTTGTAAGTGGTAGCGCTGCTGTCTCTGAATCGCAGCATTTATCAGGTGTGTTCATTTTTTGCAATTTTGACTGGGCTATTTAGTCTTGCTTCATCCTTTAGTCAGTGCCAGTTGTCCATTGTTCCTGGAGGATTCACATCCCTGCCTGGTCTCCTCTGCTTTGCAGTTCATTTCAACAAAGATAAGTTCTGGCCTTGATTTTTGCTGTCCACATGCTGTGGCCTTATTGTTTAGTTCTTTTCCATGTTTTTGTCTTGTCCAGCTTGGTCTGTATAAGGATTTGTTTAGCCAAGCTGGTATCTCTGGAGATGCAGATATACCCTCCATATCTTTAGTTAGCTGTGGAGATTTTGTATTTTCTGTGGTGGATATTTTCTAGTGTTTTAATACTGACCGCATAGTACTCTGTCCTATCCTTTCTATTTAGCTAGAAGTGGCCTCCTTTTCTAAATTCTGATTTCAGTCTGTGTATGTTTTTTCCCTCTCCTCTCACAGTCAATATTTGTGGGGGGCTGTCTATCCTTTGGGGATTTTCTCTGAGGCAAGATAGTTTTCCCTTTTCTATCTCTAGGGGTAATTAGTCCTCCGGCTGTGTCGAGATGTCTAGGGAGCGCTAGGTACATTCCACGGCTACTTCTAGTTGCGGTGTTAAGTTCAGGGTCTGCGGTCAGTACAGGGTCCACCTTCTCCAGAGTACGTCTCATGCTGCTCTTAGGCCACCAGATCATAACAGTACAACTGGCCAACAATGAGTTAACCGCATCTCAGAAGAAGGGAAGGAAAGTGCTGAGCCATTTTTTTTCTGTAGTCTGTTGTGTTTTTTTTTTTTTTCCCTCTTTACCTCTGGGTGGCTCAGGAGTTCGGCGCTGGTATGGATGTTCAGGGATTGGCTTCTCGTGTGCTGCTTGCTGCTAGAGTACAGGGTATTTCCGATTATATCGTTCAGACTCCGGTTTTAGAGCCTAGAATTCCAACTCCTGATTTGTTTTTTGGGGATAGGTCCAAATTTCTGAGCTTTAAAAATAACTGTAAACTGTTTTTTGCTCTGAAACCCCGTTCCTCTGGTGATCCCATCCAGCAGGTTAAAATTGTTATATCTCTGCTGCGTGGTGACCCCCAGGATTGGGCATTTGCCCTGGAACCTGGGAATCCGGCGTTGCTTAATGTAGATACCTTTTTTCAGGCACTTGGGTTATTGTATGACGAACCTAATTCAGTGGATCATGCTGAGAAGACCTTGTTGGCCCTGTCTCAGGGTCAAGAAGTGGCAGAATCATATTGCCAGAAGTTTAAAAAATGGTCTGTACTGACTAAATGGAATGAGGATGCCTTGGCGGCAATCTTCAGAAAGGGTCTTTCTGAATCCGTTAAAGATGTTATGGTGGGGTTCCCCACGCCTGCTGGTCTGAGTGATTCTATGTCTCTGGCCATTCAGATTGATCGACGCTTGCGCGAGCGCAGAGTTGTGCACACTATGGCATCATCTTCCGAGCGGAGTCCTGAGCCTATGCAGTGTGATAGGATTGTGTCTAGAGCTGAACGACAAGGATTCAGACGTCAGAATAGGTTGTGTTTTTACTGCGGCGATTCTGCTCATGTTATTTCTGATTGCCCTAAGCGTACCAAGAGAATCGCTAGTTCTGTTACCATCAGTACTATACAACCTAAATTTCTGTTATCTGTGACCCTGATTTGCTCATTATCGTCATTTTCTGTCATGGCATTTGTGGATTCAGGCGCCGCCTGGAACTTAATGGATTTTGAGTTTGCCAGGCGTTGTGGTTTTCCCTTGCAGCCTTTGCAGAACCCTATTCCTTTAAGGGGGATTGATGCTACACCTTTGGCTAAAAATAAGCCCCAGTTTTGGACACAGGTGACCATGCACATGGCGCCAGCCCATCAGGAAGATTGTCGATTTCTGGTGTTGCATAATTTGCATGATGTTATCGTGCTGAGTTTCCCGTGGTTGCAGGTACATAATCCTGTGTTGGATTGGAAATCTATGTCTGTGACTAGTTGGGGTTGTCAGGGGGTTCATAATGATGTTCCTTTGATGTCAATCTCCTCTTCTTCCTCTTATGAAATTCCAGAGTTTTTGTCTGATTTTCAGGATGTATTCGATGAGCCCAAGTCCAGTTCCCTTCCACCGCATAGGGACTGTGATTGTGCGATTGATTGATTCCAGGCAGTAAGTTTCCTAAGGGCCGACTTTTCAACCTGTCTGTGCCTGAACTGTTATGACCACAATGGCGAGGGTCTCAGAGGAACAAGTAAGTCTGCGAAGTACAAAAATCCAGCTCATAGGGCAGTGGTACCTGGGTTGACCATATATCTACTCCTAACGCCAACACTAGAAGTAGCCGGGGAACATGCCTACGTTGGTCGCTAGATGTCTCGCGCCAGCCGGAGGACTAACTACCCCTAGAAGAGGAAAACAAAGACCTCTCTTGCCTCCAGAGAATAGACCCCAAAAGTTGGATACAAGCCCCCCACAAATAATAACGGTGAGGTAAGTGGAAATGACAAACACAGAGATGAACTAGGTTTAGCAAAGAGAGGCCCACTCACTAATAGCAGAATGTAGTAAGATAACTTATATGGTCAACAAAAACCCTATCAAAAATCCACACTGGAAATTCAAGAACCCCCGAACCGTCTAACGGCCCGGGGGGAGAACTCCAGCCTCCCTAGAGCTTCCAGCAAGGTAAGGATACAGATTATGTACAAGCTGGACAAAAAATGCAAACAAAAACAAATAGTAAAAAGCAAGAAAGCAGACTTAGCTTAATCTAGCAGGAACCAGGATCAGTAGACAAGAGCACAACAGATTAGCTCTGATTACAACGTTGCCAGGCATTGAACTGAAGGTCCAGGGAGCTTATATAGCAACACCCCTGACCTAACGACCCAGGTGAGCATACAAGGGATGGCAGACATTCCCAGAGTCAAATCACTAGTAACCACTAGAGGGAGCCAAAAAGGTAAATTCACAACAGTACCTGTTTTGAATTTGGTTTCTGGGCTCCCCCGGTGGTTTCTGGTGGTACTGCACTTGTGTGCTTCATCTCCTCTGTTCACCTGTTTCCATCAGGATGTGGGAGTTTTCTATTTAACCTTGCTCCTCAGTCATTTCTATGCCGGCCAACAATGTTACCAGAAGCCTTTCTGTTGCATGTTCCTGCTCCTAGACTACTATCAGCTAAGTTGGACTTGTAGTCCTAAGTTTGTTTTGCATTTTTGTTCCAGTTCTCTGTGATTGATTATTTCTGAGGCTGGAAGCTCTTGTGAGCTGAAATTGCCACTCTGGTGTCATGAGTTGATATTAGAGTCTTAAAGTAATTTCAGGATGGTGTTTTGAAAGGGTTTTCAGCTGACTGTGAAGTTCCCTTTTCTGTCTTCCTACTATCTAGTAAGCGGACCTCAATTTGCTAAACCTATCTTCATACTTCGTATGTCAATTTCCTCTGAAATCACCGACAATATATGTGGGGGCTACTGTCTGCCTTTTGGGGAAAATTTCTCTAGAGGTAAGCCAGGTCTGTATTTTCCTCTGCTAGGGTCAGTCAGTTCTCCGGCTGGCGCTGGGCGTCTAGGGATAAAACGTAGGCACGCTACCCGGCCACTGTTAGTTGTGCGGTAGGTTTAGCTCACAGTCAGCTCGAGTTCCCATCTTCCAAGAGCTAGTCCTTTTTGTATGCTTTACTATGTTCTCTTGCCATTGAGAACCATGAC
Organism: Ranitomeya variabilis; assembly: GCF_051348905.1. Lineage (NCBI taxonomy): Eukaryota > Metazoa > Chordata > Amphibia > Anura > Dendrobatidae > Ranitomeya > Ranitomeya variabilis. Next base: position 433,800,027 of record NC_135237.1, on the reverse strand, counting down.
AAGTACCCCCCCTTAGTGAGGGGTCACCGAACCCTCACCAAGACCACCAGGGCGATCAGGATGAGCGGTGTGAAAGGCACGAACCAAATCGGCCGCATGCACATCAGAGGCGACCACCCAGGAATTATCCTCCTGACCATAGCCCTTCCACTTGACCAGGTACTGAAGCCTCCGCCTGGAGAGACGAGAATCTAAGATCTTCTCCACCACGTACTCCAACTCGCCCTCAACCAACACCGGAGCAGGAGGCTCAGCAGAAGGGACCACAGGCACAACGTACCGCCGCAACAAGGACCTATGAAATACGTTGTGAATGGCAAACGACACCGGAAGATCCAGGCGAAAGGATACAGGATTAAGGATTTCCAATATCTTGTAAGGACCAATGAAGCGAGGCCTACATTTGGGAGAGGAGACCTTCATAGGAACAAATCGAGAAGACAGCCATACCAAATCCCCAACGCGAAGTCGGGGACCCACACCGCGGCGGCGGTTGGCAAAACGCTGAGCCTTCTCCTGTGACAACTTCAAGTTGTCCACCACATGACTCCAGATCCGCTGCAACCTATCCACCACAGAATCCACCCCAGGACAGTCAGAAGGCTCCACATGTCCCGAGGAAAAACGAGGATGGAAACCAGAGTTGCAGAAAAATGGCGAAACCAAGGTGGCGGAGCTAGCCCGATTATTAAGGGCAAATTCAGCCAACGGCAAGAAGGTCACCCAATCATCCTGATCAGAAGAGACAAAACACCTCAAATAAGCCTCCAGAGTCTGATTAGTTCGCTCCGTTTGTCCGTTAGTCTGGGGATGAAAAGCGGACGAAAACGACAAATCAATGCCCATCCTACCACAAAAGGATCGCCAGAACCTGGAAACAAACTGGGATCCTCTGTCCGACACAATATTCTCAGGAATGCCGTGCAAACGAACCACGTTCTGGAAGAACACAGGAACCAGATCAGAAGAGGAGGGCAGCTTAGGCAAAGGAACCAAATGGACCATCTTGGAGAAACGATCACATATCACCCAGATGACAGACATGCCCTGAGACACCGGAAGATCAGAAATTAAATCCATAGAGATGTGTGTCCAAGGTCTCTTCGGGACAGGCAAGGGCAAGAGCAACCCGCTGGCACGAGAACAGCAAGGCTTAGCTCGAGCACAAGTTCCACAGGACTGCACAAATGACCGCACATCCCTTGACAAGGAAGGCCACCAAAAGGACCTGGCCACCAGATCTCTGGTGCCAAAAATTCCCGGGTGCCCTGCCAACACTGAGGAATGAACCTCGGAAATGACTCTGCTGGTCCATTTAGCAGGCACAAACAATCTGTCAGATGGACAAGAGTCAGGCCTACCAGCCTGAAATCTCTGCAACACACGCCGCAGATCAGGAGAAATAGCTGACAAGATAACTCCTTCCTTAAGAATACCCACAGGTTCAGCGACTCCAGGAGCATCAGGCACAAAGCTCCTAGACAGAGCATCGGCCTTCACATTCTTAGAACCTGGTAAATACGAGACCACAAAGTCAAAACGGGAGAAAAACAATGACCAGCGGGCCTGTCTAGGATTCAGGCGTTTAGCAGACTCGAGATACATCAGATTTTTGTGATCAGTCAAGACCACCACACGATGCTTAGCACCCTCGAGCCAATGACGCCACTCCTCAAATGCCCATTTCATGGCCAACAACTCCCGATTGCCCACATCATAATTTCGCTCTGCCGGCGAAAACTTCCTGGAGAAAAAGGCACAAGGTCTCATAGTAGAGCAACCAGTGCCTCTCTGCGACAAAACGGCCCCTGCCCCAATCTCCGAAGCATCCACCTCCACCTGAAAGGGAAGTGAGGTGTCAGGTTGGCACAAAACAGGCGCCGAAGTAAACCGGCGTTTCAACTCCTGGAAAGCCTCCACGGCAGCAGGAGCCCAGTTAGCTACATCAGAGCCTTTCTTGGTCATATCCGTCAATGGTTTAACAACGCTAGAAAAATTTGCGATAAAACGACGGTAGAAGTTAGCAAAACCCAAGAACTTCTGAAGACTCTTAACTGACGAGGGTTGAGTCCAATCATGAATAGCTCGGACCTTGACTGGGTCCATCTCCACAGCAGAAGGGGAAAAAATGAACCCCAAAAAGGGAACCTTCTGTACACCAAAGAGACACTTTGAGCCTTTAACAAACAAAGAATTTTCACGCAAAATCTTAAAAACCATCCTGACCTGCTCCACATGCGAGTCCCAATCATCAGAAAAAAACAGAATATCATCCAGATAAACAATCAAAAATTTATCCAGATACTTCCGGAAAATGTCATGCATGAAGGACTGAAAAACTGAAGGTGCATTAGAGAGCCCAAATGGCATAACCAAGTACTCAAAATGACCTTCGGGCGTATTGAATGCGGTTTTCCATTCATCGCCTTGCTTAATGCGCACAAGGTTGTACGCACCACGAAGGTCTATCTTGGTGAACCACTTGGCACCTTTAATCCGGGCAAACAAGTCTGACAACAGCGGCAAAGGATACTGAAATTTGACAGTGATCTTGTTTAAAAGCCGATAGTCAATACAAGGCCTCAAAGATCCGTCCTTTTTGGCCACAAAAAAGAATCCCGCACCAAGAGGGGAAGAAGGACGGATATGCCCCTTCTCAAGAGACTCCTTGATATATGAACGCATCGCGGTATGTTCAGGTACCGACAAATTAAACAGTCTCCCCTTAGGAAACTTACTGCCAGGAATCAAATGTATTGCACAGTCACATTCCCTATGAGGAGGCAGTGCACTAGACTTAGACTCGCTGAAGACATCCTGATAATCAGACAAATACGCCGGAACGTCCGAGGGCGTAGAAGAAGCAATAGACAAGGGCAGGGAATCTCCATGAATTCCATGGCAGCCCCAACTTGACACCGACATTGCCTTCCAGTCCAAGACTGGATTGTGGGTCTGTAACCATGGCAAACCCAAAACAACCAAATCATGCATCTTATGCAGAACAAGAAAACGTATCACCTCCCGATGTTCGGGAGTCATGCCCATGGTAACCTGTGTCCAAAACTGCGGTTTATTTTTTGCCAAAGGCGTAGCATCAATACCCCTAAGAGGGATAGGATTTTCTAATGGCTCCAGAACAAAACCGCAGCACTTGGCAAATGACAGATCCATCAGACTCAGGGCAGCACCTGAGTCTACAAACGCCATGACAGGATACGATGACAGTGAGCAAATCAAAGTTACAGATAGAATAAATTTAGGTTGCAAATTACCAATGGCGACAGGACTAACAACCCTAGTAAGACGTTTAGAGCATGCTGAGATAACATGTGTAGAATCACCACAGTAGTAACACAAGCCATTCTGGCGTCTATGAATTTTCCGCTCATTTCTAGTCAGGATTCTATCACATTGCATTAAATCAGGTGCCTGTTCAGACAACACCATGAGGGAATTTGCGGTTTTGCGCTCCCGCAACCGCCGGTCGATTTGAATTGCCAGGGCCATGGAATCATTCAGACCTGTGGGAATGGGAAAACCCACCATCACATTCTTAATGGCTTCAGAAAGGCCATTTCTGAAATTTGCAGCCAAAGCACACTCGTTCCACTGGGTCAGCACGGACCATTTCCGAAATTTTTGGCAATACACTTAAGCCTCGTCCTGGCCCTGAGACATAGCCAGCAAGGCTTTTTCTGCCTACTGTTGTGAATTTACCTTTTTGGCTCCCTCTAGTGGTTACTAGTGATTTGACTCTGGGAATGTCTGCCATCCCTTGTATGCTCACCTGGGTCGTTAGGTCAGGGGTGTTGCTATATAAGCTCCCTGGACCTTCAGTTCAATGGCCTGGCAAACTGTTATGACCCCAATGGCGAGGGTCTCAGAGGAACAAGTAAGTCTGCGAAGTACAAAAATCCAGCTCATAGGGCAGTGGTACCTGGGTTGACCATATATCTACTCCTAACGCCAACACTAGAAGTAGCCGGGGAACATGCCTACGTTGGTCGCTAGATGTCTCGCGCCAGCCGGAGGACTAACTACCCCTAGAAGAGGAAAACAAAGACCTCTCTTGCCTCCAGAGAATAGACCCCAAAAGTTGGATACAAGCCCCCCACAAATAATAACGGTGAGGTAAGAGGAAATGACAAACACAGAGATGAACTAGGTTTAGCAAAGAGAGGCCCACTCACTAATAGCAGAATGTAGTAAGATAACTTATATGGTCAACAAAAACCCTATCAAAAATCCACACTGGAAATTCAAGAACCCCCGAACCGTCTAACGGCCCGGGGGGAGAACTCCAGCCTCCCTAGAGCTTCCAGCAAGGTAAGGATACAGATTATGTACAAGCTGGACAAAAAATGCAAACAAAAACAAATAGCAAAAAGCAAGAAAGCAGACTTAGCTTAATCTAGCAGGAACCAGGATCAGTAGACAAGAGCACAACAGATTAGCTCTGATTACAACGTTGCCAGGCATTGAACTGAAGGTCCAGGGAGCTTATATAGCAACACCCCTGACCTAACGACCCAGGTGAGCATACAAGGGATGGCAGACATTCCCAGAGTCAAATCACTAGTAACCACTAGAGGGAGCCAAAAAGGTAAATTCACAACACTGAACATACCGCCATGCGGAGTTATGTTAAGGAGTCTTTGGAGAAAGGGCATATTCGGCCATCTTCTTCACCGTTGGGAGCAGGTTTTTTTTTGTTGCTAAGAAGGATGGCTCCTTGAGACCTTGTAGTGATTATCGCCTCTTGAATAAGATCACGGTCAAGTTTCAATACCCTTTACCTTTGCTTTCCGATTTGTTTGCTAGGATTAAGGGGGCTAGTTGGTTTACGAAGATTGACCTTCGGGGGGCATATAATCTTGTTCGTATTAAGCAGGGTGATGAATGGAAAACTGCGTTTAATACGCCCGTGTTATGACCCCAATGGCGAGGGTCTCAGAGGAACGTGGAAGTCTGCAGAATACAAAAATCCAGCTCATAGGGCAGTGGTAACTGGGTTGACCATATATCTACTCCTAACGCCAACACTAGAAGTAGCCGGGGATCATTCCTACGTTGATTCTAGATGACACGCGCCAGCCGGAGAATCTAGCTACCCCTAGTAGAGGAAAACAAAGACCTTTCTTGCCTCCAGAGAAGGGGACCCCAAAGCTGGATAGAAGCCCCCCACAAATAATGACGGTGAGGTAAGAGGAAATGACAAACACAGAAATGAACCAGGTTTAGCACAGAGAGGCCCGCTTACTGATAGCAGAATAAAGAAAGGTAACTTATATGGTCAACAAAAACCCTATCAAAATCCACACTGGAAATTCAAGAACCCCCGAACCGTCTAACGGTCCGGGGGGAGAACACCAGCCCCCTAGAGCTTCCAGCAAAGGTCAGGATATAGATTTGGAACAAGCTGGACAAAAATACAAAACCAAAACAAATAGCAAAAAGCAAAAGGCAGACTTAGCTGATATAACTGGAACCAGGATCAGTAGACAAGAGCACAGCAGACTAGCTCTGATAACTACGTTGCCAGGCATAGAACTGAAGGTCCAGGGAGCTTATATAGCAACACCCCTAACTAACGACCCAGGTGCGGATAAAAGGAATGACAGAAAAACCAGAGTCAAAAAACTAGTAACCACTAGAGGGAGCAAAAAGCAAATTCACAACAGTACCCCCCCCTTAGTGAGGGGTCACCGAACCCTCACCACGACCACCAGGGCGATCAGGATGAGCGGCATGAAAGGCACGAACTAAATCGGCCGCATGAACATCAGAGGCGACCACCCAGGAATTATCCTCCTGACCATAGCCCTTCCACTTGACCAGGTACTGAAGCCTCCGCCTGGAGAGGCGAGAATCCAAGATCTTCTCCACCACGTACTCCAACTCGCCCTCAACCAACACCGGAGCAGGAGGCTCAGCAGAAGGAACTACAGGCACAATGTACCGCCGCAACAAGGACCTATGAAATACATTGTGAATAGCAAACGACACAGGAAGATCCAGACGAAAAGATACAGGATTAAGGATTTCCAATATCTTGTAAGGCCCAATAAAACGAGGTTTAAATTTGGGAGAGGAGACCTTCATAGGAACAAAGCGGGAAGAAAGCCACACCAAATCCCCAACGCGTAGTCGGGGACCCACACCGCGGCGGCGGTTGGCAAAGCGCTGAGCCTTCTCCTGTGACAACTTCAAGTTGTCCACCACATGATTCCAGATCTGCTGCAACCTATCCACCACAGAATCCACCCCAGGACAGTCAGAAGGCTCCACATGACCCGAAGAAAAGCGAGGATGGAAACCAGAGTTGCAGAAAAAAGGCGAAACCAAGGTGGCGGAACTAGCCCGATTATTAAGGGCAAACTCAGCCAACGGCAAGAATGTCACCCAATCGTCCTGATCAGCAGAGACAAAACACCTCAAATAAGCCTCCAAAGTCTGATTGGTTCGCTCCGTCTGTCCATTAGTCTGAGGATGGAAAGCAGACGAAAACGACAAATCAATGCCCATCCTACTACAAAAGGATCGCCAGAACCTGGAAACGAACTGGGATCCTCTGTCTGACACAATATTCTCAGGGATGCCGTGCAAACGAACCACGTTCTGGAAAAACACAGGAACCAGATCGGAAGAGGAAGGCAGCTTAGGCAAAGGAACCAAATGGACCATCTTGGAGAAGCGATCACATATCACCCAGATAACGGACATGCCCTGAGATAGCGGAAGATCAGAAATGAAATCCATGGAGATATGTGTCCAAGGTCTCTTCGGGACAGGCAAGGGCAAGAGCAAACCGCTGGCACGAGAACAGCAAGGCTTAGCTCGAGCACAAGTCCCACAGGACTGCACAAATGACCGCACATCCCTTGACAAGGAAGGCCACCAAAAGGACCTGGCCACCAGATCTCTGGTGCCAAAAATTCCCGGGTGACCTGCCAACACCGAGGAATGAACCTCGGAAATGACTCTGCTGGTCCACTTATCCGGGACAAACAGTCTGTCAGGTGGACAAGACTCAGGCCTATCAGCCTGAAATCTCTGCAACACACGTCGCAGATCCGGAGAAATAGCTGACAAGATAACTCCATCTTTAAGAATACCAACAGGATCAGCGACTCCAGGAGCATCAGGCACAAAGCTCCTAGAAAGAGCATCGGCCTTCACATTCTTTGAACCTGGTAAATACGAGACAACAAAATCAAAGCGGGAGAAAAACAATGACCAGCGGGCCTGTCTCGGATTAAGGCGTTTAGCAGACTCGAGATACATCAGATTTTTGTGATCAGTCAAGACCACCACACGATGCTTAGCACCCTCGAGCCAATGACGCCACTCCTCAAATGCCCATTTCATGGCCAACAACTCCCGATTGCCCACATCATAATTTCGCTCGGCAGGCGAAAACTTCCTAGAGAAAAAGGCACAAGGTTTCATAACAGAGCAACCAGGGCCTCTCTGCGACAAAACGGCCCCTGCCCCAATCTCCGAAGCATCCACCTCAACCTGAAAGGGAAGTGAGACGTCAGGCTGGCACAAAACAGGCGCCGAAGTAAACCGGCGTTTCAACTCCTGGAAAGCCTCCACGGCAGCAGGAGCCCAGTTAGCTACATCGGAGCCCTTCTTGGTCATATCCGTCAAAGGTTTCACAATGCTAGAAAAATTAGCGATAAAACGACGGTAGAAGTTAGCGAAGCCCAAGAACTTCTGAAGACTCTTAACTGACGAGGGCTGAGTCCAATCAAGAATAGCTCGGACCTTGACTGGGTCCATCTCCACAGCAGAAGGGGAAAAAATGAACCCCAAAAAGGGAACCTTCTGTACACCAAAGAGACACTTTGAGCCCTTGACAAACAAAGAATTTTCACGCAAAATTTTAAAGACCAACCTGACCTGCTCCACATGCGAATCCCAATTATCAGAAAAAACCAAAATATCATCCAGATAAACAATCAAAAATTTATCCAGATACTTCCGGAAAATGTCATGCATAAAGGACTGAAAAACTGAAGGCGCATTGGAGAGCCCAAAAGGCATCACCAAGTACTCAAAATGACCTTCGGGCGTATTGAATGCGGTTTTCCATTCATCACCTTGCTTAATGCGCACAAGGTTGTACGCACCACGAAGGTCTATCTTGGTGAACCACTTGGCACCCTTAATCCGGGCAAACAAGTCAGACAACAGCGGTAAAGGATACTGAAATTTGACAGTGATCTTATTCAAAAGCCGATAATCAATACAAGGTCTCAAAGATCCGTCCTTTTTTGCCACAAAAAAGAATCCCGCACCAAGAGGGGAAGAAGACGGACGAATATGTCCTTTTTCCAGAGACTCCTTGATATATGAACGCATAGCGGTATGTTCAGGTACCGACAGATTAAACAGTCTTCCCTTAGGAAATTTACTGCCCGGGATCAAATCTATAGCACAGTCACAGTCCCTATGAGGAGGCAGTGCACTGGACTCAGACTCACTGAAGACATCCTGATAATCAGACAAATACTCCGGAACTTCCGAAGGCGTAGAAGAAGCAATAGACACAGGCAGGGAATCCTCATGAATACCACGACAGCCCCAACTTGAGACTGACATAGCCTTCCAGTCCAGGACTGGATTATGGGTCTGTAACCATGGCAGCCCTAAAACAACCAAATCATGCATTTTATGTAAAACCAGGAAACGTATCACCTCGCGGTGTTCAGGAGTCATGCACATGGTAACCTGAGTCCAATACTGCGGTTTATTTGCTGCCAATGGTGTAGCATCAATACCCCTAAGAGGAATAGGATTTTCTAATGGTTCAAGAGTAAATCCACAGCGCTTAGCAAATGAGAGATCCATGAGACTCAGGGCAGCACCTGAATCTACAAACGCCATGACAGGATAAGATGACAGTGAGCAAATCAAAGTTACAGACAGAATAAATTTAGGTTGCAAATTACCAACGGTGACAGGACTAACAACCTTAGCTATACGTTTAGAGTATGCTGAGATAACATGTGTAGAATCACCACAGTAGTAGCACAAGCCATTCCGGCGTCTATGAATTTTCCGCTCATTTCTAGTCAGGATTCTATCACATTGCATTAAATCAGGTGTCTGTTCAGACAACACCATGAGGGAATTTGCGGTTTTTCTATCACATTGCACCGAATTAGGTGTCTGTTCAGACAACACCATGAGGGAATTTGCGGTTTTGCACTCCCGCAACCGCCGGTCAATTTGAATAGCCAGTGCCATAGTATCATTCAGACCTGTGGGAATGGGAAAACCCACCATAACATTCTTAATGGCTTCAGAAAGGCCATTTCTAAAATTAGCGGCCAGTGCACACTCGTTCCAATGTGTCAGCACGGACCATTTCCGAAATTTTTGGCAATACACTTCAGCCTCGTCCTGCCCCTGAGACATAGCCAGCAAGGCCTTTTCTGCCTGAATCTCAAGATTGGGTTCCTCATAAAGTAAACCGAGCGCCAGAAAAAACGCATCAAGATCAGCCAATGCCGGATCTCCTGGCGCCAGCGAAAAAGCCCAATCCTGAGGGTCGCCCCGTAAGAACGAAATAACAATTTTTACTTGCTGAGCAGAATCTCCAGATGAACAGGGTCTCAGGGACAAAAACAATTTACAATTATTCACGAAATTCCTAAACTTAAACCTGTCTCCGGAAAACAGTTCAGGAATCGGTATTTTAGGTTCTGACCTAGGATTTCTGATAACATAGTCTTGTATGCCCTGCACACGAGTAGCCAGCTGGTCCACACTTGTAATCAAGGTCTGGACATTCATGTCTGCAGCAAGCATAGCCACTCTGAGGTAAAGGGGAAGGAGAAAAAAAAAAACTCAGAATCTTCTTTCTTATAATCCCTCTTCTGCAATGCATTAAACATTTAATACTGGCCTGGCAAACTGTTATGACCCCAATGGCGAGGGTCTCAGAGGAACGTGGAAGTCTGCAGAATACAAAAATCCAGCTCATAGGGCAGTGGTAACTGGGTTGACCATATATCTACTCCTAACGCCAACACTAGAAGTAGCCGGGGATCATTCCTACGTTGATTCTAGATGACACGCGCCAGCCGGAGAATCTAGCTACCCCTAGTAGAGGAAAACAAAGACCTTTCTTGCCTCCAGAGAAGGGGACCCCAAAGCTGGATAGAAGCCCCCCACAAATAATGACGGTGAGGTAAGAGGAAATGACAAACACAGAAATGAACCAGGTTTAGCACAGAGAGGCCCGCTTACTGATAGCAGAATAAAGAAAGGTAACTTATATGGTCAACAAAAACCCTATCAAAATCCACACTGGAAATTCAAGAACCCCCGAACCGTCTAACGGTCCGGGGGGAGAACACCAGCCCCCTAGAGCTTCCAGCAAAGGTCAGGATATAGATTTGGAACAAGCTGGACAAAAATACAAAACCAAAACAAATAGCAAAAAGCAAAAGGCAGACTTAGCTGATATAACTGGAACCAGGATCAGTAGACAAGAGCACAGCAGACTAGCTCTGATAACTACGTTGCCAGGCATAGAACTGAAGGTCCAGGGAGCTTATATAGCAACACCCCTAACTAACGACCCAGGTGCGGATAAAAGGAATGACAGAAAAACCAGAGTCAAAAAACTAGTAACCACTAGAGGGAGCAAAAAGCAAATTCACAACAGCCCGAAGGCCATTTTGAATACCTTGTGATGCCATTCGGGCTCACTAACGCTCCATCTGTTTTTCAATCCTTCATGCATGATATCTTCCTGACTTATATTGATAAATTCTTGATTGTATATTTGGACGATATTTAGATTTTTTTTAGATGATTGGAAGTCTCATGTGGAACAGGTCAGGATGGTATTTCAGATCCTTCGTGACAATGCCTTGTTTGTGAACGGGTCTAAGTGTCTCTTTTGGGTGCAGAAGGTTTCTTTTTTGGGCTTTCTTTTTTCTCCCTCATCTATGGAGATGGATCCGGTTAAGGTTCAGGCCATTCATGATTGGATTCAACCCACATCCGTGAAGAGCCTTCAGAAATTTTTGGGTTTTGCAAATTTTTATTGCCGTTTCATTGCTAACTTCTCCAGCGTGGTTAAACCCTTGACTGATTTGACGAAAAAAAGGCGCTGATGTGGCGAATTGGTCCTCTGTGGCTGTCTCTGCCTTTCAGGAGCTTAAACGCCGATTTACTTCTGCTCCGGTGTTGCGCCAACCAGATGTTTCTCTTCCGTTTCAGGTTGAGATTGATGCTTCTGAGATTGGGGCAGGGGCCGTTTTGTCTCACAGGGATTCTGTTGGTTCTTTGATGAAACCGTGTGCCTTCTTCTCCCGCAAGTTTTCGCCTGCTGAATGCAATTATGATGTCGGCAATCGGGAGTTGTTGGCTATGAAGTGGGCGTTTGAGGAGTGGCGACATTGGCTTGAGGGAGCTAAGCACCGTATTGTGGTCCTGACCGATCATAAGAATTTGATTTACCTCGAGTCTGCCAAACGGCTGAGTCGTAGACAGGCTTGATGGTCCTTGTTTTTTTCCCGTTTTGATTTCGTGGTTTCGTATCTTCCGGGTTCTAAGAATATTAAGGCTGATGCCCTTTCTAGGAGTTTTTTGCCTGATTCTCTGAGAGGTCCTTGAACCGGTCGGCATTCTAAAAGAAGGGGTGGTCCTTTCTGCCATTTCCCCTGATTTACGGCGGGTTCTTCAGGAATTTCAGGCTGATAGACCTGACCGCTGTCCTGTGGGGAAATTGTTTGCTCCTGACAGATGGACTAGTAGAGTGATTTCTGAGGTTCACTGTTCTATGTTGTCTGGTCATGCTGGTATTTTTGGTACCAGAGATTTGGTTGGTAGGTCCTTTTGGTGGCCTTCGTTGTCACGTGATGTGCGTTCTTTTGTGCAGTCCTGTGGGACTTGTGCGCGGGCCAAGCCTTGTTGTTCCCGTGCTAGTGGGTTACTTTTGCCATTGCCGGTCCCTGAGAGGGCCTGGACGCATATTTCTATGGATTTTATTTCTGATCTTCCGGTTTCCGAGAGGATGTCGGTTATCTGGGTTGTTTGTGACCGGTTTTCTAAGATGGTTCATTTGGTGCCTTTGCCTAAATTGCCTTCCTCTTCAGAGTTGGTTTTGTTGTTTTTTCAGCATGTGGTTCGTTTGCATGGTATTCCGGAGAATATTGTGTCCGACAGAGGTTCCCAGTTTGTTTCTAGGTTTTGGCGGGCCTTTTGTGCTAGGATGGGCATTGATTTGTCTTTTTCTTCTGCATTTCATCCTCAGACAAATGGCCAGACCGAGCGAACTAATCAGACTTTGGAGACTTATTTGAGATGCTTTGTGTCTGCCGATCAGGATGATTGGGTGGCCTTTTTGCCATTGGCCGAGTTTGCCCTTAATAATCGGGCTAGTTCGGCTACTTTGGTTTCGCCTTTTTTTTGTAATTTTGGTTTTCATCCTCGTTTTTCTTCTGTGCAGGTTGAGCCTTCTGACTGTCCTGGTGTGGATTCTGTGGTTGACAGGTTGCAGCAGATTTGGGCTCATGTGGTGGACAATTTGGTGTTGTCTCAGGAGGAGGCTCAATGTTTTGCTAACCGTCATCGGTGTGTTGGTTCCCGGCTTCGGGTTGGGGATTTGGTTTGGTTGTCTTCCCGTCATGTTCCTATGAAGGTCTCTTCCCCTAAGTTTAAGCCTCGGTTTATTGGTCCTTATAGGATTTCTGAGATTATTAATCTGGTGTCTTTTCGATTGGCGCTTCCGGCCTCGTTTGCTATCCATAATGTCTTCCATAGATCTTTATTGCGGAAATATGTGGTGCCCGTTGTTCCCTCTGTTGATCCTCCGGCCCCTGTTTTGGTTGATGGGGAGTTGGAGTATGTGGTTGAGAAGATTTTGGATTCTCGTTTTTCGAGGCGGAGGCTTCAGTACCTTGTCAAATGGAAGGGTTATGGCCAGGAGGATAATTCTTGGGTTTTTGCTTCTGATGTCCATGCTGCTGATTTGGTTCATTCTTTTCATCTGGCTTGTCCTGATTGGCCTGGGGGCTCTGGTGAGGGTTCGGTGACCCCTCCTCAAGGGGGGGGTACTGTTGTGAATTCTGCTTTTGGGCTCCCTCCGGTGGTTGTAGGTGGTAATGCAGTTGCCCTTGAGTTGCAGTCCTGGTCAGGTGTATCTGCTGATTGCAGTTCTGACTGGGATATTTAGGCGTGCAGGATTCATTAGTCCTTGCCAGTTGTCAATTGTTGTTTGGAGGTGTTGTACCTCTGCTTGGTTGCTCCTGCCTTTCTGCCAAATCAGCAAAGATAAGTGTCTGGTTTTTTTTTCCTGTGGCACACATGCTATGTGCTTCACAATTCAGTGCTATTCTTTGTGTTTTCTTGTCCAGATTAGATTGTGTCAGTATTTTCTCAGTCTTGTTGGATTCTCTGGAGTGGCAGATATACATTCCATGTCTTTAGTTAGATTGTGGAACTTTTTGCATTATCTGCTGTGGATATTTTTGGAAGGGTTTTAATACTGACCACCTAGTAATCTGTCTTATCCTTTCCTATTTAGCTAGAGTGGCCTCTTTTGCTAAATCCTGTTTTCTACCTGCGTGTGTCTATTCTTCTCCTACTCACAGTCATTATTCATGGGGGGCTGCCTATCCTTTGGGGGTCTGCTCTGAGGCAAGGTAGCATTCCTATTTCCATCTATAGGGGTATTTAGTCCTCCGGCTGTGTCGAGGTGTCTAGGGTATGTTAGGCACACCCCACGGCTACTTCTAGTTGCGGTGTTAGTTTAGGATTTGCGGTCAGTACAGGTTCCACCGACTCCAGAGAAAGTTTCATGCGGCTCCAAGGTCACCAGATCATAACAGGGAACACTCTCTCGTGGGTGGCGGTACTGGCACAGGGCCCCTCATATTACGACGGTGTAATATGAGTTGTGGTTCAGTGTCTCCCCCAAAAAAATGAGGAAATCTGGTGGAAGAGGCCGTGGGCGGGGGTTGCCAGCTGGTACTGATGGTGCTGGTGGTGCTGCATCTCGTGGTAGTGGCAAAAGCACAGTAGCACGTAAGGCTGGAGGTGTTCAGCCTGCATCATCGTCTGGCTACACAAGGCCTCGAAGGCTCCCTTACCTGGGAGTAGGAAAACAGCTTTTAAAGCCGGAGAAGCAGGAAAAAGTGTTGTCTTTCCTTGCTGACTCACCCTCTAGCTCTTTTGCCTCCTCTTCCCAAAGTTCTAAATGTAAGAGCAGCCAGTCATCAGTGGATGCTCCCGGTCAGGATAAAGACGTTTCCTTGTGTCCTTCTCCCAAACCAAAAGTGAAGGATGCATCAGGCGACACTACAGGTTACTCCATGGATCTCTTTACACATACAGTGCCTGGGTTAGAAAGGGAAATTGTACACTGCCAATTACAAGAAGAATCGGACATGGAGTGCACTGATGCACAGCCACAGCTAGATTGTGATGCAGTTCCATTGACTCTGATCACTTCATTGACCCCGCAGTTTACTGAGCCAGAATGTGACCCTGATGAGACTATGGTGCCCTGTCCCGAACACTATAGCACCTTACACGGTGACACTGGGGAAGGTGCACATGACATTGAGGAGGAGGTGATAGATGACAAAGTTGTTGACCCAGATTGGCAGCCATTGGGGGAAGAGGGTGCTGCTGCCACTAGCTCAGAAGCGGAGGAGGATGATCCGCAGCAACCATCTACATTGCAACAGCTGTCATCTGGCAGGCCCGTATAAGGCCAAAAATGTTTGCGAAAAACAAAAACAGTTTTAGGAGAGCGTGGCCATTCAGTGAAAGTAGCACAGCGCACAATGCCTGAAAAGGTTTTCGATAGTAGGAAGAGTGTAGTGTAGCAATTTTTTAACCAAGATCAGAATGATCAGTCAAAAGTTATATGTAAGAAATGCTCAAAGACCTTTAGCAGAGAGAAGAATCTTCAAAATTTAAATACAACGTGCATGCTTAGACATTTAACCAGCATGCACTTGCAAGCCTGGACTAACTATCAAACGTCCCGTACCGTTGGTGTACCTGCTCCGAATGAAGGTAGTCAGCAATGCTACATTGCTTCCCTCACTGTAAGCCCACTGGTTAGGACACCACCAGCATCAAATGTGGAGGTATCGTCGTAAGGCCAAAGCAGTCAGGGAATCACAAGGTTATTGGTAGGAAAGACTGTATGTAGGCCAACAACAAGAATACCATAACAAACTCTCTCTCAATCCGCCATGTCCACCACCACCACCGCTAGTTCCACCATATGCAGCTCTCCAGTCCAGCTCACCCTACAAGAGACTCTCGTTAGGAAAAGAAAGTACTCATCCTCTCATCCGCGTACACAGGATTTGAACGCCCACATTGCTATACTATTCTCATTACAGATGATGCCCTACCGTTTGGATGAAAGTGAAGCTTTCAAAGACCTGATGGCCCATGCAGTACCACGCTATGACCTACCCAGTCGCCACTTCTTTGCAAGAAAAGCCATCCCAGCCCTCCACCAGCATGTCAAAGACCGCATTGTCCATGCCTTGAGGCAATCAGTCAGTGGAAAGGTGCACCTCACAACAGATGCATGGACCAGTAGGCATGGCTGGGGACGTTACGTGTCCATCACGGCTCACTGGGTTAATGTGTAGGATGCAGGGTCCACAGGGGGCAGCCATAGTGGGACAGTTCAGCCTATCCCACAGTCTAAGGAAACAGTTGGCAAAAGGCGTTCGCCACTCCTCCTCCTCCTCCAGAAGCGAAATCTCGAGCACAGTCGCCCTACCACTCCATCCGCAGCTGCCAGTGTTGCACACGGGGTGGCCCATTATCGAACAGCTAGTGGTAAGCGTCAGCAGGCTGTGTTTCAAATGAAGTGTTTGGGCGACAACAGACACACCGCGGAAGTACTGGTGGAGTACTTGCAGCAACAAACTCAGTCATGGCTGGGCAGTGTACATCTTGAGGCAGGCAAGGTATTCAGTGATAACTAGTGTTGAGCATTCCGATGCTGCAAGTATCGGGTATCGGCCGATACTTGCTGTATCGGAATTTCCGATACCGAGATCCGATATTTTTGTAATATCGGATATCGGTATCGAAACAACATTAATGTAAAAAGGTGTAAAAGAAAGAATTAAAATAAAAAAAATCGCTATACTCACCTCTCCGACGCAGCCGGGACCTCAGCGAAGGAACCGGCAGCATTGTTTGTTTAAAATTCGCGCTTTTACTTGCTTACGTGAATTCCCGGCTTCTGATTGGTCAGGGCGGCCATGTTGCCGGGACGCGGACCAATCACAGCAAGCCGTGACGAAATTACGTCACGGCTTGCTGTGATTGGTCCGCGTCCCAGGAACATGGCCGCCATTAACCAATCACAAGCCGTGACGTCACGGGAGGCTGGACACGCGCTTATTTTGAAAAGCGCGCGTGTCCAGCCTCCCGTGACGTCACGGCTTGTGATTGGTCACGGCGCCATATTGCCGGGATGCGGACCAATCACAGCAAGCCGTGACGAAATTACGTCACGGCTTGCTGTGATTGGTCCGCGTCCCAGGAACATGGCCGCCATTAACCAATCACAAGCCGTGACGTCACGGGAGGCTGGACACGCGCTTATTTTGAAAAGCGCGCGTGTCCAGCCTCCCGTGACGTCACGGCTTGTGATTGGTCACGGCGCCATATTGCCGGGACGCGGACCAATCACAGCAAGCCGTGACGTAATTTCGTCACGGCTTGCTGTGATTGGTCCGAGTCCCGGCAACATGGCCGCCCTGACCAATCAGAAGCCGGGAATTCACGTAAGCAAGTAAAAGCGCGAATTTTAAAGAAACAACGCTGCCGCTTACAATCGCCGAGGTCCCGGCTGCGTCGGACAGGTGAGTATAGCGATATTTTTTATTTTAATTCTTTATTTTACACATTTATATGGTTCCCAGGGCCTGAAGGAGAGTTTCCTCTCCTTCAGACCCTGGGAACCATCAGGAATACCGTCCGATACCTGAGTCCCATTGACTTGTATTGGTATCGGGTATCGGTATCGGATTGGATCCGATATTTTGCCGGTATCGGCCGATACTTTCCGATACCGATACTTTCAAGTATCGGACGGTATCGCTCAACACTAGTGATAACAGAAGGAATTTTATGACTGCCATAGCCCTTTCAGAACTGAAACACATACCTTGCCTGGCTCACACCTTTAACCTGGTGGTGCAGGACTTCCTCAAAAATTATCCAAAGTTACCAGCCCTGCTCCTGAAGGTGCGAAGACTTTGCTCGCACATCTGCTGGATGCCCATACACTCCAGCCATATGCTGAACCATCAGCGATCGCTGAATCTTCCCCAGCACCGCCTAATAATCGACGTTGCAACAAGGTGGAACTCCACACTGCACATGATTCAGAGGCTGTGCGAACAGAGGTGTGCTGTAATTAATTTGTGGGAGGATACACGGGCAGGCACTTGGATGGCAGACATGGAGTTGTCTGGTGTGCAGTGGTCGACACCATCATAAGCATTAACATCCCACTTATGCGTCTGCTGATGCAAAGTTTGATGCACATTAAGGAGCAGGCGTCTGCAGCCGAGGAGGAGGGAAGCCTTGATGACAGTCAGCCATTGTCTGCTCAGTGAACTGTCCAGGACGAATTGGCGGACGAAGAGGATGAGGAGGAGGATGATGGGGATGAATGTGTATGGGAGGAGGATGATTCTCAGGTGGCAATAGAAACTGGTGGCATTGCAAGCTCTAGTACAGGTTTATTGCGGGACACTTGTGATGTTGATTTGCAAGAAAGTGGTCCTCAACCCAGCAGAAACAGTTAATTGACACCTGGAACATTGGTCCACACGGCTGAGTACGCCTTGCATATCCTAAAAAGGGACCCCCGCATTGTTAAAATGATGACCGATGACGACAACTGGTTGGCCTGCCTCATGGATACAAGATATAAAGGAAAACTGCAAAATATCATGCCACATGAGAACCTAGGTCAGATATTGGCTACCAAACAAGCAACTCTTGTAGACCGTTTGGTTCAGGCATTCCCAGCACACAGCAGCGGTGATGGTTCTCACACAAGCTGCAGGAGGCAACATGGCAGAGGTGCTAGAGGTGCAGAAATCCGAAGTGGCGTTGGACAGAGGGGTTTTATGACAAGGTTGTGGAATGATTTCGCAATGACCGCTGACACGACAGGGACAGCTGCATCGATTCAAAGTGACAGGAGACAGCATTTGTCCAGTATGGTTACAAACCACTTTTTCGCCCTTATCGATGTTCTCCCTCACAGGTCATTCCCCTTTGATTACTGGGCATCTAAACTAGACACCTGGCCTGAATTGCCAGAATATGGATTACAGGACCTCGATTGCCCTGCTGTCAGTGTGCTTTTAGAAAGAGTGTTCAGTGCTGCTGGTTCAATACTGACCGAAAAAAGGACACGTCTGGCTACCAAAAATGTTGATTAGCTAACCTTCATTTAAATTATCCAATCATGGATTTCACATTCTTTTGCCCCACCTTCCCCTGCTGACACGTAGCTTGCCTGAAAGATGACTTGCTTTTGGGGGGAAACACTGAACCCCAACTCTGGCCCTGTGGTATAACACAACACTATGAACGTGGCAGAAAGTGGCTGCCTGATATACGACGCACTAGCAGTACAGCTGAATATACACTGTGTGAGAATTTGAATCTCCATTTTTTGGGGGGAGACAAAGAACCCTAACTCTGGCCCTGTGGTATAACACAACACTATGAACGTGGCAGAAAGTGGCTGCCTGATACGACGCACTAGCAGTACAGCTGAATATACAATGTGTGAGAATTTGAATCTCCATTTTTTGGGGGGAGACACTGAACCCTAACTCTGGCCCTGTGGTAAAACACAACACTATGAACTTGGCAGAAAGTGGCTGCCTGATATATGACACACTAGCAGTACTGTAGAATATAAACTGTGTGAGAAATACTATCTCACTTTTGGGGGGAGACACTGAATCACAGCTCTGGCCTAGTGGTATAACACAACACTATGAACGTGGCAGAAAGTGGCTGCCTGATATATGACACACTAGCAGTACTGCAGAATATAAACTGTGTGAGAATTACTATCTCACTTTTGGGGGGAGACACTGAACCACAACTCTGGCCCAGTGGTATAACACAACACTATGAACATGGCAGAAAGTGGCTGCCTGATATACGACACACTAGCAGTACAGCAGAATATAAACTGTGTGAGAATTACTATCTCACTTTTGGGGGGAGAAACTGAGCCACAACTCTGGCACAGTGGTATAACACAACACTATGAGCGTGGCAGAAAGTGGCTGTAATTATTATAAAAAAAAAAATTACTGCAATAACACGCTCCCTAGTCCCTACAATGATCTCAGGACAAGTATGGCAGCAATAAAAAGGACTTCAGAACAAAAAAGTGTGGCCAAATAAACAAGACAGGTAACTGTGCAGAAAGGAGCAACAGGATTTCTGCTTTGAAAAAAGCAGTTGGTTTGCACAACACCGTGCACACAGCTATGCAGCTGCTGCACTAAAATACGACCTCCACTGTCCCTGCACAAAAAGGTGGTGTGGGACAGTGAAAATCGCTCCAGCACAAGCGGTTTGGTGGTTTATATTTCCTCACTAACTCTGTCCCTGCTTCTGACTAACTGCAGCAAACTCTCCCTATGCTCAGATCGGCAGAAGTAAGATGGCGGTCGGCGTGCACGCCCCTTTATAGCCCCTGTGACGCCGCAGACAGCAAGCCAATCACTGCCATGCCCTTGTCTAAGATGGTGGGGACAGAGACCTATGTCATCACGCTGCCCACACTCTGCATCCTCCTTCATTGGATGAAAAACAGCGGTAACAGCGTCATACGAAACGCGACTTTGGCGCTCTGATCGTGTACCGCATGGCCGATTCCACACTAGGATCGGTTCGGGTTTCAACCCGACTTTGCCTAAAAGTCGGCGATTTCTGAAAATGACTGATCCGTTTCGCTCAACCCTATTCATCGGTTTATAACAGAACAGAACATGTTCACCCAGGTCATGTCGTCGGAGATAAGGAAGAGACATTGCAGGAAACCGAGTTAAGAAGTAGGCCCAATGTAGGGGCGTGGGTCTCTGAGACTTGTAATGGAGTGCAGGAGCTGACAAACAATTCCCCAATGGGGGTACCTTTTTTAAAAAATATACTATTGCCATCACAGCCCATCTTGCCTAACATTCACTGGCCTATAACAGTACAGAACACGTTCACCCAGGTCATGTAGTCGGAGATAAGGAAGAGACATTGCAGGAAACTGAGTTAAGAAGTAGACCCAATTTAAGGGTGTGGGTCTATGTGACTTGTAATGCAGTGCATGGCCTGACAAGCTTTTACACATGGGAGGAAAACTTGTTTAAAAATTTTTCATGGGGATCATAGACACCCTTGCCCAAAAATTGGACTGCCTGTCGCAGCACAGAAGACATTAAGCCTGGTGATCTAGTGGTGGAGAATGAGGAGACATAAAGATAAATCATAATGAAATAAAACAAATACATAAAAAATGTGAATTCATCGATGAAAGTAAACAACAAAAGGGAGGGGCGAACACAGGTTCATAGATTTGAAGCCAGAATGTGTCCAACGAGATATGCTTGTCCCTAGCAACAGCTCAGAGACAGGGCTATAAATAAAAATATATAATAATAATAATAATCTTTGAATTATTTTCTATTGCAGAGGTATACACTACCTCATTAGAGGACTGTCCAGAGATAGGGAAAATGGAAAATATAAGAATAAATGGGAATAATAGACGTACATCTCTTTTTTATGACATTTCCCCCTGTGGGAGTATTAATTATTTTGGTTTCCAATTAATAATGGGCATCATAAATACACCCTTGCACAAAAAATAATGTGACTTTGGCATCACCCTGGTATTCTACTGGTTGTGGATGATATGGAGGAGGATAACAATGAACAGACCAAATCTGGAAGTGTATACCCATGTGTGGTTGTGAAGAGGTGCATGAGAATACACCTCCCCAAAAAAGAGAATGTACTAGAGGTTATTTTTCGCTGTTTTCACTTGGTGGTGTACAGAAGTCTTTCCCAATCCAGCCCTTGTTCATTTTTATAAGAGTCAGCCTGTCAGCATTTTCAGTTGACAGGAGGATGTGCTTATCTGTTATAAATCCACCAGCGGCACTAAAAACCCGCTCGGACAGAACGCTAGCAGCAGGGCAGGCCAGGACCTCCAAGGTGTAGAGAGCCGGTTCATGCCACATGTCCAGCTTGGATACCCAATAATTAAAAGGCATCGAAGGATCACGGAGGACATTTGTACGATCTGCAAGGTACTCCCTCAGCATGTTACCAAACATTGCACTTCTTGTAACAGCACCCCTTGCCTCTGTCCCGACATGATGGGAGGGTCTGAGAAAACTGTCTCAGGACTTTGCAATTGTTCCCCTGCCTGAGCTGCATTGTACAGTACTTCTGTCTCTCTCGCTTGGACTCCTTGGTTGTACAACATACTCTGACGTCGCTGCAAGCGTTCTCACATGGGAATTTTCTAAGTAATTCCACTATAAGGGTCCTCTAATACTGCAATATTTTAGTACACCTCTGCCTATGGCAGAAGAGATTGAAAGTTCTCCTTGTAGCATGGGTCTAGAAGTGTCACCAACCAGTAATGAGTAATGAGTGTCACCAAAAATTTTTAAAATGTGAGGGTCACGTGAAACACAGCGCAACATAAAGTCAGCCATGCGTACCAGACTGTTAACAGGCAAGACTTCCGTGTCCCCACCAACAAGACAATTGACCATGCTGTCCTCCTGCTCCTCATCCTCCTCCTCCTCCTCCCTGTCCTCAGGCCATCCCTTCTGAACAGACGGTATGACAGCTGTGCTTGTAGTACCGTCTATAGCACATGAAAGTAGCTCCTGTTCTTCCTCCTCCTCCTCATTGCCTACCAATCCACGTTGGGAAAACATGAGGCTGGGCTGAGTGTAATCCCCCTGTATGGTTCTTTGAACCACGTCCTTGTGCTCTGCCTGAAATGCATCATCTTTAATTGTGAGCAGAGGTTTTCAGAATGCTAGTAGAGGGATGGTGATGCTAATTATGGCATCATCGCTAGTGTTGAGCATTCCGATACCGCAAGTATCGGGTATTGGCCGATATTTGCGGTATCGGAATTCCGATACCGAGATCCGATACTTTTGTGATATCGGGAATCAGTATCGGCATCGATATTAATGTGTAAAATAAAGAATAAAAATAAAAAATATTGATATACTCACCTCTCCGACGCAGCCTGGACCTTACCGATGTAACCGGCAGCTTCCGTTCCTAAGAATGAGCGCTTGAAAGACCTTAGATGACGTCGCGGCTTGTGATTGGTCACGTGAGCGGTCACGTGACCGCCATGCGACCAATCACAAGCCGCGACATCATCTAAGGTCTTTCAAGCGCTTGAAAGCTGTAGCTGACTTTCTAAAATGGGCAGACAGATGGCATAATTTCATTAGCAGATCCAGCAGCTCTGGGTAGCTTTTCAGAAAATGTTGAACCATGAGGTTAAGCAAATGGGCCAAGCAAGGTACCTGTGTGGGCTCACTTTGCCTCAGAGCCGCCACCAAGTTCCGGCCATTGTCTACACTACCATGCCTGCCTGTAGGTTCAGTGGTGTCATACAAATATCTGACTGCTCTTTCAGCGCCGTCCACAACTCTTCAGCATTGTGTGGTTTCTCACCTATGCAGATCAGCTTTAGCACAGCCTGTTGCCGCTTGGTTGAGGCAGTGCTGCAGTGCTTCCAGCTTCTGTCTGATGTGGTGATTTCAGAGATGGAGGGTGAAAAGGAGGAGGAGGTGCAGGAGCTGTAGACTGTGGGGCAACCCTGATTGACGTAGGGCCCCCAAACCATGGGGTGGGGAGGATGTGTTCCATCCCAAGGTCTGACTGGGTCCCGGCTTCTACTATTTTAACCCAGTGTGCCATCAGTGAGATATTCCATCCCTGCCCACAAGCACTTATCCACGTGTCCGTGGTTAGGTGGATTTTCCCAGTAAAGGTACCGTCACACTAGGCGATATCGCCAGCAATCCGTGACGTTGCAGCGACCTGGATGGCGATATCGCTGTATTTGACACGCAGCAGCGATCTGGATCCCGCTGTGAAATTGCTGGTCGCTGCTAGAAGGTCTGCACATTATTTGGTCGCTAGGTCGCCGTGTATCGCCGTGTTTGACAGCAAAAGCGACGATACCAGCGATATTTTACACTGGTAACCAGGGTAAACATCGGGTTACTAAGCGCAGGGCCGCGCTTAGTAACCCGATGTTTACCCTGGTTACCAGCGTAAAAGTTAAAAAAACAAACAGTACATACTCACCTGCGCGTCCCCCAGCCTCTGCTTCCTGACACTAAAGCGCCGGCCCTAAACTGAAAGTGAAAGCAACAGCGGTGACGTCACCGCTCTGCTGTTAGGGCCGGAGCTCAGTCAGCGTCAGGATGCAGAGGCTGGGGGACGCGCAGGTGAGCATGTACTGTTTGTTTTTTTAACTTTTACGCTGGTAACCAGGGTAAACATCGGGTTACTAAGCGCGGCCCTGCGCTTAGCAACCAGATGTTTACCCTGGTTACCCGGGGACCTCGGCATCGCTGGTCGCTGGAGAGCGGTCTGTGTGACAGCTCTCCAGCGACCACACAGCGACGCTGCAGCGATCGGCATTGCTGTCGCTATCGCTGCAGCGTCGCTTAGTGTGACGGTACCCTAACAGTATTGATGAGGGCAGGGGTAATTTTGTGGGATACATGCTAGTATAATGCCGATACGGAATGCAGGGAAAAATGGTGGCGATTGGGGACCGAGTACCTTGTGACAGCTGCCGCCATCAGGTTGCGGAAAGCTTCCATCTCAACGAGCCTAAAAAGCAACATTTTGAGCACAAGCAGAAGAGAAATGTTAGAATTTAGGACTGTGGCTTGTGGGGCGTTGGCTGGGTATTTATGCTTGCATTTCAATGGCTGGGGTATAGACAACTGAAGGTTGTGCTGGGACAAGGACGTGGACGAGCTTGATGATGGTGCTGCTTGACTGTGGGCAACAACAGGTGCAGGCTAGAGGCATCTTCACATGCATGGAGATTGACTTCTAAGCAAAACAGTGGAAGAAGCAGTGGTGTGACCTGCAGACAGTGGTCCTGAACGCTGGGGTTCGGCCCACAAAGTCTTGTGCTTTGCTGCCATGTGCCTGATCATGCTGGTGGTGGTCAGGCTGGTAGTTGTGCTACCCCTGCTGATGTGGGCATGGCATCTGCTGCAAATGGCCTATTTGGGGTTATCGTCAGAGTCTTTAAAAATAACCAGACTCAGGAAGTTCTAACAGTTGGAATGGCAACTTCCCTCATGTTGTTGTTATGGGAAAAGGATGCATGCCTTCTGTCTGTGGCCACCACACTGCTTCTTCCTGCCTGTTGGAGTGATATGCCTTCTTCCCCATGTGTGCTGCTGTCCTCGCTCTGCATGTCCTTCCAGGTTGGGTCAGTCACTATGCCATCCACCACCACGTCTTCCACATCCACTCCCTGCTCCTCCTCCTGCCTTTCTGGCAATTGTGTCTCATCATCGTCCACCTCTTGTGACGCATTCACACCATCGCCTTCGTGTGACCGGTCAAAGCTTTGGGTTGGGCACCACTACATGTGATCTCATCTGTCCCCACTTGAAGTTGACCAGCTGAGTGTCCAGAATCTTGAAATGGAAAACTGAACAGCTCTTCAGAATGTCCAAGTGTGGGATCAGTTGTCTCACTGCATTCGGCATGGTAGGAGGAAGGAGGATCAGGGTGAGGAATATCTGGGCCACACTCACGGCTACTCAGACTTGACCGTGTGGAAGAAATGGTAGTGGTGGTGGTGGTGACTGAAAGCATTATCCCCTATCCACCCAACAACTTTTGGGGTCCAATTTCTCCTGTTACCCTTGGGAAAATACAAAACCAGGGGCTAAAAAATAATATTTATGGAAAAGAAAGATTTTTTATTTTCACGGCTCTGTGTTATAAACTGTAGTGAAACACTTGGGGGTTCAAAGTTCTCACAACACATCTAGATAAGTTCCTTGGGGGTCTAGTTTCCAATATGGGGTCACTTGTGGGGGGTTTCTAGTGTTTAGGTACATCGGGGGCTCTGCAAATGCAACGTGAAGCCTGCAGACTAATCCATCTACATCTGCATTTCAAACGGCGCTCCTTCCCTTCCGAGCTCTGCCATGCGCCCAAACAGTGGTTCCCCCCACAAATGGGGTATCAGCGTACTCAGGACAAATTGGACAACAATGTTTGGGATCCAATTTCTCCTATTACCCTTGGGAAAATACAAAACTGGGAGCTAAAAAATAATTTGTGTGGAAAAAAAATATTTTTTATTTTCACCGCTCTGTTATAAACTGTAGTGAAACACTTGGGGTTTCAAAGTTCTCAAAACACATCTTGATAAGTTCCTTGCGGGGTCTAGTTTTCAATATGGGGTCACTTGTGGGGGGTTTTACTGTTTAGGTACATCAGGGGCTATGCAAATGCAATGTGATTAGTGTTGAGCATTCCGATACTGCAAGTATCGGGTATCGGCCGATACTTGCTGTATCGGAATTTCCGATACCGAGATCCGATACTTTTGTGGTATCGGGTATCGGGTATCGCAACAACATTAATGTAATAATGTGTAAAAAAGAGAACTAAAATAAAAAATATCGCTATACTCACCTGTCCGACGCAGCCGGGACCTCAGCGAGGGAACCGGCAGCGTTGTTTGTTTAAATTTCGCGCTTTTACTTGGTTACGTGAAGTCCCGGCTTGTGATTGGTCAGGGCGGCCATGTTGCCGGGACGCGGACCAATCACAGCAAGCCGTGACGAAATTACGTCACGGCTTGCTGTGATTGGTCCGCGTCCCGGCAACATGGCCGCCATTAACCAATCACAAGCCGTGACGTCACGGGAGGCTGGACATGCGCGTATTTTGAAAAGCGCGCGTGTCCAGCCTCCAGTGACGTCCCGGCAACATGGCCGCCATTAACCAATCACAAGCCGGGACGTCACGGGAGGCTGGACATGCGCGTATTTTGAAAAGCGCGCGTGTCCAGCCTCCCGTGACGTCACGGCTTGTGATTGGTTAATGGCGGCCATGTTGCCGGGACGCGGACCAATCACAGCAAGCCGTGACGTAATTTCGTCACGGCTTGCTGTGATTGGTCCGCGTCCCGGCAACATGGCCGCCCTGACCAATCACAAGCCGGGACGTCACTGGAGGCTGGACACGCGCGCTTTTCAAAATACGCGCATGTCCATCCTCCCGTGACGTCACGGCTTGTGATTGGTTAATGGCGGCCATGTTGCCGGGACGCGGACCAATCACAGCAAGCCGTGACGTAATTTCGTCACGGCTTGCTGTGATTGGTCCGCGTCCCGGCAACATGGCCGCCCTGACCAATCACAAGCCGGGACCTCACGTAACCAAGTAAAAGCGCGAATTTTAAACAAACAACGCTGCCGGTTCCCTCGCTGAGGTCCCGGCTGCGTCGGACAGGTGAGTATAGCAATATTTTTTATTTTAATTCTTTCTTTTACACATTAATATGGTTCCCAGGGCCTGAAGGAGAGTTTCCTCTCCTTCAGACCCTGGGAACCATCAGGAATACCGTCCGATACCTGAGTCCCATTGACTTGTATTGGTATCCGGTATCGGTATCGGATTGGATCCGATACTTTGCCGGTATCGGCCGATACTTTCCGATACCGATACTTTCAAGTATCGGACGGTATCGCTCAACACTAAATGTGATGCCTGCAGACCAATCCATCTACATCTGCACTCCAAACAGCGCTCCTTCCCTTCCGAGCTCTGCCATGCGCCCAAACGGTGGTTCACCCCCACATATGGGGTATCAGCATACTCAGGACAAATAGGACAACAACTTTTGGGTCCAATTTCTCCTGTTACCCTTGGGAAAATACAAAACTGGTGGCTAAAAAATAATTTTTGTTTAAAAAATAAGACTTTATTTTCACAGCTCTGCGTTATAAACTGTAGCGAAACACTTGGAGGTTCAAAGTTTTCACAACATCTAGATAAGTTCCTTAAGGGGTCTTCTTTCCAAAATGGTGTCACTTGTGGGGAGTTTCAATGTTTAGGCATATCAGGAGCTCTCCAAACGCGACATGGTGTCCTATCTCAATTCCAGTCAATTTTGCATTGAAAAGTCAAAATGCGCTCCTTCCGTTCCGAGCTCTGCCATGCACCCAAATAGTGGTTTACCCCCATATATGGGGATCAGCGTCCTCAGGACAAATTTTTCAACAACTTTTGCGGTCCAATTTCTTCTGTTACCCTTGGGAAAATAAAAAACTTGGGGGCGAAAAGATCATTTTTGTGAAAAAATATGATTTTTTATTTTTACGGCTCTACATTATAAACTTCTGTGAAGCACTTGGTGGGTTAAAGTGCTCACCACACATCTAGATAATTTCCTTAGGGGGTCTACTTTCCAAAATGGTGTCACTTTTGGGGGGTTTAATGATTAGGCACACCAGGGGCTCTCCAAACCCGACATGGCGTCCCATCTCAATTCCAGTCAATTTTGCATTGAAAAGTCAAATGGCGCTCCTTCCCTTCCAAGCTCTGCCATCCGCCCAAACAGTGGTTTACCCCCACATATGGAGTATCAGCGTACTCAGGACAAATTGCACAACAATGTTCACAGTCAAGTTTCTTCTGTTACTCTTGGGAAAATAAAAAATTGGTGGCAAAAAAATCATTTTTTGTGAAAAAATATGATTTTTTATTTTTACGGCTCTACATTATAAACTTCGGTGAAGCACTTGGTGGGTCAAAGTGCTCACCACACATCTAGATAAGTTCCTTAGGGGGTCTACTTTCCAAAGCAGTGTCACTTGTGGGAGGTTTCAATGTTTAGGCACATCAGGGGCTCTCCAAATGCGACATGGCGTCCCATCTCAATTCCAGTCAATTTTGCATTGAAAAGTCAAATGGCGCTTCTTCCCTTCTGAGCTCTGCCATGCGCCCAAACAGTGTTTTACCCCAACATTTGGGGTGTCAGCGTACTCAGGACAAATTTACAATAACTTTGGGGTCCAATTTCTCCTGTTACCCATGGTAAAATAAAACAAATTTGAGCTGAAGTAAATTTTTGGTTCATTTTTTTTTAAACATTCCAAAAATTCCTGTGAAACACCTGAAGGGTTAATAAACTTCTTGAATGTGGTTTTGAGTACGTTGAAATGTGCAGTTTTTAGAATGGTGTCACACTTGGGTATTTTCCATCATATAGACCCCCCAAAGTGACTTCAAATGTGATGTTGTCCCTAAAAAAAGTGGCGTTGTAAAAATGAGAAATTGCTGGTCAAATTTTAACCCTTATAACTCCCTAACGAAAAAATGTTGGTTCCAAAATTGTGGTGATGTCAATTAGGCATGTGGGAAATGTTACTTATTAAGTATTTTGTGTGCCATATCTTTTATGATTTAAGGGCATAAAAATTCAAATTTGGAAAATTTTGAAAATTTTCTAAATTTTCACCAAATTTCCGTTTTTTCCACAAATAAACACACGTAATATCAAAGAAATTTTAGAACTATCATGAAGTACAATATGTCTTGAGAAAACCTCATCAGAATCATCAGGATCCGTTGAAGCATTCCAGAGTTATAACCTCATATAGGGACAGTGGTCAGAATTGTAAAAATTGGCCCGGTCATTAACGTGCAAACCACCCTTGGGGTAAAGGGGTTAAAAGCATGATTCTGACCCTATCTCAGCAGCAGCTCTCCCTGCACTCTCTGAATTCAGAGCTGAATGCGGCAAGCAGGGTTGCGCCAGGTCTCTTATACTCGTGATGATGCTGTGTCGCCAAGCCAATCACTGCACGACCACAACAAAGATGGCTGCAGCGTTTCATGGCCTGACAGACAATCCCTGCAGCGCGATTGGGTCTCTAAAGTCCGACAGAAATGTTGGGTGGAGATACCAGTTCCTGCCGAGTAATCCCGGAAATGCTCAGTGCTCGTCGAGTATGACGAGTACCGTGATACTCGGGCGAGTAACGAGTAGTGGCGAGCGCGTTATCTCATCACTACTTTTAACACCTTAAATCCTCTTCTTTTCCTCAAAATTAAATTCAAGAGATTTAACTCATCTCTACTTTTATTACAGTATACTAGTCACATTCAAATGTGGTGTCTTAGCAAGAAAATGGAAATGATGCAAATCAATTATTTGTCAGATTTGAAGGAGTTTGATGAACCTGGTGAATTCAAACAATTTGTGATTCAGTTTGCTTAAATCATTACAAATGGCCAATGCCATTTTCACATTGCAGAAGGTGGCATCAGCCACACAAGGCTCACATGACCTTGGGCGCACACATGCAGGTTTACATATAGGTATAATGCCCGGCAGCTATCACATCACATCTCATTACATGGTATAGCACAGCCAATCTCATGGTCTGTATAAGAGTAGAAAACTGGAGTAGTGGTGTATCTGAGCATTGAGTGTACATCATAGCTCAAATCTTATCCAAATTTTGGAAAATCGACTTGTCACAAATACATTTTTTTGGGAAAAAAATTGGTAAAGCTGGCAAATTTTAATTAATATGTTCTCATTTCTAACAAGAATATTAACTTTTTCAATTTTTATATCAGTATTCCTATTTAGAAACATTTATTGTGTGTATTATCACATGGATAATTAGTCCATTGACCTTGCCAGAACTTTGACAACATTCAGTACAAATGAAAAGTTGTATTGGTGTTATTAATCATTTTCATTCTAATGAAAAATTAGGTAATTAATATGTCATGTTCTGTGAAAGTAGAATACTATATCTATGTACAATCACACTACCAGCATGGTATATTTGTGTATTATGTTTCTACCGTGAAATGTCATATTACTATTATGCTTGATATGATGGGACCTAAATTGTACATCTTTCATTATCTGTGTCAAAATTTCACAGTTTGTTGCCCTGTTCCTAGTGCTGCTTGGCATTCTGTTCCACTTATACCACCACTTTATGGGTCTAAGTTGCCCTGCCTACCTTTAAAAAATAATTAAAAATATGGTATGGTGTCCCCCCATTTTTGATAATCAGACAAAGTAAAACAGACATCTGGAGACTGTTATTTTCAGGATGGGAATATTTTGCCCTCCACAGCCTAAAAATAGCTGCAGCTGCCAAAGAAAAGATGTATCCATTAGATGCACCAATTCTGGTGCTTTGTCCAGTTCTTCCCTATTGCCCTGGTACATTGGTAAGAGGGGTAATATTTGCGTTTGTTGACGGCTGTGTAATTTCCGCTGACATAAAGCACAGTTGTTAGTAATGGGGCAGCATCTATCAAACACCCAATTACTTATCCCATAAATGAATAGTTAATAAAACACAGACACACAGGAAAAGTATACTTTATTTGAATAAAGACTCCTCCACACTCCCTTGTTTACCCATTTATGAATTTAAAAGTAAATCCAGGAAGTTCCAATAGAAATCTAATAGTGAAAGGCTATGCAGCGGGATTGGCAAACATGATGCGCCACTTATGGGGTGGCTACAGGATGATATATGTAGGTTGAGAGTGGCCATAGGCATTCCCAGCCTATTAATATAAACCTGCAGCTATCTGCTTTTCCTTAGCTGGCTATTAAAAATAGTGGAGACCCCAGTAAGGTTTTCTCTGTTCACCTGTTATCATGAAGGCAGCGCTGCTGTGAACTGAGGTAATCTTATCAACATCATCTCAGATCACGTTAGCAGGTTCACACTAGATCAGTGTGAGTGCCAGGCTAGTGAGTGACTGCAATTCCAGCACTTAGCACACCAGCATTTATCCGTCCGACATTCGCGCTACTCTTTGAGAACTGGCCACTGTGTTTTTAAGGTTACTAGAGTATCCAACTGCAGGAACACCTGAAGGCTGTGAACTCAAGTAAGCTTAGTACACAGCCTCTTGTTGTTCCAGCAGCTGGAAGCGCCAGTAACCTTAAAGTCTCGCTTAAATGCTGTCTTAAGGTTTCCAGGTCTCACAGTTGCAGGGAGACCTGGTACCTGTGAACTCTTGTAACCAAAATGACTTAGTTCAGTTGACTACAGTTCACAGTGGCCAATACTCTAAAGGGAAGCTAAAGTGCCGAACTGATGAGTGCCGGAGTGCAGAGTGCCGGAATCACGTTTGGTCATTGGTCTGGCACTCCACGTCCCTCATGAGAGCCTGCTGCTGTGAACTGAGGTGATGCATCAAATGAATGCGCCATTTCTGGGGTGGCTGGGAGCTGTTGTTATCAATATCCATTGTCTCTCTCAGCCTATTAATATCAGTCCCCAGCTGTATTCTTTGCCTTAGCTAGTTATTAAAAATAGGGGGGACCCACATCATTTTTTGAGGGTTCCCCTATTTTTAATAACCAGGAAAGGTGAAACAGACAGATGGGGGCAGATATTAATAGCTGGGAAGCTCCTTGAATATTAGCCCTTTCCCAGCATAATAAGAACAACTCACAGCTGTCTGTTTTACCCTGACTGGTTATTAAAAATAGGGAAGACCTTACATAGTTTTTAATTAATTAATTTATTAACAAGCACAGTTAACTACACATGCAAAGCACTGCTCCACTCCTCTACTTGGACCTCCTCCTCCTGGTTCAAGATTAATATTTTTATTTTTTTAGATTTTTTGTTATTTTAATTGTTATTTTTATTTGTTTTCAGGGCAATTGTCCTACTCTTACCCCTATTTTGCTTATTTTTAAGCTTCCTAGCCCTTACTAAGACCATTTTACAGCACCAAAGTTTGAGTCCCCATTGTCTTATACTGGGTTCAGGTTCGGGTTCAAGTTTAGATCAATCTCTGGTACCCGAGCCCAACCTTGGTCGACCTCACCAATCCCATACTTCCAAGGTTCGCTCATCCTTAGTCTTATTTCTCGAACACGTACTACAGCTTTAAAAGTTGTGTGCAAGAATTCTCAAGCTTATTCCAATCCCTTGCCTTCCCATGCGTTTTAAACCCTTAATGCTATTTGATACACATTATGCTGATCCCATGGTAGAGATTCTGCAATTTTGTGATCACCTGCAAGAGCCCAACCGATATTGACAGTAGGGCTCCTGCTGTAACTGTTAGGACTAGCATTATCATTGATCCTATCAGTTTAACACCTCATACAGTGCCTTGCAAAAGTATTCGGCCCCCTTGAACTTTTCAACCTTTTCCCACATATCATGCTTCAAACATAAAGATACCAAATGTACATTTTTGGTGAAGAATAAACATCAAATGGAACACAATTGTGAAGTTGAACGAAATGTATTGGTTATATTAAATTTTTAAAATATCTCTATCAGTTTTGTACATCGAGAGACTGAAATTCTTGCCCATTCTTCCTTGGCAAACAGCTCGAGCTCAGGAAGGTTTGATGGAGATGGTTTGTGAACAGCAGTTTTCAGCTCTTTCCACAGATTCTCGATTGGATTGATGTCTGGACTTTGACTTGGCCATTCTAACACCTGGATATGTTTATTTGTGAACCATTCCATTGTAGATTTTGCTTTATGTTTGGGAAATTGTCTTGTTGGAACACAAATCTCCGTCCCAGTCTCAGGTCTTTTGCAGACTCCAACAGGTTTTCTTCAAAAATGGTCCTGTATTTGGCTCCATCCATCTTCCCATCAATTTCAGCCAACTTCCCTGTCCCTGCTGAAGAAAATCAGGCCCAAACCATGATGCTGCCACCATCATGTTTGACAGTGGGGATGGTGTGTTCAGGGTGATGAGCTGTGTTGCCTTTAAGCCAAACATATCATTTGGCATTGTTGCCAAAAAGTTTGATTTTGGTTTCATCTGACCAGAGCACCTTCTTCCACATGTTTGGTGTGTCTCCCAGGTGCCTTGTTGCAAACTTTAAACAACATTTTTTATATATATCTTTGAGAAAAGGCTTTCTTCTTGTCACTTTTCCATAAAGGCCAGATTTGTGCAGTATACGACTGATTGTTGTCCTATGGACAGACTGTACCACCTCAGCTGTAGATCTCTGCAGTGCATCCAGAGTGATCATGGGCCTCTTGGCTGCATCTCTGATCAGTCTTCTCCTTGTTTGAGATGAAAATTTAGAGGGACGGCCAGATCTTGGTAGATTTGCAGTGGTATGATATTCCTTCCATTTCAGTATGATCGCTTGCACAGTGCTCCTTGGGATGTTTAAAGTTTTGGAAATCATTTTGTATCCAAATCCAGCTTTAAACTTCTCCACAACAGTATCACGAGCCTGCCTGTTGTGTTTCTTGGTCTTCATGATGCTCTCTGTGCTTCAAACAGAACCCCGAGACTATCACAGAGCAAGTGCATTTATACGGAGACTTGATTATACACAGGTGGATTATATTTATCATCATTAGGCATTTAGGACAACATTGGATCATTCAGAGATCCACAATGAACTTCTGGAGTGAGTTTGCTGCACTGAAAGTAAAGGGGCCGAATAATATTGCACGCCCCACTTTTCAGTTTTTGAGTTTCCACTAAAATTTAAAGTAACCAATAAATTTTGTTTAACTTCACAATTGTGTTTCACTTGTTATTGATTATTCACCAAAAATCTATTTGGTATCTTTATGTTTGAAGCATGATTTGTGGGAGAAGGTTGAAAAGTTCAAGGGGGCCGAATACTTTCACATGGCACTGTATGCCACTGTCAATAGTAAGATTTTTAACAGAGGGAAAGCACTTACTGTATCAACCTATTGGCACTCAAGCAGCATGATCACAAGCAGCATGATCACGCGGTGCCGATGGGTTGCTATGGCTGTCAGAGGAGTGAAAATGGTTCAGGTCCAGGTCTGCTCAGGTCCAGGTCTGCCATACACTATAGCCAATCAGATCCCTCCAGAGGCAGGACCTGATAAGCCAACTGTAAGTCAAACACTGATGAAGTTGTGTAACCTTGCTATGGTAGTGTTGTGTATTACTAATGATGTCATAAGATAACATGCCCATTTGAAAGAATAATACATTTTGTTAAAAAACTGAAAAAAATGATCTGTTGCTTGTAAATTAGCAGATAATAATTTCTCTATGAATCAAATTCGATCAAATTTGAAATCTTATTCGATCAGTTCTACTATAAAATGACTTCATTATTTATCATGCATGATGCATGCTGCAAGAAAACAAAAACAAAATACCATGAATGCTAGATTTTGCTCATCCAGCCTCACAAAAAATGAAATAAAAGCTGATCAAAAATTTGGATACAGTATTCTCAATATTGGCACCAGTATTGTAAACTACTTGTCCGGCAAAAATAAACTCTCACACAACTCTGTCTACTGAAAAACAAAAATGTATAGGCCTCTGAATATGACAATCCACCCCACCACCCAAAAAAATATATATTAAAAACTATATAAATTGTGTAGTATCATTATTGTAGCAAGCTGCACAATAAAGTTAGTATCTGAATTAATCTGTATATAGTAGTGTTTAATCAGTTCTGGACTGGGACATTTATGTACCTGACCAATCACATTTTGTTTTGCACATTTAGTTTATGAGCTGTAAAACAATTTCTGGTTCAGATATGCAATTTATTTTTACATCTTTCTTGTTATACATGGGGTTTAATTATTATGATATTTTCATGCTCTCTTTTTTATTTTATTACGTTATTGGGCAATATTGGTAGGAAAATAAAGGAAATGCAGGTCTAGTTTTCACAATTTTTTTTTTTTTTATCATTACAAACGATCAGTAAAACACATGTAAAAATTTTTAACCAATTCTGTAACAATAATTTTTGTATAGTGGACATTTTATTTTGGATTGTGGCAGGGATGCTTTATTTCTTTATTTCCAACAATAAACAGTTAATAAACGTTTGGTAATGAGTTATATGCAACCCACAATCCTGCCACTGACAAATACAACTTGTGAATAGCATAATCATACAGCTACAGTAACAAATAAATAACAATACTATGAGTCCTTGAATGTGACAATGAATAAATTAAACAAAAGTTTTGGACTGAAATTGAAAAAAGGAGAAGTCTTTAAAGGGCCACTGTCACCCCCCCCAGCTGTTATAAACTAAAAGAGCCACCTTGTGCAGCAGTAATGCTGCAGTCTAACAAGGTGGCTCTTTTAGTTTTTTATTCATTTATTACCTCAAAAAAGCGTTTTAAAAATTGGCCACACATACCAGATATTATACCTGGAGGCGGTCCGAAGCGTCCTGTATGAATCCCCCAACTGCCGTCACTCATCTCTTCAGGGCCGATGGTACCCGCCCCCTGAGCGCTGTTATCATCTGAAATCCGGCGCCTGCGCTGTGCGTGCCTGCCTGGGGCCTGCGCAGTGTTCATTGTCAGTGCGGCCACACTGTTGCTGAAGCCCCCGCCCCGCACATTTATTCATTATGCACAGTGCGGGGCTGGGGTTCCTGGGAAGGCGGGGGAGCGTCGGAGCTGGGGAGCGTCTAAACAGCGCAGTGCGCATGCCCAGGAACCCCAGCCCCGCACTGTGCATAATGAATAACAGTGCGGGGCGGGGGATTCAGCAACAGTGTGGCCGCACTGACAATGAACACTGCGCAGGCCCCAGGCAGGCACGCACAGCGCAGGCGCCGGATTTCAGACGATAACAGCGCTCAGGGGGCGGGGACCATCGGCCCTGAAGAGATGAGTGACGGCAGTTGGGGGATTCATACAGGACGCTTCGGACCGCCTCCAGGTATAATATCTGGTATGTGTGGCCAATTTTTAAAACGCTTTTTTGAGGTAATAAATGAATCAAAAACTAAAAGAGCCATCTTGTTAGACTGCAGC
The DNA here is from genome assembly GCF_051348905.1 of Ranitomeya variabilis. NCBI lineage: Eukaryota > Metazoa > Chordata > Amphibia > Anura > Dendrobatidae > Ranitomeya > Ranitomeya variabilis. Next base: position 433,764,112 of record NC_135237.1, on the reverse strand, counting down.
ATTACTGCTGCACAAGGTGGCTCTTTTAGTTTATAACGGCTGGGGGGGGGTGACAGTGGCCCTTTAAGGGGTTGAAGGCTCTCACCCAGAAACCACTGCCAGAGCAATAATGTTCCTTAAGTGAGCTTAGTTGCTTATTACATCTGTATCTCCTGGAATTGACTTGGCTTCTTCCTAGGCTATGTCAACATGGCTACTGTTCCTTTTACCTTTCTGTGCATTGAACATTGTGAAAACAACTTGACCTGCCCCCTAACCTCTGCCTATCTGACTATGATGTTTGTTTGCCAACTTTGCAATGTAATATTATGTAATTTGCACAGTTTCATCAGTTGTTGCTAATGGAGGCTAACTGGAGGTTTCCTGCACAAAGTCCAAATCACTGTACAGTGGTTTGAAGGGAGACTACCTAGCTAGGCTCCTTTAATGAGTATTTGGTGAATTTTTGATGATGCAGATTTTCTGCACCTATTAAGTAAATTTTGTTACTTTTTTCATTGCGTTTCAGTTTCTTGCATACAATTTTATTGCTCTTTTGAAATTGTGTTTTTTTTCCTCTTTCTGGAATGTCATGCTTTAAATAAAGCTGCTTTGTTTTTGATACTTTCTGGAATTTAGATTTGAAAACACTTTATCGATAAAGTCATCTGCGGATTACTTTCATTGTCATGTTCATTTTGCTTCTTGTAAGTTTTGTATGCTCTATGGCCAATGTGAACAGACGTTTATGTGCTGCATGTATACTTACTTAAATGAAGCTCAAGTTTTGTGTGTTTACATACATTTTCAACCTGTTGATTTTCTGCATCTAATGCAATTTTATGGGGAAAATTAGCACATAAAAATCAGTGTACCTGCTAGAGAAGTTGATATGGTTACACATCAAAAAAACCCACAGTAGTATGAGATTTCTATAAATCCCATCCACTTAACTGGACCTGTAAGGTGTTACATTTTTTGATCAGTGAAAATATGCAGTATTAAAAACTCATCAGAAAATAATAATGGGAACTTTAATGAAACTTGACAGCTTATACATGCTTCTTGATCCACGTGTAACATGTATCAGACACTGACTGTATGTTTCAGCATAGTTTAATAGCCACCTGGGGCCAAGATGTAGAGCAGAGTAGTCAGATAGGTGGGTCCTTGGCAGTTTCTCCCCAACCCTTTCCCTTGAGTGACAGGTCTCGCCCTCTATATGACTCTCCTGTCCTTTAAGTCTCCCACACAGCTTGGTCTCAGACATCAGTCTGTGTTTTTCTCTAAAACACTGCAGCATTTCTGAGTAAAACTTGTATAGATGAAATCATACAGCCATGCTACCCGTGGATCATGCATCATGTATCAGCTGTCAGGAGAAAAAAAGTTTATTTGAACAAGACTAAAAATAAAACAATAAAAACAACCTGACGAGTTTTTGGTTCAGTAGTCATAGGTTATAGTAAGAACATACAAGCAGACATAAATAGGGAACAAACACCAATGCGCGAAAAGGGACATAATTATTATTATTTTCATTATTTATTTATATAGCACCATTGATTCCATGGTGCTGTACATGAGAAGGGGTTACATACAAAATACAGATTTCACTTACAGTAAACAAACTAACAATCACAGACTGATACAGAGGGGATATGACCCTGTCCTTGCGAGCTTACATTCTACAGGATGGTGGGGAAGGAGACAGTAGATTGGGGGGTTGCAGCAGCTCCGGTAGCGGTGAGGAGGCAGCGGAGTCATTGCAGATGTAAGCTTTCTTGAAGAGGTGGGTTTTCAGGTTCCGTCTGAAGGATACAAATGTGCTTGATAGTCGGACATGTAGGGGCAAAGAATTCCAGAGGATGGGGATATTCAGGAAAAGTCTTGAAGGCAGGGCTGGACTGGCTATCCGGCATTTCTGGCAAATGCCAGAAGGGCTGGTGGCAGTCGTGGGCCTCTCGCCAGCGCCGATTCCCCCTTGCCGCCGACCCACTTCCCGCTAGTGCCGCCGCATTCAACTATACCTGTGTCTTTGACACTGGTACAGTTGAATGCAATGATGGAGGAGAGAGCGTCTGCTGTCTCTCCCTCTCCCATCATTCCCCACTCTGCCTCTGACACTGTGGGTGAACGATGATGTCATATCATCGCACACCTGCTGTGTGGCCAGGCAGACTGCAGATGCTGAGACCGGAGCCGGGAGCAGCACTGGGCATGAGGAGAGGTGAGGAGAGTGTTTTTTTTTTTAAATATATCAATGAGAGATAACTGGATTGTGGGGCTATTGTGGGGGCTGTATTACATTCTATGGGGGCTATGCTGTATTAAATTCTATGGGGGGGATTTGTTACATTCTATTGGGGCTGGCTTCATTCCATTCTATGGGGGGTGTGCTGCATTACATTCTATGGGGGCTGGCTGCATTACATTCTATGGGGGCTGGCTGCATTACATTCTATGGGGGCTGGCTGCATTACATTCCATGGGGGGCTGGCTGCATTACATTCTATGGGGGCTGGCTGCATTACATTCTATGGGGGCTGGCTGCATTACATTCTATGGGGGCTGGCTGCATTACATTCTATGGGGGCTGTGCTGCATTCCATTCTATGGGGGCTGTGCTGCATTACTGTAATAATTATAGGGCATAATTCAGGAGACTCTTTGCATGGAACAAGACAACAGGACACAGTTTTATAAGTGGTAGAGTTTATATTATCACACGGTGATTCAAGCAGGTGCAGAGAGAAACTCAAGTCCACAACACTTGGTGCAAATAATAAACGCAGCTTAGCAGTCAATAGGAAACTTCAGAGCTAGATGCAAACAAACCAAAAGTCTATGAAGCACAGTAATTTTTGAGGAAACTTGACACGAATAGATCCTTGACTTAGTCCAGACATAGATAGATATGCTATTAGGCAGTTCAAATCATATCTTAGCTCAACCAGGGAGGCCTGGTTAATAGTCTCAGGTTTTGCAGAGCAGAAACAGCTTACATGTCCAGCAAATGCAGATGGAAGTAACCTGAGCAGCAGATGAAGGAGGATTACTGAACACTGGTGTATGCAGCAGGAACTCAGAGCAGAGTGGCAGGATCTCCAACACAGGTTCACAGGACCAGGTGCAGGTGCAAGGCCAGGGAGTAATCAGGAGCTGGATGCAAGGCAGAATAATCTAGCACAGACTGAAGGCTGGGGTGGAGTTTTATGGCAGGAATACAAGTGCACATGAGACCAAAAACGCCATGTTGGAAAAGGGCAGTAATGCACAAAAGGTAAAAAATGTTCAGATTCCTGACATTACTCCCTCCTTAGAAGCGGCCTCAGGACGATTCTAGACCTGGTTTCTCAGGGAATCTCTGATGAAAACGAGAAATCTTCTGTTGGGCATTGATGTTTTCCACAGGTTCCCAAGAGTCTTCCTCAGGGGGATATCCCTGCCATCTTATCAGATATTGGAGCCGATTCCTGCGAATCCTGGAATCAATAATTTCCTCCACCACGAATTGTTCTTACCCATCAATCACCACAGGCTGCGGAGGTGGCACAACACGTCCCTGGAAAGTATTAGGAGATACAGGCTTTAGTAAAGATACATGAAAAACTGGGTGTACCTTCATTGTCCTAGGTAGCTTCAGCCGGCAGGACACAGAGCTCACAATACCGTTGATCTTGAAAGGGCCAATGCATTTCTGTCCAAGCTTTTGTGAAGGAACATTTAACTTCAGATTCTTAATTGCTAACCACACTGAATCTCCTACCTTGAACATGGGTGCAGGTTTACGGAATCTATCAGCCGATCTCTTATAACGTTCTTGAGCCGTGGTCAGGGATTCCTTCAGAACCTACAGATTTTGTCTCATCGCAGTCAGCCTTTCCTCCACTGCGGGAACCGGAGAATTAATTGGAGACCTAGGTAAAATACACGGATAATAACCTAGATTGGCAAAGAAAGGTGTAAATTTAGTGGAGGCGCTCTGAGAATTATTATATGAAAATTCGGCTAATGGCAACAACTCCAACCAATCATCCTGGAGATGGCTGACATAGCATCTTAGATCCAGCATCTGGTTGTTACGCTCAGTCTGACCATTTGTCTGGGCATGGTAAGCAGAAGAGAGACAGACATTAATATTGAGTGCAGAGCAAAACCCCTTCCAGAATCTTGAAGTGAACTGTACTCCACGGTCAGAGATGATCTCATCCGGCACCCCATGCAACCGAAAGACATTCTGTATAACCAAGTTCACTGTATCTTTAGCAGAGGGGAGGCCGGTGCATGGAACAAAATGAGCAGCATTAGTCAGGCGATCAACTACCACCATGATTGTATTCATGCCCCCCGATGTAGGCAGCTCCACAATAAAGTCCATTGATATAGACTCCCAAGGGCGGGATGGAACAGGTAATGGTTGTAGAAGACCCGTAGGTGCCACATGAGGAGTCTTGTAACGGTCACATACCTCGCAAGAGATAACATAGTCCTTGGTATCATTCAGGCAAGTTGGCCACCAGAAGAATCGGCTCAGGAACTCTTGTGTCTTCTGTACCCCCCTGTGACCAGCCAACTTGGAGTCATGTACCAACTTGAGGATCTGCAGACGGACGACCTCCGGGACATAGATACGTCGATCTCTGAACCACGTGCCACCCTCAAAGATAAGATTAATATCCACAGGTGGGTTGGCCAGAAATACATCACCTTCATAGGCCTCCCTGCACTCCTTCCACAAGTCCTGATCGTGGATAACTCCGATGAAATTGGCATCAGATAGAATGGTCTTGGACGGGGCTCCAGGTACGGAATCCGCAGCATGGATTCGGGATAAAGCATCAGCCTTCCCATTACAAGAACCTGGATGGTATGAGATAACAAAGTTAAATTCATTTAAGAATAAGTTCCAACAAGCCTGACGAGGATAAAGACATCTAGCGGATCTAAGGAACTCTAGATTGCGATGGTCAGTTAGCACTATGATCTGTTGTGCAGCTCCTTGCAGATGATGCCTCCATTCTTTGAAAGCCGCAATAATAGCCAGCAATTCCTTGTCTCCCACGTCATAATTCTTCTCTGCTGAGGTTAGTCTACGGGAAAAGAAAGCACAAGGATGTAGCAGACCCTTCTCTCCAGTTCTTTGGGAGAGAATAGCCCCCAAAGCATTATCAGAAGCGTCCACCTCCACAATGAAAGGATGTGTTGGATCTGGGTGTATCAACAGCGGTGCTGATGTGAAACAGATCTTCAGCCAATAAAAAGCTTCTTGAGCCTGTAATGACCACTTAAAGGGCTTTTCCTTCTTTGTCAAGGAAGTAATGGGACGGACAATAACAGAAAAATTTCGAATGAAGCGTCTGTAGAAATTTGCAAAACCAATAAAACGTTGGACCTCCTTTAAGTTCTTGGGTACCGGCCTGTCAAGGATAGCCTGAATCTTACCAGATTCCATGTTCAGCCCCTGGGGAGAGATGATATAACCCAAGAACTGTATCTCAGAACGATGGAACTCGCATTTCTCCGGCTTGATATACAGTTGGTTCTCTTTCAGACGTTTTAAAACAGTTTTGACATGTTCTTCATGTTCCTGTAGAGAGTCAGAAAAGATTATTATATCGTCCAAATAGATCACCACAAACTGGTCCAACAAATCTCTGAAGATGTCATTAACAAGGTGTTGAAATGCTGCAGGGGCGTTACAAAGCCCGAAGGGCATCACAAGAGATTTAAAGTGTCCATACCGGCATCTGAATGCTGTCTTCCACTCATCCCCTGGACGAATACGCACCAAATTATAAGCCACACAAAGATCCAGCTTAGAGAACACCTTAGCATGGCAGACTCTTTCCAGTAATTCGGGAATCAGAGGCAAAGGGTAACGGTTTTGTACGGTTACCTTATTGAGTTCCCGATAGTCAACACAGGGTCTCAGGGTCCCATCCTTCTTCTTTACAAAAAAATGGTATGCCCCTGCTGGTGAGGAAGAAGGACGTATGAAGCCTTTGGCCAGATTTTCATCAATATACTCCTTTATGGCTTGAAGCTCAGGTGCCGCCAAAGGGTATACGTGACCAAAAGGAATATCTGCCCCAGGAAGCAACTCAATGGAACAGTCATAGTGCCTGTGTGGAGGAAGTTGATCTGCATTCTTCTTGTCACAGAGGTCAGAGAACTCTTCATATGCTGGAGGTAAAGAAAATACCTGTACATGTGGTTCCGTAGCCATGGACTCAGGGACAGCTTCTGATAATGCTGAGTTGCTCCTTGTTGGAAAGATAATCTCCTTTGTCTCCCAGTTGATAATTGGGTTCTGAGAATGCAACCAAGGAATGCCTAAAATCACAGGAAAATGAGGAGAAGAAACTAGCAAGAAAGAAAGTTACTCCTGATGATTAGGCTCCAACAAAATTTCAAGGGGTACGGTCTCCTGATCCACAGGCCCAGAGATTAAAGTTGACCCATCCAATGTTTCCATGGTAATTGGAGAGGCTCTTTGCTGAATTTTAATACCATGTTCCTTGGCAAATGGGATATCCATGAAATTGACACCTGCACCAGAGTCAATCATAGCTGAACTGGAAATCCACTTTCCTGAACACAGGATCTTAATAGGGAGAGAACAGTGAGAGTTCTTTTCCTTCAGCTCCTTGGGGGGTGAAGTCATAGAAAGTGGATGGAATACAGCGTTTAAAGGCAGGCTACATTCAGAGATGTCAGATTCATCATCACAGTTGTCATACTCCCCTATTGCTGCTAGCACCTTGTTAGGCCGTCTAGGACACTTAGGACAATTGATCAAGAAGTGGTCAGACTGGCCGCAGTAGAAACATAGACTTTCACGAAGGCGATGCTCCCGGCGCTCATTGATCTCGCGTCTCTGAACAGAATCAATTTGCATGGGCACCTCCTCCACTTCCCGAGATGTTTTACCTGCAGGCTCTTTGGAAGGAAGGGAAAAGTTAGAAATACGGTTATATATAGCAAATTTCTCCTGCCTACGCTCAGTAAGGCGAATGTCTATGCGCACACAATGCTGTATAAATGTCTCTAGTTCTTGTGGTGACTCTGAGTGAGCTAGTTCATCTTTTATAATACTAGACAGACCCCTTTTAAAAATAGGCAATTGTGCATAACTGTCCCAATTGGTATCTACCGCTAATCTCCTGAATTCAGTGGCATACTCAATAACAGAACGTTTAGCCTGGTGTAAAGACAACAAAGCAGATTCAGCGGTTGCACGGTGATTAGGGTCATCAAACATTAATGCCATAGCGGCCAAGAAGTCATTTAACCGTGGGTCGCGAGACTCAATCATCGGATTCGCCCAGGCGAGCGCTTGTGAGGTCAGTAGCATTATTACACACAATACTTTGGATCTATCAGTAGGAAAACGGTCAGCATGCACAACAAAATATAGCATACATTGATTCACAAAGCCACGAAATTTGTCGCGATCACCATTAAATCTGAATGGGGCAACTTAGGTGGGCTAGCTGGTGGCGGTTGCCCAGAGGGTAAAGTCACTTGTGCAGCTATTTGCGTGCTTATGTCCTGAAAAGCCCATCCATACTGGGACTCTATGCCAGCAAGTTTGTTTTCCTGGGCTGCTATGCAATTGCTTAAGTCCTGCAAAGTTTGTCCAAACACTTGTTGATTGTGTTCAAAGCTTCCAAACTTCTTTTGCAGACCATCCACATCTTTTTGCAGTGATCTAATTATGGAAAACACCTGCTCTAATCTGCTCTCTGCAGTCATTGTTCCAGCAGTCTCCTTTTTTTTTATGGCTAGATTATCCTGTAATAATTATAGGGGATAATTCAGGAGACTCTGCGTGGAACAAGACAACAGGACACAGTTTTATAAGTGGTAGAGTTTATATTATCACACGGTGATTCACACAGGTGCAGAGAGAAACTCAAGTCCACAACACTTGGTGCAAATAATAAACGCAGCTTAGCAGTCAATAGGAAACTTCAGAGGTAGATGCAAACAAACCGAAAGTCTATGAAGCACAGTTATTCTTGAGGAAACTTGACACGAATAGATACTTGACTTAGTCCAAACATAGATAGATATGCTATTAGGCAGTTCAAATCATATCTTAGCTCAACCAGGGAGGCCTGGTTAATAGTCTCAGGTTTTGCAGAGCAGAAACAGCTTACATGTCCAGCAAATGCAGATGGAAGTAACACGAGCAGCAGATGAAGGAGGATTACTGAACACTGGTGTATGCAGCAGGAACTCAGAGCAGAGTGGCAGGATCTCCAACTCAGGTTCACAGGAGCAGGTGCAGGTGCAAGGCCAGGGAGTAATCAGGAGCTGGATGCAAGGCAGAATAATCTAGCATAGACTGAAGGCTGGGGTGGAGTTTTATAGCAGGAAGACAAGTGCACATGAGACCAAAGACGCCATGTTGGAAAAGGGCAGTAATGCACAAAAGGTAAAAAATGTTCAGAGTCCTGACAATTACATTCTATGGGGGCTGGCTGCATTACATTTTATGGGGGGTTGGCTGCATTACATTCTATGGGGGGTGGCTGCATTAGATTATATGGGGGCTGGCTGCATTATATTCTATGGGGGCTGGCTGCATTACATTCTATGGGGGCTGGCTGCGTTACATTCTATGGGGGCTGGCTGCATTACATTCCATGGGGGCTGGCTGCATTACATTCTATAGGGGCTGTGCTGCATTCGATTCTATGGGGGCTGTGCTGCATTACATTCTATGGGGGCTGGCTGCATTACATTCTATGGGGCTGGCTGCATTACATTCTTTGGGGGCTGTACTGCATTACATTCTATGGTGGCTGGCTGCATTACATTCTATGGCGGCTGGCTGCATTACATTCTATGGGGGCTGGCTGCATTACATTCTATGGGGGCTGGCTGCATTTCATTCTATGGGGGCTGTGCTGCATTACATTCTATGAGGGGCTGGCTGCATTACATTCTATGGGGGGCTGGTTGCTTTAAATTCTATGGGGGCTGGCTGCATTACATTCTATGGGGGCTGGCTGCATTACATCCTATGGGGCTGTGCTGCATTACATTCTATGGGGGCTGTGCTGTATTACATTCTATGGGGGCTGGCTGCATAACATTCTATGGGGCTGTGCTGCATTACATTCTATGGGGCTGTGCTACATTACATTCTATGGAGCTGGCTGCATTACATTCTATGGGGGCTGGCTGCATTACATTCTATGAGGGGGCAGTATTGCATTCTATGGGGGAGGGCTGTATTACATTCTATGTGGGAGGGCTGTATTACATTCTATGGGGGGGCTTTTTTACATTCTATGGAGACTGTATTACATTCTCTGGGGGCTACATTATATTCTATGGGGGCTGTATTATATTTCCTGCGAAGCATTTCTGCTGTATTTACATGCACTGATCTCAGGCCACTAAATGAGTGTGATCGACAATACTGAAGTCATTGACTTGTTTCCTGGCCTCTTTACACCAACTGAGAAAGAGTGAAGGGAACAGAACAATCACAATTAGATCAATCTGTCCCCATACAGTATCATGTTATCAGCAGCACAACTACAGTTTACACCAGCAATGTGCTGCTGAGAACAAGGATTTCTGTTCCCACATAAACAATCCAATCACTAGATGAATAGGTAGCATTTTGCTTGTTTAGTATAATACACCCCATAGTCCTCCATATATTATAATGTGCACCTCAGTCCTCCATATAGTATAATACACTCCTCAGTCCTCCATATATTATAATACACTCCCCATAGTCCTCCATATAGTATAATACACTCCTCATAGTCTTCCATATATTAAAATGCACTGCAATTTCTCCATTTAGTATAATACACTCCTCAGCCCTCCATATAGTATAATGTACTGCCACAGTCCTCCATATAGTATAATACACTCCTCAGTCCTCCAAATAGTATAATACATTCCTCATAGGGATCCATATAGTATAATGCCCCGCCATTGTCATCCATGTAGTACAATTATTTTCCCATAATATAATGCACCCCATAGTTCTTCATATGGTATAATGTATTCCCCATAGTCCTTGATACAGTATAATGCAGCCCAGATATAGTATAATGATGCCACCCCAGAGGATAATGCAGCCACCCCACAGAATATATTGGAGCCCCCTGAGTATAATGTAACCCCCAGAGAATATAATGCAGCCCCCTCATATAATATAATGCAGCCCCTGCATATATAATATATGGTAGACCCCTCATGGAGCATAATGCAGCCCCCATAGAATATAATGTAGCCCCTCCATAGAATGTAATACAGCACCCCATAGAATGTAATGTAGCCCCCAGAGAATGTAATACAGCCCCCCATAGAATGTAATACAGCCACCCATAGAATGTAATACAGCCCTCCCACATAGAATGTAATGCAGCCCTCCACCATAGAATGTAATACAGCCCCATCATAGAATGTAATGCAGCACGACCCCCATAGAATGTAATGCAGCCAGCCACCCATACAATGTAATGCAGCACAGCCCCTATAGAATGAAATGCAGCACAGCCCCCATAGAATGTAATGCAGCCAGCCACCATAGAATGTAATGCAGCCAGCCCCCATAGAATGCAATGCAGCCAGCCCCCATAGAATGTAATGCAGCCAGCCCCCATAGAATGTAATGCAGCGAGCCCCCCATGGAATGTAATGCAGCCAGCCCTCATAGAATGTAATGCAGCACAGCCCCAATAGAATGGAATGCAGCCAGCCCCAATAGAATGCAATAAATCCCCCCATAGAATGTAATACAGCACAGCCCAATAGAATGTAATACAGCATAGCCCCCATAGAATGTAACACAGCCCCCCAATAGCCCCACAATCCAGTTATCACTCATTGATATATTAAAAAAACCAAAAAAACATTCTCCTCACCTCTCCTCGTGCCCCGCGCTGCTCCCGGCTCCAGTCTCAGAAACTGCAGTCTGCCCGGCCACACAGCAGGTGTGCGATGATATGACGTCATTGCGCACTCGCAGTGTCAGAGGCAGAGTGGGGAATGATTTGAGAGGGAGAGACAGCAGACACTCTCTCCTCCATCATTGCATTCAACTGTACCAGCGTCATAGACGCAGGTATAGTTGAATGCGGCGGCGCTGGCGGGAGGTGGGTCGGCAGTGGGGGGGAATCAGCGCTGGCGAGCGGCCCACACCTGCCACCGGTCCTTCTGGCATTTGCCAGAAATGCCCGATAGCCAGTCCGGCCCTGTTGTATTTAGCACCCGGCGCCTGGGAATAGTGCTAACTCTACTGCTTTTCTCAGCTGCCAAAGCATTTAATTGTGGTATGTGCAATGATTGTTAGGGTTGATGTCAGCTGTGTAATGTCAGCTGCTATCAATCCCTGGTGTAAGTAATGGAGAGGTGTCTATCAGACACCCCCACTACTAGCCCAGACCTGGCGGGACCCAGCGACTCTGAAGAGCGGTGACGGTAGTAAAAATACTGCTCTTCACAGTCGCCGAGCTCAGCGCGAGACCTGGAATATCTGAAGAGCGGTGACATTACTGATGTCACTGTTCTTCAGAGTCACCGTGTCTCATGCTGTGTAGCGGAACCAAAAGTGGCTGTAGGGAAAGTTTTTGGAGCATCAGAATGAGGTTCCATAGCCTTTGGTCGTCTCAATCCCTTCATTATCTACGAGATCCAGTTATGTAGGTAAAGTAGCGGCTTTTCTTGGTACTGCAACTAAAAGCAATAAATAGGACTGAGTTGTAATGCTGGATACAGCTGTGATTATATGTTATATAGTCGTGTTACACTCCCCTCACTTCTTGTAACCTACAGGTGTATAAGATATTATACAGTCATCATGTGACAAGTGTGCCTGTGTAACTTCAAATGCCAGGGCTGACTTTTAGTCATTGAGTTAGAGGAAGCGAAAGGAGAAGAAGGGGGATATGGCTGATGGACACTCCAGGATTCTGGACAGCAGAGAGGTGACGTCTGGATCAGAGCAGTAGATCTGAGTGTCATCAGCATAAAGGGGGTACTGGAATCCATGGGACTTTGAGTTGCCCCAGGCAAAGCTTTTAGAATGAGAAGAGTGGGGGTCATAGAACAGAGCCTTGGAGGACTCCAACAGAGAGAGGGTGGGATGAGGAGGTAGTGTGGGAGTGGGAGACGTCAAATGTGCTGTTGGAAAGGTATGAAGAGATCAAGGATAGGGCAAGGTCTTTGATGCCAAAGGAGGAGAGGATCTGTAGTAGGATACAGTGGTCAACTCTGTCAAAAGCAGAGGACAGGTCTAGAAGGAGGAGTATAGAGTATTGTCTGTTAGCTTTGGCTGTAAGTAGGTCATTAGTAATTTTGGTCAGGGCTGTCTCATTTGAGTGATGGGAGTGGAAACCAAATTGTAGACTGTCAAAGAGCAAGTTAGATGAGAGGTGGGTGGAAAGTTCAGCGTGGATGTGCTGCTCCAGGAGTTTGGAAGCGAAAGGGAGCAGCGATATTGGGCCATAGCAGAACATAGGAGTTGGGTCAAGGGTTAGCTTTTTCAGGATAGGCGTGATTGTGGCATGTTTGAAAACAGAAGGGAAGGTACCAGAAGTTAGTGATAGGTTGAATAGGTGGGTTAGGGATGGGATAAGAGTGGTGGTGAGGTTGGGGAGGAGTTGGGATTGGGTCGAGTGCACAGGTGGTGAGATGTGATTTGGAGAGGAGACAATTTAGCTCCCCTTCGGTGATGTTGGAGAGAGAGAGATTATGGGGTTTGGGCATTGGTCTGGTATACAAAGGGGTTGTGGTGGTTGAACAATGAAGACTTGCCATGTTTGGTCGATCTTATTTTTGAAGTGTATGGAAAAGTCCTCAGCAGAGATGAGGGAGGTTGGATGGGGCAGTGGTGGGCGGAGGAGGGAGTTAAATGTTTGGGGTTGTAGGATAGGGAAGATATGAGGGTTGTGAAGTAGGCCTGTTTAGCAGAGGTGAGGGCAGATTTGAAAGCGAGTGTTGCCAGTTTGAATGCAGTGAAATTATCTTGCAAATTTGTTTTCTTCCAAACCTGCCCTGCAACCCTGCACTTGCCAGAGCTTTTTAGTGGTGTTATTGTGCCAGGGTTGTTTGTTGATACGTCACACTCTACCATGAATGAGAAGGTTGACCATGTCAATAGTTTATGCGAGAGTGGCATTGTAGAAAACAGTAGCACTGTCTGTGTTGTAGAGTGAGGATATGAATGCCATTGGCAGAATAGAGTCAGAGAGCATGTGGGTGTCTAGGGGTGCAAAGTTTCTGCGGGGGTTTGTAGGTTGCTGGACATGGGTGAAAGGTGAGGAGGACAGGGATGAATAAGTGAGTAGATGGTGGTTGGATAGAGGGGGAGGGGAGGTGGTGAAGTCAGATAGAGAGCAGAGATGGGTGAAGACCAGGTCTAATGTATGTCCATCTGTGTGGGTGGCTGAGGAGGACCACTGAGCAAGTACAAAAGATGAAGTAAGGGACAGGAGTTTGGAGGCTGTTGACTGAAGGGTATCAGTAGGGATGTTGAAGCCACCCATGATGTTAGTGGGGATGTCAGTGGAAAGAAAGTGAAGAAGCCAGGTAGAGAATTGGTGAATAAAGGCAGTGGCCGGGCCCGGAGGTCAGTATATGATGGCCACTTGGATATTGGAGGGAGAGTCGATGCGGACAGAGTGAACTTCAAAAGAGGGGAAGATAAGGTAGGGAAGAATTGGGATTGGGTTAAAGATCCAGTTAGAAGAAAGAGGAAGATCCATTCCTCCACCGTGTCTGTTGCCAGAGAGAGGAGTGTGGGTGAAATGGAGGTCACCATAACACAACGCAGAAGGGGAGGCAGTGTCAGAGGGAGTCAGTTACGTTTCTGTGAGGCCAAGGAAGGAAAGATTGCAAGAGAGAAAGAGGTCATGAATCACATGAAGCTTATCGCAGATGGAGCGGGCATTCCAGAGTGCTCCAGAGAGAACGAGCAGGGGGGTGGGCGTCAAGGGCATGGGTTTTACATTGGAGAGATTGAGGTAGTTCATATTAGATAGGAAGCAGTAGGAGGGGGAATTAATGGGAAGTATTAGCTGTGGGGGTCCAAGATTAGGAGATATGTTGCCAGCAGTGAGGAGCAGCAGAGAGAGGGAGAGCAGGTGGGAGAAAGAGAGTGGCCGGCTTGTTTTATGTTTTATTAGGAGAGATCTCAGGTTGAAGAGCAGGTTGGCAAAGAAGATCAGGTGGGAAGGTAAGAGAGAAGGAGAGATGATTATTTGGTTAGAGGGTGCTGGGGTTTGGTGATAGTGAAGGAGAGTGTGGATTAGTGGAGTAAACACTATAAGGGCATATGTAAACATGGTGAAGGAGTAAGATGGGTTAAAAGAAAAGCTAAGTCCAAGTAATAAGAAGTGCTTACTCGGCAGACATAGCCAAAAGAGACAGAGTGGGGTCCTGACTCCTGTTGTGACTAACTGCTGTTGAAATAACTGCAGCTTCTGTATGCTTAGCTGCAGGTGTACTTTGCCGCAGGGGGATGCGTGCCAGACCCCACAAGCGTGCACCCCTTAAAATGATCCTAAATTTATAGGACTGAGTAGAGTATCTGGTGAAAGGAATAGTGGGAGCTTTTTTGGATAAATTAGCAGTTGGCTAGCACACTCGGGTGGATAGATGATCAAAGACACTGGGCCTGGCTACATCAATATGCTATAACACCTTTCCCCAGATAACATCTAGAGTGACTCCAGCATGGATATGCAGCAGTGAATATTAAGTACAAAGCAACAAATGAATTATACCAAAGATTTAGCTAATATATATATATATATATATATATATATATATATATATATATATATATATATATATATATACATACATATATTGCAGGGTGATAGGCAGCAGTTGAGACAGCAAGCAGATGTGTAGAGTTGTACCATTAAAATATATTGCAGAGTGATAGGCATCAGATGAGATAGCAAGCATTAATGAAATGCAGCAGCTGTAAAAAAAAACAAGTGAGGACTGAAAAGTAAGATAATTAATGGAATTATTAAATATGGAACAAATCATTTTTATAATTCATTCCCCTAGATAATTTCATGCCTAGGCGCAATGTTCAAAAAGCCTCCCTCATCAATAAATGCTTATGCCAGTCACCACCTCGTCTGGTACAGCTAACTTTTTCTATGGCAAAACATGTAAAATGAGCGAGGTCACCTTTGTGAATGGAAACAAAATGTTTAGTTGCCCCAGAATAGGAACTGTTGTGTGCATTATTGTTGGTGATATGTTCAGTGATCCTCTTTTTGATTTTATGGATCGTGCAGCCAATATATTAGACTTGACATGAGGAGCATTGAATACAGTACACAATGTACTTGGTATCATAATTGATAAAAGTAGATATCTGATGGCTAACTGTGGGGGATATCGGATCGCAAAGGGATATACATTAAACCTAGTGCCACCACATTTGTGGAATCCTTTGACTTTGAGGTGGAATCCAACCATCTAGGGAGACTGGGTGACAATATGTTGCCAAGGGTAACACCTCATGTGGCAATGCATCTGTAACCACCATTGATTATATTGCGCAGTGTGTCGTCCTGATTTACAACATGTAAGTATTTGCAAATTATGTATTTTATTTGTTTAAACTGAGGGCTGTAAGGAGTAGAGAACATGATAGAGGATTAGCTATTTTTAGTGACAGAAAAATTATTTTTGTTTGACAAAGAGAATCTAGGTTTATTTAATAAAGTTTTTAAAGTATTTTTTACTTCAAGGTTGTTGTAACCCCTTTCTGTCAAGCGTTTACTAACAACCTCACTTTCTTTAATGAATGCATCTTTAGTGGAACAGGTGCGTTTGGCACAAAAAATTTTTTCAGTGTGTGAATTTCCAGACAGAACGTCAAGGAAAGGAATCTCTTTACAGGGCATACTGACGGTAAATTTAAGGTTGAGGTTATTTGAATTTACAGTATGTAAGCTGCAAAATTGTCAATATTGAGTTGGTCACCTTGCTAAACTATAATCAGGTCATCCACACATATCTGCCAAACCATTTTATACAATGAGAAAAAAGCATTGTTGATTTAAAAAATGAATGTTTTTTTCCCACCAAGACATGTAAAGTATAGCTAAGGACGAACAGAATCTCAAGCCCAATGGTGCACCCAGAATCTGGAGAAAGAATTTAGAATCAAACATAAAAAAAATTGTGACATAAAAAATGCTGAAGTGTCATAGTTATAAATTCTTTTCAGTTGGCAGAATAATTGCTATAACTTTCCAAATGGTGTCTGATGGCTGAAACAGCTAGATGGTGAGGGATGGTCAAGTAAAGGTAAACACGTCACACGTAATGAACCAATAGTCATCCATCCATGTGGAATGCTCCAAAACACTAAGTACAGTGGTGGTGTCCTCTAGGTAGCCAGGGATCCTGATCACTAGTGGCTGGAGGTGCTAATCCAGCCATTGGCTTAAATTCTCATTTAAGGAATCAATCTTTAAAAATAAGGGGTGAAGGGAAGGTTGAAAAACCCCTTTGTGGGTTTTGGGGAGACCATGAAAAATCTGTAATATGGGATGGCAGCCAAAATAACAACACCCTCTCCCAGAAGTTTAGAAAGGGTTCGTTTGAAGGAATTGGAAAAATTTAAAAAAAGGGATTTGTAAGTAACACAATTCCCCAATATATCATAGGCTAATTTAATATACAGTGCTATATCCAATATAATAATACAACCCCGCTTGTCTGATTGTGTTATGGTCAGACCAGGGTTAACCTGCATGCCAGCAACAGCCTGGAACTCAGCAGTACTGGTGTTGCTTAAATGATGGTCAAGATCTGGTCTGAGCATAAAGGTTCCCATTCATTTTAGACTTGGCTCCCAGGTTAAGCCCAAAGCCAAATATGGAGCAACCTAATGATTCCACTTGATCTACTGCAGGGATGGGGAACCTTGTTCCAGCCAGGGACCATTTGGAAATTTCTACCATCATTCGGAGGCCACACAAAAATGATCACCTTGAAAATTACCCAGGTATATTTAATCAAACAATTAATTACGGTAACTCACCCTTAATGTGATGGCTGGAGCTGCTTCTCTTTGGTGCAGCTGTGATGTTAGGTGATACTGATCACATTGCTTCTCACAGCTGTTTTTTCAGGTTAATGTCGGCCAGGAGAGCAGTCAACGTTTTGCCATAATAAGTTTTGTAAATCATATACCTCACATAGGAGATGCTGGGACTACTGAATATACATCACATCGGAGGCGCTG
The DNA here is from genome assembly GCF_051348905.1 of Ranitomeya variabilis. Classification (NCBI taxonomy): domain Eukaryota; kingdom Metazoa; phylum Chordata; class Amphibia; order Anura; family Dendrobatidae; genus Ranitomeya; species Ranitomeya variabilis. The sequence continues at coordinate 433,746,876 of NC_135237.1, read as the reverse complement.
TGACTGCTGTACATACATAACATAAAAAACATTGAGACTGCTGTATATACATCACATAGGAGACACATGGACTGTTGTATATACATCACACAGGAGACATTGGGACTGCTGTATATTCATCTCATAGGAGAAGCTGGGGACTGCTGTATACACATCACATAGGAGAAGCTGGGGACTGTTGTATATATATCACATAGGAGATGCTGGGACTGCTGTAAGTGTGGTGCCCCAGGGTCCTGGTCGTCGCAGTGGTATTGCTTTCCTCTCAGGGAGACTGATGCTACGTTTGGAGGCAATGAAGGATAACTGCATCCAGGTACCACAAACATGCAACACAGGTTACACTCCAGGCCACCAAGTGGAGCTTCTGCTCCTATTTGTTAGGTCACTTCCCATATATGTATAACTAGTATTCTGAAGGGAAAGTTAGTCAGTTCCATAAGGGGACCAGCCCTACACAGGCTGCCTCCTTCTGAGGCTCAGAAGCCCGGTAGCCGGAACACCGAGGGAATAAGAACATTTATGCTTTGCTCCAGAGACCGGCAGGACAGCTAATTGCAAGCTACCTGTCTGCCCTACACCCAGGAGGCACGGTGGCAACCCATGGAGGCCGGGGCATGCTAGAGTCCCTACAAACAGCCTCAAGCCACCAGTCATATGAGTTTGTCCTATCCTATATGGGGGACAGAGAGAAAGACACCACATCTGTGAGATCCTTATGTGAAGCCATAGGCAGTAAGGGACTACACCACTACAGTGCAAGAGAAGGCTACTGATTTCCACCTGGACAAGGGGACTCTGGACTTGCCTCCAAACTGGCCGGACTCTGCCTGCCCTGTGATCTGGTGTCCTGGACTGTGGATGCTGAAGTCTTCAGTAAAGGACTTGGCTTGGCTCCCAGGTTAAGCCCAAAGCCAAATATGGATCAACCCAATGATTCCACTTGATCTACTGCAGGGATGGGGAACCTTGTTCCAGCCAGGGACCATTTGGAAATTTCTACCATCATTCGGAGGCCACACAAAAATGATCACCTTAAAAATTACCCAGGTATATTTAATCAAACAATTAATTACGGTAACTCACCCTTAATGTGATGGCTGGAGCTGCTTCTCTTTGGTGCAGCTGTGATGTTAGCTGATACTGATCACATTGCTTCTCACAGCTGTTTTTTCAGGTTAATGTCGGCCAGGAGAGCAGTCAACTTTTTGCCATAATAAGTTTTGTAAATCATATACCTCACATAGGAGATGCTGGGACTACTGAATATACATCACATAGGAGGTGCTGGGACTGCTGTGCATACATAACAGTAAATATTGAGACTGCTGTATATACATCACATAGGAGACACAGGGACTTTTGTATATACATCACACAGGAGACATTGGGACTGCTGTATATTCATCTCATAGGAGAAGCTGGGGACTGCTGTATATACATCACATAGGAGAAGCTGGGGACTCTTGTATATATATCACATAGGAGATGCTGGGACTGCTGTAAGTGTGGCACCCCAGGGTCCTGGTCGTCGCAGTGGTATTGCTTTCCTCTCAGGGAGAGTGATGCTACGTTTGGAGGCAATGTAGGATAACTGCATCCAGGTACCACAAACATGCAACACAGTTTACACTCCAGGCCACCAAGTGGAGCTTCTGCTCCTATTTTGTTAGGTCACTCCCCATATATGTATAACTGGTAGTCTGTAGGGAAAGTTAGTCAGTTCCATAAGTGGACCAGCCCTACACAGGCTGCCTCCTTCTGAGGCTCAGGAGCCCGGTAGCCGGAACACCGAGGGAGTAAGAACATTTATGCTTTGCTCCAGAGACCGGCAGGACAGCTAATTGCAAGTTACCTGTCTGCCCTACACCCAGGAGGCACGGTGGCAACCCATGGAGGCCAGGGCATGCTAGAGTCCCTACAAACAGCCTCAAGCCACCAGTCATATGAGTTTGTCCTATCCTATATGGGGGACAGAGTGAAAGACACCACATCTGTGAGACCCTTATGTGAAGCCATAGGCAGTAAGGGACTACACCACTACAGCGCAAGAGAAGGCTATTGATTTCCACCTGGACAAGGGGACTCTGGACTTGCCTCCAAACTGGCTGGACTCTGCCTGCCCTGTGATCTGGTGTCCTGGACTTTGGATGCTGAAGTCTTCAGTAAAGGTAAATAGACTGCAACCTTGTGTCATCGTTCTTCTCTGCCTCTCTCACCATACCACCATCTACACACCGGGAAGCCCTGGGGACATACTTTACCTGTAGATGGAAGGTATACCATCTAGCTGCCATAAAATCACCCCAGCGGACCCCATAAAGCAGCATCGGTCACCCTGACCGAATACCACAGGTGGCATCACGAACAAAAACTTTATCCCTTTAAAGACCTTTCCTTTTTACACGGACGTCCCAGGGCCACGGACCGGGTCAGCCACCATGACATCCCCCTGTGAACTGCAGGATCCGGTACCGTGTACCCCACGGCTCCATGAGGGCAATCCAACTTTGGCATCACAAACAGGATATACTAAAGCCTGAAAATTGGGTCATGTGTGCCTAAAGACTGCATCAGAACTGTGCCTAACCGTGATTTGTGCTAAAAGACTGTGTGACTAATGGACTGTGATATACCGCCAAAAATTCCCACCAAAACTGCCACCATTACAGCGCCATGCGGCATGCAGGAGGAGTGGGGCATGTCATTGTGGGCATAGCCTGGAAGAACGGCGCGAAAATGGAACCAGACCTTCACAGATACCACTATGTCAGAGGAATATGCCCATCAACAAAAGGAATCCACCTCCTAGTCTGGGATGGTGGAGGAAGAAAGAACCGCCCTCCAGAAGAGGAGGAGCAGGAACCAGAGGGGGAGGCAGACACAACCCTGGTTGACAACATGGCAAGCGGAGGTCACCAGGAGGAGAAGGAGAATACCCGCAGCGCTTCACACCAATCAGAGGCAGAAGAGGCCCCGCCATCATGCATGAACCTGGAGGTTCTCGACGCAGAGGTCGAGAAGCTGTGCCACCAGCTCCGGAAATCCTGGTACCGCGCAGCTGGCAGCATTCCAGGAGCAGCAGCGCAGCCAGCCGACGGAGCCTCCGCCTGCAGTGGAGGAGACCAGCACCAGAGATGCCATGGCTGGGGGTAAGCCTGCAGACCCAGCCCCGGTAGCTGAGGACACCGCCCTGTTAGTGCCCGTCGACTCTCCTCCACCACCACTACCCGGATGGGTGTGTAGACGTTTAGCCTGGGACCGACCCTGGGAGACCTTGGAGACTGCTGATACCCCGCTGTAGCCCACCAAAAAGGCCATAAACATTCAAGGGGAGTGGGTGACCTTCAGGTGGACCCATTCCACCACCGACCTGATCGGGTTCCCTGAAGAGGCTCAGCGAGAGGGGGGGCGGATTGAAGTCATTACCCAGCAGGAATATTGCCGGCAGCAGGCCTTACAGCGTGACCAGAGAGAGAGGGGAGGAGCTCAAGCACCAGGCCACGCACGAAAAAGACTTGCAAGCCAAGGCCTGGGCTAGGAAGATGGGCCATGGAGACCGGGGCCCGTGGAGGTGCGAGACCGTTGTGGTGTTTCGCCTCGATGCCTGGTGGGGTTTCATCAAGGAGCCCGATCTGTACCCGGAGGTCTTCGTGAACCGACGTAACGTGGAGGCCCATCTGATGGAAGGACATCCAGGCCGTGACCTCTTCCCTGTGACCACGTCACCTACACCAGACATTTGGGAGACAAGGAATGGTACGCCCTCCACGTGCACAAGCATGAACTGAATGAAGGGAGACCACCATCTAGAGGCGTGGAGCCATTGCCACCGGAGGTTCCATATTATTCATCACTGCCCCCATCTGGCCAGGTAAGAGACACACCTACCTACGACAGAACACCTGTTGTTCTGTGTTCCAGATGCGCACGCGCTCTAGTGGAACAAAGGACAGTAAGTACACAGACTCCCATTTGGAGTGCAGAAGCACTGTATGTGATGCCTGGTAGCTGCCCATACCCTAAGGGACTGCCTTCACCAGTACTACCTCCAGAACTGTTCAAGTAATTTAAAAGAAAAAATCTTAAAACGATTGTATATAGTTATTCAACTCTTTTTGTTACTGTTCCAAGTTCATGAACCCTACCAGGGTTTCCATTTAAAGGGGTCCCATGTTTAAAGGGATCCTTTGTTTACAAAGTTGCCTTTCCTTTTGCCTTAAAGAACATTGGAATCATGGATGGTGAATGATTCACAAACTTTAGTCGTAAATAGTTTGCACCTTCTTAAAGGTGCTTCCTACTGGTTTTACAATGGAAGCTTTTACATAGACCGCTTCTAAAAGAGAGTGTTTCTAATCTTGTTGTGAGAACTGCTTTGTTTTACAGAGACCTGAAGAAAAACCCGTTTGGCGCGGCAGGATTCCGGGTCTGGATACATGCCTTGTAGCCTGCCCAATACCAACGTTGAGGGTTAATAATGCGTCCCTCGCATCGTTCCTGCTGTTACAGTGTTATTGACTGACTTGAGTATTGATACTTTGCAGTACCTCATTAAGAAAGACTTGAGTATTGTTTATACCCTTAAAGGGAATGTTTGCTTGTTGCAATTTTTCCCAAAAGATGATAGTGTTTGAAAGAATTAAAAGAAGTTAAATAGAATTGTATTCTTCCATAGTGAGTTAATGTAATGAGCAAGACCGAATTAAAGACGATGTACTTTTGATGAGCTGAAGACGATATAGTAAACCCGTGGGGGTTGGTTGAAATTTTGCACTGTGACTTGAATAAAGAAAAATGCTTGATTTGCACTTTAAGGTTTGAAGATAGTGTGCTTGTACAGGTGATCGTATGTCATAGTTAGTAACTGTTTTCCACTCTTATTAAAAGTGTGCACACAATGTAAATATGTTTTGTTATGTAACGTTCAAGTGTCCTCACCTCCCATAAAGGGAGGCATCAGTTTATATATTCATTTATTTTATAGCATTTCAAAATTTGTATGTCTTTTGCTAACCTGTAACTGTTGCTTTCTTTTCCCAGTTTGGGAGTACTAGATATAATGGGGGGGAGGGAAAGCGGCGCCCCAGAGTCCTGGTCGTCGCAGTGGAATTGCCTTCCTCTTGGGGAGAGTGATGCTACGTTTGGAGGCAATGAAGGATAACTGCATACAGGTACCACAAACATGCAACAGACTTTACACTCCAGGCCACCAGGGGGAGCTTCTGCTCCTATTTTTTAGGTCACTCCCCATATATGTATAACTGGTAGTCTGTAGGGAAAGTTAGTCAGTTCCTGGCAGAGCTTCAGACAGGAGTTCTGTTAGTGAGTTCCAGACAGTAGTCTGAGGAGGATGGAAGGTTAAAGGAGCTGTGCGTGCCCTCAGAGCTGCAGCTCCCAGAAAGAGACATTCAGAAGGCAGAATTGTATTGCAGTGAGCGTGAAGGAAGTCATAGCAAAGGAGAGGATACCATAAGGGGACCAGCCCTACACAGGCTGCCTCCTTCTCAGGCTCAGAAGCCTGGTAGCCGGGACACCGAGGGAGTGCACACTTTTAATAAGATTGTTGGAAGACCATTCCCGGTGACTACTTCTTGAAGCTCATCAAGAGAATGCCAAGAGTATGCAAAGCAGTCATCAAAGCAAAAGGTGGCTACATTGAAGAACCTAGAATTTAAGACATAATTTCAGTTGTTTCACACTTTTTGTTAAGTATATAATTCAACATGTGTTAATTCATAGTTTTGATGCCTTCAGTGTGAAAGTACAATTTTCATAGTCATGAAAATACAGAATAATCTTTAAATGAGAAGGTGTGTCCAAACATTTGGTCTGCACTGTATGTCCCTGGGGGAATACACATCACTGGTTGGGTCACATGAATCATTGGGGGCTATATATAGCACTGGAGGCTATAAACATCACAGGTGGGGCTATACAGCACTTTTGGGGTAAATGCAGCACTGGGGAAAATGCACATCACTTGGGAGCACATACAGCCCTGGGGGTTATACAGCACTGGGGGAGGGGTGATATACAGCACTGGGGGTGACAGGCATGAAGATCACAGGTAGGGGGCATGAAGATCACAGGGAACTCATAGTTGGGGGCATAGAGATCACGGAAGGGGAGATAGCTTGGGGGCACATAGCTGGAGTGGACAGGGATCACATGGGAGCACAAATATCACAGGGGTACATAGTAAGGGGGCACAGGGATCACTGGGGGGCACATAGATCACAAGGGGGCACAAAGCTGGGAGTCAAAGAGATGACAGGGGTGCACATAGCTGGGGGGCACAGACATCAGAGGGGGCATATAGTTATGGGGCACATAGATCACAGGGAGTACAGAGATCACATGGGGCACATAACTGGGGGCATAGATCACATGAAGGCATATAGATAACATGGGGAAACAGCTGGGGGCACAGAGATTACAGCGGGTACAAAGCTGGAGGGCACCTAGATCACAGGGGGCATATAGCTTGAGGGCACAGAGATCACAGGGGGGCATATATCTGGGGGCAGCGAGAAAACAGGGGGCACATAGCTGGGGGAACAGAGATCACAGAGGAACATATAGCTATGGGGCACAGAGATCACAGGGGGCACATAGCTGGGGCTACAGAGATCACAAAGGGGGCATAGAGATCATAGGGGGCACATACCTGGGAGGTACAGAGATCACATGGGGCACCTGGAGAGAACAGAGATCACATGGGGTACAAATCTTGAGGGCACCTAGATCACAGGGGGCATATAGCTGGAAAGCACAGAAATTACATGGGACATATAGCTGGGGAAGAGAGATGAAATGGGGCACATAGCTGGGGGCACATAGCTGGGGGCACAGAGATCACAGGGGTACATATAGCTATGGGGCACAGAGATCCCAAGGGGGCACAACTCTGGGGCCACAGAGATCACAGGGGACACAGAGATCACAGTGGGGCACATACCTGGGAGGCACAGAGATTACAGAGGGGCATATAGTGGGGGGCACAGAGATCACATGGGGCACATAGCTGGGGAACAGAGATTACAGGGGGTATAGATCACCAGCAGACCGGCGCAGAGCTGCTGGCACAGAGATCCCTGGGAAGGCACAGAGCTGTCGGCACAGAGATTGCGTTGGACTCTCTGGCAGAAACTCCTCTTCTAGGACAGGAGGGCGGGGGTGCATTGGACACTATCCCCGCCCACCACGGCGCTAACCCCGCCCACCCAATGACGTCATTATTCCAGTGCAGGCAGGCAGCGTTCTTTAGTGAATGCTGAGTTCCATATACTTGGGGGTTAAAGGACCGGCAGCCAGGAGGACATGGATGCCGCTCGAGCATTGCAGACTCTAGAGACCTTCCAGTGGGCCGCATGAAAAGTCAGCATGGGCTGAATGCCGCCTGCGGGCTGGAGGTTCCCCACCCCTGATGTACAGTAAAGTATGTGACAATTTTAACCCCTTCATGACATGTGCCCTACATATACAGCACATGTCATATCCCTCCCTTTGATGTGGGCTCCGGCACTGAGCCCACATCTTTCCCAGCATGTCAGCTGTTTCGAACAACGGACATGTGCCCCTAATAGCTGTGGATGGAATTGTGATCCACCCGCGGCTGTAAACCCATTAAATGCTGCTGTCAACTTCTGTCAACGGCATTTAATGTGATTGCGCCAGAAGCACATCCTTAATCCCGCCCATTGGCGCCCGTGTCACATGACTGCGGGACACTTATGGGTTGGCATGACAACCCGGGGTCTGCAGGAGACCCATGTGGTTGTCATTGCTGGATTGCTATGAGAGCCACCCAGCGGTTGGCATTTATAGCAAGTGAGCATTTCTGCTACACACAGGCGATCTGAGCATTGCCTGTGTCTAGCAGAGGTGATCAGACAACTGCAGCTTCTAGTCTCCCATGGAGACTATTGAAGCGTGAGAAAAGTAAAAAGAAAAAAAAAAATGTAAAACTAAAGAATATGTATAAAAGTTCAAATCACCCCCTATTCGCCCCATTCAAAATAAAACAATTTTAAAAAAATACACATATTTGGCATCACCGCATTCAGAATCGCCAAAACTAAAAAAAAGTCAAAACTCCAGAATTATGTTTTTTGGTGGCCACTGCATTGCATCAAAAAGCAATATCGAGCGAACAATCGATCTTATCCACACCAAAAAGTTATTGTTAAAAAGGTTAGCTCAGCAGCAAAAAATAAGCCACCACCCAGATCACATAAAAAGGAAACGCTATGAGTCTCGGAAAATGATGCAATTTTTTTTTAACAAAGTTTGAATTTTTCTTTCATAATTTTACTAGAAAACAACCTATACATGTTTGGTATCTACAAACTCATAATGACCTGGAGAATGATAAAAGCAGGTCAGTTTTAGCATTTGGGGTACATGGTAAATAAAATTCCAAAAAACAGTTGTGGAATTACACTTTTTTTGCAATTTCACCGCATTTGGAATTTTTTTCCTGTTTTCTAGTACAAGATATGGTAAAAACAATGATGTGTTTCAAAATTACAACTCATTCTGCAAAAAACAAGCACTCACTTGGCCATATTGACAAAAAAAATAAAAGCGTTATGGCTCTGGGAAAAAGGGGAGCGAAAAACAAAATGAAAAACGGCTCCCTCTTGAAGGGGTTAAGGAGCTTTAATTAGTTATAGAAACTTGATTCCAGCTCATCCAGTTGCTCTATGCTCATCCACCTGGGGCTCAGACACTTTATTTATATATACATTTTTTCACCTGCACTGTGAAAAAATTCATGGACACTAATAATTTGAATTTTTGTAATGTCATTCTAGTATTTGCTACATCGCTTGCTACATGTAACACCCAATTGTTAAGTGAACTAAGAGCATCTGTGTTATACCTTGTAAAAAAATATATAAATGACTGCATGTTATTTGACCATTAGTCATGAGTAAGACTGCCTAGTGCAGTTGAAACGCGTCGACTGGGTCATGTCAACCATGTAACTTTTTCTTTTGTATGCACCATATTTTCTTTTGAAAAATAAAAGTAAAAGTAAAATCCAGTCCTGTTGAGCCGGATGCCAATTTTTTCTATTATCTTTAAATATTTAGTTACAAAATTGTTGGTACCCCTTGTTTAATGACAGAAAAACCCACAATGGTCACAGAAATAACTCGAATTTGACAAAAGTAATAATAAATAAAAAATCTATGAAAATGAACAAATGAATGTCAGACATTGTTTTTCAACCATGCTTCAACAGAATGTTTTTAAAATTAAAACTCATGAAATAGGCCTGGACAATAATGATGGCACCCTTAACTTAATATTTTGTGGCACAACCTTTTGAGGCAATCACCACAATCAAACGATTCCTGTAACTGTCAATGAGACTTCTGAACCTCTCGACAGGTATTTTGGCCCACTCCTCAAGAGCAAACTGCTCCAGTTGCTTCGCGTCTGAAGGTTGCCTTTTCCAGACGGCATGTTTCAGCTCTTTCCAAAGATACTCAATAGGATTTAGGTGAGGGCTCATAGAAGGCCACTTCAGAATAGTCCAATGATTTCCTCTTAGCCATTCTTGAGTGTTTTTAGCTGTGTAGTTTGAGTCATTATCCTGTTGCAAGACCCATGACCTGCGACTGAGATTAAGCTTTCTGACACTGGCAGCACATTTCTCTCTAGAATCCCTTGATAGTCTTTAGATTTCATTGTACCCTGCACAGATTCTAGACACCCTGTGCCAGATGCAGCAAAGCAGCCCCAGAACATACCAGAGCCTCCTCGATGTTTCACAGAAAGGATGGTGTTCTTTCCTTGACATGCTTCATTTTTCCATCTGTGAACATAGAGCTGATGTGCCTTGCCAAAAAGTTCAATTTTTGTCTCATCTGTCCATAGGACATTCTCCCAGAAGCTTAGTGGCTTGTTAACATGTAGCTTGACAAATTCCAATCTGGCTTTTTTATTATTTTTTTTAACAATGGTGTCCTCCTTGGTTGTCTCCCATGAAGTCCACTCTGGCTCACACAATGACAGATGGTGTGACCTGACACTGATGTTCCTGAGCTTGAAGTTCACCTTTAATCTGTTTAGACGTTTTTCTGGGCTCTTTTGTTTCCATTCATGTTATCCGTCACTGATTTGTCATCGATTTTCCTCCCGCGGCCACGTCCATGGAGGTTGGCTACAATCCCATGGATCTTACATTTCTGAATAATATGTGTAACTGCAGTCACAGGAACATCAACCTGCTTGGAGATGGTCTTATAACTTTTACCTTTAACATGTTTGTCTATACTTTTCTTTCTAATCTCCTAAGACAACTCTTTCCTTCGCTTCCTCTGGTCCATGTTGAGTGTGATACACACCACGTCACCAAACAGCACAGTGAGTATCTGTAGCCCTATATACAGGCCCACTCACTGATTCCAAGATTGTAGACACCTGTGATGCTAGTTAGTGGAACCACCTTGATTAAAAATGTCCCTTTTATCACATTATTTTCAGGGGTACCATCATTTCTATCCAGGCCAATTTCATGAGTTTTAATTTTTTTAAATTCTGTGGAAGCATGGTTGAAAAGCAATGTCTGACTTTCAATTGTTCATTTTCATAGATCTTTTATTTATTATTACTTTTGTCAGATTCAAGTTATTTCTGTGACTATTGTGGTTTTTTCTGTCATTAAACGAGGGTTACCAACAATTTTGATCATGTGGGTAAACCATGCTGTTCTGTAACTTTTGTAGATACATAGCTAGAATTGTGGATTGATATAGAAACCATATTTCTTAATAAGTGATACTGTCCATATAATATAGATAGCAATAAAGAACATTTGGGAGCTTAAATCCCTGAAAGAAGAAATAAATATATGTGGGTAGAGTCACAAATACATCCTGAGCCTTGTTTATAAAAAAAATACAAGAAATCCTTCATTGTGTTTCTTTTTGTGTCTTTATAAGTTTTAGTAGCGGAAGATGATCCTCTATTGGACTATGTGCTCTTCTCATTCTAAATTGTTGGCCTGATTACATCTTATGGGTGGTGTTGGGGTTTTTAATTATTTAACTTGCTTTGTGGATTTGTATATATATTTTGTTAAATTGTATATTTGAGTGATTTTTTTTTACTTTGTATTTATGCCCACACATGTGCCCGCATTAAATATGACTGCTGTATGAATTCTACAATAGTACAATAGTATATGTATTCCTATTATGGGTAGAGCATGACACCGGTTCTTCCTGTTTGTCCCCATCCCGGAAGGTGTCCGTATGGAGCGATGCCTGCCATTGACGTCACTGGAACACTTGCTCTTGGCATGCATTGCGGCCGCGACACCAGAAGTGACGGGCTGGCACCAGAGATCCCGCCCTCAAGCATTTGATGCACGAGGTGGAATACATTTTTCCCCTAACCTGATTGGTCATGCCCCCACGCCACAGGATATATAAACATCCTATACAGCACAGGACACACTGCCCCCTGAGGAAGCAGTAGCAAAACGGGGCTTTGGCGCAACATACAGGCATCTTAAATATGGGTAAGAGGGCTTTTTTACACATTGTAAGAACACTGACGATGGTTTGATAGGAACATATACCTACAAACACAGTAATCTCTGGCTGTGCATCAGATTGTGTTATGGCATTACTATGGTAATATTAGTTACATATTATCATATCTGTGATTGCCTTTGACAAACTGTGTATTGTAAACTGGCATATTGGGTAACTGGTTGGTCTATTACCTTTCATTCTATCTACACAGTTATATGAAAAAGTTTGGGCACCCCTATTAATCTTAAGCTTAATGTTTTATAAAAATTGTTTTTTTTGCAACAGCTATTTCAGTGTCATATATCTAATAACTGTTGGACACAGTAATGTTTCTGCCTTGAAATGAGGTTTATTGTACTAACAGAAAATGTGCAATCTGCATTCAATCAAAATTTGACAGGTGCATAAGTATGGGCACCTCACCAGAAAAGTGACATTAATATTTAGTAGATCCTCCTTTTGCAAAAATAACAGCCTATAGTTGCTTCCTGTAGCTTTTAATGAGTTCCTGGATCCTGGATGAAGGTATTTTTGACCATTCCTCTTTACAAAACAATTCCAGTTCAGTTAAGTTTGATGGTCGCCGAGCATGGACAGCCCTCTTCAAATGATCCCACAGATGTTCAATGATATTCAGGTCTGGGGACAGGGATGGCCATTCCAGAACAGTGTAATTGTTCCTCTGCATGAATGCCTGAGTAGATTTGGAGCGGTGTTTTGGATCATTGTCTTGCTGAAAGATCCATCCCCTGCGTAACTTCAACTTTATCACTGATTCATGAACATTATTGCCAAGAATCTGGTGATACTGAGAGGAATCCATGCGTCCCTCAACTTTAACAAGATTCCCGGTGCCGCCATTGGCCACACAGCCCCAAAGCATGATGGAACCTCCACCAAATTTTACTGTGGGTAGCAAGTGTTTTTCTTGGAATGCTGTGTTTTTTGCCGTCATGCATAACGCCTTTTTGTATGACCAAACAACTCAATCTTGGTTTCATCAGTCCACAGGACCTTCTTCCAAAAAGAAATTGGCTTCTCCAAATGTGCTTTTGCATACTTCAGCCGACTCTGTTTGTGGCATGCTTGCTTCTTTCGCATCACTCTCCCATACAGCTTCTCCTTGTGCAAACTGCGTTGTATAGTTGACCGATGCACAGTGACACCATCTGCAGCAAGTTGATGCTGCAGCTCTCTGGAGGTGGTCTGAGGATTGTCCTTGACTGATCTCACCATTCTTCTTCTCTGCCTTTCTGATGTTTTTCTTGGCCTGCCACTTCTGGCCTTAACAAGAACTGTACCTGTGTTCTTCCATTTCCTTACTATGTTCCTCACAGTGGAAATTGACAGGTTAAATCTCTTAGACAGCTTTTTGTATCCTTCCCCTGAACAACTATGTTGAATAATCTTTGTTTTCAGATCATTTGACAGTTGTTTTGAGGAGCCCATGATGCCACTCTTCAGAGGAGATTCAAACAGGAGAACAACTTGCAAGTGGCCACTTTAAGTAGCTTTTCTCATGATTGTATACACCTGGCTATGAAGTTAAAAGCTCAATGAGGTTACAAAACCAAAAAAGTGCTTTAGTAAAGTCAGTAAAAAGTAGGTAGGAGTATTTAAAACAAGAAAATGATAAGGGTGCCCATACTTATGCACCTGTCAAATTTTGATTGAATGCAGATTGCACATTTTCTGTTAGTACAATAAACCTCATTTCAAGACAGAAACATTACTGTGTCCAACAGTTATTAGATATATGAAACTGAAATAGCTGTGGCAAAAAAAAACAATTTTTATAAAACATTAAGCTTAAGATTAATAGGGGTGCCCAAATGTTTTCATATAACTGTATTTGCTCAGGGACTCCCATAAATGTAAGATACTTATCTTGTCACTTTTATACTATGGTTGTCCCAAAGACTAATTAAGATATGCCTGCACCATGGGCGGACATACAGCCTGTTCAACCGGTGTGGCTACACGGGGTCCCAAAGGCTCCAGGAGGGTCCTGCAGGGTGGCTAATAATGAGGGCAATCTGGCCATTTTATCCATCCCTGAGGCTCCAGGGGCGCCCTGGCCAGATTGCCCTCATGTGTGGCGAGCAGTGAGCATTCCCTGCAGCTCTGCTGCCTGCAAGAGAAAATGGCAGCGGAGCTTCAGGGAATGGATCCATCCTGTTTTCTGCCCTCGCTTCCTGTCTCACCCAGCAGCGGCTGAATGACATCATCATTCAGCGCCTCGGCTGTGCGAAACAGGAAGCTGCTGGTGATGGTGCTGCTTCGGCACACCGTGCACAGAGGTGAGGTGTGTGTATGCAGAGAGATAAATGGTGGTGTGTGTGTGTCTGTGTCTGTGTAGGTGGAGGAGAGGGCAGTGATGGGGGTGATGGGTGAGAAGGTAATGGTTAGTTTGATAAAGAGGGCACTGATTGGGGTGATGGGGGAGAAAGCAATGATGGGGTGGTGGAAAAAGCAATAATGGGGGTGGTGAGGGAGGAGGAAATGATGGAGGTGGTGAATGGGCAATAATGAGGGTGGTGGGGAGGAGGAAATGATGGAAGCAGTGTAATGGGCAATGATGGAGATGGTGGGGAAAAGAGAATGATGGTGGTGGTGGAAAGGGCAATGATGGGGATGGTGGGGGAGGAGGAAATGATGGAGGTCGTGGAATGGGAGATGATGGGGTGGTGGGGGAGAAGACAATGATGATGGCGCTGGAAAGGACAATGATGGGGTGGTGGGGAGGAGGCAATGATTGAGGTGGTGGAATGGGAAATGATGGGGTGGTGGGGAAAAGACAATGATTGTGGTGGTGGAAAGGGCAATGATGAAGGTTGTGGAATTGGTAATGATGGGGGTGGGGGAGAAGACAATGATGATGGCGGTAAAAAGGACAATGATGGGGTTGGTGGGGGATGAGGAAATGATGGAGGTGGTGGCATGGGTAATGAGGGGGTGGTGGGGAGAAGGCAATGACGGTGGCAGGGTAAAGGACAATATATTCCAACAACAAAGAGAGATAAAAATCTGCACTGCTGCTGCACACTTACCCCTCATGCATTCATACTGTTCATAGTGCTGTTACTCCATTGCCTCAGTAAACGGACCACTTTGGGTCCTACATCCATGAATATAGTATGGAATCCAAAGTCAAAGAAAAAATTATGATGTGCACTCACCGGTCCTTATAAAATGCTTTCCTTTTATTTGGACATAAGAAGCGGTTACAAACGGGGATAAAACGTGCTGGAAAAAGGACGACAACTGTTTCGCGTGAATACGCTTCTACAGGTCCCTGTGACTAAAGGAAGTGCGGAGGTTGGATTTATAATTAGATCCAAACCTTGTATCCTCCCCTTAACCTTCGTCATTGGTGCAACCACACACCTTTTAACAAAACGTGAATACTTAATAAACGAATAAAATACATATATTAAACATTTAAAAACGTGTGATATAGAAAGAATCCTAATAAGCAATAGAAACACAAGAAAATACTCAATTATTAGAGATCTTTTTATGTATATCAGGCACCGCTGCTTAGGAACCCTGTAGGAAAACTGACATGTCTATTCTTTCGATCAGGCCAATTGGCCCTATTGCGCCTGTGCGCAATATCCACCTTGCTTCTCGTTTCAAGAGTAGCTGATTCAGGTTACCTCCTTGCTGTGGTGGACTCACCCTTTCAATGCCTGCGAAGCGAAGTGTTTGAACATTGCCTGCATGATATTGCCTTACATGATTCACCAGGCGAGGAACTCCCTTTCCTGTCCATACCGAGTTAAAGTGTTCTCTTATTCGCACATAGAGAAGGCGAATAGTTTTGCCTATGTAGTAGAAGCCACATGGGCAAAATATAACATACACCACGTATGTTGTTTTACAAGAGATAAACTCCCGAACTGTATGGTTAATTGGCCCAATTTTTATGGTGTTACCTATTAGGTGGTAAGAGCAAAAATTACATTGCCCACACTTGAAATTCCCTTTCGGGATACCTTTATCTAACCAACTTGTGCCGTCATTACGGATACGATTACGCACTAACAGGTCTTTTATGTTTTTTCCCAGCCGACTAGCAAACAAAGGACCCTTCTCAAATCTCTCTTTTAGATCAATATCTTTTCCTAGAATGTGCCAATTTTTTCTAATTATGGATCTAATGTATGTGTCCATCGGTCCATATTTGAAACTGAACACAAACTGCTTCTCTTTGTTTGTTTTTTTATCTGATCTTTTTGTGGAAAAATCTTCTTTTTCTGCCCTTGCTAGGGCTGCATTTAGTAAAGGACGTGGATAACCCCAATTTTCAAAACGTTTATACAGCTCCTGCGACTGTTTGATAAAACCACTTTGGCTACTATTGATTCTTTTTACTCTTAAGAATTGGCTATATGGTAAAGCCTGCTTAGTATAATATGGATGGGCACTATTGTAGTGGAGGAGCGCATTAGAAGAAGCATGAAGTATGAAGGCACTGAAGCTATGGACTGGCCTGCCCATTCCCCAGACCTGAATCCGATTGAACACATCTGGGACATCATGTCCTGCACTATCCACCAATGTCAAATTGCCCACAGACTGTCCAGGAGTTGACGGATGCTTTAGTCCAGGTCTGGGAGGAGATCCCTCAGGAGACCATCCGCTGCCTCATCAGGAGCTTGCCCAGGCTTGTAGGGAGGTCATACAGGCATGTGGAGGCCACACACACTACTGAGCATCATTTCTTTGTCTTGAGGCATTTCCACTGACGTTAGATCAGCCTTTAACTTCATTTTCCACTTTGATTTTGAGCATCATTTCAACTCCAGACCTCCATGAGATATTAGCTGTGAATTACATTGATAATTTTTAGGTTTTATTGTTCTCAACACATTCCACTATGTAATGAATAAAGATTTACAGCTGGAATATTTCATTCAGTGATATCTAGGATGTGGGATTTTAGTGTTCCCTTTATTTTTTTGAGCAATTTATATATATATATATATATATATATATATATATATATATATATATACTGTATATATATATATATATATATATATATATTTATATTTAAAAAAATATATATATATATATATATGTGTAGCTTTGTCACCTTAAAAGAAGGGGGGCCCACACACATTTCCTGCACAGGGGCCCCAAGCTGTCTGTGTCCACCCAAGGCCTGCACTGATGCACCACGGTTGTATCTTTGCCGACCTGTTTTTACAAGTATTATGTAAAGTGTGGAATACTTTATATTAATATACCTTGCTCATGCTACTTTCAATAGAGGATTTTTTGTATTTTGTTATAAACAAGGTTTAGGATGTATTTGTGACTTTACCTACATATTTTTACTTCTTCTATCAGGGATTTAAGCTCCAAAATGTTCTTTATTGCTATCAATGTTCTTCAACTTTTGTTGGCTTTGAAAGTAAATGTCTCACTCAAGTTCAGTGGAAGATAAATAAGTAAAGCTGATGTAATAACTGGTTGGTTAAATGCAAGATTGATATTGCCTCTTTTCCACCAAAGGGTAATGTTCTACGACTACAGTTCCACTTAACTTTTTAGGCATCAGGAAGGTTTGCAAGAAATGAAAATCCTTCTAATTAAAATCTCTGACCAAGATAATTACTACTATTTGATTGCGTCTCCTCCACTTTAGAAATCAATCCTGTTTATTACAAGCTCAGAATTTTGTTTGACCAAACTCTTGACAATCACTGGAGGTAATATGTGGAAGAAACTTTTCTAATCCAATTCATTAAGAAAATGACACTGGTTAAATGTGTAAAATGCTTATTGCAAAACACTGTGTGAACTAAAGATTATCTTAGAGTATTTGAGTTGTGATGTGAATTAATAATGATTGTCATTAGGTATTTCTAATAATTTGTTCATGTGCTTTTTTATGTTTTGTTAAACATTATACTTCAAAAGAATATTTACACATATTTAAAATACTGTGCAAATGTAGGCAGGTGTGAAAAAAGTGTGCAAAGTGAGAATGCTTTCAGACAGACAGAAAGAGAAGCGCTATATAGATATGAGTGAATTGAGTTTGAGTGAAGGTTGCCAATATTATTGGTAACACTCAAATTTGAACAATTTGTGATCGAAGATAGTCTAGTACAAGCGTTCAGGGGGCTATCAAAGACAGTATAAAAGATAGTGGTCAGACAAGCATAGCCACTTTATGCTTGTATTGTACTCTCCCTGACAGAAGTTATGTCGCTTATCCATGTTATGTAAATAAAAGCTTATAACCTGATGTTAAATTCATTCATTGGTTATATAAATTGTTCTTTTGAAAGCTGAAACCCTCCGAAATGTGGTTTAGGTGGAGAAAATAAATTGGCATCAATGCAGAAATATTGATCAGTTAATGGACACAGAATGGTCAGATTTTGGCAATACAAAAGTTTTGTCACCTGGTCATATAATGCACCCAATCCTAGTTTACATCCTCACTTGTGCTCAGTAAATGATCTTCAGACTGTGCGGCATCAGCTGATCCCTTAACGCATGCCATGGCGATTAGGGATCAGCTGACGCCGCACAGTCTGAAGAAGGCGGAGGGAGATGAGTGAGAGGTGAAGATATGCACTGTGCATGCCCATGAATGCCAACCCCGCAGTGTGACTAAATCAGAAGACACTGCGGGGCGGGATCTCGGGCAGCGCTGCTGCACAGGCGCAGTCAGCCTGACATCAAATTATGTCAGAAGACGGGCAGCGCTAACTGCGCATGCCCAACAGATAACATAACAGCGCAGGCTCCGGGACAGATTCAAATAACGCTCAGGAGGGGGCGCACCATGCCAAGGGGGTATGAATGACAGCTGTGACACGTCTGATTAGGAAGGAAAGTCCCGCCTCCGGGACTTTCACGGTATGAGGGGCACATTTTATAAGTGTTTAGTTCAGCGTGTGCAAGGAGCATAACTAAAAGACCACCTTGTCCAAATGCAGCATTAGTGCTGCACAAGGTGGCTCTTTTAGTTACAAATGCCTGGGGGAGACAGGTTCCCTTTAATATCTGTAGTAGTGTGAGTGTGGAGGGAGCAGGAGAAATTGCCGGATACACAGCAGGGGATCAGCTGACATTACTGAACCCCAATAACATGGCAGCAAGTGTTGACTGTGCAGATGGCACTTCCGAGCAGCAACTGGTGGTGTTGGAGCCCAGGGTCAATGCTAGAAGCAGAGTGGAGAAATTGCCACACACACAGCAGGGGAGCAGCTGGCGTTACTGAACCCCAATAACAGAGGAGCAACTATTGACTGTGCAGACAGCACTTCCGAGCAGCAACTGGCGGTGTTGGAGCCCAGGGTCAATGCTAGAAACAGAGTGGAGAAATTGCCGCACATACTGCAGAGGAGCAGCTGGCATTACTGAACCCCAATAACAGAGGAGCAACTGTTGACTGTTCAGACAGCACTTCCGAGCAGCAACTGGCGGTGTTGGAGCCCAGGGTCAATCGGGGTGTAGGCCAAGGCCTAATTGGAGCAAGTTTAATATCTGAAACACCAAAAAAATGAACCTTCACTTATGAGCCAAAATAATAACAATATAATCTTTATTTACATACAAATCACATACATGTTAAAATATGGCGGGTGGAGCATCTAAGACACAGGACAAAAAGGTGGGTAACCCAGAGCAAAACATACCATATATGAAAATAGTAAAGGTAAAATTATCCAGCTAAATGCCAGTGTGCAATTACTCATATATAATAATACACAACACATATATAGATAGTAGTATCAATAGTATTACTACTAAGGGCAAAATAAGCCAGTAAAGTGCCAGTGTGCGACAACTTATCTAAAACACATGTTATAAGGGCATAAGCAGCATGTATATTTACCAAAGAATGTGCTCCTGGGGACCCACCACACCCGACGCGCGTTTCGCACCGAAATGCTTCGTCTGGGGTGGTTAGGTGTCCGCCAGTAATCTCATTTAAATCTAAATGGTCCAATAGAATTGGTTTCGCCATTAAGGCATAACATAAAACCGCTGCGTGCGCATGCGCGATATAGCATCAAGATATCTGAATAATAGGACGGCGCGATCAAGCGCCCGGATGTCAGCCAATGGGGTGCGTGGGTGGAGAGCAGCAAACCGGATATAGACGAGACATCCGGCTTGACGCTAGCGAAGCCAGCAACCAAGCCGAGTCCCTAGCAACCGGCGCCTGAGAGCGACGTGTGCAGAGGGGTGTGGTATATCCTCGTATTGCGAATGGTTTGAACGCAGTATCCGGATCCACCCTAACCTAACCAGCAACCAAATCAGGTGACTGCCAGGCCGTGTTAGAGGGGGCGTCTGCAAAGAGACGTAACAGTCAGGAACGTCATGCATTACCCCCGATGTCCGGCTTCTGTAACTATGGGAACAAAATAAACAAAATAATATCCGCCATATGCCATATATGAGAAAAAAACCATGTAAATTAAATAGCACAATTGATCATGTAAAGTGCTCTAACCCGCAACGAGCCATACAGGCTATATATACAGATAGCTGTCTCTAATAGACAGAAAGTGAAAAAGCCGAAAACAGTGAAAGAGTGCATGGTGAAAAAGTGCGCAGTGGTACTAATACCTGTTAAGAAGGAATACATATTAGTCAAGGACAGATATACAAAATACATATGAATATGATTGCTAAGTAAAATATAATAATTGGCAGTAAATACCATATAAATACATAAACAGTGTACATATATTTATTTAAAAAAAGATATTAAGTGACATGGGATAAATAACCAATAAAAATCAGAATTCTGCGTTCAAACCATTCGCAATACGAGGATATACCACACCCCTCTGCACACGTCGCTCTCAGGCGCCGGTTGCTAGGGACTCGGCTTGGTTGCTGGCTTCGCTAGCGTCAAGCCGGATGTCTCGTCTATATCCGGTTTGCTGCTCTCCACCCACGCACCCCATTGGCTGACATCCGGGCGCTTGATCGCGCCGTCCTATTATTCAGATATCTTGATGCTATATCGCGCATGCGCGCGCAGCGGTTTTATGTTATGCCTTAATGGCGAAACCAATTCTATTGGACCATTTAGATTTAAATGAGATTACTGGCGGACACCTAACCACCCCAGACGAAGCATTTCGGTGCGAAACGCGCGTCGGGTGTGGTGGGTCCCCAGGAGCACATTCTTTGGTAAATATACATGCTGCTTATGCCCTTATAACATGTGTTTTAGATAAGTTGTCGCACACTGGCACTTTACTGGCTTATTTTGCCCTTAGTAGTAATACTATTGATACTACTATCTATATATGTGTTGTGTATTATTATATATGAGTAATTGCACACTGGCATTTAGCTGGATAATTTTACCTTTACTATTTTCATATATGGTATGTTTTGCTCTGGGTTACCCACCTTTTTGTCCTGTGTCTTAGATGCTCCACCCGCCATATTTTAACATGTATGTGATTTGTATGTAAATAAAGATTATATTGTTATTATTTTGGCTCATAAGTGAAGGTTCATTTTTTTGGTGTTTTTGTATGCCTCCCTTCATGGCAAGTTATTGGGGATAATTATAGGAGTTGGTTAAGTTTAATATCTGATCTAATGTGTATGTGGAGGGAGCAGGAGACATTGGTGGACACACAGCAGGGGAGCAGGGGATATAAACATTGAGGGGGCACCACAGTCTAAACAGTGGGATCTGAGCCCTGACCTACCAATTGAACAAGATACAAAAAAGACAGAAAAGTGTAGGTCATAAAAGATCGGGGATCACCACACACATGGATTTGGCTAAAGTGAACACAGCTCTTTATTAAATGCAATAACACATAGTAACACATAGTAGAAAAAAACATACAAAAGCAGTTAAAAAAGGAAAACACATTGATCCTTAATACATACAGCCCACAATATGGCTAACAACTGCGCAGGTTTACTAGGACCCCTGTCCCCAAATAGGGTGCCTATATGAACAGCAATGTGTTAGAGTAGAATACAACACACAAATGTGTCAAACAGAGGTGAAATAACCCCTAATATACACTCCTTCCTGCCAACAATATAATGTAAATAGGGAAGAGAGTTATTGTGTACACAAATAACCTTGGCAGATAAGATGACCTTTAAATGTGCCACTTCCCCACCAAAATACAATATAAGGTAAGACCTAATTACACAAATCAGTGTGCCATAAATGCACAGAGGAGAAAACACAGTGCTGCTAGTAGTAACACATTATCACTCACAGAGAGACCCTATAGTAAATGTACACTTTAATCACAGTGTCCCTCACTAATATCAGCAAAAATAGCTGACTGTGGATGATAACGAAGGACCACCCATGGGGCAAATAGCTTACGATACCATGAGCCAGATAAACGGTGAATGGCCCAGTATTACCAAGCGCAGGTGAAGCGGAAAACCCGACGCGTGTCGCCACACAGAGGTGGCTTCATCAGGGGTAATGTCCGCTGTGTATGTTTAAGCTTATATACATGTTCCACAATTAGTCATACCTTTTGCAGCTGCATCAAAACTGCCACCCAAGGATCTAATTCCTTACCGGAGCATGGCCGCGCTGGCGCCGGCACCCAAGAGGAGGAAGTAAATGGTTGACCCCGGGATACTATGGCAACGCTCCAAGTGCACTGGTGCATGCGCCTGCGCACTGAATATACAGCTGACATATTGCATATAAATCTAGTAAGCGGCAGTTACTGAAAATTACTCATGCTGCCCGCCATGATCCATGCAATAAGAGGGCTGGCAACCCTATTGAACGTTGATTGTCTTAAAAGATAGACGCATAAGATACCACAGGTATGCGCAGGTGCATAGCATATCACTAGTAAAAGGAGTACGTGGCTGACCCCAGAGTGCTATAGCAACACTCACACCATAGAAGGTAGCTGCACCTGCGTAATGAGTCCAAAGCGCCAAAATAGCATGTACGTCTAGTGAGCCGCACTTGCAAAACAATTACTCCTACCGCCAACCCTAACCAGCAACCTAAGAGGGCTGGTAACATACATAATGGTCGATTGTCTGAAGTATATAAACACATATAATGCTGCCAATATGTGCAGGCGCATGACATACCTAGGTGTATATAACACCAAACTCGTACACCTGAGAAATTGCATGCGTTTGATAGTAAGTTTGTAAAATAGAGGCACCATAGCACATTTTACCCCGATAAACCACTCCATACTAAGAACCAAAGTAGGACACAGGCGTGTGTAAATGGTAACTACATGTAATTGTCACACTAACGTCAGACAAGCTTCAGGAAGCCTGGACCGTAAGATAAACATGAGAATAGACATAAGAGTACCCACCATTTAAAAATTATACATTATGTAGCTATAATATTTCCACCAAAATGCTCAGAAGAACCCCTGAGTATGACACACTGATATTTAGGTCGGCCATACAGGCATATACAATGCACTTGGATATCCAGTCAGTATGTGTTACACCGATTGAATTATAGGGGGGGATGGGGGGCGGCTTTTGGTGGTATGACCTATGGTGTGCGTCTATCGACTCACATTCAGAGATGTGAAACACTAAATGTGATGTATACACCAAAAGGATAACAAGCCCACAATCGGTGACATTGTTTAACCACCAATTGTTTAGTAAGTATAGAAGGGAAAGGGAGAGACACCAAAGAAAGCAAGATGATACTCTAAATCCTATAACCCCTCAAACACAAGCCTCACCACTGTCCCCGAAAAAATATTTTATAGAGGAAAATGCAACTATAAATCTGATGAAATAACTGTCCATATAGGCACCTCCCCAAAAAACCCAAACCCCAGATAGTACCAAAGATAGGGGGTAGTAACCGGAACCATGGCCTATCACAGTTATTTATAGAAACTAGTGAAGAGTAAGTCCTCATTGAGTCCAAATGGTGTGACACTGTTCAGTTTGTAGATCCACTTGGATTCACGCCTCAGAAGTTCCAAGGAGATATCACCTCCCCTGATGTTAGTCTGAACCCCCTCTAGTCCCATAATCTTGGTTCCATTCCACTGAGCACACACAGCAGGGGAGAAGCTGGCGGTACTGAACCCCAATAACAGAGGAGCAACTGTTGACTGTGCAGACAGCAGTTGCGAGCAGCAACTGGCAGTGTTGGAGCCCAGGGTCAATCGGGGTGTAGGCCAACGCCTAATTGGAGCAAGTTTAATATCTGATGTAATGTGTATGTGGAGGGAGCAGGAGAGATTGGCGGACACACAGCAGGGGAGCAGCTGACGTTACTGAACCCCACTAACACAGGAGCTAGTGTTTTTCTCTGTGCAGATGGCACTTCTGAGCAGCAACTGGTGGTGTTGGAGCCCAGGGTCAATCAGGGTGTAGGCCGAGGACTAATTGGAACAACTTTAATATCTTATGTAATGTGAATGTGGAGAAGGCAGGAGACATTGCCGGAAACACAGCAGGGGAGCAGCTGACATTACTGAACACCACTAACACAGGAGATAGTGTTTTTCTCTGTGCAGACGGCACTTCTGAGCAGCAACTGGCGGTGTTGGAGCCCAGGGAATTCAGGAGAAGCAGAGTGTAGGATGAGGCCTATTTGGAGCAAGTTTAATATCTGTTGTAGTGTGTGTGGACGGAGCAGGAGAAATTGCCAGATACACAGCAGGGGATCAACTGACGTTACTGAACCCCAATAACACAGCAGCAAGTGTTGACTGTGCAGACGGCACTTCCGAGCAGCAACTGGTGGTGTTGGAGACCAGGGTCAATCAGGGTGTAGGCCGAGGCCTAATTGGAGCAACTTTAATATCTGATGTAATGTGAATGTGGAGGGAGCAGGAGACATTGCCGGACACACAGCAGGGGAGCAGCTGACGTTACTGAACCCCACTAACACAGGAGCTAGTGTTTTTCTCTGTGCAGATGGTGCTTCTGAGCAGCAACTGGTGGCGTTGGAGTCCAGGGTCAATCAGGGTGTAGGCTGAGGCCTAATTGGAGCAACTTTAGTATCTGTTGTAGTGTGAGTGTGGAGGTAGCAGGAACACTTGATGGATACACAGCTGGGGATCAGCTGATGTTACTGAAACCCAATAACACTGGGGCATGTGTTGACTGTGGAGACGGCACTTCTGAGCAGCAACTGGCAGTTTTGGAGCCCAGGGATTACAGTTCAGGAGGTAGAAACATGAACACAACAGGAGACCTGGATACTGTTGCCAACCAATTATTTAATCTGGAAGAGGAGTGGCAAAATCCTGTGAGATCCAGGCCTTGTTCATTTTCAGAAAAGTAAGCCGGTCAACGTTATCAGAGGATAGTCGCATGCGACGGTCTGTTAGTGCACCACCTGCGACACTAAAGACGCGTTCCGATATTACACTGGCAGCAGGGCAAGCCAGAACCTCCAATGCATCCTGGCTAAGCTCTGGCCATGTATCCAGCTTAGAGACCCAAAACTTGATGGGGGAAGAGCTGTGTGGGAGAATACTGAGAGGGCAAGACATGTAGTGTGTCACCATCTGACGGAAATGTTGCCTCCTGCTGACTGGAACCGTCTGTGATGGTGTAGACATTTGTGGCGGTGGCACAAAACTTTGCCACAGTTGGGCCATACTGGTCTTGCTTTGTGCTGAGGCGCTGCTTCTGCTCCCTCTTTGTGCAGAGCTTCCTCCACTGCTTCCACGCACTGAGCTGCTTTGTAAAGCACTAGCAGCACTGCTCTTGGTTGGAATGGAGAACATGATGGAATGCACCAGTGTGTCTTGGTACTCCCGCATTTTTCGCTCCCGGTTCAATGGTGTTATGAGGCTTTGAAAGTTGTCCCGGTAACAAGGATCTAGGAGGGTGTACACCCAATAATCAGCTGTGTTGAGAATGTCGGCGATGCGGCGGTCGTTTCTCAGGCACTGCAGCATGAAATCAACCATGTGCTGCAGACTGCCAACTGGCCAAGAAACGCTGTCCCCTGCTTGAGGTGTGATCTCTGCCTGCTCTGCATCACCCCACCCTCGCTCTACATACTGACTATTAGAGCATTGTGTAACTCCCTTCTCTGGACAGATGTCTTCCTCCTCCATTGACTTCTCCTCATGCTCCTCACAAAGTGTCCCCTGTCTAGGCCTTTGTGAGGAACCATGTTGTGCATACTGTCCAGAAGCAGTTGGCGTTTGTGACTCCTCATCCTCACCTCTTCCACAACCTCCTCCCTTAGTGCTTGCAGTGTTTCTTCAAGCGTGCAGATAAGGGGGATAGTCATGCTGACTAGTGCATCATCTGCACTCGCCATCCATGTGGATTCATCAAAGGCACGCAAAACGTGGCAGATGTCCTTCATAGAGGCCCACTCAGTAGTGGTGAAGTGTGAACGGCGTGCAGTGCGACTTGTTTGCGCCTGATGCAGCTGGTACTCCATTACTGCTTGCTGCTGCTCACACAACCGCTCCAACATATGTAACGTTGAATTCCACCTGGATGGTAGGTCACATATGACCAGAGCTGCAAGGCGCAATCTTGCCATGCTGGAACGCCACAAGTGAGCGCACTCTAGGCGGACCTTGTGCAGCAGTGCATCAAGATCCGGATAGTCCCTCAAAAAACTCTGCACGACCAAGCTGAACAAATGTGCCAGACATGGGTTGTGAGTGAGGTTGCCTAGGCCCAGAGCTGCCACCAGATTTCAGCCATTGTCACACACTACCATGCCTGGCTGGAGATTCGCTGGCACAAACCACACGTCGCTCTCCTGCTTGATGGCATTCCAGAGCTCCTGCGCTGTGTGGCTTCGATTCCCCAAAGAAATTAATTTCAATACGGCCTGTTGACGTTTGGCCACGGCTGTGCTCATATCGGTTGTAACAGGTAAGCGTTCATGGGTCCATGTGGAGGTAGACCGTGAAGGCTCCTGCAGCGGTGATTCAGAGGAACTGAAGAATGAGGAGGAGTCAATGTGTACAGACTGGATTCCTGCAATCCTTGGAGTTGGCAGAACACGTACAGCGCCACTCTCAAGATCTGTCCCCAGCTCCACAACATTTACCCAATGGGCAGTGAGGGAAAGGTATCGTCCCTGTCCATGGTGACTGGTCCACGCATTGGTGGTGAGGTGGACCTTGCTACTGATGGCGTTCAGTAGCACGTGTTTTATGTGTCCCTCCACATGCTTGTGCAGGGCAGGGATGGCTTGCCTGCTGAAATAAAAGCGGCTGGGCACGTTGTATTGTGGGACTGCCAATACCATGAAGTTATGGAAGGTGTCAGTCTCCACCAGCCTGAATGACAGCATTTCAAGGGACAGTAGTTTTGCAATGCCAGCATTCAGAGCCTGTGCTCATGGGTGGTTTGCCGAGTATGGCTGCCTTTTCTCCCATGCCTGTGCTACCGATGGCTGTAGACTGGCCTGGGAGTGTGAGGATGACTGGGAATGTGGTGCTGTGGGTGGAATTACACTGTGTCTCTGTCCAACAGTGCCAGAGGTTCTTCCATGGCGATCCTGTGAGAAAGCCGAACCAGCTGTGTGTGAGCTGGAGGAAGAGGCTACAACATGAGCTGAAGAGGTGGTAGGTGCCGCTGTAGGTTGGCCTAGGTTTTCAGTGTGTTTTTGTAACTCCACCACGTGCTTGGTCCACACATGTTTCCACATATTTGTGGTATTGAGGTTGCTGATACTTTTCCCTCTTTTGACTTTCTGATTACACAGCTTGCTTTTGACAAAGCAAATGTCATCTGCAACTGTGTCAAAAAAGACCAGGCAATGCAAGTCTTGGGAGCACCCATTTTGGCTTTTGGAAGAGGCATGCTCCTAATGGGTGCCGAAGTGAAGGCTACAGGCAACGCAGTCTTCCCCCTCCCTCTCCTTCCTTTTTAGGCCATTCGGAGAATCTCTTCCTCAGAGCTGCTCCCACCACCTTCCTGTACCTCACGCCATGATGGGCGAAGGACCTCATCATCTACACTACCCTCTTCCAACAACTGCTTCTCCTGAATAGTCTCGGCAGCACAGTACGCACCAGAAAGTGGCACCTGAGTCTCATCATCAGATGCGTGCTGCATGGGCACTGGCCCACCCGCCTCTTTGGATTCAGAGAGACAAAGCAGTTGTGCATCACTGCATACTGCCTCTTCAAATATATAGAAAAATAAGGCTAAAAGCCACAGCCAGCTCACCGACAGACCGAAGGAAGGAAGGAAGGATACTGCCTTCTCTTCTGTTTCTCGAATGCTGCTTGGCTGGCCCCCTCTTTCCCAGCCAAGAGATTCAGAGAACAGGAGTAGAGATGGCTCCTGTCCTGGGCTCTCTGACTGCCTGGGCAATTTGGCAGGTGGTGAAGAGACAGATGGGTGCTCTTTAGTGCTCTGTGCCTGAGAGGATGTGGCACTAATTGAAGTCGATGCGTTAGCTGCCATCCATCCGTCAACGGCTTCAATTTGTTCGTCCAGCAGCAGTGGAGTACGGCGAGCTCCTACAAAGCTGCGCATGAAGGACTGTTCCCTGCTTAAACTGGGGGATGATGAGTCACCGGTGCCCGCAGCAGGCACAGAATCCCCACATCCTCTACCTGCAGAAACTCCACGCCCACGACCACGTGCCTTACTCTCTGCCTTCTTCATCTTGGTAGACTGATAAAGATAGGCAGAAAAGTACTTAGGGCTTAGTGTGCTTTTTCCTGAACAGCTGTTAACAGGTATAAGAAACACTAATTTTTTAACATGTGGACTAGACTTTAATATGAGCTAATGTGGCCTACACAACTGTAAAGTGGAGTGTTTGGTGAACGTTATTAACTTTTTGTTTTTTTCAAAAAAAGACACTGGATGTGCCCAAAGATGTAAAACCGATAGTATCACAAACTTTTTGTAGCAATTACAATGCAGGAAGGTAACCTAAAATGCAATAGATGCAGCTCCAAAAACTAGGCTAATACTAATCTGGCTGGGGCTGCAGGGCACAAGGCTGCAGAAAGGCTCCTCTATGTACTCCTATATAGTGTTTTTCCTCAATCTAGCAGGATACGGATGGAACCTAATAGGATAAACCAAGAAAAATGTGCAGCAGGCAGCACTAATTGAAAAAAGGACAATGGAACAGTATGAGACAGTGACGCACGCTGAGCTGACTACAACCAGCTGTGGTGGCAGAAAAGGCTATAGCTTTAGCTGCACTCACACAGAGACCTTGCAGACAGCTGTGAACAGCGCTGCAAGGCCAAAAAAAGCTTCTCTATGTACTGCTATATAGTGTTTTTCCACAATCTAGCAGGATATGGATGGAAACCCACTAATAGGATAAATCAGAAAAAGTGGGCAGCACGCTGCTAGGGGTCTGTGCGGGCCTGCCGGGGGTCTGTGTGGGCCTGGCGGGTGTCTGTACGGGCCTGCCGGGCCTCTGTGCGGGCTGCCGGGGGTCTGTGCGGGCTGCCGGGGTCTGTGCGTGTGTGCAGGCATCGTCCGATGGGACTACAAGTCCCATCGGACGATGCCTGCTACAGTGACAGTGATTGACACGTTAGCCAATGATGGGACAGTAGTAGTCCCATCATCCGGCTAATGTGTTGAATGTAAAAAAAAAAATACTACATACATAATACATACATACTACATACTTACTACATACATACTACATACTACATACATACAACATACTACATACATACTACATGCATACTACATACTACTTTTGCACGGTTTTGATGCAGTTTTTGGAAATAAATAAATAAATAAACAGAAAATCTGCATGATTTGAATGGAAACATGCATGAAAAAACGGATTTGGAGGCCGGATTTATCATTTCACATCTCAGTGTCATCCGTTTTTTGCCGGATCCCTCGCTGTGCGTTTTTTCGCCGGACAGAAAAACCGTTCCTGTGTATGTGCTTTCCGTCAGGTGGAAACAGCTTTTTTGATGGATCCTGCAAAAAACGGATAAAACGTGTGGCCATCAGGCGCGATCCGGTGCTAATACAACTCTGTGAGAAAAAAATGATCCAGCGGAAAAAAACGGATCCGGCAAATGTGCTCGCAGGATGCGTTTTTTACCCATAGTCTTGTATTAGCAATTGATTGCAATGGATGGCCACACATCGCGTTCATTGTGAAACGGATCCGTCGTGTTTTGGCGGACCGTCAGCACGAAAAAACGTTCAAGTGAACGTTTTTCTGTCCATCGCATCCGCCATTTTCTATCGCGCATGCGCGACTGAAAATCCGCCCCCTTCTCCCCGGACTTCAGAATGGGCAGCGAATGTGTTGAAAAACTGCATCCGCTGCCCACGTCGTGCACAAATTTCACAACGTGCATCGGTACTTCGGCTCGACGCATAGCGACGGACCTGTACCGACGCAAGTGTGAAAGAGGCCTCAATGAGCGTTGAAATAAAAAAAGTGGGCTCCCGCGCAATTTTCTGTGCCAGAGGGGGGAAAGCTGACGGCCGGGGGCCA
Source organism: Ranitomeya variabilis (assembly GCF_051348905.1). Classification (NCBI taxonomy): domain Eukaryota; kingdom Metazoa; phylum Chordata; class Amphibia; order Anura; family Dendrobatidae; genus Ranitomeya; species Ranitomeya variabilis. The sequence continues at coordinate 433,716,897 of NC_135237.1, read as the reverse complement.
ATAGTCTGCGTAGCCTTTACTGGCTATTAAAATAGGGGGACCCCCCAAAAAAAATGACGTGGGGTCACCCTTTATTTTATAGCCAGAAAGGCTACGCAGACAGCCGCTGGCTGATATTCATAGCCTAGAGAGGGGCCATGGATATTGGTCCCCCCTGGCTACAAATACCAGTCTGCAGCCGCCCCAGAAATGGCGCACCTGTAAGATGCGCCAATTCCGGCACTTAGCCCCTCTCTTCCCACTCCCGTGTAGCGGTGTGATATGGGGTTATAAGGGGTTAATGTCATCTTGCTATTGTAAGGTAACATTAAGCCGGGTTAATAACGGAGAGTAGGGTTGAGCGAAACGGGTCGATCATTTTCAAAAGTCGCCGACTTTTGGCTAAGTCGGCATCTCATGAAACCCGATCCGACCCCTGTGCTTGTCGGCCATGCGGTACGCGACTTTCGCGCCAAAGTCGCGTTTCAATGACGCGAAAAGCGCCATTTCTCAGCCAATGAAGGTGAACGCAGAGTGTGGGCAGCGTGATGACATAGATCCTGGTCCCCACCATCTTAGAGAAGGGCATTGCAGTGATTGGCTTGCTGTCTGCGGCGTCACAGGGGCTATAAAGGGGCGTTCCCGCCGACCGCCATCTTACTGCTGCTGATCTGAGCTTAGGGACAGGTTGCTGCCGCTTCGTCAGAAGCAGGGAGAGCGTTAGGCAGGGTCCACTAACCACCAAACCGCTTGTGCTGCAGCGATTTCCACTGTCCAACACCACCTTCGGTGTGCAGGGACTGTGGAAGCTATTTTTTTTTTTTTTCCCCTCAGCGCTGTAGCTCATTGGGCTGCCCTAGAAGGCTCCGTGATAGCTGTATTGCTGTGTGTTCGCCACTGTGGAAACCAACTGCTTTTTTCAAAGCACATATCCTCTTGTTCCTTCCTTTCTGCACAGCTATCTTTTTTGTTTGTCCACACTTTTTATTTAATTTGTGCATCAGTCCACTCCTATTGCTGCCTGCCATACCTGGCTTAGATTACTGCAGGGAGATAGTAATTGTAGGACAGTCCCTGTTTTTTTTTTGTTTTTTTTGTGGGAGATTAAGATTGGCATTTCTGCTACAGTGCCATCCCTGTGTGTGCCATCTCTCACTGAGTGGGCCATAGAAAGCCTATTTATTTTTTCCGTGATTTGTGTTCTAAATTCTACCTCAACACAAAAACACTACATCAATCAGTGGGAGAAAAATATTGGCCTCAGTCAGGGCTTGTGTGCCACTGCTGTGTGTGCTATCTCTCATTCAGTGGGCTATAGAAAGCCTATTTTTTTTTTTTTTTATATTATTTGGTTTCTAAAGTCTCCCTGAAAAAAAAAAATACCTAAAAAAACAGTGGGAGAGTAATATTGCCCTTTCAGCTTGTGTGCCAGTCTTGACTCCTGGGTGTGCCACCTCTCTCTCTCATTCAGTGGGCCATAGAAAGGCTATTTTTTTTTTTGTTTTTTTTAATATTATTTGGTTTCTAAAGTCTCCCTGAAAAAAAAAAAAAAAACATAAAAAAACAGTGGGAGAGTAATATTGCCCTTTCAGCTTGTGTGCCAGTCTTGACTCCTGGGTGTGCCACCTCTCTCCCTCTCATTCAGTGGGCCATAGAAAGCCTATTTATTTTTTTTTTAAAATATTATTGGGTTTCTAAAGTCTCCCTTAAAAAACAAAAAATACATAAAAAAACAGTGGGAGAGTAATATTGCCCTTTCAGCTTGTGTGCCAGTCTTGACTCCTGGGTGTGCCACCTCTCTCCCTCTCATTCAGTGGGCCATAGAAAGCCTATTTATTTATTTTTTAAAATATTATTGGGTTTCTAAAGTCTCCCTTAAAAAACAAAAAATACATAAAAAAACAGTGGGAGAGTAATATTGCCCTTTCAGCTTGTGTGCCAGTCTTGACTCCTGGGTGTGCCACCTCTCTCTCATTCAGTGGGCCATAGAAAGCATTTTTTTTTTTTCCTTGATTTGTGTTCTAAAATCTACCTCAACACAAAAACACTACATCAATCAGTGGGAGAAAAATATTGGCCTCAGTCAGGGCTTGTGTGCCACTGCTGTGTGTGCTATCTCTCATTCAGTGGGCTATAGAAAGCCTATTTATTTATTTATTTTTTTTCTTATTATTTGGTTTCTAAAGTCTCCCTGAAAAAAAAAAAAAACATAAAAAAACAGTGGGAGAGTAATATTGCCCTTTCAGCTTGTGTGCCAGTCTTGACTCCTGGGTGTGCCACCTCTCTCCCTCTCATTCAGTGGGCCATAGAAAGCCTATTTATTTTTTTTTTTAAATATTATTGGGTTTCTAAAGTCTCCCTTAAAAAACCAAAAATACATAAAAAAACAGTGGGAGAGTAATATTGCCCTTTCAGCTTGTGTGCCAGTCTTGACTCCTGGGTGTGCCACCTCTCTCTCATTCAGTGGGCCATAGAAAGCATATTTTTTTTTTTTCCTTGATTTGTGTTCTAAAATCTACCTCAACACAAAAACACTACATCAATCAGTGGGAGAAAAATATTGGCCTCAGTCAGGGCTTGTGTGCCACTGCTGTGTGTGCTATCTCTCATTCAGTGGGCTATAGAAAGCCTATTTATTTATTTATTTTTTTTCTTATTATTTGGTTTCTAAAGTCTCCCTGAAAAAAAAAAAAAAAACATAAAAAAACAGTGGGAGAGTAATATTGCCCTTTCAGCTTGTGTGCCAGTCTTGACTCCTGGGTGTGCCACCTCTCTCCCTCTCATTCAGTGGGCCATAGAAAGCCTATTTATTTATTTTTTAAAATATTATTGGGTTTCTAAAGTCTCCCTTAAAAAACAAAAAATACATAAAAAAACAGTGGGAGAGTAATATTGCCCTTTCAGCTTGTGTGCCAGGCTTGACTCCTGGGTGTGCCACCTCTCTCTCTCATTCAGTGGGCCATAGAAAGGCTATTTTTTTTTTTGGTTTTTTTAATATTATTTGGTTTCTAAAGTCTCCCTGAAAAAAAAAAAAAAAACATAAAAAAACAGTGGGAGAGTAATATTGCCCTTTCAGCTTGTGTGCCAGTCTTGACTCCTGGGTGTGCCACCTCTCTCCCTCTCATTCAGTGGGCCATAGAAAGCCTATTTATTTTTTTTTTAAAATATTATTGGGTTTCTAAAGTCTCCCTTAAAAAACAAAAAATACATAAAAAAACAGTGGGAGAGTAATATTGCCCTTTCAGCTTGTGTGCCAGTCTTGACTCCTGGGTGTGCCACCTCTCTCTCATTCAGTGGGCCATAGAAAGCATTTTTTTTTTTTCCTTGATTTGTGTTCTAAAATCTACCTCAACACAAAAACACTACATCAATCAGTGGGAGAAAAATATTGGCCTCAGTCAGGGCTTGTGTGCCACTGCTGTGTGTGCTATCTCTCATTCAGTGGGCTATAGAAAGCCTATTTATTTATTTATTTTTTTTCTTATTATTTGGTTTCTAAAGTCTCCCTGAAAAAAAAAAAAAAACATAAAAAAACAGTGGGAGAGTAATATTGCCCTTTCAGCTTGTGTGCCAGTCTTGACTCCTGGGTGTGCCACCTCTCTCCCTCTCATTCAGTGGGCCATAGAAAGCCTATTTATTTTTTTTTTTAAATATTATTGGGTTTCTAAAGTCTCCCTTAAAAAACCAAAAATACATAAAAAAACAGTGGGAGAGTAATATTGCCCTTTCAGCTTGTGTGCCAGTCTTGACTCCTGGGTGTGCCACCTCTCTCTCATTCAGTGGGCCATAGAAAGCATTTTTTTTTTTTCCTTGATTTGTGTTCTAAAATCTACCTCAACACAAAAACACTACATCAATCAGTGGGAGAAAAATATTGGCCTCAGTCAGGGCTTGTGTGCCACTGCTGTGTGTGCTATCTCTCATTCAGTGGGCTATAGAAAGCCTATTTATTTATTTATTTTTTTTCTTATTATTTGGTTTCTAAAGTCTCCCTGAAAAAAAAAAAAAAAACATAAAAAAACAGTGGGAGAGTAATATTGCCCTTTCAGCTTGTGTGCCAGTCTTGACTCCTGGGTGTGCCACCTCTCTCCCTCTCATTCAGTGGGCCATAGAAAGCCTATTTATTTATTTTTTAAAATATTATTGGGTTTCTAAAGTCTCCCTTAAAAAACAAAAAATACATAAAAAAACAGTGGGAGAGTAATATTGCCCTTTCAGCTTGTGTGCCAGTCTTGACTCCTGGGTGTGCCACCTCTCTCTCTCATTCAGTGGGCCATAGAAAGGCTATTTTTTTTTTTTGTTTTTTTAATATTATTTGGTTTCTAAAGTCTCCCTGAAAAAAAAAAAAAAACATAAAAAAACAGTGGGAGAGTAATATTGCCCTTTCAGCTTGTGTGCCAGTCTTGACTCCTGGGTGTGCCACCTCTCTCCCTCTCATTCAGTGGGCCATAGAAAGCCTATTTATTTATTTTTTTAAATATTATTGAGTTTCTAAAGTCTCCCTTAAAAAACAAAAAATACATAAAAAAACAGTGGGAGAGTAATATTGCCCTTTCAGCTTGTGTGCCAGGCTTGACTCCTGGGTGTGCCACCTCTCTCTCTCATTCAGTGGGCCATAGAAAGGCTATTTTTTTTTTTGGTTTTTTTAATATTATTTGGTTTCTAAAGTCTCCCTGAAAAAAAAAAAAAACATAAAAAAACAGTGGGAGAGTAATATTGCCCTTTCAGCTTGTGTGCCAGTCTTGACTCCTGGGTGTGCCACCTCTCTCCCTCTCATTCAGTGGGCCATAGAAAGCCTATTTATTTATTTTTTTAAATATTATTGGGTTTCTAAAGTCTCCCTTAAAAAACAAAAAATACATAAAAAAACAGTGGGAGAGTAATATTGCCCTTTCAGCTTGTGTGCCAGTCTTGACTCCTGGGTGTGCCACCTCTCTCTCATTCAGTGGGCCATAGAAAGCATTTTTTTTTTTTTTCCTTGATTTGTGTTCTAAAATCTACCTCAACACAAAAACACTACATCAATCAGTGGGAGAAAAATATTGGCCTCAGTCAGGGCTTGTGTGCCACTGCTGTGTGTGCTATCTCTCATTCAGTGGGCTATAGAAAGCCTATTTATTTATTTATTTTTTTTCTTATTATTTGGTTTCTAAAGTCTCCCTGAAAAAAAAAAAAAAACATAAAAAAACAGTGGGAGAGTAATATTGCCCTTTCAGCTTGTGTGCCAGTCTTGACTCCTGGGTGTGCCACCTCTCTCCCTCTCATTCAGTGGGCCATAGAAAGCCTATTTTTTTTTTTTTTTTAAATATTATTGGGTTTCTAAAGTCTCCCTTAAAAAACCAAAAATACATAAAAAAACAGTGGGAGAGTAATATTGCCCTTTCAGCTTGTGTGCCAGTCTTGACTCCTGGGTGTGCCACCTCTCTCTCATTCAGTGGGCCATAGAAAGCATTTTTTTTTTTTCCTTGATTTGTGTTCTAAAATCTACCTCAACACAAAAACACTACATCAATCAGTGGGAGAAAAATATTGGCCTCAGTCAGGGCTTGTGTGCCACTGCTGTGTGTGCTATCTCTCATTCAGTGGGCTATAGAAAGCCTATTTATTTATTTATTTTTTTTCTTATTATTTGGTTTCTAAAGTCTCCCTGAAAAAAAAAAAAAAACATAAAAAAACAGTGGGAGAGTAATATTGCCCTTTCAGCTTGTGTGCCAGTCTTGACTCCTGGGTGTGCCACCTCTCTCCCTCTCATTCAGTGGGCCATAGAAAGCCTATTTATTTATTTTTTTAAATATTATTGGGTTTCTAAAGTCTCCCTTAAAAAACAAAAAATACATAAAAAAACAGTGGGAGAGTAATATTGCCCTTTCAGCTTGTGTGCCAGGCTTGACTCCTGGGTGTGCCACCTCTCTCTCTCATTCAGTGGGCCATAGAAAGGCTATTTTTTTTTTGGTTTTTTTAATATTATTTGGTTTCTAAAGTCTCCCTGAAAAAAAAAAAAAAAACATAAAAAAACAGTGGGAGAGTAATATTGCCCTTTCAGCTTGTGTGCCAGTCTTGACTCCTGGGTGTGCCACCTCTCTCCCTCTCATTCAGTGGGCCATAGAAAGCCTATTTATTTTTTTTTTTAAATATTATTGGGTTTCTAAAGTCTCCCTTAAAAAACAAAAAATACATAAAAAAACAGTGGGAGAGTAATATTGCCCTTTCAGCTTGTGTGCCAGTCTTGACTCCTGGGTGTGCCACCTCTCTCTCATTCAGTGGGCCATAGAAAGCATTTTTTTTTTTTTCCTTGATTTGTGTTCTAAAATCTACCTCAACACAAAAACACTACATCAATCAGTGGGAGAAAAATATTGGCCTCAGTCAGGGCTTGTGTGCCACTGCTGTGTGTGCTATCTCTCATTCAGTGGGCTATAGAAAGCCTATTTATTTATTTATTTTTTTTCTTATTATTTGGTTTCTAAAGTCTCCCTGAAAAAAAAAAAAAAACATAAAAAAACAGTGGGAGAGTAATATTGCCCTTTCAGCTTGTGTGCCAGTCTTGACTCCTGGGTGTGCCACCTCTCTCCCTCTCATTCAGTGGGCCATAGAAAGCCTATTTATTTATTTTTTTAAATATTATTGGGTTTCTAAAGTCTCCCTTAAAAAACCAAAAATACATAAAAAAACAGTGGGAGAGTAATATTGCCCTTTCAGCTTGTGTGCCAGTCTTGACTCCTGGGTGTGCCACCTCTCTCTCATTCAGTGGGCCATAGAAAGCATTTTTTTTTTTTTCCTTGATTTGTGTTCTAAAATCTACCTCAACACAAAAACACTACATCAATCAGTGGGAGAAAAATATTGGCCTCAGTCAGGGCTTGTGTGCCACTGCTGTGTGTGCTATCTCTCATTCAGTGGGCTATAGAAAGCCTATTTATTTATTTATTTTTTTTCTTATTATTTGGTTTCTAAAGTCTCCCTGAAAAAAAAAATAAATAAATAAAAAAACAGTGGGAGAGTAATATTGCCCTTTCAGCTTGTGTGCCAGTCTTGACTCCTGGGTGTGCCACCTCTCTCTCTCATTCAGTGGGCTATAGAAAGCCTATTTTTTTTTTTTTTTTTTTTTTAATATTATTTGGTTTCTAAAGTCTCCCTGAAATAAAAAAAAAACTTAAAAAAACAGTGGGAGAGTAATATTGCCCTTTCAGCTTGTGCGCCAGTCTTGACTCCTGGGTGTGCCACCTCTCTCTCTCTCTAATTGTGGGCCATAGAAAGCCTTTTTTTTTTTTTTTTTTTTTAATATTATTTGGTTTCTAAAGTCTCCCTGAGAAAAAAAAAAAAATAAATTAGGTGGGAGATTAATATTGACATTAGTGCTTGAGTGACAGTCCTGCGTGTGTGTCATCTCTGTGATTTTGTGCCACAGAAAACAGAGTGTGTAACATTGTGCCTGATTTTCCTTGTGGTCTCACCAACCTGTTAAGGGATATTGAAATCATACTGAAGTTATAGCTCACCGTGTAAGTTGTTTGACAGCAACAAATAAAGTTACTTTGGTTAAGATTTTAAAACAATGAGGAAGTCTGGTGCAAGAGGTCGTCGTGGGCGTTCATTGTCAGCTGGTAATGATGGTAGTGGTAGTGGAGCATCAGGTGGTCGTGGGGATAAAAATATTCCACCTAAGTCTGGAGCTGTGGAGCCAGTTTCGTCGTCAGGCTACACAAGGCCTCGAACGCTCTCTTTTCTGGGAGTAGGAAAACCGCTTTTAAAGGCGGAGCAGCAACAGCAAGTTTTGGCTTACATTGCAGACTCAGCCTCTAGCTCTTTTGCCTCCTCTTCCGAAACTGGTAAATGTAAAAGCAGCGCGTCGCTTGTGGATGTTCACGGTCAGGGACAAGTCGCTTCCTTGTCCTCCTCAGCAAAAACTACAACAAGAGAGAAGGATGCAGCAGGCGACACAACGGGTCACTCCATGGAGCTCTTTACACATACCGTCCCTGGCTTAGAAAGTGAAACATTTAACAGGCCATGCCCATTACAAGTATATTCTGACATGGAGTGCACTGATGCACAGCCACAGCCAGAGTACTATGCTGCTCCTTTGACTCAGACCACCACATTGCCCTCTCAGGGTACAGATCCACAATCAGACCCTGATGAGACTATGTTGCCCCGCCACGAACGCTATACCACCGACCGACACAGTGACACAGACGAAGTTGCACACGAGCTCGAAGAGGAGGTAATAGATGACCCAGTTATTGACCCCGATTGGCAGCCATTGGGGGAACAGGGTGCAGGCGGCAGTAGTTCAGAAGCGGAGGTGGAGGAGGGGCCGCAGCAGGCATCAACATCGCAACAGGTTCCATCTGCCGGGCCCGTATCTGGCCCAAAACGCGTGTCAAAGCCAAAACCTGTTGGAGCACAGCGTTGCCATCCGGTTAAAGCTCAGTCTGCAATCCCTGAAAAGGGATCCGAGTCTAGGAAGAGTGCAGTCTGGCATTTTTTTAAACAACATCCAACTGATCAGCGCAAAGTCATCTGTCAAAAATGTTCAACTAGCTTAAGCAGAGGTCAGAATCTGAAAAGTCTAAATACTAGTTGCATGCATAGACACTTAACCACCATGCATTTTCAAGCCTGGACTAACTACCAAACGTCCCTCAAGGTTGTAGCACCCTCGGCCAATGAAGCTAGTCAGCAACGCAACATCCCTTCCGTCACTGTAAGGCCACCATTTTCCGCACCACCGGCAGTATCTGTGCAGGTTTCTTTGCCAGCCAAAAGCAGTCAGGGTCAGGGAATCACCAGTTTTGTAGGAGGAAATATTGCATCTAGGGCACCGGCGGAAACAATACCGTCTCCAACCGTCTCTCAGTCTGCCATGTACACCGGCACACCCGAAAGTTCCACGATCTCCAGCTCTCCAGTCCAGCTCACCCTACATGAGACTCTGGTTAGAAAAAGGAAGTACTTATCCTCGCATCCGCGTACACAGTGTTTTAACGCCCACATAGCTAGACTAATCTCGTTAGAGATGATGCCCTACCTGTTAGTTGAAAGCGAAGCTTTCAAAGCCCTGATGGAGTACGCTGAACCACGATACGAGCTACCCAGTCGACACTTTTTTTCCAGAAAAGCCATCCCAGCCCTGCACCAGCATGTTAAACAGCGCATCGTCCATGCACTCAGGCAATCTGTGAGTACAAAGGTGCACCTGACTACAGATGCATGGACCAGTAGGCATGGCCAGGGACGTTATGTGTCCATCACGGCACACTGGGTGAATGTGGTGGATGCAGGGTCCACAGGCGACATCAATTTAGGGACAGTTGTGCCTAGCCCACGGTCTAGGAAACAGTTGGCTGTAGGCGTTCGCACCCCCTCCTCCTCCTCCTCCTCGTCCTCCTGCAGAAGCTACAGCTCTTCCACAGAACGCAGTCTGCCAACCACTCCATCGGCAGATGACACTGTTGCACACCAGTTGTCCCATTATGGGCCAGCTACTGCCAAGCGTCAGCAGGCTGTATTGGCTATGAAGTGCTTGGGCGACAACAGACACACCGCGGAAGTTCTGTCCGAGTTCTTGCAACAAGAAACGCAGTCGTGGCTGGGCACAGTAGATCTTGAGGCAGGCAAGGTAGTGAGTGATAACGGAAGGAATTTCATGGCTGCCATCTCCCTTTCCCAACTGAAACACATTCCTTGCCTGGCTCACACCTTAAACCTGGTGGTGCAGTGCTTATTGAAAACTTATCCTGGGTTCTCCGACCTGCTCCTCAAAGTGCGTGCACTTTGCTCACATATCCGACGTTCGCCTGTACACGCCAGCCGTATGCAGACCTATCAGCGGTCTTTGAACCTTCCCCAGCATCGCCTAATCATAGACGTTGCAACAAGGTGGAACTCAACACTGCACATGCTTCAGAGACTGTGCGAACAGAGGCGTGCTGTTATTTATTTGTGGGAGGATACACGGGCAGGCAGTAGGATGGCAGACATGGAGTTGTCAGGTGTGCAGTGGTCTAAGATACAAGACATGTGTCAAGTCCTTCAGTGTTTTGAGGAATGCACACGGCTGGTTAGTGCAGACAACGCCGTAATAAGCATGAGCATCCCCCTAATGCGTCTGCTGATGCAAAGTTTGACGCACATAAAGGAGCAGGCGTCTGCACCAGAGGAAGAGGAAAGCCTTGATGACAGTCAGCCATTGTCTGGTCAGGGCAGTGTACAGGACGAGGTAGCGGGCGAAGAGGAGGTGGAGGACGAGGAGGATGATGGGGATGAGTATATTTTTAATGCCGAACCTTTCCCGGGGGCACAGGAAATTGGTTGCGTGTCACGGCCGGGTTCTGGTTTTTTGAGGGACACAAGTGACGTAGATTTGCCTGCAACTGCCCCTCAACCAATCACAACCGGAGATTTGACAACTGGAACTTTGGCCCACATGGCGGATTATGCCTTACGTATCCTAAAAAGGGACACACGCATTACGAAAATGATGAACGATGACGATTACTGGTTGGCCTGCCTCCTTGATCCACGCTATAAAGGCAAATTGCAAAATATTATGCCACATGAGAACTTGGAACTAATATTAGCAACCAAACAATCAACTCTTGTTGACCGTTTGCTTCAGGCATTCCCAGCACACAGCGCACGTGATCGTTCTCACACGAGCTCCAGGGGGCAGCAGACTAGGAGTGTTAGGGGTGCACACATCAGAAGTGGCGTTGGACAGAGGGGTTTTCTGACCAGGTTGTGGAGTGATTTTGCTATGACCGCAGACAGGACAGGTACTGCTGCATCAATTGAAAGTGACAGGAGACAACATTTGTCCAGTATGGTTACTAACTATTTTTCATCCCTTATCGATGTTCTCCCTCAACCGTCATTCCCATTTGATTACTGGGCCTCCAAATTAGACACCTGGCCAGAATTGGCAGAATATGCATTGCAGGAGCTTGCTTGCCCGGCAGCAAGTGTCCTATCAGAAAGAGTATTCAGTGCTGCAGGTTCAATATTAACCGAAAAAAGGACTCGTCTGGCTACCCAAAATGTTGACGATCTAACATTCATTAAAATGAACCACAACTGGATTTCGAAATCTTTTGCCCCACCTTGCCCGGCCGACACCTAGCTTTCCTATGAAAGGCTCTTGCCTGTGAATTACTTTTCTAATGTCTAATTTGCTGCAGCTGATTGTACAGCATACGACATGTTTACACCTCCCTAAATGGCCAAACTCCCCACACGGGGCCGTGGTATCGCGACTTGGCGCAAGCACCCGTGAGACTGCTGTTTGTCTGAAGAGGTGGGTGTGCTCGCTTTTGGTTGACGGCATTGCTACTGGGTCCCTCATAGTACAATGTAGTGTCTCTGGCGGTGGTGGTGCGCACCCAACGTCAGACACACCGTTGTAACATGAGGGGCCCTGGGGCGGTCCCGCCGGCCTCTAGAGAGTTCCCCCCTACCCCAGCTCAAAATGTGCTCTACCACATGCAAAATTATGTCGCACAGCTCCACCAATCTTTAGTCTATTCGCTGACATCATTCAATGTCTGGCACTGACAATACAAATTTGTAGACATCTATGATGCAACTTAAAGTAGTCTGTGTCTGTGTCCTATATTGGCACCATTAAATAGTTACTGCCAAATTACTATGTCAGAAACTCAGCAGATGAGCCCACCCCTGTACCTAAGTATGCCACCTTTTTTTTTCTTTTGGTTGTTTTGCGAGACATTAACATCTATTTATATTTTGGGAGTACTGGGACAGACACTCCTTGCACTACTCCTCCACTCACCACCAAGCTGCCCGTGTATCCATGTAACCGCTGTAAAACTGCCATGAGCCTATTGTTTGTTATTTTAGGCCTTTGAAGCCTGTCTGCGGTCCCTCCTTCCACTAGTCCTCCACTGACCAGACCACTGCTGCCCGTGTACCCCTGGAACCAATTATAAAGTGCCTACAGCCAGCCCATTTTTTTATGTTAGGCCTTTGAAGCCTGTCTGCGGTCCCTCCTTCCACTAGTCCTCCACTGGCCAGACCACTGCTGCCCGTGTACCCCTGGAACCAATTATAAAGTGCCTACAGCCAGCCCATTTTTTTATGTTAGGCCTTTGAAGCCTGTCTGCGGTCCCTCCTTCCACTAGTCCTCCACTGGCCAGACCACTGCTGCCCGTGTACCCCTGGAACCAATTATAAAGTGCCTACAGCCAGCCCATTTTTTTATGTTAGGCCTTTGAAGCCTGTCTGCGGTCCCTCCTTCCACTAGTCCTCCACTGGCCAGACCACTGCTGCCCGTGTACCCCTGGAACCAATTATAAAGAGCCTACAGCCAGCCCATTTTTTTATGTTAGGCCTTTGAAGCCTGTCTGCGGTCCCTCCTTCCACTAGTCCTCCACTGGCCAGACCACTGCTGCCCGTGTACCCCTGGAACCAATTATAAAGTGCCTACAGCCAGCCCATTTTTTTATGTTAGGCCTTTGAAGCCTGTCTGCGGTCCCTCCTTCCACTAGTCCTCCACTGACCAGACCACTGCTGCCCGTGTACCCCTGGAACCAATTATAAAGTGCCTACAGCCAGCCCATTTTTTTATGTTAGGCCTTTGAAGCCTGTCTGCGGTCCCTCCTTCCACTAGTCCTCCACTGGCCAGACCACTGCTGCCCGTGTACCCCTGGAACCAATTATAAAGTGCCTACAGCCAGCCCATTTTTTTATGTTAGGCCTTTGAAGCCTGTCTGCGGTCCCTCCTTCCACTAGTCCTCCACTGACCAGACCACTGCTGCCCGTGTACCCCTGGAACCAATTATAAAGTGCCTACAGCCAGCCCATTTTTTTATGTTAGGCCTTTGAAGCCTGTCTGCGGTCCCTCCTTCCACTAGTCCTCCACTGGCCAGACCACTGCTGCCCGTGTACCCCTGGAACCAATTATAAAGTGCCTACAGCCAGCCCATTTTCTTATGTTAGGCCTTTGAAGCCTGTCTGCGGTCCCTACTTTAAATACTCCTCCACTGACCACCAAGCTGCCTGCCCGTGTATCCATGTAACCGCTGTAAAACTGCCATGAGCCTATTGTTTGTTATGTTAGGCCTTTGATAGCCTGTCTGCGGTCCCTACTTTAAATACTCCTCCACTCACCACCAAGCTGCCTGCCCGTCTATCCATGTAACCGCTGTAAAACTGCAATGAGCCTATTGTTTGTTATTTTAGGCCTTTGATAGCCTGTCTGCGGCCCCTACTTGCAATACTCCTCCACTGACCACAATGCTGCCTGGAGTGCCTGCCTGTGTATCCATGTAACCGATGTAAAACTGCCATGACTGCCTACTGTTTGTTATTTTAGGCCTTTGATAGCCTGTCTGCGGCCCCTACTTGCAATACTCCTCCACTGACCACAATGCTGCCTGGAGTGCCTGCCTGTGTATCCATGTAACCGATGTAAAACTGCCATGACTGCCTACTGTTTGTTATTTTAGGCCTTTGATAGCCTGTCTGCGGCCCCTACTTGCAATACTCCTCCACTGACCACAATGCTGCCTGGAGTGCCTGCCTGTGTATCCATGTAACCGATGTAAAACTGCCATGACTGCCTACTGTTTGTTATTTTAGGCCTTTGATAGCCTGTCTGCGGCCCCTACTTGCAATACTCCTCCACTGACCACAATGCTGCCTGGAGTGCCTGCCTGTGTATCCATGTAACCGATGTAAAACTGCCATGACTGCCTACTGTTTGTTATTTTAGGCCTTTGATAGCCTGTCTGCGGCCCCTACTTGCAATACTCCTCCACTGACCACAATGCTGCCTGGAGTGCCTGCCTGTGTATCCATGTAACCGATGTAAAACTGCCATGACTGCCTACTGTTTGTTATTTTAGGCCTTTGATAGCCTGTCTGCGGCCCCTACTTGCAATACTCCTCCACTGACCACAATGCTGCCTGGAGTGCCTGCCTGTGTATCCATGTAACCGATGTAAAACTGCCATGACTGCCTACTGTTTGTTATTTTAGGCCTTTGATAGCCTGTCTGCAGCCCCTACTTGCAATACTCCTCCACTGACCACACCAATGCTGCCCGTGTACCCCTGGAACCTATTTAAAAGTTCATAGAGCCTAGTTATATATTTTATTTACTATTAATAAGGCCATGATGGACTACGCTGTACCACGCTACAAGCTAACCAGTCGACACTTCTTTTGCGAGAAAAGCCATCCCAACCCTCCACCAGCATGTAGAAGACCGCATTGTCCATGCACTCTGGCAATCTGTGAGTACAAAGGTGCACCTGACAACAGACGCATGGACCTGTAGGCATGGCCACGGAAGATTACGTGTCCATTACGGCGCAATGGGTTAATGTGGTGGATGCATGGTCCACAGGGGACAGCCTACTAAGTCTGTCTGCAGTCCCTAATTCAAATTGTCCTCCACTGTCTAAATCGGAGCTTCCACCTTCTGGCTTTCAGCCTATAGTATCAGAAATTAAACTGCATTTGGCCTTCAACTTTGGTTAGGGCCTACTAACAGCTTCTGCCCCTCCCTGGTGTTGCCCTCAACTAAATAAAGCTGAGCTTCAACCTTCTGCTCCAAAATACCATTTTAAAAAATGCAATAGGCTTTTCCGGCCTACTAAAGGTGTCTGTCTGTGTGCCCCTGCCTGGTGTTGCCCTCAACTAAATAAAGCTGAGCTTCAACCTTCTGCTCCAAAATACCATTTTAAAAAATGCAATAGGCTTTTCCGGCCTACTAAAGGTGTCTGTCTGTGTGCCCCTGCCTGGTGTTGTCCTCAACTAAATAAAGCTGAGCTTCAACCTTCCGGCTCTCATTAAGTGGTTTTTAAAAAAAAAAATGGTGGTTAGGGCCTACTAACGGCTTCTGCCCCTCCCTGGTGTTGCCCTCAACTAAATAAAGCTGAGCTTCAACCTTCTGCTCCAAATTACCATTTTAAAAAATGCAATAGGCTTTTCCGGCCTACTAAAGGTGTCTGTCTGTGTGCCCCTGCCTGGTGTTGTCCTCAACTAAATAAAGCTGAGCTTCAACCTTCCGGCTCTCATTAAGTGGTTTTTAAAAAAAAAAATGGTGGTTAGGGCCTACTAACGGCTTCTGCCCCTCCCTGGTGTTGCCCTCAACTAAATAAAGCTGAGCTTCAACCTTCTGCTCCAAATTACCATTTTAAAAAATGCAATAGGCTTTTCCGGCCTACTAAAGGTGTCTGTCTGTGTGCCCCTGCCTGGTGTTGTCCTCAACTAAATAAAGCTGAGCTTCAACCTTCTGCTCCAAATTACCATTTTAAAAAATGCAATAGGCTTTTCCGGCCTACTAAAGGTGTCTGTCTGTGTGCCCCTGCCTGGTGTTGTCCTCAACTAAATAAAGCTGAGCTTCAACCTTCTGCTCCAAATTACCATTTTAAAAAATGCAATAGGCTTTTCCGGCCTACTAAAGGTGTCTGTCTGTGTGCCCCTGCCTGGTGTTGTCCTCAACTAAATAAAGCTGAGCTTCAACCTTCTGCTCCAAATTACCATTTTAAAAAATGCAATAGGCTTTTCCGGCCTACTAAAGGTGTCTGTCTGTGTGCCCCTGCCTGGTGTTGTCCTCAACTAAATAAAGCTGAGCTTCAACCTTCTGCTCCAAATTACCATTTTAAAAAATGCAATAGGCTTTTCCGGCCTACTAAAGGTGTCTGTCTGTGTGCCCCTGCCTGGTGTTGTCCTCAACTAAATAAAGCTGAGCTTCAACCTTCTGCTCCAAATTACCATTTTAAAAAATGCAATAGGCTTTTCCGGCCTACTAAAGGTGTCTGCCCCTCCCTGGTGTTGTCCTCAACTGAACAAAGCTGAGCTTCCACATTCTGGCTTTCGCCCTATACTATCAGATATTAAACTGCATTTGGCCTACTAGTGTGGTTAGGCCCTTGAAACAGTGTCTGCTGCTCTTGGGTTTGCTACTCCACTGAACAAAGCAATGCCGCCTGTTTAGTCCTGTTACCAATTTTGAACTGCATTTAGCCTACTTTATTCTTTGGCCCTATATCTGTTTCCTCCTCATCCTGCCCATTGCCCAGCCACTGCTAAATGAGTCTGCTGGTACATTGACCTAGACCACTACATTCCCCTTGTACTCTACACAGCCAGAATCTGACCCTGCTGAAAGTAAGGTTCCCCTTCCCGCATGTTATACCACCTTACACAGGGACAAAGAGGAAGGTGCAGATGAAAGTGCAGGTTCCTTCATCAGGTGGGGGGGCATACTCGTTGGCGACGTCACTGGCACAGGGCCCCTCAGAGTATGCAAAAGTGTCGCTGCTGGTGGGAGGCGCCCCCGCCATGCAAACACACCGCCGTACTTTGAGGGGCCCTGTGCCAGTGCCAATGCGAACGAGTGGGCCCCCCCCTGCTTGCTCAGGATCACAGCACTTGCAACGTTTAAATACTTACCTTTCCCTGCAACACCGCCGTGACGTAGTCCGCATTTCCTGGGCCCACGAAAAACTTGAGCCAGCCCTACTCCCCCCACAACTTTCCCCCAATTCCCTATGCCCAACTATTATTATACAGTTAATTAAGATTGGCAAGCTTCAGAAACAAGAATGGATGTTTTTGGCATTAAAATGGGCACTGTAGGTGTTTTCCTGGCCTCCACTCACTGCCGACTATGCTTCCCCATTGACTTGCATTGGGTTTCGTGTTTCGGTCGATCCCCGACTTTTAGCGATAATCGGCCGACTGCACTCGACTCGACTCTGGACAAAATCGGGTTTCCCAAAACCCTACTCGATCTTAAAAAAATGAAAGTCGCTCAACCCTAACGGAGAGGCGTCAATAAGACGCCTATCCATTATTAATCCAATACTAGTAAAGGGTTAATAAAACACACACATTAGGAAAAAAGTATTTTAATATTCTTCATTTAATCATACTTACCATACTTCAGCGACTGCAAAAAATGTAAAATAATAAACCGTATACTACCTGTCCGCCGTAGTCCAATTAATAACGAGTGTCCCAAGACATCCGACGAGTGTCCCACGGATGTCTCCCCTATAGAACAGTGACATCGGGTGATGTCACTGCTCTATAGAACCTTCAGTGACACACTGACAGGAGACAATGGCTCCTGCAGTGCATCACTGAACTATATTAACCTCTCAGAGTCTCACTTTATGGCAATTGCTGCGTGGGAAAATTTCTCACACAGCAATGCTAAAAGTGAGACTAGGGACTACTTTTTTACAGCGGCGGAGGAATACAGTGTGGCAGGATACCTTCCTCTCGTCATTGTGTTCCTGGTGCCCCTGGAGAGCCGTGGCATCAGCTGATGCTGCCGTTCTTCACGGGAGATCATCGTGGGACACTTGTGGATTTCTGCGGATCAGGGAGTATATTGGTTGTTTGTTATTTTAATCTTTTTTAGAGATGACAATGGCTTCAGGGATCAAAATGACAAGTAATGGTGAGTATGTAATCCATGTTTAATGTGCTGTATGTCTACATGTATGCATTGTATGTAATGTATGAATGTATTGTATGTAGTATGCATGTAGTATGTGTGTAGTATGTATGTAGTATGTATGTAGTATGTATGTATGTATGTAATATGTATGTAGTATGTATGTAGTATGTATTTAGTATGTAGTATGTATGTAGTATGTATGTAGCATGTATGTATGTATGTAGTATGTATGTAGTATGTAGTATGTGTGTAGTATGTATGTAGTGTTTTTTTTTTTTTACAATCAACACATTAGCCGGATGATGGGACTACTACTGTCCCATCATTGGCTAATGTGTCAATCACTGTCACTGTAGCAGGCATCATGATGGGACTTGTTGTCCCATCGGACGATGCCTGCACACATGCACAGACCCCCGGCAGCCCGCACAGACCCCTGGCAGCCCACACAGAGCCCTGGCAGGCCCGCACAGACCCCCGGCAGCCCGCACAGAGCCCCGGCCATCCTGCACAGACCTCCCCAGCAGCCCGCACAGACCCCCAGCGGCCCGAACAGACCCCCGGAAGCCCGCACAGAGCCCTGGCAGCCCCACACAGACCCCCGGCAGGCCCGCACAGACCCCCAGCAGGCCCCTACAGACCCTCGGCAGGCCCACACAGACCCCTAGCAGGCCCGCACAGACCCCCGGCAAGCCTGCACAGACCTCCGGCAGCCCGCACAGACCCCCGGCAGCCCACACAGAGCCCCGGCCGGCCTGCACAGACCTCCCCGGCAGCCCGCACAGAGCCCCGGCAGCCCGCACAGAGCCCCGGCAGGCGCACACAGACCCCCGGCAGGCCCGCACAGACCCCCGGCAGGCCCGTACAGACCCTCGGCAGGCCTGCACAAACCCCCAGCAGGCCTGCACAGACCTCCGGCAGGCATGCACAGACCCCTGACAGGCCCGTACAGACCCCTGGCAGGCCCGCACAGACCCCCGGCAGCCCGCACAGAGCCCCGGCAGGCCCACACAGACCTCCTCAACAGCCCGCACAGACCCCCGGCAGCCCGCACAGACCCCCGGCAGGCCCGTACAGACCCCCGGCAGGCCCGCACAGACCCCTGGCAGGCCCGCACACACCCCGGCAGCCCGCACAGACCCCTGGCAGCCCACACAGAGCCCCGGCAGGCCTGCACAGACCTCCCTGACAGCCCGCACAGAACCCCGGCAGGCCCACACAGACCCCCGGCAGGCACGCACAGACCCCCGAGAGGCCTGTACAGACCCCCGGCAGGCACGCACAGACCCCCGGCAGGCACGCACAGACCCCCGAGAGGCCCGCACAGACCCCCGGCATGCACGCACAGACCCCCGAGAGGCCCATACAGACCCCCAGAAGGCCCGCACAGAGCCCCCACGGTCTCGCACAGACACGCAGTCTCCGCCCATGCACCGCCCACACTCTTCCTCCCTCTGCAACAGGATGTACAAGGACAGAAAGGGCTTATTTACCTTCCGATATTTGTGTCCCATTGACTTGCATTGATATCGGGTATCGGTATTGGCGATATCCCATATTTTTTGGATATCGGCCGATCCAATCCGATACCGATACTTCTGGATATCGGAAGGTATCGCTCAACACTACTTATGACTTTCCAATTAAACTGTTGCCTGCTAAACCTTTTTGGATGCATACACCCATTGGCAGACATAGAGCTTAATTCATCTAAGCTGCGATAAAATGATCTAAATAATAATATCTAAAATAATAATGATAATAATAATCTATAATAGATCTAAAGGTATGTTGATGAAAACTTAGGTGAAGTATTTATTCATAGACTATATGTAGCTTTTGCACTTTTTTTTTGTAAATAAGAAAAATAGCTGTTTGAGACCTTATATTAATTGTGGACAATTAAAAAAATCTTCATTAAAATCACCTGTTGCCTACTGTA
Organism: Ranitomeya variabilis; assembly: GCF_051348905.1. Lineage (NCBI taxonomy): Eukaryota > Metazoa > Chordata > Amphibia > Anura > Dendrobatidae > Ranitomeya > Ranitomeya variabilis. Next base: position 433,697,539 of record NC_135237.1, on the reverse strand, counting down.
ATTGATTAATGCGTAACTTGACAGAGTTTGTTATGCAAAGAATTTTGATCTTTGAGTTTTATGTAAGGTATTGAATGAAAAGCAACGTGTCACAGAAGAACCCTCTGTGCCATTGTTGGACAATTACTCTTTTACACTATGAGTAACATTACATTGATATAATAAAATAAGTAATACACATGATAATAAGTAACAAATATTTATTTCTTCTAAATATTGAAGGTTTTCTCAGTGGATATGTAATCTGCCATGATAACCTCTGAAGCAAATGGAAACATCATAAAAATGTTTATGTTATCATGGAGTAGAATTTCCAAATACAATTTTGTCTATTCCAATGGAATGGGCTCAGACTCAGTTAAGTATCTTCATGAAAATGTAATATTTTAAAAACTTATATATCCCAGAAACTTGTCTTCACTAAGCAGTGTTTACATCATGTTATGGAGATTATAGATATCACTTGATTATAGACATGTCTGTTAGACTTTGCAATGCACCTGAAACTTTCAAGCATTTTATTAAAGACTTGTTTAGTCAGCTTATATTCATTGGATTGAATAAAATGATAGTTTCTCATTGTGTAGAAAAAAATCAAAAACAACTCCCCTTGAGGAAGCTTAATATCCGCGTCAGCGAAACGCGCGTCAGGGATTTCCACGAGCTGAATCCTGCCCGGTGCACGCTGCCTCTGCATATTTTATTGGTAAGCGCCGTCCTTTCACTGATACTTGATACTGTGGGAAATGTATTAGATACCCACGGTGGTGATTTGGCATATGTACTCGGCTGCCCTAACGGTGTTATTCTATGCATGGGACACTGTTCTTTGGCAGTGTGCTCACTGGTGGAGACTCACCTTATTTTAATCATCCTTTTGTACTGTTCAGTATATATGTATGCACTATACGCTTGTAATTTAATAAATATTTGAATTTTGCACTATTTTCTTTGCTCCCTTGGTACTCCTTTCCTTCACATGTTAGTATTTAATTGAAGTGTCTACTAGCACTTTCTATTGAATTGGAGAAATGTTCATTTTATCAAGCAGAAATGCAGTTCTTGGGTTATATAATATTTCTACTAAGGTTGTATGTGACCCATGTTCTCTCTGCATCATTTGTATCAGTGCAGGAATTGTGGTGGCTAAATTTCCATATGATTACCATCATTGCTCCTGGGTTGAGTTTTCTTCTGCTCAGGCTCAGATTTATAGTACAGTTTGGAACAATAACAACCTAATGAACAACATTTTTCATTTTCTTTTTTTAGAATTTTTTTATGTATCTATGATGTATTTTGTCTAAGAATATCTCCATAATGTATCATGTGTCAAGAGTGCTACCATAATTTATTACTAACAGATTATTAGAGTATTCAATACATGCAGCAGTGTCTGCAGGACCTGTGGTGACATAAAGAAGAGGGAGGGCTTTGTGCTGTGAGGTGATGCTCCAGCCCACCCTCTTCATTACCTCACTACAGGTCCTATAATGATGGGGGCACTCAGCATCAGCACAGCCCATGCTGTGCTGTCAGGTATGCAACTGAGGCAATCTCTCCTGTGGCACGCTGCTCCTGCCGCCTCCTTCTCCACTGGACACATGATCTCCCCAGCCACTGCAGGAATCTGGCGCTAAAGAAACCATGTGGATCCGCTGTTTAAGTGACGGAATATTCATTTGCTGCCCCCTGCTCGGCGCTAACAGGTGGGAGGGGAAGCGGCTAATGAATATTCCTTCACTTTAAGCATTGGGACCATGTGTTTTCCCCAGTGCTGGATTCCTGCAGTGGCAACATTTTTCTGCCTCCTGTGAGTGCGATCCCACTCCTCTGCTGCCCCCTCCCCACATTTTACATTCGGACCATAAGACGCACCCAACACTTTCCCCCCAAATTTGGATGAAAAAAGTGAGTCATATGGTCCGAAAAATATGGTATGTGTGACAAATATACAAAAGAATAGGAAATCAGGAAGGGGCAAACACTTTTTCATAAAACTGACTATATACATATATTTATACAGCCCTGGCAAAAATTAAGAGATCTGTTGTGAAATTGGATTCTGGGCTCCCCCGGTGGCCACTTGTGGAATTGTACTTGTGTGCATCATCCCCTCTGTTCACCTGCTCCTATCAGGATGTGGGAGTCGCTATATTACCTTGCTCCTCTGTCAGTTTCATGCCGGTCAACAATGTAATCAGAAGCCTTCTGTGCATGTTCCTGCTACTAGACAACTCCTAGCTAAGTTGGACTTTTGTCCTTGTGTGTTTTTGCATTTTGTTCCTGTTCACAGCTGCTGTTTCGTTACTGTGTCTGGAAAGCTCTTGTGAGCGGAAATTGCCACTCTGGTGTTATGAGTTAATGCTAGAGTCTTAAAGTAATTTCTGGATGGTGTTTTGATAGGGTTTTCTGCTGACCATGAAAGTGCCCTTTCTGTCTTCCTGCTATCTAGTAAGCGGACCTCGATTTTGCTAAACCTATTTTCATACTACGTTTGTCATTTCTTCTAAAATCACCGCCAATATATGTGGGGGCCTCTGTCTGCCTTTTGGGAAAATTTCTCTAGAGGTGAGCCAGGACTGTCTTTTCCTCTGCTAGGATTAGGTAGTTCTCCGGCTGGCGCTGGGCATCTAGGGATAAAATACGTAGGCATGCTACCCGGCCACTTCTAGTTGTGCGGCAGGTTTAGTTCATGGTCAGTATAGTTTCCATCTTCCAAGAGCTAGTTCTCATATATGCTGGGCTATGTTCTCTCGTCATTGAGAATCATGACAGTTTGACTGGCCCCAAAAAGGGTTAAATTACTGGCTGAGAAAGGAGAGAAAAAAGAAGTCTGCTACAATTTTTTTTTTTTTTCCCTCTAGTTCTGAGTGTGCTCTTAATTGAATCACTTGCTAGTCTGCCTATACTGCAGCCTTCCCCTCTTTCTCTCCTTCTAATCCTTGAATGGCTCTGTGTTCACCTGTTTCAAATGGATCTTCAGAGTGTAGCTACAGGTTTGAATAATCTCGCCACAAAGGTACAAAATTTGCAAGATTTTGTTGTTCATGCACCTATGTCTGAGCCTAGAATTCCTTTGCCTGAATTCTTCTCGGGGAATAGATCTCACTTTCAAAATTTTAAAAATAATTGCAAATTGTTTTTGTCCCTGAAGTCTCGCTCTGCCGGAGACCCTGCACAGCAGGTCAGGATTGTAATTTCCTTGCTCCGGGGCGACCCTCAGGACTGGGCTTTTGCATTGGCACCAGGGGATCCTGCGTTGCTCAATGTGGATGCGTTTTTTCTGGCCTTGGGGTTGCTTTATGAGGAACCTCATTTAGAGCTTCAGGCGGAAAAGGCCTTGATGTCCTTGTCTCAGGGGCAAGATGAAGCTGAAATATACTGCCAAAAATTCCGCAAATGGTCTGTGCTTACTCAGTGGAATGAGTGCGCCCTGGCGGCGATTTTCAGAGAAGGTCTCTCTGATGCCATTAAGGATGTTATGGTGGGGTTCCCTGTGCCTGCGAGTCTGAATGAGTCCATGACGATGGCTATTCAGATCGATAGGCGTCTGCGGGAGCGCAAACCTGTGCACCATTTGGCGGTGTCTACTGAGAAAATGCCAGAAAATATGCAATGTGATAGAATTCTGTCCAGAAGCGAGCGGCAGAATTTTAGACGAAAAAATGGGTTGTGCTTCTATTGTGGTGATTCAACTCATGTTATATCAGCATGCTTTAAGCGTACTAAGAAGCCTGACAAGTCTGTTTCAATTAGCACTTTACAGTCTAAGTTTATTCTATCTGTGACCCTGATTTGTTCTTTGTCATCTATTACCGCGGACGCCTATGTCGACTCTGGCGCTGCTTTGAGTCTTATGGATTGGTCCTTTGCCAAACGCTGTGGGTATGATTTGGAGCCATTGGAGGCTCCGATACCTCTGAAAGGGATTGACTCCACCCCATTGGCTAGTAATAAACCACAATACTGGACACAAGTGACTATGCGTGTTAATCCGGATCACCAGGAGGTTATTCGCTTTCTGGTGCTGTATGGTCTACATGATGTTTTGGTGCTGGGATTGCCATGGCTGCAATCTCATAACCCAGTCCTCGACTGGAGAGCTATGTCTGTGTTAAGCTGGGGATGTAAAGGAACTCATGGGGACGTACCTTTGGTTTCCATTTCATCATCTATTCCCTCTGAGATTCCTGAATTCTTGTCTGACTTTCGTGACGTTTTTGAAGAACCCAAGGTTGGTTCACTACCTCCGCACCGGGAGTGCGATTGTGCCATAGACTTGATCCCGGGTAGTAAATACCCTAAGGGTCGTTTATTTAATCTGTCTGTGCCTGAACACGTGGCTATGCGAGAATATATAAAGGAGTCCTTGGAAAAGGGACATATTCGTCCTTCGTCATCTCCCTTAGGAGCCGGTTTTTTCTTTGTGTCTAAGAAAGACGGCTCTTTGAGGCCGTGTATTGATTATCGACTTTTGAATAAAATCACGGTTAAATATCAATATCCGTTACCACTGCTTACTGATTTGTTTGCTCGTATAAAGGGGGCCAAGTGGTTCTCTAAGATTGATCTCCGTGGGGCGTATAATTTGGTGCGAATCAAGCAGGGGGATGAGTGGAAAACCGCATTTAATACGCCCGAGGGCCATTTTGAGTATTTGGTGATGCCTTTTGGTCTTTCAAATGCCCCTTCAGTCTTCCAGTCCTTTATGCATGACATTTTTCGCGATTATTTGGATAAATTTATGATTGTGTATCTGGATGATATTCTGATTTTTTCGGATGACTGGGACTCTCATGTCCAGCAGGTCAGGAGGGTTTTTCAGGTTTTGCGGTCTAATTCCTTGTGTGTGAAGGGTTCTAAGTGTGTTTTTGGGGTTCAAAAGATTTCCTTCTTGGGATACATTTTTTCCCCCTCTTCCATCGAGATGGATCCTGTCAAGGTTCAGGCTATTGGTGATTGGACGCAACCCTCTTCTCTTAAGAGTCTTCAGAAATTTTTGGGCTTTGCTAACTTTTATCGTCGATTTATTGCTGGTTTTTCTGATGTTGTAAAACCATTGACTGATTTGACTAAGAAGGGTGCTGATGTTGCTGATTGGTCCCCTGATGCTGTGGAGGCCTTTCGGGAGCTCAAGCGCCGCTTTTCTTCCGCCCCAGTGTTGCGTCAGCCTGATGTTGCTCTTCCTTTTCAGGTTGAGGTCGACGCTTCTGAAATCGGAGCTGGGGCGGTGTTGTCGCAGAGAAGTTCCGACTGCTCCGTGATGAGACCTTGTGCCTTTTTTTCCTGTAAATTTTCGCCCGCCGAGCGGAATTATGATATTGGGAATCGGGAGCTTTTGGCCATGAAGTGGGCTTTTGAGGAGTGGCGTCACTGGCTTGAGGGGGCCAGACATCAGGTGGTGGTATTGACTGACCACAAAAATTTAATTTACCTTGAGTCTGCCAGGCGCCTGAATCCTAGACAGGCGCGCTGGTCGTTGTTTTTCTCTCGGTTTAATTTTGTGGTGTCTTACCTACCGGGTTCTAAGAATGTTAAGGCGGATGCCCTTTCTAGGAGTTTTGAGCCTGACTCCCCTGGTAATTCTGAGCCCACAGGTATCCTTAAAGATGGAGTGATATTGTCTGCCGTTTCTCCAGACCTGCGGCGGGCCTTGCAGGAGTTTCAGGCGGATAGACCTGATCGTTGCCCACCTGGTAGACTGTTTGTTCCTGATGATTGGACCAGTAGAGTCATCTCTGAGGTTCATTCTTCTGCGTTGGCAGGTCATCCTGGAATCTTTGGTACCAGGGATTTGGTGGCAAGGTCCTTCTGGTGGCCTTCCCTGTCACGAGATGTGCGAGGCTTTGTGCAGTCTTGTGACGTTTGTGCTCGGGCCAAGCCTTGTTGTTCTCGGGCTAGTGGATAGTTGTTACCCTTGCCTATCCCGAAGAGGCCTTGGACGCACATCTCGATGGATTTTATTTCGGATCTGCCTGTTTCTCAGAAGATGTCTGTCATCTGGGTGGTGTGTGACCGTTTCTCTAAGATGGTCCATCTGGTTCCCTTGCCTAAGTTGCCTTCTTCTTCCGAGTTGGTTCCTCTGTTTTTTCAAAATGTTGTTCGTTTGCATGGTATTCCGGAGAATATCGTTTCTGACAGAGGGACCCAATTCGTGTCTAGATTTTGGCGGGCATTCTGTGCTAGGATGGGCATAGATTTGTCTTTTTCGTCTGCTTTCCATCCTCAGACTAATGGCCAGACCGAGCGGACTAATCAGACCTTGGAGACATATTTGAGGTGTTTTGTGTCTGCGGATCAGGATGATTGGGTTGCTTTTTTGCCTTTGGCGGAGTTCGCCCTCAATAATCGGGCCAGCTCTGCCACCTTGGTGTCCCCGTTTTTCTGTAATTCGGGGTTTCATCCTCGATTTTCCTCCGGTCAAGTGGAATCTTCGGATTGTCCTGGAGTGGATGCTGTGGTGGAGAGGTTGCATCAGATTTGGGGGCAGGTGGTGGACAATTTGAAGTTGTCCCAGGAGAAGACTCAGCTTTTTGCCAACCGCCGTCGTCGTGTTGGTCCTCGGCTTTGTGTTGGGGACTTGGTGTGGTTGTCTTCTCGTTTTGTCCCTTGTCATGATCTCCATGGCCAGAGAACTAGCATAAGCCTTAATAGGAACAAGCTCTTGGAAGATGTAACTATACTGACCATGAACTAAACCTACCGCATCATCTAGAAGTAGCCAGGTAGCATGTCCTACTTTTTATCCCTATATGCCCAGCGCCGGCCGGAGAACTAAATAATGCTAGCAGAGGGAAATATAAGACCTGACTCACCTCTAGAGAAATGCCCAAAAAGGAGACAGAGGCCCCCCACATATATTGGCGGTGATATGAGATGAAACAACAAACGCAGCAGGAAAATAGTTTTAGCAAATTTGAGGTCCGCTTTCTAGATAGCAGAAGACAGAAAGCATACTTTCATGGTCAGTAGAAAACCCTAACAAAACACATCCAGAAATTACTTTAGGACTCTGGCATTAACTCATAATACCAGAGTGGCAATTCCTGATCAACAAGAGCTTTCCAGACACAGTAACGAAACTGCAGCTGTGAACTGGAACCAAAATACAAAAACAAAACATGGACGAATGTCCAACTTATCTAGTAGATGTCTGGGAGCAGGAACAAGCACAGAGAGGCTTCTGATAACATTGTTGACCGGCAAGCATCTAACAGAGAAGCCAGGTTATATAGCGACACCCAGATCTAATCAGAACAGGTGAACAGGGAAGATGATGTCACAAGTTCAATTCCACCAGTAGCCACCGGGGGAGCCCAGAATCCAAATTCACAACAGTACCCCCCCCTCAAGGAGGGGGCACCGAACCCTCACCAGAACCACCAGGGCGATCAGGATGGGCCCTATGAAAGGCACGAACCAGATCAGAGGCATGAACATCAGATGCAGTGACCCAAGAATTATCCTCCTGGCCGTATCCCTTCCACTTGACCAGATACTGGAGTCTCCGTCTGGAAACACGGGAGTCTAGGATTTTTTCCACAACGTACTCCAACTCACCCTCAACCAACACCGGAGCAGGAGGCTCAACGGAAGGCACAACCGGTGCCTCATACCTGCGCAATAACGACCGATGAAAAACGTTATGAATAGAAAAGGATGCAGGGAGGTCCAAACGGAAGGAAACAGGGTTAAGAATCTCCAATATTTTATACGGACCGATGAACCGAGGCTTAAACTTAGGAGATGAGACCCTCATAGGGACAAAACGAGAAGACAACCACACCAAATCTCCAACACAAAGCCGAGGACCAACACGACGGTGACGGTTGGCAAAAAGCTGAGTCTTCTCCTGGGACAACTTTAAATTGTCCATCACCTGCCCCCAGATATGATGCAATCTCTCCACCACCGCATCCACTCCAGGACAATCCGAGGATTCCATCTGACCGGAGGAAAATCGAGGGTGGAACCCCGAATTACAGAAAAACGGGGACACCAAAGTGGCAGAGCTGGCCCGATTATTGAGGGCGAACTCCGCCAATGGCAAAAAAGCAACCCAATCATCCTGGTCAGCAGACACAAAACACCTCAGATATGTCTCCAGGGTCTGATTAGTCCGCTCGGTCTGGCCATTAGTCTGAGGGTGAAAAGCAGACGAAAAAGACAAATCTATGCCCATCCTAGCACAGAATGCCCGCCAAAATCTAGACACAAATTGGGTTCCTCTGTCAGAAACGATATTCTCAGGAATACCATGCAAACGAACAACATTTTGAAAAAACAGGGGCACCAACTCGGAAGAAGAAGGCAATTTGGGCAGGGGAACCAAATGGACCATCTTAGAAAAACGGTCACACACCACCCAGATGACAGACATCTTCTGAGAAACAGGCAGATCTGAAATAAAATCCATCGAGATGTGTGTCCAAGGCCTCTTAGGAATAGGCAAGGGCAACAATAATCCACTAGCCCGAGAACAACAAGGCTTGGCCCGAGCACAAACGTCACAAGACTGCACAAAGCCTCGCACATCTCGTGACAGGGAAGGCCACCAGAAGGATCTTGCCACCAAATCCCTGGTACCAAAAATTCCAGGATGACCTGCCAATGCAGAAGAATGTACCTCAGAGATGACTCTACTAGTCCAATCATCAGGAACAAACAACCTATCAGGCGGACAACGATCCGGTCTATCCGCCTGAAACTCCTGCAAGGCCCGCCGCAGGTCTGGAGAAACGGCTGACAAGATAACTCCCTCCTTAAGAATACCTGTGGGGTCAGAGTTGCCGGGTGAATCAGGCTCAAAACTCCTAGAAAGGGCATCCGCCTTAACATTCTTAGAACCCGGTAGGTACGATACCACAAAATTAAACCGAGAGAAAAATAATGACCAGCGCGCCTGTCTAGGATTCAGGCGCCTGGCGGTCTCAAGATAGATCAAATTTTTGTGGTCAGTCAATACCACCACCTGATGTCTGGCCCCCTCGAGCCAATGGCGCCACTCCTCAAACGCCCACTTCATGGCCAAAAGCTCCCGATTCCCAACATCATAATTCCGCTCAGCGGGCGAAAATTTACGGGAAAAGAAGGCACAAGGCCTCATCACGGCGCAGTCAGAACTTTTCTGCGACAACACTGCCCCAGCCCCGATCTCAGAAGCGTCGACCTCAACCTGAAAAGGAAGAGTCACATCAGGCTGACGCAACACAGGGGCAGAAGAAAAACGGCGCTTAAGCTCCTGAAAGGCCTCCACAGCATCAGGGGACCAATTAGCAACATCAGCACCCTGTCTAGTCAAATCGGTCAATGGCTTAACGACATCCGAAAAACCAGAAATAAATCGACGATAAAAGTTGGCAAAGCCCAAAAATTTCTGAAGACTTTTAAGAGAAGAGGGCTGCGTCCAATCACAAATAGCTTGAACCTTGACAGGATCCATCTCAATGGAAGAGGGAGAAAAAATATATCCCAAAAAGGAAATTCTCTGAACCCCAAAAACGCACTTAGAACCCTTGACACACAGAGAATTAGACCGCAAAACCTGAAAAACCCTCTTAACTTGCCAGACATGAGAGTCCCAATCATCCGAAAAAATCAGAATATCATCCAGATACACTATCATAAATTTATCCAAAAAATCGCGGAAAATATCATGCATAAAGGACTGGAAGACTGAAGGGGCATTAGAAAGACCAAAAGGCATCACCAAATACTCAAAGTGGCCCTCGGGCGTATTAAATGCGGTTTTCCACTCATCCCCCTGCCTGATCCGCACCAAATTATACGCCCCACGGAGATCAATCTTAGAGAACCACTTGGCCCCCTTTATGCGAGCAAACAAATCAGTCAGCAACGGCAATGGGTATTGATATTTAACCGTGATTTTATTCAAAAGCCGATAATCAATACATGGTCTCAAAGAGCCGTCTTTTTTTGACACAAAGAAAAAACCGGCTCCTAAGGGAGATGACGATGGACGAATATGTCCCTTTTCCAAGGACTCCTTTATATATTCTCGCATAGCAGTATGTTCAGGCACAGACAGATTAAATAAACGACCCTTTGGGTATTTACTACCCGGAATTAAATCTATAGCACAATCGCACTCACGGTGCGGAGGTAGTGAACCCAGCTTGGGTTCTTCAAAGACGTCACGATAATCAGACAGGAACTCAGGGATTTCAGAGGGAATAGATGATGAAATGGACACCAAAGGTACGTCCCCATGAGTCCCCTTACATCCCCAGCTCAACACAGACATAGCTCTCCAGTCAAGGACTGGGTTGTGAGACTGCAGCCATGGCAATCCCAGCACCAAATCATCATGTAGATTATACAGCACCAGAAAACGAATAGTCTCCTGGTGATCCGGATTAATACACATAGTCACTTGTGTCCAGTATTGTGGTTTATTATTAGCCAATGGGGTGGAGTCAATCCCCTTCAGAGGAATAAGAGTCTCCAAAGGCTCTAAATCATACCCACAACGATTGGCAAAGGACCAATCCATAAGACTCAAAGCGGCGCCAGAGTCGATATAGGCGTCCGTAGTAATAGATGACAAAGAGCAAATCAGGGTCACAGACAAAATAAATTTAGACTGTAAAGTGCCAATGGGAACGGATTTATCAAGCTTTTTAGTACGCTTAGAGCACGCTGATATAACATGAGTAGAATCCCCACAATAGAAACACAACCCATTTTTCCGTCTAAAATTCTGCCGCTCGCTTCTGGACAGAATTCTATCACACTGCATGTTTTCTGGCGTCTTCTCAGTGGACACCGCCAGATGGTGCACTGGTTTGCGCTCCCGCAGACGCCTATCGATCTGAATGGCCATTGTCATGGACTCATTCAGACTTGCAGGCACAGGGAACCCCACCATAACATCCTTAATGGCATCAGAAAGACCCTCTCTGAAAGTAGCCGCCAAGGCACACTCATTCCACTGAGTAAGCACAGACCATTTACGGAATTTTTGGCAGTAAATTTCAGCTTCATCTTGCCCCTGCGATAGGGACATCAAAGTTTTTTCTGCCTGAAGTTCCAAATGAGGTTCCTCATACAGCAAGCCCAAGGCCAGAAAAAACGCATCCACATTGCGCAACGCAGGATCCCCTGGTGCCAATGCAAAAGCCCAATCTTGAGGGTCGCCGCGGAGCAAGGAAATCACAATCCCAACCTGCTGTGCAGGGTCTCCAGCAGAACGAGATTTCAGGGACAAAAATAACTTACAATTATTTCTAAAATTCTGAAAGCTAGATCTATTCCCTGAGAAGAATTCCGGCAAAGGAATTCTCGGCTCTGATACCGGAGCATGAACAACAAAATCCTGCAAACTTTGCACTTTCGTGGCGAGATTATTCAAACCTGCAGTTACACTCTGTAGATCCATTATAGACAGGTGAACATAGAGCCATTCAAAGATTAGAAGGAGAGAGAAAAAAAAGAAAGACTGCAGCATAGACAGACTGGCAAGTGATCCAATTAAGAGCACACTAACTACTAGAGAAAAAAAAAAAAAAAAAAATTTTCAGCAGACTTCTTATTTCTCTCCTTTCTCAGCCAAGGATTTTAACCCTTTAGTGGGCCGGTCAAACTGTCATGATCTCCATGGCCAGAGAACTAGCATAAGCCTTAATAGGAACAAGCTCTTGGAAGATGTAACTATACTGACCATGAACTAAACCTACCGCATCATCTAGAAGTAGCCAGGTAGCATGTCCTACTTTTTATCCCTATATGCCCAGCGCCGGCCGGAGAACTAAATAATGCTAGCAGAGGGAAATATAAGACCTGACTCACCTCTAGAGAAATGCCCAAAAAGGAGACAGAGGCCCCCCACATATATTGGCGGTGATATGAGATGAAACAACAAACGCAGCAGGAAAATAGTTTTAGCAAATTTGAGGTCCGCTTTCTAGATAGCAGAAGACAGAAAGCATACTTTCATGGTCAGTAGAAAACCCTAACAAAACACATCCAGAAATTACTTTAGGACTCTGGCATTAACTCATAATACCAGAGTGGCAATTCCTGATCAACAAGAGCTTTCCAGACACAGTAACGAAACTGCAGCTGTGAACTGGAACCAAAATACAAAAACAAAACATGGACGAATGTCCAACTTATCTAGTAGATGTCTGGGAGCAGGAACAAGCACAGAGAGGCTACTGATAACATTGTTGACCGGCAAGCATCTAACAGAGAAGCCAGGTTATATAGCGACACCCAGATCTAATCAGAACAGGTGAACAGGGAAGATGATGTCACAAGTTCAATTCCACCAGTAGCCACCGGGGGAGCCCAGAATCCAAATTCACAACAGTCCCTATGAGGGTTTCTTCTCCTAAGTTTAAGCCTCGGTTCATCGGCCCGTACAAGATATTGGAGATTCTTAACCCTGTGTCCTTCCGTTTGGACCTCCCTGCATCCTTTTTGATTCATAATGTTTTTCATCGGTCATTGTTGCGCAGGTATGAGGTACCGGCTGTGCCTTCCGTTGAGCCTCCTGCTCTGGTGTTGGTTGAGGGTGAGTTGGAGTACGTTGTGGAAAAGATCTTAGACTCTCGTGTTTCCAGACGGAAACTCCAGTATCTGGTCAAATGGAAGGGATACGGTCAGGAGGATAATTCTTGGGTCACTGCCTCTAATGTTCATGCCTCCGATCTTGTCCGTGCCTTTCATAGGGCTCATCCTGATCGCCCTGGTGGTTCTGGTGAGGGTTCGGTGCCCCCTCCTTGAGGGGGGGGTACTGTTGTGAAATTGGATTCTGGGCTCCCCCGGTGGCCACTTGTGGAATTGTACTTGTGTGCATCATCCCCTCTGTTCACCTGCTCCTATCAGGATGTGGGAGTCGCTATATTACCTTGCTCCTCTGTCAGTTTCATGCCGGTCAACAATGTAATCAGAAGCCTTCTGTGCATGTTCCTGCTACTAGACAACTCCTAGCTAAGTTGGACTTTTGTCCTTGTGTGTTTTTGCATTTTGTTCCTGTTCACAGCTGCTGTTTCGTTACTGTGTCTGGAAAGCTCTTGTGAGTGGAAATTGCCACTCTGGTGTTATGAGTTAATGCTAGAGTCTTAAAGTAATTTCTGGATGGTGTTTTGATAGGGTGTTCTGCTGACCATGAAAGTGCCCTTTCTGTCTTCCTGCTATCTAGTAAGCGGACCTCGATTTTGCTAAACCTATTTTCATACTACGTTTGTCATTTCTTCTAAAATCACCGCCAATATATGTGGGGGCCTCTGTCTGCCTTTTGGGAAAATTTCTCTAGAGGTGAGCCAGGACTGTCTTTTCCTCTGCTAGGATTAGGTAGTTCTCCGGCTGGCGCTGGGCATCTAGGGATAAAATACGTAGGCATGCTACCCGGCCACTTCTAGTTGTGCGGCAGGTTTAGTTCATGGTCAGTATAGTTTCCATCTTCCAAGAGCTAGTTCTCATATATGCTGGGCTATGTTCTCTCGCCATTGAGAATCATGACAGAGATCACTGCAACAAAACCCTGTCATGGGTATCGCAATCTCCAGACCTGAACTCTATTGAAAACCTCTATTAGAGGCCAGGACTTCCCTGCCAGGTGGGATGTATGACAGGCACTGTTTGTTGCTCTGGTCTCCCATTCATGAAGCGGCCACTGGGTCTGATTCTTAGCACAGACATTGGTCCCAGCATCTTGCTCAAGCTTCTGCTATATATGTGGTTACTGCTAGTTTTCCAGCTAAAGTCTATGGTGACCAGTGGTATACAGAGGCAGCCCCACTCCAGGAGTCTAAGTCCAGAAATCACTTTACTGAGCATGTCTGTGATGTGGCAGCTCCGGATTGGCCTACGGGCGATGCCCCGTCTGACTTGGCATGAGTGTTTGGGATGGAGTCTGGTGCATAAAGGGCTTTCAGCAAAGTACGCGAGAGTGCTAGTGTCACTTGTGTTTGGTGTATGTGTAGGTGAATTCGCTACCACTCTGTCTGTGCATTTGGTGTGTTTAGCACCATATCAGCTACCAGTGGGATGTCAGTGTTCTGTGTCAGCATGTGTTCAGGGCTGGCCCTGTACCATTAGAATTTTGGCACATCCGGAGAGGAGATTGGCTGTGTGAGTTCAGGGCTGGCATCAAGCCATTGGAATTTCCAGCTCCTCCGGAGAGGAGGTTTGCTGCGTGTTCTTGCTGACTGTAAGCTTTCGCTATCTGTTTCCATCTCATGTGTATGCTATACTTCCCTGTAGGGTTAACAGAGTATTGCACTATAGAGCAACTCCAACACATGAGGTCTTTCGCAGTGGTTTAAATGGGGTTTTGCAAACTTCCTATTGTCCCTGCACCCCTCATTGGTTAGCTGAGCTGGTACTTTCTGTCCCTGTACCCCTCGGTGGTTAGCAGAGCTGGTACTTACCTTCCCTGTACCCCTCAGTGGTTAGCTGAGCTGGTTCTTACCTTCCTTGTACCCCTCGGTGGTTAGCTGAGCTGGTACTTACCTTCCCTGTACATCTCGGAGGTTAGCTGAGCTAGTACTTACTGTCATTGTACCCATTGATGGTTAGCTGAGCAGGTACTTACCTTCCCTGTACCCCTCGGTGGTTAGCTGATCTGGGTCTTACCTTCTTTGTACCCCTCGGTGGTTGGCTGAGCTGGTACTTACTGTTCCTGTACTCCTTGGTGGTTAGCTGAGCTAGTACTTACCTACCCTATAACACTCGGTGGTTAGTTGAGCTGGTACTTACCTTCCCTGTACCCCTTGGTGGTTTGCTGAGCTGGTACTTACTGTCCCTGTAGGTCTCGGTGGTTAGCTGAGTAGGTACTCCTATCCCTGTGCATCTCTGAGTAGTTTCTGGGTTTGGCTTTCTGCATTCCATTCACACTGTGTGGAGTTAACTCAGTGTGTTTAAAGAGGAACGTTCGCTAGTTCTTTATCCGTCTTTGTTCACACTAGCAGCAGTTTACTGCACGGTGGACCCCGGGTTGCGATTGCACCTTATTTATTATTTATTTTTATTTGGTGCAACCTGCCAACCCTAACAACCTCTGGAATGTAATCAAGAGGATGATGGATGGTCACAAGCCAACAAACAAAAAAGAACTGCTTACATTTTTGTGCCAGAAGCAGTGTGAAAGACTGGTGGAAACATGCCAAGACGCATGAAAGCTGTAATTAAAAATCATGGTTATTCCACAAAATATTGATTTCTGAACTCTTCCTGAGTTAAAACATTAGTACTGTTGTTTCTAAATGATTATGAACTTGTTTTCTTTGCATTATTTGAGGTCTGAAAGCACTGTTTTTTTTTCTAATTTTGACCATTTTTCCTTTTCAGAAAAAAAATACAAAATTTATTGCCTGAAAATTCGGAAACATGTTGCCAGAAGTTTATAGAATAAAAGAACAATTTACATTTTGCTCAAAAAAATACCTATAAAGAGAAAAATCAGACAAGCCGAAAATTTTGCAGTAGTCTCTCAATTTTTGCCAGAGATGTGTATATACACAAGATATATATATATATATATATATATATATATATATATATATATATATATATATATATATATATACATATGGGCCCATTTATATAAACTTTCCTTGTTTCTATCTTCCATAACAGTACAACTTGATAAATGAGCTCTTCCGCTTGCTACACTGCTGCTGGCCAAAGGCGCTGCCTAGCAAACAGCCTGGAATCTGGGGCCGTGTCTCATTAGAACACAGCACACTGAGCTGCCAATCCCAAGATGTCAGCTCCTATAACTGTAAGTCTGTCATGACATAATTTGTGTAATTATAGTCATTATTCTTATAAAGGTAATTTATTTCATGTTTCTTATTTCTACAACCTCCTTTTTGTAATATACCGTAGTATGTGAAGGTGATAGGTCTTCTTTAAAGTGTAATAAAAGTGTGACACCATTGTTCTCAAAGATGCTTCTAGGGATCTCCCCAATGCTGTTCTCCTTCAATTCAGCATTGTTTCCATCTATATAAACATTTTCACTGCCCCCCCCAGACCACCTTGTAGGGTCTGCCGGAAAAATGCTCAGATTTCCCATTGACTCACATTATACTCGTTACTTGAAATGAGTATCCAAGAATTAGGAATTGCTTGGTTTGAGTAACAAGGTTCCGAGCATTTTACTGCTCACTCATCTCTAAAAATTACTAGCAAAAATGCTAAGGTGAAAAAGTATAACATTAATCAAAATCAATTAACAAATTAAAAACTATGGGATTACTGATAATCACTCTAACAAATAAATATAGTTATACTAATGGGGACCTTCTTAGAGTTACCTTGTGTAATATTTGTACTTTAAAAACTTTGCAGAGAAAAGAACAGATTTATAGGAAATATAAACATTGTAATTGTCTCAGGGTTTATTGGATTAATCCCGTGGAGCTATTAAATATCAAGCCAGTGTTCATTTTAGTGCCATTTTATCACAAATTATCCAAATTGTACATTATAAAAAAGTAAGAATAATTTTCCATCAGTTCGCCTCCTACTTTAAACATAAGAACCTTTATTGATTCATGGGATTTCTCCTGCAGCAACACCAGTCCTTCATCTTCCAGCTGACTCTATAGTAGCTCAAATGTGTAATCAGATGTTGAACACTACAGCTGAAAATTTGCTTCTGGGAAGCAGAAGAAAATGTTATGTCCTGTAATACCTGGAAAGCTCAAGTATAGCTACTCCAAAGAACATAAATTATACAAGTGATTAATAGCATTAGTTCTGCACTTTCTGTAGCCTGTATTGTAACTGGCATTATCTGCAAAAAATGTGATTGCACCACACCTCTTGAACTAAAGCTACCTTCACACTGAGCAACTTTACAACGAGAACGACAACGATCCGTGACGTTGCAGCGTCCTGGATAGCGATCTCGTTGTGTTTGACACGCAGCAGCGATCTGGATCCCGCTGTGATATCGCTGGTCGGAGCTTAAAGTCCAGAACTTTATTAAGTCGTCAGATCGGCGTGTATCGTCGTGTTTGACAGCAAAAGCAACGATGTCAGCAATGTTAAACATGGAACTAACGACCTGTGAGAACGATAAGTGAGTCACCGTTACGTCACAGGATCGCTCCTGCATCGTTGTGGAGCTGCTGTGTTTGGCATCTCTACAGCGACCTAAACAGCGACGCTGCAGCAATCAGCTCGTTGTCTATATCGCTGCAGCGTCGATAAATGTGACGGTACCTTTAAGCTCTGTGGAGGTTTTAGTAATTCATGTACAAACTGTAAAGTTATGCAATACTGTTTATATCAACATTTACCGTGATACAATTGAACAACATATGATGTGATGATTCCTGTGATTTTTTTTCTAAATGTTTATTAATTTTATTTTACTGCACACAAACCTTTTTATGATGCAGATTTTAGGCAGCATTAAATATGAATTATGTAACTTCTTACAAAATTGAGCATGTATTGTGGCAGATTTAAAAATTAGAAAGCAAGAATAAAATACTGCACTCACCAAACTGCAAGCAAAAATATTCTGTTATTTGGAAAAAGAGCATGCCCATGGATAGAATAACAGGGTATATTAACCGGGCTACAGCTGTTTCACGTTCAATCATGCTTCCTGTCACAGTAAGCGGCAGCCGCTGATTCCGCCCATCCCATAAACGCCCCCACGCCGACCAAACATGATGGTGTGGGGCGCACGTCCTTCGGGGACACATTACTGACCCTTTATACCGCAGAGGGGGACCCGGATCTACCCGAAATAGGGGGGGCAGAGACCGGAGTTCTTTGGCAGCTGAGCATGTGGACAAGGAAAGAGACATGTAGGACTTGATTACACCGCACAACTTCAGATATAGAGAAAGTAAAGTTTACTAAAGTAAAGTCACACAGTACATAAAACAAACATGACTATGCCAGGCTCCCGATTCCACACCTCCCAGAAGGGTACCACCCAGTGGACCCCATGGCACCAACGGATCACCGAGGCACATATAGTTGGGACATCAGGACATAGGCAGGACATCAGGGTACATGAGGTCATCAGGACGCAGGCGAGACATCAGGACATAGACATAGGCTGGACATCTGGACATCAGGCACAGGCAGGACATCAGGACATTGGACACAGGCAGGACACCTTGGACAGACGTCTGACGATGGCTGGAGTCATCACAAGTTGATGCAGTCCAGGGTCATCTGGCACGGGCATACTAGGACAGCCTCTCTCTTAAACCTCTGGCATAGCACAGGCTCAGCAGGAAAACATCAAACACTGATCCCAGAGGGATGTCATCACAGGGTGGATCCCAGGGAACCGGTGGAACATCGAGTCACAGGCTAGAACACTGATAGCACAGGACCAGGCAGCAGCAGTCATCAGGATTCTAGCTACAGCCGTCAGGCTCTGGGCATCGGACCTAGAAAGGAACTCAAGCGTGATGGTGCAAGGACCGCTGGACTGGACCTGGGCTGGACGGGGTAGCCCGGCATGGTAGTCAGAGCACAGAGTAGTAGATGCTCAGCAGAAACAACGGTTATAAGAGACAAAAATTCACTGGGTGCAAGGCTCCAGATGCAGAGGGATTCCAGGAACATAACACAGCAGACACAGTTCAGACAGGGTCAGGTACAGGACAGGTACAGGATCAAGGATTCAGGCTTGGATATACCGCCTCCAGGACAGGCACCAGAACAGGACTTAACAGAAATCAAGGCAAGGACTTTGGTACCAAAACATAGACAGGAGAGTTGCAGGAAAACAAAAACACACATAGCAAAGTTCAGGAGCTTTGTGAGTAGATCAGGCCCCACCCATAGGGCGGGGGAACTATATATAGGAGCTGCCCCTCAGCAATTGGCTGGGGACAGCATTTCCAGTACACACACTAACCCTAATAAAAGCAGGGGAGGTGTGGCCGCGCATGCTCTTAGCACAAACATAAACCATTACAGCACAATCAGTGCAGGAACTGAGGCTCAGGGCACCTGGCAGCGACTGCATGCTCAGATACACATGGAAAGTCATGCACCAGCTGCAAATGACCTCACAACCCGCGGACAGCTTCAACAGAGGCAACCAGGGACCGCACATGCGGAAGGTAATGCAGCAGAGCAAAGACCTAACCACCCATGTACTGCTACGCAGCAGACCAGGGAACTGAGAACGCTCCATACAGGTAACAGCCAACAGTATCCCAGCTCTGTTAGGAAAAGGAGCAAAGGGTTAAAGCAAAGACATACATTGTCATGACGAAAACCAGATACAGACAGAACGGCGTGACACTTCCTCTAGCTTTTGGTGCCGAATGCGAAACAGTCATCGCCCGCAGGGCTAGAGGAAGTGTAATTGAGCAAAAAATGGCAGTCACCCCATCAATACATTATTTTCACTCTCTCCATGGATATACATTTTTTGAAAAAAAAATAAATGTTTTTTTCCATGCAGTTTGGTTAGTGTTGTATTTTATTCTGATTTTCTATTTTTGACACATGCTTTTACTAGATACAAAGTAGCTAGGGATGAGAGAATAGCTTCAGATAACTCCTTGTCTGAATAGCTATAGCTCTTACCGAATAACTGCATTGGGAATCTCGATACCGGAAGCACTCCCAATGATCAGCTGTTCGGCGCCACAGCTGCATGTGTTGCGGCTGTTTGACAGTCACAACACATGCATGGAGAGCCCAACAAACAGGCTTCCAATGTATGTGTTGTGCCTGTTACACAGCCTCAAAACATGCAGCAGCGGCACCGAACAGCTGATTATTGGGAGCGCTCCAGGTATCCGGGTTCCCGATGCAGCTATTCAGTAAGCAATATAGCTATTCGGATAAGGAGTTATCCGAAGCTATTCGCTCATCCCTAAAAGTAGCACATGTTGCTGTTAGTTCCTATATTCCATCTAAATCCCTGTCAGATTGAAAATAAAGTGAGTAGTGCCAAACATATTTTCTATTTTTTTTCATTTTTCTATTGTGGTAGATATATTCATATTGGTGCATCATGCAAAATGTGCCCCTACAATTGTCATCAGGGAGCATGCAGCTTGATATCAAATTTGGTATTCCAAATGTCACTTTCTCTTAAAGCTAAGAATGTGAAAGCAACCTGTCATGTAAAATAACACTATTAACATGCAGATATGAGGTTGATCTGCAGATTAATAATACTCTGATGTCATACTGCCGCCACACCGAGAGCCCCACTGCCAGGAAGAAATTAACATTATTCCTCCTAGTAGCCTCTTCAGGCTTTCAGTTTATAGGGGAGGTGCCGGAATGGTTTCAGTCACCGCTCAGTGTATAGAGAGTGGAGGATGCAAGTATAAGCAGGTTGCGGGATGCAGTGACGGACAGGAAGTAGACCAAGGGTTAACAAGGGATTTAATAAACAGTAGTTACTCCTCGCAGGGAGATATGTAAACAAGGAGCAAGGTTATACCTAATGCAGAGAGAACTAATAGGGGTAAGGTTTTTTAATGAACAGGGGAGAATACTACAAATAATACTCCTAACACTTTGGGCATCAGCCACTGATGTGCTCCTGCCTGTGACTGAGGATGTTTAGATTACGTGACAAAAAAATAATCTGTCACAGTTCTGTGAAAAAATGGGGGAAACTTCCCTGGCGTTAAAGGTGTCCTCTGGTGGTCCTGGCTGTGGCAATGTCCTCTGGTGATCCTTTTTTTTGGAGCTTAATACTACAGGGGATAGAGAGCATGACCAATTCCTCCTTGACCTTCTGTACTTCGTTCTTGATAAAAACTATTTTGGTTTTGACAGAAGTTTCTACAGACAGACTAAGGGCACTGCCATGGGGGCATGGTGTGCACCCTCCTATGCCAGCTTATTTTTGGGATGGTGGGAGGAGTTGGTGGTTTAGAAGCATAAAGACTTTGGGGGGCGATGCCAGAAATGGCTCCGCTATATTGATGATATTGTGATGTTTTGGATAGGTACAGAACAGGACTGTAAGCAATATGTTGCAGAGTTGAATAATAACCCTTTCAACATTAGACTCACTTCAAATATCTCACAAACCTCAGTGAAATTTTGGGATCTCAAGCTCAGTTTGGAGGGTTCGTATATTGCTACTACCCTCTACCGGAAACCTACAGCCACCAATAGCCTGTTACATTATTCTAGCTTCCATCCTAGGCACTTGAAAAATGACATCCCAGAAGGACAATTTCTTCGGCTTAAACGGAACTGTAGTATGTCGTCAGACTTCCAATCTGAAGCTAAAAAGTTGACGGACCGCTTCAGAAATCGTGGGTATCCCAAGGGTATCATTTCCTATGCCTACCAAAGGGCCAAAACAGCACATGCTCAGAACTACTCTACAGACGGACACGTGAGTCTTCTAGACCTTTGGGCATTGTCACCACTTATGATAACCAGTGGCGGGATGTGTACAGGATTTTGGACCGGAGTTGGGGAATCTAACTGAGTGAACTCAAATTGGTACCTCATATCTCTACTATGCCCTAACTAATAGCAAGACGGGCTAAAAATCTAAAAGATTTGCTGTGCCATAGCCATTACGGACGCCCAACAACCAAGTTAAACAGGGGAACTAGGATTTTTGGCACCTAGCCTTGTGGCAATTGTAATATTTGCCAACATACAATTGCTCAAGATGGCCTTTCACTTACTGTCTCTCCTTTTCTGATTAGGCCGAAGAAGACCTTCTTCAATTGCAAGACCCGCTCTCTGGTATATGCCTTAATCTGTGATTGCCCAAAGGTCTAAGTGGGACAGACTACCCAAGAACTTCGAAGAAGAACACAGCAACATCTGTCAAATATCTCCACGACTCAGAAGGACCGCGAAAAGGGCAAAAACATTTCATCTGTAGCCACACACTTCCTGGATATTCATAATGGACTTACCACAGGACTAAAAGTGATGGGCTTAGAGGAAGTTCCACTGAACATCAGAGGGGGTGATGCAGCGAGGAAACTCCTCAGATGTGAATAAAAATGGATTCACAATCTCAATAACCTTACTTACAAGGAATTGCTATATATGGGCTTTTATAAACAGATATAGTTAGATATGACCTAAAAGAAACTAAGCCTACTTGAGTCTCCATTAAAAACCTCTTTGGTATCCCTCTCCTTTATCTTCCTTTTTGGTATCCCTACCCTTAATCTTCTCCTTTGGACCATTAAGCAATTTTTGGGGACCTAATGCGTCACTTTATCCACCAATACAATCATCTACGAATGATGTAATTTGGGAACAGCTTGGAGTTGATGGCTGTATATTTGTGTTTACAGGGGGTGAAGCAATGTATACTGTATAAATAAATACAGTTGGCCATGGCCTATAAGAACTTGAGCATACTGGAGTTTCCATCAAAAATCATCTTGGTATCCCCATCCTCCTTAATCCTCTCCTTTGGACCATTAAGTAACTTTTGGGGACCTAATTTGTTATTTCATCTATCAGTACAAATACTTGAAAATGTTGTAATTTGGGAATACCTTACGGGATGAACAGGTGACTAATTTTGAACAAATATCATTTCCCTGCATTGTCTTGAATTTTTATTATATTTTTGCAATGCATTTTGTCTTACTCTTATCACTCCTATCAAACAGTACAGTTGTCCTATCTCAGCATTACGGATGAACTAGTTTATATCTGTTGAAAACCATGGTTTTCCTCTACATTTTAAATCTGCCTGTACATATAACCTTTATGATAGTTCTATTCCTATCATAAATATCTCATTTCTGGATGCGGTTATAAAACATTGCTTGGTAGTAAAAAAAATTCTCTTTACTTTACCTTTTCAATTGTTTTAATATTTGCGGTACTTAGTACTTATTTTCTTTTAGTGCTCCTTCACATATCCAGAGCCCCCTATTGTGGCCACTACGCTTGCGTCGTCCTGGCGCCTGCGCAATCAGCCTATTTTATGGCTGCAGGAGCTTCTTTAATGAATCTTTGGAACTTAGACGCACTCGTATAGTCATTGCGTATGTGCCATATGGCACTTGCGCAACATGCTCTTTTAGTGGCCAAATAAACCCTCCGGCCTTTACAATTCTCCTCTAGTCACCGCGCAAGAGCCAATTTGCGCATGCGCATTATACTTCTGTTCTGCCATCTTTAAACACCAGGAGCTCTGGCTTCCTCTACAGTTCTGCGCCGCTGCAGGCATTCTGACCACTTCCGGCTTTCATGAAATGCCGATGCCATTATGTTCATTACCTCATGCTCTCGGACTCCAGCTTCTCCCTGGTCAGCGTTGATTATTCACATATTTAAGATTAGCATACACACACTGTGACTACCGCCCCTGAAGAAGCCAGGGTTCCTGCGACACGCGTTGGGCATTTCAGTGCCCTTGCCTCCCCCATACCTCATATCTCTTGTTACATCGATGCTTCATACAGGCACCCTTCCTGGGAAAGCTCCATCCACAGGCTCAGGTTGTATAGGTTTCCTTTGCCTCCTCATTTAAGGGGATTATTTCACCATTATGGCTAAAGGTTGACACCATTTCCTTAAGGATAACCTGTTCATCTTGTATGCTTCAATAGCGGATTATGTTTTCATCTACTTGTCTTTAGATAGCGCCTAATGTGGATTCCATGAGCATTACACTCAGGGTATATTTGGAGCATTCACCAGTCTTTTTGCCCATAGGGCAGGGACTTTTATATATATTCAGTTGTACTATGCTGATAAGAGGTTTCCATATCATCTCTGTATGCCCTTGAGTGATTATTGGTATTGTAGGACTTATTGATATAGAATTTGTTGGTATGTATTTGGGGTGTGGCAAGGGCATGACCCTATTGTGGGTCAATGTATAGTTTTGTTTGCATCATGCAATTTTAAACGCTTTTAAATCTTTTTGCAGTGTTTGTACTATTACCTAATAAAATGTATATATTTTTTGTTATCTTGGTTTGGTGATCCCTGTTGAATGCATGCTACTTTTTTCTAGTTTGTTTGTCCTCTGGTGATCCTGGTGATGGCAGTGATAGTCTGTGGTATTATCGCTGGCACTGGCCCCAACAGATGAAGAGTGGAAGGAGGAATAGTTTCTTCCCTCAACGGTGAGAGTCCCTACACTGTCGGACCCTGAGACCCGGTCCCGACACACTCTGTAATGGCCAGCTCGGTCCGCTGTGCCATTCCGATGAGTGCCTGTATCCCGTACACAGACCTTGCCTCAGTCAGTACTCCCAGCTGGGACCGTCTTGTCAGCATCGTCGGCTGAGTCAGCAGTCTCTTAAAGGTCCATAATGTAAGCGGGGACACCGTTATTTGTGGTGTTTCAGTGGGACCCTGTCAGTTGTTTCCTGTCAGTGCATCCTCTCATCCCCGACTCCAGTTGGAGTTGCACCGTCGACTCACAGCTAATCTACTCTGACAAAACTCTCGCGCGTGTGCCGTTCCCGCCTGAACTGTTTGAATTTCTGCACGCGCATTAACTGTTTGCTTATGCCCCCTTCTCTCGAGCACAGGCACACCCCAAGCTCTCCCCCCTGTATCCTAGGTGACAGAGCCGACGGTTCCGGACCCATTACAGATGAGGCAAACCTGGTGTTAGGGGTCAAGTTCCTTCCTCTGCACAGGGGGAATCTCAAGCCATCTCCGCTGCGGTCTCCCATTCTTCTCCTGCCGTAGTGGAGCCTGCTCAGTGGAGGCGTCGGTCCCAGCGTCATGCTCAGTCTGACACTGTGCGAAGGGTTACTGCTGCCTTTCCAGCTTCTGCCATTATAGCCAGTACTGGTCAGCAGCGAGCAGATGTCTTTGAGACTAAGTCCTATTTTTCCCCTTCTGAGCATGCCCAGGGTAAGATCTCTTATTGGAGATCAAGGGTCACATGCTCAGGTACTGCAGCTATGCTATTCCCATTGGTACTCTAGGAAGGTCCTGAAGTTGCTCAAGTTCTGTGGCAGCTTCCCATTGGTCCTTTTTTGGAAGGTCCTGTAGTTGATGCAGCTATAAAAGGTGCCCATGTCCGCACGGCCATGCGCTAGTATCTTTCTGAGTTATGTACTTTGCGCCAGTGTGGTCATGTGAGATTGTATTCAGGGACCTGGCTGAAATAAGCCCCTAGAATACTGGCACCTTCAGTGAGGAGATTGTGTGTTTGAGTTTATTCAGGGACCCGGCTGAAATAAGCCTCTAGAATACCAGCACCTCCAGTGAGGAGATTGTGTGTTTGAGTGTATTCAGGGACCTGGCTGAAATAAGCCTTTAGAATACCGGCACCTCCGGTGAGGAGATTGTGTGCATGCATGACCACTGACTGCTCTCTGTTGGGCAGTTAGCCTGTGCTCCTGTGAAGTCTAACAGGGCACAGTGCTTTCCTTTTACAACTACTCTGTGAAGTAACAGAGCTAGTCTATACCACCAAATAGTGCCACCATTTATTGGCAGCAGGTTCTCCTGCACGGTGGACCCCGGGCTGCGAACGCATCAATAATAATAAACATCTATATTTACTCGGTACGTTCCGCTAGCCCTAACAGAATACTAGTGCCAGGGTCTGGCTAGTAAATGGCAGATAAACAGCAATCCTTGCGGTACGTCCAGCAGCTGGAGGGTAGGTTGGCGGCTCTCGAGCGCTCAACCTCAGCTGTGGATGTTACCGCAGTTGCTGATCAGACTGCTAGTGTGGCTGCAGCTACCTTGTCCACTGCCATCCCTGCTCCGGCTCTATCTCGCCTCCCGCTGCCAGAGAAATTTTCTGGAGATAGTAAATCTTGTAGGGGTTTCGTGAGCCAGTGCTCTATACATCTCAAGCTTCTGGCGGCACGTTTCCCCACAGAGCGGGCAAAGGTGGGATTTATTGTGTCTCTCCTGTCAGACAGGGCGTTGGAGTGGGCTACGCCGCTGTGGGAGCGTGGCGATCATGTGCAGAGTGCTCCGCTGTTCTTGAGCACTCTGAAACAGGTCTTTTTAGGGCCTCGAGTCACCCATGATATGGCGCTCCAACTGTTGGCATTGACTCAGGGCTTGTCCTTTGTCAGCCATTTTGCCATCCACTTCCACACCCTAGCATCTGAGCTGGAGTGGTCAGATAAAGCCCTTTTCCCTATATTTTGGAGGGGGCTGGCTGACCACGTGAAGGACGCTCTGGCCACAAGGGAGGTTACCGCCACACTGGAGGAGTTAATAGCTGTGTCTACCTGTATTGACCTCCATTTTCACGAGCGGAGGTTAGAGCGGGCCCAGTGTAGGCAGAGGTTTCGGCTGGCTCCCACCTTCGCCAAACCTTTGGAATCTCCGGTCCTGGTTCCTGAGTCACATGAGGCCAAGGAAGTGTCACGAGCAGGATCTAAGTCCCGGACCGCTCAGGCACTCAAGGTCTGCCAAGTATGCCAGCAGTCAGGACATCTTGCCACTAGTGTTGAGCATTCCGATACCGCAAGTATCGGGTATCGGCCGATACTTGCGGGTATCGGAATTCCGATACCGAGATCCGATACTTTTGTGGTATCGGG
Organism: Ranitomeya variabilis; assembly: GCF_051348905.1. Lineage (NCBI taxonomy): Eukaryota > Metazoa > Chordata > Amphibia > Anura > Dendrobatidae > Ranitomeya > Ranitomeya variabilis. Next base: position 433,671,086 of record NC_135237.1, on the reverse strand, counting down.
TATCGGTATCGAAACAACATTAATGTGTAAAATTAAGAATTAAAATAAAAAATATTGCTATACTCACCTCTCCGACGCAGCCTGGACCTCACCGAGGGAACCGGCAGAGTTCTTTGCTTAAAATGCGCGCTTTTACTTCCTTCCGTGACGTCACGGCTTGTGATTGGTCGCGTGCCGCCCATGTGGCCGTGACGCAACCAATCACAGCAAGCCGTGACGTAATTTTCAGGTCCTCAATGCCTAATTCTAGGCATTCAGGAATTTAAAATTACGTTCCGGCTTGTGATTGGTTGCGTCGCGGTCACATGGGCGACGCGACCAATCACAAGCCGTGATGTCACGGGAGGCAGGAGACGCGCGCATTTTTAAAATTACGTCACGGCTTGTGATTGGTTGCGTGCCGCCCATGTGACCGCGACGCGACCAATCACAGCAAGCCGTGACGTAATTTCAGGTCCTCAATGCAGAAATAGGCATCAGGACCTGAAATTACGTCACGGCTTGCTGTGATTGGTCGCGTCGCGGTCATATGGGTGGCACGCAACCAATCACAAGCCGTGACATAATTTTAAAAATGCGCGCGTCTCCTGCCTCCCGTGACGTCACGGCTTGTGATTGGTCGCGTCGCCCATGTGACCGCGACGCGACCAATCACAAGCCGGAACGTAATTTTAAATTCCTGAATGCCTAGAATTAGGCATTGAGGACCTGAAAATTACGTCACGGCTTGCTGTGATTGGTCGCGTCGCGGCCACATGGGCGGCACGCGACCAATCACAAGCCGTGACGTCACGGAAGGAAGTAAAAGCGCGCATTTTAAGCAAAGAACGCTGCTGGTTCCCTCGGTGAGGTCCAGGCTGCGTCGGAGAGGTGAGTATAGCAATATTTTTTATTTTAATTCTTTATTTTACACATTAATATGGTTCCCAGGGCCTGAAGGAGAGTTTCCTCTCCTTCAGACCCTGGGAACCATCAGGAATACCGTCCGATACTTGAGTCCCATTGACTTGTATTGGTATCGGGGATCGGTATCGGATTAGATCCGATACTTTGCCGGTATCGGCCGATACTTTCCGATACCGATACTTTCAAGTATCGGACGGTATCGCTCAACACTACTTGCCACCAGATGTTCACAGCAGTCAAGGAAACATCAATGTCTAGTGGTAGTAGGTGGAGGTACACTAGACACGGCGACGTTTGCCTCCAAATTGTCCTTTAAGGGGACAATTACAATAGGCTCATTCACTCACTCGGTAGAGCTCTGCGTGGATTCTGGGGCGGAGGGCAATTTTATGTCTTCTGCCTTTGCCCAATGTCATGCAATACCCCTGGTAATGCTAGCTCCAACAGTAACTGTACAAGTGGTGAATGGGTCGACACTGCCCTCACAGATTACACACCAGACCATCCCTTTCACTCTGAGATTATATCTCTGCTCGTCATTCCTGAAGGATTTGATGAGGTCCTGTTAGGGATGCCTTGACTACAGTACCACTCTCCTCATATCAAGTGGTCCACAGGCAGAATTTTGGGATGGGGTGAATCTTGTGGGGGTAGATGTCAGAGGGAGAGCATTCAGGTTGCTACAACAGAGGTACCCGCAGATCTTTCCTCACTGCCCAAGCAGTATTGACCCTATGCTGACATGTTCTCCAAAAGGGCTGTGGAGACCCTTCTGCCTCACTGCCCCTATGACTGTCCTATTGACCTCTTGCCTGGTGCTGAGCCTCCCCGGGGTCGAGTCTATCCGTTATCTCTCCCGGAGATGGAGGCAATGTCTCAGTACATCCAGGAAAATCTGGCAAGAGGATTCATTAGAAAGTAAGTGTCACCTGCAGGGGCTGGGTTCTTCTTCGTGCAGAAGAAGAGTGGAGAACTACATCCATGCATAGACTAACAGGGGTCTTAACGCCATCACCGTTAAGAATAAATGTCCTCTGCCCCTGATATCTGAGCTTTTTTATAGGCTTCGGGGAGCAAGGGTGTTTACTAAACTAGATCTGCGGAGTGCTTACAACCTGAATCGCATCCGTGAGGGGGACAAATGGAAGATGGCTTTTAACACCAGGGATGGGCACTATGAATATCTAGTGATGCCCTTTGGGCTCTGTAATGCCCGAGCCATTTTCCAAGACTTTTGTAAACGATATCTTCCGGGATATGCTCTCCTCCTCGGTCGTAGTCTATCTGGCTGATATTCTCATCTACTCTCCAGATATTGACTCCCACCGGAGAGATGTTTGCAGAGTCTTCGACCTCTTACGAACTAACTCCCTCTATGCCAAGTTGGAGAAATGTGTGTTTGAGCAGGAGTCTTTACCTTTCCTGGGCTATATCATCTCCGCCCAAGGATTGGCTATGGATCCTGCCAAACTACAGGCTGTGATGGACTGGCAAGAATCCCATTCTCTTAAAGCGATGCAGCGCTTTATGGGGTTCATTAACTATTATCGCCAGTTCATTCCTCATTTCTCAACTTTGGTAGCTCCCTTGGTAGCCCTCACCAAGAAGGAAGCAAATCCCAAATTGTGGTCCGTGGAGGTCTCCAAGGCTTTCACTTCTATTAAATCTCATTTTGCTAGTGCTCCCATTCTACATCGCCCTGATGTAGATAAGCCATTTATTATGGAGGTGGATGCCTCTTCTGTAGGTGCTGGAGCAGTCCTCTTCCAAAAGGATGCTCAAGGTTGGAAGCATCCTTGCTCCTTCTTTTCCAAAACCTTCACACCAGCTGAGAGGAATTATTCCATCGGGGACAGGGAGTTGCTAGCAATGAAGTTGGCCTTCTCAGAGTGGAGACATCTCTTGGAGGGGGCTCGTTTTCCCTTCCAAGTATTCACAGACCACAAGAATTTGGTTTATTTACAGACCGCCCAGTGGCTAAATTCTCCCAAGGCCAGATGGTCCTTGTTCTTCTCTTGGTTCCATTTCACCCTCCATTTTCTTTACGGGGAGAAGAACATTTGTGCCGATGCTCTCTCTCGCTCTGTTGTATCATCTGAGGAGGAGGAAGAGGAGCCTCGGCTTATTGTCCCTTCCGAGAGCGTGAGAACTGTGGCCCTGGTTTTGCTAGAGTCTGTGCCTCCGGGCAAGACTTTTGTACCATCCAGTTTGTGTCCGGAGGTTCTCTCTTGGGCTCACTCGTCTAGGGTGGGTGGACATTTTGGGACCAAAAGGACATCTGAGCTACTGGTGAGGACATATTGGTGGCCGCATATGGCTCGTGATGTCGCAGACTATGTTCGGGCATGTGTCTCCTGCGCCAGGAACAAGTCTCCTTGTCAACGGCCAGCTGGGTTGCTTCATCCCCTGCCGGTGGCAGACAGACCCTGGGAGATGGTCGGGATGGATGTTGTGGTGGGCTTACCCAAGTCTCATGGCTGCACCATTATTTGGGTTATCACCGACCATTTTTCCAAAATGGTGCACTTGGCGCCTCTTCCACGGCTACCTTCTGCATGGGCTCTGGCGGTGTTGTTTATCAAACACATATTTCGCCTACATGGTATGCCGGACAAAATTGTCAGTGACCGGGCTCCCCAGTTTGCATCTCGATTCTGGAGAGAGCTTTGTTGTCTACTCAGCATTGAGTTGAATCTCTCCTCAGCTTATCATCCCCAGACGAATGGGTTGGTAGAGAGGGCCAACCAGACCTTGGTCACATATCTGTGACATTTTGTCTGAGCCAGGCAGGATGACTGGGCATCCATGATACCGTGGGCGGAGTTTGCGCTGAATAACGCCATAGCCAACTCTACCAGACAGACCCCATTCCTCCTAAACTATGGTCAGCATCCGCGGGTACCTGTGCCTATGCCCGTGTCTTCCGCCAACTCCAGGGTGGCAGACTGGGCTGTGGAGGTGCGGGACATTTGGGACCGCACTCAGGATGCCATTCGGGCCTCCAAGGAGAGAATGAGGTCCTCTGCCGATGCACATCGGCGCCCCGCTCCGACCTTTGCTCCTGGCGACTTAGTGTGGCTCTCTGCACGTAACATCAGGCTGTGAGTTGAGTCCACTAAGTTTGCTCCTCGCTACTTGGGCCCCTTCAAGGTCCTTGAACAGGTTAACCCAGTGGTCAACCATCTGGCCTTTCCACCACGTCTGGGTATCACCGACACCTTTCATGTGTCCCTCTTGAAGCCCGTATACATGTCCCGGTTTTCCGAGTCATCTGCTGGGACACCGGGTTCGTCTACGGACGATTATGAGGTGAATGCTATTTTGGGGTGCAAGGTGGTATGTGGCAAACAATTTTATTTGGTGGACTGGTAGGGTTATGGTCCTGAGGACAGGTCCTGGGAGCCTGCTGAGAATATTCGGGCTCTGCAGCTCATTGCTGCCTTCGAGCGTGGCGAGGTCCAAGGAGGGGGGCCTAGGAGGGGGGTAATGTTAGGGGTCAAGTTCCTGCCTCTGCACAGGGGGAATCTCGAGACATCTCCGCTGCGGTCTCCCATTCTTCTCCTGCCACAGTGAAGCCTGCTCAGTGGAGGCGTCGGTCCCAGTGTCATGCTCAGTCTGAAACTGTGCAAAGGGTTACTGCTGCCTTTCCAGCTTCTGCCATTATAGCTAGTACTTGTCAGCAGCGAGCAGACATATTTGGGACTAAGTTCTACTTTTCCCTTTCTGAGCATGCCCAGGGTAAGATCTCTTATTGGAGATCAAGGGTCACATGCTCAGGTACTGCAGCTATTCCCATTGGTACTCTAGGAAGGTCCTGAAGTTGCTCAAGTTCTGTGGCAGCTTCCCATTGGTCCTTTTTTGGAAGGTCCTGTAGTTGATGCAGCTATAAAAGGTGCGCATGTCCGCACGGCCATGCGCTAGTATCTTTCTGAGTTATGTGCTTTGCGCCAGTGTGGTCATGTGAGATTGTATTCAGGGACCTGGCTGAAATAAGCCCCTAGAATACTGGCACCTCCAGTGAGGAGATTGTGTGTTTGAGTTTATTCAGGGACCTGGCTGAAATAAGCCCTTAGAATACCGGCACCTCCGGTGAGGAGATTGTGTGCATGCATGACCACTGACTGCTCTCTGTTGAGCAGTTAGCCTGTGCTCCTGTGAAGTCTAACAGGGCACAGTGCTTTCCTTTCACGGCTACTCTGTGAAGTAACAGAGCTAGTCTATACCGTCAAATAGTGCCACCATTTACTAGCAGCAGGTTCCCCTGCACGGTGGACCCTGGGCTGCAAACACATCAATAATAATAAACATCTATATTTACTCAGTGCGTTCCGCTAGCCCTAACACCTGGTTAGTTTCTCCCTCTAACATAAGCGCACCTCCGGCAGTGACTGACAGCTGGCTCTTATGCACTTTAGGACTGAGGACGGAGTGAATTGTGGATGAGCATTTCCTTATGATATTTTAGGGTTCCCAACAAAAGATCTCTATACTTCTGTGATCAAACATCAGTTAAAATAAATTACAAAGGGCATTTGTATTCTCCTTTATTCAATCTGGACATAAAGTAATATTGCTCAACTTGTATTGACTGTTGTCATTAGCATATTATTTCCTGTATAACTTTTCTAGTTAAACATTATGTTTATTCCATGCAGAATATAACTCTTCATTTTTCATATTGCCAATATGGCTTGTCGAATTGTATTCATTCTGTCATAAACATAATGTACATTTAAATTTAAATATGAAACGCTAGTATTCATGGAACATTTTATATGTCTCGTGTAGCAGAGGTGGACTTATTGAACTTCTTCACATTGTGTAATTTAGAATACAAAATCAATCTAAAAACAGCTGGTCATTATCAAGGTCACTGTGATCAAATTAATGAATAATACACCAACTAGATGTTAGTCAATTACAATGAGATCTGGCTACCATAGAGATATATTTTTACATTAATCTTGCTTTCTCTTCTGAGGCACATTGAGTAGAATGTAAAATGAATATATCTTTCTAAATGAATTTATTTACAGAGTGTGTGTTTTTGTCTACAGGTTTATCAACTTTACTGTTTGAAACTCCCCCTTTCATTACTGCAGTAACCGGGACCATGCCAATGACAAAATAAACTCTTCAGGGGTTCACTTTCCAATTAAGATGATCTTTCAGAAGGAGAACTCATTAGCTGCACACTGTCTAGTGTCTCACATGCAATTACTCATCCTCTCAGCATTCCTATTGGTACTTCATTACCTTTTGTGCTGTTTAGGAATAGATCAAGAACTTCAATTAAAAGCACTACCAACAATGTCACCAATACCATTGGCATTCATTTCAAGGGGAAAAGGGCAAACACTTGTTTTTAAATGTTTAGTTATAAGTGAATATAATTATGCTGGGATTTTATCATTTACAAATAGTTGCCATGAAGAAAATATTATATATGACAAACATCACCAAAGTGGTAGACTTATACTACTACATGAATAACTAAGGTAGCAATAGTCATACCAAAGACTTTTAATCTGAATTAAATTAAAAATGACATCATAAGCACATTGTGGTACAATGAACACAAGCTGGTACTTTATACTTTGAATGAAGTGCATTCTGGAGAGTAGGGATAAAACGTGTCCCACACATTGGTGATCGACAGGGATGAGCAGACTCATGGAAATTCGAGTTCTGGTACCTGACTGAAATTTATGTCCAAAGTTCAGTTTGGGTACCAGAACTTTACCTCAACTTGAACATGAACCCTATTCATCTGAATGGGGACCCAAACTTCAGAGCTGGACAATATTTTCTCTCTACCTCTCTCTCTCTTCCCTCCAAACTTCACCTGAACTCCAAACATGGCAACAGACTTCCAGGAAAAGTCTGTGTTCAGGGTTTGGCACTGGACAATATGTCAGATACGAACCCAAAACTTTTACGTTCGGGTTCGCTCATCTCTAGTGATCATGAGTAGAGTTGAGCGAAACGGATCGTTCATTTTCATAAGTCGCCGACTTTTGGCAAAGGCGGCGTCTCATGAAACCCGACCCGATCCCTGTGTGGGGTCGGCCATGCGGTACGCGACTTTCGCACCAAAGTCGCGTTTCAATGACGCTAAAAGCGCCATTTCTCAGCCAATGAAGGTGGACGCAGAGTGTGGGCAGCGTGAAGACATAGATCTCAGTCCCCACCATCTTACAGAAGGGCATTGCAGTGATTGGCTTGCTTTCTGCGGCGTCACAGGGGCTATAAAGGGGCGTTCCCGCCGACCGCCATCTTACTGCTGCTGATCTGAGCGTAGGGAGAGGTTGCTGCCGCTTTGTCAGAAGCAGGGAGAGCGTTAGGCAGGGTACATTCACCCCCAAACCACTTGTGCTGTAGCGATTTCCACTGTCCAACACCACCTTTTGTTTGCAGGACAGTGGAAGCTACATTTTTTTTTCCTCAGCGCTGTAGCTCATTGGGCTGCCCTAGAAGGCTCCCTGGTAGCTGCGTTGCTGTGTGTGTATGCCGCTGTGCAAACCAACTGCTTTTTTCAAAGCACAAATCCTGTTGTTCCTTCCTTTCTGCACAGCTATCTTGTTTGTTTGTCCACACTTTTGTGTGCAGCAGTCCTTTTTATAGCTGCCTGCCATACTTTTCTGAGATTACTGCAGGGAGATAAAGATTGGCAAGTCTGCCTCTGTGCCAGTGCTGTGTGTGGCATCTTTCTCTCATTGTGTGCCACAGAAAACCTAGTGTGTAATATTGGTTTTATTTTTTTTTTGTTTTTTTTAATTCTCCCTGAAAAAAAAAAAAAAATAGTGGGAGATAAAGATTTGCAAGTCTGCCTCTGTACCAGTGCTGTGTGTGGCATCTGTCTCTCATTGTGTGCCACCGAAAACCAGTGTGTAATATTGGGCCATTTTTTTTTTTTTTGGTAAATTCTCCCTGAAAAAAAAAATAAATAAATAGTGGGAGATAAAGATTGGCAAGTCTGCCTCTGTGCCAGTGCTGTGTGTGGCATCTGTCTCTCCTTGTGTGCCACCGAAAACCAGTGTGTAATACTGGGCCATTTTTTTTGGGGGGGTAAATTCTCCCTGTTAAAAAAAAAATAATAGTGGGAGATAAAGATTGGCAAGTCTGCCTCTGTGCAAGTGCTGTGTGTGGCATCTGTCTCTCATTGTGTGCCACTGAAAACCAATGTGTAATATTGGGCCATTTTTTTTTTTGGTAAATTCTCCTTGTAAAAAAAAAAAATAATAGTGGGAGATAAAGATTGGCAAGTCTGCCTCTGTGCAAGTCCTGTGTGTGGCATCTGTCTCTCCTTGTGTGCCACCGAAAACCAGTGTGTAATACTGGGCCATTTTTTTTGGGGGGGGTAAATTCTCCCTGTTAAAAAAAAAATTAATAGTGGGAGATAAAGGTTGGCAAGTCTGCCTCTGTGCCAGTGCTGTGTGTGGCATCTGTCTCTCATTGTGTGTCACTGAAAACCAGTGTGTAATATTGGGCCATGTTTTGTTTTTGGTAAATTCTCCCTGTAAAAAAAAAAATTAATAGTGGGAGATAAAGATTGGCAAGTCTGCCTCTGTGCCAGTCCTGTGTGTGGCATCTGTCTCTCATTGTGTGCCACCAAAAACCAGTGTGTAATACTGGGCCATTTTTTTTTTTTTGTAAATTCTCCCTGTCAAAAAAAAAATTAATAGTGGGAGATAAAGGTTGGCAAGTCTGCCTCTGTGCCAGTGCTGTGTGTGGCATCTGTCTCTCATTGTGTGTCACTGAAAACCAGTGTGTAATATTGGGCCATGTTTTGTTTTTGGTAAATTCTCCCTGTAAAAAAAAAAATTAATAGTGGGAGATAAAGATTGGCAAGTCTGCCTCTGTGCAAGTCCTGTGTGTGGCATCTGTCTCTCCTTGTGTGCCACCGAAAACCAGTGTGTAATACTGGGCCATTTTTTTGGGGGGGGTAAATTCTCCCTGTTAAAAAAAAAATTAATAGTGGGAGATAAAGATTGGCAAGTCTGCCTCTGTGCCAGTCCTGTGTGTGGCATCTGTCTCTCATTGTGTGCCACCGAAAACCAGTGTGTAATATTGGGCCATTTTTTTTTTTTTTTGTAAATTCTCCCTGTAAAAAAAAAAAATTAATAGTGGGAGATAAAGATTGGCAAGTCTGCCTCTGTGCAAGTCCTGTGTGTGGCATCTGTCTCTCCTTGTGTGCCACCGAAAACCAGTGTGTAATACTGGCACATTTTTTTTTTTTTTTAAATTCTCCCTGAAAAAAAAAACAGTGGGAGATTAAGATTGGCATTTCTGCTTGAGTGCCGGTCCTGTATGTGCCATCTGTCTCAAATTATTGGGGCACAGAAAACCTAGTGTGTAACATTGGGCCTGATTTTCCTTTCAGTGTCAGGCACCTATAAAGGTATATATAAATCCTACAGAAGTTTGAGTTCACCTTTTAAGTTGTTTTACAGTAACAAATACCATTACTTTGGTTACGTTTTGCAAACAATGAGGAAGTCCAGTGGAAGAGGTCGTGGCCGTGGGCGGTCATTGTTAGCTGGTAATGATGGTAGTGGTGGTGGAGCATCAGGTGGTCGTGGTAAAAGCAGTACAGCACCTAAGTCTCGAGTTGTTGAGCCAGGTTCGTTGTCTGGCTACACAAGGCCTCGAACGCTCTCTTTTCTGGGAGTAGGAAAACCACTTTTGAAGCCAGAGCAGGAGGAACAAGTATTGGCTTTCATTGCTGACTCTGCCTCTAGCTCTTTCGCCTCCTCCTTGGAAAGTGCCAAATGTCAGAGCAGTGCATCGTCAGTGGATGCTCCCGGTCAGGAACAAGTCGCTTCCTTGTGTCCTTCACCCAGAACAACAGTGAAGGATGCGTCAGTCGACACAACAGGTTACTCCATGGAGCTCTTTACACATACCGTTCCTGGGTTAGACAGTGAAACAGTTAACAGGCCATGCCCATTAGAAGTTGAATCAGACATGGAGTGCACAGATGCACAGCCACAGCCAGATTACTATGCTGTTCCTTTGACTCAGACCAGAACATTGCCCTCGCAGTGTAGTGAGGCAGAATCAAACCCAGCGGAGACTATGGTGCCCCATCAAGAACGCTATACCACCGGCTTACACGGTGACACAGACGAAGTTGCACACGACATAGAAGAGGAGGTCATAGATGACCCAGTTGTTGACCCCGATTGGCAGCCATTGGGGGAACAGGGTGCTGGCGGCAGTAGTTCTGAAGCGGAGGAGGAGGAGCCACAGCAGGCATCAACATCACAACAGGTTCCATCTGCCGGGCTTGTATCTGGCCAAAAACGCTTGGCAAAACCAAAACCAGTTGGAGGACAGCGTGGCCATCCGGTTAAAGAAGCTCAGTCTGCAATGCCTGAAAAGGTATCCAATAGTAGAAAGAGTGCAGTCTGGCATTTTTTTAAACAACATCCAAATGATCAGCGCAAAGTCATCTGTCAAAAATGTTCAACAACCTTAAGCAGAGGTCAGAATCTTAAAAGTCTAAATACAAGTTGCATGCATAGACATTTATCCACCATGCATTTGCAAGCCTGGACTAACTACCAAATGTCCCTAAAGGTTGCAGCACCCTCGGCCAATGAAGCTAGTCAGCAACGCTACATCCCTTCCCTCACTGTAAACCCACCATTTCCCGCACCACCTGCAGTATCTGTGCAGCTTTCGTCGCCAGGCCAAAGCAGTCAGGGAATCACCAGGTTCGCAGTAGGAAACACTGCATGTAGGGCACCGGCAAGAATACCATCTCCAACCCTCTCTCAGTCACCCATGTCCACCGGCACCACCGCTAGTTCCACGATCTCCAGCTCTCCAGTCCAGCTCACCCTACATGAGACTCTTGTTAGGAAAAGGAAGTACTCATCTTCGCATCCACGTACACAGGGTTTGAACGCCCACATTGCTAGACTAATCTCATTAGAGATGATGCCCTACCGGTTAGTTGAAAGCGAAGCTTTCAAAGCGCTGATGGACTACGCTGTACCACGCTACGAGCTACCCAGTCGACACTTCTTTTCTAGAAAAGCCATCCCAGCCCTCCAACAGCATGTTAAAGACCGCATCGTCCATGCACTCAGGCAGTCTGTGACTACAAAGGTGCACCTGACAACAGATGCATGGACCAGTAGGCATGGCCAGGGACATTACGTGTCCATCACGGCACACTGGGTGAATGTGGTGGATGCAGGGTCCACAGGGGACAGCAATATTGGGACAGTTCTGCCTAGCCCATGGTCAAGGAAAGAGTTGGCTGTAGGCGTTCGCCCCCCCCTCCTCCTCTTCCTCCTCCTTCTGCAGAAGCGAGAGCTCGTCCACAGACCGCAGTCACACATCCATCCATCCGCAGCTGCCACTGTTGCACACCAGGTGTGCCATTATGGGACAGCTAGTGGCAAGTGTCAGCAGGCTGTATTGGCAATGAAGTGTTTGGGCGACAACAGACACACCGCGGAAGTTCTGTCTGAGTTCTTGCAGAAAGAAACTCAGTCATGGCTGGGCACTGTACATCTTGAGGCAGGCAAGGTAGTGAGTGATAACGGAAGGAATTTCATGGCTGCCATAGCCCTTTCCCAACTGAAACACATTCCTTGCCTGGCTCACACCTTAAACCTGGTGGTGCAGTGCTTCCTGAAAAGTTATCCGGGGTTACCCGACCTGCTCCTCAAAGTGCGCAGACTTTGCTCGCATATCCGCCGTTCGCCCGTACACTCCAGCCGTATGCAGAACTATCAGCGGTCTTTGAACCTTCCCCAGCATCACCTAATCATCGACGTTGCAACAAGGTGGAACTCCACACTGCACATGCTTCAGAGACTGTGCGAACAGAGGCGTGCTGTTATGTTTTTGTGGAAGGATACACATACACGGGCAGGCAGTTGGATGGCAGACATGGAGTTGTCAGGTGTGCAGTGGTCAAAGCTACAAGACCTGTGTCAAGTCCTTCAGTGTTTTGAGGAATGCAAACGGCTGGTTAGTGCAGACAACGCCATAATAAGCATGAGCATCCCCCTAATGCGTCTGCTGATGCAAAGTTTGACGCACATAAAGGAGCAGGCGTCTGCAGCCGAGGAAGAGGAAAGCCTTGATGACAGTCAGCCATTGTCTGGTCAGGGCCGTGTAGAGGACGCGGTAGCGGGTGAAGAGGAGGAGGAGGACGAGGAGGATGATGGGGATGAGTACTTTTTTAATGAGGAAGCTTCTCCTGGGCCAACCGAAATTAGTGGCATTGCAAGGCCGGGTTCTGTTTTTTTAAGGGAGACAAGTGACGTAGATTTGCCTGTAACTGCCCCTCAAACCAGCACAACCGCAGATTTGACAACTGGAACTTTGGCCCACATGGAGGATTATGCCTTACGTATCCTCAAAAGGGACCCACGCATTATTAAAATGATGAGCGATGACAATTACTGGTTGGCCTGCATCCTTGACCCTCGCTATAAAGGCAAATTGCAAAATATTATGCCACATGAGGACCTCGAACAAATATTAGCAACCAAACAAGCTACTCTTGTAGACTGTTTGATTCAGGCATTCCCAGCACACAGCGCCGGTGATGGTTCTCACACGAGCTGCAGGGGGGTACAGGGCAGAGGTGTTAGAGGTGCACAAATCAGAAGTGGCATTGGACAGAGGGGTTTTCTGACCAGGTTGTGGAGCGATTTTGCAATGACCGCAGACAGGACAGGTACTGCAGCATCTATTCAAAGTGACAGGAGACAACATTTGTCCAGTATGGTTACTAACTATTTTTCATCCCTTATCGATGTTCTCCCTCAACCGTCATTCCCATTTGATTACTGGGCATCCAAATTAGACACCTGGCCTGAATTGGCAGAATATGCATTGCAGGAGTTTGCTTGCCCAGTAGCTAGTGTGCTATCAGAAAGAGTATTCAGTGTTGCTGGTTCAATATTAACCGAAAAAAGGACTCATCTGGCTACCCAAAATGTGGATGATCTCACCTTCATTAAAATGAACCACTCCTGGATTTCAAATTATTTTGCCCCACCTTTCCCGGCTGACACCTAGCTTTTCTATAAAAAGGTCTTGCTTGTGGACTGGTCTTACTGAGTGTTCCAATCTCTTAATTTGCAGCAGCTGTTTGTCCAGCATACGACATGTTTACACCTCCCTCAATGGGAAAACTCCCCCCACGGGGCCGTGGTCTCGCCACTTGGCGCAAGCACCCGTTAGAGTGCCGTTTGTCTGAAGAGGTGGGTGTGCCCGCTTTTGGTCGACGGCACTGCCACTGGGTCCCTCATAGTACAATAAAGTGTCTCTGGCGGTGGTGGCGCGCACCCAACGTCAGACACACCGTTGTAACATGGGGGGCCCTGGGATGGTACCGCCGGCCACAAGAGAGTTCACCCCCCCCAGCTCAAACTGTGCTCTACCACGTGCAAACTTATCTCTCACAGCTCCACCAATGTTTAGTCTATGCGCTGACATCATTCAATGCCTGGCACTGACAATACCAAATTGTTGACATCTATGATGCTAGTTAAAGTAGTCTGGGTCCGTGTCCTATATTGACACCAGTAAATACTTACTGCCAAATTACTATGTCAGAAACTCAGCAGATGAGCCCACCCCTGTACCTAAGTATGCCACACTTTTTTTTGTTGTTGTTGTTTTGCGAGACATTAACATCTATTTATTTTTTGTGAGTACTAACTGTGTCAGACACTCCTTGCAATCCTCCTCCACTGACCACAATGCTGCCTGTGTATCCATGTAACCGATTTAAAACTGCCTTGAGCCTATTTTTATTTATTTTAGGCCTAGTAAGCCTCTCTGCGGTCCCTCCTTGCAATCCTCCTCCTCCGCTGACCACAATGCTGCCTGTGTATCCATGTAACCGATGTAAAACTGCCTTGAGCCTATTTTTATTTATTTTAGGCCTAGTAAGCCTGTCTGCGGTCCCTCCTTGCAATCCTCCTCCTCCGCTGACCACAATGCTGCCTGTGTATTCATGTAACCGATTTAAAACTGCCTTGAGCCTATTTTTATTTATTTTAGGCCTAGTAAGCCTGTCTGCGGTCCCTCCTTGCAATCCTCCTCCTCCGCTGACCACAATGCTGCCTGTGTATCCATGTAACCGATTTAAAACTGCCTTGAACCTATTTTTATTTATTTTAGGCCTAGTAAGCCTGTCTGCGGTCCCTCCTTGCAATCCTCCTCCTCCGCTGACCACAATGCTGCCTGTGTATCCATGTAACCGATGTAAAACTGCCTTGAGCCTATTTTTATTTAGTTTAGGCCTAGTAAGCCTGTCTGCGGTCCCTCCTTGCAATCCTCCTCCTCCGCTGACCACAATGCTGCCTGTGTATCCATGTAACTGATGTAAAACTGCCTTGAGCCTATTTTTATTTATTTTAGGCCTAGTAAGCCTGTCTGCGGTCCCTCCTTGCAATCCTCCTCCTCCGCTGACCACAATGCTGCCTGTGTATCCATGTAACCGATTTAAAACTGCCTTGAGCCTATTTTTATTTATTTTAGGCCTAGCAAGCCTTTCTGCAGTCCCTCCTTGCAATCCTCCTCCTCCGCTGACCACACCAATGCTGCCCGTGTACCCCTGGAACCTATTTTAAAGTGCATAGAGCCTATTTCTTTATTTTATGTAATATTAAAAAAGCCATGATGGACTACACTGTCCCACGCTACGAGCTACCCAGTCGACAATTCTTTTGCAAGAAAAGCCATCCCAGCCCTCCACCAGCACCACCTCCATTGTCCATTCACTCTGGCAAACTGTGAGTACAAAGGTGCACCTGACAACAGACGCATGGACCTGTAGGCATGGCCACGGAAGGTTACGTGTCCATTACGGCGCAATGGGTTAATGTGGTGGATGCATGGTCCACAGGGGACAGCCTACTAAGTCTGTCTGCAGTCCCTAATTCAAATTTTCCTCCACTGTCTAAATCTGAGCTTCAACCTTCTGGCTCTCATTAAGTGTTTTTTTTTTTTAAATTGGTGGTTGGGGCCTAATAACTCTGTTTGCGCTCCCTGGTGTTGTCCTCAACTGAATAAATCTGAGCTTCAACCTTCTGGCTCTCATTAAGTGCTTTTTTAAAAAAAATTGGTGGTTGGGGCCTAATAACTCTGTTTGCCGCTCCCTGGTGTTGTCCTCAAATGAATAAATCTGAGCTTCAACCTTCTGGCTCTCATTAAGTGCTTTTTTTAAAAAAAATTGGTGGTTGGGGCCTAATAACTCTGTTTGCCGCTCCCTGGTGTTGTCCTCAACTGAATAAATCTGAGCTTCAACCTTCTGGCTCTCATTAAGTGCTTTTTTTAAAAAAATTGGTGGTTGGGGCCTAATACCTCTGTTTGCCGCTCCCTGGTGTTGTCCTCAACTGAATAAAGCTGAGCTTCAGTCTTTAGGCTTTCGGCCTATAGTATCAGATATTAAACTGCATTTGGCCTTCAACTTTGGTTACGGCCTACTAATGGTGTCTGCCGCTCCCTGGTGTTGTCCTCAACTGAATAAAACTGAGCTTCAACCTTCTGGCTCTCATTAAGTGCTTTTTAAAAAAAAAATTGGTGGTTGGGGCCTAATACCTCTGTTTGCCGCTCCCTGGTGTTGTCCTCAACTGAATAAAGCTGAGCTTCAGTCTTTAGGCTTTCGGCCTATAGTATCAGATATTAAACTGCATTTGGCCTTCAACTTTGGTTACAGCCTACTAACGGTGTCTGCCGCTCCCTGGTGTTGTCCTCAACTGTATAAAGCTGAGCTTCAACCTTCTGGCTCTCATTAAGTGCTTTTTTAACAAAAAATTGGTGGTTACGGCCTACTAACGGTGTCTGCCGCTGCATGGTGTTGTCCTCCACTGTATAAAGCTGAGCTTCAGTCTTTAGGCTTTTGGCCTATAGTAGCAGATATTAAACTGCATTTGGCCTACTAGTGTGGTTGGGCCCTTAAAACAGTGTCTGCTGCTCCTGGGTTTGCTACTCCACTGAACAAAGCAATGCCGCCTGTTTAGTCCTGTTACCAATTTTGAACTGCATTTAGCCTACTTTATTCTTTGGCCCTATATCTGTGTTTCCTCCTCATCCTGCCCATTGCCCAGCCACTGCTAGATGAGTCTGCTGGTACATTGACCTAGACTACTACATTCCCCTTGCACTCTACACAGCCAGAATCTGACCCTGCTGAAAGTAAGGTTCCCCTTCCCGCATGTTATACCACCTTACACAGGGACAAAGAGGAAGGTGCAGATGAAAGTGCAGGTTCCTTCATCAGGTGGGGGGGCATACTCGTTGGCGACGTCACTGGCACAGGGCCCCTCAGAGTACGCAAAAGTGTCGCTGCTGGTGGGAGGCCCCCCCGCCGTGCAAACACACCGCTGTACTTTGAGGGGCCCTGTGCCAGTGCCAATGCCAACGAGTGGGCACCCCCTGCTTGCTTAGGATCACAGCACTTGCAAACTTGACATACTTACCTCTCACTGCTCCACCGCCGTGACGTAGTCCACGTTTCCTGGGCCCACTAAAACCTTGAACCAGCCCTACCCCCCACAACTTTTGCCAAATGACCCCCAATTTCCAATGCCCAACTATTATTATAAATTTAATTAAGATTGACAAGCTTCAGAAACAAGAATGAATGTTTTTGGCATGAAAATGGGCACTGTAGGTGTTTTCCTGGCCTCCACTCACTGCCGACTATGCTTCCCCATTGACTTGCATTGGGTTTCGTGTTTCAGTCGATCCCCGACTTTTAGCGATAATCGGCTGACTGCACTCGACTCGACTTTGGACAAAGTCGGGTTTCGCAAAACCTGACTCGATCTTAAAAAAATGAAAGTCGCTCAACCCTAATCATGAGCAAGACCATAAGTCAGCAATAACTAAATGTGAAAGCTTGAAAATCAAAGGAAAAAGGTAATATTGAGTTTTGATGTTCGGTGATAGGCTCAGAATACCAAATTGGTTCCATATACCTTATTGATGTACAGTAAGTAACAATCACAAAATTTTCTAAACAAATCTGATGGTTTTGAACATAACCTTATGTTTTCTAAAATCATTTAGATGTCAGTATGAATTACTTTTTTCCCACGCACATGTAGTTAACTATTATGTATGTATCTGGATTGGGGCATGTGGCAGAAGTGGCAGAGGGTTGTAGTGACAAGATCTATAGTCATTGGAGCCAAGGCCCCACCTCATGTAACCCAATGCCTTTATTCTTGTTCCATGAATAAGTTCATGATAAATCAGGGTTAGGGAACCTCTAGCTATAGGCCATTTGCAGCCCACAATGTTATTTGGTCCAATCTTTGACAGATTACTGGTGGGCCAAGGTGCGTGGGGCACCAACCCTGCTTTCCCAGCTGTCATTCCTTTAGTTTAATTGAATTCTGCATAGTGCACAGAAGGCGAAATTAAGCCCTATGATGGTCTTGCCACTGTAGTCTCAGTGTATCCTATGCAATGTCTACAACAGTCACAGTGTCTTCAATGTGATGTATGCAACAGTTGCAGTGTATCTTATGTTATGCATGCAGCAGTAGCAGTATCTCCTATTAGGTTTATATACAGCACTCTCACTGTATCATATGTGAAGTGTACAGCAGAGTCTCAGTGTATTCTCTCCCCACATCCTATGATTATATTTACAACTGAGCACCCATGCTATTGCCACATTGTGCCTATTATATTAGTGTATTCTATGTGATGCATACAGTATTCTCCGCAAATTCAATGTAATGCATACAGCATTTTCAGTATAACCTATGTATATATATATATATATATATATATATATATATATATATACACACACAAGAGCCTCAGCAGCAGTGTATGGCTAATAGAACACATGGCCTTTTGGAGCCCATGAGTTGGAAGGGGGGGTGCTGCTACAGCTCCGGCACTAGGCAGTTTCCCTATCTGCCAGGCATTACACTTTCAACAGTATCTGCATCCTGGATTCTGGATGCAGATACAGTTGAAAGTAATTATGGAATAGGAAGCTGTCAGATTCCACCTTTATCATTCTCCCTGTGATGTCTCAGTAAGGCAGGTGCGATGATGTAACTGCATCGCACTCACTGTGCGCAGTATAAGACCACTTAGTTCAAGACCAGAACAGTGAGTGAATGGGTAGGGGGTGAGTTGTTGTGGGAGCTATTATATTGTTTAAAGGATTATCTGGTGCCCATTTTACTGTTTTAAGGGCTATGTGGGGACATTATGCTGTTTGAAGTGCTATGTGGGGGCCATTATACTCTCAGAAAGGCTATGTAGGGGAGCATTATACTGTTTGAAGGACTATGAGAGGGGCATTATACTGTTGGGTGACTACATGGGGGGCATTATACTAGTTGAAGGTCTGTGTGGGGGCCATTATATAGTGCAGACGGTTGTGTAGGGTCCATAATACTGTATGGAGGCATGTGGGGGTCAATATACTGTATAGATGGTCATCATACTGCATGGAGTGCTGTCTAACAGCCATCCTGTTGTGTGCAGAGCTGTGCAGGCCTCATACTGTGTTGAAAAGCTGTGTGTGAGCCATAATACAATGTGTAGGGGACTGGTAGGGCTACCCACTTGTGTTGTGGACACTGGGAGGGCATCAGAAAGTGTTGGGTCAATGTGAGCATATCTTACTTTCCAGAGGGTGGGGGACACTATAGGCTCAACATACTGTGCATGTGGAGGCATTCACTGTGGAGGTATCATACTATGTTTGTTGGACACATTTGTTATCATAATACCTTGTGGGGGCCAAGGGTATTTTTGTGTGTGGGAACACTTCAATAGAGGCAAAATTTCTTTGTAAGAGCAACACAGTTGTGAGATATGCTTTTTGTGACCCCGCTAAATATATATATTTTTTGGGGGGACTAGTTAGGACATCTGCTTCGAGGCCCCATGATTTTTATATACGCCCCTAAGTTTTAGTGGACCTCATCTGATGTATTCAGTAATCTGTGTGTCTAATGTGGTATATAAAACTGTTCAGTGTATGCTATGTGATGTAAACAGCAGACTTTTAGTGTATCTTGTGTGATGTAAAGAGTTTTCTCAGTTTATCTTATATGATGTACATACATCAGTCTCATCATATAATGAAAAAATGTACAGTAGAATCAACAAGTACAAACATATACATTTTATTAAATATCGAAAAAACTACACGTACACAGGCTAAGTATATTAAAACAATGGGAAACCACAAGGTGGTGCCAAAGTGCTAAGAACCTCCATATATGGAGCTTACTGAATCATTGTTAAATCATGAGTGGAAATTGGGCAGATAAATGCAGTGGGGATATACAGTATATAAGACTCAGGGAGTAAATGCCTATGGTTAGATGTTAACTAAAAGTCCTGTATGGCCAAACACTAACTGCCAATAGAACGAATTCACACTTAATATAAAACATCAGACCCATGCCACTTCAACGACAGTGTACAAAATGTAATACAAACAAAGCAATACCTGTAGTGTAGGGTACACTATAAGACCCGACTCACGTTTCGGCGGTTAGCCTTCTTCCAGGATTTTATTTTATACATCAGTTTCAGTGTATCGTAGGTGATCTATGCATCAGTTGCAGTGTCTCCTATGTAACATAAACAGTAGTGTTGAGCATTCCGATACCGCAAGTATCAGGTATCGGCCGATATTTGCGGTATCGGAATTCAGATACCGAGTTCCGATATTTTCAGTATATCGGATACCGGAATCGGAAGTTCCCATAATTCAGAGCCAGAATTCAGCCAATGACGAATGTTTAGAAGTGTGGGCACATCCTGTTCTGCATGGTAGGCATGTAAGTACTGGCATGGCTGTGATTGGCTGCTGAAATGATGTCATGATGCACTATAAAAGTGGCCGCCATTTTGGGCTCACTCTGCTGTGAATTCAGTTAGGGACAGGACGCTGTGTTCTGACTGAGGTCCAGTTTAGAGATAGCGATTTGCTTCATTGTGCTTTACCCAGGCTAATTTAGCAACAGCTGTGTGAGAACCTTGTTTTTGCCTTGCAGCGCTATTCACAGCTGTCTGCAAGGTCTCTGTGTGTGTGAGTGCACATCGCTCTGTAGTCTGTCCGCAGCCACAGCCGGTTGTAGTCAGCTCAGGGTGCGTCACTGCCTCATACTGTTCCATCCATTGTCCGTTTCTCGATTAGTGCAGCCTGCTGCACATTTTTTTCAAATTTATCCTATTAGTGGCTTTCTGTTGTGGATTCTGTTTGCGGGCTCCCTCTGGTGGTTACTGCTGGTACTGGGTGACTTTGGTGGGTTGCGGCCTTTGGTTTCCATCTGTCCATCAGAGGCTGGGTGTTTCCTATTTTACCTGGCCTCTCTGTCATTTCCCTTGCCGGCTATCAATGTGTTCAGATGTGCTCTGTTTGGTTCCTGCCTACCTGCTCCCAGATCTTTCAGGATAAGCTAAGTGCTGATTTTCAGTTGTTTGGTTTTTTGTCCAGCTTGCTTAGAATGTCTCTTTGTTAGCTGGTTGCTCTAGTGGACTGAGGTTCTCCCCATGTGCCATGAGTTGGCACATGGGTTCTTGTAATCTCAGGATGGTTTTTTTGATTAGGGTTTTTTGCTGACCGCTCAGTCCCCTTTTGTGTCATTCTGCTTTCTAGTTTTCAGCGGGCCTCTATTTGCTAAAGCTATATACATCATCTCTATGTGTGTGCCTTCCTCTCATTTCACCGTCAATACATGTGGGGGGCAACTATATCTTTGGGGTTAATTCCTCTGGAGGCAAGTGAGGTCTTTGTTTTCTCTGCAGTACTAGTTAGCTCTTAGGCTGGTGCGTGGCGTCTAGAACCAACGTAGGCACGCATCCTGGCTATCTCTAGTTGCGTTTGTCAGGCGTAGGGCAGCGGTCAGCCCAGGTTCCATCACCCTAGAGCTCGTCCGATATTTATTATACTTTGCTCATCCTGTGCTATCCCTAGCCATTGGGGATTCATGACAGCTTTCCACCCGTATCCTGCTAGATTGTGGAAAAACACTATATAGGATTACATAGAGGAGGTTTTTTGGCCTTGCAGCGCCGTTTACGGCTGTCTGCATGGTCTGTGTGTGAGTGCTGCTCGCTCTGTAGTCTGATCTGCCGCCACAGCCAGTTGTAGTCAGCTCAGGGTGCGTCACTGCCTCATCCCGTTCCACTGTCCTTTTTTGCAATTAGTGCAGCCTGCTGCACATTTTTTCAAATTTTTCCTATTAGTGGCTTTCCATCCGTATCCTGCTAGATTGTGGAAAAACACTATATAGGATTACGTAGAGGAGCTTTTTTGGCCTTGCAGCGCCATTTACGGCTGTCTGCACGGTCTGTGTGTGAGTGCAGCTCGCTCTGTAGTCTGTTCTGCCGCCACAACCGGTTGTAGTCAGCTCAGGGTGCATCACTGCCTCATACCATTCCATTGTCCTTTTTTGCAATTAGTGCAGCCTGCTGCACATTTTTTCAAATTTACCCTATTAGTGGCTTTCCATCCGTATCCTGCTAGATTGTGGAAAAACAATATATAGGATTACGTAGAGGAGGTTTTTTTGGCCTTGCAGCGCCGTTTACGGATGTCTGCATGGTCTGTGTGTAAGTGCAGCTCGCTCTGTAGTCTGTTCTGCCGCCACAGCCGGTTGTAGTCAGCTCAGGGTGCATCACTGCCTCATACCATTCCATTGTCCTTTTTTGCAATTAGTGCAGCCTGCTGCACATTTTTTCAAATTTATCCTATTAGTGGCTTTCCATCCATATCCTGCTAGATTGTGGAAAAACACTATATAGGATTATGTAGAGGAGCTTATTTTGGCCTTGCAGCGCCGTTTACGGCTGTCTGCATGGTCTGTGTGTGAGTGCAGCTCGCTCTGTAGTCTGTTCTGTGGAAAAAACAAAACGTTTATAAAGTTCATCAAACACTCCACTTTTCAGTTGTGTTGGCCACATTAGCTCATATTAAAGTCTAGTCCACACTTGATAAAATTAGTGTTCCTTATACCTGTTAGCAGCTGTTCAGGAATAAGCACACTAAGCCCTTAGTACTTTTCTGCCTATCTTTATCAGTCTACCAAGATGAAGAAGGCAGGGAGTAAGGCACGAGGGCGTGGAGCAGGGAGAAGACGTGGGGTTCTGTGCCTGCTGCGGGCACTGGTGAATCATCATCCCCCAGTTTTAGCAGGGAACAGTCCTTCATGCGCAGCTTTGTAGGAGCTCGCCGTGCCCCGCTGCTGGGGGATGAACAAATTGAAGCCGTTGTCGGATGGATGGCAGCTAACGCATCGACTTCAATTAGTGCCACATCCTCTCAGGCACAGAGCACTGAAGAGCACCCATCTGTCTCTTTACTGTTATAAACTGGTAATTTAGGAGCGACATGCGACTAGCTCTGAGCAGGTGGTAACTATACAGACCGCAGTTCCTGATCTTAACACAACACTAGAAGTAGCCGTGGGATGTTCCTGTCACTCCCTGGACACCTCGTCACAGCCAGAGAACTAGCTACCCATAAAGGTAGAAACAGGAAAGCTATCTTGCCTCGGAGAAAATCCCCAAAGGATAGGATAGCCCCCCACAAATATTGACTGTGAGAGGAGAAGGAAATGACATACGTAGTATGAAACAAGATTTAGCAAAGGAGGCCACTTCTAGCTATATACATAGTAAGGAAAGAACACTGTGCGGTCAGTAATAAAAACTAGAAAAAGTCCACCGCAGAGATATGCAAAAATCTCCACACCTGACTAAAGGTGTGGAGGGCAAAATCTGCAGCCCAGAGCTTCCAGCTTAGCTAAATAGATCCATACTGATAAGCTGGACAAATGAGCAAAACATAGAATGTGCTGAACAATAAAGTCCACTACAAATGGACTGCAAAAGGACAAGCAAGGACTTATCTTTGCTGAACTGGACAGAGTATCAGGGAAATCCAAAAGAGCAGTGGCTCCAGGCAGGAACAATTGACAACTGGCATTGATTGAGGGCTAAGGCCAGACTAAAATAGCCGAGCCAGAAAGACGATCAGTGGAAGCAGCTGCTAATGCTAAATCCAAGAAGCAGCTATACCACTCAAAACCACAGGAGGGAGCCCAAGAGCAGAACTCACAAAAGTGCTACTCACAACCACTGGAGGGAGGCCAAGAGCGGAATTCACAACACTTTACCACCTGCCAAATTGCCCAGGCAGTCAGAGAGCCCAAGACAGGAGCCATCTCTACTTCTGTTCTCTGAATCTCTAGGCTTGGATTCAGGGGGCCATCCAAGCAGCATTGGAGAAATGGAAGAAGAGGCAGTATGCAGTGATGCCCAACAGCTTTGTCTCTATGACTCTGAAGAGACGGGTGGGCCAGTGCCTCCGGTCAGCACACCTCAGTATGCATCTGATGATGAGACTCAGGTGCCACTTTCAGGTGCGTACTGTGCTGCCGAGACTACCCAGGAGAAGCAGTTGGTGGAAGAGGGGAGTGTTGATGAGGTCCTTGACCCATAGTGGCGTGAGGTACAGGAAGGTGGTGGGAGCAGCTCTGAGGTAGATATTCCCCGAACAGCCCAAAGAGGGAGAAGAAGGGGGAAGACTGCAGAGCTTGTAGCCTCCACTTCGGCACCCGTTAGGAGCATGCCTCTTCCAAAAGCCAAAGCGGGCGCTCCCAAGACTTGCAGTGCCTGGTCCTTTTTTGACACAGTTGCAGATGACATTTGCTTTGTCAAATGCAAGGTGTGTCATCAGAAAGTCAAAAGAGGGAAAAATGTCAGCAACCTCAATACCACAAATATGTGGAAACATGTGCGGACCAAGCACGCGGTGGAGTTACAAAAACACACTGAAAACCTAGGCCAACCTACAGCGGCACCTACCACCTCTTCAGCTCGTGTTGATGCCTTTTCCTCCAGCTCACACACAGCTGGTTCGGCCTCCTCACAGGATCACCATGGAAGAACCTCTGGCACTGTTGTCCAGAGAACCAGTGTAATTCCACCCACAGCACCACGTTCCCAGTCATCCTCACACTCCCAGCCCAGTCTACAGCCATCGGTAGCACAGGCATGGGAGAAAAGGCGGCCATTCTTGGCAAACCACCCCCGAGCACAAGCTCTGAATGCTGGCATTGCAAAACTACTGTCCCTTGAAATGTTGTCATTCAGGCTGGTGGAGACTGACACCTTCCGTAACTTGATGGCATTGGCAGTCCCACAATACAATGTGCCCAGCCGCTTTTATTTCAGCAGGCAAGCCGTCCGTGCCCTGCACAAGCATGTGGAGGGGCACATAAAACACGCACTACTGAACGCCATCAGTACCAAGGTCCACCACACCACCAATGCATGGACCAGTCACCATGGACAGGGGCGATACCTTTCCCTCACTTCCCATTGGCTAAATGTTGTTGAGCCGGGTACAGATCGTGTGAGTGGTGCAGGACATGTTCTGCCAACTCCAAGGATTGCAGGAATCCAGTCTGTACACATTGACTCCTCCTCAAACACAAGTTCCTCAGAATCATCGCTGCAGGAGCTGTCACAGTCCACCTCCACATGGACCCGTGAACGTTTACCTGTTACGACCAATATGAGCACAGCTGTGGCCAAACGTCAACAGGCCGTCTTGAAATTAATTTCTTTGGGGAATCGAAGCCACACAGGGCAGGAGCTCTGGAATGCCACCAAGCAGGAGAGCGACATGTGGTTTGTGCCAGCGAATCTCCAGCCAGGCATGGTAGTGTGTGACAATGGCCGAAATCTGGTGGCAGCTCTGGGCCTAGGCAACCTCACTCACATCCCAAGTCTGGCACATGTGCTCAACTTGGTCGTGCAGAAACTCTGAGGGACTATCCGGATCTTGATGCACTGCGCGCCGTTCAGACTTCACAACCACAGAGTGAGCCACTATGAAGGACGTCTGCCAGGCTTTGCATTCCTTCAATGAATCCACGCGGATGGCGAGTGCAGATGATGCACTAGTCAGCATGACTGTCCCCCTTATCTGCCTGCTTCAACAAACACTGCAAGCGCTAAAGGATGATGTTGTGGAAGAGGTGGAGGATGAGGAGTCACCAATTCCATCTGCTTCTGGACAGTCAGCGCTACGTGGCTCCTCACAAAGGCCTAGGCAGGGGACACTTTGTGAGGAGGATGAGGATGAGTCAATGGAGGAGTAAGACATTCGTCCAGAGGAGGGAGTTACACAATTCTCCAATAGTCAGTGTGTAGAGCGAGGGTGGGGTGATGCCGAGCAGGCAGAGATCATGCCTCAAGCAGGGGACAGTGTCTCTTGGCCAGTTGGCAGTCTGCGGCACATGGTTGATTACATGCTGCAGTGCCTGAGAAACGACCACCGCATCGCCCACATTCTCAACACAGCTGATTACACCCTCCTAGATCCTCACTACTGGGACAACTTACAAAGCCTCATAACACCGTTGAACCGGGAGCGTAAAATGCGGGAGTACCAAGACACACTGGTGAATTCCATCATCTTCTCCAGTCCAACTGAGAGCAGTGCTGCTAGTGCTTTAGAAAGCAGCTCAGTGCGTCGATGCAGTGGAGGAAGCTCTGCACAAAGAGGGAGCAGAAGCAGTGCCTCAGCACAAGGCAAGACCAGTATGACCCAACTGTTGCACAGTTTTATGTGCCCCCCACAAATGTCTACACCATCACAGGCGGCTCCAGTCAGCAGGAGGCAATGTTTCCGTCAGGTGGTGACAGACTACATGTCTTGCCCTCTTACTGTACTCCCAGACGTCTCTTCCCCCTTCAAGTTTTGGGTCTCTAAGCTGGATACATGGCCAGAGCTAAGCCAGTATGCATTGAAGGTGCTGGCTTGCCCTGCTGCTAGTGTATTATCAGAACTCGTCTTTAGTGCCGCAGGTGGTGACTATCCTCCGATAACGTTGACCGGCTTACTTTTCTGAAAATGAACAAGGCCTGGATCTCGCAGGAATTTGCCACTCCTCTTCCAGATTAGATAATTGGTTAGCTACAGTATCCAGGTCTCCTGTTGCGTTCATGTTTCTACCACCTGAACTGTAATCCCTGGGCTCCAACACCGCCAGTTGATGCGCAGAAGTGCCGTCTGCACAGTCAAAACACATGACCCAGTGTTATTGGGTTTCAGTAACGTCAGCTGATCCCCAGCTGTGTATCCGGAAATGTGTCCTGCGACCTCCACGCTGACACTACAACACAAATTAAAGGGAACCTGTCCCCCCCAGGCATTTGTAACTAGAAGAGCCACCTTGTGCATCACTAATGCTGTATTTTTACAAGGTGGCTCATTTAGTTATTCTCCTTGCACACGCAGAACTAAACATGTATAAAATGTGTCCCCTGATACCGTTAAACCATCCCTGAGGTGTGACTTTCCTTCGTAATGACACGCAGCAACCCCCCTGGCACTGTGCGCCGCCTCATCAGCGTTGTTTGAATCTGTCCCGGAGCCTGCGCTGTTATGTTATCCCTTGGCCATGCGCAGTTAGCGCTGCCCATCTTCTGACCTAATTTGTTTTCAGGCTGGCTGCACCTGTGTGGCCGCCCTGCCCGAGATAACACCCCGCAGTGTCTTATTTATTCTCACTGCGGGGCTGTGATTCACGGGGATGCGCCGTGCATATCTTCACCTCTCACTCATCTCCTTCCGCCTTCTTTATACTGTGTGGCTTCACGGCCGTGGCATGTGATTAGGGATCAGCTGACGCCGCACAGTCTGAAGCAGGCATAAGGACATGAGTGAGAGGTGAAGATATTTACTGCGCAAGGCCATGAATCCCAGCCCCACAGTGTGAATAAATCAGAAGACACTTCGGGGCTGGGATTCATGGGCATGCGCGGTGCATATCTTCGCCTCTCACTCATCTCCTTCCGCCTTCTTTAGACTGTGCGGCTTCACGGCCATGGCATGTGATTAGGGATCAGCTGACGCCACACAGTCTGAAGCAGGCATAAGGACATGAGTGAGAGGCGAAGATATTTACTGTGCAAGGCCATGAATCCCAGCCCCGCAGTGTGAATAAATCACAAGACACTGAGGGGCTGGGATTCATGGGCAGCGCGACCGCACAGGCTGACATCAAATGATGTCAGAAGACGGGCAGCTGTCATGATCTCAATGGCAAGAGAACATAGCATAAGCATATATAGAAACTAGCTCTTGGAAGATGGGAACTGAGCTGACCATGAACTAAACCTAACGCACAACTAGCAGTGGCCGGGTAGCATGCCTACGTTGATTCTAGATGCCCAGCACCAGCCGGAGGACTAAATAATGCTAGCAGAGGAAAAATCAGTCCTAGCTCACCTCTAGAGAAATACCCCGAAAGGAGACAGAGGCCCCCCACATGTATTGGCGGTGAATTAAGATGAAATAACAAACGTAGTATGAAAATAGGTTTAGCAAATTTGAGGTCCACTTACTACATAGCAGAAGACAGAAAGGACACTTTCATGGTCAGCTGAAAACCCTATAAAAACACCATCCAGAAATTACTTTAAAACTCTGGCATTAACTCATAACACCAGAGTGGCAATTCCTGTTCACAAGAGCTTTCCAGACACAGTAACGAAACTACAGCTGTGAACTGGAACAAAAATGCAAAAACAAACATGGACAAGAGTCCAACTTATCTAGTAGTTGTCTAGGAGCAGGAACAAGCACAGAGAGGCTTCTGATAACATTGTTGACCGGCAAGCAACTAACAGAGCAGCAAGGTTATATAGCGACTCCCACATCTTGATGGGAACAGGTGAACAGAGAAGATGAAAACACCAGTTCAATTCCACCAGTAGCCACCGGGGGAGCCCAGAATCCAAATTCACAACAGTACCCCCCCCTCAAGGAGGGGGCACCGAACCCTCACCAGAACCACCAGGGCGATCAGGATGGGCCCTATGAAAGGCACGAACCAGATCAGAGGCATGAACATCAGATGCATTCACCCAAGAATTATCCTCCTGGCCGTATCCCTTCCACTTGACCAGATACTGGAGTCTCCGTCTGGAAACACGAGAGTCCAAGATTTTCTCCACAACGTACTCCAACTCACCCTCAACCAACACCGGAGCAGGAGGCTCAACGGAAGGCACAACCGGTACCTCATACCTGCGCAATAATGACCGATGAAAAACGTTATGAATCGAAAAGGATGCAGGGAGGTCCAAACGGAAGGAAACAGGGTTAAGAATCTCCAATATCTTATACGGGCCGATGAACCGAGGCTTAAACTTAGGAGAAGAGACCCTCATAGGGACAAAACGAGAAGACAACCACACCAAATCCCCAACACAAAGCCGAGGACCAACACGACGGTGGCGGTTGGCAAAAAGCTGAGTCTTCTCCTGGGACAACCTCAAATTGTCCACCACCTGCCCCCAAATCTGATGCAATCTCTCCACCACAGCATCCACTCCAGGACAATCCGAAGATTCCACCTGACCAGAGGAAAATCGAGGATGAAACCCCGAATTACAGAAAAACGGGGACACCAAAGTGGCAGAGCTGGCCCGATTATTGAGAGCGAACTCTGCCAATGGCAAAAAAGCAACCCAATCATCCTGGTCAGCAGACACAAAACACCTCAGATATGTCTCCAGGGTCTGATTAGTCCGCTCGGTCTGGCCATTCGTCTGAGGATGGAAAGCGGACGAAAAAGATAAATCTATGCCCATCCTAGCACAGAATGCCCGCCAAAATCTAGACACGAATTGGGTCCCTCTGTCAGAAATGATATTCTCAGGAATACCATGCAAACGAACAACATTTTGAAAAAACAGAGGAACCAACTCGGAAGAAGAAGGCAACTTGGGCAGAGGAACCAAATGGACCATCTTAGAGAAACGGTCACACACCACCCAGATGACAGACATCTTCTGAGAAACAGGCAGATCTGAAATAAAATCCATCGAGATGTGCGTCCAAGGCCTCTTAGGAATAGGCAAGGGCAACAACAATCCACTAGCCCGAGAGCAACAAGGCTTGGCCCGAGCACAAACGTCACAAGACTGCACAAAGCCTCGCACATCTCGTGACAGGGTAGGCCACCAGAAGGACCTTGCCACCAAATCCCTGGTACCAAAAATGCCAGGATGACCTGCCAACGCAGAAGAATGAATCTCAGAGATGACTCTACTGGTCCAATCATCAGGAACAAACAGTTTATCAGGTGGGCAACGATCCGGTCTATCTGCCTGAAACTCCTGCAAGGCCCGCCGCAGGTCTGGAGAAACGGCTGACAATACCACTCCATCCTTAAGGATACCTGTGGGCTCAGAGTTACCAGGCGAGTCAGGCTCAAAACTCCTAGAAAGGGCATCCGCCTTAACATTCTTAGAACCCGGTAGGTATGACACCACAAAATTAAACCGAGAGAAAAATAATGACCAGCGCGCCTGTCTAGGATTCAGGCGCCTGGCGGTCTCAAGATAAATCAAGTTTTTGTGGTCAGTCAATACCACCACCTGATGTCTGGCCCCCTCAAGCCAATGGCGCCACTCCTCAAAAGCCCACTTCATGGCCAAAAGCTCCCGATTCCCAACATCATAATTCCGCTCAGCGGGCGAAAATTTACGGGAAAAGAAGGCACAAGGCCTCATCACGGAGCAGTCAGAACTTTTCTGCGACAACACTGCCCCAGCTCCGATCTCAGAAGCGTCGACCTCAACCTGAAAAGGTAGAGCAACATCAGGCTGACGCAACACAGGGGCAGAGAAAAAACGGCGCTTAAGCTCCCGAAAGGCCTCCACAGCGTCAGGGGACCAATCAGCAACATCAGCACCCTTCTTAGTCAAATCGGTCAATGGCTTAGCAATATCCGAAAAACCAGCAATAAATCGACGATAAAAATTAGCAAAGCCCAAAAATTTCTGAAGACTCTTAAGAGAAGAGGGCTGCGTCCAATCACAAATAGCTTGAACCTTGACAGGATCCATTTCAATGGAAGAGGGAGAAAAAATATATCCCAAAAAGGAAATCCTCTGTACCCCAAAAACACACTTAGAACCCTTCACACACAAAGAATTAGACCGCAAAACCTGGAAAACCCTCCTGACTTGCTGGACATGAGAGTCCCAGTCATCCGAAAAAATCAGAATATCATCCAGATACACAATCATAAATTTGTCCAAATAATCGCGAAAAATATCATGCATAAAGGACTGGAAAACTGACGGAGCATTTGAAAGACCAAAAGGCATCACTAAATACTCAAAGTGGCCCTCGGGCGTATTAAATGCGGTTTTCCACTCATCCCCCTGCCTGATTCGCACCAAATTATACGCCCCATGAAGGTCAATCTTAGAGAACCACTTGGCCCCCTTTATGCGAGCAAACAAATCAGTCAGCAACGGCAAAGGGTATTGATATTTTACAGTGATTTTATTCAAAAGCCGATAATCGATACATGGTCTCAAAGAGCCGTCTTTTTTTGACACAAAGAAAAAACCGGCTCCTAAGGGAGATGACGATGGACGAATATGTCCCTTTTCCAAGGACTCCTTTATATATTCTCGCATAGCAGCGTGTTCAGGCACAGACAGATTAAATAAACGACCCTTTGGGTATTTACTACCCGGGATTAAATCAATGGCACAATCGCACTCTCGGTGCGGAGGTAATGAACCAAGCTTGGATTCTTCAAAGACGTCACGATAGTCAGACAGGAACTCAGGAATTTCAGAGGGAATAGATGATGAAATGGAAACCACAGGTACATCCCCATGAGCCCCCTTACATCCCCAGCTCAACACAGACATAGCTCTCCAGTGGAGGACTGGGTTGTGAGATTGCAGCCAAGGCAATCCTAGCACCAAATCATCATGTAGATTATACAGCACCAGAAAGCGAATAATCTCCTGGTGATCCGGATTAATACGCATAGTTACTTGTGTCCAGTATTGTGGTTTATTATTAGCCAATGGGGTGGAGTCAATCCCCTTCAGAGGAATAAGAGTCTCCAAAGGCTCTAAATCATACCCACAGCGATTGGCAAAGGACCAATCCATAAGACTCAAAGCGGCGCCAGAGTCGACATAGGCGTCCGTGGTAATAGATGACAAAGAGCAAATCAGGGTCACAGATAGAATAAACTTAGATGGTAAGGTGCAAATGGAAACAGATTTATCAAGTTTTTTAGTGCGCTTAGAGCATGCTGATATAACATGAGTAGAATCACCACAATAGAAACACAACCCATTTTTCCGTCTAAAATTCAGCCGCTCGCTTCGGGACAGAATTCTATCACACTGCATACTCTCTGGCGACTTCTCAGTGGACACCGCCAGATGGTGCACTGGTTTGCGCTCCCGCAAACGCCTATCGATCTGAATAGCCATTGTCATGGACTCATTCAGACCCGCAGGCACAGGGAACCCCACCATAACATCCTTAATGGCATCAGAGAGACCCTCTCTGAAAGTCGCCGTCAGGGCGCACTCATTCCACTGAGTGAGCACAGACCATTTACGGAATCTTTGGCAGTAAATTTCCGCTTCATCTTGCCCCTGAGATAGGGACATCAAAGTTTTTTCTGCCTGAAGCTCCAAATGAGGTTCGTCATAAAGCAACCCCAAGGCCAGAAAAAACGCATCCACATTGAGCAACGCAGGATCCCCTGGTGTCAATGAAAAAGCCCAGTCTTGAGGGTCGCCCCGGAGCAAGGAAATCACAATCCTGACCTGCTGTGCAGGGTCTCCGGCAGAGCGAGATTTCAGGGACAAAAATAATTTGCAATTATTTCGAAAATTCTGAAACCCAGATCTATTCCCCGAGAAAAATTCCGGCAAAGGAATTCTCGGCTCAGATACAGGTGCATGACAAACAAAGTCTTGCAAATTTTGTACCTTTATGGCGAGATTATTCAAACCTGCAGTTACACTCTGAAGATCCATTACAAACAGGTGGACACAGAGCCATTCAAAGATTAGAAGGAGAGAAAAAAAAAAAAAAAATTTCAGCAGACTACTTATTTCTCTCCTTTCTCAGCCAAGGATTTTAACCCTTTAGTGGGCCGGTCAAACTGTCATGATCTCAATGGCAAGAGAACATAGCATAAGCATATATAGAAACTAGCTCTTGGAAGATGGGAACTGAGCTGACCATGAACTAAACCTAACGCACAACTAGCAGTGGCCGGGTAGCATGCCTACGTTGATTCTAGATGCCCAGCACCAGCCGGAGGACTAAATAATGCTAGCAGAGGAAAAATCAGTCCTAGCTCACCTCTAGAGAAATACCCCGAAAGGAGACAGAGGCCCCCCACATGTATTGGCGGTGAATTAAGATGAAATAACAAACGTAGTATGAAAATAGGTTTAGCAAATTTGAGGTCCACTTACTACATAGCAGAAGACAGAAAGGACACTTTCATGGTCAGCTGAAAACCCTATCAAAACACCATCCAGAAATTACTTTAAAACTCTGGCATTAACTCATAACACCAGAGTGGCAATTCCTGTTCACAAGAGCTTTCCAGACACAGTAACGAAACTACAGCTGTGAACTGGAACAAAAATGCAAAAACAAACATGGACAAGAGTCCAACTTATCTAGTAGTTGTCTAGGAGCAGGAACAAGCACAGAGAGGCTTCTGATAACATTGTTGACCGGCAAGCAACTAACAGAGCAGCAAGGTTATATAGCGACTCCCACATCTTGATGGGAACAGGTGAACAGAGAAGATGAAAACACCAGTTCAATTCCACCAGTAGCCACCGGGGGAGCCCAGAATCCAAATTCACAACAGGCAGCGCTAACAGCGCATGGCCAAGGGATAACATAACAGCGCAGACTCCGGTACACAAAAAAGCAACACTCAGGAGGCTGCGCCCAGTGTCAAGGGGGTATTTTTTACAGCTGTGCTGCATCTCAATAAGAAGGAAAGTCCCGCCTCCGTGATGGTTTCACAGTATGAGTGGCACAATTTTATAAGTGTTTCGTTCAGCGTATGCAAGGAGCATAATTAAAGAGCCGCCTTTTTCCTTGTGCAGCATTACTGTTGTGAATTTGGATTCTGGGCTCCCCCGGTGGCTACTGGTGGAATTGAACTGGTGTCTTCATCTTCTCTGTTCACCTGTTCCCATCAAGATGTGGGAGTCGCTATATAACCTTGCTGCTCTGTTAGTTGCTTGCCGGTCAACAATGTTATCAGAAGCCTCTCTGTGCTTGTTCCTGCTCCTAGACAACTACTAGATAAGTTGGACTCTTGTCCATGTTTGTTTTTGCATTTTGTTCCAGTTCACAGCTGTAGTTTCGTTACTGTGTCTGGAAAGCTCTTGTGAACGGGAATTGCCACTCTGGTGTTATGAGTTAATGCCAGAGTTTTAAAGTAATTTCTGGATGGTGTTTTTGATAGGCTTTTCAGCTGACCATGAAAGTGCCCTTTCTGTCTTCTGCTATGTAGTAAGTGGACCTCAAATTTGCTAAACCTATTTTCATACTACGTTTGTTATTTCATCTCAACTCACCGCCAATACATGTGGGGGGCCTCTGTCTCCTTTCGGGGTATTTCTCTAGAGGTGAGCTAGGACTAATATTTTCCTCTGCTAGCTTTATTTAGTCCTCCGGCTGGGCTGGGCATCTAGAATCAACGTAGGCATGCTACCCGGCCACTGCTAGTTGTGCGTTAGGTTTAGTTCATGGTCAGCTCAGTTCCCATCTTCCAAGAGCTAGTTCCTATATATGCTTATGCTATGTTCTCTTGCCATTGAGATCATGACAGTTTGACCGGCCCGCAAAGTGTTAATTGTTTGGGCTGAAGCAGGAGAAAAAGAAGTGTTGAAGGGAAATTTTTTTTTTTCCCCTCAGAGTTTTGCTGCCTAGCCCTTAATTGCTGTCTAGCTGCTTCTTACCTCCTCTTGACCCTTGAATGGCTCTGTGTCCACCTGTTTGTAATGGATCTTCAGAGTGTAACTGCAGGTTTGAATAATCTCGCCACGAAGGTACAAAATTTGCAAGATTTTGTTTGTCATGCACCTGTATCTGAGCCGAGAATTCCTTTGCCGGAATTTTTCTCGGGGAATAGATCTGGGTTTCAGAATTTTCGAAATAATTGCAAATTATTTTTGTCCCTGAAATTTCGCTCTGCCGGAGACCCTGCACAGCAGGTCAGGATTGTGATTTCCTTGCTCCGGGGCGACCCTCAAGACTGGGCTTTTTCATTGACACCAGGGGATCCTGCGTTGCTCAATGTGGATGCGTTTTTTCTGGCCTTGGGGTTGCTTTATGACGAACCTCATTTGGAGCTTCAGGCAGAAAAAACTTTGATGTCCCTATCTCAGGGGCAAGATGAAGCGGAAATTTACTGCCAAAGATTCCGTAAATGGTCTGTGCTTACTCAGTGGAATGAGTGCGCCCTGACGGCGACTTTCAGAGAGGGTCTCTCTGATGCCATTAAGGATGTTATGGTGGGGTTCCCTGTGCCTGCGGGTCTGAATGAGTCCATGACAATGGCTATTCAGATCGATAGGCGTTTGCGGGAGCGCAAACCAGTGCACCATCTGGCGGTGTCCACTGAGAAGTCGCCAGAGAGTATGCAGTGTGATAGAATTCTGTCCCGAAGCGAGCGGCAGAATTTTAGACGGAAAAATGGGTTGTGTTTCTATTGTGGTGATTCTACTCATGTTATATCAGCATGCTCTAAGCGCACTAAAAAGCTTGGTAAATCTGTTTCCATTTGCACTTTACCGTCTAAATTTATTCTATCTGTGACCCTGATTTGCTCTTTGTCATCTATTACCACGGACGCCTATGTCGACTCTGGCGCCGCTTTGAGTCTTATGGATTGGTCCTTTGCCAAACGCTGTGGGTATGATTTAGAGCCTTTGGAGACTCCTATTCCTCTGAAGGGGATTGACTCCACCCCATTGGCTAATAATAAACCACAATACTGGACACAAGTAACTATGCGTATTAATCCGGATCACCAGGAGATTATTCGCTTTCTGGTGCTGTATAATCTACATGATGATTTGGTGCTAGGATTGCCTTGGCTGCAATCTCACAACCCAGTCCTCGACTGGAGAGCTATGTCTGTGTTGAGCTGGGGATGTAAGGGGGCTCATGGGGATGTACCTGTGGTTTCCATTTCATCATCCATTCCCTCTGAAATTCCTGAGTTCCTGTCTGACTATCGTGACGTCTTTGAAGAATCCAAGCTTGGTTCGTTACCTCCGCACCGAGAGTGCGATTGTGCCATAGATTTAATCCCGGGTAGTAAATACCCAAAGGGTCGTTTATTTAATCTGTCTGTGCCTGAACATGCTGCTATGCGAGAATATATAAAGGAGTCCTTGGAAAAGGGACATATTCGTCCATCGTCATCTCCCTTAGGAGCCGGTTTTTTCTTTGTGTCAAAAAAAGACGGCTCTTTGAGACCATGTATTGATTATCGGCTTTTGAATAAAATCACTGTTAAATATCAATACCCATTGCCGTTGCTGACTGATTTGTTTGCTCGCATAAAGGGGGCCAAGTGGTTCTCTAAGATTGACCTTCGTGGGGCGTATAATTTGGTGCGAATCAGGCAGGGGGATGAGTGGAAAACCGCATTTAATACGCCCGAGGGCCACTTTGAGTATTTAGTGATGCCTTTTGGTCTTTCTAATGCTCCGTCAGTTTTCCAGTCCTTTATGCATGATATTTTTCGCGATTATTTGGATAAATTTATGATTGTGTATCTGGATGATATTCTGATTTTTTCGGATGACTGGGACTCTCATGTCCAGCAAGTCAGGAGGGTTTTTCAGGTTTTGCGGTCTAATTCTTTGTGTGTGAAGGGTTCTAAGTGTGTTTTTGGGGTACAGAGGATTTCCTTTTTGGGATATATTTTTTCCCCCTCTTCCATTGAAATGGATCCTGTCAAGCTTCAAGCTATTTGTGATTGGACGCAGCCCTCTTCTCTTAAGAGTCTTCAGAAATTTTTGGGCTTTGCTAACTTTTATCGTCGATTTATTGCTGGTTTTTCGGATATTGCTAAGCCATTGACCGATTTGACTAAGAAGGGTGCTGATGTTGCTGATTGGTCCCCTGATGCTGTGGAGGCCTTTCGGGAGCTTAAGCGCCGTTTTTCCTCTGCCCCTGTGTTGCGTCAGCCTGATGTTGCTCTACCTTTTCAGGTTGAGGTCGACGCTTCTGAGATCGGAGCTGGGGCAGTGTTGTCGCAGAAAAGTTCTGACTGCTCCGTGATGAGGCCTTGTGCCTTCTTTTCCCGTAAATTTTCGCCCGCTGAGCGGAATTATGATGTTGGGAATCGGGAGCTTTTGGCCATGAAGTGGGCTTTTGAGGAGTGGCGCCATTGGCTTGAGGGGGCCAGACATCAGGTGGTGGTATTGACTGACCACAAAAATTTGATTTATCTTGAGACCGCCAGGCGCCTGAATCCTAGACAAGCGCGCTGGTCATTATTTTTCTCTCGGTTTAATTTTGTGGTGTCATACCTACCGGGTTCTAAGAATGTTAAGGCGGATGCCCTTTCTAGGAGTTTTGAGCCTGACTCGCCTGGTAACTCTGAGCCCACAGGTATCCTTAAGGATGGAGTGGTATTGTCAGCCGTTTCTCCAGACCTGCGGCGGGCCTTGCAGGAGTTTCAGGCGGAGAGACCTGATCGTTGCCCACCTGATAAACTGTTTGTTCCTGATGATTGGACCAGTAGAGTCATCTCTGAGGTTCATTCTTCTGCGTTGGCAGGTCATCCTGGCATTTTTGGTACCAGGGATTTGGTGGCAAGGTCCTTCTGGTGGCCTTCCCTGTCACGAGATGTGCGAGGCTTTGTGCAGTCTTGTGACGTTTGTGCTCGGGCCAAGCCTTGTTGTTCTCGGGCTAGTGGATTATTGTTGCCCTTGCCTATTCCTAAGAGGCCTTGGACGCACATCTCGATGGATTTTATTTCAGATCTGCCTGTTTCTCAGAAGATGTCTGTCATCTGGGTGGTGTGTGACCGTTTTTCTAAGATGGTCCATTTGGTTCCTCTGCCCAAGTTACCTTCTTCTTCCGAGTTGGTTCCTCTGTTTTTTCAAAATGTTGTTCGTTTGCATGGTATTCCTGAGAATATCGTTTCTGACAGAGGGACCCAATTCGTGTCTAGATTTTGGCGGGCATTCTGTGCTAGGATGGGCATAGATTTATCTTTTTCGTCCGCTTTCCATCCTCAGACGAATGGCCAGACCGAGCGGATTAATCAGACCCTGGAGACATATCTGAGGTGTTTTGTGTCTGCTGACCAGGATGATTGGGTTGCTTTTTTGCCATTGGCGGAGTTCGCTCTCAATAATCGGGCCAGCTCTGCCACTTTGGTGTCCCCGTTTTTCTGTAATTCGGGGTTTCATCCTCGATTTTCCTCTGGTCAGGTGGAATCTTCGGATTGTCCTGGAGTGGATGCTGTGGTGGAGAGATTGCATCAGATCTGGGGGCAGGTGGTGGACAATTTGAGGTTGTCCCAGGAGAAGACTCAGCTTTTTGCCAACCGCCACCGTCGTGTTGGTCCTCGGCTTTCTGTTGGGGATTTGGTGTGGTTGTCTTCTCGTTTTGTCCCCATGAGGGTCTCTTCTCCTAAGTTTAAGCCTCGGTTTATCGGCCCGTATAAGATATTGGAGATTCTTAATCCTGTTTCCTTCCGTTTGGACCTCCCTGCATCCTTTTCTATTCATAACGTTTTTCATCGGTCATTATTGCGCAGGTATGAGGTACCGGTTGTGCCTTCCGTTGAGCCTCCTGCTCCGGTGTTGGTTGAGGGTGAGTTGGAGTACGTTGTGGAGAAAATCTTGGACTCTCGTGTTTCCAGACGGAGACTCCAGTATCTGGTCAAGTGGAAGGGATACGGCCAGGAGGATAATTCTTGGGTGAATGCATCTGATGTTCATGCCTCCGATCTGGTTCGTGCCTTTCATAGGGCCCATCCTGATCGCCCTGGTGGTTCTGGTGAGGGTTCGGTGCCCCCTCCTTGAGGGGGAGGTACTGTTGTGAATTTGGATTCTGGGCTCCCCCGGTGGCTACTGGTGGAATTGAACTGGTGTCTTCATCTTCTCTGTTCACCTGTTCCCATCAAGATGTGGGAGTCGCTATATAACCTTGCTGCTCTGTTAGTTGCTTGCCGGTCAACAATGTTATCAGAAGCCTCTCTGTGCTTGTTCCTGCTCCTAGACAACTACTAGATAAGTTGGACTCTTGTCCATGTTTGTTTTTGCATTTTGTTCCAGTTCACAGCTGTAGTTTCGTTACTGTGTCTGGAAAGCTCTTGTGAACGGGAATTGCCACTCTGGTGTTATGAGTTAATGCCAGAGTTTTAAAGTAATTTCTGGATGGTGTTTTTGATAGGCTTTTCAGCTGACCATGAAAGTGCCCTTTCTGTCTTCTGCTATGTAGTAAGTGGACCTCAAATTTGCTAAACCTATTTTCATACTACGTTTGTTATTTCATCTCAACTCACCGCCAATACATGTGGGGGGCCTCTGTCTCCTTTCGGGGTATTTCTCTAGAGGTGAGCTAGGACTAATATTTTCCTCTGCTAGCTTTATTTAGTCCTCCGGCTGGGCTGGGCATCTAGAATCAACGTAGGCATGCTACCCGGCCACTGCTAGTTGTGCGTTAGGTTTAGTTCATGGTCAGCTCAGTTCCCATCTTCCAAGAGCTAGTTCCTATATATGCTTATGCTATGTTCTCTTGCCATTGAGATCATGACACATTACTGCTGCACAAGGTGGCTCTTCTAGTTACTAACACCTGGGGGGGTTTAAAGGTTCACTTTCAATTTGCTCCAATTAGGCCTCAGCCTACACTCTGCTCCTCCTGCTGACCCTGGGTTCCAACACTGCCAGTTGCTTCCCAGAAGTGCTGTTTGCACAGAGAAAAACACTTGCTCCTGTGTTATTGGGGTTCAGTAACGCCAGCTGCTACCCTGCTGTCTTGCGGCAATAACTCTAGCCTGCTCCTCCTGCATTCCCTGGGCTCCAACACCGCTAGTTGATGCTCGGAAGTGCTGTTTGCACAGTCAACACTTGCTGCCGTGTTATTGGGTTTCAGTAACGTCAGCTGATCCCCAGCTGTGTATCCGGCAATGTGTCCTGCGACCGCCACGCTGACACAACAACAGATATTAAACTATTAAACTGCCTCGAGTGCATGCTTCGGGTTACACTCTGCTCCTCCTGCTGACCCTGGGCTCCAACACTGCTAGTTGCTGCTCGGAAATGCTGTCTGCACAGAAAAAAACACTCGCTCCTGTGTTAGTGAGGTTCAGTAACGCCAGCTGCGCCCCTGCTGTGTTGCGGCAATAACTCTAGCCTGCT
Source organism: Ranitomeya variabilis (assembly GCF_051348905.1). Lineage (NCBI taxonomy): Eukaryota > Metazoa > Chordata > Amphibia > Anura > Dendrobatidae > Ranitomeya > Ranitomeya variabilis. The sequence continues at coordinate 433,631,930 of NC_135237.1, read as the reverse complement.
TCTCCTGCTGTCCCTGGGCTCCAACATCGCCAGTTGCTGTTCGGAAGTGCTGTCTGCACAGTCAACAGTTGCTCCTCTGTTATTGGGGTTCAGTAACGCCAACTGCTCACCTGCTGTGTTGCGGCAATAACTCTACCCTGCTCCTCCTGCTGTCCCTGGGCTCCAACACTGCTAGTTGCTGCTCAGAAGTGTCTTTGGCATGGGTACTCCCTCCTGCCCAGCCTGGTTACAGCACGCCAGCTGTTTCCGGGTAGTGTCAAGTTCACTTGGACTCCAATACCTTGTCCTGTCGGGTTGAGGTCGGGTTAGCCGACTCTATGGTGCCTGCAGTTTAGGTGCTTCCTATGTGGGCTGCGGGAACTGGCAATCAAGGCTGGTTCCGTAGTGCCAATAGGACAAACTCCCCCTGTAGGGCTGTGGATTTTCGGTAATCACGGCCAGCTCGCGGCCTAGCAACTTTTGATTTTCCTGTGGACCTTCTGCTGCCTATCTGAGTTCCAGCCCCATTAGCTGGTTCTTAGGAAGACAATCTTGAATAGGTCCCTCTGGTTCTAGTACCGTCAGCTGGTTCCGGGCAGAGCCTTTGGCTTAGGTGCCTCCTTCTGGGTATCCGAGTTCCACCAATGTCTGGTGGTCCTTGGTAGTGCTTTCTGGCACGGGTACCTCCTGCTTAGTAACCGGGTTCCAGTAATGTCAGCTGGTCCTCGGTTGTTCCATTGGCTCTTGTACCTTCTGCTACCCATGCGGGTTCCAGTACCGTCAGCTGGTTCTCGGCAGTGTCTTTTGCTCTTGTATCTTCTGCTCCCCATCCTGGTTCCAGTACCGTCAGCTGGTTCTGGGCAGAGCCTTTGGCTTAGGTGCCTCCTACTGGGTATCCAAGTTCCACCAATGTCAGGTGGTCCTTGGTAGTGCTTTCTGGCATGGGTACCTCCTGCTTTGTAACCGGGTTCCAGTACCATCAGCTGGTCCTCGGTAGTTCCATTGGCTCTTGGTCCTTCGGGTAGCCATCCGGGTTCCAGTACCGTCACCTGGTTCTCGGCATTTCCTCAGCCTTCTTGTACCTTCTGCTACATTTCCAAGTTCAAGACCCTAAAGACGACGACCCTGAAGACCACCCCTAAGACGACGACCCCAGAGACGATGACCCTGGAGACGACGACCCTGAAGACCACCCGAAGATGACGATGACCCCGGAGACGATGACCCTGGAGACGACGACCCTGAAGACCGAGAAGCAGAAGAACAAGAAGCTGCAGAAAAAAGAGCAGAAGAACATTAAGCATAAGACTAAAAATCTGAGCCAAAGATATTATCAAAATTATAAGTAGAAGAAGACTAAGCAGTGTATGGGGGTGAGTCCGTTCCTCCTCGTGGTGCCCCTGGATAAAGCCTGCTGCTGCAGGCCAAACTGAACACGGACAAATCCTGTTGTAACTCTTTTGTGACAGGCAGAACAGAAGGTGTAATCTTCAAACTTTTATAGATAACAACTACAGGAATGCCTGTCACAAATAAGAATATGATGAAGATGTAGAATATGAAGAAGAATAATAGTTTAATAAAAAGAATACGAAGAATGTAACAAAAAAATAATAGGAAGAAGGTGAAGAAGAAGATGAATATGGTGAAGAAGAAGTTGATGTCAAAGATGCTGCTGCTGAGGATGATGAAGAAGAAAGTGTCGGAGAAGTAAAAAAGAAGGTGAAGGGCATGGAAGTAGTGAAACATCAATAACTGACAAAAAAAATCTTAACATAATCAATATCTTTGTAACTCCGAACGTCTTAAAAAAAAATTAAATTCCTGCTATTCTATTTGATTGGGCTAAACCTCTATGCCTTTAATGTCTCCGCCACCTCCCCCAATACATCCTACATTATTCTTAGTTGTTTTCCTTCATGTTGAATGAACCTACAAGGAAAGAAAGGGTTTATTTTAATTCCGATATTTTGGTCCCATTGACTTGCATTGGTATCAGGTATCGGTATCGGCAATATCTGATATTTTTTGAATATCGGCCGATCCAATCCGATACCGATACTTTTGGATATCGCAAGGTATCGCTCAACACTAGTAAACAGCAGTATTGAAACATACATCTGTGTTCGAAATAACTTTGTGTTGCAAGCTGATGTTTTCAAAAGGTATCATTGCAAAATGTGGACTGCTCTCCTGACTGACTGATGCAAACCTGGGAAACATTTGAGTAGCAACATCTTTAATACCACCTAACATCACACTGCTCATCAAAGAGAAACAGTTCCAGCCTTCACATTATAGGTGAGTTAAATAAATATTTGACCAAATATGGCAAGCTAATTATTAATATGATAATTTTTCATGGCCCGTGTATGATGGCCTTGGGTAACACATGATTATTCTCCAGTTGCTGCAGAGGATCAGAAATAGACATTTCAGTCCTGTTGCTGTTTCTCAGTCAATGAGACCCAATCCATAAACCTCTTTAGTTTATGGCTTATTGATAAGCAATTTGAATAAGAATGGCTTTACTGTTATTAGAAAATTAGTGGAATTAATTTTTAATCACTGAAAAACTATATTTTAAATAAATGAGAGAGGAGTGCGAAGGAACCTGGGTGCTGCTGCGGAGAAAAGTTAATACAGACGGTAAGTATAAAATACTTCTAATTAGGGATGGGCGAACCCGAACTGTAAAGCTGGGGACGCGTACTGAACACATAGTGTTTGATCACAAGGTCCCGAACACGGGTTTCCATCGGAAACCTGTGTTACAGTTTGGGTCCAGGGCCTGTAAAAGAAAGAGTAAAACTAATAATAAATATTATACTTACCTGTCCAGCAACGCGTCCTCCCATCGCGCTTTCTCCCGGCAGCATCGGCTTCTGGGGCCACTCAGTACCTTCGGGCGGTATTCAGTGCACTCGGCAGTCTTCAGCTTTTTCAGGCAGTGTTCGTGCGGTGACGTATGTATATACTCGATGGAGACCTGATGTTATTGCATTGGGAGGGTGGTAATGTCACGATGGGAACAGGCTTTACAGCGTTGAGAATCTCTCCCCACATGTGCTCACCCACTTATCCACTCTCTCTTTCCCCATGTGCTGACTTCTCCTGTCTGTGCTCTCTTCTTTGACATGTCTACCCCATGTGCTATCCCCCAGTCTGCTGTCTCTCTCCTTCCTCTGCTGTGTTCTCCTCTCAAAGACAATACTGACATTACAGCAGGAGATCGCAGAGGATACATTTTGTGAGATAAAATATTGTTTAAAAATAGTCAGTGAAATATTTTACCTGACAAAAGAAATCCACTGTGATCCCCTGCTGTAATGTCAGTATTGTCTTTTGCTTCCTGCCCAGGAGATGTGGTGAGCTCCGTACATGGTCAGACACGGACAATTTTTAAAATGAACTTTCATTCTTGGGAAAACCCCTTTAATAATGTGACCGGCTTCCTCTGCCTGTAGACATGTCACGCATCTGCTGCCAGGATCAGCCGAATGATTAACTAAATCAGACTACTGCCATCTTTGTGCAGACAGATAGCGGCTGTCACATTAAAACTGTGCAAGCGCTCCTCCTGTACAAAGATGGTGGCGGTCAGTGAATCATTCGGCTGATCCCGGTGGCGGCGTGTTCCCGACGGTGTTCCGCTGGTGGTACTGTGGAAGAGGCTGCATACGGCGTATACAGTGTGTGTGTGGTGCGTACAGCATATACAGTGTGTGCGTGTCTGTGTGTGATGCGTACAGCATATACAGTTTGTTTATGTGAGTGTATGTGGTACATATGGCATATACAGTGTGTGTGTGTGAGGTGAGACAGTATTCCACTGGTGGTACTGCGCAAGAGGCTGGTACCACCAGTAGTTTCCATATTGAGACACACATCACTTGGGTGTCCCAATATGGAGGTCGGTGAACTTCCGCCGCTTGGAGTTCTGGGATCTGGACACATCTGGACGGAACAGGATGTGAAGACATTACATGGTAAGTATACCTTAAGATATATATGTAAATATATCTATATATACAGTATATCTATATCTATCTATACATAGATATATATACATACATACATATAATGTATATATATACACACTCCTCTCTCCTTTACTTGTCATGTTCTTTCTCCTTTTGGTGTGAGTACACCAGCTGTAGCAGCAGCCATAATTGTATTATACATGCCCTCCTTAAGTAGTTGCGCCACGCACAACCTGATCAGTTGGGTAACCAACTGCCCAACTCCTCTTCATCTGTTGCTCATGGTGTTGAACAGCAAGCAATTGTTTTTTATTTCTCAAAAAAACTATATTTTGGCTTTTATGAGTAAACTTATTTCAAGCAACATGACAGTGCTGTGAAAAACACCGAAAAACAAACTATGCTAACAATTATTAATTTGATAATGCTCATTACAATTAATTAGGAGTAATTAAATTAATGAGATGCAGATTAAATTCTAGACAAATTTCAGAAAATTCATATCTTTTTATTCCTGTTTTGTTTTTATTTTTTTATAAACTAAATAAAGATTTGTATTTTTTCTTGAAACATTGGAATATATTGTCTGGCCTCATTACATCACTTGAGGACGTGTGTACATATGCACAAATGTGTGTAATACATACAAATTGGATTGTAAGTCCCATACTAAGTGATGCACTAATTATCTCTGCGATGATAGTCTCTGTACAAAGCCATGCAAAAGGAAATAAATGCACCCAGATTGCAAAAAAAAAGTACATTTAAGTTAGAAAATGGCAAGTGGCCAGCAGCTAATATATTGTTATCTTTTTAAATAGTCAGAATAATTTATTGCAAAGTTCTCAAAAAGAAGTCCAACATTTATTGCCAATAAATTAAAAACAAAGAAAGTGTTAATAAATCTGAGCAAATCTAGATGTCTTTGATGAGTTCAAATGTAACCATCTAAATCAAATCAAATAACAATAGGCAGACTCCAGTTTGACAGCAGGCGTAATCAGTATGTTGCGTTATATGTCTGAATACCTCATTGTATTATCTTTAGAACAGTCTGTTCGGTCCATGGTAGGTAATTACAATTTTGCCACTGTCTAATATATACTTCACTGTGTTCATTGTGGGTCAGGTAATAATGCTAATTATTGGCCTTCATTTTTCTACTGTCACTTTGAAGAGAAGCCAATGTTATGGAATTGCTTGTTAAATTAGTCTCACTGGAAAGGAAGGGCCAATGATTGAAGATTTAGATATAGTGAACTTATATTAATCAGTGTGACCCATTTGGGCAAAATTACCAATACTAAAATAAAATAAATATATCACTGAGACATTTAACCGCAAAGGTTTCTGTAGAAGTGGGAATTAAAAATATTAAGAGGCATATTAAACTATTTATTACCAAAAGAAAAAAGAGATTTGTATAACGGCACCGCTTTTGAGCTAGACCTCAGCATGCACGGTTGTTGCCCTCTTCATTGGATTTCTGTTATACCGCACTTATAGACTCCGGGTGCTGATCCAGAAAAGTAAGACATTCCATGTGCAAAAAAGAGAAACTTTAGATAGCACTCACCAGTCCTTAAAACGTCATGCTTTATTCAGGTACTTAAAACATCACGGCTTGGAGAACGGGTTAACAGGGTGTGCGAGCCAGTGCTGACGACGGCCGTTTCGTGCTGCACAGTGCTTGAATGGGTCCCATTGAAGCGCTGTGCAGCACGAAACGGCCGTCGTCAGCACTGGCTCGCACACCCTGTTAACCCGTTCTCCAAGCCGCGATATTTTAAGTACCTAAATAAAGCATGAAGTTTCAAGGACCGGTGAGTGCTATCTAAAGTTTCTCTTTTTTGCACATAAGCTATTTATTAGTTTATGTTTTTTAGTTGAATAAATTCAAAGTTCTGTATTGATTCCATGATATATGTTAATTAGATCAAAGCTCTATTTTTTATTTGATAGCTCTAAAATCCTCATACTTTCTTTCATCATGTATCTATAGTAATAATAGTCATAAAGAATAATTAATATCCATAAGACATCTCCAGGGATGTCCCCCTCACATTGCACATATAGGCAACAGAGAAAACTATAACTGAAGAAGAGCTGACACTTCAATCTCTTTGAAGTAGGCCTACACGCATTGAACAAATGAGAAAGAGAAATCAGCAAGGAAGCTAACACTTCAACCTCCTTTGAAATAGAGACCTCCTGCCATGGAGAGGTGATTAAAATGGAATATCTGCTGGGAGAAAAAGACAGTCAGCTTGAGATCTGTTAATGCAGAGGCAGTGAAGTATCATTACCAATGAAGAAGTTTCCTCTCTTCAAAGGAAAACTGGACAATGGCAGTAAACTTTTTGTCTCCTATAACAAGATATGAATATTTGGATTTTGCATTGATCCACTATTTACGGGAGATAGATTATAAGTGTCGTTGTGAAGGGATGGACAGAATGCATTCACTCACATTACTCTAAGGCCATTAGAACCCCTCGAACTTATTAACAATCCGATGGATAAGGCTATCCAGGTCATGTTCGATCTGTATGTAAAGGTAAAATCAAGATATAAAATATGACAACAATATCTACTGCCTGTGATCTCCGGGGGTGAAGATATCCTGTAAGTTGGTGATCTAATAAAGTTCTGAAGGCTGAGCACATCGCACAATCAGCCCCCACATGAGCTCATCAATAGGATGTATGTGGGCGTAACCTTGAGCTAATAAAAGACAATATTTGGGTTTTGGTCATTTGTCAGTCCTTGGACGTAGTTCACTGTGCTTATGTCCATTTTCCCAATCAGAATGCTTCCCTTTGCTAAGCTGTGAGCCCTTTCAGTGACCAGGTTTAGTAATTCTCTTTTGTTATACCTTTTTCATTTTACGTAATTGTATACTTCATATTGCTTGTTTACATTTTGTATAAGCTTGTATATTTTTTATAAACACTGCCTAGCTTTCTGGATTAAATATATACATGGGCATACTTTTGAGTATAATTCTCTATTGTAGATGGAGACTGTGCCCAGTGGCAGCAGAGAATGCGACCTCCATGGACATGCTGCAACAAGGCACTTTATCACGAAGCCCATCAACTTCGATATGAGCTAAGCGATCTGAAATTTTTTTATGAACTGCATAAGTATGTGCCTCTGATGACCCTATTCTAAGTGAAAACTCATCAAGTGCTGCATGCTCTGTATTCTGATATATATGACTAGATGTTTCCAGCCAGCTAACGCTCAGCACGCTCATTGCTATCTAATTAACGCTGCTGGTGATTAAACTAAAGTAAATAATGACAACATTCAATAGCGCTTACGCAGGTGGTAAATTAACTTAAAATGAAGTTAATAACAATAGTGTGGTGATGTGTTGGGCAAAATTATGTGTGGTGATGTGGTGGGGGGTGGGATTATGTGTGGTAATGTGGTGGGGGGCGGGATTGTGTGGTAATGGGGTGGGGGGCGGGATTATGTGTGGTAATTGGGTGGGGGCGGGATTATGTGTGGTAATGGGGTGGGGGGCGGGATTATCTGTAGTAATGTGGTGGGGGGTGGGATTATGTGTGGTGGTGTGGTGGGGAGTGGGATTATGTGTGGTAATGTGGTGGGGGCGGGATTATGTGTAGTAATGTGGTTGGGGGGCAGGATTATGTGTGGTGATGTGGTGGGGGGCGGTATTGTGTGTGGTGATGTGGTGGGGGGCAGGATTATGTGTGGTGATGGGGTGGGGGGCAGGATTATGTGTGGTGATGTGTTGGGGGCAGGATTATGTGTGATGTGTTGGGGGCACGGGATTATGTGTGGTGATGTGGTGGGGGGTGAGATTATGTGTGGTGCTGTGGTGGGCAGGTGGGATTATGTGTGGTGATGTGGTGGGGGGCGGGATTATGTGTGGTAATGTGGTGGGGGGTGGGATTATGTGTGGTAATGTGGTGGGGGCCTGGATTACATGTGGTGATGGGGTGGGGGGGTGGGATTATGTGTGGTGATGTGTTGGGGGGTGGAATTATATGTGGTGATGTGGTAAGGGGGTGAGATTTTGTGTGCTGATGTGGTGGGGAAGCAGGATTATGTGTGGTGATGTGTTGGGGGTGCGGGATTATGTGTGGTGATGTGGTGTGGGCGGGATTATGTGTGGTGATGTGGTGGGTGGGCGGGATTATGTGTGGTGATGTGGTGGGGGCGGGATTATGTGTGGTAATGTGGTGGGGGGGCAGGATTATGTGTGGTAATGTGGTGGGGGGCGGGATTATGTGTGGTAATGTGGTGGGGGGTGGGATTATGTGTGGTAATGTGGTGGGGGCCTGGATTACATGTGGTGATGGGGTGGGGGGGTGGGATTATGTGTGGTGATGTGTTGGGGGGTGGAATTATATGTGGTGATGTGGTAAGGGGGTGAGATTTTGTGTGCTGATGTGGTGGGGAAGCAGGATTATGTGTGGTGATGTGTTGGGGGCGCGGGATTATGTGTGGTGATGTGGTGTGGGCGGGATTATGTGTGGTGATGTGGTGGGTGGGCGGGATTATGTGTGGTGATGTGGTGGGGGCGGGATTATGTGTGGTAATGTGGTGGGGGGGCAGGATTATGTGTGGTAATGTGGTGGGGGGCCTGGATTATGTGTGGTGATGGGGTGGGGGGCGGGATTATATGTGGTAATGTGGTGTGGGGCCTGGATTATGTGTGGTAATGTGGTGGGGGCCTGGATTATGTGTGGTAATGTGGTGGGGGGGCGGGATTATGTGTGGTAATGAGGTGGTGGGGCAGGATTATGTGTGGTGGGGTGGGGGGCGGGATTATGTGTGGTGGGGTGGGGGGGCAGGATTATGTGTGGTGGGGTGGGGGGACGGGATTATGTGTGGTGGGGTGGGGGGGTGGGATTATGTGTGGTGGGGTGTGGGGGGGTAAGATTATGTGTGGTGGGGTGGGGGACAGGATTATGTGTGGTGGGGTGGGGGGGCGGGAATATGTGTGGTGGGATTGGGGGGCAGGATTATGTGTGGTGATGGGGTGGGGGGGCGGGATTATGTGTGGTGATGGGGTGGGGGGGCAGGATTATGTGTGGTGATGGGGTGGGGGGTAGGGATTATGTGCGGTGATGGGGTGGGGGGGCAGGGATTATGTGTGGTGATGGGGCGGGGGAGCGGGATTATGTGTGGTAATGTGGTGGGGGGACGGTATTATGTGTGGTAATGTGGTGGGGGTGAGGACTATCTGTAGTAATGTGATGGGGGGCAGGATTATGTGTGATAATGGGGTGGGGGGTGGGTTTATGTGTGGTGATGTGTTGGGGGGCGGGAATATGTTTGGTGATGTGGTGGGGGCAGGATTATGTGTGGTGATGTAGAGGGGGCGGGATTATGTGTGGTGATGTGGTGGGGGCGGGATTATGTGTGGTGATGTGGTGGGGGTGTGGGATTATGTGTGATGATGGGGTAGGGGGGCATTATTATGTGTAGTAATGTGGTGGGGGGCGGGATTATGTGTGGTGATGTGGTGGGTGGGCGGGATTATGTGTGGTGATGTAGTGGGGGGGCGGGATTATGTGTGGTAATATGGTGGGGGCGGGATTGTGTGTGGTGAAGTGGTGGGGGGTGGGATTATGTGTGGTAATGTTGTGGGGGGCGTGATTATGTGTGGTAATGTGGTGGGGGGCGGGATTATCTGTAGTAATGTGGTGGGGGTGGGATTATGTGTGGTAATAAGGTGGGGGGTGGGATTATGTGTGGTAATGTGGTGGGGGGCGGGATTATCTGTAGTAATGTGGTGGGGGTGGGATTATGTGTGGTAATATGGTGGGTTGCAGGATTATGTGTGGTAATGTGGTGGGTGGGCGGGATTATCTGTAGTAATATGGTGGGGGCAGGATTATGTGTGGTAATGTGGTGGTGGGCGGGATTATGTGTGGTAATGTGGTGGGGGCGGGATTATGTGTGGTAATGTGGTGGGGGGCCGGAATTATCTGAGGTAATGTGGTGGGGGGCGGGGTTATGTGTGGTAATGGGGTTAGGGGGCGGCATTATGTCTGGTGATGTGTTGGGGGTGGGATTATGTGTGGTGATGTGGTGGGTGGGCGGGATTATGTGTGGTGATGTGGTGGGTGGGCGGGATTATGTGTGGTGATGTGGTGGAGGGCGGGATTATGCGTGGTAATGTGGTGGGAGTGGGATTATCTGTGGTAATGTGGTGGGGGGCGGGATTATGTGTGGTAATGTGGTGGGGGGCGGGATTATCTGTAGTAATGTGGTGGGTGGGTGGGATTATGTGTGGTAATGGGGTGGGGGGCGGGATTATGTGTGGTAATGTGGTGGGGGTGGGATTATGTGTGGTAATATGGTAGGGGGCAGGATTATTTGTGGTAATGTGGTGGGGGCGGGATTATGTGTAGTAATGTGGTGGGGTGGCGGGATTATGTGTGGTAATGTGGTGAGGGGCGGGATTATGTGTGGTAATGTGGTGGGGGCCTGGATTACGTGTGGTGATGGGTGGGGGGTGGGATTATGTGTGGTGATGTGTTGGGGGTGGAATTATATGTGGTGATGTGGTAAGGGGGTGAGATTTTGTGTGCTGATGTGGTGGGGAAGCAGGATTATGTGTGGTGATGTGTTGGGGGCGCGGGATTATGTGTGGTGATGTGGTGTGGGCGGGATTATGTGTGGTGATGTGGTGGGTGGGCGGGCGGGATTATGTGTGGTGATGTGGTGGGGGCGGGATTATGTGTGGTAATGTGGTGGGGGGGCAGGATTATGTGTGGTGATGGGGTGGGGGCGGGTTTATGTGTGGTAATGTGGTGTGGGGCCTGGATTATGTGTGGTAATGTGGTGGGGGCCTGGATTATGTGTGGTAATGTGGTGGTGGGGCGGGATTATGTGTGGTAATGAGGTGGTGGGGCAGGATTATGTGTGGTGGGGTGGGGGGCGGGATTATGTGTGGTGGGGTGGGGGGGCGGGATTATGTGTGGTGGGGTGGGGGGGCGGGATTATGTGTGGTGGGGTGGGGGGGCGGGATTATGTGTGGTGGGGTGGGGGGGCGGGATTATGTGTGGTGGGGTGGGGGGGCGGGATTATGTGTGGTGGGGTGGGGGGGCGGGATTATGTGTGGTGGGGTGGGGGGGCGGGATTATGTGTGGTGGGGTGGGGGGGGCGGGATTATGTGTGGTGGGGTGGGGGGGTGGGATTATGTGTGGTGTTTTTATGTGTGGTGGGGCGGGTGGACGGGATTATGTGTGGTGGGGTGGGGGGTGGGATTATGTGTGGTGGGGTGGGGGGCGGGATTATGTGTGGTGGGGTGGGGGGCGGGATTATGTGTGGTGGGGTGGGGGGCGGGATTATGTGTGGTGGGGTGGGGGGGGCGGGAATATGTGTGGTGGGGTGGGGGCGGGATTATGTGGTGGAATTGGGGGGCAGGATTATGTGTGGTGATGGGGTGGGGGGGGCGGGATTATGTGTGGTGATAGGGTGGGGGGGCGGGATTATGTGTGGTGATGGGGTGGGGGGGCAGGATTATGTGTGGTGATGGGGTGGGGGGGCGGGATTATGTGTGGTGATGGGGTGGGGGGCAGGGATTATGTGTGGTGATGGGGTGGGGGGCAGGGATTATGTGTGGTGATGGGGTGGGGGAGCGGGATTATGTGTGCTAATGTGGTGGGGTGACGGTATTATGTGTGGTAATGTGGTGGGGGTGAGGATTATCTGTAGTAATGTAGTGGGGGGGCAGGATTATGTGTGATAATGGGGTGGGGGGTGGGTTTATGTGTGGTGATGTGTTGGGGGGCGGGAATATGTTTGGTGATGTGGTGGGGGCAGGATTATGTGTGGTGATGTAGAGGGGGGCGAGATTATGTGTGGTGATGTGGTGGGGGGTGGGATTATGTGTGGTGATGTGGTGGGGGCGGGATTATGTGTGGTGATGTGGTGGGGGTGCGGGATTATGTGTGATGATGGGGTAGGGGGGCATTATTATGTGTAGTAATGTGGTGGGGGGAGGGATTATGTGTAGTAATGTGGTGGGGGGCGGGATTATGTGTGGTGATGTGGTGGGTGGGCGGGATTATGTGTGGTGATGTAGTGGGGGGCAGGATTATGTGTGGTGAAATGGTGGGGGGTGGGATTATGTGTGGTAATGTTGTGGGGGGCGGGATTATGTGTGGTAATATGGTAGGGGGCGGAATTATTTGTGGTAATGTGGTGGGGGCGGGATTATGTGTAGTAATGTGGTGGGGTGGCGGGATTATGTGTGGTGGTGTGTTGGGGGGCGGGATTATCTGTGGTAATGTGGTCGGGGGCCGAATTATCTGTGGTAATGTGGTGGGGGGGCGGGATTATCTGTAGTAATGTGGTGGGTGGGCGGTATTGTGTGTGGTAATGGGGTGGGGGGGCTGGATTATGTGTGGTAATGTGGTGGGGGCGGGATTATCTGTGGTAATGTGGTGGGGGGCGGGATTATGTGTAGTAATGTGGTGGGGTGGCGGGATTATGTGTGGTGGTGTGGTGGGGGGCCGGTATTTTGTGTGGTAATGGTGTGGGGGCGGGATTATGTGTGGTGATGTGTTGGGGGGGGCGGGATTGTGTGGTGATGTATTGGGGGCGAGGTTATGTGTGGTGATGTGTTGAAGGGGCGGTATCAGGGGCGTAACTACCGCGGTCACAGCGGTCGCAGCTGAGATGGGGCCCAGACTACTTAGGGGCCCCATGGACAGGAGTGAAGGAGAATTAAATGACCCATGATTGATGATGATCCACCATTTGTGAGTGACCCGCAGCAGGGAGCCGTCACCGCTCTCTAATTATACTTACCTACTCCCGACACGGTCCCTGGACGTCCCTGCTTCTTCCAGCGCTGCAGATTCTTCCTGCACTGAGCGGTCACATGGTCCCGCTCATTACAGAAATGAATATGCGGCTCCACCTCCCATAGGGGTGGAGCCGCATATTCATTTCTGTATTGAACGGTAACTGTGACCGCTCAATACAGGAAGAATCTGCAGCGCTGGAAGAAGCAGGGACGTCCAGGGACCGTGCTGGGAGTAGGTGAGTATACAGCGCTGCGCAGCGCTGCGCGATATTTACCGCTCTTCGTTCCGGTGCGGCTCTGTCATCAGCGTCCTCTGGCTGTGACGCTCAGGTCAGAGGGCACGGTGACGTAGTCAGTGCGCGCCCTCTGCTGAACGTCAGTGCCGAAGACGGAGCCGCACGAGGAGCAGCCAGTTAAATATTGAATTTGCCGGGGGTCCTGAGCGAAGAGAGAGAGGTGAGGTGAGTATGTGATTTATTTTTTTTGTGGCAGCAAAAGCATAGTGACTGTACGGAGCATTTTATGGGGCCATATCGCTTGTGCAGCGCCAGCACTATAAGGGGCAGTGACTGTGCGGAGCATCTTATGGGGCCATAACAATTGTGCAGCACTATAAGGGGCAGTGACTGTGTGGAGCATCTTATGGGGCCATAACAATTGTGCAGCACTATAAGGGGCAAGTGACTGTGCGGAGCATCTTACGGGGCCATAACACTTGTGCAGCACTATAAGGGGCAGTGGCTGTGCGGAGCATCTTATGGGGCCATAACAATTGTGCAGCATTATAAGGGGCAGTGGCTGTGCGGAGCATCTTATGGGGCCATAACGCTTGTGCAGCACTATAAGGGGCAGTGGCTGTGCGGAGCATCTTATGGGGCCATAACAATTGTGCAGCATTATAAGGGGCAGTGGCTATACGGAGCATTTTATGGGGCCATAACACTTGTGCAGCGCCAGCACTATAAGGGGCAGTGGCTGTGTGGAGCATCTTATGGGGCCATAATGAACGGTGCAGAGCATTGTATATGGCACAGCTTTATATGGCGTATCTATGGGGCCATAATGACCGGTGCAGAGCATAATACATGGCACAGCTTTCTATGGAGCATCTATGGGGCAATAATGAACGGTGCAGAGCATTATATATGGCACAGCTTTCTACTGAGCATCTATGGGGCCATAATGAACGGTGCAGAGCATTATATATGGCACAGCTTTCTATGGAGTATCTATGGGGCCATAATGAACGGTGCAGAGCATTATATATGGCACAGCTTTCTATGGAGCATCTATGGGGCCATAATGAACGGTGCAGAGCATTATATATGGGGCAGCTTTATATGGAGCATCTATGGGGCGATAATCAACGGTATGGAGCACTATGAGGGGGGCTGCGTTGTATTCTATGGGGGTTACCTTGAGTTGTATGGCAGAGCTGCGGGGGGGCCCCATTTGGAAGTTCGCACCGGGGCCCATAACTTTGCAGTTACGCCACTGGGCGGTATTATGTGTGGTGATGTGGTGGGGGGGTGGAATTTGTGGGGGCGAGATTGTGTGTGGTGATGTGGTGCGGATTGTGTGTGGTAATGTGGTGACGGCGGGATTGTGTGTGGTAATGGGGTGGGGCAGGATTATGTGTGGTGATGTGGTGGGGGGCAGAGCTACTGTGCAGGGGGCGGGATTAGCAAGTAATCACGATGCCTCTTATATATATAGATATAAGGGTTCTACTCCTTTAGGGTTAACAGGGGGTATATATTTCAATTCTGTAATGTTACCTGTTGCATTACTTAGTTATTCAGCACTTTAGGATGCTGATGAGTGGTTTATACTATTGTCCAGTAGGACAAGGCTTGAATACCTTATCAGATGTGGATTAGGTTGACTCACTTCCTTTTATTTTCATGTCACACTAGTAAAGGCCCCGTCTCACATAGCGAGATCGCTAGCGAGATCGCTGCTGAGTCACTAGTTTTGTGACGCAACAGCGACCTCAGTAGCGATCTCGCTATGTGTGACACGTACCAGCGATCAGGCCCCTGCTGCGAGATCGCTGGTCGTGTCGGAATGGCCTGGACCTTTTTTTGGTCGTTGAGGTCCCGCTGACATCGCTGAATCGGTGTGTGTGACACCGATCCAGCGATGTCTTCACTGGTAACCAGGGTAAACATCGGGTTACTAAGCGCAGGGCCGCGCTTAGTAACCCGATGTTTACCCTGGTTACCAGCGTAAAAGTAAAAAAAAAAAAACAGTACATACTCACCATCTGATGTCCGTCAGGTCCCTTGCCGTCTGCTTCCTGCTCTGACTGAGCGCCGCAAAGTGAAAGTGAAAGTACAGCACAGCAGTGACTTCACCGCTGCGCTCTGCTCTCACTGTACGGCGGCTCAGTCAGAGCAGGAAGCAGACGGCAAGGGACCTGACGGACACCGAAAGGCGAGTATGTACTGTTTGTTTTTTTTGGTAACCAGGGTAAACATCGGGTTACTAAGCGCGGCCCTGCGCTTAGTAACCCGATGTTTACCCTGGTTACCCGGGTGCTGCAGGGGGACTTCGGCATCGTTGAAGACAGTTTCAACGATGCCGAAGTCGTTCCCCTGATCGTTGGTCGCTGGAGAGAGCTGTCTGTGTGACAGCTCCCCAGCGACCACACAACGACTTACCAACGATCACGGCCAGGTCGTATCGCTGGTCGTGATCGTTGGTAAATCGCTATGTGAGATGGGGCCTTTAGGCCTCTTAGGGAACCTCAGGGAGAGCCATCCTGGAGCGGGAGCCCTATTTGCTTTCAAGATGTCAATCTCAGCTGACATGTAGGGACCAGGACAGGGTACAGTTAAGGATCACTACCCTCCTACTTGTATCAACAGCCTTCTTATATTTTCGATATAGCATCTCTGACTGAGATTTTCTTTTTCTCTTTTTTTCTTTTACCTTTTTGGTCCTATGTGTATTTTCTCTAAATCTATACTGTATGGAGGTCTATTGGGAGTGGATTATACTGTTTGGAGGCCTATGGGGAATGGATTATACTATATGGAGGCCTATGGGAATGCATTATACTATATGGAGGCCTATGGGGAGTGTGTTATACTGCATGGAGGAATATGGGGAGTGTATTATACTCTACGGAGGACTATGGGGAGTGCATTTTACTATATGGAGGTCTATGGGGAGTGTATTTTACTATATGGATACCTATTGTGAGTGCATTATATGGTATAGAGGCCAATGGGAGTGCATTATACGGTACAGAGGGTTATGGGGAGTGCATTATACAATATGGAGGTCTATAGGGAATGCATTATACTAAATGGAGGCCTATGGGGAGTGTATTATACTGTATGAAGGCCTATAGGGAGTGCATTATACTATATGGAGGCTTATGGAGATTGTATTATACTATATGGAGGCCTATGGGGACCTGTAAGGGGTGCATTATACTGTACGGATGCATAAGGGGAGTGCATTATATGGTATTGAGAATAATAGGGAGTGCTTAATACTGTATACTGTCTCCGAGCCCTCTGTATAATGGCCCCATATAATGCCCACAGTATAATGGCAACACATAGTGCACCAGAGTATAATGGCCTAGCATAGTTCTCCACAGTATAATGACTTTATGTAATGACCTACAGAATAATGTGTGCTGCAGTATAATGGCCCCATATCAAGTCCAACACTATAATGTCCCCATATAGTGCACAACAGTATAATTGCAGCATATAGTGCCCAACAGTATAATGGCCTTATATAGTGCAACACAATATAATTGCCTCATATAGTGCATCACAGTATAATAGCCCCATATGGTTAACCTACAGTATAATGTGCCCCACAGTATAATGGCACCATACAGTGCACCATAATATAATATGCCCCACATATTGCTCCCCACAATAATGGCCCTATATACAGTGCCTTGCGAAAGTACTCAGCCCCCTGGAACTTTTAAACCTTTTCCCACATATCATGCTTCAAACATAAAGATACCAAATGTAAATTTTTGGTGAAGAATCAACAAGTGGAACACAATTGTGAAGTTGAACAAAATTTATTGGTTACTTTAAATTTTTGTGGAAATTCAAAAATTGAAAAGTGGGGCGTGCAATATTATTCGGCCCCTTCACTTTCAGTGCAGCAAACTCACTCCAGAAGTTCATTGTGGATCTCTGAATGATCCACTGTTGTCCTAAATGCCTAATGATGATAAATATAATCCACCTGTGTGTAATCAAGTCTCCATATGCACCTGCTCTGTGATAGTCTCAGAGTTCTGTTTGAAGCACAGAGAGCATCATGAAGACCAAGGAACACAGGCAGGTCCGTGATACTGTTGTGGAGAAGTTTAAAGTCGGATTTGGATGCATAATGATTTCCAAAACTTTAAACATCCCAAGGAGCACTGTGCAAGTGATCATATTGAAATATAAGGAGTATCATACCACTGCAAATCTACCAAGACCCGGTTGTCCCTCTAAACTTTGATCTCAAACAAGGAGAAGACTGATCAGAGATGCAGTCAAGAGGCCCCTGATCACTCTGGATGAACTGCAGAGATCTACAGCTGAGGTGGGACAGTCTGTCCATAGGACAACAATCAGTTGTACACTGCACAAATCTGGCCTTTATGGAAGAGTGGCAAGAAGAAAGTCATTTCTCAAAGATATCCATAAAATGTATTGTTTAAAGTTTGCAACAAGCCACCTGGGAGACACACCAAGCATGTTGAAGAAGGTGCTCTGGTCAGATGAAACAAAAATCTAACTTTTTGGCAACAATGCCAAACGATAAGTCAACACAGCTCATCACCCTGAACACACCATCCCCACTGTCAAACATGGTGGTGGCAACATCATGATTTATCCTATTAGGTATATACTCACCCTCGTACGCGCCCTGCTTCTTTCCGGCAGCCTTCCTTCTTAAGAATGAACGCGTGAAGGACCTTCTGATGATGTCACGGCTTTGTGATTGGTCGCGGCGGCCCACGTGACCGCTCAGCGACCAATCACAAGCCGTGACGTAATTCTCATGTACCTGAGAACCAGAACAGGACCTGAGAATTAGGTCACTGGCTTGTGATTGGTCGCTCAGCGGTCACGTGGGCCGCCGCGACCAATCACAAGCCGAGAAGCGTTCGAAAGGTCTTTCAAGCGCCATTTTTAGGAACGGAAGATGCCGGTTACCAGCGGCGATGTCCAGGCTGCGTCGGAGAGGTGAGCATATCAATATTTTTTATTTTAATTCTTTATTTTACATGTAAATATGGATCCCAGGACCTGAAGGAGAGTTTCCTCTCCTTCAGACCCTGGGAACCATAGTATCCCATTGCACTGCATTGGGTTTCGCGTTTTGGCTGACCCCGACCCCGACTTTTTTATAGGATCGGCCGATTTCACTCGACCCGACTTTTGAGAAAGTCGGGTTTCGTGAAACACGACCCGATCCTATAAAAATAAAAGTCGCTCAACCCTAGTGTAATGTAATGGCTCCATATAGTGCACCACAGTATAATGAACCCATATAATGTTGCACAGTGTAATGGCCCCTTATAGTGCACTACAGTATAATGAACCCATATAGTGCACTACAGTATAATGAACCTATATAGTGTCCCACAGTATAATGGCCCCACATAGTGCACCATAGTGTAATGGCCCCATATAGTGCATTACTGCATAATTGCCCCATAGAGTGCACCACAATATAATGGCCCCATATAGTGCACCACAGTACAATGGTCCTATATAGTGGCCTACAGTATAATGGCCCATTATTTAGTGCTCTACTTTATAATGACCCTGTATAGTACCCCACAGTATAATAGCCCTACACTCACTGGCCACTTTATTAGGTACACCTGTCCAACTTCTTGTTAACACTTAATTTCTAATCAGCCAATCACATGGCGGCAACTCAGTGCATTTAGGCATGTAGACATGGTCAAGACAATCTCCTGCAGTTCAAACCGAGCATCAGTATGGGGAAGAAAGGTGATTTGAGTGCCTTTGAACGTGGCATGGTTGTTGGTGCCAGAAGGGCTGGTCTGAGTATTTCAGAAACTGCTGATCTACTGGGATTTTCACGCACAACCATCTCTAGGGTTTACAGAGAATGGTCCGAAAAAGAAAAAAAATCCAGTGAGCGGCAGTTCTGTGGGCGGAAATGCCTTGTTGATGCCAGAGGTCAGAGGAGAATGGGCAGACTGGTTCGAGCTGATAGAAAGGCAACAGTGACTCAAATTGCCACCCGTTACAACCAAGGTAGGCCTAAGAGCATCTCTGAACGCACAGTGCGTCGAACTTTGAGGCAGATGGGCTACAGCAGCAGAAGACCACACCGGATACCACTCCTTTCAGCTAAGAACAGGAAACTGAGGCTACAATTTGTACAAGCTCATCGAAATTGGACAGTAGAAGATTGGAAAAACGTTGCTTGGTCTGATGAGTCTCGATTTCTGCTGCGACATTCGGATGGTAGGGTCAGAATTTGGCGTAAACAACATGAAAGCATGGATCCATCCTGCCTTGTATGGAGCATCTTTGGGATGTGCAGCCGACAAATCTGCGGCAACTGTGTGATGCCATCATGTCAATATGGACCAAAATCTCTGAGGAATGCTTCCAGCACCTTGTTGAATCTATGCCACGAAGAATTGAGGCAGTTCTGAAGGCAAAAGGGGGTCCAACCCGTTACTACACGGTGTACCTAATAAAGTGGCCGGTGAGTGTATTTTGTGCAACACAGTATAATGGCCCCATAATGCCCCGCAGTATAATGGCCACATACAGTGCATATTGCTAATGCCTCCATCCAAGAATATGGCCCCCAACCTGCCATATGGCCCCCATCTTGTTATATGGAACCCTTCCTGGTATATGGCACACATCCAGGTATAGTTACATAGATCAAAAAAAGACCTAGGTCCTTCAAGTTCAACTTTTCTTTACCAATTGTATTTTTCTCCTTCCCCCATGATGGCACCACGGAGGGAATACACCCTTCAAGGACAGGAAACCTACAGATAAAAAGGGCGGTACCTCTCTCCCGCATCAAATGGTTTCCTGTGCTTGATGGGTGACCTACAGTTAAATAAGCCAAGGCTTATTTAAACACAGGAAGCACTAAGGACAGTGCTTCTAATAGAGCTATGCCAGTCTTACCCCTAGCCATGAATGAACAGGAGCACCAGGAACACCAGGAAATGCAAGCTCTGCATGGCTGGTCACCGCAGCAGTAGCAACAGCAGCAGCGGCTGTCGTTGCAGAAGAAAAAGATAGCAGGCCATCAAGGAGGCCTTTTCCATCACCAGGAGCGTGGTAACAGTGGGAGTGGGCATTCGCGCAGATTGTCCCAGCAAGGACTCCTGTGTGGCATAGAGCGCAAGAGAGAACGCATCTACAAGAATGGTTCCTCTTCCTAACCCAGTACCACTTCTTCCATCAGAATGGTAAGCGATCTACATGAAAGTCCACCTTTTAATTAGGGTCCGCCCTGTTCTCTTCTATCTTCAGGGAAGGAAAAGTGCGGGCAAGACTAAACACAGGACCTGTGCACTTTGCACGGAAGAGTTACCCACTATGTGGAAAAAAAGACTGCAACTCTTGCATAGAAAAAACAATCTGTGAAGAGACCCCAAGATTTGCCTCAGATCTTAGGTCCTTAACAAAATCACAGGCAGAAATTACCTTTAGGTCCCTTCAGGATAAGGGGAAAAAACGGGAAATCCAGAGACAGGTCCTCGGAGCCGGGTCTAGAAGTTTAGAGGAAGAAGAGAAGGACTCAGATACATCCAATTCATCATCATCTTTATCCAGGGCAGGACCGGTCGTAGCTGTTTCTCCTTAAAGGAAACAGATAGCCTCGTCAAGGCAGTCAGGGCCAACATGAGGCTGGTAGACCCTTGTCCAAAAAGATCAGTGCAGGACATTATGTTGGCAGGCTAGTACAAAACAAATGGAGATCTTTCAACCCTAAATGAGAAGATCCATTGGTCCATCAAGTGTGAAAAATTGTGTTAAAGTGTTACTTCTGTTTCGGTAATAACACACTTTGACATCATCATGAAGAAGATTCCTCTGTTTCAACCTAGATGCAAGAATTTCACCTTTATCTTTTGACAATGAAAGGTCTCTGATGAGATCATTTAATTCATGCTGAGTAAAGCGTTCTGGCTGCTCGGCTGCTCCATCAGGTACATACTCATCTTGACTTGAGGTCTCAATGTGTTCGCCAGTAGCCTCAGCTCCATAGTCTTCATATTCTACTTCATTTTCATCCAAGCCAGACAACTGTGGTACAGGAACTGGCAAGGTACCAACATGCGGAACTGGCCTAATCGCAGATTCAAGTTCAGGGTAATTAATCTTATGTTTGTTCTTTGTAGAAAGGCCATTCAGTTTGGCAAAAGAAAAGTAGCAGTCATCACTATGATTTTTGGGTGCTCTCTAAATCATGGGAACAGCAAATGGCATAGCCACTTTCCTCATATTCCTCATGTACTCCTTCCCATAAAACTCACTAAAACCTTTACTGATGTTGTCCTTGTAAGAAAATTCACAATTAAGTAAGACAAGCAAAGAAATGGGAATAACATAAGAAAAACCACATACATTGAAAATGCAGAAATAACGTAATAACAAAAATACTTATATCTCAGAAACTTTGTGATAGAGCAAAACTAAGCATATTTTTAAAATCAGCACATAAAACTACATAAAACAGACATATTACCTTTGCTGATAATTTTTTTGTGTTGACCAGTGTTATACATAATTAAAAATAGTGACACTTTCCCTTTAATCTGTGCTTACAAATAAAAACCAAATTATGAACATTCAACAATGTACGTGACTAGGGTTGAGCGAAACGGGTCGGCAATTTTCAGAAGTCGCAGACTTTTGGCAAAGTCGGGTTTCATGAAACCCGACCCGACCCCTGTGTGGGGTCGGCCATGAAGTCGGCGATCTTCTGAATCTGGAATCGGAATTCCGATACCGATTCCCGATATGTTTAAGATATCGGGAATTGGTATCGGAATTCAGATTTAAGTGTAAAATAAAGAATTAAAATAAAAAATATCGCTATACTTACCATCTGACGGGCCCTGGTACTAACCGGGAACCTTCCTTCCTTAGAATCAGCCTTCCAGGACCTCGCGGTGACGTCACGGTGACGTCGCGGCTTGTGATTGGTCGCGCGGCCGCCCATGTGACCGCTCGCGCGACCAATCACAAGCCGCGACGTCACCGTGACGTCACCGAAGGTCCTGGAAGGGCTGATTCTTAGGAAGGAAGGCTGCCGGAACGAAGCAGGGCGTGTCCGAGGGTGAGTATATACCTAATAGGAATATACTCACCCTCGGCTTCGTTCCGGCAGCCTTCCTTCCTAAGAATCAGCCCTTCCAGGACCTTCGGTGACGTCACGATGACGTCGCGGCTTGTGATTGGTCGCGCGAGCGGTCACATGGGCGGCCGCACGACCAATCACAAGCCGCGACGTCACCGTGACGTCACCGCGAGGTCCTGGAAGGCTGATTCTAAGGAAGGAAGGTTCCCGGTTAGTACCAGGGCCCATCAGATGGTAAGTATAGCGATATTTTTTATTTTAATTCTTTATTTTACACTTAAATATGGATCCCAGGGCCTGAAGGAGAGTTTCTGCTCCTTCAGACCCTGGGAACCATTGGAAACCCAATGCACTGCATTGGGTTTCGAGTTTCGGCCGACCCCGACCCCGACTTTTTTATAGGATCGGCCGATTTCACTCGACCCGACTTTTGAAAAAGTCGGGTTTCGTGAAACCCGACCCGATCCTATAAAAGTAAAGGTCGCTCAACCCTATACGTGACTAATAGGGTAATTTAGATTTACGACAATCTGAAAGACCTATACGCAAAGCTCTAGGAGGCTTATCAAAGTCAGTCTTCATTATGCAATGCCCGTGCTGTGTTTTATCACAACCCCATGCTGAGGATTTCACTTTGGATTTAGGGAAGGAGGATTTGGGGTCTACTGACTGAGCTGTAGCAGTATTAGATATTAGGTTCATTAACCAAATGGCTCATTGCAACATGAGTTCTAGGCGACTTCCGGTTGATAGCACTGACAGCACAGCAGCCATATTCTTCTATACTCATATAAGGTAAAATCTATGAGGTAAAACATTTCACTGACTGTTTTTAAACAATATTTTACCTCACAAAATGTATCCTCTGCGATCTCCTGTGGTAATGTCAGTATTGCCTTTTGCTTCCTCCCCTGCCCAGGAGCTGTGAGAACATGGGGGGGAGAGATTCTCAATGCTGCAAAGCCTGCCCCCATCGTGACATTACCACCCTCCAATGCGATAGCATCGGGCCTCCATCTAGTTACTATCATATATGCAAATTGCCTGAATACTTTTCATTGTAAAAACTGAAGACTTATTTCGAAATGTTGTGTCAGTGTCTCAACAGGAGTGATATATTCTTCTACATATGCAGAGAATATATAATGAAAGCACAAAAGAAGGAAATGACTCCACTTGTTAAGAAAGCATATGAACAATACTTTGAATGTTCAATTGGAGATCAGGCCAAACAGTGGGCACCTCATCTATGCTGTGCATCTTGTTCTAGAAGCCTTAGAGCATGACTGAATGGATCACTCACGACTTTCAATGCCGTTCGCTGTCCCAATGATATGGAGAGAGCTGAGAGATCATGTAACAGATTGCTACTTCTGCCTTACCAATGTAACAGGATATTCAGCAAAGAACAAGAAATCAATAGAATATCCTAATCTTCCTTCAGCCATATGACCAGTGCCAACCAATGAAAGTCTTCATGTTCCAAAGCCGCCCAAAGTATGGGCAATGGAGGACAACGAAGATGAACTAACAATGTCAGTGGAAAATGAAACTGCTGCAGACCCAGACTTTGAGCCTTCTACATCTAATCCACATCTGTTCAGTCAAGCTGATCTGAGTGACTTGGTCAGAGATTTGAAATTGTCAATGAGACAGTCAGAATTTTTGGGATCAAGGCTACAAGAACGGAATCTCTTATTACCAGGAACAAACGTTTCTGGTTTTCGCAGTCGTCAAGAAGACCTTAATTAATTTTTCAAACATGTCGACAGTTTAACCTTTTGCAATTACGTCTTGGGTTGTTTGGTGCTCTTGGATGCGAACATGACCCGAAGGAATGGCAACTGTTCATTGACTTTTCAGTTTTAAGTCTGAAAGCTGTTTTACTACACAACGGAAATATCTATCCTTCTATACCTATTGGACATGTCATACACATGAAAGAAACATATGAGAATATGGAGTTACTGTTGACCCACATTAATTAGAGAAAGTATAACTGGAACATATGTGGTGATCTAAAAGTTCTTGCACTTCTTCTTGGACTGCATCTTGGATATACCAAGTATTGTTGCTTTATTTTAAGTGGGACAGTCGTGCACGAGAAATGCACTATTTCAAAAAAGACTGACCACTCCGTGAAATTTTTCCCTCCTTTGCATATTAAACTTGGGCTTATGAAGAAATTAGTCAAAGCAATGCACAAAGAATCGGAAGCCTTTTCTTACTTGTGACAGAATTTTCCAAGAATAAGTGATGCAAAGATTAAAGAAGGTATTTTTATTGGCCCACAGATCAGAGATATAATGAATGACAGTAGCTTTGATGGTCTTTTGCAAGGTGCTGAACAAGTGGCATGAAAAGCCTTTAAAGATGTGACCTTCAACTTCCTTGGCAACAGCAGGGCACCGAACTTTGAACAACTCGTGGACAACATGCTCGCAGCATATCATTTGATGAAATGCAATATGTCACTAAAAATGCATTTTCTACATTCTCACTTGGACTTTTTTCCAGCCAATCTTGATGCTGTTAGCGATGAACACAGTAAAAGATTTCACGGAGACATTGCGCTGATGGAGAAAAGGTACCAGGGAAAGTGGAGTACGTCAATGCTGGCTGACTATTGCTGGAATCTTATTTGAGAAGCATCTGACATGGATTACAAGCGAAAGTCGTTTGCAAAACACTTTTGAACAATTGCTTTTGCTACGGACATTGATGCACATGTATGTAGAGCCTCGGACATCATAATGTAGACTGTAAACTGTTGTTTCTTAAAACCTTACGTGATACAGACTTTTGGAGCACATATTCGTGTTCAGCATATCAAAATCTATATGATACAATAAAATTTTCTCAGGGGACAAAAACTTCCCTGAAATTTGTTGCGCAGTGAAATCAGTGGGTGCCATACCTGCTCGTGATTGCAGCTGAAAAAGAAAAAAACTAAGGTAGTTTTTGGCACAATCAACTGGATAAAAAATGTTAGCTTATTGAATCAAGTGAAAAACCATTAAAAGATAAATCCTCAAAACCTGACACATTTGTGATGTACTAAGATGCCCTTAGTCATAGGATAGCATGTGAGGTAAAAAAGTTGATATTTTGATACGTACGGCTGCCAATTTCTGTATTTTGTATTTGATGTCCTTTTCATTGAATTGTCTTTAATTTTAGTGGAGGGATTAAATGAGGAAATTTAACATGTGTTGCAATCTTAATTATTTTGGCAAAAATATCAACTAATGCCTCATTAATTTTTCCTTTTCTGCATCCTCAACTGTTCAGTGTTCTGAGACAAACTGTGTTGCAGTAATGTACAGCCATGTCCGAAAGTGTTGGCATCATTCCAAAATTGTGGGTAAATAACTTAATTTCAAGCATGTGATGCTCGTTCAAACTCACCTGTGGCAAGTAACCTGTGAGGGCAATATGAAAACCACACATGAAACCAAATAAAAGGGAGAGAAGTTGAGTCAATCTTTTCATTGTGTGCCTGCATGTGCCACACTAAGCATGGAGAACAGAAAGAGGAGAAGGAAACTGTTGATATTTTTCAATAATTTTGGTTCTAATGTCCTCGATCTAAACGTTACAAGATCACCTCCAGAGATCCTAATGTTCCTTTGCCCATGGTGCACAACATAATCTAGAAGTTTACAACCCATGCCACTGTAGCTAATCAACCCTGGACATGGACAGCAGAGAAAATTGATAAAAGGTTTCACTGCAGGGTACTACTGATGGTAGATAAGTAGCCACAATAAGGGTACCGTCACACATTGAAATTTCCATCGCTACGACGGTACGATTCGTGACGTTCTAGCGATATCGTTACGATATCGCTGTTTCTGACACGCTACTGCGATCAGACACCCTGCTGAGAATCGTACGTCGTAGCAGATCGTTTGGAACTTTCTTTCGTCGCTTGATCACCCGCTGACATCGCTGGATCGTTGTGTGTGACAGCGATCCAGCGATGTCTTCGCTTGTAACCAGGGTAAACATCGGGTAACTAAGCGCAGGGCCGCGCTTAGTAACCCGATGTTTACCCTGGTTACAAGCGTAAACGTAAAAAAACAAACCGTACATACTCACCCGTCGGTGTCCTTCAGGTCCCTTGCCGTCTGCTTCCTGCTCTGAGTGCCGGCCGGAAAGTGAGAGCAGAGCGCAGCGGTGCTGCGATGTAAAATGATGTCCAATTTGCCTTTTGTCCTGTTTTTTTTTGTGTTGATTGAATACACACAAAGTAAATAAACATGTGCATCATAAGAAATGTGTAATTTTAATAATTTTCTAGGAGATTTTACCATATAGTGTACTGGAAAACGTGCAATGAAATTGAAAAATTAAATTGCAATTCCACAATAGTTTTTTTGTGTTTTTTCCTTACCATGTTCACTAAATGATAAAACTGACCTGGCAATATGATTCCCTATGTCAGTATGAGTATGCAGATACCAAACATGTAAAGGTTCTTTTTTATTTAAGGGATGAAAATAAATCCCAAATTTGTATGAAAATATATATTTGGTTTTGATCGCCCCTTATTGCAATGTTGTAACAGCCAATAAAACGTAATGCTAGTGTTGCAATTTTTTTTCTCATTAAGCTGTTTACCGATCTGACTAATTTACTCTATATATTGATAAACTGGACATTTCTCAATTCAGTGATAGTAAATATGTGTATTTTTTATTGTTTTTAAATACTTTTTTCTTAGTGGGGCAAAAAGAGGCTGATCTGAACTATTATGATTTTTTTAAAGCTTATATTTTCTACTTTTGTTCTGGCTTAAGTTGACTTCTTAGGAAACCACTAACCATCAGTGCAGAAAAAGTTTTGGTGTTATCATTCATATTCTTTGAAAAAAGGCCAAGAAAGCAAAAATTCAGGCGGGGTATGTAAACTTTTGAGCACAACTGCAGTTATTTCCAAGCATTTCCTTATATTTCCCTATTTCTCTAAAAAGACAACACATTTAATTCATATAATATTCTTGAATAGGTTAATAATACTGTTATGTGAAACATGCTTTGCACTACATTATATAGAAAGTACTGTTAAATTCAGTTGAGGTTTTAGATGTGGAAAACTGGAAATGGATACTGTTTTTCCATAATGAAGTTTACGTTTTAATGCATAATTCATGTCCTTGATAGTTGTATTATAATAAGCTAGCATTGTTCATTTCAATATCGGTTTGCAAAATATGTGTGCTTATTGTCTAAAAATCATTTATTAGTATCATCATATTCTTTTGATTAATGATTTAATTATGAAGAAAAAAGAACGTTGCTAACTTTTTTTTAAATAATTACCATAAGTTGCCTCAGCAACATTTACTTACTGTCTGAAATGTAAATTGTGATATAATGTAAATGCTAGTATAGTCATCTTCATTAATTTTATACCATTATACACTTCTTTTTTTCTAGTAAAATGTTGCTGGCTAAGTCTTAAGATGACATTATTATGTTGGCCTTTTGCTCCTGGAATATTTATCTCTTGGGAGTTTATAAGAGCTCAGATTTTTAATCTTTTTGTCCAATAGTTTATTTTCCTAGTATGTGTTCCTTATACATAGGGATGACTCAGCAGCAAGTGCATCAGTAGTCTACTCTGCACATTAAAATTTGATTGGAGATTTATATTTTACCAACTCCAGTTTCTAACCGAAGAAATTATATTGGACATATGGAAATGCATTTCTGACTTTAAATATACAGGTCTGCGACGAAAAAGCTGTTTGATTATTTTCATCTAATTTCCATGTATTTTGGTGTGCTGAAAACGAAAAAAATATTGAAAAAAATCCTGGACGTCAGGATTTGCCACAAAATGCAAAATTCTCTTCAAATTTAGTATATTTTTCTCAATTTTTGGTATGTTTTTATCTTAGGGTTTTGAAAGTCAAAATTACTATTAATTAATTCATATCAATGCATTGAAGATATACAATGCCAAAAAAATATAACCTTCAAACTAAAGAACTTTCAGAGTGAGCTAATGAAACCAGCATCAACATGTTGCAAGCTGAATGAGCGGGCTCTGACATGCTCGGGCTTGATTCAATTGTTTTATCTTGGTTCTCGCCTGTTCACACTTTTTCATCTCAGTTCATGTTAGCTCGTCATATTCAACCATGTTTCCCAAAATTAGCATTATGGCTCAGCGGAAGTGTATTAATTCGCCTGACAGTTTCTGTTACATTTGTTGTGAATATACAGTGTTGAAGCAACAGCTGAATATTACAAACTTTGTGAAAAAAGTATACTTCGTTTATTTCGGACTAAAGCTTGGAGATCAAGATAAAGCTTGGGCGCCTCATAAAGTGTGCAAACGGTGTGTTGAGGACCTCTGAAATTGGTTCAAGGGTAAGAAAAAAGCCTCCGAGAAACTTTGGTTCCTCCCCATAAAGTTCTTCTACCACCTCTCCACATAAAATTGGGATTGATGAAGCAATTCGTAAAATCAATTCCAAAAGATGGAGAATGCTTCAAATACTTGGTCACCAAGTTTCCAGGCCTCTCAGAGGCAAAATTGTAGGAAGGTGTGTTCATCGGACCAGACATTAGAAGGCTTATAGCTGATCAAGAGTTTATCAACACCATGACTCATCCTCAAAAAGAAGGGTGGTTTGCATTTAAAGAGGTCGTAGAGAAATTTTTAGGCAATAACAAAGACCCTGACTACAAAAAAATTGTCGGACGAATGCTGAAAGCATTTCAAGCTTTAGGTTGCCTGATGAGTTTGAAAGTGCATTTCCTCCATTCCCACCTTGACAACTTTCCTGAAAATTTGGGAGCTGTGAGTGAAGAGCAAGGTGAACAATTCCACCAGGACAGTAAAGAAGATACCAGGGAAGATGGAGCATTACAATGATGGCAGACTACTGTTGGACGCTTCAGAGAGACATTCCAGATGCTACTCACAAGCGTAAATGTACCAAGAGAAGCCTCACAGGGAAGAAGAATCGATTTTAGTGTGTGATAGTGAGCTCATTGCAGTTAAAAATGATTATCATGAAACATTTGTAATAAAAAATTAATTTTATGAGTCTATTTTAATTTATTTTGAGGCAT